>NC_090444.1:669165443-670415443 GCF_031143425.1 Pleurodeles waltl
TCTTTGGAAAAGCCACTCTAAAATGAATCATATTAAGTCTAAAGAGAACAAGTAAAGAATATAGGGAAGAGTTCGGGAACCAAAGGAGATATGGTTCTATCAAAATTGAAGTTGAAATCTGCACATATAAATCAAATGTTTTCAATTTCTCTGCTACTTGATATCTATAGTTCGCAATAAACTCTATGTATCACATTTAAACATTTCCTTAGCATTAGCAGGCATAAGCTCTTTTTTAAAATACATAGGTGGCCATTACAACCCTGGCGGTCAGTGTTAAAGCGGCGGTAAAACCGCCAACAGGATGGCGAAAAAAAAATGAAATCACGACCGTAGCGGAAACCGCCAACATAGACAGCCAATTTAACTCTCCGACCGCCACGGCGGTACAAACACCGCGGCGGTAACAGCCAACAGACAGGCGGAAGACAATGTACCGCCCACATTACTACAAGCCACCAATCCGCCACCTTTTCCGGGGCGGATACACCGTGAACAAAAACGTGGCGGAAACAGGATTTGGAAGGGAAAAGGCTCACCTCTACACATCCCACGAGGAACCAGGACGCCTTGGAACCGGAACTTCAGATTCCTCCAGCCCTTATCTTCCTGCTCCTCTACCAGGAGCACGAACGCCGGCGGCGAAGACCACTGTGAGTACTGCACCTACGACACAGGGGAGGGGGGAGGGAAAAAACAGTGACACACACATGCAAAAAGCAACAACCCCACCCTCACCATCGACAACACACACACTAATACATCATGATACATCACCGTTACACCCCCAAGTCCCCCTGGAAGAATGCAAGGACAAAAGGAAATGAGTTGAATTATTGTAATATATACGAAGACAGTAATCAAAAATATATACATATATTAAGATATTCACACTATAAACAAATATATACACACACCAAGAATACAAGTCCAAGATATTCCACTATCATAGTCCGTGGACCACTGGGCCCAAAAGGCATGGGCGAGGCCCACACACAATGCCCGAACAAGACGGAGAGAACACTGCTGGGGCATCAGATAGAAATAAAACAGGCACCTCAGGGGGAATGGAAGGGGGGGGTACCTCAGCCGGATGAGTGCACATCGCCAGATCCACGAGGGGGCTCCATGCCCACTGTTCAATCCTGGGGAGTGCAAAGCCACAGTCTCTCAAGTCTCTACATCGGGTGGGTTGGCCACTGCTATATCCTGGGGAGTGCAAAGCCACAGTCCCTCAAGTCTCTACAGTGGGTGGGCTTCCCACTGCTATATCCTGGGGAGTGCAAAGCCAGTCTCTCAAGTCTCTACAGTGGGTGGTTTGCCCACTGTTCAATCCTGGGGAGTGCAAAGCCACAGTCTCTCAAGTGGATAACATTCTCCACTGGTTCTGGAGGGGGCTTTGCGCCCAGAGTGCTTCATCCTGCCAAGGACTGAGGTAGTGGATGTGATACTCCACTGGTTCTGGAGGAGGCTTTGTGCCCAGAGTGCTTCAACCTGCCAAGGACTGGGCTAGTGGATGTGATACTCCACTGGTTCGGGAGGGGGCTTTGTGCCCAGAGTGCTTCATCCTGCCAAGGACTGGGGTAGTGGATGCTGTTCTCCACTGGTTCTGGAGGGGGCTTTGTGCCCAGAGTGCTTCATCCTGCCAAGGACTGAGGTAGTGGATGTGATACTCCACTGGTTCTGGAGGGGGCTTTGTGCCCAGAGTGCTTCATCCTGCCAAGAACTGGGGTAGTGGATGCTGTTCTCCACTGGTTCTAGAGGGGGCTTTGTGCCCAGAGTGCTTCATCCTGCCAAGGACTGAGGTAGTGGATGTGACACTCCACTGGTTTTGGAGGGGGCTTTGTGTCCAGAGTGCTTCATCCTGCCAAGGACTGGGGTAGTGGATGCTGTTCTCCACTGGTTCTGGAGGGGGCTTTGTGCCCAGAGTGCTTCATCCTGCCAAGGACTGAGGTAGTGGATGCTGTTCTCCACTGGTTCTGGAGGGGGCTTTGTGCCCAGAGTGCTTCAACCTTCCCGTGGCGGCCTCAGTAGCGTCGGAATCATTGGTGCTCAATGGCCTGAGGTGCTGCTGGCGGCGGTGTCCTGTGCAGCGGTGCTGCTGGCAGCAGTGTTCTGGGCAGTGGTGATGCTGGCGGCGGTGTCCTGGACAGCGGGGCTGGTGGTGGCGGTGTCCTGGGCAGCGGTGCTGCTGGCGGCGGTGTGCTGGGCACAGGTCCTGCTGGCGGCGGTGTCCTGGGCAGCGGTGCTGCTGGCGGCGGTGTCCTGGGCAGCGGGGCTGGTGGCGGTCTTGTCCGCCGTGCAGATCTTCCCAGACTTGCCGGTTTTACTGTGCCCCTTACCCACCTTGGATGGTGGCACAGCTGTCTCCACACCCCCAACTGTACCCCTGGGAGTGGCTTTGGTGGCTGATTTCTTTCCCCTCTCCCGCCGGGCACTGGCCAACTTTTTATTCTTTACAGGTGGGGGACTCTCCGTGCTCTGGCTCCTTGCCACACTGGCTGCCCTGCTGCCTGGCGCACTCCAGATGCCGGTTACTACTGGCACCACTGGTCCCGCAGATGTTGTGGCTGAGGTGCTGGGTTGGGACTTGGAGAATCGGGCCCTAGGAGACTGAAGGGGTGGGGGAGGTGAGGGAAAGTGGTCAAGGTTGGACAGGAAAAGTTTCTTAGAAACACTGGGACGGGTAGATGGTGGCGGTTTGGGAGTGGAGGAAGAGGTAGTGGTTGTAGGAGGTGTACGTTTGGTGACTTTGGGTGGAGGTGCATGGGCTGGAGGCTGTTGTGAGGTGGATGGCTGTTGGGTGGGTGTGTGGTTGCGTTTGTGTACCTTGGGAGGTGGCCTCACAGACACACTGGGAGAGGACACAGGGGACGTGTGAATGGTAGTGGGGGTGGTAACTGCACGTGAGCGGGGTGTGGTGGTGGGTGTGCTGGTGATGGAGGTAATGGCTGAGGATGTAGTGCATGCAGGTGTGAGTGGAGACGAGACACGGATGGAGGAGGGAGACGAGGAGGAGGGGGACACAGTGGAGGCAGTGGATGTTGGTGTGTCTGCATGTGTGTGATGCTTGCGTGAGTGCCTGTGGGATGTGTTGTGCTTATGTTTGCCAGAGCATCCCTTGTGTGTTGAGGTGTGTGCATGCTGGTCTGATGGTGTGCCTGGGATAGGCTGAGGTACAGGGGTTTGGGTCTGGGTGGAGGAAGTTGGAGGGGGGAGGATAGAGACAGGGACAATGGCTGCCATCAGTGCGGAGGCCAGAGTCTGAAAAGCTCGCTGATGGGCTGCCTGACCAGATTGATGCCCTCCAGGTATGCATTGGTTTGTTGCAACTGCCTCTCTACACCCTGGATGGCATTCAAAATGGTAGACTGCCCAACAGTGAGGGACCTGAGGAGGCCAATGGCCTCCTCACTGAGGGCAGAGGGGTGACATGGGCAGGGGCTGAGGTGCCTGGGGCGAAGGAGATGCCCACCCTCCTGGGTGAGCGGGCAGGGGGCAAACACTGAGGGGCTGCTTGGAGGGCGGTGCTGGTAGGGGGGGTGGCGGCTGTACCTGTAGATGCAGGGGGCACAGATGGGCCCGCCACCCCAAGGGAGCTCCCATCAGAGGAGGAGTCCGTATCGCTGGTGTCAGCTCCTGTCCCCGTCGTGGAGCTCCCCTTGCCCTCCGTCCCACTGGTAAATTCAGACTCCGTAGTGTCGCCCTCCAGGGCCATGTGGGATGCAGCTCCCTCCTGCTCTGGTGGCACTGCTCCTCCACCTGATGATGCTAATGCACACAAGAACATGGAGACCACAAAAAGGGGGGGGAGACAGAAGAAAGACATGTTGAGTGCACGCAATACCTCTACCGTTGGCGGACACTACAGACACAGAAGCCCCCTGCACTACGCTGTGCACTTGGAGTTCCCTATTCAATCCCAGGGACATGGGTTACAAGGCTATGCCCGATTGCTGCACACAGGAGCCTGACTAGGTGTAGTTGGCACTGTACACAGGTGGGGGTGGGGTGCCACAGGGCCTGCCTTAAGAAGGGTCCTTGCCTACTAAACTCGCCCTGGCCTAGGGGAACCCACAGCCCACCACCCCCACCCAGGCACCTCCAATGCGGGTTGAATCAGCAGAATGAGGGTGTACTCACCCCCTTGTGGCTGCTGTGATGCCCTCAGCGCCCATCCAACTCCGGTTACACCACCGCAAGGATCCTGAACATCAGGGGGCTCATGGTGTGACGGTCACCCCTCCCACATTGGGAGGCCATCCCCAGCTGGGCCTCCGCCGTCTTCTTGCTCCAGCGGCGAATGTCCTCCCATCTTTTCCGGCAGTGGGTGCTCCGTCTGTGGTAGACCCCCAGGGTCCGGACTTCCTTGGTGATGGCATGCCAAATGTCCTCCTTCTGGTGGGCGCTGACCTACAGGAATAGTACAGGGGAAAAAGAGAAGTTATTACCGTCCACACCGTGACAGTCATTGGCCCACATCCCTACCCTTGCCATGACACATGCACTCACCGTCGTTTCATGCATGCCTCATTCTCCCCCCCATCTTTCATCCACACCACTCCACACAGGCATTGCCCATACAGCATGCTCACAGTGTACTTAACTGTTTGTCTGGAGGACCGTAGAGTAGCGTGTACTGGGGGAGGACCCCATCCACGAGTTTCTCCAACTCCTCCGTGCTGAAGGCAGGGGCCCTTTCCCCAGACACATGAGCCATTGTCTCTTCCAGACTGAGGTCACAGCAGCACTTGCAGTGTAGGTCCTCTCCTGTCGAAGATCAGGTATCGAGTGATTGAACAGAGAGAAAATGGCGGTCACGTCCATGGCGGTGCGTACCGTCACCGCCGGCGTGCATCGTCATTGCCTCCTGGGACCCATGGGGTCCAATGTTAACCAATGCAGGATTGTGCTGCAGTCTTCGACCCCTTACCGCGACGGTGTACAATGCCAGCGCAGTTACCTCATATCCCATTGTCCCACTTTATAGGTCAGGCAGCCGCCATTTCATGGGCCCACATGGCATTATTTTGGACTGTGTCACACATATCTAGGCCTTGCCTAAACACTCATAAAGGCATATGTCGATTTGCTAATATTTCTGAGTATGCTGTGTTTTCGTACCTCAGAGTTGGTTGACTCTCTGCTCGCTGTTCTCCTCCATAGGCACCATCCGCTGGGTCATGTGAGGAGATGGCGGCATCCTCCGGTGTACAGACCGCTGGTGGACCAGTCGACAATGGAGGAGCGATATGTGATCACCACCTACAGACTGGACCGTGCCACAATTCAGGAACTCTGTGCCCAGTTGGAGACAGACCTGATGTCAGCTATCCGCTATCCCACAGGAATCCACCCCTCAAGTGCAGGTGCTGTCAGTACTCCATTTCCTGGCAAGTGGGTCTTTTCAAACTACAGTGGCCATTGCATCAGGGATGTCCCAGCCTATGTTTTCCAACGTGTTGTCCAGAGTGTTGTCTGCCCTGCTGAAACACATGCGGAGCTACATCTTTTTCCCTCAGGTGGAGGATTTGCCTACAGTGAAAGGTGATTTCTATGCCCTGGGACATATCCCCAACATCATAGGTGCCATTGATGGGACACATGTGGCCTTGGCCCCCCCGCAGGAGTGAACTCAATGCACTCAACGTCTTTATTCTGTCCCCCCCCCCTTTTTGTGGTTTCCCTGTTCTTGTGTGCATTACCCTCATCAGGCGGAGGAGCAGTGGCACCGGAGCACGAGGGAGCTGCGTTCCACATGGCCATGGAGGGCCACACTACAGACTCCGAATTCACCAGTGGGACGGAGGGCGAGGGGAGCTCCACGGCGGAGACAGGAGCTGACACCAGCGACACGCACTCGTCCTCTGATGGGAGCTCCCTTGTGGTGGCGGAAACATCTGTGCCCCCCACTTCTACAGGTACAGCCTCCACCTCCCCTACCAGCACCGCCCTCCCAGCAGCCCCTCAGCCTTTGCCCCATGCCCGCTCACCCAGGAGGGTGGGCATCACCTTCGCCCCAGGCACCTCAGGCCCTGCCCCAGTCACACCTGCTGCCCTCAGTGAGGAGGCCATTGACCTCCTCAGGTCACTCACTGTTGGGCAGTCTACCATTTTGAATGCCATCCAGGGTGTAGAAAGGCAACAAACTAATGCATTCCTGGAGGGCATTCATTCTGGTCAGGCGGCCCTTCACCGAGCCTTTCAAACTCTGGCCTCAGCACTGATGGCAGCCATTGTCCCTGTGTCTAGCCTCCCCCCTCCAACTTCCTCCACCCAGACCCAATCCCCTGTACCTCTGCCTATCCCAACCACACCATCAGACCAGCCTGTACACACCTCACCACACAAGGGTAGCTCAGGCAAACATAAGCACCACACATCCCACAGGCACTCACGCAAGCATCAGACACATGCAGACACACCAACATCCACTGCCTCCACTGTGTCCCCCTCCTCGTCGTCTCCCTCCTCCCTCCAAGTCTCGTCTACACACACACCTGCATGCACTACCTCTACAGCCACTGCGTCCCTCACCAGCACACCCACCAGCACACCCACCAGCACACCCCGCTCACGTGCAGTTACCACCCCCACTACCATTCACACGTCCCCTGTGTCCTCTCCCAGTGTGTTTGTGACGCCCCCTCCAAAGATACTCAAACGTAGGTACACACCCACCCAACAGCCATCCACCTCACGACACTCTCCAGCGCATGCACCTGCATCCAAAGTCACCAAACGTACACCTCATACTACCACCACCTCTTCCTCCACTCCCAAACCCCCTCCAGCTACCCGTCCCAGTGTGTCCCAAAAACATTTCCTGTCCAGCCTTGACCTTTTTCCCACACCTCCCCCACCCCGTCCATCTCATAGGTCCCAAACTAGCACCTCAGCCACAACATCTCCGGGACCAGTGGTGCCTGTAGTCACAGGTATGTGGAGTGCACCGGCCACCAGGACAGCCAGTGTGGCACGGAGCCACAGCACAGCCAGTTCCCCCCCGTGAAGCATCAGAAGTTGGCCAGTGCCCGGCGGGAGAGGGGGAAGACTCTAGCCACCAAAGCTGCTCCCAGGGGTCGTGGTGGGAGTGTGGACTCAGCTGTGACACCACCCAAGGTGGGGAAGGGCCACAAGAAACCCGGCAAGTCTGGGAAGAGCATCACGGCGGAGAAGACTGCCATCATCCCCGCTGCCCAGGAGGCCACCGCCAGCCCCATCCCAGCTGCCCATGAGGGCCCCGCCAGCCCCATCCCAGCTGCCCAGGAGGGCCACGCCAGCCCCAGCCCAGCTGCCCAGGAGGGCCCAGCCAGCCCCAGCCCAGCTGGGCCATGAAGGACCACCAGCACAAGACCCGCTGGGCCATGAAGGACCGCCAGCACAAGACCCGCTGGGCCATGAAGGACCGCCAATTCAAGCACCGCTGAACAGGGCACCGCCAAATCAAGCACTGCTGAACAGGGCACCGCCAATTCAAGCACCGCTGAACAGGGCAAGCACTGCTGAACAGGGCACCGCCAAATCAAGCACCGCTGAACATGGCAAGCACCGCTGAACAGGGCACCGCCAAATCAAGCACCGCTGAACAGGGCAAGCACCGCTGAACAGGGCACCGCCAACTCAAGCACCGCTGAACAGGGCACCGCCAAATCAAGCACCGCTGAACAGGGTAAGCACCGCTGAACAGGGCACCGCCAAATCAAGCACCGCTGAACAGGGCAAGCACCGTTGAACAGGGCACCGCCAAATCAAGCACCGCTGAACAGGGCAAGCACCGCTGAACAGGGCACCGCCAACTCAAGCACCGCTGAACAGGGCACCACCAAATCAAGCACCGCTGAACAGGGCACTGCCAAATCAAGCACCGCTAGCCCATGAGCGGCAGGGGCACTGACGCAACTGGGACCGTCACGGGGTGAGTGATGCACTCTGGGCACCAGTCCCCCTCCAGAACCAGTGGAGACATGCATCCACTACCTCTGTCCTTCACAGGATGAAGCACTCTGGCCACCAGTCCCCCTCCAGAACCAGTGGAGACATGCATCCACTACCACTGTCCTTCACAGGATGAAGCACTCTGGCCACCAGTCCCCCTCCAGAACCAGTGGAGACATGCATCCACTACCTCTGTCCTTCACAGGATGAAGCACTCTGGGCACCAGTCCCGCTCCAGAACCAGTGGAGACATACATCCACTACCTCTGTCCTTCACGAGATGAAGCACTCTGGGCACCAGTCCCCCTCCAGAACCAGTGGAGACTGTTATCCACTTGAGAGACTGTGGCTTTGCACTCCCCAGGATATGGCAGTGGGCAAACCACCCACTGGAGAGACTTGAGAGACTGTGGCTTTGCACTCCCCAGGATTGACCATTGGGCAACCCACCCACTGTAGAGACTTGAGAGACTGTGGCTTTGCACTCCCCAGGATTGAACAGTGGGCATTGAGACCCCTCATGGATCTGGCGTTGTGCACTCATCCGGCTGAGATGCCCCCCCTTCCCTTCCCCCTGAGGTGCCTGTTGTATTTCTATCTGATGCCCCTGCAGTGTTCTCTCTGTTTTGATCTGGTATTGAGTGTGGGCCTCGCCCATGCATTTTGGGCCCAGTGGTCCACGGACTATAAATGGTGCAATACCTGGACTACTATTCTTGGTGTGTATTTTGTTTATAGTGTATATATGTATATTTTTGCGTACTGCATTACAATAGGTTACAATGGTTACACTCATTTCCTTTTGTCTTTGCATTCTTCTGGGGGGGGTTGAGGGGTGTAACTATAATGTATAGATATGTATTAGTGTGTGTGTTGTAGTGGGTGAGGGTGGGGGTGGGGGTGTTGCGTGTGTGTGTCCCTGTATTTTGCCTCCCCCTCCCCTGTGTCGTAGGTGCAGTACTCACCGTGGTCTTTTCCGCCGGCGTTCATGCTCCTGGTACAGGAGCAGGAAGACTATCGCAGGTAGAATTTGGAGTTCCGGGTCCATGGTGTCCTCGTTGAGTGTGTAGAGATGAGCGTTTCCCTTTGAAATTCCTGTTTCCGTCGTGTTTTTATCCGCGGTGAATCCGCCCCGGAAAAGGTGGCAGATTGGCCTGTCATAATAGTGTGGGCGGTACATTGTATTCCACCTGTCTGTTGGCGGTGACCGCCGCGCTGTTTGTTTGTACTGCCGTGGCGGTCAGAGTGTTAAAGTGGCTGTCTTTGTTGGCAGTTTCCGTCACAGTCGTAATTGCAGGGTTGTAATGAGGGCCTTAGTCTAAACCTTAAAAGGATAAAATGTTGATGTTGCTGTGCATTGAGGAACTAAAATGGTTAGGGGCCATCAAAGTGGTCCAGCAGGATGTAGGAGATGACAGATGGAAGTATTCTAACTTTTTCCCACCTTGTGGCTCTTTACAGTGAATAACACATATCCCTCATAGATCTTTTGCTTAACCACTTCGCTGCCAGGCCTTTTCCCGCTCCTGTGCCAGGCCTTTTTTTTGCCTATTTGGGGCAGTTCGCGCTTAGGCCCGCATAACTTTTTGTCCACATAAGCTAACCAAGCCAAATTTGCGTCCTTTTTTTCCAACATCCTAGGGATTCTGGAGGTACCCAGACTTTGTGGGTTCCCCTGAAAGAGGCCAAGAAATTGGCCAAAATACAGGGAAAATTTTGTTTTTTTCAAAAAAAATTGAAAAAGTGGCTGCAGAAGAAGGCTTGTGGTTTTTCCCCTGAAAATGGCATCAACAAAGGGTTTGTGGTGCTAAACTCAGCAGCTTCCCAGCTTTCAGGAACAGGCAGACTTGAATCCGAAAACCCAATTTTTCAACACAATTTTGGCATTTTACTGGGGCATACCCCATTAGTGCAATTTTTTGTGCTTTCAGCCTCCTTCCAGTCAGTGACAGGAATGGTCATGAAAACAATGCTGGATCCCAGAAACCTAAACATTTCTGAAAAGTAGACAAAATTCTGAATTCAGCAAGGGGTCATTTGTGTAGATCCTACAAGGGTTTCCTACAGAAAATAACAGCTGAAAAAGAAAAATATTGAAATTGAGGTGAAAAAAACATCAATTTTTCTCTACTTTTTACTCTGTAACTTTTCCCTGCAATGTCAGATTATCGAAAGCAATATACCGTTACGTCTGCTGGACTCCTCTGGTTGCGGGGATATATAGGGTTTGTAGGTTCATCAAGAACCCGAGGAACCCAGAGCCAATAAATGAGCTGCACCCTGCAGTGCGTTTTCATTCTATACCGGGTATACAGTAATTCATTTGCTGAAATATAAGGAGTAAAAAATAGCTATCAAGAAAACCTTTGCATTTCCAAAAAGGGCACAAGATAAGGTGTTGAGGAGCAGTGGTTATTTGCACATCTCTGAATTCCGGGGTGACCATAGTAGCACGTGAATTACATGGAATTTCTCAAATAGATGTCTTTTTTACACACAACCCTATATTTGGAAGGAATAAATGTAGAGAAAGACAAGGGGCAATAACACTTGTTTTGCTATTCTATGTTCCCCCAAGTCTCCCGATAAAAATGATACCTCACTTGTTTGGGTAGGCCTAGCTCCCGCGACAGGATATGCCCCAAAACACAACGTGGACACATCACAGAAAACAGAGCTGTTTTTAGCAAAGTGACTACCTGTAGATTTTGGCCTCTAGCTCAGCCGCCACCTAGGGAAACCTACCAAACCTGTGCATTTCTGAAAACTAGAGACCTAGGGGAATCCAAGGAGGGCTGACTTGTGTGGCTCGGACCAGGTTCTGTTACCCAGAATCCTTTGCAAACCTCAAAATTTGGCTAAATAAACACATGTTCCTCACATTTCTGGGGCAGAAAGTTCTGGAATCTGAGAGGAGCGACAAATTTCCTTCCACCCAGCGTTCCCCCACGTCTCCCGATAAAAATGATACCTCACTTGTGTGGGTAGGCCTAGCGCCCGCGACAGGATATGCCCCAAAACACAACCTGGACACATCACAGAAAACAGAGCTGTTTTTAGCAAAGTTACTACCTGTAGATTTTGGCCTGTAGCTCAGCCGCCACCTAGGGAAACCTACCAAACCTGTGCATTTCTGAAAACTAGAGACCTAGGGGAATCCAAGGAGGGGTGACTTGTGTGGCTCGGACCAGGTTCGGTTACCCAGAATCCTTTGCAAACCTCAAAATTTGGCTAAAAAAACACATGTTCCTCACATTTCTGTGGCAGAAAGTTCTGGAATCTGAGAGGAGCCACAAATTTCCTTCCACCCAGCGTTCCCCCACGTCTCCCGATAAAAATGATACCTCACTTGTGTGGGTAGGCCTAGCGCCCGCGACAGGATATGCCCCAAAACACAACGTGGACATATCACAGAAAACAGAGCTGTTTTTAGCAAAGTGACTACCTGTAGATTTTGGCCTCTAGCTCAGCCGCCACCTAGGGAAACCTACCAAACCTGTGCATTTCTGAAAACTAGAGACCTAGGGGGATCCAAGGAGGGGTGACTTGCGGGGCTCGGACCAGGTTCTGTTACCCAGAATCCTTTGCAAACCTCAAAATTTGGCTAAAAAAACACATGTTCCTCACATTTCTGTGGCAGAAAGTTCTGGAATCTGAGAGGAGCCACAAATTTCCTTCCACCCAGCGTTCCCCCACATCTCCCGATAAAAATGATACCTCACTTGTGTGGGTAGGCCTAGCGCCCGCGACAGGATATGCCCCAAAACACAACGTGGACATATCACAGAAAACAGAGCTGTTTTTAGCAAAGTGACTACCTGTAGATTTTGGCCTCTAGCTCAGCCGCCACCTAGGGAAACCTACCAAACCTATGCATTTCTGAAAACTAGAGACCTAGGGGAATCCAAGGAGGGGTGACTTGTATGGCTCGGACCAGGTTCTGTTACCCAGAATCCTTTGCAAACCTCAAAATTTGGCTAAAAAAACACATGTTCCTCACATTTCTGTGGCAGAAAGTTCTGGAATCTGAGAGGAGCCACAAATTTCCTTCCACCCAGCGTTCCCCCACGTCTCCCGATAAAAATGATACCTCACTTGTGTGGGTAGGCCTAGCGCCCGCGACAGGATATGCCCCAAAACACAACGTGGACATATCACAGAAAACAGAGCTGTTTTTAGCAAAGTGACTACCTGTAGATTTTGGCCTCTAGCTCAGCCGCCACCTAGGGAAACCTACCAAACCTATGCATTTCTGAAAACTAGAGACCTAGGGGAATCCAAGGAGGGGTGACTTGTGTGGCTCGGACCAGGTTCGGTTACCCAGAATCCTTTGCAAACCTCAAAATTTGGCTAAAAAAACACATGTTCCTCACATTTCTGTGGCAGAAAGTTCTGGAATCTGAGAGGAGCCACAAATTTCCTTCCACCCAGCGTTCCCCCACGTCTCCCGATAAAAATGATACCTCACTTGTGTGGGTAGGCCTAGCGCCCGCGACAGGATATGCCCCAAAACACAACGTGGACGTATCACAGAAAACAGAGCTGTTTTTAGCAAAGTGACTACCTGTAGATTTTGGCCTCTAGCTCAGCCACCACCTAGGGAAACCTACCAAACCTGTGCATTTCTGAAAACTAGAGACCTAGGGGAATCCAAGGAGGGGTGACTTGCGGGGCTCGGACCAGGTTCTGTTACCCAGAATCCTTTGCAAACCTCAAAATTTGGCTAAAAAAACACATGTCCCTCACATTTCTGTGGCAGAAAGTTCTGGAATCTGAGAGGAGCTACAAATTTCCTTCCACCCAGCGTTCCCCCAAGTCTCCCGATAAAAATGATACCTCACTTGCGTGGGTAGGCCTAGCGCCGGCTACAGGAAACACCCCAAAGCGCAACGTGGACACATCCTAAATTTTTGAAAAAAACAGAGGTGTTTTTTGCGAAGTGCCTACCTGTAGATTTTGGCCTCTAGCTCAGCCGGCACCTAGGGAAACCTACCAAACCTGTGCATTTCTGAAAACTAGAGACCTAGGGGAATCCAAGGAGGGGTGACTTGCGGGGCTCGGACCAGGTTCTGTTACCCAGAATCCTTTGCAAACCTCAAAATGTGGCTAAAAATACACATGTTCCTCACATTTCTGTGGCAGAAAGTTCTGGAATCTGAGAGGAGCTACAAATTTCCTTCCACCCAGCGTTCCCCCAAGTCTCCCGATAAAAATTATACCTCACTTGCGTGGGTAGGCCTAGCGCCGGCGACAGGAAACACCCCAAAGCGCAACGTGGACACATCCTAAATTTTGGAAAAAAACAGAGGTGTTTTTTGCGAAGTGCCTACCTGTAGATTTTGGCCTCTAGCTCAGCCGGCACCTAGGGAAACCTACCAAACCTGTGCATTTCTGAAAACTAGAGACCTAGGGGAATCCAAGGAGGGGTGACTTGCGGGGCTCGGACCAGGTTCTGTTACCCAGAATCCTTTGCAAACCTCAAAATTTGGCTAAAAATACACATGTTACTCACATTTCTGTGGCAGAAAGTTCTGGAATCTGAGAGGAGCCACAAATTTCCTTCTACCCAGCGTTCCCCCAAGTCTCCCGATAAAAATGATACATCACTTGTGTGGGTAGGACTAGCGCCCACGAAAGGAAAGGGCCCAAAACACAACGTGGACACATCACATTTTTTTATAAAAAGCAGTACCTACCTGTGGATTTTGGCCTGTAGCTCAGCCGACACCTGAGGAAACCTAGCAAACCAGTGCATTTTTGAAAACTAGAAACCCAGGGGAATCCAAGATGGGGTGACTTGCGGGGCTCTGACCAGGTTATGTTACCCAGAATCCTTTGCAAACATCAAAATTTGGCCCAAAAAACACTTTTTCCTCTCATTTCGGTGACAGAAAGTTCTGGAATCTGAGAGGAGCCACAAATTTCCTTCCACCCAGCGTTCCCCTAAGTCTCTCGATAAAAATGGTACATCACTTCTGTGGGTAGGCCTAGCGCCCACAAAAGGAAATGGCCCAAAACACAACGTGGACACAACATATTTTTTCACAGAAAACAGAGGTGTTTTTTGCAAGGTTCCTACCTGTGGTGTTTGGCCTGTAGCTCAGCCGGCCCCAGGGGGGGGGGGGCAGAAATGCCCTAAAATAAATTTGCCCCCCCAACCCCCACCCTCCCCCGCCGGGAGCGACCCTTGCCTACGGGGTCGCTCCCCCTGCGTGACATTGGCACCAAAAAACAAATCCCCGGTGCCTAGTGGTTTCTGCCCCCCCCCCCCCCCCGGGGGGCAGAAATGGCCTAAAATAAATTTGCCCCCCCAACACCCACCCCCCCCCCGGGAGCGACCCTTGCCTACGGGGTCGCCCCTGCGTGACATTGGCGCCAAAAAACAAATCCCCGGTGCCTAGTGGTTTCTGCCCCCTTGGGGGCAGATTGACCTAAAATTGGCCAATCTGCCCCCAGGGGGGCAGAAATGGTCTAAATACAATTTGCCCCCCCAGGGGAGCGACCCTTGCCTGATGGGTCGCTCCCCATCTCTAAAAAAAGAAACAACAAAAAAAAAACACAAAAAAAAATTTGCCCTGGCGCCTAGAGTGTTCTGCCCCCCCCCCCCGGGGGGCAGTTCGGCCTAATAATAGGCCGATCTGTCCCCCGGGGGGGCAGAAATGGCCTAAAATAAATTTGCCCCCCCAACCCCCACCCCCCCCCGGGAGCGACCCTTGCCTACGGGGTCGCTCCCCCTGCGTGACATTGGCGCCAAAAAACAAATCCCCGGTGCCTAGTGGTTTCTGCCCCCTTGGGGGCAGATGGACCTAAAATTGGCCAATCTGCCCCCAGGGGGGCAGAAATGGTCTAAATACAATTTGCCCCCCCAGGGGAGCGACCCTTGCCTGATGGGTCGCTCCCCATCTCTAAAAAAAGAAACAACAAAAAAAAAAAACACCAAAAAAAAATTGCCCTAGCGCCTAGAGTGTTCTGCCCCCCCCCCTGGGGGGCAGTTCGGCCTAATAATAGGCCGATCTGTCCCCCGGGGGGGCAGAAATGGCCTAAAATAAATTTGCCCCGCCAACCCCCACCCCCGCCCCCCGGGAGCGACCCTTGCCTACAGGGTCGCTCCCCCTGCGTGACATTGGCGCCAAAAAACAAATCCCCGGTGCCTAGTGGTTTCTGCCCCCTTGGGGGCAGATTGACCTAAAATTGGCCAATCTGCCCCCAGGGGGGCAGAAATGGTCTAAATACAATTTGCCCCCCCAGGGGAGCGACCCTTGCCTGATGGGTCGCTCCCCATCTCTAAAAAAAGAAACAACAAAAAAAAAAAACACAAAAAAAAAATTGCCCTGGCGCCTAGAGTGTTCTGCCCCCCCCCCGGGGGGCAGTTCGGCCTAATAATAGGCCGATCTGTCCCCCGGGGGGGCAGAAATGGCCTAAAATAAATTTGCCCCCCCAACCCCCACCCCCCGCCCCCCGGGAGCGACCCTTGCCTACAGGGTCGCTCCCCCTGCGTGACATTGGCGCCAAAAAACAAATCCCCGGTGCCTAGTGGTTTCTGCCCCCTTGGGGGCAGATTGACCTAAAATCGGCCAATCTGCCCCCAGGGGGGCAGAAATGGTCTAAATACAATTTGCCCCCCAGGGGAGCGACCCTTGCCTGATGGGTCGCTCCCCATCTCTAAAAAAAAGAAAGAACAAAAAAAAAAAATACAAAAAAAAAATTTGCCCTGGCGCCTAGAGGTTTCTTCCCCCCCTGGGGGCAGATCGGCCTAATAATAGGCCGATCTGCCCCAAGGGGGGGCAGAAATGGCCTAAAATAAATTGCCCTCCCCCCCAGGGAGCGACCCTTGCCTAAGGGGTCGCTCCCTTTGCGTGAAATTCACGCAAAGAAAAAACTCCCTGGTGTCTAGTGGTTTCTACCCCCCTTGAGGGCAGATTGGCCTCATCAAAATAGGCCAATCTGCCCCCAAGGGAGGCAGAAATGGCCAAAATATAATTTTCCCCCAAGGGGAGCGACCCTTGCCTAAGGGGTCGCTCCCCCCCCAAAAAAAAAAAAAAATGAAACAAAAAAAAAAAATGGTCCCTGGTGCCTAGAGGTTTCTGCCCCCCCCTGGGGGCAGATCGGCCTAATAGTAGGCCGATCTGCCCCCAGGGGGGGCAGAAAAGGCCTTCCCAAAAATATGCCGCCCCTGGGAGCGACCCTTGCCCAAGGGGTCGCTCCCTTTTGTCAATAACAATAATAAAAATAAAAAAAAACCCTGGTGTCTAGTGGTTTCTACCCCCCTTGGGGGCAGATTGGCCTCATCAAAATAGGCCAATCTGCCCCCAAGGGGGGCAGAAATGGCCAAAATATAATTTTCCCCCAAGGGGAGCGACCCTTGCCTAAGGGGTCGCTCCCCACCTCAATAAAAAAAAATGAAACAAAAAAAAATGGTCCCTGGTGCCTAGAGGTTTCTGCCCCCCCTGTGGGCAGATCGGCCTAGTAAGGCCGATCTGCCCCCAGGGGGGGCAGAAAAGGCCTTTTAAAAAAAAAATGCCCCCCCTGGGAGCGACCCTTGCCCAAGGGGTCGCTCCCTTTGGTCAATTTCAATGAAAAAAAAAAAAATCCCTGGTGTCTAGTGGGGTTTCAAAAGCCGGATTGCAAGCAATCCGGCTTTTGAAACCCTCGGAGGGACTTCAAAGGGAAGGAAATACTTTTCCTTCCCTTTGAAGCCCCTCCGGGCCTCCCAAGTGATTGAAAAAGAAATGCTTTTGCATTTCTTTTTCAATCGCGCTGGAAGCAGAGCTTCCAGCGCGACTAGGGAGGCCCCTGTGTCAAATCAGCGCGCGCTCGCACGCTGACGTCACAGGGGGGGGGTGGGGGGGGTCGGGGATAGAAGGGGAAGGGATTCCCCGGTCAGCCCTGACCTAGGGGGGTGGGGGGGCGGCCCTCGGGAGGAGCGCTAGCGCTTCTCCCGAGGGAAGCATTCAGGACGTAATGGTTACGTCCATGGCGCCACACGGGCGCTGCCATGGACGTAACCATTACGTCCGTGGCGGGGAAGGGGTTAAACAAGAAAGAGTTAAAGGGTTTTCAAATATGTATGGTTTGGACAGGGACAGGGCAATGTTCCTGACTTCCCTTAGTCAGGGGAATTCAAGGCTTTAGTACAGAGCAAGTCAATCCTCAGTTATTGATCCGCTTAATACCAGCGCATCACTAGTCAAGACTCTGTGCAACAACATAAATGGGTGAAAGCATATGTCTGGTAAACTTATTCTCAGTGGTCTGTAGTGTGATTGCTTCATGATTTCCCCAGACCCCAGACCCATTAGTCAACATACATGAACATTTGGCCTGATGAATTGCCAACATGTGACAAATATATTGTTTGTAAAATATTGCAGTGAAGAAAAAGAGGGGATTAATATTCCTGGAGAACTGACAATTTTAAATTTCCTGTTGCTGGAGCCTATGTGCTTTGTTGTTAAAGGTCACACAAGGTAGCAAAAGTTACTCATGTCTTGAATGGGTTTGGAATGTAGGAACAATTTGGGTTTATTAAAGTGTTTGGAGCTGCAAAACATGGCAAAGGTTTTGCTTATATTGACTTTCAGGTCCAGCCCTTCCTAGAAATTGAAAACTGGTCTAAAATGTTCTGGAGCTCCACCGAGGTGCAGCCCACGAGGACAGCGTTATCCACATACAGCTAAGCTTGTATGTGGCACCTCACTATGGCATGTCCCTGCATTTTGAGACCAACTCCAGCAAAAACTGAATCATGTAAAGGGTGAAGAGGAAGGCTGCAAGGATGCAACCTTGCCTAACGCCCCTACAAACTCCAAACAACTCTGAACATTCGCCTCCCAAGCCAAACCTGACTGAAGCACTAGAGTTATTATATATATCCCTTATGAGGTTAATCAGGGATCTGTCCATGCCAAGATCGTCCATGATGCTCCACAATTTACCATGGGACACACAATCAGAAAGTATGTTGGTCTCCTTTACCCAAGCCTCAAGAGGATTCGATCCTGCGTGCCGGAAGTCTATGGAAAAGTCCTTGCTGTGTAGAAAAGAATCAACACTTCATCTGTGTGCGCCAGGAAATCTGACGCACACCCTTCATTTTCCACGCATCTCCTCCTCTGCGGCTGCATGCGTGTAATTTTGATGCATACAAGGTACTTTGTTCTTGCAAGAGACACTGGTTGTTTTTTAAAGACTTAAGGCACTTCTTATCATTAGAAAAATTGTATTTCAACTTGTACTTATCAAATCTTGATCACTTCAACCTTAATTCATTCAGATAAATATCTTATATTTGTCTAAAACTGTGTGGTGTATTTTTGTGGTGTTTTCACTGGGTTGTTACATGATTTATTACACAGATACTTTACACATTGCCTTTTAAGTTAAGCCTGAGTGCTCAGTGCCAAGCTACCAGAGGGTGGGC
Source organism: Pleurodeles waltl (assembly GCF_031143425.1). Taxonomy (NCBI): domain Eukaryota; kingdom Metazoa; phylum Chordata; class Amphibia; order Caudata; family Salamandridae; genus Pleurodeles; species Pleurodeles waltl. The sequence continues at coordinate 669,183,802 of NC_090444.1, forward strand.
ACAGGATAATTTGGATTGTGTGTGACTTACCCTGACTAGGATTGTGGTCCCTAGTTGGGCAAGGGTGTATACCTCTGCCAGCTAGAGACCCCGTTTCTAACATTGGTGATCAGCGGTGAGAATAGGACTTGTATTTGTGCAGTAACATACAATAGCTACGTGTACACTACCTACCCACAGTTAAAGGTCAACTTGATTTTTTCTCTTTTTCTGCAATTTTGTTTTCTGCTTGACATCTTAACCTAATCCTCAAACAACGTGTCTCTGGCTGGGTCTCAAGTAGGAGGTGGAATGTTCATCCTAGCCAAGCTGGAGACATACACTGTCCGCCAGCTGAAAGGGTTCTGCAAGGGGTGCCTCCAGGAAGGAGGATTACCAGAAGGCGCTGAGGGCCTGGGCAGAAGCCTGTTTCCAAGAGGATGTTGAGGTAGAGGATCCATAAAATGTCCCCTCAGAGGATTTGCCACCAGCATTGGGGATGTTACCCCTGGAATTTTGCCCCCTGCTAATCCAGGGAGCAGTGTCTCTAGCCATGGCCTGACGGCAGAGGAAAGGAGGGAGGAGAGAGAATTTTAATGGCAAAGTTAAACATGGAGGCAGAGGAGAGGAACGCTGAGCGAGAAGCCAAGTAAGCGAAGGCTGAGAGAGCCTTGGCTGAAAAGAAACTTCTTCTGGCTCACGAACTGTGTCTCAAAGAGCTGGATCTCAAATCTAGGCAGTCTGAGTACAGAAGTGATGGTGGCAGCATACATACAGGACCTGCTGGAGAAAGGAAGATTTGTATGCCCAAAGATGTGGTGCCAAATTATGTGGTGGGAGATGACATTGATAAATGGTTTGATGCATATGAAGTTGCACTAAGGGCCCATGGGGTTTCTGAAGATCAATGGGGAGCGGGTCTGTGGAAACTTGTTCCAGTCATTGGGAGGGACGCACTCCTCACATTACCCCTAGAGGACCGCAACACATACCCACTCATGAAGGACATTTTAATTGCCAAGCTTGGGCTAACACCTGAGAGATACCGTCAGAGGTTCAGGGACAGCACCAAACTCGCCACTCAGACATGGGAAGACTTCTTTGATTTTTCCAGTAAGGCACTGAATGAATAGGTGCTGGCAGTAAAGTAAATGATTATGTGGGGTTGTATAATTTGATCCTGAGGGAGCATATTCTCAGTGTTTGCTTTACAGAGTTGCGCCAGCACCTAGTGGACATTAAGCTGACTGATCCTAGGAAGCTTGCTGAGGAGGCAGACCTCTGGGTTAGCACCAGAGTGTCCAAAAAGAAATCTGGGGGAATGCCCACAAAGGTGGTCAGGGTTCCCACCAGAAGAAAAAGGGGGAAGAAAAACTTAAAAATAAGGAGTTCTCAAAAGGCCCCCAAAACAATTCCCAGGGGGGTGGTGGTAACCAGTCCCAACCTGATTCTGAAAAAAGGCCAGGGTTCTTTGATAAGAAGAAGGGGAAGTTTGTACCCAAATGCTTAGAGTGCTCCAAGCATGGTCACTACAAGGGCCACTTCAAGTGTCCAATGCGGGCACAGCCCCTCAGTGGAGGACAGACACCTTGGTTGGCTAGCGTAGCACTTGGGAAGGATGTAGTCCCAGATAGCTTTGGGGAACAGCTAGAGGTAACCCTGGTGTTCCTGTGAGATTAGAAATGGTGGCAAAAGCCCACTTGCCTGCCAATACTTCCAAGTATAGGCAGTGGATCACCATTAATGGGCAAAGGGTGGAGGTTCTGCATGACATAGGAGCCAATATGACTTCTGTCAGGGGTCAGGTTGTGTCAGCAGAGCAGGTCATCCTCAATACATTCCACTAGGCCATAGTCTCTCAAAATCGTGAGAGTCACCTACCAGTGGCTCTCGTTCCCTTTGAGTGGGGGGGGGGTCCCTGGTACTCTAAAAGTAGCTGTGAGTCCTGCCATGCCTGTAGATTGTCTGTTAGGCAATGACCTTGAGCAAACTGCCTGGAAAAAGGTAGAGCTTAGGTCCCACCTGGAGATATTAGGTTTGCCTGAGTGGGTCTGCATGTCCACATGGTCCACGCCTGCCCAGGAAGGGAGTCAAGGGCGTATGGAGCCTAGAACAATGTCCCAGACAGCTGCAAAGTTGAGGGGCAAGGGGCACAGGAAACCGGTCCCAGAAGTTCCCACAGTGGTTGACGGAGTCCCAGAGGAGAAGGCCCCTGAGCCAACAGGGGAGGACATTGCCGCCTTGGGTACCCTGCCGATCTTAATGGCTCACAAGTTCAGTGTGGGCCAACAAGGGAGGAATTCTGCATAGCACAGAAAGAGTGCCCCACTCTTGAGGGTTTGAGACGACAGGCAGCGGCACAGGCAGTAGGTGAAGCTTTTGGCAATCACCATATCTGTTGGGCGAATGATCTCCTTTACAGTGAGCCCAAGGTGCCAGAATCTGGGGCAGCGTGTGTGCTGGTTGGCCCCAAGGGCTAACAGGCCTTCCTACTGTGTTTGGCTCACGACATCCACCTGGTGGGACATTTGGGGCAAGACAAGGCCTTCGCCAGGCTGGTCACCCACGTGTATTGGCCCCAAATGCTGGTGGGTTCAGATGCTTTCTGTAGGTCCTGCCCCACCTGCCAGGCTAGTGGGAAGACAGGGAAAAGGCTCAAGGCCTCCCTGATCCCACTCCCCATCGTTGGCACCAACTTTGAAAGGGTGGGTATCAACATTGTTGGCCCCTTGGACTCCAAAATTGCCCTAGGCAACAGGTTTTCTTGGTTTTGGCGGACCATACTACCCGCTATCCAGAGGTGATCCCTCTGAGGACACAGACTGCACCGGTGGTGACCAGAGCTCCAATGGGGATATTTACTCGTGTGGGATCCCCAAAATAGGTTGTGTCTGACAGAGGCACAAACTTCATTTCTGCGTACATGAAGTCCATGTGGGATGCGTGTGGGGTGACCAACTGGTTCACCACCACATACCATCCTCAATCCAATGGGCTTGTGAAAAGGTTCAACAAGACCCTAAAAGGCATGATCACAGGCCTACCTGACGCCATGAGGTGTAAGTGGGACGTCCTCTTGCCTTGCCTTCTCTTTGCTTATAGATAGGTGCCCCAGAAAGGGGTGGGGTTCAGCCCCTATGAATTTCTCTATTGGTACCCTGTCAGGGGACCCCTAAGATTAGTGAAAGAGGGGTGGGAGAAAGCTCCAAGGAAACCCCCCTCCCCCAGGATGTGGTTAGTTACATGCTGGCCCTCCACAACCAGATGTGATACTTCTGGAAGCAGGCCAAGAGCAACCTCGAGGCCAGTCAAGAGGTGATGAAGCAATGGTATGACCAGAAGCCCACCCTGGTAGAATTCTCACCAGGAGACAAAGAATGGGTAATGGAGCCAGTAGAGCCTAGAGCTCTCTAGGACCACTGGACTGGCCCTTTTGAGATCAAGGAGCGGAAGGGGAAGGCCACTTATGTAGTGGACCTCATGTCCCCTAGAAAGCCCCTAAGGGTGTTCCATCAGAACAGACTGAAGCCTCAGTTTGAGAGGTCCGAAGTCAGAATGCTTCTGGTGACAGATGAAGGTATGGAAGATGGGAGTGAGCCTCTCCCCGACCTCCTCTATTCCAAGGAAGGTGATGGGTCAGTGGAGGGTGTCAATCTCTCTGACTACCTGGTCCTAGATCAGAGAGGAGACTGCTACAAGTTATTGGAGCAGTTCTCTTCCCTGTTTTCCCTCACCCATGGACTCAGGACTCACACAATTGTGTGTCCATGATACTGACATAGGAGACAGTCCCCGTGTAAAGAATACCGTTTACAGAGTGTCAGATGAGGTGAGGTCCAGCATCAAGAAGGAAGTTGCGAAGATGCTGGCTCTTTGGGTGATTGAGAAGTCCAGCAGTCCCTGGTCCTGCCCAGTGGTGTTGGTTCCCAAGGCTGCCGCTACCGGTACCAAACCAGAGCTTAGGTTCTGCATGGACTACCTGGGTCTCAACTCTCTCACAAAGACAGATGCTCACTCCATCCCCTGAGCTAATGAGCTTGGAGACAGGCTAGGGGAAAAAGAGAGATATACTTTTTCTACTCCTGAGGGTCATTACCAGTTCAGAGTAATGCTCTTTGGACTGAAAAATGTCCCTGCTACCTTCCAACGATTCTTCAACGGGGTCCTAGCTGCAAGGATGCGTTCTGCGCAGCCTACCTAGAAGACATCACTGTCTATAGTTCTAACTGGGAGGAACACCTGCTCCTCCTCAAGGAGGTGCTTCAGGCCCTGCAACAGGCAGGCCTGACCATTAAGGCCAGTAGGTGCTAGATTGGAGAGGGTTCTGTGGTGTACTTGGGACATCTAGTAGGTGGTGGCAAGGTGCAGCCCCTCCAGGCCAAGATTGAAACAATCAAGATGTGGCAACCACCTAGAACCCAGACAGAGGTGAGAGCCTTCTTAGGTCTGAATGGATAATACATAACAAAAAAGCAACCTAGAATTGGAGAATTGGACAGAGGCTTGTCAGAAAGTCTTTGACTCCCTGAAGGAAGCCATGTGTACGGCACACATGCTCAAGGCACCTGACTACTCCAAATAATTAATTGTGCAGATATACACTTCAGAGCATGGCATAGGGGTGGTCCTAGCACAGCTGAATGAGGAGGGCCTAGACCATCCAGTAGTCCTTATTACCAGAAGTCTATTACCACGGGAACAGAGGTGGAGTACTATTGAAAGAGAAGCATTTGCTGTGGTCTGGGTAACTGAAGAAGCTGAGACCATACCTGTTTGGGACTCACTTCCAGGTTCAGACAGGCCATAGTTCCCTCAGATGGCTCATGCAGATGAGGGGTGAAAATCCTGAACTCTTGTGGTGGTCCATTTCCCTACAGGGGATGGACTTTATGGTGGAGCATCGCCAGGGGACTGACCACGCCAATGAGTTTGGTAGCTCTCCCCACTTCGAGTTGGGGGGTACACATGTTAGACCTGACAGCCTTATGGTGGTCACGTCTAACTTTTTGCCTGCCTTCCTCCACTTTTTTATACTGTTTTTGCTGGTTTAAGAACTCTGCACACTCTACCACTGCTGACCAGTGCTAAAGTGCATATGCCCTGCCCCTTAAAACATGGCAACATTGGCTCATTCCCTACTGGCATATTTAATTTACTTGTAAGTCCCAAGTAAAGTGTACTGCATGTGCCCAGGACTTGTAAAATAAATGCTACTAGTGGGCCTGCAGCACTGATTTTGACACCAACATAAGTAGCCCCGTAATCATGTCTCAGGCCTGCCATTGCAAGTCCTGTGTGTGCAGTTTCACTGCCACTTCGACTTGGCATTTAAAAGTACTTGTCAAGCCTCAAACTCCCCATTTTCTACATATAAGTCACCCCTAAGGTAGGACCTGGATAACCCACAGGATAGGGTGCTATGTAAGTAAAAGGCAGGACATATACCTGTGTGTTTTATATGCCCTGGTAATGCAAAACACCTACATTTGTTTCCCACTGCTGTGAGGCCTGCTCCTTCCATAGGCTAACATTAGGGCTACCCTTATAGACTGTTTGAGTGAAAGGTTCTGATGAAAAAGGGTTAGATAGATTATATTTAGTATGGCCAGAATGGTAATATAAAATTCTGCTGACTTTTGAGGTTGGTTTTTCCATTACTATTTTAGAAATGCCACTTTTAGAAAGTGAGCATTTCTCTGCACTTAAATCTTTCTGTGCCTTACAACCTGTCTCAAATCCACATCTGGGCTGGGGTGGTTGACAGCTCCCTTGTGCATTTCACCCAAACAACCACAAACACAGGATGCTCAGTCAAACCTGCACACATCTGCACACTGAATGGGTCTTCCTGGGCTGGAAGGGTGGAGGGCCTGACACTTACATTTCAAAGGACAGTGGCCTGCCATCACACAATGGACTACCAAACCCCACACTGGGACCCTGGCAGACAAGGCTGTACTGAAAGGGGACCTTGTGCACTTCAAAACCAGTATTTGAAGACTCCCCCATTTCAAAGGCAATTTGGGGTATATAAACTGGATCCCTTACCCTACCAACTTAGACATTTCCTGGGACAGATACTCTGAGCCAGACCCTGCAACCTGCCAAGAGGTGCTACCTGGCTGCCCAAAGGACTCACCTGGACCGCTTTGCTGTGAAGGACTGCTGCCTTGTTGTTGCCCTGCTGCCTTGCTGGCCTCTGTTTCTGCTGAGAAGTGCTCTCCAAGGGCTTGGATAGAGCTTTCCTCCTGATCCTGAAGTCTCAGGGCCAAAAAGACTTCATCTCTGAAAAGGAACTCCTTGTGAAGTGAAAGTCGATGCACAGCCTGCCAGAATCGGTGCACAGCCTACCTAGCGGTGAAAAAATCACTGCATCACTGAACCAGACTGACACAGTCCAGCTCCCCAAGTAGAGATCGACGAAGTGCCAGCGTTGCAACCGGAACCTTGACACACAGCCCACTGGATTGACACGTCGCTGAGCCAGCATGACGCTGCCCGACTTCCTGCAGGGGAAATCGACACGGCATCTGACATGCAACAGAAGCTCTGGCGCATTGCCCACTGGATCGACGCAGCACCTGTGATTTCATCCTGAACGGCCAGGATTTCCAAGCATCGTCCCTAGGCATCACAGACTCCTCATTGCAAAGAGGATTCAAGCTTGCACACCGGAATTTGACGTAAAGTACTCTCTGGGTGGAAAAGAATCGACGCATCCTATGTTTGCACCCAGAAATCCGACGCACACACTTTATTGACCACACATGTCCTCCTCTGTGGTCTCCGTGCATATAATTTTGACACATACCAGGTACTTTGTCCTGCAAGAGACACTTGTTGCTTTTTAAAGACTTAGACGGTCATTATGAACATGGCGGGAAAGACCGCCGACCGTCGTGTTGGCGGTGAACAGAATCCCGCCGTTGGTGGTGAATGGAAACCCACCATAAAATGAATAAAAAACCCAACCCCACCAAAAATCACCAGTCCATCACTCCCCACCATGACTCTGTCAACGGGAATCCCGGACCTCTCGACCCTACCCCGCCACCACCACGCACACCCATATCCCGCCCTCCAAGTAATGATGCACGAATCACCTCGGCGGACAGTGGAGGTCGGACGACCATTGGCGGCTGCGACCGCCACGGGTGGCAAGTGGACTCAACAGCAAGAAGTACACACATTAGATAGGCGCATAACCCACGCACCTGACACACATCCAGAACCCCATAAGACACCCCCAGACACACCCCACAATCCCTTGTAACAAAAGCTGGACAAAAGAAGACGGAAAGCACTAGAGCCAGACAGCGAACGCCAGCATACAGGACACGCACACCGACCCACAGAAGAGCACACCTACCTCCTTCCCAGGGACGACACCATTCCCCACACTTACCATGTCCCCCCCAAACATCCAAGCTTCACTGAAAGGGAGTTAAGGACCATGGCAGACGAGATCTTGAAGGTGGAGCCACAAATATTCGGGGCCGAGGTGCAGCACACACCCATAGCATGGAAAATGGAGCTGTGGCAGACCATTGTGAACAAGGTCAATGCAGTGGGACACCATCCACGCACCAGGGACGACATCCAGAAGAGATGGAACAACCTGCGGGTGAAGGTCCAGGGCATGGCATCAAGGCACCACATTGCAGTGCAGAAGACTGGTGGAGGACCGCAACCAACACCACCCGACTACACCTACTGGCAGGAAAAGGTACTGGCCATCCTGCACCCATAGGGACTTACAGGACTCACTGGAGGAATGGACTCGGGTAAATGATCTACAACTACCCCATGTCCATTACACCTGTAATGCATGCAGCAACCCCACCCCACCCACACACACCAGGACCTACACCCCACCCAGGCATTAGCCACTATATCTAGCCCCTTGCATGACCACAACACCCCTAACAGGCCCACATCCTCCCCCCTGTGCACAGTAACCTACCCCTGCATGTACCCACAGTGGAACAACACCCCCCACCACAATGCAACCCCACACTGGCGCAAAATGCAATGTCAACCTCACAAAGGCACCCTGGCAGGCCACTGAAAGTAACAGCAGCACAAAATAGCCCAGTCCTGTACACCTCAAACGTTAATGTAGATGTAACAGACATGTCTATGTCCCCCAACAGGCACCACCACCCATGCCACCCTCATGGACGGGACAAGGAGTGCCAGTGCCCCCCCTGGAGACAGAGGCACGTCACAGGACACTGGTGAAGGATCCCTGGACACCGATGAGCAGGCAGGCACCTCACGCAGTCCTGGACTCTTACCATACAGCAGCCCACCCTGGAAACTACTGTCACCCCTACCACCCAGTCAAGACCAGCATACCAGGGCAGGCATACCCACACCAGTTTACCCATTGCACAGACTGGTGGAACACAGGTACAGAGGCCACAGTCTCCCACTCCCAACATGCAGGAAGGCGAGGGTCCCAGTACAAGTGGTACTGCCAGACCTGTGCAGGGGGCACAGACACAGGGGGCTAGGGCAAGTGCAAAGGTTGCAGTGGACCAGGGGGGAGGCCACAGGATGGATGCAGCAGCCCAGGATGTGATCTCTGAGGTAATAGGTGTCTACCAACATACCCATGACAGGTTGCCACAGATAGTGTCCACCCTGGAGCAAAGTCAGAGGATGCAGCAGGAACAACACCAACAGGCCATGGAGCAATGGAAAGAGCACAATGCCACAATGGCCACCATAGCAGGAACACTGCTGCAGCTGGTCAAAAACCAGTCTGACACCCACACAGGACAAGAGGCCACCACAACAGCACCGGACAACCAGCATCAGATCACCAGCAGCAGAAACATCCCAGGAACTACCCACACAGGAAACACAAGGTCCCACCATGTCATCCCATGAAGCTCAACAGCAGGCGCCCAAACGGACCCACAGGCCACGTTATGGCACTGGAACCCCAGCTAAGAACAAGGCCCCCTCCAACAATTAACTGTGCCACAACTGCAAAGCAACCATACCACCCAATCACCAACCACACATTGCTGAGAGGCAAGATGAAATACTGTTAGACAAGATGGACCCATCAATACTACCAACAAGGCTGCCACCATGTTGGTCTTGAGGACACCCCACCCTTACGACTTCACATCACTGTAAATTGCACAATTCACTCACCTCAACCAATAAAACACTTTTCACACCTGTAACACTGTTGCCTGTGTTAAATTGTGAACCAAGTGGAGTATGGATGCAACTGGCAGAGAACAACTTTATTGTTGAATCTGTGCATGATGGGAGTCCTATGTGCTCATATGGTGGCAAGGAGGAAATGTGTGTATTTTCAGTCAGTACCATGCAGAAGTGGGCTATCTTTCGCCTATCATTACCAACCCCCCATCTGACTGATCACACTGACAGTAGTAGTCACTAACCCCAATGACAGGCCTAAGTCCCACACAGTTACTGGAAGTAGAGTTGTATCAGTTGGTTCCTGGAATTAACATCTTCCCCTTCCTCATCATCACCATCACTCTCCTCACCTCTCTGAGGTAGCTGATCAGGACCTACAGCACCCTCAACCTCCGTGGCGGATAGAATGTCTCACTGCCACGTTGTGCAGCATGCAGCAGGCCACCAATATTCTACACAACTTATCAGGCCCATAGGCCAGGGAGCCCCCAGAGATATGTAGACACCTGAATCTAGCCTTCAGGAGACCTATGGTTCGCTCTATTACCCTCCTAGTACGTCCATGGGCCTCATTGTAATTCCTATCTCCATCCGTCCTGGGATTCCTCACTGGTGTCAGGAGCCAACACAAGTTTGAATAGCCAGAATCACCTAGAAAATAGTGCAATACAGAGTAGTCAGAGAGTTGGTATGACCCTTAGACAGACATTCTGTTTTTCTACAATGTGTCAGTTACTGACAGGCACACTTACCTATGATCCACCCTCTATCCTCTTGTAGTTGTTCCATGTTCTGTGGCACATAACTGTTCCTCAACACAAAGGAATCATGGACTGAGCCTGGGAACATGACATTCACATGTGAAATGTACTGGCCTGCAGTACAAACCAATTGGATATTCGTGGAGTGAAAGTTCTTTCTGTTTCTGTACACCTGTTCACTCACTCTTGGGGGGATGATCGGTATGTGGGTGCCGTCTATGGCACCTATCACATGGGGTATGTTGGCAAAGGCATAGAATTCAGACTTGATGGCAGGTAGGTCAGCACTTTGGGGAAACCTCACATAGGACTGCAGATGTCAGACAAATGCATTTAGAAATCTTGTCAGTACCATGCTGAACATTGGCTGTGAAAAACCAGCACCCATGCCCACTGTCACTTGAAATGAGCCCGTGGCCAGGAAATGGAGTGCCAACAGCACCTGCACTTCAGTTGGAATGGCATGCTGATTACGATTTCCTGGCGTTAGTGCAGGATCCAGTAATGCACAAAGGTCCTGAATAGTTGCACGTGTGAGTCTGTAAGTGATTATGATCTGATGCTCCACCATGGTCCCCATATCCACAAGTGGTCTGTACACCGATGGTGCTCTTCCTCGCCACAAGGGTCGGTACCTACGAGAGGTTACAAAAAGGAGTGATGAACACACATACATAGGCACACTTGTCATTATTTTTGCACTGCATTGTTCATTGTAGTGTCTCAACAATAACTGCTACCCGACAGATATACAAGTACATCACAAGGAGGGAACAGAGTAATTCATGTGTGCTACTATACTAAATGGACAGAGGCCTAGGTGCTTCATGTGGCTAGTAGGGCCTGCATTGTGAGTAGTAATTAATTCTAGATGTGTAGGTGATGGAAAAATGTCTGCCCACTGTAGATCTGACCTTTCGCTGTGGAAGTGACCTCATACCACCAGCGGTTGACATCACAGCGTAAGGCGGTGTTTACCGCTGTTCGCACCCTTATTGGTTAACATGGATGCCAATGGGGAATCCTGGCGTATCATGATCGCCGCCAGCGGTGTTGGTGCATACCGCTGTGGAACGTATGTGTGTTCGTCATCGTTTGATCACTTGACTCACTGATCTTGTGCGGACAGGTACTCCACTTTGTGTACTGCTGTGGCCTGCCTCTGGCTATGGATGTGCCTCGTGTTGCAAGGAAAAGGGCCCCGGCCTTCACCCAAGAGGAACTGGAGAAGCTAGTTGACAGGGTCCTGGCCCTGTACGCAAAATTGTATGGGCGGCCAGAGGTACAGGTGAGTCTGGGCTGGGGGGGCACTGTGTGTGTGTAATGGATGGTGTTGATTGGACATATGTGTGCACCTCTGAGCCTGCATGGGCCATGGTGCATGGCATGCTGCATGCGACTGTCCTGTAAGTCTGAGAGTACTGTCCGTCCCATAGTGGACGAATAGCCAGCTGTTCCTATTGTGCAAGTGCCTGACCTCTGTGTTCCATTTCTGTGTCGCCCTTTTTGGTCAGCGCCCACCAGAAGAAGGCACATTGGCATGCCATCACCAAGGAGGTGCGGACATTGGGGGTCTACAACCGGCGGAGCACCCACTGTAGAAAGAGGTGGGAGGACCTGCGGCGCTGGGGAAGTCCACCCAACGTGGAAGGGGTGCCCGTCAGGCACTGACCCCCCTCATGCGACAGATCCTGGGGGTGTGGTACCCAGACCTGGATGGGCACTTGAAGGCAGCATAGCAGTCACAAGGGGGTGAGTACTCATTTCACATAATTCAGTCTGGAAGGATGTCTGGGTGTGCATTAGGGTTCATGCTCCTTAGAGGCAAGGACTTTCACTGGTGTCCATCCACTTTATGCTCCCCAAGGGGTGTAGGGGTGTCTTTGTCAGGTCTCCAATACGTCGCCTCCTTAGGTAGTCCAGGGGATGGGTGTAGAGCAGTATTCTGGTCAGTAGTGAGGGGCATGGCCATGGGCACAGTGAATGGTGCTGCCTGTTAAGTGTGTCTTCTGGGTGGGTGTAAGTCTGGCCATTGTGTACCTGCATTCAGCTATTTACAAGTGTCTCTCCTGTTTTGTCTCCTCATCCCTGCTCTCTTGTGTTGGTTTGCTACAGCATCAACATCAGGCGAGGGAGCTGAGGCACCGGCAAGTGGGGAGGCAGTGGCCCACAGATCCTCCGAGGCAGAGACAATGGACGCCCAGGGGACTAGTGGGTGGGAGAGTGAGGGGAGTTCCACGGGGGAGGCTACTACTACAGGAGGTAGTGACTCCGATACCTCCTCCGATGGGGCTCCCCGGCGGTGGCGGACCCTAGTGCACACACCACTACTGTGACATCTTCCGCCACCCCCATTCCATCACCGCCGTCCCTTCTGCTCCCCACAGAGTTGCCCCTGCCCGCCCACCCAGAAAGGTGGGCATCTCCTTTGCCCCAGGCACCTCCTCTCCTGCCCCAGTCAGCCCTGCTGCCCTCACGGAGGAGGCTATTGACCTCCTTAGAACCATCGCTGTAGGGCAGACAACCATTGTCAATGCCATCCAGGGGATAGCATCAGAGGTGCAGCAGACTAATGCCTATCTGGATGTCAGCCCTACAGAGATCTTTTCAGACTCTGGCCTCCTCTCGGACGGCTGCCAGCTTCCCTGGCCATTTCTTCCCCCCTCAAACCTCCTCTACCCCTTCCAGCACCCCACTCCCTTCACCTGTCCAAGGCACACATTCAGACACCCAGTCAAGCACATTAACACACAAGAAGCACACTTCAAAACACAAGCACCACACCTCCCACCACAAGCATTCACACAGCCAACAGCCACCTGCACACACAACAACGTCCACTTCCCCCAGTGTGCCCACCTCTTCCGCCTCCCAGTCTGTCCCCTCTACATGAACACCCTCATGCACTGCACCTTCACTCACTGTTGCTGCTCCTCTTCCTTCACTCACCACAATAGCAGACAGCCATACATGAATCCCATACACCACACCTGCACTCACCACCACTACTGTAGTTGACACATGCAGCACACTCACCAGACTTTCAGACACCCACACAACATACATCCACACTAGCTGTCTGTCTTCTCCCACTGTGTCCACCCCTCCTCCAAAAACCCACAAACGCACCAAGACACCCACATATCAGACATCAAGTACACAACAGCATACTGAGCAGTCACCTGCACCCACTACACGCACCCCTACACCACATACATCCACTCCCTCTGCCTTCACTCCCACACCCTCATCCACTCCCACCCAAATTGCTCCAAAGAAACTATTAATCTCCCGTGCTGACCTCTTCCAACCCACTGGCACACCCTGTCTTGTCCCCAAACGTGCCCACCTCCTTGCCCTTTCTGCTCCTTCAACATCACAGCCCACCCCTGTCAACCCTTCACATTCCCGTGCCCCTTCCCCAGATAGTAAAAAGTCCCAGACTGAGCCTAGGCCATCTGGCTCCACCCGTTCCAAACAGCCCCCACCCCCTTCAAAGGACAAGCCCACCCCCCCTCCACCTTCCAAATGAAAGTCTAAGGCCCACCCCTGTCGAAAATCCCCATCCCCACCACCCCCTGCCCCTCTTCCCTGAGGTGCCTGGATGCCCATATGGTGCCCCATGAGGTGGAGTACCATGCACTTGTGGGAGTCAGGTTTGGCCAGTTGTGGCCCATTACATTTGTCGACATACAGACTGGCCATTGGCCCTGTTTAGACTGTTTGGCCCGTTGAGCTACATATTAAAGTTTCTGTGTGCAAGCCGTTAAACCCTGGTCTTTTGTTTCATTTGTTGTGGGTGTGGGGCATTTGTATGCATTATGGTCATGTTGAATTGGCCTTGTGTCGGGTAGGTACCTCTTGCTGTGGGATGTATGACTAGTTCTGCTGTGAAGGGTTGGGGTGGTGTTGCTTGGGTATGTAACTGTGCCCTTTCCTCCCTTGTTTCGTAGGTTGCGGTACTTACCGTCATCGTATTCGTTGGCGGTCTCGGTCGTGGAGGTATATGGCAAGGAGCAGGGCTGGCATGATCTGCAGCTCTCTATCCATGGCTGCTGCAACGCGTTCTGTGGGACTCCGGTGCGTGGTTCCTTATATTTGGTTCATTTCCGCCTGGCTTTGTGTGGCGGTGGTTCCCGCCCCGGAACTGGCGGCAGAAGGTTGGTTAATAATTTGATCGGCGGGTTGGGCCTTTCTGACGACCTGTGGGCGGATTCTGCCGTCATCGTCGGCACTCCTCTCCTAGCGGTGGGTGGTTTGCAGGATGCCTTGGTTTCGTTTGGTTCATTATGTGTCAGTCCGGCCCGCTCCTCTGTTGGCGGTTTCTACCGCCACCGCCGGCGGAGCGGAACGGACCGTCATGTTCATAATCAGGGCCTTAATACTCTTCTTATCATTACAAAAGTGATATTTCAACTTGTACTTATCAAATCTTGATCGCTTCAACCTTAATTTATTCAGATAAATGTCTATTATTTTTCTAAAACTGTGTGGTGTATTTTTGTGGCATTTTCACTGGGTTGTTACATGATTTATTGCACAAATACCTTACACATTGCCTTCTAAGTTATGCCTGACTGCTCAGTGCCAAGCTTCCAGAGAGTGGGCACAGGATAATGTGGATTGTGTGTGACTTACCCTGACTAGGATTGTGGTCCCTACTTGGACAAGGGTGTACAACTCTGCCAACTAGAGACCCCATTTCTAACAGAAAGGCATTACCATCTGCACCCTGGTCTAAACATGCTGACCAAGCAGAACCCATTATGATAAAGAATTGTGCCCCATATCTCACAAGCTTTCTCCAATCATTAACTGTAGATGGCCTGGAAATCCAGATGGTGGTCAGCTAGGTCAAAAACAGAACCACTTTGGGATGACTGCCATACTCATTAGTGAATGCCATCCTCATTAGTGAAGTGCTCTGCTGAGGACCAACTTCACATAATACCAACATGTATAGTTCTGCCCGGGTGATCAGGAAGTGGGTCCACACTGCAGGAAACATAATGGGTACATCAAGAAGGAATGAATCAGGATAAGGACAGCACAGTGCTGAAGCACCAGAGACTATCAAGCCTACAGCTGTGTTGATGTTATGTTATGCAATGTCTTGTCATATCATGTTTTATCACATCAAGTAATTTGACAGTACATATGCAATGTTACAATAGGTTACATTTTGTTATGTTATGTTATGTGATGTTAGTGTTTCTTGAGCATTGGATCCCCCATAAATGATCATTTGGTGCAGACAGTTCATTCTTTATGACAAACTTCATTGCAGCCATGTTTTTATATTCCTGATTCTGAGGCAAAAATCTCCCAATGGAAGAGGGAGATGTATAGTGCTTAGTTTGATCTGGTGCTTGTAGTTGGGACCCACTGGCCCTCCTTTTGGGGATCTAGGACCTGAGTTGGAATTAAGACTAAACAGTCATAGTATTCTTCACCCACCCACAGAATTCAATTGCACCTGCCAACGACTTCTGACCAAAACTTCCATGCAATATATTATTCCACACACATGTAATATTGTACGTTAGTAAATTGCACTGAAAATGATAAGGGTGTTTTTTCAGAGTGTGGTTTAACTGGGGATATTGTGAAACCCCTCAAGCTTGAAAGATATTTAGAAACTCCCCTTTGTACTCCTCCCTTATTGGAAAAAGTCAGAGATTCACTTCGTTCAAAGAGCAGGAGTGAGACCCTTGAGAAGGACAAAAGAGTGCCCCTTAATGTAATAAGGAAGGAACCAATCTCTCCACCTGGCCAGATATTATCCAGGTATGATCCTAACACAGAATAGGATAGGGTGGCAGTCGAAAATCTGTAAGTTTACTATGCGTGCATTTAATCATTGGTAAAAATGTCGCCTTTACTAAAAAGGAAAAAAACATGGATTTCACTCGGGATTCTAGACATAAAATGGAAGTATTTTGTGAATTATAAAAACGAAGGTACACATCTTTATCTGTTGTACAGAGAGCCTACATATTTTTATCTGATGTTGTGAATTGAGCCTTAGGTTTTTGGAAACATTCAATAAATTAAATTCATTTTAAGTATTTGAAACTTTGTGGTGGTGGGTGTCAGGGGTAGGTTTGAGCAAACCTAGCTTTGAGTATTGCATCATTTGGAGTTGAATTCTGACAGTGTGTGAAAATGGTGGGGCACTCATTTTGTTAATTTTATTTTTGTTGAGCACCATTTTCTCCCTGTTTATTCTAAGTGAAGGATTTTAGGGGCAGAAAAAAGTTGGTGCTTTATATTTTGCTAGTAATTCCTAGTTTTGCTTGATATGGACTACTGCCAGCTGAGATGTAAAACGAAATCACAAAATAAGGATTCTCTAATCGGGCTCGCAGTTTTAAGGAATCGCTTTTTTAGCAATTCCTTAAAAATTGCACCGCGAATGCCTTTCATACATACTGAAAGGCAGTTTTGCATTCGCAAACGGCCATTCGCACCGTTTGCGAATGCAAAAACGCTTGATACATCTAGCCCTTTAATTCAGAAAACCTGACTCTGGCATGGAATGCGATGTACAGAGAATTAGTGTATATTATGAAAGAACACAATAAACATTAGTGCACAGTAGATTACACAGTGCTTAATTCCTCTGATAAAGATCGTTTACTTCTGCTATTGCAAATTTCACATGGCTCTAAAATCAATACCCATTTAAGATAGAAGCTCTGAAAACAACGACCTGGTTATTACATTCGCAAATGTGTTTGAGAGCAAAATATCGGATACAGTATTCTTGATGTTATCAAATGATTCTTTCGCAAATGTTCATTATGGGATGCAGCTAAGTGAAAATATCTAAAAATAAAGCAGAACGGGATCTTGAGAGGTGCCAACTCCAACCAGTGCACCCATATGCTCGAGCACAACAGAAAGCGGCATTTTCCACGTGATGGCCCAGGTTCCTCTAGGCTTGCCAGTGTTATTACTTCACCCTCCGAGTATCTGGCATGTTAATTAATTTCACAACGCAGTCCTCTACGACTCGCCAGTCAGTGGTTCCCGTGCCAATCATTTTAATTAAAAACACAGCTGGGCACTAATTTTAAGAGTTTAAAGGTGGACATTGCAGATTATACATTGCACCTTCACTCCAAATAACAGTCAACATCCGCACGCCAACCAAATAAGTCTGCAGCGCTCCTGGGAGGTTTCTACCACGCCGTCTGTAAAGCTGTTTTTCTTCTGCATTTGTTAGTATTTACTGCCTTGAGCTCCTATCGTAAACATACCTGCTAGGCTGTCTATCCTCAGATGTGGAGTTCCTATTTTATTGCTGCGTGCAGTGCCCTTCTGCCCTCAGTGGCTGGGTTCACACCTTAGAAATGCTGTCTGTATAATAGAATTAATAAACATATTTTTTATGGACGAGGTAGGCCACGTTGCTTATAATGTTTCCTTCCAAGGTATATAAGGATGTCCGGATTCTGCATAATGTTAATGTTTATCGCTTAGCCTCCTGCAGTCTGAACAAAGGCAGGTGATGAAAATAGTTCACAAAGAAACCTCAAAAAGCATTGGACGTTCACATTGTCACATTGACAGGTGCAGCGCTAATGGTCGTATTTTGTATTCCAACTAGAGGTACACTATTTTTAGACATAATGGAATTGGTGCACTGTAGTCATTAAACATAAGAGGCAGACGAAATGTCCCTACTCATGCAGTGTTACACTATTGGAATTGCAAGCCCGAGTCAAATCAAGGTCTATTCAGCCTGTCATTCTGTCAGAGAAGATGCGTACTTTGGAATTGCATAAAGTACTTAAAAAAGGGAATGCCTGCTCAATTCTATTCCTCTTGTTTGAAGGGTTAATTCCTTTACAGCAAAATACCTTGAAATCTCGCTGTGAACTGGCACCAAGATATCCAGCTCTATGTAAGTAAAGGTACAGAGACTGCACACTCCTTACTATTTATAATTGTATATGACTAGCCGATGGTTGTTTAAGGGCCACTTCACAAAGCCATTTAAGCATACATTAAGTTTTATTACTGATGCCAAGGCAACTGTCAGCCACACCCAATACATTTTCTTTGGCCAGCAGCGAAAACAGGTATCCCAACTTACAGTTTAGGGTCGGGTAAACAGACAAGTGTGCCCCATGAGTCTCCTGCAAACTTACCTGTAGAAAATCCAAAATAGGATCACCCATTATCTTGCGGAGACACAGGTAATTTGCATTGGCCATCTCAGACGATCTCTCAAATAAGCACACATAAGAAATGTGCATAAGTATTTAACACAGCTTTATTTGAGTCTAGGGTAGAATATATGCAAAAAGCATTGTTGCAAATATTGCTAGAATTCTAGTGAGTAATTAAGAACAGAAAGTGAACAATATAAAATAAGTTAACATATGCAAGAACTTGGGATATTAATTGAGGGGGTGAAACCCCTACTCCAGCAACTACCATAATCTTTGTCAGGGTGAACCACATGGTCACTAAATTAATCATCTGGTAGCTTGGCACAAAAGAAGCCAGGCTTAACCTAGAGGCGTAGTGTAAAGTATTTATGTAGCACAGACATAGTAATAAAGTGAAAACACAACACAAATACAATCCTAAACAAATTTAGAAACGTAAGGAACAATTTAATAAATAAAATGCCCCAAAACAAACTAAATCAATTTAGAAGAACTAGTGTTATGATTTGTAAAAGTTTTTTGGAGAAATCTAGTACCCAAAAAAAAGCACTTATTGCAGATTCCAGGTCATGCAGGACCAGGGCAAAGTCAAAGGTTAAGGCTGACTACAATAGAGTACCAGTCGGATACAATGGGTGGATTGCACTCGGTCTCCGCTTAACTTTGGACGTAGAAAATTCCTTGAATATAAGTCCAGGAGAAGGTAGAGTTCTGCAGGACAAGGCAGCAGGGGGCATCCAAGGAGGAGTATTCATCACTGTGGAGCTGCAGAACAAATTTTTAGTGAAATCTTTGCTGATGGTGGGAAAAAGCTCTGAGCAGAAAAAGCTGTTTTTCCAAGTTGAGAATGTCGTTGTCGAGGGGAGACAGTCGCTGTTTAGCTTGGTGAAGATTTTTAACTTTGGATGTAGACAACATTTTGGAAGTTGAAATCCTCCAGTGAAATGAACCTGGAAGCTGTAGCCAAAGAAGGCTCTACGATGCTGGATACCACCACTGAGAGATCCAGCTGAACATGATTTGCTGTTGTGGACAGGAACATAGCAGGTGCTACCAGGAAGTCAGGCTTAGAAGAGAAGTCCAAGTTTTAAGGTTAGGCAAAAACAACATCCCCAACACAACTTCTAACGGTCCAGGGCCTGGAGTCACCACTTTGGGGGTTAGGACTCACTCCAGCAGATGCCAGGTGCAAGAATCAAGGCCTCAGGAGCTTTTTATGTCCTTGTAGCTCACACAGGAGGCCTGCCAGCTCCCCTCGAGTCACTTCTGGTGGCCCAGGTTTAAAGAGCTAGTCCCGTTCTTCTTCTAGCAGCAAAGCAAACATTCAAGCAGCAAGATAGTCCATTGGTAGCAGCAGAGCAGACCTCTGGGGCTCTAAGCCATCCTTCTGAAGTCTTCCACAGGTCCAGGATTGTACTGAAGAAGTGTTCTCAGGGTCCAATATTTATACAAGGTGTCAGAATATAAAGTGAGGGTTTTTGTACATTACTTCTGTGAGAGAACAGGGCTTATTGAAGAGACCCCCTAACTTTTTGCCCCCATTTTCCACTTTTTGCTGGTGTTTACCTGACCCTGACGGTGCCCTATGTACAGCTAACCAGTCCCAGGGCCTGCGCTCTGTGTAAAATCAGTATGCAAATTAGGCTAATTATAATTGGCTAAATCAACCTACCTATTAGTCCCTAGTATATGGTAGGGCATGTAGATTTAGGGCCACCAGCATAGGTAGTGCACCCATTGGTGCACTGCTGAGGTGCCCAGTGTCATTTTAAAGGCAGGCCTGCTTTGCTGGCTGCTTTTAAATTAAAGTTATATGCAAATTCGACTTTGGAATTAAAAGTAGTTCCAAAGTCTTAAACTACCTTATTTTTACATATAGGTTACCCCTAAGGTGTGCCCTATGTGCCCGTAGGGCTGGGTGCCACATAACTGTAAGCAGGGACCTTATAAACATAGTTTTATAAGCCCTGGGGAGGTAAAACAGCCAAATTTGTTTTTCCCTCATTGTAGTGAATGGCCTCCATGGGCTAGAATGGGGAGACTTTATTTTAATTTTAAAAGTCCCCTTAATTGACAGATACAAAGAGTTTGGTATCAAATTAATTGTTATAATAAATCCCACAACTTCCAGCTGTTGGATTTAATATAACTTGTTCAGGTAAAGAGTTTTAAACTTTACCTGAAAAGTTGCCAACTTCAGCCCTGCATTGTTTTTGGTGCTGTGCTCTGATTGGCCAGCCTCTGGCAGCCTGGCCAGGCTGCCTTGATGAGGTGTGAACTGGCCTGGCTTCACACAAAGAGATGTGCCTGTCGGAAGGGATCTCCCCTCAGCAGATGGTGAGGCAGGAAAGGGGAGGGGTGCCAAACTGGTCTTCAAAGGCAGAGAAGGACATTTGGAGCAACCCAGCAACACCCCCACATCCTGCAACCCCAGACAATTAGGTGCCCCTCGTGATTAGATTAGGAGAGGGCAGGAGAGGGGTGTGTTTATGATTTTTAGCCACTCCAGCGGGTGACCTCAGCCAGATGTAACCTCTAAAAATCACTTTCAGCCATGATGGATTTTTCTGGAATGTTACCTCCTGAGATTGATTTTTGCCACACTTCCCAGGAAGTGGACATCACGGGGGAAGGACCCTGCCCCTGAATTGGAGAACCAGGACTCCCCTGTTTTTCACCCAGGAGCAAGGATAAAACTGGCAGACCTGCACCCACACCTCAGATCCCCATCAGATTCCAACAAGGAAGAACCAAGGAGAAGAAGGACTGCCCTGCTGGACCCCTGGCCTGCACCTTGACCCTGCACTCTGAAGGACTGCACCAGCTGCACACTTGGGCTTCACCACAAGAAGGACTTTGCCTGGCTTCAACTGGTTCAAGGAGGAACTCCCTGTTGCTACAGGTGAGAAATTGCTAACCAGAGTCCCCTGCACCAACTCCTGAAGAAATCAACCAGCTGACCACTGTCCAGTGGCCAAAAAGGAGTTTGCACCAGGTGCATTCTGGGAGTTGTAGTCCACACCCCCAAGGATCATCTCAGAGCTTCTGGAAGCTTGGGGTGAGCTGTGGACCCCAAAAGAACCTTAAAGGGACATCTGGGAGAAGATCCAGAAGTTTGGAGAAGTTTGAAGAACTTTTGGAAAAAAGCTCCATAGAGGGGCCGACCCTCCGCAGCAACTCTAGCTAGCTTGCCTCATCCGCGACCCAGCCTGATTTGCAGGTTCGTCCCGATGAAGAAAATCTCCAAAAAAGAGACTAAGTTCGAACATAGAAAGTTGACCGGGACCTCCCAGCCAGCGTATCTGAGGAGGGCTCCAAGGACGTCGGATCAAGATCCAGGTTTACCCTGGTCTAAGGATTTTCACCTCGAAAAAACAACTAAGTCCGAAAGTAAAAATCTGCACCGAGGGCTCCCGCGACTGTTCTGCTTTCCTGCTCTTATCTCATGACCGAGCTGACAGAACCTCTCTGGAATGCACTTCTGAGTTTAAAGAAGACATTTATTGTTATTATTACTTCACCACGAGGTTCCTGAGAGACGAAATTAGTAGGTTGGAAGAACACGTTCAAAAGTAGTCGCAGCAATGAAAGCAATGAAATATATCAAAGTACTTCTCAGTTGCAATGTACACAGCAAATACATGTGATTATATCATAGCATAACTTCAAAGCAAAGCATAAAAGTCAAAATTGCATCACCGTAGGGCAAGGCTGTAGGGCCTATAACTCAGCTTCATCTTTCTGAGGTCTGCAAGTTGATGACTCCGGTTCAACTGCGAGAAAGAGATTTTCTAGCCAAACGGGAGACAGGCAACTGACGTCTGGTTCCTGTCTGAAGTCAAGATAGTTTAAATCTAACTCTGCTGTAGTCCAGAGCTATCCTTAAAAGCAAACTCAGTGTGAGAACCGAAGAAACTTGGAGAGTGGCCAATTCTCCGAGCCTCACTCATTCTCAGACTGGATTTAGAGGTAAACACAAAATCTACGTGCTCTTATCAGCTAGGGTCTGGTGTGAAAAACACAGTTTGGTCTACCATGTGGAAAAACACAGCTTGGAAAAACACAGCTCATCTGCAATGTCTCAACTGCAATGTCCAACTCCAGGTTAAAGCCAAAAGGCAGCTAACCTAAATACCAAATGTAATGTCTAATGCCATGCAAAGCCAATAGGCAGCTAAACTGAATACAGAATGTAATGTCTAATGCCATGTCAAAGCCAATAGGCAGCTAAACTGAATACAGAATGTAATGGCTAACTCCATGTTAAAGCCAATAGGCAGCTAAACTGAACAATGTGCTACTGGTGAACATTGAGCAACTAATATGCGCAGTGGTGAAACACAAAGTCATTGGTCAAACACAATTAATAGCATCACACGCGACACGTATCCGGAAAAGAGTTCCCGGAGGTTGGATTGGACTGGCAGGTTCGTCCCGCTGAAGAAAATCTTCAGAAAAATGTCTAAGGCCCATATTTATACTTTCTGATGCAAAACTGCGCCAACGCAGTTTTGCCTCAAAAATATTACCTCCAGCTAACGCCATTTCCGTGCGCCATACAGGCATTAAATTTATACTTTGACAAACAGCGGCACAAACCACAGGTGTGAGTCATTTTCTTTGACGCACACCACAGCGTCACTTTGTAAAAAAAAATGCCGTTAACGCGGCGGAAATGACTGTCAGTCGATTTACGCAAACCGGATATGCGGCGTTTTTTGACACAATAGCATCAAAACTCACCGCAAACACAGCAATTTGTGCAGAGGATAGCCAAAATGGATCCCAGATGCTTGCACAGACCCCAGTAAGAATACAACAGACCAGGAACCAGCCAGGAGGACCCACACAAGACCCTGGACAGGGAGAAGAAGAAAATAAAGTGTCACTTCAGTGCAGAGTAGCAGGAAATTCTGGTGAAAGAGGTGACGGAACACATGCACCAACTGTTTGTCACCTCAAAATTGCCAATCAGTAGGAGAGAGGCAATATGGCAACAAATTGTTGACAAGATGAACAGTGTGGCAGAAGTATGTAGAACAGTCATCGAGTGCAAGAAACGCTGGCATGACTGCAAGTGCAGGACCAAGGAAAAGATGGCCAGGAACAGCAAGGCAGCACTGCAGACTGGAGGTGGGAGTCCAGCACCTCAGGAGGCCCTGGACCACATTGAGGAGATGGTCGCAGCCGTCATCCCTGAGGAGATCGTCACAGGGATTCAAGGACAGGACAGCGCAGACTACCAGGAGACAACGCACAGGCAGGGTAAATTGCATGGGGAATTAAAATGCACAAATGTTAACTGCCAGCAGGGGGGAATACCTACTACACAATGCATGTAAGTCATTATATTCAGAGAGTGGCATGGGTAAAGGGGCACAGCACTGGGCCATGGCCCGTTCAGAGAAAACCTGGGGCACACCTCTACACAACACCAACAACCTTTCCATGGGTGTATGCTGCCATGCCAGCGATGTTGCAAAGGTAAAAAGGTAAAACCAGGCCAGGAGGGAAGGGCACAACGTCAAACTGGCATCCCGTCACACATCAGCCACTATACTCCCTACATTAACTAGGGCCCAATTAACAATTAACAACCTCTAGTCATACCGAAAACTGGAATGTAACATTGACAACAGTTGCCACTACCATCTCCGCTGTGTGTGGTGGTCAAGTAGCTAATGGCAGTAACGTCCCCATGGATCAAACACACCCAAATTAGAGGGTTTAGGATGACATTAACAATCCCCTGAAACAAGACAAATGTTCCAGTCCTGTCAAATGTGAATGTCCATAGTTGCCGCAAACATCAGCCAATGTCATCCACATTAGGAGGTACTTAGCACTAATTTCATACCCATCCTTCATATGTCAGGGTCCATCCTGTGCCTGGGTCACAATGCAACATCCTAAATGTCATACTGCTCAGAAAACAGCATTGAGGGGGAGGAAACATGTAACTGGTCACAGAAAGACACCTGCACAGTCAGAGGAGGAAATAGGACACTGCTACGACTATCAGGGCAATCCAATGTACCACACATTCCCCAACATCAGCAGTGCACATTACCAATGCTGACGTCCATATTGTGCCATAACAATGCTATACATAGTATACGCTACATTTCAACTACATATAGGTGGATGTGAAAGATCAGAGACTGGGGCAGGTCCAGATTGTTAAGTGTGCTGCTAGTGCCATCAGAGCACCCACAGCCAGTGAAAGGCCTCACCATGAAAATGGAAGTAGACGGAGGTGTTGAGTAGGACAAGAAGGTGGCAAATCACTATTTGGCCAGAACCAACACCTAGAGGAGATGATGCTGACAAGTCCACAAACTGACCACAATACATGTGACATGCAGGTGGGGCATAGGTCTGGGAGAATGTCCATCTGAAAGACAGGAGCAATGAACAGGAACCAAGATCACAATGTGAAAATAATCACAAGGCAGGCATGTCACATTACAAAGCCCACAATACTGACACACTAATTGTACCGTATTTCATTGCAGAGGGCGATGGAGCTCCTGCGGATATGCCTGTCCAGGACTACCCTAATGACATGGATGACGAGCTGACCAACATCAGCCAGCAGACCCTCCAAGAGGTCCTTGGAACCCTCCAGACCCCACCTTCAGTAACAAGGAGGAGCACAGAAACAGCAGCCATCACAGGGGACCAACCCACCACCCCAATTATACGACCTGCCAGTTCCAATACAGCTGAGGACTCTGACAACACTGGCACCAGCTTTGAGAGAACTGTAGTCGGAGTACAGCGGGAGCTGGCCATGGAGGTGCGGGTGGGGAGGCAAAGTATGGCAGCCAGCCTAGAGGGGGTGCGTTCATGCATGATGTCAACTGAAGAACAGGTAGCAGCTATGCAAGTGTGAACAACTATCTTGCAGGAAGTAGAAAAAAGTCTGAAGGAAATCAGCACAGCTGTAATACAGTTGACCCAACACCTACAACAGCAATCATGTCAACGCGTGCATGAATGCAACATTGAACCCCTCAGGGCCGACCTGGCTGCCTACCATTGTGATGTGGCTGCTATTCTTAAGAACCAGCAGATCCTTCTTGCAGCAGTAATGCCCTTAAGACCCCCGCAGTTAGCAGCTACTGGGATGTCTGACTCCACATCTACACACACTGAGGTGTGTGTTGCCCCTTCACAGCCACCACCACCAAGGGCAGAGGAGGCAACACACACATCAGAAGATGAAGACCAGGAACAGATCACCTTCACACGTAAGAGTACCCGGTAGCACTAGTCCCTGCCACATGGCCACCTATTACCAAGGTCCTGCGCTTTGTAACATGCCAGTCTTCCAACAACTGTACTCAAGCACTGTTCTGCAACCCACTGTTCATCTTGTCAGCCTGCCCTGTGATTGTTTCTCACTAACTCATTTGCAAGTCCTGTTCCCCTGCACTGTCTGACACTTCACCCCAGCATGTCCAATGATATGTCCTTTTGCACTTGTGTAGGATCACAATGGAAGATATCACTATAGTGGACTCACAATCATGGACAATGTACATATAGCACTACAGCACTTTTCAATAAATAGCACTTACACAACAAATTTGTCTCTGTGTAATGTGACACCTCAACCGTGCAGTAGATCAGTGAATTTTGCCTCCTGTCAATTATCATAGATTGTCAATACAACTGTCCTGAAATAATGTGGGCTGATAACTATGCACAGTGTCCTGGATTCTACCATACTCTGCCCTTCCTGAGGGTTATGTCTGAGGAAAAGAGAAACTATACACCATAATGCTGTGTTGGACAGAATAACGCTTCCTCAACGGATGTCAAATCCAGAAAATAGTGCCTTTAAATTGTTGCTTCAATGCAAAACTAACGTATGTGACATTTCACACAAATTTAAGCTAACACACACCAAACTGCATGAATGGAGGTGTATGAGTTTACATCCAAATAAGTAATCATGCTGAACAGTGTAACAAATGATCTATGTGAGTTATGTACACTACACTACAAGAGAGCTTACTACCACTCACCTTATAAGGATTTCCTTGGACATGAGACTGCAGTCAGACTTAACACAGTGTCACCAATACTAAATCTGGAAGCACAGTATGTGACATTGAAAATGTACATCATGAAAAAATCACACTTTGGGATCCATAGTAACAGTGATTGGTGGTTGCAATGAATGGCCGAATCTTAGCTAAGTAGCTTTGGGGTAGCTGCCAATGTTACAGCTCAGTTGGGATTTGTTTGCAGCATAGGACACAAAATCTAATACAAAAGAGACACTGTTCACTCATGCCAAGGCCTTGATATACAAGCATTTGACACATACTGTAAAGGGTTACCTAGATATTTATTAAACAGTAAAAGCAGAAGTGAAGACTCAGTGAAAGACCTTACCTAACCTAATCTACTCTAACTACTCATTACCCACAACTGTCCCTAACTAACCTAAGCTAAACTTACTTATCACATTTAACAAAACAATCGAAACATCAACCCCCCACCCTCCTTATGAGACAGGACACATGGAGGACAACAGATAATAACCTAACCACATACTATCCTACACTAAACAAATATATATATATTTTTGTTTGTATTTGTTTTTTACAACACAAGAACCCCAACATTGCCCCCCACCCACCCACCCACACACATAAAAATAAACAGTAGAAATAGTCAGGACCCGCACCCACTAACACTAACTAAACTAACAGCCTATACTAACCTAACACTAAGCCCCCTAAACCCACAAAGTAGAAGAACCAGGAAAGAGGAGGGAGGGGAAGGAATCATGTCTGTCTACATGTCTATAGGTTGGCCCTCCGGAGGGTCTTCTTGATGGAACGCACCCGCCGGTTGACCTGTCGCACCTCCTGCTACAGTCTGGTCATCTTTCTAAGGACACGGTCCAATTTCCTTTGCATTTGTGAAAAAGCAGCAGGGTCAATGGCTGCAGCAGGGGTGGTCTGGGTGCCATCCGAGGAAGTAGGGGCCCGTGTTGTGGCAATGGCTGTAGGCTGCCCTGCAGGTGGTACTGTGCTTGGTCAAGGAGCAGTTGCCGTTGATGGTCCCGCAAAGGTCCCAGCTGCTGTTGGTGCCCCCTGGGTGGTGGTGGTGGTGCTGGTGGTGGCTGTGGTAGACAAAGAAGGGCCGCCTTGTGCAAATACCCTCCAGGCTCCGGAGGCTCGTTCATGGCGATATCTTCGGGCCATGTTGTGGTATCCAGACTCGACATCAAGTATGTGGCGGTATCTCATTGCCCGCCGTTGAAACTCCCTGACCTGGATGGGAGTCATATTTGCAGTTGTTAAGACAAATAGAAAATCGAACATTAGGTACTGCATTGTGTGAAATGGCACAAGAAGTAAATCAGACAATACATCTAATGTACTTGTAACAGCCCATATCATCATACAAATCATTGATTGTCCCTGAGGAAGTACATGGCAAGCAAGCCTACAAAGGTCCTATCACACATAGCACATCCAAACCCTACAAGATGGGTAACAACTGGCATAATTCTGGCATCAAAATTCTACCAGTTGTCAGCTAAAAATAATGCTGCACATCCTCCACCACTGCCAGGGCTACAAATGTCATTGTACAGGATGGCAATCTAGGGCCACATGATCCGCGCGTTGTAAATGGACTTGCCAGTATATAAAGCATGTGCTATTCATGAGTGGGTATACTAGGTTCAGACAAGTGATTCACTGATTTATATGTCTGTATACCAAACTTGTATCATCAGTCCTAGGTACACTATTCACAACCCTATGCCTGTGTCTGAGGGGGGGTGGACTATCAACTAATAATTTCTAACAACAAGGACACCCAGGAAGCTTAGGAAAGCTGGACATGGGTTTGGCCCAGCACACACACCACAGGTAAGGAGGATCTCCATATAGGAGACAGCTAACCATTCACCAATCCCATCAAAACTCATGTTTGGAAATGCAGACCTTTGTCCACATCATTTACTACCAGTAAGCCATGACTTACAACAAACAGAAAGATGCAAGAACACCTCTGGCCATGAGTTGCATGCACACCTAGGCCATTGTACTCAAGTGCCACATACTCGTAGCACTACATGTGGAGCTACATGCTGCTAGGAAGTTTAACATACAGTTCAACATGTTCATTAGTGAATAGGGAAGCAGAAGTCTGTGGGTAAGACTTTAGCATCCGTATTCTGGGAGAATTCGGGTCTGACTGGCTGACTAATTCACTAATATGGTCCAGTGCGACTTTTTCTGAATTAAGTTTTACCCACATGACTCATCCCTATTCGCATTGCCGTGCCTACAGGACTGACTTAGAATACCAAAATATGACAATACGATAAGAATTGGCCAACTCAAAGATGGTGATAAAATGATATTCCACTCATGGAACAAAACAAATGATTGGCCAACGCATGACACATTGCTATGTGTCCAACACACAGGAGTCCATCACACATCACCATCAAACACAACACATAACAGGCATATCAACACTTACTGGAGATGTCTGGGTCCTCAAATCGAGCCACCTCGCCAACATAGTATTTGTCTTTGGAATTGTTGTACAGTGCACAGACATTGAGCACATTTCTCCCTTCTATGCCTTACAGGTGGACCAGCACCCTACACTGTTGGCTCACAATTGTGGTCCTTAACAAAGCAGAAATATGACCCTGTATGTTTCAGTGGCATTCCACACACTCAACACATTGCCGGCAGATATTGTAAAAATCTGCTAATCTCACTACAGAGCATTTAAACGTGCACATTAACATGATTTATACTCCTCAACAGGGACACCAATCACAATCCCCAGGTGGTCCAGCAGATCTTGCTCCCTGGAGACAAGGTCAGCCCAGCGGTGCTTCAGCTGGTGGTCGTTTCTGGGTGTGTTGTAAATCCTTTGCAGATGATGCAACACCTTTGCCCATCGGAGCCTCCGTGCCTCAGTGTGATACCCCTGTATCACACACCCACCTGCCTCAATCATCAGGGGTAGGAAATGGCACACCAGCCAAATGAACCCACGCAGCTCCTCCTCTCCCATCCTGCCAAGACGAGGCCTACCCAACATAATGGTAAAAAAAGAGAAATAGGGGATAAAGGGGAACAAAGGAGAATAGGGGGAACGTAGGACAGGAAAAATTCAAATAAACTACTAACACAGCCCAACTATCCCCAAACTAACACTACCCACGACAGACTCCCAACAAAACAAAGACAATAGTTTACAACACAAATGACCACAAAAAACACTGGATACCACAACAAGTTTTTAATCACAAAAAGACAATAAAAAGACCACACAGGAGACAAATTCACTAAATGCACAAAGAAAAATCGAGGCACAGCCACACAGTCAGGAAATTTCACAGACTGCAAAGTGAAAGTGAAAGTACACCCACCTTACCTATTCTGTAAACAGGATATCCTATTACATCACTTCGTGCCTAAAATGTGGTGCGTTTTTATTGTCATGCGTCAAAATATTTTGACACATACAGTCTGCGCGTCATTTTTTATTGAAGCACAGGAGTAGATTTAAGCCCGCATCCATATGGTTCAAAATTGTTTCAAACGTAACCAATTTTCGAAGGTACAGTGTGGAAGATACCGCTCAGGGCCAATGGCTCTTTCAGGGCATTATGCGTCATTTTTCGGGCATAAGCATCATTTTTAGACGCATGTGCGTAATTTTTTGACGTGTATGTGGCAAAATTTTAGGCATTAACTGGGTTTGGGTCACTTTACCATTTTAATGGTACATTACAGTTGTGACAAAACTGAGATAGGCTGATTGCACCCACTTTGGGCATGACAGTGTATGGGCACATGTGACACATCATACTACTGCGGACCATGATCCGCTACTTCATGTACAGGATTTTCCCTCTTGACTGACGCAAGAGATGGCCAAACCTGTGGCCTACATATATGTATCACACAAATTGGGCATGTTTGGCGTCAGGATAGGATAGCAAGATGACACACATAAGTACAATAACTCAATGCCTATGGCTCAATGTGTGTTCTTTGGCTACTAATATTGTTGTTGACCCACTGTGTGACCATCACAAGATGCATTATTGCAAATATGCTTGTATGCATGTGGAGCCAATGTGTCCAACCCTCAGATGCAAGTCAGTGTGGAAATGAGAGAGGACATGTGTTAGTCATACATGTAGCAACAACTGCTGTGTGCAGTTTCTAGTTTTTGGGTAACATCAACACCACAAATGACACCACAAATGACAAAGCATGCACCGAATAGATAGCAGACGGTTGTTCATGTTAACGGTCCAAAACTTGGCCATCACATGTCCTGGAGTTTTGGATACTGCTTCCTAGGCACTTGTTGGGGAACCCATCCTGAGTCAGGCACATGTACATACTAAGTGGGTACCGTTTTTGTGACACGGAGAGCCAAAGATAAACCACATTTGTAATGTCACGCCACATCATAGCCTCCGTGCTGATTATTCTCGCAGCTATTTTCCACGCACGGCCCATCAATATGTTGTGAGCAATGTGAATCAGCGTGTGCACTGTCAGGGTCCTAGCATGTGTGGACTTTTCATGCACATTATCTGACGTTGCTGGTTCTGCTGGAGGTGAGATTCTAGTTCAAATGGCCAACAGTACCTTTCACATGGGAAGCAATCCACAGGTGATAACAGGGCTTAGAGACTACAAGCCAGTGCATTATTATCCTGATGTCCATGCAGACTGAAGTACAATGACTATGGCATACCATACTAAAGGGTGAAGCACACTGGATTAACATTGTGAGTCTGTATGTGTGTGTAGAGGAGGGATAATCTGGGTACACATATTACCATTTCAGGGACCTCTTAAGAGGGGTGGGGTGAGACCGGGAACATGGGTGTGTCAGGATTTAGGACATGGGCTGATATATACTTGGAATGTCGTGTGTGCAATGCCTGTCATAGGTGTGGCACTTGTGCTATCTATGTTCTGCTTATATGGAATTCTAGTCACACATAGTCCTTGCAAAGATAGGTGATGTAACAGTTACTGCTGTCAAGGGTCTGGCCATACATTAATGTTACTATTGCAATTGCACATACACTGCCTCATGTGTGATGCTTTTTGTTCCATTATTGACTGATGGTGTCTTAGTTGTGTGCCATATGCTGCAATGAACCATGTTGCCAACATATATGGGTGAAATAGGTGTGGTCCTCTGCTATTGCCCTTCAAAGGTGAAATGTACAGGATATGTGTCATTTACAGTGTGTGTGAATGTGACTGTTGATTCATACGCATCACAATTGCTTTGGAAATTTCTGTTTCCTGATTGGTATATCAGCAATGCTCCATGAGGCTACACTCTTAGTCTGATAGTTAGAGATAAAGGTAAGCAAAAATGATTACCCAGACCATGATATGGTGATTATTATAGGTGTTTATTTACATATGTTAATACAGTGGTGATGGTGAGTTGAGTCAAAAGAAATTGTTGACAATATGTTGGCGCCTTCTCAACCCTGCAAATGTGTTTGGTTGGTCCCTCTCATGTTGATGGCCAGCATCCTCCTCTTCTTCCTCTTCAGGCATTTGTGGCTCTGGTTCTAATAGGGGAATGCTCCTTCGTACACAAATGTTGTGCAGGATGGCACAGGTTAAACTGATCTTGCAGACCATTTCTGGTGAGAATAGGAGGCTGCCTCCGGTGATGTAGAGGCCCCTGAATCTTGACTTCAGGATGCCAAAGGTCCTCTCGACTATGATGTGTGTCCTCCTAGGTGCCTCATTGTAGGCACGCTCTGCTGTAGTCCTTGGGTTGGCAAATGGGGTCATAATCCATGGCTGGATCCCATACCCCTGATCAGCTGAAAGAGAAAATGATTGAGATCATGTTGATGTAGCTTGCCCCATTAATATCACCTTGAATGCAGTAGTTATCTTGTGTTGTCTGTGACTCATTTGTGTTTGTGTTATGATGTCGATTCCTAGGCTTCTAGGATGTACCATCAGCAGAAGGGTTGTTTCCTTATCTGAACGGGTGTTTGGCTGTTGACCGGATGTCAGCAGTATTTTTGGAGAGTTGCAGTACAGTGTGTACTCCCTTGCATTGTGACTTGTGATACAGGTGTCCCTGTGTCTTCACTTGGGGTGAGATGATAGTTCCATACACAGAATCAATTTGACAGTGGTGGTAACACGTTTGCATCCATGTACCCTGGACATCCCATACATTTTGACATATGCAATAGATTAAATTAACCATCAGTGAGACGCTTACATTTTGCAAGGTGACAATTAGCCAAACTCCTCCTTACGTTGTGATCATTGACGTCTTAACATTTGACTGTACACTAATTTCACATGTGTGACAAGTTCACTGCAGACCTATTTCTCTGCCCTTGGCAAGTTGACTCAGGTTGTAACGTCTACCTAGACTACTGCACATGGTCTAGTTCAGCTGGCTAACTTGGTTGTGAGGTTGTCGTTTTGAGTTTCAGAAGGTCCGTATGGCAGTACATCTGTTGTGTGTGTGTTAATTTGTCACAATGTGTATGAATGTGCACCTTCCATATTGTCCCATCAAGATGTGTTCTTCGCACAGTCCACTTGCCTCTTGGTAGCGGGCAATGTGAGAACAGGAGTGATGTGAGATATTGGAACGGCCTCAATGATTGCATGTGACCTTTATTGTAGCCATCATAATGCTATGTGAGTCACGGTGTTTGACCTGCAGCAAATTACATTCCACACCCCTTAAACAGTACGTATTGGTTGGAAGGGTGTTATTGATGTGATATTGAAAGATTAATCTTCCAAGTTGTACTGCCAGTTGAGGCCATGTCATTGTCTTTGTATTGTTTTAAATTGTTCCCTTGTGTCTGTGGAGCGGCATCTATTGTTATTTGGATCTGTCATTTGTCCATAGGTGTGTATCCAAATGAGTGAGGATATCAAACATGCCTAGCGGTGTCACAACCTTAGTGTGTTCCTGTCCACATGTCGATGTCGTGGTGTATGTGTTGTTTGTCCTAGAGGGTTGCTATGCAGTGTGTGTATATGTAGGTTTCTGTACTTACCAACAAGTAGTCCATTTCCATATCGTCCTTGTTGATTGATGGTGCAGTGACAGAAAGATGAATGAATCATGTACACTCCCAGGATACTTTGCCACAATGTTGGTGATCAATCCCTGGTGATCCACAATGGCCTGCACATTGATGGAGTGTGTGTGCTTCCTGTTGCGGTATAGATGTTCAGTTGCAGCAGGTGGCACAAGGCGTACATGTGTGCAGTCAATGGCACCAAGGACGTGTGGGAATCCATTAATGAGGTAAAACCCCTGTTTTGTCTCCTGCTGCTTCTGCTGTGTGTTGGGGAAGCAGATGTGGCAGGGTGTGAGTGTGATGATGGCATCCAGTATCTTGGGCAGGAAGGTGGAGAATGATGGCTGTGAGATCCCAGCAACCAGGGCAGCAGTGGTTTGAAATGAGCCACTTGCCAACATGTGTAGTAGAGCTAGCAGCTTGGTTTCTAGTGGGATGGTGCGGGGTGTCTGCAAGCTGGATGCCAACTGTGGCTCAATGTTGGGCAGCAGCTGCTGGATGGCTTGCCAGTTCAACCTGTACCTCTGAATGATGTCATGTTCCCTGAGGCCATGAAGTGTTGTCCTGGTGCGGAATATCCTCTCCTGCCTTCTGCGTTGCCTTTGGGGTCCCTGCTGGTGGTGTGGAAGCTGCTGTTGCTGGTCCTGTGCTCTGCGTCTGCGTGCACGCTGGATGAGAAGCACCTCCATCTCTTCCTTTTGGAGCTCTGCTGTTGCTTCTGTGTGTTTTCATTAAATACAGGTGTGTGTGCCCCATTTTAACGCCTGCCCTGACCCAGGCATTATTTTTTTACGCAAATCGGGCTGTGCGTCATTTTCCGCCTCCGCCTCCCAGCCGTGCGGGATTTTTGTGCGGTAGCATAAATAAGGCGCACAGGTGTTTGTGTCATTTTTGGGATGGGAACGCCTACCTTGCATGTCATTAACGCAAGGCGGTTTCCCGCATCCAGAAAATGATGCACACAGAAGGATTTTGACGTCCGCGGGATCGGGCGTTAAAGTTTAAATATGGGGCAAGGTTTGCGCTGAAAATTCTTGTATAAATATGCCCCTAAGTGCGAAGGTAAACTTTTGACCGAGGCCTCAAGCGGGCTGTAGCCGAGCCGGGCTCCAACGCGGTCGGCCTTAAACTTTGACTTTGCCCCAGTTGATGTGCAACCAGATGACCAGATTGGCGCTTTTTGTTTCTAGGCGCTAGAAGACAATAATTCTTTAAAAATTCATACCTCCAGTTAACCTTATCCGATTTTATTAGTTCTTGTGTCATTTTAAAGATAAAAACATAATCTATTTTTATAAATTGGTTTTGGATTTTTAAACTGTTTCCTGTGTTTTATTTCATTACTGTTTTGTGATATTTTAATGCTTTACACTCTGTCTCCTAAATTAAGCCTTGTCGCTCGTTGCCAAGCTACCAAGGGTTGAGCTGGGTTTAATTTACTGAGACCTAAGTGAAGGTTAGTGGCCTATTGCTAAGTGTAGGTAACTACCTGCCCTTACCAATGACCCATTTTCCAACAACTCCACATCTTGTTCTGCAAAGTTCCCCTCGTCCCCTCTAAATGCTCCAAGAAGTCTTGAGTGACAAAAGACTAGTGTCAGGGTCCATTGTGAGTTCTTGAGGCAAGCCTTTTGAAGTGTAAGTGGGGCAGAGCCCCATCCTGCTAACACCTAGCCCCTCTTTGTCTCACTGCCAGGGAGGGAAATAGCAGAGCCATTCACAGTCATGTGACACAGGATTCTGGCAGCAGGCACCAATTGGTTGGGACAGAAAAATTTCAAACTTTCTAAAAGTGTTTTTTCAGATTGATGACTTAAACTCTGACTTTTCCTTGAAAGAGAAATTTGAATTACAAATCATTTGGATCTAAGATTGACATCCCTATCTGCTCCCAATCAAATATTTTTATTATTAGATGGAGGGAGGTAACTCCAATGTTATTCTGTGGGAAAGATGGGCCTTACAGTAGTAAACAACGATTTTAGGAGTTTAAAATAGCAGGACAAGTAAACTTAAGAACACATGTCCTACTTTTTTAGTACAATGCACCCTGTCCTATGGGCCTTTAGAGCTTAATTTTGGGGTGACTTACATAAAAGGTTTAAGCCTGTAAAAAGGTTTATTTTGCTAGGTCAAAATAACACTACCAAAGTGCACTATAGGCTGCAATGGCAGGTCTGAGACATGTATTAATGGGCTAATTTAGTGAGTTGCACAATGAGTGCTGCAGGCTCACTAGTACCAATTAATTTACAAGCCTTGGTTACATGTAGTACCATATACTACAGAGCTATAAGTAAATTAAATGTGCCAATTAGGTGAATACCAATTTTACTAAGTTTATAGGGAGAGAGCACTAGCACAAACACTTTAGCACTGGTTAGCAGAGCCCAAAGTCCAATGCCAACAAAAACAAATTCACAAAACAGGAGGAATAACGACAAAAATTGTAGGAGAAAACCATGCAGGGGATATCAGATCTAAGAACAAAATATCCCATAAAATTCTCCTCCCCACAAAGTTTTTGTTTAAGACAGAATTGCATACTTGTTTGGCATTGGTAATAGGAATGGGTGGTAAATTCGGCTCCGCTGGCAGAGTTGGCAGAATTTTGGCCAATCCAAATGCGGAGTTCCAGACAAATTCCACCAACCACGCAGTTGCAGAGTTATTTATTACATGCAGCTAGCCAAGTACAAGTTGGAGAGCATGAGAAAGAACTGGCATCCCCTAGCATGAATTTCAGGGAGCTAAGAGGGCACCTGATGAGATTTTTCTAACGCAGGAGGTTGCAGACCGTCACGACCGTTCGCAGCAGGAAAGCTGCAGCTCGAGTAGGAAATCTACTTGAGGGGCAGCAAAATCAGCTCGACCAGAGGTACCTCCTGGCATGCCGTGTGATGTTGTTCACCGTGATATTTTCAAGGTAGAACGATCTCTCAGCTCTACAAATCAGCACAGGCATTGTAATGTAACGTTTACTGCCCATTCACGGAACTCCATGGAATTTTTCATGTAACTCTACGGAATTCTGCAGAGTTCAGCAAACTCTGCCCACTCCTAATTGGTAGGCTGTCTGAGGTTTGCATAGGCAAACCTTGTCAGTTATCAATCAGTATCCTTTAAGTTATTAAATAAATGATTGAAATTACTGGAATAAAGATGCTCTGCTGTTGTGACACAGGATACCATGAGAAAGCAACCTGGTAATCCATGATGTATTGTGATAATAAATGTGTGGGAATTTCTGGGACAATAATCCATGTAGGCAAAGTTTAGCTCTAAATAAAGCACTATAAGTTTTATAAATATATGAACTAAAAGTATACTATTGTAACATGCAAATTATGTACAATACATCTTTATACTTTGATAAACATAAATTAAACAAAAACAAGCAGTATTTTAAATGCATTTTGAATAAGAGATTGAGGTTCTTATATGCACAGGTAGCAGGGGAGGGATACAATGTGCACCTAGACAAACAGCGTGTAAGCACAAAACATGACTCACATTCCCATAAATATAATTGCCACTTTTTTTCCAATTAATTCTTCAGAGACATATCACCATTAATAATAGCATCAGCCCTGTCCTTGCCAGCTGCAGAAGAAATAAAAATGTCATAGATATTATAAGACATCTTTATAATCAACAGTGAAAACTTATTTTGACATTATCTTACTTTGTACTCTCAAGTGTGGTACCACATAATGGAAGCAGTACAGTTGTATATTTACTTTAACATAGTGCTTACTTGGGTGCGATATTGTGAAGGATTACTTTAGAGGCAGTGTGGAAAGTATTTATGCAGTACTCAAACAATAATAAAGTGAAATCACTAACCAACTAAAATTTAAAATCAATTTTTAAAAATAGAGAGTACTTTAATATGTTAAATGACAATAAAACAACAAAAATCTAATAAGTAGTTTCATATATATATGAATTTTTAAAGTTTGAGTAAAAAATGGTGGCAAAAAGGGATAAGCGCCAACCATGGCTATCTGGTTGAGATAGACTGGGTCAATATCAAAATTTAAAGCTGACTGTGATGGAGAGTGGGTCGGATAAAGGGACCAGGTTAATCCAGGTGGAAAGTTTACCTTCTGGCTTGGATGGTTTTTTGGAGTAAAAGTGGTTGTGTGATGGCCCATCTGAGGAGCAAGCTGGATCCGAAGCGGGCCTGGACGTTAGTTGGTGCTGGAAAGCAGGGTCTGAAATGACACTTGATGACGATGGGTGCTTAGGAGCAAGGTCCTGGTTCGGTTGTAGATAAAGGTGGGGAAAGCTCTGAGGGGCAGAAGTTGTAAGTCGAGGCCCTGGAATGCCTCGATGTTGGTCAGCTGTGGCTTCACATCAATTTTGGTGAAGCCCTCTACATTCAGAATCAGAAACTTTCCTTGAAGTCAAACTTTCTTCAGTGGGTCAAACGGGCAAGTTGGATATGGCCAGCATTTTGACATCTACGACTTCAGATTGATGCTGATCCATTTCTCCTACCTGCTTTTTAGAGCAAATGTTGCCAAAAAACTTTCCAGGTCCCAGCTCTTGCAGTTGGTACAGGAGGAATACACTCCAAGACCAGCCAAGGCACGACTTAATGGTTAGGACTCACTCCAACAGAAGCCAGCAGCAGGGTCCAGAGCAGGTACAGTTGAAACTGGTCCGCTGGACAGTTGCAGGGAAAATTATTCTGGAAGCTTGTGATGTCTTTGTACCTCGCATAGGTGAGAAGTCAACTGACCTTTAGCATCACTTCTGGGATCCTGGGCTCAAGGCAAGCAGGTCCAATATTCCTTCCGGTTTCAGACAGCAGGGCAGTCCTTCTTCTGATTCTGCTCTGGTTCGGGATTGTTCTGGAGAGAGGACTGTGGGGGAAACCACCTCCCCATACCTAAAGCTATTTGTCCACTGTCTGGGAGCAATCTACATTTTACTACAGGGGAGCCATCGGCAGTTATGTGACAGTAGACACTGACAGATTGGACTTTTAGTTTTAGTCAGGAAAGAGACAATTCTAAAACTGTCTTTTCCTTAAATGTAATTTTAAAAAAACGTTATCATTAAGTTAGATTTTAAATTACTATTAAAATGAGTACTTCAGTTATTTTTCTACCTGCTCCCAAACTGAAATGAAGGATTATAAATTGGTATAATGTAACCATTATTTTCCAGCTGGAGATCCAGTCTTGCCACAGTGAAAACGACTTTGGAGGACTTCCGCTGCCAGGGCATGTAACACATTAATGTCTACAAGTCCTACTTTTAGATATTATGTATCTTGTCTTATTGGGCAATTGGGCCTTCCAAAGGAGTGACTTTAAGCTAATAAAATGAATATTTAGGGCTGTCAAAAGGGTCGTTTTGATAGGTCAAAAATGCAGTTTAAAAAACTGCACAGCTAGGGTGCACCAAGAGGCACAATGAGTGCTGCAGTCCACTAGTAGCATATAACTGACCAGCCCTACATAAATGTAATACCATATAATAGGGCCTTGTAATTCAATTATGTGTGCCGATTTTAGGTATGTGAGTTTTACCATGTTTAAAAAGGAGAGCCCAAGTACTTTACAACCTGGTTGGTATGGGTACCAGCAAAGAGGTCGACATTCCAGGCAAAATAATATTCTGGTTTTGAGGCACTTCACATCCCAGACAAAAAACATTTTCTGGCATGGCCCTAGATATTTAGCACTCCCAAGGGTTGGTGTCCAAAGACTGCTGCTGATGCTGCTGCTGTCACTGTGGTAGATTGGCAGCTTCTGAAATACTATCCTTACCTGTTTCTGAAGCAGGGGGGGGATTTAGATCACTCTTTGCAGAACATAAGTAAAACATGTGTAGTGGATAGCTTATTTGTTCCTTCTCCACAGCAGCTTAGAATCTGAAGACAAGTTTAATATTCTAGCTGACAGCAGGGGTGTAACACTGGTAGGGAGGCAGTGGTGTGATTGTGGACACTGATATTACATCTACATTATAATAGTGTGTTACATGTGTATTCAATATGCATAGTTTCTTACATACTAGGGGCAATGTGGATTCTGACATGTCAACGGCGCTTTAGATACTTGAACTGCTATGTCAATGGTATAGCGATATAGGTGCCCACATGCCAATATTTATTTGCTTCTGGTATGTCATTTTATACTGCAGCCGGAGTTCTGTATTGAGACAAGATGCCAGGGCTACCCCGTGGGCTTTTCAAGGAAAACTAGCGCTTACTGGCTGAGCCTATTCCTGGAATAAAGACAGAACCAGATGAACGCAATGCATGGTATTATCATGTGGTCAATACAGGTCTACAAGATTCCCCGTTTGAAGGAGGTGCATTTATGCTTGGATTATTCCTTCCAGAAGAATATATAACGGCAGACCCTAAAGTACTTTTCATGACCAGAATATATCACTCAAATGTAGACAAGTTGGAAAAAAATGTGTTTAGGTATTTTAAAAGATAAATGGTCCCCAGCTTTGCAAATCCGCACAGTTCTACTATTAATTCAGGCTTTGGTAAGTGTCCCCAATCCACATGATCCAACAGCAAACGGTGTAGCTGAGCAGTGGAAGACTTCTAAAGCCCAAGCCATAGAAATGGCCAGAGCGTGGACTAGGCTATACGCCACGAATAACCTATAATTTCATCATGAACATCAAGTGTGCATCACTTTTCCTGTTCTGCCAAGACCTCTTCCTTTTTTCGTTTGCATTTAATGGACACAGTCTTAGACAACATTACAGAATGAGAAAGAAGCCCAGACATTATCAGTCATCTTGTGATTAAATGCACATAAGCAAATCTGTATAGTCCTGATTCACTGTTGGAAAGCATGAGCAGAGGCTGAGTGTATCACCTGGCTTATTAATACGTTGTGGACCGTATCCTGTCTCTGCTTTCAGTTGTCTTTCCCATCATGGTTTAAGCACTGTGAATGAATGTAGCTTGTGTTAGCTGCAGGAAATGTATTTTAGTTTTAGTTTTGTGGATTACTTTTCTTTCACCGCCCCCAATATTATAATGACGCAAATTGCATTATTTCATGCAGCTAACCCGCACTTAAGATGTGCCCTTTGGCAAGTCTGTAACTTAGATGCTATAGATGAACAAGCTTGATTGTTCGCACAGAAGTGAGGACATTTTAAAAGAAACATCACATTCACAGATATCACTGACTCTTTCTCAAGTGCAGCTATCTCTCTAACAATAACTTGATCATTTTTTATGGCTTGTCTGGAAAATCCAATCTTTTAGTAAAATAGTTTTCGTTATTCTAGTTTGCCTTTGTACAGTTTATTTTGCTGTGTTTATTTCATTATGCCCATGTGACAGTTGTATTTAAACATTAAAGTAAGATTGAAACATGTTCAGTATTTAAACATTTAAAAAAAATAGACTAGTGTGACTGTGGATACTGACTTGGTGAAGGTGCTTTACTAATGTGGAAATATGGACGCTGGAATGCAAATTGTGACGCTTCGATTGAATTGTTGCTTTGCATATTGGCTGAAATATTGATACAACCATGGCAACCGTGCATTACATGTGGGGCATCATTTGGGTACTGATATGCAAATACTGCTTTACATGCTTGAAAGCTAAGTGGATACTGGAAATAAAAGAGCACTTAAATACCGACGGGAATGTAAACACTGACATGGCAATGACACTTTATTGGGGCAACCATAATACTGTTATAACAATGCTGTGTGGCATGTGATAATGCCAGGGACATGCTGCTTTAAAATGGATGGGAAAATGGTTATGGACAAAGGAAAGTTGGTTTGGGTACTAGGAATTATCAAGATCCTGGAAGACCAGGCTGGCATATACATTCCTGTGAGAAACTTAGGTCATAAAATGGAACTGATAATTTATACAACATTCCAGTAAGGATCACCGTCATTCCAAAGATGTACTACTGTGAATGCACCTTCAATAATAAGAATTAGATACTCCACTTCACATTTTTTTAGACACATTTTGATTGTTTTTTGGGCGGGGTTCACTAACAGCGTCTGAACGAGGTCTATGCTGTCAGACCATTTAGCTGTCAGGTAGTGCAGTCATCTTAACACATCAATATACTAGATATCAATGCAGAGCAGATAGATGTCACAGCATCATCTATACAAAGCAACAGCCATGAAATACTCATCTTCTCCCACCCACCCTTACAATAAAACAACCATTAAAACGATAGAACAACTAAAACGCTCCTTGCGTAACCCTTCCCACCCGTGCCTAATACCAACCAAACTCCTGATATGCTGACAACCACATTGTCGGGAAGCAAGTGTCCTGATTAGAGTCCTTCATTTATTTAAGATACCAGGTTCCTCCGACTAACTGGGCAGATATAATAGTGAGCACTCTCAGTGGGTTTCTCAGGCCATAGATTACATATGTATGGGGAAGGCTGACCATCAACTGTCATGTAGGCGTTTTGTTGATCTAAAGCAGTCACTAATGTCTCACAGGCTCTGGCCCCTACTAGTGATCCTTGACCCTTCCTAGCTTAAGCACATTAACCTCACTTTCATAGCACTCCCATTTTAACAGCTTCCATCTCTATTGCACAAGTCTTGGACCTCGAGTGTTCTTCCAGTTTCTAGTAATTTTCCTTTTGGCTACAAAAAATGCTAGCTCCTGGAATTGGTTTGTGATTTGTGTTTTGGCAGTATGAGGGAACCAGCTAAGTAGGCAGTGTCCTGGGGCATAAGGGATTTTTCTCTCGTAATACCCTCCCAATACTCAAGCAGGGACTTACAGCTCCAAATCATGTGAAGGAACTTGGCTTTTGCCTCACCACTCCCAGGCAGTTGGCATCCTCTACACCAAAATAATGGTTAATCTTCCCGGGAGTGAATTAAGCCTTGTGCAACATGTAAAAATGAATGAGTTTGAATCAGCATTTCTAGATATCTCAGGTACGCACTCCAAAATGTGCTCCCAATCATCATCTGAAATGAGGGTCATCAAGTCTTCTTCTCAGCGCTCCTTAAGAGTCGCCAAGGGCGTCAGCAAGTCTCCCCACAGCAACCTATATAAACAGGTAACTGCATTAAATGTTCCCCAGGAGGTGGTCAGATATTGGCATATGCCAGATCGGGGGGTGCAACCAGGCCCTGCTTCCCGTGCTTACGCACTCCTGCAGTACACTCTATGTAGGAGGAAATGTCCAGGGGTTGGACACCCTCAAACGTGCTTGGACAAAAGAGTCTCTACCTCGTAGAGGGCTCCCATTGATGTAGCTACTGCCTATATTCAGTCCAAAATACCCCTCAACTCACCCCTGAGGCAGCTCTCACACAAACCACACTGAGATGTTAGGGGAGTAGGGTGTTGACATCTTCATCCTACAG
Organism: Pleurodeles waltl; assembly: GCF_031143425.1. Classification (NCBI taxonomy): domain Eukaryota; kingdom Metazoa; phylum Chordata; class Amphibia; order Caudata; family Salamandridae; genus Pleurodeles; species Pleurodeles waltl. The sequence continues at coordinate 669,226,383 of NC_090444.1, forward strand.
AGACACCAAACCTAGCAGCAATGCATCACCATAAATTCAGCAGTGTCCGCTATGAGTGGACAGTGTATGCAGAGAAGCACTCTGACCAGGCTGTGTATATGTGGGATGCAAGGGCTCAGTTCTTTACCCAGCGACAACCATTGGGTCAAGCACTGGAGGTGGCCCACCATATACTAAGATTTGAAATCTGGAATAGCCAGACTTCCTTCCATGTCCTGTCATCGGAGTGCAGACAATGCCTGTGATGATTGTGTCTAGTTGCTTGAACCACGTTCACTGGCTACATCCTGGTAATGCCATGAAAAAGTACAGTAGGTGGGGGGAGGGAAAACATTTTCAGCAGGGGTCCACATTTCCAAAAATCTGGACTAGCAGCGACCCCCTGGTGGCTTTACCTACATTGCCCTTCAGTAAATCTGCTGGGTCATGGTAGATTTGTATTACCAAATAAGACAAGCAAAGGGGTTCCTAGGCCAGGGGTCCTAAATCTGATGCAGGTTCCCTCAAGGCCATCGTGGGGAATATACAGGATTTCTGCCAATAAACACGAAGTCCTGACAAGTCACCAAACCACTGTAATAGAGTATGGGCCCCTGTCAGAGCACCCATCATATCTCAGAGAAAGAGGAAGCAATTGTTGGTGTATAGTGCAATGTGGTGAGTTTGAGTATCTACCCGTACTCCATCGTAGAGCTCGCCTCTTCTGGTTTGGCATGCAAGGAGTTGAAATCTGCAATAGCCAGACTTTCTTCCATCTCCTGTCATCGGAGCGCAGACAATGCCACTTTCGGGCAGCCCACCCCCTGAGAAACCCTGTGATGACTGTGTCTAGATGTGGTGAGAGCAAAAAGGAAGGGTGATAGTGGGCACCCCTACCTTGTCCCCTGATTCACACTGTGTTCCTTAGAGATATTTTGACCAGTGTGAACTCTCGCCTGTGGTTCTGCATATAGTAGCTTGGTCCAGTTCATAAAGGCCTCCTCAAAACTGAATCCCCTAAAGACCTTGTGAGATATGGCCGCTCTAAGCCATGAAAAGCATTTTGATGTCTACTGTGAATATTGCTGCTCATGTTCTATCATATGTGCCTGGCTCTAGGATCTTTAGAAGTCTCTAATTATCAAGTGCCATGCTGAAACCAGGAATACATCCCTCCTGGTCCTTGTGAAAAAGAGAGGGCATCAGATGGAGCAGTTTAAGAGCTAAGACCTTACTGAGTATTTTGTAGTGAATGTTCAACATCACTTAGGGTTGGGAAGATCTGACATCAGTGGCCTCCTTGCAAGGTTTCAGAAGAGGTACAATAAGTGCCTCTCTAGTGGATGTTGGTAGCAAGCCCTTGTCCCTATATCCTTGGAATAGGTCAACTAGCTTTGGGGCTAGGCGCTCCATGAAGGCCGAGTAAAATTCTACCGGGAGGCCGTCCTTGCCCAGCAACTTCTGGGGGCCTTCTGCTTGATAGCTTCCCTAATTTCTGGTATTGTAATGTCCCAGCCCAGGACTTCAGGATCCTGTGACGAAAGCTCCAGGAGGCAGTGCGGCGGTATAGCCAGAATAGTAGGAGAAAAATGCAGTGTTGATATCTTCCTGGTAGTATAATCTTATGCCTTGGGTGGTCTGCAACTCGGTTATTACTGAACCCCATTTAGCTGGATTCGTGAGCCACGCCACCAGTGACCCAGTCCGGTCCCATTTGGCAAGAGCCCTGATGAAGTAGTTTTTATAATAAAAAAGTTGGAGCCACTCCACTTCCACCACCACTCTCTCCTTTGACTCCAGGACATCAGCCTGCAGCTCTGGGTGACCCAGTTGTTATTGCCCCAGAGCTCTCAGCCCCATCTCTGCATTGTTCTCGAAGTAGGAGTCCATGGCAGTCCCAAGCATGTCCCTTAACATGCCCCTTAAGCCTGCTGGTTTAGAAAATTTTCAGGAATTTTGTGATAGGGTTGCTATGCATTTTGAGAAGAAGATTTTACAAATGCATGGCAACTTTGATCCCCAGGACATCTCTGGAGTATTACCTTCTGCGATACCTGCTAGTTCTGTTGTAAGCAGCAAATCATTGTTGTCAGATTTCCATCTTCCGACCTTGGATAATATTAAAAAGAGGATTCTTTAAATCAAGTCTGGCTCCCCTCTTGATCCATGTCCTCTTTCTATCTTTCATCTGGTTCCTGATTTGATGGCTCGGATGTTAGGTCCCATCTATCAAGAGGTAGTAATGTCCGGGGTGTACCCTTCTTCTTGGAAAGAAGGGATAGTGGTACCCCTTAAGAAAAAAAACAGACGGTGATAGCCAGGACTTGAGTAATTTGCAGCCAATAGCACGTCTCCCATATTTGGCGAAGATTCTAGAAAAAATTCTGAATCTGGAACTGGCTTAGTTTGTAACTGAAGCGGAAGTCCTCGATGTTTACCAACATGGTTTCAGGAAAGTGCACAGCACTGAAACAGCCTTGATCTCTTCCTGTGATGCGATTCGGAGGATAGTTGATGAAGGCCAGGGGGCTATTCTGGTTCTTCTAGATATATCTGCGACCGTTAACACTATCTCTCCTATATTGTTGACGTCTCGCCTTCATGAAGTGGGGATAAAGGCCCGGGCGCTTAAGCTCTTCTAGTCCTTTCTTAAGAATAGATGGACCACAGTTAGCTGTGGCGATTTTAAATCCACACCTTAACTTTTGCCTTGCAGGATCCCTCAGGGATCTTCCCTCAGCCCCACATTGTTTAATGTGTATGTAGCGCCGTTGGCTAGTTTAATCCGAACTTTTGGTTTCATTCCATCTTTTTACGCAGATAACTCCCAGCTTATTATTCCTATTAATCAGCCATGGGAGGAGGTGGCAGATCGGTTTAGTAATTCTATGCTGGCAGTGAGTAAATGGATGAATACCAATTGGCTTAAAATGAACGCCACAAAAACTGAAATTTTATGTTTTGGACTTGGGAAGGAGCTATGGAACTCACGGTGGTGGCACTCTGAACGTGGCAATTGTCCGATGCCCTCTACTGTTAGTAGGAATTTGGGCATTCTGTTTGATGAACAGTTATCCTTTAAAAAGCAGGTTAATCATACGGTAAACATCAGTCTATAGTCCATTAAAATACTCAGAATTTTTTTTCCCTATTTGTCATATGAATGGAGAGAATCCGCTATTTTGGCACTGGTGATGTCCAAGGTAGACTATTGCAATGCCTTATTTCTTAATTTGGAGAAGGTGCTGATTAACAGGCTTCAATTAGTTCAGAATTCCGCTGTCAGAGCAGTTATCAATCTCCCTCGGTGGATATCAGTTAGAGAGAGCCTTAAGCAATTACATTGGTTGCCGGTGGCTCAACGCATACAGTTTAAATCGCTCTGTCTAACATTTAAGGCAGCTCATGGAATAGGACCACGGTATTTGACTTCTAGACTTCATTGGTATGTGCCTAAGAGAAATCTGAGGTCTTCCCAAGCTTATCGAATACAGGTCCCTCGAACCTACAAAGCTAAAGGGGGGATAAAGCCTTTACTGTGGCTGCTGCCAGAAGGTGGAATTTGGGGCCAGATGTAGCAAACAATTGCGACTCGCAAACGGGCCGAATCGCAATTTGCAACAGTGCAAAATCGGAAATGGGATGCAAAAAGCCCATTTCCGACTCGCAAAAAGCGATGGGACCCGTTTGCGAGTCGCATCCGGTGCGACCCCATTTTGCGACCCGCATATGCAATTGCAACTCGCAAATTGCGACTAGTCGCAAAAAGCCCAGTTTGCATGTCCCATTTACCACTAACTCAGAGCAGGTGGTAACCATTACCAAAGTATAAAAGGGGACCCAGAAGGCATCTGGGTTACTCAAGATGGCGGAGATATACCTGATAGCAGTGAGGAGGAGAGTCTACGCAGCCCAGCAGAGGAGGAGGAGGGGCCACAGACAGGAGAAGATATATAGAACCAGGCAGACTCTTTTTCAGCAAACTGAAGAGGAGATCTATGACAAATACCGCCTTAGCAGCGCAGCCATTCTAGAATTAATAGATTTACTGAAACCACAGCTAGAACACAAGACTCTGCGTGGCTGCGCCATCCCTACGCATGTGCAAGTACTATGCGCACTGCACCTCTTGGCCTCAGGGAGCTATCAGGGGGTCATTGCCGTGGCAGGTGGGGTATCCCAAAGTGCAGTGTCAAGGTTCCTCAAGGCATTCCTAGATGCCTTAGTCACGCACATGTCTCACTTCATATACTTACCAAGGAATGAGGCAGAAATTAACAGCACCAAGCTGGACTTTTACCGCATTGCCCACTTTCCTCATGTCATAGGGTGTGTAGATGGGACACACATTCAAATATGCCCCCCTGCTAATCTGGAACACATTTTCCGCAACAGGAAGTGTACCCACTCACTCAACATACAGGTTGTTTGTGATGCCCATTATGTCATCACGGACATCGTAGCTAAGTTTCCTGGCAGTACCCATGACTCATACATTTTTAGGCATAGTGGGATACATCAACGCCTGGAACGTGGGGAATTTGGAGACGGTTACCTCCTAGATAGAGCCACAGACACTTGCAGACATACACACAGGTCACTGTGCACGACTATCTGGACTTCCTAACAGTGTACTTTTGTGCCCAACAGGTGACAGTGCATATGCTCTCAGGCCTTGGATCATGACTCCGTTTTTAACACCCAGAACTGAATCAGAGAGGCAATACAACAGTGCGCATAAGAGGACCAGGAACCTGATCGAGCGCACCTTCGGACTGCTGAAGGCAAGATTCAGATGCCTCCACAGCAGTGGAGGCGCCCTCCAATACACCCCCATTACCGCTTTCAAAATTGTGGTCGCATGCGCCATCCTCCACAACATAGCCACCTGACGTGGGATACCTCTCACCCCTGCAGACCCAGATCCTGATGATGAAGAGCAAGAACAACCACATCGCCATCATGGGGATAGGAGTCTAGCTAATCAAGGCAGACTGAGACTGGACCACATTGCAACGCAATATTTTGGACGGTACGTGTCAACTCCCACCATACTCACCTATTAACCAAAAACTCAATTTGTTAAGTGGAACAAAAATAACTGTTTTATTAATGTCATGAAGAAACTATATACAAGTTGAAATTGTCCATGGGCAGGAAAATGCCAACCAGTCATGTGGCACATTAACGCCATGTGCCACATTAATCTGTCCTGGCTGTTATCTATGATCTCCTGCCCCTCCTGCCAGCCTGGCTGGTCCCTGCTGCGTCCATGGTGCTGTGCCTACCACTCCTCAGCACCCTACTGTCAGTGGCAGAGACACTGCTCACTGTTGAGCCCTCCTCACTGTCTTGGGGTGTTTCCCCGGTGGCCCTCGACATCTCCCGTGTCTCCATAAGTTCAACTATGTGGGTGAGACGTCCCAGGCCCATGGCAACATCCCCAGCAAAATGGCCCATCTCTATTTGCAGGCCAACTGTCCTCCTCGACAGGCCTGTTGTATTGATGGCTAGCCTGCCGATCGATGTGGCCATCCTGTCCAGTCTTAGCATTATCTGGCGATCTCTGCGCCGCCCAGCCTCTGCCTGGCCCAGCAGTCCGGCCGCCAGTTCCCTGATGGCAAGGGCAATGTCCCCAGTGTTCTGGCACATCTGGTCCATGCGTCTGTTGAGGTGCTGCATGCTTGCATGGTTGTGTCTATCAAAGCGGTGCAGCACACCACTAATCCTGCCAAATGTCCTGTTCTGCAGGCGCTGACCCCGCAGCAGATGTGCCTCACTGCTGGTTGGAGGACGTATCCCGGATCCAGATGGTCTTACCCTGCGCCGCCTGCGCAGCGGTGGCTGCCCTGTGCTCACACCTGTATCCTCCCTGCCTGTTGCTGGGGCAGCTCCTGGCGTGATTGTTGCAGCAGGCGTTACCACTGCAGGAATGCTGCTGACTGTGCAGGTGGGGGTGCTGGCGGGTCCTGGGGTGTCCTCCTGGGCCTGGGTGGTTGGGGTGTTGGGGGTGTCTTGCTGGAGACCTGTGGGACATGGGGAACACACTGTCAGTGTCTAGTATCTATTGCACAATTCCTAATAAACATTTGCCTTTGAACTGCCTCTTTGACTACATTTCCCATAATGCATCATTCTGGCTTTTTCTACCCTGAAATGGAGCTAATTTGGTTGTGCATGCACCTGTGTACATGGTGGGTGGGGTATGACATTGATAGGGGTACAGGCTTATCACATGGTACTCACCGGTTGATGTGCTGGGCTCTGAGGTGTCCAGGTCCCCAAATCCACACACTGCCTCCTGCTCAAATGTTTCCTCAACCCTTTCTTCCAGGGGTGTGGGTGGTGGCACAGATGATGGTCCCCCTCCAGTGCCTCTCATCTCCCGGAGCCTTTCTGCCACCCTCTCCTTGGTCCGGGAGCGGAGGTCATACCACCTCTTCTTTATGTCCTCAATTGTCCTGTGGCTCACACCCAGGGAATTAATTTTTTCTTGCATGTCCTGCCAGAGTTTCTTTTTGGTTGCCTCAGGAACAGTGAGGGCTGCTCTCCCAAAGAGCTCATCATGGTGCTGACAGCATTCCTCAGTCAGCACCTCCAGCTCCCTCTCAAAAAATTAGATTTTTCTTTTTCGTGGGGTTCCCTCCATGGCTGCTGCTGCTTGTTCAGTGTGAAGACTGGCAGTTATAAAAGGGTGTGGTCCTGCCTCCTCCCAGGTGTATTTGTTAACTTCCTGGCTGTGATGTCATCATCATGTGCCAGGAAGTGTTTCCAGAGTGTTCTGGTATGCTTTCTGGAGTGTTCTGCTGCACCTGCAAGCAATTTTGAAGGTAATCGCAATTTGCGACACCCACTCGCTAATTGCGAGTTCGTTTTTTGCACACTCGCAAACAGCGACCTCGCAAACTGCGGACTCGCACACAGCGTTGCGAGTCCGGCTGCGAGTCGCAAAATCGGATCGTTTTTTTTCTGACATTCCATTTTGCGACTCGCATTTTGCGAGTCGCATCAACTCCCAAAATGCGAGTCGCAATTTTTATTTTTGCTACATCTGGCCCTTGCTCCCTTTGAACATCAGGCAAGAACCCTGTTATATGAAATTTAGAAAACCGGTAAACACTTGGCTTTTTCCTCGTTAAAACCTTTTCCTGGTGCTTCATGACCTGTGTTTCAGTTTTTCTCTCACTCTTTTTTTCTGTTTATTGGGTGTTTTATAACTCTTTTTTGTTTCTTTTTTTCTGGCTAGTGCCCTTTTACTGTGTTCTTTTCTTCTCACATTCTCTACTCCTAGCTCTTCGATGATCTTTTGAGTAGGAATGCGCTTTACAAATCACACCATACATACATACATACATGTGGGGGTCATGCAGGGGTGAAAAGAATGAGTAGTCATGTTCCCCCTGGCTATTGGAGTACCAGGAGCTGATCACATTTTACTCTCTTTACCAATCAGAGAATGCTGGGGCTCCTGTGTTCACTGGGGAATCATGTAGGGGAGATGGGAGTGGTCAAGGGCGGCATCCACAACACAATTGAAGTCACCCCCCCAACCTGATTGAACCCACAGGATAAGGGGCCAACACTCTGGATAAAGTTGATAAAAAAGCAGGCAGGCTCGTCAATGTTGGGGCAGTAAATACAATCTATCACAAAGTCAAGTCCATCCAACCACCCTGTGACTACCACATATCTACCCATTGAGTCGACTAGCTGGCCAGTATATTGGAACGTAACACGAGCTCTGATCCATACCAAGTCCCCTCTCATGTATGCAGAGAACACAGTGTAAAATAATTAACCCTTCCATGGGCATTGTAGGGCGAAGCCCTCCTTAGCACTAATATGTGTCTCCTGCAGAAGTGCAATTTGGAATTCCCGTCTAGTGAGGTGAGAAAACACCTTATGTCGTTTAACCATGGGATGGATTCCCTGAATGGTCCAGGAAATAATTTCGTATGTCATGGGGGTCTCCATTGTGGGTTAATAGCAAGATTCACTACATAGCAGTCTGGGAGGCAACCCCTCAGCTCCAGGGGACATCTTCCTCTGCATAGTGCAAACACTCCTTGGCAAGGCACACCATAATCATTCCCCTCTATAAACCAGGTAGCAAACAATCCAACTCCCCAACCCGAGGATAAGCAGCTCAACTCCACTCATCTAAACAACAAGCACTCTTGGGGGTACCCACAAAACTCAAACACAAGAGAGGGGAAGAAGACTGGAGGTCTGGATTCCACCCCATGCTAGCTTACCCCTCACCACACCATTGTAAGTCAGATATGATATAATGTAGCCTTGGGCCCCAGATGATTAGATGTTATCCACGGCCATCACCCTTTCACACTTCCCACACCTATATCTGCAATCACATAATTCTGTAGTTCTGCAATATAAGTTCATTAGTTGTCCACTGTGTGACATGTGGTGAGTGTGCATCCAACTCCTAAGCTGGCCTGCAGCATTTTGTCAGCCTCCCTGTCAGTTTCCACACTGGGAGAGGGAGTAGGACTTAATTCCTCTCTACCCAAAGAGGCTACAACCTCCAATGCTCTCTGCTGTCCTCTCTGGATCTTACCATCAGACAGGGCTCTAGGTCGGGGCCTTCTGTCAGTTCATCTTTGTTTCCAGCACTGAGGCTCTCACACCAAGGTGCCCTGGCTGGGACCAGCACTCGAATGAACCTCCAACTAGTCCCATACCTCCTGCGGGGTGTGGAAGAAATGCACTCCCCCTTGGGTGAGCACTCGCAATCTGTCTGGGAACAGTGGGTATTTCAGGCGTCATGGCCAGAATTGTTTTTTAGCTTCAAGGAATGAAGAGAGTTGCTTTTGATTACCTTTTTTGGAAATTCAGAAAGATCATAACTTTGCTGCTTCCTAGCTTGAGGTCACCTTTAACCCTGGCCTGTGACAAAATATAATCATAGTCCCTGTAGTGCAGTAGGAGAACAACCACTGGCTTTGGCGGCACTCCTGACAGAGGTGGCCTAGTTGGGATCTTATGCACACATTCAAGAGTGTAAAAGGAGGACAGGGCAGTTGGTGCTACTTTGTCGTCTAGCCACCATTCGAGGAAATCCACCATATTGCCATCTTCTGTGCAGTTTGGGATACACTTATACAAATATTATTCCTGCTGGACCTGTTTTCATGTTCCTGCACTCGGGTTGCCAGAATTCACACCTTATTCTCTAGTTCTGTATTGTGTTCGCACATCCCGGACATGTCCGCGGGGATGTCCGCAATGATCCTCTCCATTGTTGTGACCCTCTCTGCGAGACATCTATGGTCATCTCTTAGTACGCTTAGGTCTGTCCCCAGGGTGTCTATTTTGGTTTCCAACACCTTGCAGGATGCAGTGATAGCCTGCTGAATGCCTTGTAGCATAGGGCATCTGGGTCTCGATTGGGGGCATTGGCTGCCCATCCGAAGGCAGCGTATTGGTAACCCGAGGACCAAGGTCCAACTCCCTTTTACTGGTGGCCTTTCCCAGTCTGCACTTGAGAAAGTTCCGCAGTGAAAGAGCAGCAGGTGCGGTGCTGGTGCAGGGGAGCTAGTTCCTTTCCCCCAAAGAGCACCTCAGAGGGCCTTGCGGTCAGTGAATACAGTTGCAACACAATGAATCGCTCAATGAAATGGCAGCACAATAGGGTAGTTTGTTTGAAGGGGCGGTGTAGGAAGGTAGCCTCTTTCTAGCCTTGTTGCCCCCACTTTTGGCCTGTTTGTGAGTATATGTCAGGGTGTTTTTACCGTCTCACTGGGATCCTGCTAGCCAGGGCCCAGTGCTCATAGTGAAAATCCTATGTTGTCAGTATGTTTGATATGTGTCACTGGGATCCTGCTAGCCAGGACCCCAGTGCTCATAAGTTTGTGGCCTATATGTGTTCCCTGTGTGGTGCCTAACTGTATCACTGATGCTCTGATAACCAGAACCTCAGTGTTTATGCTCCCTCTGCTTTTAACATTGTCGCTGCAGGCTAGTGACTAATTTTACCAATTCTAATTGGCACACTGGAACACCCTTATAATTCCCAAGTATATGGTACCTAGGTACCCAGGGTACTGGGGTTCCAGGAGATCCCTATGGGCTGCAGCATTTCTTTTGCCACCTATAGAGAGCTCAGACAATTCTTGCACAGGATTGCCACTGCAGCCTGAGTGAAATAACGTCCACGTTATTTCACAGCCATTTTACACTGCACTTAAGTAACTTTTAAGTCACCTATATGTCTAACCCTCACTTAGTGAAGGTTAGGTGCAAAGTTACTTAGTGTGAGGGCACCCTTGCACTAGCCAAGGTGTCCCCACATTGTTCAGGGCAATTTCCCCAGACTTTGTGAGTGCGGGGACACCATTTCATGCATGCACTACATATAGGTCAATAATTATATGTACCTTCACAATGGTAACTCCAATCATGGCCATGTAACATGTCTAGGATAATGGAATTGTCACCCCAATACCATTCTGATATTCGGGGTGACAATTCCATGCATCCCCGGGGCTCCAGCATAGAGCCCGGTTACTGCCAAACTAACTCTCTGGGGTTTTCTCTGCCGCTACTGCTGCTGCCAACCCTCAGACAGGTTTCTGCCCCCTGGGGCCTGGGCAGCCCAGTCCCAGGAAGGCAGAACAAAGGATTTCCTCTGAGAGAGGGTGTTACACCCTCTCCCTTTGGAAATAGGTGTTAAGGGCCTGAGAGGAGTAGCCTCTCCTGGCCTCTGGAAATGCTTTAAAGGGCACAGATGGTGCCCTCCTTGCATAAGCCAGTCTGCACTGGTTTAGGGATCCCCCCAGCCCTGCTCTGGTGCGAAACTGGACAAAGGAAAGGGGAGTGACCACTCCCCTGACCAGTACCTCCCAGGGGAGGTGCCCAGAGCTCCACCAGTATGTTCCAGACCTCTGCCATCTTGGATGCAGAGGTGTAAGGGCACAATGGACATCTGTGAGTGGCCAGTGCCAGCAGGTGACGTCAGAGACCCCTCCTGATAGGTGCTTACCTTTCTCTGTATCCAATCCTCCTCTGAGGGCTATTTAGGGTCTCTCCTATGGGTTTCTCATCAGATAACTAATGCAAGAGCTCACCAGAGTTCCTCTGCACTTCCCTCTTTGACTTCTGCCAAGGATCGACCGCTTACTGCTCCAGGACGCCTGCAAAACCGCAACAAAGTAGCAAGAAGACTACCAGCAACATTGTAGCGCCTCATCCTGCCAGCTTTCTCGACTGTTTCCTGGTGGTGCATGCTCTAAGGGCAGTCTGCCTTTAACCTGCACTGGAAGCCAAGAAGAAATCTCCTGTGGGTCGACGGAATCTTCCCCCTGCCAACGAGGTCACCAAACTTCTGCATCACCAGTCCTCTGGGTCCCCTCTCATTATGACGAGCTTGGTCCGTGAAACACAGGAGCTGGATTCAAGTGTCCCCAACAGTCCAGTGGCCCTTTTGTCCAAATCTGGTGGAGGTAAGTCCTTGCCTCCCCACGCCAGATAGTAATCCTGTGTACTGCGTGAACTGCAGCTGCTAGGGCTTCTGTGCACTTTTGCAAGACTTCCTTCGTGCACCGCCTGGCTCAGATCATCTCAATGCCTGTTCAGGTGCTTCTGTGGGTGCTGCCTGCTTCTGCATGGACTCTCTGTGTTGCATAGCACCCCCTATGTCTCTTTCTCCAAGGAGCGACCCCCTGGTCCTTCCTGGGCCCTGGCAGCACCCAAAATCCTCAACCGTAACTCTTGAAGCTAGCAAGGCTTGTTTGTGGTCTTTCTAAGTGGAAACAACTCAGAATCCTCCAGCACACCGTGGGACATCTTCTGACCAAAGGAAAAGTTCCTGGCACATTCCGTTGTTGCAGAATCTTCGGCTTCTTCCACCCAGAAGCAGCCCTTTTGCACCTTCATCCGGGGTTTAGTGGGTTCCTGCCCCCCCGGACACTTGCGTGACTCTTGGACTTGGTCCCCTTCCTTTGCAGCTCCTCAGGTCCAGGAATCTGTCTTCAATGCTTTGCAGTCAGTTGTTGTCTTTGCAGAATCCCCTATATCGACTTTACTGGGGTAGTAGGGTAACTTTACTCCTACTTTTCAGGGTCTTAGGGTGGGGTATCTTGAACACATTTAGCGTTTTCTTACACTCCCAGCGACCCTCTACACACTACACTAGGCCTGGGGTCCATTTGTGGTTCGCATTCCACTTTTAGAGTATAAGGTTTGTGTTGCCCCTAAGCCTATTGTCTCCTATTGCATTCTATTGTGTTCTACAGTGTTTGCACTACTTTTCTAACTGTTTACTTACCTGATTTTGGTTTGTGTGTATATTTTGTGTATATTACTAAACTCCTAAGGGAGTTTATCCTCTGAGATACTTTTGGCATATTGTAGGTAAAATAAAGTACCTTTATTTTTGGTAACTCTGAGTATTGTGTTTTCTTCTGATATAGTGCTAAGTGATATAAGTGGTATGGTATGAGCTTTGCATGTCTCATAGTTCAACCTAAGCTGCTCTGCTATAGCTACCTCTATCAGCCTAAGATGCTAGAATACTTCTAATATACTAATAAGGGATAGCTGGACCTGGCACAAGGTGTGAGTACCACAAGGTACCCACTATAAGCCAGGCCAGCCTCCTACAGGCGGCCCCACTCCCCTACCTGCAAGAAGATCAAGGTTTTCCAGATGGAGCAGTGTGTCACTTCAAGCCTACCAAATGAGGCAGCAGGGTCCTCCATAAGGGTTGGGCAGCATTAGTAAGAGTCCCCCATCACTCTGGGGGTCGATCTTCAGGGCCCACCAAAGTCAAATAGGCCAACCACCCTCCTGCGAGCCTGTTCAGATTCTGTCTTTTTTAGGAAGGCAGTTTTATGCTTACTCTATATAGGCTCCTCAGAATGCAGCTCCCCAGAGGTCTGTCTGGGCAGCTCCCCCTCTACACGTCAGTGTCCACTTGCAAGTCACAGAGCCTCTCTGTGGTAGTAGCCTGCAGTAGGGTGTCACTGGTCTCTCCAGTGATGCAGCTCTCCCCATGTTGCAGTGGCAGGCAGTTCTCATGCGTTGGCGGTTGGAAGTCACAGGCCCCCTCAACCTGGCTTGGCTCATCTGACACTGGGATACTCTGTAGGTCGGAGCCAACCGACAGGATCACACTTCATAGTTCATCTTCAGACGAGATTGTAGGCCCAAGCCACTCTTGTGTCCTCCTCGCAGCATCCCTGCTCCACTCAGGATCAGTTTGAGGGGCAACTTCACAAGTCAGCATTAGGCCCATGTCTGCCCACTGGGAAACTGCTCCTCCAGGAGGTCAAAGTTGTGCTGGCGGGGCTAGGCTCATGTTAGGGTCATAGTCACCCACTAGGTCCCTTCTCTTGTGACTCTTACCAGAGCCAAATCTATGTGTGCTTGGGCCTCCCCCTGTCTCCGTTGTCCTGATGTGGCATTAGTGGCACTGGCTCCCTTCTGACAGCTTCCTCGTGGCTCCCGGATCCAAAGGCAATTTTCACTCCACCAGGCCACAGTAGATTTCAGATCCTGGCCAGGTGCAGCCGGCCCTCCAGTAGGACCTCCAGTAGGTTGCCGTGCTCTTCTAATCACAGCTGGCCACCATCTTTGTCATTGCAGCACCAGTGACCTGCTTCGGCTGAGTCAAATTTTGCCCAACACCAGCACCACGGGGGATTGAATAGCCCTTTACTCTCCCCTGATAAGGGGTGGGCTTCTAGAATTTTACTTTTGGGACCCCCAGGGCTGTTTAAATCATTAGGATGGTGGTGGATGGTTGGTTCCCAGACAGGAGCTCAGAGATCAACAACCTGCCCCTGCGGTGTCTAGCCACTCCCTCCAAGATGCTCCACTTTACTTTAGTATGGTTAAGGCACACAATATATGTATTGTTGGTTGCATTGTCATGTCACTTCTGTAATGCATGATAGTGCAACCAAAAGTATGAGGCACTAGTAACACAAGTCCATGCTGATGCAAAAAAGTACTTTTCACTTAGAACCTGGAGGTCCTCCGGCATCAGGGTACCCCCTACCATGCCCCTTATATGTTGTTTGAATTTAATTTTCAGGGCACTGGTACCAAGTCCTTGAATCCTAAACTGTTGATCACAACATTCTTCTTGATGTAACAGCCAGCCAATCACAGTGTTCAGTCTTGCTGGACCAGTTCCAGTCCTGCAGGTCAAGTCAATCAGAGCCTTCATTTGTCATTTCTTTGTTCGCTTTTCTCTTTTTGAAGCTTAATCTCCCTTAAATGGTTTAACAGATTTTCACCAAAACACAAAAAGCATGCTTTTTGGGAAAAGATCTACCTTTCTGCCATATGTGGTGTGATTCTGTCAAGCTGTTGTGGATATAGCATCATTTAAAGTTCCCATGGGAAATTGCATCTGAAAATGCATTTTGGCTTTCCCAACTTTTCTCAGCCCCTGTTTGAGGGATCACCCCAAAAAGCTCCAGGAAGAAGCGATGGTGGATGATCCTTTTCTTGTATGTTTTGTGAAGATTTGCCATGCATTGTGTTGTCATGACTTATGTCATTTAGGATGTATTCAGTGATGTTAATAATGATATGATAGATTTCATTATTGATGAAATATGTGCGGTCACAAGCAGTGCATGGCGAGGGCATGTGTTATAGTTCCTTCAGTTAAACATAACTGGTGCATTTCTGTGTTTTTTTGTTTAAAATGTTATGGTTTATGTGACATTTTCACCTAACTATAACAACACTTTAACCTTTGTTTTTTAAAGATAGGTGGCCAATCCTGCAATGCATGACACACAAGGTATCACCCAGTCAGTATAAGTCAAAAGAAAACCCTTTTAGGCTGAGTGCTTTATAAATTATGCAGAAAAGGAGAAAAGGAAGCAAAGAATGTCAGGCAGTTCCCAAACTTAGGCCGCCCGCCAAGCGGGAACCGCCAGAAGACCGTACCGCGGTCAAAAGACCGCGGCGGTCATTCTGGGTTTCCCACTGGGCTGGCGGGCGACCGCCAAAAGGCCGCCCGCCAGCCCAGCGGGAAACACCCTTCTACGATGAAGCTGGCTCCGAATGGAGCCGGCGGAGTGGAAGGTGTGCGACGGGTGCAGTTGCACCCGTCGCAAATTTCAGTGTCTGCTAAGCAGACACTGAAATTCAAAGTGGGGCCCTCTTACGGGGGCCCCTGCAGTGCCCATGCCATTGGCATGGGCACTGCAGGGGCCTCCAGGGGCCCCACAACACCCCTCACCGCCATCCTGTTCACCGCCACAGGATGGCGGTGAGGGGGTCGGAATCCCCCATGGCGGCGCAGCAAGCTGTGCCGCCATGGAGGATTCCCCTGGGCAGCGGAAAGTCGGCGGTACAACGCCGACTTTCCGTTTATGACCGCGGCTGTACCGCTGCGGTCAGAATGCCAAAAGGAGCACCGCCAGCCTGTTGGCGGTGCTCCCGCGGACCCCGGCCCTGGCGGTAATTACCGCCTGGGTCGGAATGACCCCCTATATCTCTCTGAAGAGCTCATACCAGGAGTAAAACATGTGTCAGGGGTTGCTCTAATTCATTCCATGTTGGCGTGGGTGGTTTTACTAATCCAAAACTGTAATACTGTGCCTGGAGTGGATGTAGACTTTTGTCATTTTTCAGCTTGGTATGGATGGCACTACCTAACCTTAAGCTTAAATACTTTGCTGTAAAAATGGCAAAATACCTTGTTAATTTCTAGCTTGGCTTTAATAGCACTGCACTAATCCTATGCCTAAAAAACTTTGCTAACTCTGCCATGGCTGGTCCCAAGCCTGGCTGCAAAAGGAGGAGAGTTATATGTGGGGCTAGCTACCCCCACAATGTGAAAAAATCCTAGCTACAGAAATGTCAACCAAAAGATCAAAAGTCATCCCGGCCTTGGGGAAACAGGAATCTCCTTCATGGAGAGCTATGATGCCTTGTTGTTAAAGCCAGAGATCCCAGGAAGCCACAACGGTAATCCACCTGCTTTCAACCGAGACCATCACCATCGGAACATCGAACATGATGACCAGGTATGAGACAAGCAAAACAGCCCAAGCGGCAGTGGAGATGAGATATATAACCTTGCCCTGCTTAGCATCAGCAAGACCAGATGGACTTAGTCTGGAAAAAAAAGTATAGTTTCAGGAGGAATGCTGTTGTATTCTGGACACAATGAAGAGAATGACCCACATACACAGGGAATAGCATTGATGCTAAACCATCAGCCAACAGATCTCTGATCTCACACAAAGAAACACAGCATCAACATGATTGTTATCCAGTGTTAAGCACCTGCAAATGGCAGCAAAGAAGAGGAAAAGGAACAGTTTTACAACAGACTGAAGTCCATCCTGAAGAAATTCCTTGAGAGAGACATCACCATACTAATGGGGGACCTTAATGCTAACACTGGAAGAACAACACTGGTTAAGAACAACCCATGTGCAACCATGGCCTTGGAGACATGAACGAGAAAGGTGAATGTCTTGCAGATCTCTGTGCTATGAACAGTCTGGTTCCACACAAAGGAATACACAAGGTAAAGTGGGTGTCACCAGATCATTCAACAGAGAATCTGACCGATCATGTCTGCATTGCCAAGAGGCTCTGGAGATCCCTGCATGACATGAGAGTGATGCAAAGGTGCAGATGTGGCATCAAGTCAACACCTTGTTGTGGCCAGGCTAAAGTTAAAGCTGAAGAAAACATTAATGGAATAGCCGAACCAACAGCAGCAATATAATACCACCCTCCTCAAAGATGCACAGAAATGGATTGAATAGTCAGTTACCCTCAGAGATACATTTCAAGTCCTGCTGGAGGGTATCAGTGACTCAGTAGAAAGTCAGTGGTAAAAGATCAAGGAAACTGTGCCATCAACCTGCCCGGATGTAATGGGTCCTAAGAAACACTAGCATGAAGAATGGATCTCCACTGAGATTCTCCGTAAAATCCAAGAGAGAAAGGAAAAGAAAGCTACAGTCAACACCAGCCAAACAAGAAAAGAAAAAACATGTCACAGTCTGCACGTCTCTTACCACCGTAGGATGAAGAACTTGAAGGAACACCCAGTCTTTTACTGGTTCTGGACTGGCCAAGCTAGGGGTGACCCTTGCTAGTAGCCACAGTGCTTCTGACTGGAAAAGACACCAAGGCAGGCCGTACCCTCTAGAACGAGTCCCAGAGGAAAAAACAAAAAAGTGGGAAAAATAACTCTACCACAGGAACTCTTGGAAAAGAGGAGAAACAATGAAAAAAGGGAAAATATAGAATATAATCTTGCAGGAAGAAGCAGGAACATGAACAAAAAAGAAAAACAGGAGCAAGGATCACCACCAAAACGGGATTGTTTTCAACACAAGTAAGAAAGGAACTGCAGTGCCTATATACCAGAAAACAGGAAGTGACACAACAGGAAGAAATTACAACACCATCTTGGATTGGGAAAGACTATATAGAAATGAATAGGAAAAAGGACCAAGTAGAAAAGGCAAAGGAAAAAGGCATGCTGGGAAGAAGAACACCAAGGAAGAAGACATTATGGAGACCAAGAAGAAAGAAGAAACGAAGACAGGAGAATAAGCAAAAGAAAAAGGAGGAAAGAAGACGAAAGACCCAAGGAGGTAATCATCATCATCATCATCATCATCAGCTTTATTTCGGTAATTCAAATACCATAAAAGCACATTGTACAAACACATAATAAGAATAAAAGCGATAATACAAAACCCTCTCACTGGGCAATATTAACGATAAAACAGTAGGAATACAGGTTAAAAAATACTTAAGAATGTGATCATGCATTAAAAAAAATCACAAAAAAAGAGATAATAGTATATGATCTTTCGACTAGCAAACTTGTTAGAGAGTAAAAATACAGTATAATCAATCATTAAAAATATGATCAAAACTAACAGGGAGGTCAATAAGTAATCCAGTTACCTTAAAATACGGCGTGTTCAATTTTTCTTCAAGATTCAGCCTACTTTAATATAATACATTTCAGGATGCCCCCAATCGTTTTGATCTAATATAGCAAATTGCATCTAAAAATCTTGCCAATGCACATACCACAATCCCATGAGTGTTTGTTTTGCAGATCCTAAGGGCTAAAAGCCAATTACTAATGCCCATGGATCTGCAAAGTGGTACTATCCATCTGGCACGCTGTTTTGCATAAGCAGGACAATCAAATAAAACATGAACGATACATTCAAGTGACCCGCAACCCACTGGGCATAAATCTTGAAGATTATCCTGTTGGGACCATCTAGAAGTGAAAGTACGCAATGGTAGCGATCCTAGCCTAAACCTAAAATAGAGTACCCGGGCTCGAGCAGATAGAATCAACTTCATTTATTTTTCAAATTCATAATAACATTTGACTGATATGAATCTATCTGTCAGACTAAATGAAGACACCTCGGCCAGCTTATCTACTTGTATGTTTAGCCAGTATGCGTCATTTAACACTTGTACAGCATTTTTTGGAAGGCAAGGGGGGTCTAACCAGAATTTGCCCAGCCCTAATTTAACCAAATTCTGTTCAACATAATTAAACCACAGGATTTTTCTTATTGTGCGTGTGCTCAACAAAACATTGAACCATGTTCTATATGGGATAAAAATATCTGAGGACCAAATCCTGATTCAATACAATATTGGTCTTAGAGCAGCTATATGTATGATGGACTCTAAGTTTAAGTCCATCCGAACGGGCAAGGTGGGGGAACTTGCAGGTATTTTTAATAAAGCTTTTATAACTGAATTTTCAACTCGTTCTAAATCCCTTAAATTTCCATGTCACCATAACTTTACTCCGTACAAAGCTCCACCACTAGCTTGTATTTTATATTTTTCTATTGCAGGAGAAATTGGGAATCTAGGAGATCTGCTGGTGAATCTCAAAATGCCCCCCGAATTCTCTTTCAATCTCATGTATGCTTTTATTAAGTGGGCCTGCCATTTGGGCATATCCTCAGGTCTGACTCCCAAATAATCAGAGTCAGTGCCTCTCTCTAATGATTCTCCATCCATGAGAATCACCCTGCTCATTTTATGTTTTCTATTGCCAAAGATCATATATTTAGTTTTTGAGGTATTACCTTCAAGGCCATGGTCCTTACAAAAGCTCATAAACCTCTCAAGAAGGTTAGGGAGTCAACAAGCAGTTTGAGACCTCAGCAAGGTATCATCTGCAAATAGCAAACACAGGATCTTGATCCCACCTAGTTTGGGTGCATCATTAACACAATCCAGTAAATAAGGAATACAAGCGTTGATAAACATTAATAAAAGTGTGGGGCCCAACACACATCCCTGGCTCACCCCTCTTTGAATCAAACATTCTCTTGTTATCTCCCCATTTCGTCCCCATCGAATTTTAGCAAAGATCTCAGAGTATATATTTTTAATTAAATTTAATAGGGATTTTGGCATCCCAGTTCTATCCAATACCTCCCACAGTTTGCAACGCGGGACCACATCAAACGCAGATTTAAGATCCACGAAAGCCACAAATATGTTCCCTGCATCTAAATCAACTATCTTCCACTTAATCGTGAGAAACCTAATTATCTGGTCAACTATACTGATTTTCAGTCTGAAACCTGCTTGACGGTCACTAAGGGCCAAGGAGGTTAGTAGAGGGAAAATCAGGGAGGCTGTCAGGGGCTGCGGCGCGACCCAGAGCACGAAATGTGCCTCCTGGGCTGCAGCAAAATGAACACAGATAAATGGGCAGTGGTGGTGCCGGCGTCCCGAAATGCGGACTGTTGGCCAGACCACGGTCCGATAGAGAGACGCGTGGTAGTTCGCGGCATCACAAAGCAATGGTTGAAAGTGGATACACCAAAAACAACAAGGAAGCAAAGAGAAGCTTAACAGCAGACAAGTGAAGGTTCATTGACGGTCATTCCACAGAAGCCCACGAAGCAGCAAAACCATGGAATCTTGAAAGAATTCTGTGACTTAACAAGGACACTTTCTGGCAGAGATAGCAAGCCAGAAAGACAAGTTAAAGACAAAGCTGGAAAGACAATAATGGGGAATGAAGGCCAATTACAAAGGTGGGTTGAACACAGGGAAGAACTGCTGAACAAACCCATGCCACAGTCTCTGCTGGACATACAGCCAACTGCTAAGAACTTGCCAATCAACTGCTGCAAACCAACCATGGAAGAAATACAGCAACCCATCACACATCTGAGGAGAGGGAAGGCAGCAGGACCTGACAACATTTTTGCAGAGACACTGAAGGCCGATATATACATATTCACTGAAAAAAACAAAAGGTTACAGGGACGTTATAGTTAGGAGATAAAATATAAAAAAACTTAGAAATTCACAGAAAAAAGCAAAGGTAACAGTGTCCCTGAGTGTGTCAGTGTAAACATTAGTGTGTGCCTGGGTGCTGGGGGTGTATGTGTCGGCATGTCAGTGTATGCATGAGTGTGTGTCTGGGTGTGTCAGTGTAGGCATCAGTGCCTGCCTGGGTGTGTTACTCTATGCATGAATGTGTGCCTGGGAGTGTTAGTGTATGAGTCAGTGAGTGACTGTGTGTTAGTGTATGCATGACATATATGTGCCTTGGTGTGTTAATGTATGCACCAGTATGTGCTTGACCGTGTCAGTGTATGAATCAGTGCCTGAGTGGGTGTGTAACTGTGCACATAACTGTCTGCCTGGGTGTGTGACTCCATCCATCAGTGTGTGCCTAAGTGTGTTACTGTATGCATCAGTATGTGCCTAGCTGTGTCAGTGTATGCAGTAGTTTCTGCTTGGGTATATCAGTGTATGCATCAGTGTGTTCCTGGTCTCTCACTGTATGCTTCAGTGTCTGCTTTGGTGTGTCAGTGTATGCATGAGTGAGTGCCTTGATGCCTCAGTATGTGGATAAGTGTGTGCCTGTGTGTGTAAGTGCTTGCATCAGAGAGTGTCTGGGTGTGTAATTATATGTATGGGTGTGTGCTTGGGTGTTTTAATATATGCATCATTGTGTGCCTGGGGTTGGTGGTGAACATTTCAGTATGTTGCTGGGTGTGTTAGTATACTTATCAGCGTGTGCCTCTGTTTGTAACTGACTCCATTAGTATTTGTTACGTGTGTTAATATATGCATCAGTGTTTGATTGAGTGTCTCATTGATAGATTATTGTTTGGCTGGGTGTGTGAGTATTTGCAGAGGTGTATGGGTGTATGCCTTACTGTATGGATGAATGAATGAATGTCTGGGTGTCTTAGTGTATATGTGATGATTTCCTGTGTATGTTATTGGATACATAAGTGCTTGGGTGGGTGTGTCACAGAATGCATTGGTGTATGCTAGGGTTTGGCAGTATATACTTCACTGTGGGCCATATTTATACTTTTCGACGCACAACTGCGCCAACGCCGCAATGACGTTAGCCGGCGCTGCGGAGTGCTGTGCGTCAAAAAAAATTACACACACCAGGCAGCGCCGGCGTAGGGGAAAATGGAGCTTGGGCGTCAAAAAATGGGGCAAGTCAGGCTGAGGCAAAATTATCGCCTCAACCCGATTTGCGCCATTTTATTTCGATGCCCAGACGCCATTAACATGACTCCTGTCTTAGCAAAGACAGGAGTCATGCCCCCTTGCCCAATGGCCATGCCCAGGGGACTTTTGTCCCCTGGGCATGGTCATTGGGCATAGTGGCATGTAGGGGGGCCCAAATCAGGCCCCCCTATGCCAAAAAAAAAAAAAAAAAAAAATACTTACCAGCACTTACCTTAATGTCCCAGGGGTGGGTCCCTCCATCCTTGGGCGTCCTCCTGGGGTGGGCAAGGGTGGCAGGGGGTGTCCCTGGGGGCATGGGAGGGCACCTCTGGGCTCCTTCCGAGCCCACAGGTCCCTTAACGCCTGCCCTGAGCAGGCGTTAAAAAATTACGCTAACGCGGGTAGACGTCATTTTTTTTGACCCGCCCACTCCCGGGCGTCATTTTTGCCCGGGAGTGTAAATACGGCGCACATGCCTCGGAGTCATTTTTTAGAAGGGAACGCCTATCTTGCATATCATTAACGCAAGGTAGGTGTCCACGCTAAAAAATGACGCAAACTCCATGAACTTTGGCGCTAGACGCGTCTAACGCCAAAGTATAAATATGGAGTTCGTTTTGCGTCTAATTTGCGTTAAAAAAACCGACGCAAATCCGGCGCAAACAGAGTATAAATATGGCCCTGTGTGTCTGAGTGTGTCAAAAACTACATTATTGTTTAATAAGTGTGTTAGTGTGTACATGAGTATGGACTGGGCGTGTCAGTGTATGAATCAGTGTCTGCTTGTGTGCTCTGGAGAAGTTCATACTTCAGTTATTGGTGCCACAAAATCATTGTTAATCATTGTCTAGCGAGCGGCAGTCTTCTTGTAAAAAGTAGCCATTTGGCAGTTTGTACTGCCACACCAGCCTTTCAAATGCCTTAATGCATTTATCTTTTAATGGCAGGGTTACAGACATATGGACACAGTAGCTAAGAATGCAATAGGTGTTCCCCTCTATCAGGCTGACATGCAGGTAGTCATACTTCTTATGTTTCAAGTAAAGCTGCACACTATGTGCGCAGAACTAACTTAGAGCCAGAGATTTACCCGTCTCCTTTGGTCCATATGGGCATATATATAGCGAGTTGCCTGACACTAACAAGGGAGATGCCACACAATTGAAGTTTCCTGACATTAACTGGATAGTACTGAGTCATTGAGTCTATGATACAAAACAATGAGTCAGGGTGCCAGTCTGGAACAGGCATTCTCCAATTTCACCAGGTCAAATATCTGCATATATAGAACCATTGTAAACATGAGCTTTTTGAGTCTTTCTCATTCTTCCTTATTTTTTTCATCATTTGTTTCTGTTTTTTGTTTCATAATCCTACCTATCAACATATAGACGCACATGTCCCTGAGCTCCAGACAGTGCCTGAGGGAAGGTGTTTAACCCGACTTGCTGTGGGTAAGCGACTTCAAGACTGCTTCAATTGATCATTTGTAGCTATTTGACGTTTTCATAGTTTTCCAAAATTTAACATCTGAGGAGAGTACATCATAGGCTCACAGGACCTCAGAGTTGGATGTTTTTTATGCATGCATGATGTGGCTGAGCTATGATATTAAAAACTTCCTATATTGTCTTTCACAGGTTCTGCCAGTGGACCGCATATATAGCTCCAACCTATTTGGTGCCTGTTTAGAACCACTGGAAGGTATTGTATATATTTTGCATTTTTCTTTCTCTTTTTCTCATTTGGGTTTTGATTTCTGATTAGGGCAGAAGTTGAGTTTTAGGTCCAGAAGAAAGCGACATCAACTCTTTTGAGAGCTAAAGGCAGAAACATGTCGAACTTCTTTTGAAATATGAACAGGTAGGTCTAGATTACACTTGTTCTGTCTTGGATTTTAATCCTGACACAGCGATGCACAAATAAATCTACCAGCATACTTTGGAGTTAGTTTTAATTTACATCACTTTTGCCCTCCTTTTTTGTATTGGTTTACACTCTGCCCTCTCACCACACTTTGCTCATCACTGTAGGTTGATTCTACCTCTAAAATAACATTTTCAAGAGCCCTCTCTTCTAAGAGGAGGGGGTTGTAGCCCGCACCGTAACTAGTTATCATGGTGTGAGGAGGTTCCATATGATGAAGCATCCCACCTTTGAGTGGGGGAGGGAACTCATACTTTAAAATGCATGTTTTCACTGTAGCTAGGCCACATCACTTGTTCTGTCTTTTTGTTTTCTTCCTTCTTTTAGTCTCTTTCTCCCTTTGACTTAGACTTTCCTTGCCATAGACCAGGGGTTTTATAGTGAGAGAGAGGGAGTACTGACTGGAGGTGACTTTGTGTACTTTTGTTTGGACATTTCAAGATGAAGTGAGTTTACAATTATTCATATAGTCTTACAAGTATGTTACTTACGGTTGGAGGTGCTCTGATACATGGGCACATATTAAAATGCATGTTTGCAATAAAGATATTGGCCCTCATTACAACCCTGGCAGTCGGTGATAAAGTAGCTGTAATACCACCAACCAGTTGGTGGTAACTACTGCCAAATTATGACCCTGGCAGAAAAAGCTCAGACAGGCAGCCACTTTACCACACCGACCGCCATGGCGGAACCAACTGCCACCATGGCGGTAGCCGCATACAGCCAGGCAGAAGTCGATGTTCCACCCACCATATTATGACCCCTGAAACCGCCACCTTTTCTGGGGCGGTACCAACAACATCAAAGGCCTGGTGGAAACACTGCACAGAAGTGAAAAGACTCACCTTTGGAGACACAGGGAAGAACCACAAAATCATGGAGCCCTAGCTGCAAATATTTACTGTGATATTTTACGTCCTGCTCTACCATGAACACCAACAAAGGTGAAGACGACCAAGGTGAGTACATCCGCCTAGCACAAAAGTGAGGGGGGAGGAAAAAGAGGGTGACACACACACACACACACCCCACCCACTAAACCATACACATAATGAGATGCAGTAAGACAGCATATTTACCCCGTACTCCTCAGGAATAATGCAAGGACAGCACGAATAGATGAAAGTGAGTGTAATAATATAAATGCAGTAAAAAGATGAACATTGAATCCAAAAGTAAATACATATGTACAGCTCAAGGGACACTGCCCAGTCCTCAATGTGCGTGGCCCTCAGGGCCACATGACAAAGTCCAAGGCCCTACTTGTATCCTGCACCAACATGGAGAGAACACTGCATGGGCATCATTTGGAAAATAGGCAGGCACTTCAGGGGGACAGGGAACAGGGACACATCAGCTAGCAGATCGAACAGATCCACTGGTTCTGGAGGGGGGTATTGTGCCCTGTGCTTCTGATCCTGGGGTGGATGGGGTGAGTGGGTGGCATACCCACTGGTTCTGGAGGGGGCATTGTGCCTTGTGCTTCTGATCCTTGGGAGGATGGGGTGAGTGGGTGGCACACCCACTGGTTTTGGAGGGGGCATCATGCCCTGTGCTTTTGTTCCTGGGGAGTGCAAGGTCACAGTCTCTCAGCTGGGTGTCATACCCACAGGATTTGCAGGGGGCAGGCTGCACAACAGCCCATGGAGGCAGGAATACAGACTGTCCACCTGCGGTGATGGCTACACAGTGGTGGTAGTGGTGCTGCAAAAGCCGCTGGTGGGGGGAAGCTCCTGCCCATCCTCTGCAGCCTCAGACAGGTGCCCACTGCTGGTGGTGGTGGTGCTGCTAGTGGGTGTGGGGGGAAGGTCCAGCTCATCCTATGCAGCCTCGGACGGCTGCCCACTGCTGGTGGTGGTGATGGTGCTGCTGGTGGTTGTGGGGGGAAGCTCCTGCCTTTCCCCTACAGCCTCGGACAGCTGCACAACCATGGTTGGTGGTGGGGTCTCCGAATGAGTCCCAGCACCAGGTCTCTTGTCCTTCCTGCTGGTGCAGGCCTCTTACCCTTTATGGCAGCAGTTGGGGATTGCTCCTTGCTCTTCTTTGCAGCACTTGGGGCAGGCTCCGTGCCCTTCCTGTCAGCAGCTGGGGATGGCACCTTGCCCTTCTTTGCAGTACTTGAGGCAGGCTCCTTGCCCTTCTTATCAGCACCTGGAGATGGCACCTTGCCCTTCTTTGCCGCACTTGGGGCAGGCTCCTTGCCCTGTCGGGCAGCACTTGGGGATGGCACCCCTTCCTTGAGGCTGCCTGGTGCCCTGGATCCTTTAGCACCACAAGTGGGTGTGGACACTACTGTGCCCGTGGACAAGCTGAGGTGCTTGCCTGGATTTTTGCCACCCTGGCTAGACGTGAAGGATGGGGGAGAGGGGTAAGGAAGAGGTCAATGGTGGCGATGAAAAGCTGCTTAGGGACATTAGGGCAGGGACAGGGAGAAGGTTTGGGAGTGGTGGAAGAGGGAGTAGTTGTAGGAGGTGTCTGTCTGCTGTGCTTGGGTTCAGGTGCATGGGATGGATGCTGTTGTGAGGTGGATGGCTGTTGTGTGTCTGAGTGCTTGCGTTTGTGTACCTTCGGAGGGGGTGGGACAGACAAGGTGGGAGAGGACACAGGGGACGTGTGCATAGCTGTTGTGGAGGTATCTGCCAGTGAGGTGTGTGTTCTGATAGGTGTGGTGGTGATGCTGGTAGTGGATGAGGATATAGTGTATGCAGGTGTGAGTGTTGACGCAACTGGGAGCAAGGTGGAGAAGGAGGAGGATGGGGACACAGTGGAGGCAGTGGATTTTGGTATGTCTGCATCTGGATGGTGTTTGTGTGAGTGCCTGTGGGATGATGTGTGGTGCCTGTGTTTGCTAGTGCCACTCTTGTGTGTTGTCCTGTGTGCATGCTCGTCTGCCTGTGTGCTTGGGATAGGGTGGGGTTGAGGGGAATGGGTTTGGGAAGAGGAAGTTGGAGGGGGGAGGGTGGAAACAGGGACAATGGCTGCCATCAGAGAGGAGGCCAGAGCCTGGATTGACCACTGTTGGGCCTCCAAACCAGTGTGAATGCCCTACAGGAATGCATTTGTTTGTTGCATTTGAGCTGCCAGCCCCTGGATGGCATTCAAAATGGTTGATTGTCCTACAGAGATGGATCTCAGGAGGTCAATAGCCTCCTCACTCAGGGCAGCAGGGCTCACTGGGGCAGGGCCTAAGGTGCCTGGGGTGAAGGAGATGCCCACCCTCCTTGGTGAGCGGGCATGGGCAATTCACTGAGGGGCTGCTGGGAGGGCAGTGCTGGTATGGGGGGTGGCACCTGTACTTGTAGCTGGGGTGGTCACAGAAGTGTCTGCCACCACCAGGGAGCTTCATTTGGAGGAGGCATCTGTGTCTGAACTGTCCCCTCCAGTCTCCGCTGTGGTGCTCCCCTCGCCCTTCGTCCCACTGGTGCTCTCACCGTCAGTGGACTCTGCCTCCTGGGTCCTGTGGGATGCAGCTCCCTCCGTCAACGGTGCCTCTGCTCCTCCGCCAGATGATGCCAATGCACATATGGACAGGATGATAAAACAAGAAGGGGGGGTTGAGACAAAGGATACACATGGTCAATGGCTGCACCAACACCACCGCTGGCGTACATACCACACTCACACACAGGGAACAGGCCTACGAACTACGCAATTCACTACCAGTACCAATGCTAGCCACCAGGGCATGGGGAGGGACACATCCCACTAATTGCTGCATACCTGGGACCCACACAGCCCTGCCCAGTAGAGGATGCCTACAAGCTAGGTAGAAGGATTATCACTTCAGCACTCTGCTTAACATGGGACATATTCTGTAATGTCAGGCCTGGCCTAGGGGCACCCACGGACACACATCCCTCACCTCACCCCTACCAGGCGCAAGTTGTAATGACGGGTGCTGTACTCAACCCCTTGTGGCTGTTGTGATGCCCTCAAGCGCCCATCCAGCTCTTGATAGGCCACTGCCAGCATGTGGGCCATCAGGGGGTCAGGGTTCGACGGGCACACCTTCCTCATTGGGAGGCCATCCCCAGCTGGGCCTCCGCAATCTTCCTTGCCCAGCGTCTCAGGTCCTCCCACCATTTCCAACAGTGGGTGCTCCGTCTGCCGTAGACCCCCAGGGTCCACACGTCCTTTGTGATGGGCGCTGACCTGCAGTGAAATGCACACATGGAAAGCTATTAGTCAGACCGTCCTGCCTGTTACACTTATGGCCCACCATACCCCTTCACACGCCATTTGCACACACAGGGCCCAGACCACAAGCTGTATGCCACCCAGGGGACATCCACCAACACCCCCTACATAAGACCTTCACACACACAACTCAAGTGCATTCATGCCCCATTCATCGTACTCACAATATACTCACCTGTTGGTCTGAAGGCCCATACAGCAGTCTGTACTGGGTAGGACCCCATCCACCAGTTGCTCCAACTCCTCTGAGGTGAAGGCAGGGGCCCTTTCCCCATTCACACAAGCCATGGTAGGTCCCAGACACAGGTCACAGCAGCACATGCAGTGTAGGTCCTCTCCTGTTGAATGTCAGGTAGCAAGTGAGAGAACAGATAGAAAATGGCAGTGACGTCCATGGCGGTGCATAATGTCACGGCCGGTGTACATCACCATTGGCCACTGTAACCAATAGGGCCCAATTTTATCCAATGAGGAGTTGCACGCCGGTTCCCGACCGCCTCCCGCAACGGTGCACAATGTCAGTGGAATTACCTCACTTCCACCTATCCCTCCACACAGGACAGGCGGACACCATTTCAGGGGGGGACAGGCCATGGATTATAACTGCGTCACTGTTCACAATTGGACATACAAGACAAACACCACTTAGAGATTTGAAATTGACACCATGAATTATACTGTTGCGGCTCCAATGTTCAGTTTGTGACCGGCTCCTCACTTTTTTGTCCCTTAGACTGCAACCACTGCAGATGAATAGGAGTTGGAGACATACCCCCATGTACAGACCTCTGGTGAACTTGGCAACAATGGAGGAAAGGCACATTGGGGGTCATTCTGAGTCTGGCGGGCGGCGGAGGCCGCCCGCCAGACTTCCCCCCTCCAAAATACCGCTCCGCGGTCGAAAGACCGCTGAGGGTATTTTGGCTTTTGCACTGGGCTGGCGGGCGACCGCCAAAAGGCCGCCCGCCAGCCCAGTGCAAAAGAGCCTTCCCACGAGGACGCCGGCTCAGAATTGAGCCGGCGGAGTTGGAAGGTGCGACGGGTGCAGTGGCACCCGTCGCGTATTTCAGTGTCTGCAATGCAGACACTGAAATACAATGTGGGGCCCTCTTACGGGGGCCCCTGCAGTGCCCATGCCATTGCATGGGCACTGCAGGGGCCCCCAGGGGCCCCACGACAACCCATACCGCCATCCTGTTCCTGGCGGGAGAACCGTATGGGCTGTCAGAATCCCCCATGGGCAACCGGGAGACCGCCGGTTTTCCACTTCTGACCGCGGCAAAACCGCCGCGGTCAGAATGCCCTGCGGGGCACCGCCAGACTGTTGGCGGTGCTCCCGCCGACCCTGGCCCCGGTGGTAAGGAACCGCCGGGGTCAGAATCAGGCCCATTATCTTCACCTACAGACTTGACAGGGCCACAATAATGGATCTGTGTGCCCAATTGGAGCTTGACCTGATATCTGCTATCCGTCATCCCACTGGGATCCCCCCCTTATGCAAGTTCTATCTGTGCTCCATTTCTTAGCAACTGGTTCTTTCCAAGTGACAGTGGGCTTGGAAGCAGGAATGTCACAGCCAATGTTCTCAATAGTGCTGACCAGAGTGTTGTCTGCCCTGATTAAACACATGTGCAGCGATATTGTTTTCCCCCAGGTGGAGGATTTGGCCACAGTGAAGGCTGACTTCTATGTAATGGGACATATCCCCAATATTATTGGGGCAATTGATGGAACACATATTGCATTTGCCCCCCCCCGGCAAAATGAACAGGTATTCCGAAAATAAAAGAGTTATCATTCCATGAATGTGCAGATGGTGTGCCTGGCGGACCAATACATCTCCCACGTCAATGCTAAGTATCCTGGGTCTGTGCATGATGCTGTTATCCTGAGGAACAGCAGCATCCCTAATGTGATGGCCCAACTACAGAGGCACATGGTGTGGCTAATAGGTGAGCACTGTTTCCAACCCAGTGGATGTTGGTATATGGGTATGGTGTAGGCCATATGGGATGGTATGTGGCTAAATGTTGTCCCTCGATGTTTGCAGGTGACTCTGGTTACCCCAACCTATCATGGCTACTGACCGCTGTGGGAAATCCCAGGATAAGGGCAGAAGAACGTTACAATGAGGCACATGGGTGTACAAGAAGGATTATAGCCTCCTGAAGGCCAGATTTCGGTGCCTCCATCTAACAGGTGGATCCCTGTGCTATTCACTCTAGAAAGTCTGCCAGATCATGGTTGCATGCTGTATGTTGCATAACCTTGCCTTGAGACACCATATGCCTTTTCTGCATGAGGAGGAGGCTGGAGATGGCCGTGTCGCAGCAGTGGACCCTGTGGACAGTGAGGATGAGGAGGCAGAGGATGAAGATGAGGACACCAGAACTGCAGTGATCAGACAATACTTCAAATGACACACAGGTAAGGCAGTGTTACTTCACAGTTCATTGTCATTATTTAGATTATCTTTGTCACTTGCATGCTGTTATTTCCCACTTCTATGCCCACTCACTGTACCCTTTGGTAACTCATTTTGCAGATGTTGGTGCCCCACTATCGATCCAGGTGTAATCACTGCAGCCAACTACAGGTCTTTCCAATGTAAACATTACTGTACATTTGAAATGCAATGTTTGAATCTGGTAAACAATTACATACTTAAATCATTTGACATACTTCATACTTTTTTTAAAGGGTGTTTATTTAAGTGCTAAGGAGTAGAGGGGCAAGGGCATTGGGCTGGGGTGATGATGGAGAATGTCCAGGGTATAGTTTCAGTCTATTTGTAGCAAAGGTGCATTGTCCAAGGGGACATAGGAAGTGGAACAATGGCAGTTCAAGGTGGACAGGGTGACAGAGTGGGACACAAGGGTGACAATCGGAAGAGTCTCATTTCCTGGCGGGGTCTTGGCAATAGTCTCTGGCTTCTGCCTGGATCACAGGAAACGTTTGCGGGGTGGTTCTCCTGCTGCAGGGGGAAGGTGCTGGTGGCCAGTTGGTCCTGTGGTGGGCCTCCTGTCCACTAGCAGCAGCGGAGGTGGAAGGCAGTTCAGATGTCTGGCTAGTGGTAAGGGCCCTCTGTTGTGAGGCTGCCTCTCTCATAATGTTGGCCATGTCTGCCAGCACCCCTGCAATGGAGACCAGGGTGGTGTATCCTGAGAATGTTGATATGCTCCCAGGATCTCAGTGAGTGCCTTTTGGAGAGTCCGTCCCTGGGCCTGTCCTCCCCCGGCGCACAGCAGCCCTACCAGTTTCCCTGTTGTCATGTGCCTCTGTACCCTGAACCGTGTGCCCACTGCCACTGACCTCAGGTCCCTGATTGTCTTGTGAGCGAGGTGTGCCCTGGGGTCCCTGTAGTGGTGGACACACTGCTGATTGACGTGTCTTGGGGACAGTGGTATGGGTACGCTGGGTGGGTGCTGTGGTGGTGTTTCCAGATGGGGGAGGCACTGTGGTAGTGTGTGACTGTGGCTGGGTTACCACCTCTCCAGAGGTCCCTGATGGGCCAGGTTGGTCATCCTGATCCAGGAGCCCAGAGTCGCTGTCATTACTGTGGGCCTCTTCTGTGGGAGGACTGGATAGTGATGGCACCTCTTCTCCGGTGACATTGGCTGGGTACCTGTGGGTATGTGAATGCAGTGTTATTGTTTCTGTGTGTGACATATTGTGCATTGGTGGGTAGTCCTTTTTGGTTATTATTGCCCTGGCAGCTTTTACTAGTGTAAGTTGGTATGTGGTGGGCTAGCTAAATCTCTCTAGTGTGCATGCTTTGGTGATAGGTGTCCATGCAGTTCTGTGAGTGGTGTCCATGCATTGGTATGGCCTGCAGGGCTTGGCATTGTGATGCATGAGATGTGATGGAGGTGGGTGTGGGATGGAGTGGAGTGATGGGTGTTTGGGTGAGGGTGGGGGTATGTGATGGCATGCAGGTCGGGGTAGTAGTAGTAGAGAGTTGACTTACAAGAGTCCAGTCTTCCTGCTACTCCGGCCAGGCCCTCAGGATGCAAGACTTTCTCCTCCCATGTTGTTAGTTGTGGGGGAGGAGGTGGGGGTCCACTGCCAGTCCTCTGTACAGCGAGTTGGTGTCTTGCTGCAATGGACCGTACCTTCCCCCATAGGTCATTCCACCTCTTCCTGATGTCACCCCTGGTTCTTGGGTGCTGTTCCACAGTGTTGACCCTGTCCGTGATTCTCCACCATAGCTCCATCTGCCTTGCAATGGATATCTGCTGCACCTGTGCTCCACATAGCTGTGTCTCTACCCGGATGATTTCCTCCACCATGACCCTTATCTCCTCCTCTGAGAATCAGGGGTGTCTTTGTGGTGCCATGGGTGTTGTGTGAGAAGTGTGGGTGAGGGTGTGGTGGGTGATGTGTTGGGGTGTTTGATGTAAGGTGCGTGGGTGGTGTATAGGAGATGGTGGTGTGTGGCTATGGTCTTGTCTGTAGTCCTGATGTCAGTCTGTTGGAAATGGTTTGTATTCATAAGGGGTTGTGGGTAGTGTGGGTGTATATTTTATAGTGGTGTGGGTATGTGAGTGTGTGTATGTGTGTCAGGTGTGGGTTGTTTGAATTGTTCAATGTGGTGTTCTTTTGTATGTGTGTGTGTTTTTTTAGCGTGGCGGTATGTATCGCCAATGGTTTACCGGCAATGAATGTCCACTGTGGTGATTCATGGGTCATAGTGTGATGGGTGTAGTTCTGTTGGCGTAATGGTGTTGGTTCGGATACTGCCAGTTTATCACTGATCTTTGGTGTGGCGGACTTATGTCTGAATAGTGACGGATTGGTGTGTGTGTGTGATAATATGTTGAACGGATATCCACCGCTGCGGAGGTATGTTGGGGTCAGTCAGCATGGTAGTAAGCGGGATTTACCGCCAATGTCATAATGAGAGCCATTGTTTCTGTTTGAACTACCTTATACTTATGAGTACAATACTGCTTATTGCACGGGCCTGAAAGTGCTGCGATGCGTCAGCACATACTATATAACCCCCTGCTTTTATATTTACTCTATGTGTGGTCTATAATTTAGAAACATTAGAATATTAAAGAGGCTACTAACTACTTGATGATTATGGGATCGAAAATAGAGACCTGATCCAGTTGGTACATTTAATAGATAGTTTTGGCATAATTGGACACAAGCATATAGATGGACAAGATGCTTCACGTTTTTGCAAATGGGTATATAATAAATGGGTTGATGACCATGTTTCGGTTTCACTGATTTGTATAGATACTACATGATAACAGACCATATGAAGAAGAATATACAACATATCTGAAATTGACAAGAGTAAATAAGACAATTTATGTTTTTGGCCCAGATGGATACCTGTCCCCTTCTCTGATTAAATATATATTACTTTGAATCTTAGGTGACTTGTAGTTATGAGGTATTTAATGTGGTACAAACATGAGATTCGAAGAGAATGATACGTTCGGTATGGAGGTGTACTGTAGAGTGAGAATTACCACATTATCAGCACGCATGGAGAGATGGGGACCTTTGGTTTCTGCTTGGGTGACGATTTTAGCAATTTTGATACAGGTATTGCATGAATGGATTCCTTCTTTTTTGTACAATAATCACCAATCCCTTTCAATACCTCTTTAACGAGCACAAGTGGTTCAATTTTAACTTGGGTGATTGCATTGTCTATCAGAGAAGATAACTCCTCCCTGAAAATCATGTATAATTTATATTTCTGTTATAGCTCTGAAGAACTCAGCTGCGACTTATGCAACATTGACCAAACACGTGTTGATATTGGCAGTGGTGATTTAGCTCAATGAGAATAAAGTTCAAATAAATACCAAGTATACAGTGTGGATTTACTTTTGAGTGCTCGGAGCTTCTGAAAATTTGTCTGGATCTCCCCATTTGAGGAAGACAAGGTGACTCTTCCCCTCTCCTTGAGCACTAGACACTTATGACAAACTTCTCAGATACCATCTACTACTAGCATGGGTCTGCCGTCATACCAGCCATCGCTATTCATGAGCAAATAATCATGTTTGTGTTTTCAGCATTTTAGATTAAGCACATAATTTGAATATATCCATGTTATTTGTCCCTTGCAAAAATAGTGTGCAGGGTATTGTATTTCGCCCTTGAGTTCAAATGTCCTACTTTAGAATTCTTTTAAAAGCTGTGAAATTTTACCAACGTATGAAAACATGAATTAAATTATTTGGTTCCAATGTTACTTTGATAGATTGCCCACTGTCAAAGGGGGGCAGGACCGCCTACTTCACTCTCTCACTCAATGCATACTAGCACTGTCATTCAAACATATCCTGAGGAATCTTTGGTTTTCAGCCTGGGCTAGACTATAATGAGGCAGGAGATTAGAACAAGTACTGAAATCATCTGTTAACATTTCATTGACCTCTTAATATTCATCCTGGCAGAATTAAATATTTGGCATTTAGCATAGGTGTGCCATGGAAAATACTGCCCATTTCATCAAATCGCCTTCAATTTGTTATTGGGACCAAAAGCAACACAAAAAAAACGTGGAGAAAGCTAATTATGTACAAGTCGTTTAATTTGCACCCCCAGCGGGATTTCTTCCTCAAAGTTAGACATGTGCTGTGCAACTGGTTAATAGATTTCTTCTAGCTTGCAACAATACCTGACTACTGCTGGTTACACTGTCAGATGGGAACGTTTTGGAGTGAACATTTCCTTGAAGCTCAAAGTTCCTTATTCTTCCAGATTAGAAAAAGAGACAGAGGGCCTCATTGCGAGTGGGCTGTTATATTCCGACCCATGGGTCTGAATTTGGAAAATTACACGCTTATTGATGACTAAATCACTCATATGCACTAAAATTACTTTGCAAGTCAGAAAACGTTTTCTGACTGGTAAAATGGATTCTGCGATTCATACTGGGCAGAAATGTAACATGCATTCCTTCCAAATTGCGAGCCAGTATGGTATTGAGAGAGTAGTTCAAATATTACATATACTAAAAGTGAAATGCTTATATCAATGCTTAACGATGCTGCATAGAAAACGACAATAAATAGCGATTTGCTTAACATGCATTTGAATTATGATTATATTATGTGAAGTTATCATTGTGCATACGAACTAATGACAAATAACAAGTAAAAATTGTTTGTGTTATAGATTATATTGACATTTACGATACTGCATTGAAAAATCCTATAGGCCTTAAGTTAGCGTGAGCTGTGGATTTAGCTGCCTGGCTCTCATATTAAAAGCATTTTCTTGTTTTTCAGTGTGCTGACTCGCAAAGGGCCATGACCCTGCAAATGTTCCTTTTCTCTATTCTATGTATCAACACAGATTCTGTTCTCATCAGCATGCTTGCTGCTTTAGTATGAATTCTAATACAATGTTGAAACAAAAGTAGATTAATGTAATGTACAAGGATGCTAAACCAGGGACAAAGGAACTCATGACCCGAGAAGACGTGCCAAGTGGTGAAGAAACCCCCCGGATGTGCCACCTCCGAAGGTGTCAATTATGAAGACCAACCAAAATGTTATGAATTATCGTGGGGTGACAATTGGGATTACCTAATGTATAATTTGATAGGTTAAAGATAGTGGGGTATAGTGAATGTCCAATAGAATTTTGGGGGAAGGTATTACGAAAAAGGGATGAAAACCCATGTCACAGAAGGGATGTTAGAACTAGGTAGTGAATGCCATTGATTGTATCCAGAAACTTTGTCACTCTGTTCGGTGACTTTGGGCCAGATGTAGCAAAGGATTTGCGCGTCGCAAACTGCGAAATATGCTGGTGGTGGGGTCTCCGAATGAGTCCCAGCACCAGGTCTCTTGTCCTTCCTGCTGGTGCAGGCCTCTTACCCTTTATGGCAGCAGTTGGGGATTGCTCCTTGCTCTTCTTTGCAGCACTTGGGGCAGGCTCCGTGCCCTTCCTGTCAGCAGCTGGGGATGGCACCTTGCCCTTCTTTGCAGTACTTGAGGCAGGCTCCTTGCCCTTCTTATCAGCACCTGGAGATGGCACCTTGCCCTTCTTTGCCGCACTTGGGGCAGGCTCCTTGCCCTGTCGGGCAGCACTTGGGGATGGCACCCCTTCCTTGAGGCTGCCTGGTGCCCTGGATCCTTTAGCACCACAAGTGGGTGTGGACACTACTGTGCCCGTGGACAAGCTGAGGTGCTTGCCTGGATTTTTGCCACCCTGGCTAGACGTGAAGGATGGGGGAGAGGGGTAAGGAAGAGGTCAATGGTGGCGATGAAAAGCTGCTTAGGGACATTAGGGCAGGGACAGGGAGAAGGTTTGGGAGTGGTGGAAGAGGGAGTAGTTGTAGGAGGTGTCTGTCTGCTGTGCTTGGGTTCAGGTGCATGGGATGGATGCTGTTGTGAGGTGGATGGCTGTTGTGTGTCTGAGTGCTTGCGTTTGTGTACCTTCGGAGGGGGTGGGACAGACAAGGTGGGAGAGGACACAGGGGACGTGTGCATAGCTGTTGTGGAGGTATCTGCCAGTGAGGTGTGTGTTCTGATAGGTGTGGTGGTGATGCTGGTAGTGGATGAGGATATAGTGTATGCAGGTGTGAGTGTTGACGCAACTGGGAGCAAGGTGGAGAAGGAGGAGGATGGGGACACAGTGGAGGCAGTGGATTTTGGTATGTCTGCATCTGGATGGTGTTTGTGTGAGTGCCTGTGGGATGATGTGTGGTGCCTGTGTTTGCTAGTGCCACTCTTGTGTGTTGTCCTGTGTGCATGCTCGTCTGCCTGTGTGCTTGGGATAGGGTGGGGTTGAGGGGAATGGGTTTGGGAAGAGGAAGTTGGAGGGGGGAGGGTGGAAACAGGGACAATGGCTGCCATCAGAGAGGAGGCCAGAGCCTGGATTGACCACTGTTGGGCCTCCAAACCAGTGTGAATGCCCTACAGGAATGCATTTGTTTGTTGCATTTGAGCTGCCAGCCCCTGGATGGCATTCAAAATGGTTGATTGTCCTACAGAGATGGATCTCAGGAGGTCAATAGCCTCCTCACTCAGGGCAGCAGGGCTCACTGGGGCAGGGCCTAAGGTGCCTGGGGTGAAGGAGATGCCCACCCTCCTTGGTGAGCGGGCATGGGCAATTCACTGAGGGGCTGCTGGGAGGGCAGTGCTGGTATGGGGGGTGGCACCTGTACTTGTAGCTGGGGTGGTCACAGAAGTGTCTGCCACCACCAGGGAGCTTCATTTGGAGGAGGCATCTGTGTCTGAACTGTCCCCTCCAGTCTCCGCTGTGGTGCTCCCCTCGCCCTTCGTCCCACTGGTGCTCTCACCGTCAGTGGACTCTGCCTCCTGGGTCCTGTGGGATGCAGCTCCCTCCGTCAACGGTGCCTCTGCTCCTCCGCCAGATGATGCCAATGCACATATGGATAGGATGATAAAACAAGAAGGGGGGGTTGAGACAAAGGATACACATGGTCAATGGCTGCACCAACACCACCGCTGGCGTACATACCACACTCACACACAGGGAACAGGCCTACGAACTACGCAATTCACTACCAGTACCAATGCTAGCCACCAGGGCATGGGGAGGGACACATCCCACTAATTGCTGCATACCTGGGACCCACACAGCCCTGCCCAGTAGAGGATGCCTACAAGCTAGGTAGAAGGATTATCACTTCAGCACTCTGCTTAACATGGGACATATTCTGTAATGTCAGGCCTGGCCTAGGGGCACCCACGGACACACATCCCTCACCTCACCCCTACCAGGCGCAAGTTGTAATGACGGGTGCTGTACTCAACCCCTTGTGGCTGTTGTGATGCCCTCAAGCGCCCATCCAGCTCTTGATAGGCCACTGCCAGCATGTGGGCCATCAGGGGGTCAGGGTTCGACGGGCACACCTTCCTCATTGGGAGGCCATCCCCAGCTGGGCCTCCGCAATCTTCCTTGCCCAGCGTCTCAGGTCCTCCCACCATTTCCAACAGTGGGTGCTCCGTCTGCCGTAGACCCCCAGGGTCCACACGTCCTTTGTGATGGGCGCTGACCTGCAGTGAAATGCACACATGGAAAGCTATTAGTCAGACCGTCCTGCCTGTTACACTTATGGCCCACCATACCCCTTCACACGCCATTTGCACACACAGGGCCCAGACCACAAGCTGTATGCCACCCAGGGGACATCCACCAACACCCCCTACATAAGACCTTCACACACACAACTCAAGTGCATTCATGCCCCATTCATCGTACTCACAATATACTCACCTGTTGGTCTGAAGGCCCATACAGCAGTCTGTACTGGGTAGGACCCCATCCACCAGTTGCTCCAACTCCTCTGAGGTGAAGGCAGGGGCCCTTTCCCCATTCACACAAGCCATGGTAGGTCCCAGACACAGGTCACAGCAGCACATGCAGTGTAGGTCCTCTCCTGTTGAATGTCAGGTAGCAAGTGAGAGAACAGATAGAAAATGGCAGTGACGTCCATGGCGGTGCATAATGTCACGGCCGGTGTACATCACCATTGGCCACTGTAACCAATAGGGCCCAATTTTATCCAATGAGGAGTTGCACGCCGGTTCCCGACCGCCTCCCGCAACGGTGCACAATGTCAGTGGAATTACCTCACTTCCACCTATCCCTCCACACAGGACAGGCGGTGTCAAAGCCCAGCTCACCTGAGTTCTTGTTCAGTTCTGATGGAGGTTGAAGACAATCCGACCCCACCCTGAAACTGCTTGTTCCAGCACACTAGTTTTTAACACAGTGCACTAAGAACAGAAGCTCAAGGGTAGGGGGGAAGTGGATAAAATAAAAAAAGAGAGACAACACCGTTCTTGCGTTTCCACTGTTGAAGTGCTGCACAAATCTGCGGCCCTTTCTGACTTCCGTAGAAACTGGTGCCTAATGAAACATAAACAAAGAACAGATAAGTGCAACCTATTCCTAAATGGGTTCCTGACTATCCCTTTATTTATTAGAAATTCTCTTCTAAAAGTACCTCTTGGATCCTGGTCTCGAGTTTCCAGGTTTGGAATGTGTTACTGCTCTGGGATGTGCTTTCTATTACTGTAAAGCTTCTAAAACATTAAACAAATACCGTTATCAGAATTACCAATATCAAACATTCATCTTAATATAACTAAAGCCTAAATTCCCAATAGCAGACTCACTTTTCCCATATCTCCAGAATCTTTTGGAAAACAAATACTGTACTTTTACATCAAAATACAGCATGTAATTTGTGCAAGTCCTTGATTTACTGTTTGCCTTGCTGTTAATGGTTTCCACTGTTCGATTCTTAAAAGTTCCATAAAAAAAAACAATGTTTGTTTCACAAAGCTCCGCAAGGTATTCTTGCAACAAAGAGCCTGAATCACAATGTTCGTGGAAGGTATCTTGCTTCAAACCGTCCACACACGAATCCAGAAATTGTTGTCAAAGTTCCTTCAGGTAATAAAAAGTTTTGCACTTACTTGTTGCTGGCAAGAGATACTGATCAGTCTAACCTTGTCTTCTTTCTCTTTTGCAGGTTGTTTGTAGGAGAGAGGCTGAGGCAAGGAGGAACCGGAAACCAGAAGAAGGAAGAGCCAGCAGCTGCGCGCATTGAAGCCAATGAAAGTCTGTAGAGAGCAGGAGTGCCAGCGCCGAGGGATCTGTTCTCAGGTAAGCGGGAGGTAGACGAGCACAAGCACTGGGTGAGGCTCGGGGGCTGCCTTTTATAGACAGGGCTGGGTGTGGTTCGAAGAGCTGGGTGTGGTTTGAAGGGCTGGGTGTGGTCCTCACATGCTGCACATGTTCTTGAAAGGTGTGCAGAGTTTCAGTTATTATGCAAATGAGTTGAATTAACACATGGCCTAAGGAGGAGTGTTTTAAAGAAGCCTTGGTAAAAGCAAGGCCCAATGTGTAAACAAAACAGCACATTAAACAACATACACAGAAGCCTAAGGGGGGGGGAAGGTGAGATAACAAGAAAGGGTTTGAATAGTAAGTTTAAAAGGGAGCTATTACAGAACCCACTAGTGCAGTGAGAGGGGACATGCTCTTTGCTGTGCACAAACCCTAACAGTTGCCCCCCTCAAAGGCCCTCCTACAGGACGGGGTTTTCCTGGGTTTTTTAAATAAAACCGTCTAATCAGCTGTGGGGCATGTACATACGATGCTGGTTCCCATGAATTCTCAGATTCATCATATCCTTTCCATTCTACTAAATAAAACAGACGTCCACTAATTCTTTTTGAGTCTTTTATGCTTTTCACTTCATATTCTAGATTTCCCTTAATTGGTATGGGTGGAGGTGGTGGTTCAGGTCGGGTTTTTGGGTTGTACGGCTTAAGCAAGGACACATGGAATGTAGTATGTACTGGATATTCTTTTGGTAAATCTAATTTTACTGTTACCGGGTTTACTATGGCAGTTATACTAAAGGGTCCAATGAAACGTGGTTGCAGCTTTCGGGATCCCTCTATGTTTAGGTTCTTTGTGGAGAGCCATACCTTGTCACCAATTTTATACATTGGGGCC
Source organism: Pleurodeles waltl (assembly GCF_031143425.1). Classification (NCBI taxonomy): domain Eukaryota; kingdom Metazoa; phylum Chordata; class Amphibia; order Caudata; family Salamandridae; genus Pleurodeles; species Pleurodeles waltl. The sequence continues at coordinate 669,266,463 of NC_090444.1, forward strand.
TCAGATCTGTGTTTGTCTGCTTGTCTTTTCATGCTTTCCTTGTACTTTAATAAATGTTTCCTGGCTTTGTCTTGTATGTCACCTAACCTCGTTAGTCTATCCGTTACTGTAGGCAACAGGGACTCTTCTAACAAAATGGGTATAGCTCTTGGATGATACCCCTGCAAGAAATAGAATGGTGAGCAAAGTAGAGCTGAATGCTCAGTATTATTATAAACAAACTCCGCTACAGGGAGAGCTTCCAACCATTCACTAGAATAATCAGCCAATAAACAACGTAGCGTTTGAAGTAAGGTTTGGTTCAGTCGTTCAGTCTGTCCATCTGTCTCTGGGTGGAAAGCAGTGGATAATGCCACATCTATTTTCAGTTTTTCACATAATTTTTTCCAAAATCTAGAGTTGAACTGGCTCCCTCGATCTGACACCACTTTGCTTGGCAAACCATGTAAACGCACAATTTCCCTTATAAAAATATCGGCAAATTCTGCCGCCGTGGGTAATTTCCGTAATGGTACAAAATGTGCCATTTTAGATAAAAAATCCACTATAACCAACACTGTTGTGAAGGATTTTACAGGTGGTAAGCCTACAATAAAGTCTACGCTCACAGTGTGCCAAGGTTGCTTGGGTGTTGGCATTGGTATTAACAAGCCGTCAGGGGCCTTATGAGAAGATTTATGTCTTGCACAAATTGGACAGGTAGTGACAAATTGCTTAATGTCCTTTCTTATAGTGTCCCACCAAAAGTGTTTTTGCACATTTTCCAGGGTTTTTACCCAACCAGGATGACCTGCCAATGGTGAGGCGTGATGCCAAATTATCACCTGTGTTTGTAATTCAGAGGTGGGCACTAACAGCATGTTGTCGTGATACAATAAACCTCGTTGTATTGTGTTATGGGAATCCTTTAACCAATCCTGAGGTGCTATTTGCATGTGTGCATTATATAGATCTGTGATGAAATCCTTCTGTTGTATTGGTGCCAAAAACTTTTGGGGAGGAATAATGGGTTCTCCTATTTTATCTTGTTTCATGTCTGAGGTATGTCCGTATCTAGATAACACATCAGATTGAATTTGTTGTGCACCTGGTCTATAGGTTATAACAAAGTCAAATGTGCTAAAAAAATTTAACCAGCGCATCTGACGTGGTGTTAGTGCTTTAAGTGATCCAAAAAACTGTAGGTTCTTATGGTCAGAAAAGATTGTAACTGGGTACTTGGCTCCCATTAAATGATGCCTCCATTCTGAAAAGGCTACTTTGATAGCTAGTAGTTCCCTTTCAGCCACAGTGTAATTTTGTTCAGCTGGTAATAACTTTTTGGAATAGAAGGCTATAGGATGTAACTGGCCATCTACTATATCTCGTTGAGAGAGAACTCCTCCTAAAGCTACTTGTGAAGCATCCGCTTCAACAAAAAAGGGCAAGTCAGGATCAGGATGTTTCAGAATTGGGGCTGAAGTGAACTTTTGTTTTAGGAGTTGAAAGGCGTGTGCCGCCTCATCAGTCCAAAGAAATCGTTGCCCTTTCCGCAACAAGGTAGTTATTGGGGCCGCAATGTCTGCAAAATGTGCAATAAACCTCCTATAAAAATTGGCGAAACCCAGAAATTTCTGAATATCTTTTACAGAGGATGGTTCTGGCCAATCAGCAATAGCACTGATTTTCTTTACATCCATAGTTATTCCTTGAGGTGACAGGCAGTATCCTAAAAAGTCCACCTTGCTGACATTAAAAGTACACTTTTCTAACTTAGCAAAAAGATGATTTTCTTTTAACTTTGATAATACTGCACGAACATGTTGGGTATGTTCTTCTGAGTTCTTAGAGTAAATGAGGATGTCGTCTATGTATACTATGACACAAACGTCCAGGAATTCGTGTAGGACCTCATTTATAAAGAACTGAAAGGCCGCAGGGGCATTACATAACCCAAAGGGCATTACTGTGTACTCAAATAAACCAAACTTTGTCTTGAAAGCTGTCTTCCACTCATCCCCCTCTTTTACTCGGACCAGGTGGTAAGCTCCCCGCAGATCTAGTTTAGTGTATACAGTAGAATGTCTTAATTGATCCAACAACACAGGTATTAGAGGAAGAGGATATTTATTCTTTATTGTAGCCTTATTTAGTCCTCTATAATCGATACACGCGCGCAGGGATTTATCCGGCTTCGGGATAAAAAAGAGTGGAGATGATACCGGAGATGTGGAATGACGGATGAACCCAGACTGTAGTAGGTCATCTAGGTAGGTTCTTAAGTATTTGGTTTCTTCGTCAGTCAAAGCATATACTCTGTTATTAGGTAAAGGGGCCCCTGGGATAAGATCTATACGGCAGTCATAAGACCGATGTGGGGGCAGCACACTAGCCTTTACTGGATCAAAGACGTCTTTAAAGTCAGAATATTCAGGAGGGAGACTTGGTTCATCTTGTGTAACACTAGCACAGTGTAATACTGTGCTCTGTTCTGTACCTGCTTCTTGATAGCAATTGGTTCTACAGAAAGAGGAATCCAAAGTAACAGTTCTATTCACCCAGTCAATTTTTGGGTTATGAGTTGTTAACCAGGGTACCCCGAGAATCAAACCAAAATTAGGAGTATCTATCAGATCAAAGCTAATCACCTCTGTGTGCCCGTTCTGACAGACCATAACAAGTGGACTTGTTTGTTTTGTGATTAATCCAGAGGTCAATTCTGACCCATCCACTGCACATACTGCTTCTGGACAAGGCTTTAGGCACATAGGAAGTCCTAAGTTTTCAGCTAACTTATTATCCACAAAATTTCCTGTCGCGCCTGAGTCCAGTAGGACAGGGAGAGAATGCCTCACTTGGGTAGTAACAATTAAAACGACCTGAATTATGAAATGTCTAGGAATGTGCGGTACCATGAAGGCTGCAGCATTAGAGGTTTGATTAAGATGTTTTCTCGAACAAGTAACCTCTCCCCTTGTCGAGCTTAATCGTTTCCCGATTCAGTTGAGGAGGTGGAGGAAACAGCACCCTTTTGTGGAGTTTTAGGCTTTACTGGACATTCTCTGGCAAAGTGACCTGCCCTGCCACAATATAAACATAATTGAAGTTTTCTCCTTCTTTCTTTTTCCTCTGATGTGAGTGGACCTCTGAGTGTCCCTATTTGCATAGGCTCAGGTTCAGGGAGTTTATTATCTGTGTCTTTCTTCTCGTGTTTAATAAAAGTTAACCGTGATTCCAGTTTGTATTTATCTCCCTTTCTTTCTCCTAGTCTATGTTCTAATTTCACAACTAAATCTACAAAGTCCGAATAGTCTTCTGGCAAATCAACGATATGAGCCAGCGCGTCTTTTAACTCGTCTCTCAAACCTTTATAAAAAAGGGAGACACGCTTTCCTTCTGGCCACTGTGTCTCGGTGAGTAAACGATTAAAACTAGTGAGATAGGTCAATAAATCCTTGTTACCTTGTTTAAGATTTAAAAGCTCATTATCACTTGCCTGCATGAAAGTGTGTTTTGCAAAAAGGCTGGTCATGGTACGTTTAAATTGATTCCAATTATGGAGGATGGGATCATCTCTATCCACGAAAGGAATTGACCAATTGGCTGCTGTGCCACCCAAATAAGACAAGACGAATGCCACTTTCGTAGCATCAGTAGGGAACTGTTGTGGCTTACAAACGAAGTGTAATTGACATTGATGGATAAAAACATGGAATTTGTTACTATCTCCATGAAAACGTTCAGGTGCTGCTAAGGGCACAGCATTAGGAACATTAACAGTAACCTCAACTGGGGGAGGCAAAGTTGTATGTTTTGATGGCGCCCCTGTCTCTGAGGTGGTTTTAAACAAAGGCGTAAAAGCTGTGTTCCACTGAGATCCCCTAAATTTATACCTGCTTAAATCCTGTTTTAAAGAGGTATTCTCCATCTTTAATCTCTCTATTTCCTCTTGCATATGTTGTAAGATGCCAGACACTGATTCATTATGAGCCAAGTCCTCATTTAGGGCCTGCGCCATATCCGTGACGTCAATGCCCTCTATTTCTTCCCCGGTATTCATCGTCCACCAGAACTGAATTTTTTTAAGGCTTGTGCTTCTGTCAAAGCCCAGCTCACCTGAGTTCTTGTTCAGTTCTGATGGAGGTTGAAGACAATCCGACCCCACCCTGAAACTGCTTGTTCCAGCACACTAGTTTTTAACACAGTGCACTAAGAACAGAAGCTCAAGGGTAGGGGGGAAGTGGATAAAATAAAAAAAGAGAGACAACACCGTTCTTGCGTTTCCACTGTTGAAGTGCTGCACAAATCTGCGGCCCTTTCTGACTTCCGTAGAAACTGGTGCCTAATGAAACATAAACAAAGAACAGATAAGTGCAACCTATTCCTAAATGGGTTCCTGACTATCCCTTTATTTATTAGAAATTCTCTTCTAAAAGTACCTCTTGGATCCTGGTCTCGAGTTTCCAGGTTTGGAATGTGTTACTGCTCTGGGATGTGCTTTCTATTACTGTAAAGCTTCTAAAACATTAAACAAATACCGTTATCAGAATTACCAATATCAAACATTCATCTTAATATAACTAAAGCCTAAATTCCCAATAGCAGACTCACTTTTCCCATATCTCCAGAATCTTTTGGAAAACAAATACTGTACTTTTACATCAAAATACAGCATGTAATTTGTGCAAGTCCTTGATTTACTGTTTGCCTTGCTGTTAATGGTTTCCACTGTTCGATTCTTAAAAGTTCCATAAAAAAAAACAATGTTTGTTTCACAAAGCTCCGCAAGGTATTCTTGCAACAAAGAGCCTGAATCACAATGTTCGTGGAAGGTATCTTGCTTCAAACCGTCCACACACGAATCCAGAAATTGTTGTCAAAGTTCCTTCAGGTAATAAAAAGTTTTGCACTTACTTGTTGCTGGCAAGAGATACTGATCAGTCTAACCTTGTCTTCTTTCTCTTTTGCAGGTTGTTTGTAGGAGAGAGGCTGAGGCAAGGAGGAACCGGAAACCAGAAGAAGGAAGAGCCAGCAGCTGCGCGCATTGAAGCCAATGAAAGTCTGTAGAGAGCAGGAGTGCCAGCGCCGAGGGATCTGTTCTCAGGTAAGCGGGAGGTAGACGAGCACAAGCACTGGGTGAGGCTCGGGGGCTGCCTTTTATAGACAGGGCTGGGTGTGGTTCGAAGAGCTGGGTGTGGTTTGAAGGGCTGGGTGTGGTCCTCACATGCTGCACATGTTCTTGAAAGGTGTGCAGAGTTTCAGTTATTATGCAAATGAGTTGAATTAACACATGGCCTAAGGAGGAGTGTTTTAAAGAAGCCTTGGTAAAAGCAAGGCCCAATGTGTAAACAAAACAGCACATTAAACAACATACACAGAAGCCTAAGGGGGGGGGAAGGTGAGATAACAAGAAAGGGTTTGAATAGTAAGTTTAAAAGGGAGCTATTACAGAACCCACTAGTGCAGTGAGAGGGGACATGCTCTTTGCTGTGCACAAACCCTAACAGGCGGACACCATTTCAGGGGGGGACAGGCCATGGATTATAACTGCGTCACTGTTCACAATTGGACATACAAGACAAACACCACTTAGAGATTTTAAATTGACACCATGAATTGTACTGTTGCGGCTCCAATGTTCAGTTTGTGACCGGCTCCTCACTTTTTTGTCCCTTAGACTGCAACCACTGCAGATGAATAGGAGATGGAGACATACCCCCATGTACAGACCTCTGGTGAACTTGGCAACAATGGAGGAAAGGCACATTGGGGGTCATTCTGAGTCTGGCGGGCGGCGGAGGCCGCCCGCCAGACTTCCCCCCTCCAAAATACCGCTCCGCGGTCGAAAGACCGCTGAGGGTATTTTGGCTTTTGCACTGGGCTGGCGGGCGACCGCCAAAAGGCCGCCCGCCAGCCCAGTGCAAAAGAGCCTTCCCACGAGGACGCCGGCTCAGAATTGAGCCGGCGGAGTTGGAAGGTGCGACGGGTGCAGTGGCACCCGTCGCGTATTTCAGTGTCTGCAATGCAGACACTGAAATACAATGTGGGGCCCTCTTACGGGGGCCCCTGCAGTGCCCATGCCATTGCATGGGCACTGCAGGGGCCCCCAGGGGCCCCACGACAACCCATACCGCCATCCTGTTCCTGGCGGGAGAACCGTATGGGCTGTCAGAATCCCCCATGGGCAACCGGGAGACCGCCGGTTTTCCACTTCTGACCGCGGCAAAACCGCCGCGGTCAGAATGCCCTGCGGGGCACCGCCAGACTGTTGGCGGTGCTCCCGCCGACCCTGGCCCCGGTGGTAAGGAACCGCCGGGGTCAGAATCAGGCCCATTATCTTCACCTACAGACTTGACAGGGCCACAATAATGGATCTGTGTGCCCAATTGGAGCTTGACCTGATATCTGCTATCCGTCATCCCACTGGGATCCCCCCCTTATGCAAGTTCTATCTGTGCTCCATTTCTTAGCAACTGGTTCTTTCCAAGTGACAGTGGGCTTGGCAGCAGGAATGTCACAGCCAATGTTCTCAATAGTGCTGACCAGAGTGTTGTCTGCCCTGATTAAACACATGTGCAGCGATATTGTTTTCCCCCAGGTGGAGGATTTGGCCACAGTGAAGGCTGACTTCTATGTAATGGGACATATCCCCAATATTATTGGGGCAATTGATGGAACACATATTGCATTTGCAATATGGGATGGTATGTGGCTAAATGTTGTCCCTCGATGTTTGCAGGTGACTCTGGTTACCCCAACCTATCATGGCTACTGACCGCTGTGGGAAATCCCAGGATAAGGGCAGAAGAACGTTACAATGAGGCACATGGGTGTACAAGAAGGATTATAGCCTCCTGAAGGCCAGATTTCGGTGCCTCCATCTAACAGGTGGATCCCTGTGCTATTCACTCTAGAAAGTCTGCCAGATCATGGTTGCATGCTGTATGTTGCATAACCTTGCCTTGAGACACCATATGCCTTTTCTGCATGAGGAGGAGGCTGGAGATGGCCGTGTCGCAGCAGTGGACCCTGTGGACAGTGAGGATGAGGAGGCAGAGGATGAAGATGAGGACACCAGAACTGCAGTGATCAGACAATACTTCAAATGACACACAGGTAAGGCAGTGTTACTTCACAGTTCATTGTCATTATTTAGATTATCTTTGTCACTTGCATGCTGTTATTTCCCACTTCTATGCCCACTCACTGTACCCTTTGGTAACTCATTTTGCAGATGTTGGTGCCCCACTATCGATCCAGGTGTAATCACTGCAGCCAACTACAGGTCTTTCCAATGTAAACATTACTGTACATTTGAAATGCAATGTTTGAATCTGGTAAACAATTACATACTTAAATCATTTGACATACTTCATACTTTTTTTAAAGGGTGTTTATTTAAGTGCTAAGGAGTAGAGGGGCAAGGGCATTGGGCTGGGGTGATGATGGAGAATGTCCAGGGTATAGTTTCAGTCTATTTGTAGCAAAGGTGCATTGTCCAAGGGGACATAGGAAGTGGAACAATGGCAGTTCAAGGTGGACAGGGTGACAGAGTGGGACACAAGGGTGACAATCGGAAGAGTCTCATTTCCTGGCGGGGTCTTGGCAATAGTCTCTGGCTTCTGCCTGGATCACAGGAAACGTTTGCGGGGTGGTTCTCCTGCTGCAGGGGGAAGGTGCTGGTGGCCAGTTGGTCCTGTGGTGGGCCTCCTGTCCACTAGCAGCAGCGGAGGTGGAAGGCAGTTCAGATGTCTGGCTAGTGGTAAGGGCCCTCTGTTGTGAGGCTGCCTCTCTCATAATGTTGGCCATGTCTGCCAGCACCCCTGCAATGGAGACCAGGGTGGTGTATCCTGAGAATGTTGATATGCTCCCAGGATCTCAGTGAGTGCCTTTTGGAGAGTCCGTCCCTGGGCCTGTCCTCCCCCGGCGCACAGCAGCCCTACCAGTTTCCCTGTTGTCATGTGCCTCTGTACCCTGAACCGTGTGCCCACTGCCACTGACCTCAGGTCCCTGATTGTCTTGTGAGCGAGGTGTGCCCTGGGGTCCCTGTAGTGGTGGACACACTGCTGATTGACGTGTCTTGGGGACAGTGGTATGGGTACGCTGGGTGGGTGCTGTGGTGGTGTTTCCAGATGGGGGAGGCACTGTGGTAGTGTGTGACTGTGGCTGGGTTACCACCTCTCCAGAGGTCCCTGATGGGCCAGGTTGGTCATCCTGATCCAGGAGCCCAGAGTCGCTGTCATTACTGTGGGCCTCTTCTGTGGGAGGACTGGATAGTGATGGCACCTCTTCTCCGGTGACATTGGCTGGGTACCTGTGGGTATGTGAATGCAGTGTTATTGTTTCTGTGTGTGACATATTGTGCATTGGTGGGTAGTCCTTTTTGGTTATTATTGCCCTGGCAGCTTTTACTAGTGTAAGTTGGTATGTGGTGGGCTAGCTAAATCTCTCTAGTGTGCATGCTTTGGTGATAGGTGTCCATGCAGTTCTGTGAGTGGTGTCCATGCATTGGTATGGCCTGCAGGGCTTGGCATTGTGATGCATGAGATGTGATGGAGGTGGGTGTGGGATGGAGTGGAGTGATGGGTGTTTGGGTGAGGGTGGGGGTATGTGATGGCATGCAGGTCGGGGTAGTAGTAGTAGAGAGTTGACTTACAAGAGTCCAGTCTTCCTGCTACTCCGGCCAGGCCCTCAGGATGCAAGACTTTCTCCTCCCATGTTGTTAGTTGTGGGGGAGGAGGTGGGGGTCCACTGCCAGTCCTCTGTACAGCGAGTTGGTGTCTTGCTGCAATGGACCGTACCTTCCCCCATAGGTCATTCCACCTCTTCCTGATGTCACCCCTGGTTCTTGGGTGCTGTTCCACAGTGTTGACCCTGTCCGTGATTCTCCACCATAGCTCCATCTGCCTTGCAATGGATATCTGCTGCACCTGTGCTCCACATAGCTGTGTCTCTACCCGGATGATTTCCTCCACCATGACCCTTATCTCCTCCTCTGAGAATCAGGGGTGTCTTTGTGGTGCCATGGGTGTTGTGTGAGAAGTGTGGGTGAGGGTGTGGTGGGTGATGTGTTGGGGTGTTTGATGTAAGGTGCGTGGGTGGTGTATAGGAGATGGTGGTGTGTGGCTATGGTCTTGTCTGTAGTCCTGATGTCAGTCTGTTGGAAATGGTTTGTATTCATAAGGGGTTGTGGGTAGTGTGGGTGTATATTTTATAGTGGTGTGGGTATGTGAGTGTGTGTATGTGTGTCAGGTGTGGGTTGTTTGAATTGTTCAATGTGGTGTTCTTTTGTATGTGTGTGTGTTTTTTTAGCGTGGCGGTATGTATCGCCAATGGTTTACCGGCAATGAATGTCCACTGTGGTGATTCATGGGTCATAGTGTGATGGGTGTAGTTCTGTTGGCGTAATGGTGTTGGTTCGGATACTGCCAGTTTATCACTGATCTTTGGTGTGGCGGACTTATGTCTGAATAGTGACGGATTGGTGTGTGTGTGTGATAATATGTTGAACGGATATCCACCGCTGCGGAGGTATGTTGGGGTCAGTCAGCATGGTAGTAAGCGGGATTTACCGCCAATGTCATAATGAGAGCCATTGTTTCTGTTTGAACTACCTTATACTTATGAGTACAATACTGCTTATTGCACGGGCCTGAAAGTGCTGCGATGCGTCAGCACATACTATATAACCCCCTGCTTTTATATTTACTCTATGTGTGGTCTATAATTTAGAAACATTAGAATATTAAAGAGGCTACTAACTACTTGATGATTATGGGATCGAAAATAGAGACCTGATCCAGTTGGTACATTTAATAGATAGTTTTGGCATAATTGGACACAAGCATATAGATGGACAAGATGCTTCACGTTTTTGCAAATGGGTATATAATAAATGGGTTGATGACCATGTTTCGGTTTCACTGATTTGTATAGATACTACATGATAACAGACCATATGAAGAAGAATATACAACATATCTGAAATTGACAAGAGTAAATAAGACAATTTATGTTTTTGGCCCAGATGGATACCTGTCCCCTTCTCTGATTAAATATATATTACTTTGAATCTTAGGTGACTTGTAGTTATGAGGTATTTAATGTGGTACAAACATGAGATTCGAAGAGAATGATACGTTCGGTATGGAGGTGTACTGTAGAGTGAGAATTACCACATTATCAGCACGCATGGAGAGATGGGGACCTTTGGTTTCTGCTTGGGTGACGATTTTAGCAATTTTGATACAGGTATTGCATGAATGGATTCCTTCTTTTTTGTACAATAATCACCAATCCCTTTCAATACCTCTTTAACGAGCACAAGTGGTTCAATTTTAACTTGGGTGATTGCATTGTCTATCAGAGAAGATAACTCCTCCCTGAAAATCATGTATAATTTATATTTCTGTTATAGCTCTGAAGAACTCAGCTGCGACTTATGCAACATTGACCAAACACGTGTTGATATTGGCAGTGGTGATTTAGCTCAATGAGAATAAAGTTCAAATAAATACCAAGTATACAGTGTGGATTTACTTTTGAGTGCTCGGAGCTTCTGAAAATTTGTCTGGATCTCCCCATTTGAGGAAGACAAGGTGACTCTTCCCCTCTCCTTGAGCACTAGACACTTATGACAAACTTCTCAGATACCATCTACTACTAGCATGGGTCTGCCGTCATACCAGCCATCGCTATTCATGAGCAAATAATCATGTTTGTGTTTTCAGCATTTTAGATTAAGCACATAATTTGAATATATCCATGTTATTTGTCCCTTGCAAAAATAGTGTGCAGGGTATTGTATTTCGCCCTTGAGTTCAAATGTCCTACTTTAGAATTCTTTTAAAAGCTGTGAAATTTTACCAACGTATGAAAACATGAATTAAATTATTTGGTTCCAATGTTACTTTGATAGATTGCCCACTGTCAAAGGGGGGCAGGACCGCCTACTTCACTCTCTCACTCAATGCATACTAGCACTGTCATTCAAACATATCCTGAGGAATCTTTGGTTTTCAGCCTGGGCTAGACTATAATGAGGCAGGAGATTAGAACAAGTACTGAAATCATCTGTTAACATTTCATTGACCTCTTAATATTCATCCTGGCAGAATTAAATATTTGGCATTTAGCATAGGTGTGCCATGGAAAATACTGCCCATTTCATCAAATCGCCTTCAATTTGTTATTGGGACCAAAAGCAACACAAAAAAAACGTGGAGAAAGCTAATTATGTACAAGTCGTTTAATTTGCACCCCCAGCGGGATTTCTTCCTCAAAGTTAGACATGTGCTGTGCAACTGGTTAATAGATTTCTTCTAGCTTGCAACAATACCTGACTACTGCTGGTTACACTGTCAGATAGGAACGTTTTGGAGTGAACATTTCCTTGAAGCTCAAAGTTCCTTATTCTTCCAGATTAGAAAAAGAGACAGAGGGCCTCATTGCGAGTGGGCTGTTATATTCCGACCCATGGGTCTGAATTTGGAAAATTACACGCTTATTGATGACTAAATCACTCATATGCACTAAAATTACTTTGCAAGTCAGAAAACGTTTTCTGACTGGTAAAATGGATTCTGCGATTCATACTGGGCAGAAATGTAACATGCATTCCTTCCAAATTGCGAGCCAGTATGGTATTGAGAGAGTAGTTCAAATATTACATATACTAAAAGTGAAATGCTTATATCAATGCTTAACGATGCTGCATAGAAAACGACAATAAATAGCGATTTGCTTAACATGCATTTGAATTATGATTATATTATGTGAAGTTATCATTGTGCATACGAACTAATGACAAATAACAAGTAAAAATTGTTTGTGTTATAGATTATATTGACATTTACGATACTGCATTGAAAAATCCTATAGGCCTTAAGTTAGCGTGAGCTGTGGATTTAGCTGCCTGGCTCTCATATTAAAAGCATTTTCTTGTTTTTCAGTGTGCTGACTCGCAAAGGGCCATGACCCTGCAAATGTTCCTTTTCTCTATTCTATGTATCAACACAGATTCTGTTCTCATCAGCATGCTTGCTGCTTTAGTATGAATTCTAATACAATGTTGAAACAAAAGTAGATTAATGTAATGTACAAGGATGCTAAACCAGGGACAAAGGAACTCATGACCCGAGAAGACGTGCCAAGTGGTGAAGAAACCCCCCGGATGTGCCACCTCCGAAGGTGTCAATTATGAAGACCAACCAAAATGTTATGAATTATCGTGGGGTGACAATTGGGATTACCTAATGTATAATTTGATAGGTTAAAGATAGTGGGGTATAGTGAATGTCCAATAGAATTTTGGGGGAAGGTATTACGAAAAAGGGATGAAAACCCATGTCACAGAAGGGATGTTAGAACTAGGTAGTGAATGCCATTGATTGTATCCAGAAACTTTGTCACTCTGTTCGGTGACTTTGGGCCAGATGTAGCAAAGGATTTGCGCGTCGCAAACTGCGAAATATGCATTTCAGAATCGCAAATAGGAAGGGGTGTTCCCTTCCTATTTGCGATTCGGAGTGGTATGCAATACCATTTGCGACCGCATATGCGGTCGCAAATGGTGTCGCAGTTACCATCCACTTCAAGTGGATGGTAACCCACTCGCAAATTGGAAGGGGTCCCCATGGGACCCCTTCCACTTTGTGAATGGACCCAAAACATTTTTTTCAGGGCAGGTAGTGGTCCAAGGGACCACTGCCTGCCCTGAAAAAATACTGAAACTAAAGGTTTCGTTTTTTTTTTTAAGTGCAGCTCGTTTTCCTTTAAGGAAAATGGGCTACACTTAAAAAAAAAAACTGCTTTATTTAAAAGCAGTCACGAACATGGAGGTCTGCTGACTACAGAAGGCCTCCATGTTTGCGAGTGCCTATAGTCGGTATGGGGCCGCAATTTGCGACCCACCTCATTAATATTAATGAGGTGGGTCTCTGCGACCCCATACCGACTCGCAGACGGTGTCTGAGACACCGTTCTGCATTGGAAATTGCGACTTGCAATTTGCGAGTCGCTCCGACTCGCAAATTGGAAGTCGCAATATCCAAATTTGCTACATCTGGCCCCTTGAGACTTATTAAACCATCCTCACCCATAGACTGTCCCTCTGCACTTCACCTCCTTATGAGGGAAGTGTCCCCTGTCCTTTAGACGTGTTTAGACTGATGGAGTTTGACTGATGTCCTGAAGACGAAGACTGATCCTGTGTGCTGATCTAATCCTTGGAGGGTAATTATGACAATGCAATTTGTAACTTGTCTGTTTGCTTTTCCTTTCTAGGTACCAACTATTTTTTTGATAGAGACCATAGCTAGATGTTTTCTAAATTGGTGTTCTAAATTGTTTTGCATGAAGCCCAACATGCTGATGCTAATTAGCGGTTAGGATAGGAAATTCACTCTGACTGACGCAAATAGACAAATGACTGACGTTACGCTTTGCTGAACTGAGACATATATATTATTTGCTGTATTCTGATCTATGTTCACGCCGTGCTATGTTCTTATGTTTGTGATTCTTGCATTGATGAAATCTTATCACATTTGCCATATTGTGACTATGCTCTTATGCTTCCTGGTATTGAGATTAACTATTCTGCTCATAGATTGTAATCAATAGGGTATAAAATTCATAAAATTCTATCAAAGGGTGTGGTTATTCGTGACTGAAAGGTCATGGTTGCGTCGACAATTTGATTAATGTCTTTATCCAAAGTAAAGTGCATTGTGGTGGTAAATTTTGATGATATTATTGATATATTGCTTGACATATTGATCAGTTATCTCGTCCTACGGTGTCTCACCACTGGGTCACAAGATTCATTGGCCTAAAAAACGAGTCCTAATGTGTAATAAATTAACATAAAGGGACGCGTTAACAGTTCTGGTAGTAGGGTGACGGTTTGGCCCTTGGGGGCCCTAGGACGGAGAATCATTTTTTAATTTGTTTTTCTATGATAATGCAAATTGGAGGTATGATGGGTTTCTGAGTTCACCATGACTTTCCCGGGATCTCGGAACCTGCCTATGTGAGTTGGGGATGTTCTCGGCACCTTAATGTGTGTGGTTTAGGGTTTTTGCGCTTGCTTAGCTTATGCCTTTTGCAGGAGATTGTGAGATTTGTGTGCATTTAGGTTGACTATGTACAGACCTGTCGTGGTCTAAGACTCTGCAGTATGTTGACAAGTGTAGGAGACACTTGGGTTTATGTTGTAATCTGTGCGGTTTAATAGGTCAATTGGGCTTGGTTGACAAGTCAAGTTTGAGTGGATGCATGTGTGAAACCTTCAATGGAGATTTGGTAAATTCTAAAGTGCACTAGAATAAGCCATTGACAAGTCGAGAGTAGAATTTGCGGGTCGAATTCTGCTTGTATACGCGGGAACTAATAAGGAGAAAGTAGCGGCTGAGGCTTTAAGTGAAATCTCTGTAAAGTTCTGAAGCGAATGTATTACCCTTCCTGTAGTAAACCGGCATATTTGTGTTGTCATTTAAGGTGCTCGCAATAATTTGCATTAGTTTGTGTGGGTTCAGTGAGGAGCGAACGAGCCGCAAGACTTTGTCAGCTGCAGTGTGTGTGAGTGTGAAGTGGTGCCGCGCTGAGATAGGTCAGTTGTCGAGAGGGGTCGCGCACGGATTGGCTGCCGTCCTTGAGAGGCAATAGGCTGAGAAAGGTGGGTGAAGGGTGTCCTGGGAACTAAGTCACTTCTGATCAAATACAAAACAAGGGAAAATCGCAAAAATGAATTTTGTTAAAGCATTTAAGAGTGCTCTGAAGGGAGACACATATATCGTAGCAACTGATGGGGAGCCTACACCACCCGAGGGTACCCCAGCTTACATGGTTATGGAAGAGAAGGGTGTTGCGCCTTGTTTATGGATGAAACAGTGGCGCAAACCAACAGAGAAGGAGGGATGTTTAGCGTTTCCGGAGCATGGAACGTTCAATCCAAAGGTGCTGGAGAACTTAAGGTGGATGTTAAGTATACAGAAACCACCTCCGAGGCCGGCTCAATATGAGGCTTTAGATGGCTCTTAAACATAGACAAGAAAGGTTCCATAGAAGGTTGCGAAGGGCAGAAAAATCCTATGCTGAGGCTAGATGGGATAACGAGAATAAAATGTGGAGAAGGGGAATTGTTGACGGACTAAAACTATTCCCAGCGATAACACAGGGAGAAGAAACACAGGGAAAGAAAGCCTCCTGTAAGACAGACAAAGACTCAGTAAAATCTAGAGAAAATAAAAGACCTTGGGAAGAGGAAGATGATTCAGATGATGAGGAATTGATGGACAGGTTATTACATGATCGCCCGCCACCTTATGCGGTGAGCGATAGTGCTCCAGGCACCAGCATGGATCCTGGGAACCAGACGCAGGAAAAGGGAGTTGCTGATACGGCACAGACTAGTGATACGGTTCCGATACAGAATGGTGTCAGTGTACCCACTGCTCCAGACATACCGATACAGTTGCAACCTCCACCGCAGATACAGAGAATCTACCCAGACGTCCCAGTACTTGAGACTACTACAAATCTGATAGTGCCGCCAGAACCGATATACACAAAATCAAAGTTAGTGCAGATTGAGTCAACTCCGAGATTGCTGTCACAACCGCAACCACAGCTGATACCAGGGTACAACCCAGTAGCTGGCCCACCATTAATACCTGTCCCGGGTACATTGGAACAGACCTACGGAGTTGCTGCTCCACGGAGTCTGGGTCCAGGTCAGACACCTGCTGCCATATCACTGCCAATTACTGTCGGTCCATCAGTGCCATTATAAGCGCAGGGCAAAACTGGCATATGTGATCAGGGAGTGATGACTCAAGATGTGATAAGAGGAGGGTCTATGGGAACTCCCCATATAATGGCCCCAGGAGGGCAAGCAGTTGAACAGCCAAGGTCTTTAATGGACCTTAGTCCAGGGGGAGCACCCACAGAAGCAATGCGTCAAGCAGGGTTAGGAGTTTTAACTCCACAGACAATGAGTACAAACACCTCACATTCCCCGATGATGCATGCAGGGAACATTTCACTGCAGGGTTTTACAGTCCAACAGTTAAATGAATGGCTAGAAAAGACTTATACTTCACAAAAGTCTGCAGTGATTTCAGTCAACTCAGAGAAAGAAAAGCAAGACGAGAACCTAAACCTTGTGAGATTAGGGGCAGAAGCTGCCGAGTTGGTAGAAGGTACAATGGGAGTGAACAGATTGGAGTCCTACACAGAAGCAGAATTAAGATTCCTGTGCCCTAAGATTACCAAAGAGGTAGGCAAGGTACATCAGAAGTTAGCGTACTTGGCAGATAAATGCAATATCGACATTGGAAACACTAAACATCTGAAAAGAAGTTATAGATTAGACTTTGACTCCAAAGATTTTGAGCACATGAGGTCAGCGGGGATGAAGCCACATTTGAAAGAGTTGTTGCAAAGTGCGCAAATCTGGGGAGCACTGGAAAAATGGGAAGGTAGGTGGGCAAAGAAAAGAGACAAGGAAAAGAGTGACCTAACCAAACTAAGGCCTCCCCCAATGTGGATTCAGTAAAAATATTACCTATGAGAGAGACAGCTGGTGGTGTCTTAGTCCATGTACCGTGGTCCAGAGGAGACATCTTATCTTTTACCAATGATTATCCCAGACTGAGAGAGAAACCGATCGAGTGGTATCAACAAACGGATAGGTTTGTGAAACTTGCAAAGTGTCTCTGGGAAGACTTGAATACCTTGTTTGAGATTATTGTTCCGCCTGATTTGTGGCTTGAATGCAAGAGAGGGGTAGATTGGCCGACGAAGGAGCCGGCAAGGGATAAGGTGACCAGGGCACCCTCTGAAGAGGTGATGAAGTATTATCATAAGGTGATTGAGTTTTTGAAACAAAAGATGTCGCCGAAAGTGACAGATTGGCAGAAAATTGACCGGACTTCTCAAGAGGTTAAAGAATCAATACATGCTTACTATGAAAGGTTGTTAAAGACATTTAAACACTACAGCGGTACAGAGACTATTGATCCAAAGGACATGAATCATCTTGTGTTTAGATTTGTCAAAGGGTTGAGACCAGAAGTTAGCCAGATGATTAAGAATCATTTGATTTGTTGGCAAGCAAAACCGATCGATGAAGTGTTGCAGTATGCAAAATACTGTAGTGATGAGATTGAGCTAAAACAGAAAAAGCTGAAAGAGAAAGTGATGGCGATGCAGATAAGGGCTGCACAGTCAGGAATACAGGGAAACGGAGTTCAACAGATGATACAACAACAACCACAAATGAATGGTGTGATTCAGGCACAGCCGAGAGGTCGAGGCCGAGGGTTTGTAAATCGCGGTCCAGACTTAAATACTGTTGTGGTTCAAAACGACGTACAAGGGGCGAAAATGATGTCACCATGTCACGCGTGCGGGAGCGTGGGGCACTGTAAACGGGAGTGCCCAAATATGGTGCAGGATGGTGCTGTTCAGCAAGGTGCTAATGTTGGTACATTACAACATGTACGGGGCCTGAAAATGAGACATCAAAACACAAATTTCCAGAACAATCTGGTACAAATGCAAGGGGTACAGCCCATGCAGCAGATGCAAATGCCGCGTTTTCAGTCAGTACAAATGCAACCAGTACAACAGCAGATTCCTGTGGTACCTAGACAGCAAATGCAATTACCAATGGCTCCGATGGGACAGCAACAGGTGATGCTTCCTCAACAGGTCACAGGTCAGGTAATGAGTCAAAATAATACAGTACAACAGTTCCCATTACGAGGTGAAAATTGCATGAACGGGGAATGGTCAGACGATAGTTCAGACAGTGAAGAGTGCAGGCTTGCAGCATCTTTAGAGGTGGATCAGAGGGGTCCATATGTGGAAGGAAAGGTGATGGGCTATAAGGACTCATTTTTGGTTGATACTGGAGCTACACGCTCTACAGTCAGGATTGTAGAGGTTCCAAAATTGCCACTTTCAGGGCGTACCATAAGAGTGGTCGGAGTTGCAAACCAGTACCTGTCAAACCCGATTACAGATCCAGTGCAGGTTGAGATCAGCAACTTTCAGGGGCTGCATAGGTTTGTAGTCTGCGACTCGAGTCCGGTATCCCTACTGGGAAGGGACTTACTGTGCAAGACGAAGTGTTCAATTACCTGTTCCAATGATGGAATAGAAGTGCAGACAAATAGTGATGATGAGGGTGATGAAGGACAGTTCTCAGAGGAAGACACAGGGACATCTAATGAGGATTACCCTTTGATTACCCTGTTCCTGATGCTTACGTTGATTGATCTACCTGTTGAGTTGCAGGGGACGGTAACAGAGAAAGTGTGGGATCTGACCGGAAAGGAAGTAGGGCTAATAAAAGGAGTAGAACCAGTCAAAGTCCAGATAAAGCCAAATGCGGCATTCCCTCAAGTGCCACAGTATCACATGACCCAAGACATTCTCATCGAAGTATCACAAATAATTGTAGATTTTCTCAGACAGGGAGTCCTGAAAGAGGTTTTGAGCAGTCCGTGTAACTCTCCCATAGTGGGATTGAAGAAGCCCTGTGGGAAAGTTCGAATCGTGCAGGACTTGAGAAAAATAAACAAAATTGTGGTGAAATGTTGACCGGTGGTGCCCAACCCAGCAGTAATCATGTTCCAGTTTCCCTGTGATGCTGAATGGTTTACTGTTGTAGACTTGTCACAAGCCTTCTTTTCGATACCTCTTCATGAGGATAGACAATTTTTGTTCAGTTTCAAATTCCTGGATAAGGTATACAGTTGGTGCAGAATTCCTCAAGGGTTTTCTGAATCACCGTTCCATCTTCAATCAGATATTGAAAAAGGATTTGGAGTCTCTGGTACTGCCTTTTAATTCAACCCTTGTGCAGTATATTGACGATTTGCTAATTGCATCTAAAACAAAGGACAGCTGTAAATATGATACCATTGCTTTACTGAATAATTTGGGAAAGAATGGACACAAGGTATCGCCTAAGAAGCTGCAATACTGTCAGAAAGAGGTGAAATATCTAGGGCACCTAATCGAAAAAGGGTCCAGGAGAATATCAAAAGAAAGAATAACAGCCATTTTGCAAATGAACCCTCCAACAACAAAAAGAGATGTCAGGATGTTTTTGGGAATGGTGGGCTACTGTCGCCAGTGGATACCCAACTTCTCGATCATCTCAAAACCTTTGATAAAATTGACAGGCAAGGAGATCAAGGATGAGCCATATACCATAGCTTTATCCAAAGAAGAGCTTGAGTAATTTATGGAGTTAAGAGAATGCTTGTGCAAAGCACCAGCTTTAGGAATGCCTGATCATACGAAACCTTTTCTGTTGTTCTGTCATGAACGTGATGCATGTTCTTTGTCTGTCTTAACACAGGTCCATAGGGGTGCAAATCGCCATGTAGCATATTTTACGGCTACCTTGGACCCCATCGCAGCAGCCTTACCGGGTTGTTTGCGCACAGTTGCAGCAGTTGGTCAGAGCCTTATACAATGTGAAGGCATAGACATGGGATACCCCCTAACAGTAATGGTTCCACATTCAGTTGAAATTCTGTTGACTCAAACTAAAACTCAGCACATGACAAATGGTCGTCTCACTAAGTATGAGACAATCATACTGGGGTCACCAAATGTTTCGCTTAAACGATGCACTATATTGAACCTGGCAACTTTACTTTCTGTTAAAAACACTGAAATCAACAACGAAGAAGAATTTGACCATGACTGTCTTGAGGTAACTGAACTATGTACCAAACCACGTGCATATATTCAGGACACCCAGTTGAAAGAGAATGATTGTATCATGTTTGTTGATGGGTCCTGTTTAAGAGATTCCGTTGGAATAATGAGGGCTGGTTATGCGGTATGTACCATAGCTGGTATCATTGAGGCCTCCTGGCTCGAGAAAGTGTTCTCCGCTCAAGTGGCAGAATTAATTGCCCTTACTAAAGCATGCCACGCAGCTGTAAACTTGAGAGTCACTATCTATACTGACAGCAGGTACGGATTCGGAATTGTACATGATTTTGGCCAACTTTGGTCACAGAGAGGTTTCATGACCTCTTCTGGTTCTCCAGTGAAAAATGGTGAACAAATAAAGGATTTGTTACATGCGATTCAGTTACCTCTTGAAATTCATGTGGTCAAATGCAGTGCTCATATTAGATCACAAGACTTTGTATCCATGGGAAACGGTTATGCAGATCAAGTCGCAAGGTTTTGTGCATTGAACTGTATATCGTTCAAGGAGCAATGGGAATTGTTACCGCAAACTGAAAATGACCCATGTTTGAACCTTGCATTATGGGTGGTTGACACATTAGATGAGTTAAAGACATTACAAAGTCGTGCAAACAAGGAAGAAAAACACTCCTGGCAAAGAATGCAATGTGTACAAAGAGCTGATGATTTGTGGGTCTCAGAGGAAGGAAAACTAGTCATGCCAAACAGCCTTCTATCTCAGTTTGCCAGGCTGTATCATGGACAGGCTCACCTCGGGAGGGATGCAAGGATCAGGTCATTTAAAATCGACTGGTTCAATCCAAAATTCAGACATGCTGCCGAAGTCATATGTCACAGGTGCATCATCTGTCAACAGATGAATGCTGGGAAAGGGACAGTGGTAACTTTGAGCCACATTGGGAGAGCTGGTGGTCCATTCAGCAAAATGCAGATGGACTTCATTGAAATGCCTGTTTGTGGAGGATTGAAGTACGTGTTGGTGATTGTGTGTGTTTTCAGTCACTGGATTGAAGCCTACCCCACATGTAGGAATGACAGCCTCACAGTTGCAAAACTACTACTTAGGGAGCTGATACCAAGGTTCGGGTTTCCGGTCTCTATAGAGTCAGATAGGGGCAGACACTTCGACAATGAGGTGATTAAACTCTTGTGTGCCGCACTTGACATCGAACAAAAGCTGCAATGTAGCTACCGCCAGAAGCATCAGGACTAGTGGAGCAAAGGAACAGTACTTTAAAATCGAGAATGGCAAAAATGTGCGCAGCAACCAATATGAAATGGCCAGATGCATTGCCCTTAGTGCTGATGTCAATGAAAAACACCCCAGACAAGAAAACGGGACTATCCCCCCATGAAATCGTCATGGGTAGATGTTGTACCTGGCTTTTTGACAGGGCCATCCCCAAACATTTTGCCTCCTTCCTCCTATTTTTTCTGACCTGTTGTTGTTGGCTTTTGACCTCTGGGCACTTTACCACTGCTAACCAGTGCTAAAGTGCATATGCTCCCTGTGTAAATTGTACTATTGATTGGTTTATCCATGATTGGCTATTTAATTTACTTATAAGTCCCTAGTAGAGTGCACTATATGTGCCTAGGGCCTGTAGATTAAATGCTACTAGTGGGCCTGCAGCACTGGTTGTGCCACCCACTTCAGTAGCCCCTTAACCTTGTCTCAGGCCTGCCATTGCAAGGCCTGTGTGTGCAGTTTCACTGCCACTTCGACTTGGCATTTAAAAATACTTGCCAAGCCTAGAACTCCCTTTTTTCTACATATAAGTCACCCCTAATGCGTGCCCAAGGTAACCCCTAGAGCAGGGTGCTGTGTGGGTGAAAGGTAGGACATGTACCTGTTTAGTTATATGTCCTGGTAGTGTAAAACTCCTAAATTCGTTTTTACACTACTTTGAGGCCTGCTCCCTTCATAAGCTAACATTGGGGCTGCCCTCATACACTGTTGAAGTGGCAGCTGCTGATCTGAAAGGAGCAGGAAGGTCATATTTAGTATGGCCAGAATGGTAATATAAAATCCTGCTGACTGGTGAAGTCGGATTTAATATTACTATTCTAGAAATGCCACTTTTAAAAAGTGAGCATTTCTTTGCACTTAAATCTTTCTGTGCCTTTCAATCCACGCCTGGCTAGGTTTAGTTGACAGTTCCTTGTGCATTCACTCCGACACACCCCAAGCACAGGGTACTCAGCCTCACTTGCATACATCTGCATTTTGAATGGGTCTTCCTGGGCTGGGAGGGTGGAGGGCCTGCCCTCACACAAAGGACTGCCACACCCCCTACTGGGACTCTGGCAGACAGGATTGAACTGAAAGGGGGCTTGGTGCATTTCTTAGACACTCTTTGAAGTCACCCCCACTTCAAAGGCACAACTTAGTATAAAACAGGGCCTCTGCCCTACCTCATTAGACACTTGCTGGAGAAAAAACCTGAACCAGAAACTACATCCTGCCAAGAAGAACTGTCTGGCTGCTCAAAGGACTCACCTGTCTGCTTTTCTACAAAGGACTGCTGCCTTTCTGTTGGCCTGCTGCCTTGCTGAACTCTTGTCTGGCTGTAAAAGTGCTCTCCAAGGGCTTGGATAGAGCTTGCCTCCTGTTCCCTGAAGTCTCAGGACCAAAAAGACTTCTCTTCTTCACTTGGACGCTTCGTGCGCTGAAATTTTCGATGCACAGCTTATTCCACGGCGAGAAAAATGCCGCACACCGACGCTGATCGATGCGACGCCTTCAGGGCGACCGAAACTTTGACGCGCGGCCTCGCAAGGACAACGCCGCCCTACTTCCAAGGAGAAATCGACGTGACGCCTGCCGTGAGAGTGAAATTTCAACGCACAGCCCCGCGGAACGACGCACAGCCGGAAAACAAGCAGGAGAATCCACGCACAGACCCGGGACATCTGGTAATCCCCGCGATCCATAGAAAGAGACTGTCCGCGTGCCGGAAAATGACGCCCGACTTCCCAGCGTGAAAAATAACGACGCAAGTCTGTGTGTGCTTGGGAGAAATCAATGCACACACCATTTTTCCACGTATCTCTTCTTCTGCAGCCCTTTGCGGAGGTTTTCCACCAGAAACCAGGTACTTTGTGCTTGAAAGAGACTTTGTTTGCTTTTTAAAGACTTAAGACACTTCATATCACTTTTCAGTGATACCTTTACAAATTCATATTGCATCTTTAATCGTTTTGACCTGCAAATATCCAGATAAATATTATATATTTTTCTAAACACTGTGTGGTGTATTTTTGTGGTGTTATATTATGGTGTTGTATGATTTATTGCACAAATGCTTTACACATTGCCTTCTAAGTTAAGCCTGACTGCTGGTGCCAAGCTACCAGAGGGTGGGCACAGGCTGATTTTGGATTGTGTGTGACTTACCCTGACTAGAGTGAGGGTTCTTGCTTGGACAGAGGGCAACCTGACTGCCAACCAGAAACCCCATTTCTAACAGTAGAGCTATGAGGTTGCCAGCAGTACCTGCAAATGCTCTAGTGAATATCACAGATGATATGGCGTTGGACTACTGCAAAGGTTTGGCTGATGTGATTCGCTCTTTCTCTCACCAGGTGGAAGTTAACACATTGCCACCGATTGGCGATCCAGGCCACTCTCTACAAGCCGGTGACTGGGTGGTTGTCAAGAAGCATGTGAGAAAGTCGTGTCTGGAACCACGTTGGAAAGGGCCATATCAAGTAATCTTGACAACCACTACTGCTGTAAAGTGTGCCGGAGTTCCAAACTGGATACATGCTAGTCACACAAAGAAAGTAACGTTTCCTGTCGAAGAGGAACTTGAAGTTTCTGGCACAACAACTTAAGGAAGAGAAGTCTCAGTGCCAGAAAACAGTCAAGAAGGAACTGAGACTGCCGGAGAGCCCACTGAGGACAGCCTCGTCCCTCAAACAGTCAATAAGTTCGAGAGAGGTGACAGAGTGCCTATTTCAGTAGAGGCAGCAGAAGAACTAAATCAAGGAGAAATTCTCCCAGAAGTAGACAGATACAGATTAGAACTCGAACCCGATACAGACCAAGAAGAAGATGGAGAAGAAGAAGAAGAAGGAGAAATTGTAGAGAGAAATCAGGGTGTACCAAAGTCTCCTGAGCCAATTGCAGGTCCATCAAGCGAAAACACCATAGTACAAGAGGAGATTGCTGTCCAGTATCCTGATAAGACACATCAAAAGAAGACGCATAAGGGAGATAACTGGCCAGAGAAACCACTCTTCAAGATAAAAGACGTACCAATAGACACAATAATAGAGGAGAATGATACATCCCGAGTGGAAGACCTAAGTGAAGGAGAACAGTAAGGTGAACGAAGACTGAAAACAAAGAGAGTCGCAAACAGAAGATATACAGGTCCCAAATGGGCGTATGCTACAACATCTGAGTGGCAACAAGAATTCCTAGCGTTCTGTTTTGACCGAGAAGTACCAGGCCAGTACTACGGTACCTGAACTAATCTAAAGAAAGACTTGGTTAAAATTGAAAATTCTGAAAACTGAAAAGAGACTTTATAAATTACCAAATGTGACATTAGAACCGGATTGACTTCGAAAAACCTGTTTGTGACAAGCTGCTAACCTGATTTGACGAGAAGGGGTCCTGGAGTGAGTAAAGACGCTGTAAATACATGCAGAGAGCAAGAGAAAATTCTAAATCATCCTCAAGTTGATTGTTGATCTTCTATCTGATTCTATACAAACATGGCTTATAATAGAGGTAGTAACAGGGGAAGTAAAGTGTGTGGTTGGTTAAGCCTTATAATAGGTATTGTGTGTGTAATAATAATTGTGGGTGTGATTGTGGGAATGCCATGGTAGGAGAAAAAGACTATTAACGCTACTTCAAAACCTGAAACTACAACACTAACACGTGGGGAAAGATTTGAGCAGGATCCAAGACACTTGCATGAGGGAACTAGTTCAAAAGGGGAACTTTCTACTAATGACTTTTATCGCTTGCTGAACAAGTATGTGGAGACTATGGATGCCAAAGACTGTTAGGTGTGCACTAAAATTCCTTCATCTGTGCAGGAGGGAGTTACTTATCATAGCCTCCCTCTAACTTACAGAATTAGCTGCAGCTTGCTACTAACAAGGTTCTATAATCAAGAGCATGTGCAATACTTTTATTCAAATCTAGATGTTGTGTTTTCTTTTGTGCCTGTGATCGAATTCTTGATCAAATTAGCTAAGGAACATGATATAAAATTAGTTAGAGGATTCTTTGAGCCGACACTTACATTTGGAACTGCTTATGCACATCGCAATAATTTGACCTGCTTACTATCACGTGTAGAGAAAAGCTTTTTAGATCACACTGATGATAGACGCAAAGCATTGAAGGAGAGATTGGAAAAAGGATTAGAGAAACGCACATATGCAAATGCTAATGCTTATACTGCAATCAAGACACAAGGCAAATTAGCTATAGATGCATTACATGTAGGTAGGCTTTGTATATATAGACCAAAATCTGAGCAGGATCATTTGTTTGTGGGAACGAGTGAATGCAGACATGTGTTTTTGTTTCAGAGTAAATGGACATTTATGTTGAATGGACAGGATCCAGCGATCCCTGGGATCTATTACATCTGTGGACTTAATGCTTATTACTGTCTCCCTGAGGGATGGTATGGGACATGTTAATTGGGAATAGTTTTCCCAAAGATTTACCAAACTGATGACTTAAAACAAATACCTAAAACGTCTGAATTACAACATCCTGGACAAAAACGAGAATCAGTGGCTGCTGTCATTGGTGATATATATTTGGAGCTATAATCCCTTCAGTGGGGGTTATCTTGAATTCTATGAAAATTGAAAAGTTGTCTACTATTGTAGATAATATGCTGACAAATTTCACAGGGTCCATACTCCTGATGGATAGTGAACTTGCTGCAGAAAGAGCCATGACTCTTCAAAATCGGCTTGCTTTAGACATTCTTTTAGCAAAGAGTGGAGGGGTCTGTAAGATGCTCAACGAGCGCCATTGTTGCTCGTTCATTCTGGACAATAGTAAAAAGATTAGAGGTATGCTTACTAACCTTACTAGAGATAGTACAGATTTGAAGGATTTTAAAGAACTTGGTGTTTGAGAGAAACTTGGAAAGGGAATTGCCAGAGTAGGGAGCTGGTTTACCAACATTTGGAATGGGGTACTTGCAAAAATACTAATGGGTCTATTAATTGTTCTGGTCTGTCTATTAGGATTGTGGGGGGCATGCAAAATTAATGATAAAATTAAGAAAAATTGGACCAAAAGAACCAGAAGAAACGAAGAAAGTGAAAGAGAGAAAATGTTCAATGAAATTTGGGAAAGTTCACGCAAAGGACAAGATGTTGAAATGTGCATTATGCACAAGGTGAAAAATTAAAAGTGAAAGGTCAAAGGGAAAGGTTTGTGTGATGACGAGCATCATCAGAGGAGGGACTGAGAGAGCGTAGTTCAAATATTACATATACTAAAAGTGAAATGCTTATATCAATGCTTAACGATGCTGCATAGAAAACGACAATAAATAGTGATTTGCTTAACGTGCATTTGAATTATGATTATATTATGTGAAGTTATCATTGTGCATACAAACTAATGACAAATAACAAGTCAAAATTGTTTGTGTTATAGCTTATATTGACATTTACGATACTGCATTGAAAAATCCTATAGGCCTTAAGTTAGCGTGAGCTGTGGATTTAGCTGCCTGGCTCTCATATTTAAAGCATTTTCTTGTTTTTCAGTGTGCTGACTCACAAAGGGCCATGACCCTGCAAATGTTCCTTTTCTCCATTCTATGTATCAACACAGATTCTGTTCTCATCCGCATGCTAGCTGCTTTAGTATGAATTCTAATACAATGTTGAAACAAAAGTAGATTAATGTAATGTACAAGGACGCTAGACCACGGACAAAGGAACTCATGACCCGAGAAGACGTGCCAAGTGGTGAAGAAACCCCCCGGATGTGCCACCTCCGAAGGCATCAATTATGAAGACCAATCAAAATGTTATGAATTATCGTGGGGTGACAATTGGGATTACCTAATGTATAATTTGATAGGTTAAAGATAGTGGGGTATAGTGAATGTCCAATAGAATTTTGGGGAAGGTATTACCAAAAAGGGATAAAAACCCATGTCACAGAAGGGATGTTAGAACTAGGTAGGGAATGCCATTGATTGTATCCAGAAACTTTGTCACTCTGTTCGGTGACTTTGAGACTTATTAAACCATCCTCACCCATAGACTGCCCCTCTGCACTTCTCCTTATGAGGGAAGTGTCCCCTGTCCTTTAGACGTGTTTAGACTGATGGCGTTTGACTGATCCTGTGTGCTGATCTAATCCTTGGAGGGTAATTATGACAATGCAATCTGTAACTTGTCTGTTTGCTTTTCCTTTCTAGGTACCAACTGCTCTTTTGATAGAGACCATAGCTAGATGTTTTCTAAATTGGTGTTCTAAATTGTTTTGCATGAAGCCCAACATGCTGATGCTAATTAGCGGTTAGGATAGGAAATTCACTCTGACTAACGCAAATAGACAAATGACTGACATTACGCTTTGCTGAACAGAGACACATATATTATTTGCTGTATTCTGATCTATGTTCACGCCGTGCTATGTTCTTATGTTTGTGATTCTTGCATTGATTAAATCTTATCACAGTTGCCATATTGTGACTATGCACTTATGCTTCCTGGTATTGAGATTAACTCTTCTGCTCGTAGATTGTAATCAATAGGGAATAAAATTCCTAAAATTCTATCAAAGGGTGTGGTTATTCATGACTGAAAGGTCATGGTTGCGTCGACAATTTGATTAATGTCTTTATCCAAAGTAAAGTGCATTGCGTTGGTAAATATTGATGATATTATTGATATATTGCTTGACATATTGATCAGTTATCTCGTTCTACGGTGTCTCACCACTGGGTCACAAGATTCATTTGCCTAAAAAACGAGTCCTAATGTGTAATAAATTAACATAAAGGGACGCGTTAACAGTATGTATCATTGGTTTGCAACAGTCTCAAGCCAGTAATCTGTTATCAACTCTCAAGTTGGGGTGACAACTCATTCACCAAGTAGAAGGGATCCCTTTTGGTCTGCTTCCCCTTTGGTAGTTGGGGTGATAGTTGGGGTGATAGTTTCTAGGGGAGATGGCAGTGGTCTAGTGGACCTATTCTCACGGAAATTTTCCAAAACTGATTTTCTTTTTTTAATTATCCGTCGTTCCTTTAAGAACTTGGGTGAACTTGGGCTGCTTTAAAAAAAGAGTTTTCTATTTTAGAATGTAATCACCTGAAAACTGGTCAGCTGCCCCATGGAGATCACAATCACTATAACTGTAACCGATCGCAGGGGGTCACAAATTGCAAACTGCTTAATGAACATTAATTAGGCAGGTCATTCCGCAACCCACTGAGATACCTTAATTTGTGAAGCAACCTACTAATACATACGTTGAGGTACTTTTTGCTTCCTCAGATTATTTACAATATAACCGTAGTCAGCATTGAAGTACAGACCTTTGTTTGAAGCATACTCGAAATGCCATCTATGCTAACAATCAAAACTGCAGTGCATAAATGTTTGCTATGTTCCACCTCAGTGACTCGGACTGTATAAAATTATTTTGGCTCCAACATGCTTCAAAACACTTTCTGATGTGCTAGAGCTGCTGCTTCTGGGCACAGGCAAAGTCAAGTTACAGGTATTGCTTGCTTCAGCCACCATTAGAACAGCTGCATTTCTTCCCTTGGCATTGTTGAGGCTGTCATAGCATGCTTACCTTTTTTTAGTGAAGAAGATGTAGTGTGGAGGTAGAGGTTTGAATGAAAGGGTCAGACTAGCTGTGGAGTGCAGTGTCTCATTGGTAGGGACATTACAGCCATTTGGAATTAGTACCATGTGAAGAGTTCTACTGCTGTTGCAAGCTACCCTCAAGTTATGCTCAAGTAATGAAGGAAGTAATTGAGCGGGTTGTGGGCACTGTGAGGGTCAGAAGGAGGAGCCTGAGCAAGAAAAGGAGCAGTAGTTCTTTGAGAAAACCAAGAGACCTCCTCAATGTGGGGCAGATTTACCGTTTGTTCGGTTGTACCTGAGTAAAAAGCATTATGGCACTTTTTATATTATACTTGGAGCAAATTACTGCATGAATCACTGTCTTGGGTTTCCTACTACGATTTATCAATAATATACAAAACTGGAGTTGTTGCTTCCGAGCTCTGCACAAATGTGCACTCTTTCTGACCAGTTTTGCTCAGAAAGTTTCCACAGGTGTTACCTGGCGAAAGTAAACACTTCATATTGTTTCTTAGTGCTGTAAATAACAGGTGTTGTAATTGCCCATTTTATTTACTTGTCCTCGGTTTCTCAAGCTGAAAAGAAAGTAGAATGTGTTTACCTTGCCAGGGCTCAAACCCATCCCTTACACACTACCCATATATATGTGACAAGTTAACTGAATGGCTAACTTTCCCCACTAAATAGAAATTATCACAGGGATTTGGAAGGATTCAATATCCTATGGTGATCTGCATGGATTACACTTGCATATTGTTTATTAATGCTGAAGTATTCAAATGTAGGGTGCCATCAAATGAATGTTAAATGCAGCACATTACACCAGCACTGTGAAGGAAAAGAAGGAAAGTATGCTCCATACAACAGAAAAAACAAGGATAAGAACTGGGTAGAATTTCAGCTTGCAACCCTCCAGAAACACAGCAAAAGCTTATGGCATCTTATCTCCAAGTTTACAGGTAGTAGGAAATAAATCTGCAATTTTCATCCCACAGAAAGAATGGATTAATTACTTTTCTGAACTGAAAGCAATTAACTCTGCCCCTTTGAGTTGTGAAGAGTTTTCTAAGCATGTTCTTGTGCTTGATCAGCATATAACATCACTTAAGGAGAAACAGATTGAGTTATATATAAGGAAAGTAAGATCGTCCACAATGATGGATCTAACAAAATTTGAATAAAAGTACTGAAGGGTGACTCTGAAGGCTGGAGAAGGCTCCTTACTCCCCTTTTCTCCTACTGTTATACAATGGGTCAAATTCTATGCTCACAGTCTGGAAGTACAGTAATCGCCCTTCACAAAAAAGGTTCCCACCATTTTCCCTGCAATTACCATCAAATTACATTATTTATTGCAACAGGGAAGATCTTTGCCTAAAGTATTTCGGACCACCTTACAGACTGGGCATTTTCAAAGGGTGAGATACATATAGTGCAAGCGGGCTTCAGATCCAAACAGTCTGTGACTGATAATATTGTACTAGTGCAAACGTACTGATAAGTACGTGGAATATCAATCACAAGTTCTATAATGTGTGTTTGTCAACTTCTCTACTGCTTTTGATAAGGTTGATAAACCCACTCTTTGGAGGAAACTAGTGAGATTAAGGATACCTAGTGACTTACTCCATCTTATTGTTGCACTCTTTACATCAACCTGATGCAGAGTCTTAATGGGGGGTAACAAGGGATTGCTTCCTAAATTTTAACTCAAAATGGCC
The DNA here is from genome assembly GCF_031143425.1 of Pleurodeles waltl. Taxonomy (NCBI): domain Eukaryota; kingdom Metazoa; phylum Chordata; class Amphibia; order Caudata; family Salamandridae; genus Pleurodeles; species Pleurodeles waltl. Next base: position 669,296,732 of record NC_090444.1, read on the forward strand.
TGAAGCAGGGATGTAGCTTAGCCCTACTTTTGTTTCCTTTTTTCTTAGTGGCTTATTCACCTGTTTTAATAATAACATACCCCCCCCCCCCAATATAATTGCACTTCACAATACGTGGGTTTTAATCTATGTTGACAATGTAGTCCTTTTTTATGTAACACATTGGTCTTCAGTGAAACTTGGGTGTGATTTTTAAGTATGCAGAGAAAATAAATATTACTAAAACTAAAGTGGTACCCTTCAGAGGGAAGAGACAATACCACCCCTTTGATTGGAAGTTGGGTGGAAGGCCTCTGGAGGTGGCAACAACTTATACATATTTAGGGAGGGTCTTCTCCAAGGCCCTAGAAAGCACCTCACAGTTTTTTCACAACTGCTCAAAGCAACAGCTCAGTTAGGTCCCTTAGAAAGATTTTCTTGGTCTACAGGTAGGAGAAGTGCTTTAGCTATTTATCAGGCAAAGACATCCTCAATTCTTTCTTATGCCCTTGAATATATTACCATAAGTAAGTGGTCCATTTTAAATTTATTTGAAGGGAAACTCCTCCGGAAGATACTATCACTGAGTTTATCTATTCCTGTCCAGGCATTAAGCTTAGAGTTTACCCTCCCCAGTGCATATTCCAGATCCCTGGAAAACATAATTAGGTGGGCATACAATTTACTGCATGGACCAGAAGGACCTTTGGCAGACCTCCTAAGGAGTGAAACTTTAGAAAAATACAATGGCCAGATTAAGCTATATGCGGGATAATGCACACTGCTCCCAGTAGGAAATTTACAATCCCTACTCTGACATCCTAATATTTAAGGTATGTCAAGAATACCTGAAATTTACACTGGAACACAGTACTATTGGTGGGATAAGAGACAAGACTGAAACGTGTGAGCTTTACAAAAGTGGGATTCAAGATGTTAAACATGTACGGTTTGTTTGCCCCTGCAAGGTAGTGCTGGAAGCAAGGAATCGTTATTTAAAACCTTGGTGTCTCAAATTTTATGATTTGATTACCTTACCAAAAGCACCACCTGATGAATGTGTGCATCATAATTTGTATGATTTGTTTTACCTTTGTATTAAAAGCAAGTCAATGTGGAGTTTGTCACATCTTTTAGTTATCTTTTAGCACTTATTTTTGATTGTATATATAGTTGATCTCTGATGAGATATAAATTAGTAAAACTGATTTCATTTGTACCAGCCCTTTGCATGAATGTGCTAAGAATCACATTCATAAATACTCAGGAAATTTGAGTTTCGAAATGGAGGACAAGCAATCAACCCTAGAGCGAACAGGAATATTTGGAAGGAGTGTGTTTAAATTACATCCAACTCAAGAAAAATCACATTAAATATTTACCTCTGACACTTGCTGCCTTCTATGCTGAAAGTAGTATTGTTTTCCGTGTCAGCTAAAAACTACACAACAAAAAATTAACCAAAGGGAGAACATCTTACCTATGTGGAAACAGCTAATGTTACACTAAAGAAATTGGCATATGCTTTACTCCAATGACAAGAATGATAGCAATTCTCACCTGCATGTCTCTTTGAGTACAGTATGCAGGGACTTGGGGGTATCTAAAGATAGCTCTACCAAACCTAGGAAGTGCAAGCTAAGCCAGCAGGTCTCACATTTTCAAACTAACATTGCTAAAGACTACACTTCTAGCTTTTAAATGAAAATGCAAGTCATGCCTGCCTGCTTGTTACTAGCGATCCTTCCAATCAGACATCAGTCCTTGCTGCAGCAGGCCACAGTACCTTAGGTCGTTACTAGAGCTCACTGGCTTCAGAAACAAATTTTTTGCTGGTAGGCGTTAATAGTTGAGGTTGTTACTTAGCCACCCCTGGACACATAACCCTTCTCTATAATGCTACATTACCTGTGGCTGCTACTAGAGGACCCTGGAATCACAAACAGATTTTTTTCTAGCATGATGCAGCAATTTAGGTAATTGCTAAAGGTCTCTAGTGTTAGAAATGTGCCACTCTGTAATCAGGCTGCAGTGGCTTGGCTATTAATTAAGATCCTTAGTGTGAGAAACAAATCTTTTCATAGCAGCAGCAGTTTCTTAGGTTGTAAATAGAAGTACCTGGAGCCAGATATACGCCCTTCCTGTAATCAGACTGCAGTTTCTTGCCCACTCGTGTGAGCTTCCACAGGTATCGACCACAGCCCCGTCAATATAATAGCAGACAAATGTTTATACAGGGCATGCCATTGAATAACGTTTGTTTTCAGATGAAAGAAATAAGAGCAAAATGTTGACTGTGCTTTTGTTTTCAGATGACCAGATCACGAAGGGCTCATACCTTCAGTATGCATTTACATATTCACTTTTGGAAGCCTATGCATTTTTATATTTAACATTTTCTATATTCTAAACACATATTCTAATGCTGGCTTAGTATAGTAAAAGTTACTATAATGGCTTTGGAGGCATTTCTATAAAGTGTTTAAAAAGTCATTCTCCTATTCCTAGTTATCACCAGAGCAATGACACTACGGGGTGATAGCAGCAAAAGCGAAGAAAGGTGTTACCTGTAAATGGACAATATATTGGTTTTCTGTGTGGAGGACACTATATGAAGGCACTGGAAAACATGTACATTGAGACGGAAGAAGTGTCAGGAGCAAAGATCTAAGTTGCCAAGTCAGAAACTCTGCTCTTCAGCCCTTAAATAGTCACTGGAGACCCACTGCCATTCCTTATCAGACAGAGCTTCAAGATAATAAGAGCCTGGGTCAAAGGTGACAGAGTGGCGCAGAACATATGAGATGAAACACTGGCAAAACTGAAGCAAAGGCTGGCACTCTGGAACATCAGGAAGCTGACTATCAAGAGGAAAACTACGGTCTTCAGGAGCAAGATTCTTTCAGTACTCCAGTATTTTGGCCAGGTCTGGCCTGTGCAGCCAAAAAAAGCAAAGACCATTGCGTAGAGGATCTTCTACTTCATCTAAAACTCAAAGATAGAGGGAAAAGATAGGTTATGTTCAAGACCCATGAGAAGGGTAGTCAAATGAGTGCCAGACATTACCGCAACCCTCTGAGGGATCTTTATGTGTCACTGTATGAGAAACACCCTCTAAATTTTAACATGAAAGCCATGTGGACTTTCTGAACATACTTTTCTTCCTGCTACCAACATGGAGGCACCTTAGATGGGAAGAGTGGGTGGGCGTCATTCACTACAACTGGACCAGGCTGTGGTACTGTGCAGAAATGGAGAGGCTTGTGGAGAGGTTGGGGTTGTAAGCAGCAGCCCGGGACCAGTAGGCTCTGAAGATCCTCCAATGATGGATTCCTACAAAGGACGTCAGTAAACAGATCGGCACCCTTCTCTTTGCAACAGTGGACTATGAGTGGCTGAACATCATAAGTAGATGCCTAACCAACAAGGACGTAGCCTCGATGTAATACCAAGGAGTATGGAGCTGGTGACAGCCTTCATTCACACAAGGGAGCTCAACTACTAAACGTTCTGCTTAAGGGGATGCCCATAGGACTAGGACCTCCTTAAGGGCCTAGTGCGCAGTTCAAAGCTCTGATCCCACACTGAGCATCACTGCAAAATTGGTAATGGTTCCAAGGATGCACACACTAGGAAACCATCAAGAATGCTGCGGGCTACTGTGTTGTTTTAATGAAGTTCCTTCATTGTCCAGAAACCTTTTTGTAGAAGGGAAGAAGGATACATCAACCATGTCCTCCAGCAAGATGATCCACATCTCCCTGTGAGATTGTGATGTAATTGATCTTTCTGAGGAAGAAAGTAAAGAAGACATATGTGTACCTGGAGGGGCATCTAGCACTATTTCTTCAGGAACTGAAAGGCAACCGGGACGAGGAGTGTGTTGATGAAGGCACATGGCTAAATGGACTTTGACTTATATGACCGTTGTCCTTAACAGTTAAATATCAAAGAACATCTTGAACATATGTTGTGAAGTTTTTCAACTGCGACGTAAGTGTTTTTTTTGTGAAAGGTGGCACGTTGTATCTGATCCCAACACGAATCACAGATAAAAAGAAGATGGTATTGAGTCAATTGTTTTCTGACAAGCAAAATATGTTTGTAGAATAAAAATATCCAAGAACAAGCTAATAATACAGCAAGTAGTTTTCTCGTGCCAGCAATGGAAGGAGAAGGAAGGTAGGCAGCACGGTCATAAGATAAAGAACGCATCTGTCCAATTAAGAGCAAATGTTTGAACTAAAATTCACTATAGGCATACGGTAAAGTATAGGAAACATAAACTCTGTAGCGAAACCGAAAAAGAGGCAACGAATGGAAGTACAGGTTAGTGGTAGTTTGGAGCATACCTAATGTTGACCCTATATACTGTAATGTAGCTAATACATTTCCAATGCGACTATTTCTATGAACAAATCTTCGTCATACAAGCTGCCATAACTAAATCATAATCGTTTTGACTCACGGTTTGGTTCCTTAAAGCCTTTTTCTGGGCCAAATACGTATTTTCTATTAAAACCGCAACTCTCTTCAAACCCATACTGTTAACACAATTTATATGTATAGTATTTAAATACTCATTCACTGCAAAACAATGTCAAATGCACATTTTAATGAAAGTCCAAAAAAGCTAATAAATATGAGGTTTCTGGTAGAATTCGTTGGGATTCTTCAGCTGGGTTCATATTGAAAAGTTATTAGGAAAAAAAAATACAACCTCAAGACTAGAATACCTGCCTGTAAGGAGCGGGTACGATTTTATTACACTTAAGAAAATAAAATATTTTTAAATGTGCAGAGTCCAACCTACCTTCAAAGGAGACACAGCTTAAAGTGTGATAAAGAGCGACACAGCTTACCCAGAAATAGTGAACTTTTTAGATGCTGCGGTTGGATGCTGCGATTTGCTGTTGGCATAGTGGAATCAGAGGTTTTTTGGCAGCCTCTAAAAGAAAACACAAGTTGAAGACAATTACACAGCCAAATTAAGGATGATTGCACGAAGGAAAGTAGCGTTGGCGGTACACATGTAAGAAAATGAGGTCAGCATGACCATGATTTGTGAGTGCGTTTTGCTGCCTTCAACAAGTGCTGTGAAGTCCCGGTAACAAAGAAGCACTTTAGCACTTTGAAAGGCATAATAGAAAGAAGACAGAGAAAGAAAGCGGTGTTATTTTTTCAGTGAACAGTGAGTGAGAAAGTAGCAGACTTAAAGCGAGCAAGGAAAGAGACAAATAGAAAGTGACAGACAAATGGAAGAGAGAGTAAAGCGAAAAAGAGAGATAAAGAAAGAAAGTTAAAATGGGCGTGAGAGTGGCAGAAGTGGAAACGAGAGAGCAAAACAGAAAGACAGAGAGCGGGAGCACGAGAGAGACAGGCAGGAACGAGAGATAGACAAGAGATGGAATGACTGAAGATATGCAGAGTCAGAGGGGATAGGTGAGAGTCAAAAAGAGAAAGGTAGGCTCAGATTTACAATAATCTTGCGAATCAGTACTGATGCACCATATTTCTTGCACTCCCCCACCGCCACCTAGCAACACCATGGGTGTGCCATATTTACAATACGGCACACCATGTCGCACGTCAGGCCAATAGCGTCAAAATTTTGTACTCTATTGTCGCGCTTTGCTGGAGCAAAGTGCAAGGAGGCCCATTGATTTCAATGGGTGCTTCATTTTAACGCCTACTTTGAGATTTCATTGTGCCATTTTTGCAGGCCCTCCAAATGCCAGAACCCCCCCCCTTGCATACATTATGCCTGCTGCAGGCATAATGTGGCGCAAGGGGTCACAAAATGGCACAATGCATGCATTGCACCACTTTGTAAATAATGCACTGCGATTTGACGCTAATGTGGTGCAAGGAGGCGCTAGGGCATTGTAAATCTGGCCCATAGTGAGAAAAAGAGCGGAGGCTAGAAAAAGAGAAGAGGCTAGCAGGACAAACAAAGAGAAAGTGGTAGGTTGAGATGCACTTAGAGGGAGACAAAAGATAATAAGGAGATGCTGAGGGAGCAATAGCGAAAGAGAGATAGAAAGCCAGAGAGAGGAAGAAAGACAGACAGTGAAATAGTGAGACTGAGACAGTCAGAATGAAAGTACAGCAACTACATGTGACCATGATACAGCAAAGTTAGAGGATAATTTATAGCTGTGCATTTGAGTTACAACAGAATTCACAACAAATTTACAGGTTCATGTGGCAGTTGCTCCAATTATATATATGTAGAGAGTTATAACAGAGGCTGTTAAAGGGAAAATTAGAACTAAATAATGGAATACCAAAAGAAATTCCCCAAACTTCCAAAACTGTTAGCTATGTGTGCACAAAATGCAGTATTTCTCAATGGTAGGTTACAGACATTTATAAAAATCATACAAAGAAATGCAGAAAAACAAAGCAAGGGTCTGCCTAGTGTGAATTGTGAAAAGTGGGGTGTTCACTGCTCTTGTGTCTATTGTTTGTTAAATTTGTTTTACTTTAACTTGCTTATTTTTCCTTCCTTAGATTAAACAGAGACAAGGTTACTTTGTGCAAATTATTGAGAAATGCTTTACAATTGTTTTCTTCCTTCACATAAAAGTCACTCTGTGATCAGTTAGTCATACAGGATGCCATGCTGGGATTGGTGAGACGTCACCACAAAACTGTACTCTCATTCGTTGTTTGTTGACAATGCTGCGTTGTGATAGGTTGATCTTTTAAAAAATTTGCTCTGGGATTGGTCATTGTTAACTGGTTCATTCATGATTGTTAGAGCGTTTTGAGCAAAAGTCTAAAGTCTCTGTTTTACTTTCTACTAAGGGTGAGAAATGAACTGCCAAGTTGTGGAGGAGGGGACGTGGCTAGCCGCCGGCGAAGATGGCTGCCGGCTGAACGAGCTCTAAGATAACCTGCTTAGAATACCCTACAATCCGCTACATTTCCTGATGCCACCAACCACTGGGGTCTGTAGGGTGGACCCTGGATGGCGTGGGCATGCCAGGGTAGTGCTGGGCTGGTGGTAATCGAGTCGACGCCAGGAAGAAAAGAGGCTGCCACTTGTGGTACCCATTTAAAATGGTGGCCAGAACAAAGGGGTGCAGCTGATCGGGTGCAGGTGGTGGAGCATAGGGGGACTGGAGGACTGCAACTTCGGGGGCCTCCTGCTCAGCCTAGTATAAGGGGCTCCCCCTCCACCCAATATCTTCATTACATTCTCCGGGAAGCAGGGTGTGGCCCCCCCCAGGGGCGCTACAGGTGGGCATCAGTAGACCCTGGGCAAGGAGGAGCTGGCTGGGCCTGGTACATTCCGGCGAGCAGAGCGAAAAGAGACAGGAACACTGTGTCATGGTCAATGGCAAGCAGCCCAAATCATTGCAAGCTAACAGACTAGACTGGTATGCAGTGAAGATGGCCTCTGGGGGACAGCTCGGGGAGCCGAGGGGGGAGAATCCTGAAGTTGCCCTAACACAGAGTAGTGAACCATCTCTATAGGTCATTATGGCAGCCATCCCGGATCTTCGAGGCTCAATCTTGCCTATTGAGCCTAAACTGGACGTAGTGACGCTGGAGGTCAATCTGTTGAAAGCAGACTTTGGGAACATATCTGAAAAGGTGGTGGTTGCAGAGACACATATTGAGGGCCTGCTCTCGGCCACGATAAGGGGAGGAGGTTCGGTCGCTTACAAAGCACAGTGGGGTGATGGTGGCCCGACTAAAGGACCAGGAGGGCAGGGCCAGATGCAATAACATTCAGATAGTAGGGGTATCGGAGGTCATGGACGGCCGTGGTGTAGATCTCTTTGTTGAGGATCTTGTACTGAACAAGCTACAGCCAAAGAGGATGTCAAACTTCTCCACAGTAGAGAGGGCGCATAGGATGCCAGGCCTGCCTCCCAACCCAGGAGCCTCACTGCAAATGATTATTGATAGAATACTGAACTACAAAGACAGGGACACAATACTGCAGGCAGCTAGGTCACATGGGGATTTGCTGGTTGACAATGCAGTGATCTGACTTCATCCTGACTTCACCCTACAGGTGCAGCATCAAAGGAAATGCTTTGAGGAGATCAAAAAGGCACTTCAAGCCAAGGGGGGGAAATATATGATACTGTTCCCAACAAGGTTGCGAGTGGTGGCAGATGGGAAGACGTTGCATTTTGCGTTGCCGGAGGAGGCTTGGGACTGGCTTGAGGGATGGACAGTGGTGGGCAAGAGACAAACAGGAGAAAAGAGCTTGACTAAACCAGCTGGAAGAAGGCAGGAGGGCCCTGTTGCCCTCTCGGGGAAATGACACATGAAGAATAATGCCAGAGATCCATGAGGGGTGAGTTGGTTGCAGAGAAAAAGTGGGCAACATACACTGTGGACTAGCTGCCAGAGCGAGAGACAGAGGGGGCCGATGGTCCACAGGCAAATGGGTTCAGAGATCAAAGGTGGTTGGGAGCCTACTCTGATTTTCTAGCGGAAGTAGTATAGAACATTATAGGCTTCAGTATCCGTGCTGTATCGAGCAGGCGATGGCTCTCCCTCAATATACAATATATATTTTGGGGCAATAGGTGCTCTGCAAGTTGGAGGAGTGGGAATGTTATAGCTCACTCAGCAGGGTAGCCGGGAGGGGAGAGTTTGAGGGAATTGTTTTGTTCATCTGGTTTAATGCTATTATGTTGTAGGTTTGCATAATTTTGAGGTTGGAGGGGAAATACATGGCATTGACATTCAACACAGGAGGCCACAGTGGGGTGAGAGGAATCACACTTAGGGAGTCAGATATCCGACCATGGACAGGGACCAAAACTAATGTCTTACACTTTGAACACAAACTTAACTATCTGGTCATGGAACATCAATGGTCTTGGTAGCTCGGTGAAACGCACACTGGTCCTACAATGTGTGAAGCGCCAGGCCCCAGACATTGTACTCATTCAGGAAACACATCTCAAAGGGAACTATTATAAGGCATTAGATAGATTTGGATATGTCTTAAGAGTGCATTCTGGATACACAACAGACTTGAGAGGGGTGGGAATCCATATTAAGAAATCAGTGACATATACCCCACATCAGGTTTGGCAGGATGCTGCAGGGCGGCTTGTGTCAGGCAGTTGGGAGAGCACAACACTGAACCTTTGTTCATTGTACGTCCCACCATGACACCAAGATGTAACCTTCCAGAAGGTGGGAGATCTCTTGGTGAATCTCCATATGGGCACTCTGGTATTAGGGGGGGGCATGAATCCACTTATGGATATGGAGCTCGATAGATCTGGGAGACCAGAAGGGAGGAAGGGGAAAAATCTGCTATTACACTTTGCAAGAGCCTTTGATATAGTAGATCTGTAGAGAGAATGCAACCCTCGAGCATGGGGCTATACTTATTATTCTGCGACACATAGGAGTTTCTCTCGCATTGATTACATTCTACCCAGGGTGACCAGCCCTTGCGGTTTGGACCAGCAATCCATCAGGCGAGGGGGATCTTGGATCATATCCCAGTGGAAGTCCAGTTAAGGGGTCCTTCCAAAGACTTCAAGCTGCCACCTCGTTTCAATTCATGGAGTCTGAGAGACAGGGGGATCCAAAAGTAACTTAGGGAGGATACAGTGCTTTATTTTAAAGAAAATCGGGGCTCTGTCTCTTCGTCAGAAGTGCTGTGGGAGGCCTTCAAGTCAGTTATAAGGGGGCAGGTGATAACTGGAGCATGAAAGAAAGACAGTCAACTAGACTGTAATGTCATAGAAAAGGATATAGCCCAGCTAGAGGAAGAGGCTTGAGATTCCGGCGATCCAGAGGAACACCATAAATTAAGGTTGCATCAGCAGAAGCTGAGAGCTTTGGCAGAGAATCAAGCGCATAAACATGCCCTGGTGACACAGCATAGACTATACAATGTGGGGGAGAAGGCAAGTAAATTACCAGCATGGTTGGAGCGGAGACATAGGGAGTGGTCTTGGGTGCTCAGTGTGCTCTCAGAGGTTAGGATATTGCAAACAACGAGCACAGCTATTGCAGATACATTTGCAACGTACTCTGAGGACATCTATGCATCGAAGACTAGCATGTCAGGGGAGGACTGTACAGTTTTCCTGAAAGACTTCCCTCTACGACAGCTCACGGAGGAAGAAAGAGAAGGGCTGGAGGCTGATCTGACAGAAGAAGAGCTGCTGGGGGCCCTGCTGGGCATACAATCGGGAAAAGCCCCAGGTCCTAACAGCCTCCCCATTGAGATGTACAAGGGACTAGCCGGTATTAATAATAGGTGGCTGTTAGACATGTTGAAAGAACTATATGACAGAGGAAGCTTATCGGATGATCAATATGAATGAGGATCCATCTGTAGAGCAGTCGATCTTAATGGCATTAGACGTCAGGATGGCCTTCGACTCACTTAAGTGGAATTATCTCTTTGCCACACTGGAGCGGCTGGGGTTTGGTACCAGATTTTGCACCTGAGTGAGGCTCCAGTACACCTCTCCCAGGGCAAGAGTTAGGGTAAACGGGGTAGTATAGAAATAATTCGGGCTGCAGAGAGGGACCCGACAGGGCTGTCTACTGTCACCTATGTTATTCACCTTAGCACTGGAGCCATTAGCGGCATGGATCCGGTGTGACCCACTGGTGTGGGGAATTATGTCCTCTGATGGATGGGTGGAACGCATATCCCTATACACAGACGATATTCTGTTATATGTGACGCAGCCCATGGCAACAGTAAAAAGGATAATGCAGATTTTTGGAGAATTTTGGGGAACACTCGGATATACTATAAACTGGTCCAAATCTGAGGTGTATCCTCTTTTGTGGGAAAGACCCAGACGTCCCCTGGAATGTGCGGCACCGAAGTCCACTGAGGGTTTCAAATACTTGGGAATATATGTCACATGGCAACACAGGAAATTTCAGCATGAACTCCCCAAACACAAATGGGGAGAGCTGCACTGTACAAAATGATTAGCCTCAGGGTCCTGTATGTTTTGTAGAATACACCCTACAGGTTCTCCAGGGAGGTATTTTGGAGAATAGACGAAGAGGTTCGCAGCCTGCTTTGGAATGGAGGGACACCCAGGATTTTCCTGGCTAAGCTACAAAACAGTGTCTATGATGGTGGCTTTGCGATTCCAGATATTAGAAAGTACTACTGGGCTGCTAACCTTCTGATAATTAATGGCTGGATTTTCGCAGATTAACAGGATCCAGCCTTCCGAGTGGACAGGAGTACAATTGGCAGGGTGGTCCTGAGGCCCTTGTGGGAGATGTACGAAGAGAGAGACTCCCCCCGCAATACACATTGGCAGTGGTCCAAACGTGGAAGGAGGCAAATGTTTTGTGGGTTTGGGGGGAGACTAACGGTGCTTACCCCACTGTGGCACAGTGATTTGTTGGTGGAAGTAAGAGGCCTGACTGGGTTTAAACAATGGGAACTAATAGGAATTGAGCATCTAAATGATGTGTGGAAGGGATCTTCCCTTGTTACATTTGAGGCACTCTAAAGGGATTTTGGCCTTTGTGAAACTGACCGATTTAGATACGTTCAGTTGGGCCATGTGCTTCAGAGGCATATGATAGAAGGAGACCAATTGCCAGACTCTTCACTGTTGGAAGATAGGGTGCTCACCGAATCAATACCAGAGAAAGGGATCTCTGTGATCTATAAGAAAGTGGTCCATAATGCTCCAGACTTAAGTAAGGGTGTGAGGGAGGCATGGGCCTCAGATTTAAGGGTGCTGGAAGATGAGGAATGGGAGGAGGCATTGAGGGAACCCAGGGAAATTGCAATAAGGGCACGCTTTCGACTGATTCAACTTTGAATACTCCAAAGATCTTACTATGGTCGGACCCTTCTTCATAAAGTAGGGAGAGCAGATTCACCATTATGCCTGAGGGGTTGTGCTGAAGAGGGGAAATTTTTTCACACTATATGGGGATGCCCCTTGGGGGGGCGTGGCCTGCAGCCGATGAAGCTGCACACCTAGCGCGACGTTCCGGGGCTCAGTTAAATTAATAGCAGAAAAGAGCCCCGTACAGACCGCACAACACCGCCCCGGCACCGGGGAACATCCTGGCTGATGCGAATACGACACTGGTAAAAATTGCTCGAGGATCGAAGAGAAATAGGTGATTTTTCCACGTGACCACTAGAAAACAAGATGGCGACCGCGCCCTGATGCCGGCTCTGCTGTGCACCCATCTCAGAGGGGAGAGGACGGAAAGCCTACGACCGTGGAAACAACAATCCCGCATTCCAGAGCAGTCCTGCATTAGCGATGTTCCCCCTCACCTTCCCAGGGGGGAACAAAGATGCGGAAAGGCAGATGAGAAGAGGTAGCACGGCGGCGCGGATGAGTCGAGGTGAGACGACCCACCCAGTCGGGACCAAGCAGTCCACAGCTGATCCTTCGACCCACGGTCCCGCTAAGGAAGGGGGCCGAAAGCATCACGAGTGGTTCTAATCATCTAACAGAGGCTCAATCAAAATGGAAGAAGGGGAGATACCCAGTACCCCCTCACAAAAATGTAATATCATCCATCCTGGTGCTTGGTAGTGCACGTCAGAGACGGTGTGGGTCTCACCCCGCAGAAATCTCAGAACAAGAGCCTCGGAACTCAACAATCTAAGGCACCTCCTTCCGTGAGTACGCACTAGAACTGAATAATGGGTAAGCCAAAAAAATGTGAGAGGCAAGACCTGGAAGAACCCATAGTTACCAGGCTGCCTGGGCAATCTCCTAATTTAAACTCACAAGACTGCTCAACACACCAGGAGACGACATTGCACACGGTCCTTCAAGCCATCAGGGAGTCTCGCAAAGCACTCAAGCAAAAAATAGATAACTTGACAGTAGACCTTTCACTGCTATGAGATGACCACCGTAGACTCACAGAGGAAGTGGGAACGAACAAAAAGGCTCTTGAACAAATAACATCAACACTGAAATCCTCATCCACTGAACTCATGGAACTCACCTCCCGGGTCAAAATCTTGGAAACTAGGGCAGAAGATGCCGAAAGCAGCGCTCGCAGGAGCAACCTCAGACTGATCGGTCTGCAGGAGGGAGTGGAGTTATCAGCCGCAAATATGGAATCCTTCCTGGAAAACTGGCTCGAAGAAACTGTGACCCGAGAGCCTCTCGATGTTTTTTGCGATAGAAGGAGCCCACAGAGTACCAGCAGACCTCCTCCCCCCGGAATGAGACCACGACCAATAGTGGCGAAACTGTTGCAGTTCAAAGACAGAGACTACATACTATCGCAAACCCGTTTAAAAGGCAAAATCACACAAAAAAAACTGTGAGTCATGATTTTCCCGGATTTCACTAAAGGAACGCAAGCGCAAAGGGCTTCCTTCAACGACCCCAAACGCATTTTACGCGAACATGGTATAAAATATGCAATGCTTTTCCCGGACAAACTCAGAGTGGAGTATGAAGGCAAAACGCATTTTTGTTCGTCACCGCAATTAGTCGGGGAATGGCTGAAATCCCAGAATATTGTTGCTCACAGACCTCGTTGCAAGACCCCTCGCACATCTGTCAGGAAGCGCAGCAGATCCACCAAACGAAGCACGGAGTTCGCCCCCCAAGACACCAAACTCTCCAAGAAATGCGTGAAGCAGTGGACGCTGCAGCAGCACTGAGTGGAGGATCCTTCCCCCTTTCCCAAACATCTTGTAATACCTCAGATCCAGATGGACCCAGTCTTAAACCTTCAAAGCTCCGCGAGTCAGGGAGACGAAGACGGTGCAAATGGTCGAAAGCAGCGCATGATAACGCTGCCGTGAAGTATGTAAACTCATACATCTGGACCCCCATGCTAGCATTAATTTGGACCACGGATACACTTCATGTTACACTTCCTTGAATTCGGAAAGCTACGTATCTTAACTACATGAGTGTCAGCCATAAATTCGGCGGGACTAATCATATTTTGTGGATACAGAATTACTTCTGAGATTTTACAGAAGCTCGATTGGAACTGGCTTTTCTCTTAACACCAAATTTATGAGCCTTGAAAAAGTCAGTGAGGACGAAACACGTGTTGGCTGTTTTCTGATTCCCCATATGTTTTGTCTCACGTAAAGACACGATTACTTTGGAATACCGTGTCTTCTTTCCTATTATCAAGGATTAAAATATCTTCTGCAACTCTACTCATCTTGGACTTCTCATCTGTTATATTGCTTGGAGTGCCCTGGTTTGTTTTTTGTCTTCCAAGAGGTACAAGGTGTATAGCCATCTAAAGCGCAGGGGGATACATATAGCTCTATTGCAAGAAACCCATCTAGTAGAACAAGAAGTTAACGCTGTTAAAAAAAGATGGAGAGGCCAAATAATTGCCACTAATTATTCAGCATTCGCAAGGGGAGTGCTGCTTTGGATCCGTCCTGGGGTGCCTTTCCAAGTACTACGCAAGATCATAGACAAAGAGGGGAGATATGTAATCGTAGCCCGGAGATTAGAGGGAAAAGATGTAGCCATAGGCAGCATATATGCGCCAAATCAAGACCAAGGGGAATTTTTTGACAAGTTATCTCTGGAAATAGGCCCACTCCTAGCAGGTCCGAACATAATTGGGGGTGACTTTAATTGCATAGTAAACATCAATCTGGATATATCGCATCCTCCTCTAACACAATCCCAAACCCTAAAAACTGCCAAATTGGTAACAGACTGGCAGCAACACTGGCAACTAGGAGACAGCTGGAGGCAACTCAACCCACATACTCGGGACTATTCATATTACTCATCGGTTCATGATTTACACGTTAGGCTCAACACTGTCTTAGTCTCCCCTGAAATTCAAAGCGACGTGATAGCAGCCCAATACCTTAGCCGCACAATCTCAGACCATAATCCTCTGATGATCTTGCTGAATTGGGTTAGAGAAAGATCAACGATACCAACGTGGTGCCTCAGGCCAGAAATGCTCGAAGATGAGGCATTTAAATGCCTTCTACATACAACCATTGTCAAATTTTTAAAGCAAAATGCGGAGATGGTGTCCTCCAGATCCATCAAGTGGGAGACGTTAAAAATAGTAATCAGGGGCACATGTATTAACAAGACTATAGGAGTTCGGAAGTCAATAGAAACAGAGCTCCGGAAACTGGAAGACTCCCTTAGGGACATCGAGGACATCGAGCGTAGGCGCCCTGTACAACCAGACGTTGCCCCCCTGTTGATCGAAACCAAATCCAAAATAGCCGAAGCATACACAAGATTAGCACTCTTCGACTACAAGCAGCATTTAATCAAACAACACTCAGAAGGTGATAAGGCAGGCGCCCTGCTAGCCTGGCTCGCTAAGCCACCAAAACAACAAACAGTCATAGTCGAGATTGAAGAAATCTCAGGTAACAGAGTATATAGCCAGAAAGAGATAAACGCTAGCTTTACTAAATACTATTCAACATTATATGCTCCTCCCACCTAAACACTAAACATCTCCCAGATACAGGAGTTGGAGGAACTCGCCCTCCCTAAACTGGGAACTGAGGAGAGTTTGACCTTAGCAGCACCAATATGAATCACAGAGATCAAAACTGCGAGCCAAAGTATGGCAAGGGGCAAGGTACCGGGAGCTGACGGACTCCCATCGGAGTTCTATACCTATGCCAGGATCTACTAGCCCACATCTTTGCACAATATATGTAGAAGCATGGAACAACAAGAGCCTGCCACAATCCACTAACAAAGCTATTACGATACCCCTACTGAAACCAGATAGACCACCTACTGATGTCCGCTCATACCGCCCATTATCCATGCTTAACTTGGATTACAAAATATTAAGCTGGATACTAGCTAATAGACTCTTACCTCATATGTCCTCGTTGATCCACCAAGATCAATCAGGCTTTATCCCACAATGTAGTACGGCCCAAAATATTAGGCGCCTAGTATCAGTACTCCACTCCATACCCCCGACAATGACACAAGCGGCGATCATATCAGTAGACATCGAGAAGGCCTGAGATGGGACTATTTGGAACAGGTCATGTTAAGGTTGGGGCTGGGAGAGGGATTTGCACGATGGACAAAACTACTGTACACTAACCCTACCGCGAGGGTGCGAACAGATAGTACTATATCCGGCCGTTTCCAAGTTGGTAGGGGCACTAGACAAGGTTGTCCATTATCCCCCCTTCTCTTTGTGGTGGCGGTAGAACCCCTAGTTCAAATGGCTAGAACAGGGCAGTATTTTAGGGGCATCTCAATTAACAATTGGACTCATCATATCGCCCTCTCTGCAGATGACATGCTGTTCTTCCTTCAGAGCCTGGAGGTTGACCTGTCAGGAGTAATGACTATGTTGGAGAACTACGGAGTAGCCTCTGGGCTCCGAATGAATTGGAGGAAATCTTCTTTCTTTTCTATGATTGAGGGCACCACTGAACCCAAAGACACAAGAGGTCTACCCTGGTTCCCCAACACGTTTAAATATTTAGGAGTGAATATGGGGGTCATTACAACATTGGCGGTAAAAGGCGCCTACCGCCGTGCACAAGACCGCCAATACACCGCTGCAGCGGCGGTATTCCGCCACAGCTATTATGACACACATCTTGGAATCCGCTGAAATTCAGATTCCCACACAACACCGCCACACCAAAGGTCAGTGATAAACTGGCGGAAACAAATCCTCCACCTCCACGCCAACAGAAACACGCCCATGCTATTACGACCCACGAATCAACGCAGCGGTCTTTCAGCCGCGCTCAAAATACACACACATCTCCAAAACACCACCACATTGGACAATTCCAAATACACACACCTGATACACATACAAACAACACTCCCACACACCCAATACAATATAAAACACACACCCACATCACCCACAAACCCCTACGACCACAATTCACGGACGAATGCCAGAGAGACAGCACAGAATAGACAACCCCATCACACAGAGGCACACAACACCATCACCCACACAACATCCACGCACAAAACACCACACACCACTACACTCACCACACTCATCACCACATACACCACCCCACACATCACCCACACCACCCCATGTCACGCCAAAGACACCCCTGCTTCTCCGAGGAGGAGCTCAGGGTCATGGTGGAGGAAATCGTCTGGGTAGAGCCACAGCTATTTGGCTCACAGGTACAGCACACATCAATAGCCAGGAAGATGGAGTTATGGCGCAGAATAGTGGACAGGGTGAACGCCGTGGGACAGCACCCAAGAAATAGGGAGAACACCACGAAGAGGTGGAACGAGCTACGGGGGAAGGTGCGTTCAACGGTCTCCTGGCAAAACATCACGGTACAGCGGACTGGCGGCAGACCCCCACCTCCTCCCCCACAACTAACAACATGGGAGGAGCAAGTCTTGAGCATCTTGCATCCTGCGGGCCTCGGAGGAGTCGATGGAGGATGGGACACTGGTAAGTCAAATCTTAACTATCATATCCCCCACCCTACCTGCATGCTATCACACCCCCCACCCTCACACCCTCCCCTATCACTCCAAATCCTCACTAATCTACCCATAACACAAACCACCCATCCCAACACCAAGCCCTCAATTACACAACTAAGCAAGGACACCCATCACGAAAGCATGCCCACTGTACATACCCAGAACACCCCCCCAACCATCATCACACAAACCCACACACAGGAATGCTTGCACTGGGGTACACAAACACCCACCCATTGCACACCAGTACACACACACATGCAATAATCATGCTCTTATGCCCCTGCAGGAACCCGAAGGACCGTCACCACACCAGAGGGTCCAGACAACACCACTCCACCCCCAGAAGAGGCCCACAGTGACGACAGCAGCTCTGCCCTACTGGATCCTGATGACCAGCCCGGACCATCGTGGGCCTCAGGGCAGTCGGTTCCCCTTGCACAGGCACAGCCCAACACCAACCTTCCACCCTCTGGTAACACCAGCACAGCACCCACCCAGCGGGCCCAAACCTCCCTACCCAGGACAGGACAGGTCAATCAGCGGTGTGTCCACCACTACAGGGAACCCAGGATAACCCACCACCCCAACAACAACAGGGACCTGGGGGCAGTGGTAGTGGGCACACGGTCCAGGGGACGGAGGCACAGGAACACAGGGGAACTGGGAGGGCTGCTGTGCGACAGGGGGCGGACAGGCCAAGGGAACCCACTCTCCACGAGGCCCTATCCTCCATCATGGGAGCATACCACCACTCCCAGCAGAGAACGATGGCGACAGTCCTGGACAAGTTGCAGGAGACCCTGCGCCTGCAGGACAAACTGTATTTGGGGTTCAGGGAGGAGCTCAGGACCATCAGCTCCGCCCTGGGTGCCATCGTAGGGGTGCTGAAGGACATACAGCAGACCTTGAGGGACACCGTGGCACTCCAAGGGGCCCCTGACACTAGCCAGGATGATGAACTGCCCACCACCTCTGCCGGTGCTAGTGGACAGGACGCCCCGCCACAGGACCACCACACCAGCACCCCACCCCCTGCAGACGGACAACCACCACGCAAGAGGTCCCTGAGATCCAGGAACAGGACAGAGCAAGATGGCAAGACCCCCGCTAGGAAATGAGACCAACCTGATTGTCCTCCCACTGTCCCACTTTGTTACCCTGTCCATACTTAAACTGCACCAGCTCCACTTCCTATGCCCAGATGGGCAGTCCACCTGTGAGACTAATAGACTGGACTCTGCCATGGACATTCCTCCGCCATCACCCATCACCAATTTACAAACCCCTCCCATTTCAGAGCACTTCAATAAACACCCTTGAAACACAAAACAATCTGGAGTCAGTCTGTGATTTAGTAAATATGTATTATCAATGACAGTGTCATAAAGGGTTTACCATTGTAAGGCTAACATACCTATGTCACACATAACAAACCCTTGAAGGATGCAAGCAGTTGACACGTAGGTAACCACACCTGTGAAACCGTAATGGAAGGGTACAACTCATTTACCAAATAGTGATTTAAATCGAGAAACAGGATAGAGGTAGACGTGTGAAAGTTAATGAAATGGTAAGAATGAAAATGTTCTCACCTGTGTCTCACTGGAAATATTGCTGTATGACTGACTCCCTGTTGTCGTTGTCTTCTTCCTCAGCTTCATCCTCATCACTGTCCACAGGCTCAACAGACTCCACATCTGCTACAACACCGTCATCTGGATCATCCTCCTGCAGAAAAGGCACCTGGCGTCGCAAAGCCAAATTATGGAGCATGGAGCAGGCGATGATGATGTCGCACACCTTCTTCGGTGAGTAGAATAGGGATCCGCCTGTCATATGGAGGCACCTGAACCTGGCCGAAGGTGCGTTCGATCACCCTCCTAGTCCGCCCATGGGCCTCATTGTACCGTTCCTCTGCCCTGGTCCTGGGATTCCTCACTGGGGTCAATAGCCAGGAAAGGTTGGGGTAACCAGAGTCCCCCAATAGCCATACACGGTGCCTCTGGAGTTGACCCATCATATCAGGGATGCTGCTATTCAGCAGGATGTAGGCGTCATGCACTGAGCCAGGGAACATAGCATTTACCTGGGAGTTCCTGTACACCTGTTTACTCCTGTGGGGGGGACCAGAGTTACATGGGTCCCATCAATGGCACCTATGACGTTGGGGATATGTCCAAGGGGATAGAAGTCACCTTTCACTGTAGGCAAATCCTCCACCTGAGGGAAAATGATGTATCTCCTTACGTGTTTCAGCAGGGCAGACAACACTCTGGACAACACGTTGGAAAACAGAGGCTGGGACATCCCTGATGCCATGGCCACAGTTGTCTGAAAAGACCCACTTGCAAGGAAATGGAGCACTGACAGCACCTGCACGTCAGGGGGAATTCCAGTCGGATGGCGGATTGGTGACATCAGGTCTGGGTCCAACTGGGTACATAGTTCCTGGATTGTGGCACGGTCAAACCGGTAGGTGACGATGACATGTCTCTCTTCCATTGTCAACAGGTCCACCAGCGGTCGGTACACCGGAGGATTCCGCCATCTTCTCATATGTCCCAGCTGACAGTGCCTACGAAGGACAACAGCGAAGAACTAGTCATTATTCCTCAAGGTATGTACCCACAGTTACACACAAGACTACACCACTCACAAAACCCTTCCTGTATGTGTGTTGAGTGTAGGCCTAGCTATGTGTGACGCAGTAGTAAATTAAGCCATGTGGGCCCCTGAAATGGCGGCTGCCTGACCTCCAAACTGGGACAATGGAATTGTGGGGTAACTGCGCTGGCGTTGCACACCGTCGCGGTAGGCGGTCGTAGACCGCAGCGCAATGCTGCATTGGTTCACATTGGACCCTATGGGTCCCAGGAGCCAATGAACAGGTGCGCCGGCGGTGATGATGCGCACCGCCGCGGATGTCACCGCCGCGGACGTCACCACCATTTTCTATCTGTTCAATCACTAGATACCTGACCTTCGACAGGAGAGGACCTACACTGCAAGTGCTGCTGTGACCTCGGTCTGGAAGCAACAATGGCTGCTGCGTCTGTGGAAAGGGCCCCTGCCTTCACTGCACAGGAGTTGGAGAAACTGGTAGACGGGGTCCTCCCCCAGTACACGCTACTCTATGGTCCTCCAGACCAACAGGTTAGTACACAGGGAGCACGTTGTATGGGCTAGGCCTGGGTGGAGAGGGCTGGGTGGAAGAGGGAAGGGGGCAGAGTTTGTAGAATAACAATGCATGGGAATGAATGGGCCACATGGCCAGAGTAGGGAGGGGGCCACTCACAACGACGGTGCAGTTGGTAATGACTGTTCCTCTTTCCTTGTGCATGTCATGTAGGTCAGCGCCCACCAGAAGAGGGACATTTGGCGTGCCATCGCCAAGGAGGTCCGGACCCTGGGGGCCCACCAGAGACGGGGCACCCACTGCCGTAAGAGATGGGAGGACATTCGCCGCTGCAGCAAGAAGACGGCAGAGGCTCAGCTGGGGATGGCCTCCCAACGTGGGAGGGATGCCCGTCGCACCATGACCCCCCTGATGTTCCGGATCCTGGCGGTGGCCTACCCGGAGTTGGATGGGCACTTGAGGGCATCACAGCAGACACAAGGGGGTGAGTACAACCTCATTCTGATGACTTTGCGTGCAGTGGAGGTGTCTGGGTGGGGGAGGTGGGCTGTGGGTGTCCCTAGGCCAGGGCGAGTTAGGTAGGCAAGGCCCCTCTGTAATGTAGACCATGTGGCACTCTACCCCACCTCAGCAGAGTGCAAAGTCGAGGTACAGTTGTCCCTGTGGCATCCATGTGCGCAGATGTCCACCATTGCCATGTAGGCCACATCCCAGAAATTGCATGTGCAGAGGGCAGGAGCACGGCGTAATGCAGGGGGCTGCTGTGTCTGTCTTGTCTGCCAACGGTAGCGGTAATCCATGCACTAAAACTCTCTTTCTTCTGTCTCCCACCCTTTTTCTACTCTCCCTGTCCTTTTGTACATCAGCATCAACAGGCGGAGGTACAGTGGCACCGGAGCACGAGGGAGCTGCATCCCACATGGCCATGGAGGGCCACACCACGGACTCTGAATGCACCAGTGGGACGGAGGGCGAGGGGAGCTTTACATCGGCCACCGGATCACCAAGCAGCGACACGGACAAGTTCGCCGATGGGGGCTCCCTTGTGGTGGCGGCACCATCTGTGCCCCCCACCTCTACAGGTACAGCTGCCAGCTCCCCTACCAGCCCCGCCCTCCCAGCAGCTCCTCAGCGTTCGCCCCGTGCCTGCTCACCCAGGAGAATGGGCATCACCTTTGCCCCAGGCACTTCAGGCCCTGCCCCTGTCACCCCTGCTGCCTTCAGTGAGGAGGCCATTGACCTCCTCAGGTCACTCACTGTTGGGCAGTCTACCATTGTGAATGCCATCCAGGGTGTAGAACGAGAGTTGCAACATGGTAATGCATTCCTGGAGGGCATTCATTCTGGTCAGGCTGTCCTTCAGCGAGCCCTGCAATCTCTGGTCTCAGCACTGATGGCAGCCATTTTCCCTGTCTCTAGCCTCCCCCCTCCAACTTCCTCCACCCAGACCCAATCTCCTGTACCCCAGCCCATCCCAAGCACACCTACAGACCAGCATGCACACAAGTCAACACACACAAGTAGCTCAAGCAAACATAAGCACCACACACACCACAGGCACTCACGCAAGCCTCACCCACGTACAGACACAGCAACATCCACTGCCTCCACTGTGTCCCCCTCCTCCTCTTCTCCCTCCTCCCTCCCAGTCTCATCTACACACACACCTGCATGCACCACATCTACAGGCACCATGAATCGCACAAGGACACCCAGCACCACAAGCTGCTCACCTGCACTCACCACCTCCACTGCCATTTACACGTCCCCTGTGTCCTCTCCCAGTGTGTCTGTGACGCCCCCTCCCAAAGTACACAAACGCCCGCAATCACTCACCCAACATCCATCCACCTCACGACAGCCTCCAGTACCTGCACCTGCACCCAAAACACCTAAAGTGACACCTCCTACAACCACCTCCTATTCCTCCACTCCCAGACCCCCTCCAGCTACCCATCCCAGTGTTCGTCAGAAACTGTCCCTCTGTAAAGTTTACCTTTTTGCCCCCACCCCCTCCAATTAATCAGTCCCGTCGTAGCGCCTCAGCCAAAAAGCCTCCAATACCAGTGGTGCCTGATCAAGGTTTGTGGAGTGCACCGGCCACCAGGGCAGGCAGTAGGACCTGGAGCCAAGGCACTGGCAGCCCACCCCCTGTAAAGGCTCGAAAATTGGAGAGTGGACGACGGGACCGTGTTAAGACTCCTGGTGGGAAAACAACTAACATGGGTTCCAAGGGGATTGGAGAGTCAGCTGTGACATCACCAAAGGTGGGGAAGGGCCAGAGGAAGTCTGCCCAGCCTGTTGTGAGTGTCACGGTGGAGAAGTGCGCCATCATTTCCGGCGGTCAACACACAACCGCCAGCACCGTCGTCACTGGTCCAGAGACCACCGCCGGAGTCACAGCCCAGGAGGGCCCAAGTATCGTCACTGGTCCAGAGACCACCGCCAGAGTCAGAGCCCAGGAGGGCCCAAGTATCGTCACTGGTCAGGAGACCACCGCCGGAGTCACAGCCCAGGAGGGCACAAGTATCGTCACTGGTCCAGAGACCACCGCCGGAGTCACAGCCCAGGAGGGCCCAAGTATCGTCACTGGTCCAGAGACCAACGCCAGAGTCACAGCCCAGGAGGGCCCAAATATCGTCACTGGTCCAGAGACCACCGCCGGAGTCACAGCCCAGGAGGGCCCAAGAATCGTCACTGGTCCAGAGACCACCGCCGGAGTCACAGCCCAGGATGGCCCAAGTATCGTCACCAGTCCAGAGACCACCGCCGGAGTCACAGCCCAGGAGGGCCCAAGTATCGTCACTGGTCCAGAGACCACCGCCGGAGTCAGTGCCCTGGAGGGCCCCGGCTGCCACAGCCCCGCTGGGCAATGATGGAACGTCATGCCACACACCAATGCCCAGTGTAGAGAACGTCATGCCACACACCAATGCCCAGTGTAGAGAACGTCATGCCACATACCAATGTCCGTATCAGAACCGCCATGTCAAAGCACCACTGAACTGGGCAAATACCGTCATGGCAAAGCACCGCTGAACAGGGCAAAGACCGCCATGGCAAAGCACCGCTGAACAGGTCATGCACCGCCATGGCAAAGCACCGCTGAACAGTCCAGAACCGCCATGTCAAAGCACAGATGAACAGTCCAGAACCGCCATGGCAAAGCACCGCTGAACAGGTCATGCACCGCCATGTCAAAGCACCGCTGAACAGTCCAGAACCGCCATGGCAAAGCACCGCTGAACAGGTCATGCACCGCCATGTCAAAGCACCACTGAACTGGGCAAAGACCGCCATGGCAAAGCACCGCTGAACAGTGCAAGCACCGGGTAGGAATGAATGGACCGCCACATCATGCTTCCTTATCCCATGTGCAGCTGGGACAGTGACAGGACAGGAACTTTCACGGGGAGACTTATCCAGTCTGGGCACCAGTCCCCCCCAGTACCAGTAGAGACCTGCATCTACTTGAGAGACTGTGGCTTTGCACTCCCCAGGATGGTAGAGTGGGCAACCCACCCACTGTTATCCACTTGAGAGACTGTGGCTTTGCACTCCCCAGGATGGTACAGTGGGCAAGCCACCCACTGTAGAGACTTGAGTGACTGTGGCTTTGCACTCCCCAGGATGGTACAGTGGGCAAGCCACCCACTGTAGAGACTTGAGAGACTGTGGCTTTGCACTCCCCAGGATGTTCCAGTGGGCAAGCCACCCACTGTAGAGACTTGAGGGACTGTAGCTTTGCACTCCCCAGGATGGTACAGTGGGCAAGCCACCCACTGTAGAGACTTGAGAGACTGTGGCTTTGCACTCCCCAGGATACATCAATGGGCATGGAGCCCCGTCGTGGATCTGGCTTTTCAGTCATCCGGCTGAGCTGCCCCCCTTCCCTTCCCCCTGAGGTGCCTGTAGTATTTCTATCTGATGCACCGGCAGTGTTCTCTCCGATTGTGGTCAGGTATCCTTTGTGGGCCTCGCCCATGCAATTTTGGACTGTTGGTGCACGGACATTGTTATGTACATATCTGCACTACTTCTCGTATTGTTTATAATTATGGCTGATTTCCAAATATATATCTGTATATTTTTGTATGACATATATATTGCCACATTACAATGTTTGACCGAATTTCGCATTGTCTTTTCATTCTTCCGGGGGGATTGTGGGTTGTTACTGTGATTTTTGTGAATGCATTGGTGTGTATGTTGTAATATGCGAGGGTGGGGGTGTTTGGTGGGTGACCCACTAACTTTTGCCTCCCCCCTTCCCCGTGTCGTAGGTGCAGTACTCACCGCTGTCTTCGGCGCCTACGTAGCTGTTGGTCGTAGAGGAGCAGAAACACAAGGGCAGGGAGTATTTGGAGTTCCGGCTCCATGGAGTCCTCGTTCCTCGTGGGATGTGTTCAGGTGAGCGTTTTCCCATAGCAAAAGCTGTTTCCGCCTTGTTTTTATCCGCGGTAAATCCGCCCCGGAAACGGTGGCGTATTGGCGGGTTGTAATAGTGTGGGACGGTACATTGTCTTCCGCCTGTCTGATGGCGGTGACCGCCGCGCTGTTTGTTTATACCGCCGTGGCGGGCGGTGTGTTAAAGTGGCTGTCTTTGTTGGCAGTTTCCGCCAGGGTCATAATTCCCTTTTTTTTTACTGCCGGCCTGTTTGCGGTATTACCGCCGCTTTAACACCGTCCACCAGGGTTGTAATGACCACCTATATTCCACAAAATGGAAGACTTGCTGGAAGGAAACATACATGGAGCACTCAGAGGGATTAGAGCTAGCATGCGCTTCTGGGAGACATTGCCCCTGACGGTCACAGGAAGAATTGCCTTGCTTAAAATGATAGTGTTACCTAGAATGCTATATTACTTCTCCACCATCCCACTCATAATCCCGAAAGCAGTATTCAGAAGCATAGAATCCATAACTGCAGGTTTTACCTGGGGAACGGGCAGGCACAGAATAGCGCTACACTCCCTTCAAAGACCCACTGCAGAGGGAGGTTTGGCTGCCCCAGATCTAGAAATATATTACTGGGCAGGGCAATTACAGTGGCTAGCAAAACTTATTAGCGAACCCCCAGTTGCAAAAGAATTACAGATCCCCTTAAATTGCCCACTTGAAAAGATACTTGGTATACTATTGAACCCCAAGAAACCCAAACAACAATTATCATTGGAGTGGGAATCAACAAGATATTGCTGGGAACAATACCTAAAGCGTACCCACACAAAGACTCCATACGCACCGGAGGCGTCCTTGGCCTGCTTGAAATACATAATAAAGGACCAATCGCTAATAGGCATTAATAAACTAGTAGCACATAACATTACAAAGTTGGGAGATCTATACAACAACGGAAAACTGCGCACATACGCAGAGCTCCAAGATCAATTCGATCTCACATCTGGATTATTCATTACCTACAGCGCAATCACCAGAATCACACAAAAGACATAGGGGCGGGATCACTGAACCGCCGACCCATGGAGGTGGTAACCTTCTCTGCTCAATAGGGGAACAGAAAGGAGTAATATCAGAAATATATAAATCCTTGCAAAACAGTACATGCACACCTCTAAACAAACTCAAAATTAAGTGGCAGACAGAGTTAAACACCACCATTGACGAATCTCATTGGGCTAGGATCACCTCTCATGTTTACTCAGTGTCTAGAAACGCCAGATTTAAATTAATAAAGGTATACATTTACCATAGGGCCTATTTAACCCCGCAAATGATAACTAAAATATACAGGCTGTCCCTGATGGGCCGAGCCAGCCGCAGGGCTTGTACATATGCTTTGGAGTTGCCCACAACTTAGTTCATACTGGGTAGAAATATTTAGGAATATTTCCACTAGCACTGAAAGGGCGCTGACCATGTCTCCCCTGGTGGCCCTACTGGGGGACTTCCCAAGTCCCTCAGCTTATAAAACATCCAACAAACTTATCGACCTGGCTTTTATTCTCGCCAAAAGGGAAATCACTTCACATTGGAAAGACTCAGTGGGCCCGCAAGTAAATAGATGGCAGTATGCCTTAGAAAGATGGGGGAAATTGAGGGAACAATATTACTAAAAAAAGCATTACAGGGGTGGAGACCTAAAGATAGCGCCACACAATGGGACACAATATTGGAAAGCCTGAAAACCCTCGACGCCCCTGCCCCAGAGGATACTACAACTGCCTCGGAATCCGAATCTGAATCTGCCCCCACGCTTACAACGTAGTACCATGCGTGTTTCTGATGTACTGTTATCTCAAATAGAGAATAGTCAACTCAGGAACATAATTTGATATCTTAAGTGCAAGAACAGGGGGAGGGGGAGGGGGAGGGGGGATCCTTGAATGATGTTGGGAACATTTATTGAATGTATACTATTGACATGTTTAAAAAAAGAAAACGCAATAAAAGATATTTAAAAATATGGGGATGCCCCTTGATACAAGGGTACTGGTATAAATTAAGTCAGGTGATGTCCTGGGTCGTGGACTTAGAGATTCCCTTAGAAGCTAAGATGTTACTTTTGGGGATACAGGGGGATATCCCGTGGCCAAGGTATCAAGGAATTTGGGTGAAACTAGCCTTGGGAATTGCAAAGCAAAATATTACAAAGGACTGGGGCAAACAGGAGGTTTCAAGACTGTCAGAACTGGAAGGGGATTGGACTGGTGCCAGAAGGCAGAATGGGTGATATACAAAGGAAGGGCTGTACTAGAAAGTGAGAAAAGATCTGGGGGAATGGAAGGCCCATAGAGTCATGGACTTGGAGCACATATCATGAGGGTAAGAAGGTGGAGGGGATGAAAAACAAGCTGTTAGGGACAATGGGTATAGACTATTGGCCGTACAAGCACCCCTGCGACTGATGGGATTGAAGTGGTATTACTAACCTAAGCGACCAGGCTGCGGAATGTACTGTATGCAATGAATGGTTACACCATGATGTTGTACCCTCATTGTTCAATAAAATGAAAAGAATTTAAAAAAAAGAAATGAACTGCCAAGGGAATGCCTGCATATGAAATGATGATGGACATTGGATTCTATATGTATACCTGGTTTTCTGAATGACATGAATACAACACTTCTGCTAAAAACCTACATATTTGTTTTGAAAGCTACATTTTCTAAGACAAGCCATAAATGATAGAAAGCTGTTACCTAGACCTGCACATTTTAAGGTACTAAAAAAATGATATCAAATGGCCACAGCGAAGGAAAATGAGAAAATGACTAAGCAACTGAAGGGTTCATATAGACAGTGGCTAGAAAACATGTGGGATAGACAAGAGAAATTGAGGGAGGGTGCAATGGAGGGTGTAAGAGGCTTTCCTGCAAAAGTCAAGGAAACAGATGACAAAAATAATTCTAATGAGGGTGAAAAAACAGGATCATGACTCAGACAAGGGGAATAATTTGCTTAATAATCTTTTGTGAATTCCAAATACTGAGAGGGCACTGTAGAAAAGTACCATCTTTCTTGGCATGTTATCCCCAATTTTACATGTATATCAGTACCCAAGTGCTCATAGTTTGTGGCCTGAATGTGTGTCCCTGTGTACTGCCTAACCCTGTCACTGAGGCTCTGCTAATCAGAACCTCAGTGCTCATGCTCTCTCTACCTTTAAATTTGTCACTATAGGCTAGTGACTACATTTACCAATTCTAATTGGCATACTGGACCCCCCTTATAATTCCCCAGTATATGGTACTCAGGGCATTGGGGTTCCAGGAGATCCATATGGGCTGCAGCATTTCTTGTGTCACCCATAGTGTGCTCAGACGAACCCTTACACAGTACTGCCATTGCAGCCTGCGTGAAATAACGCACACGCTATTTCACAGCCATTTTCACTGCACTTAAGTAACTTATAAGCCACCTATATGTCTAACCTGCACTTGCTGAAGGTTAGGTGCAAAGTGTGAGGGCACCTTTGAACTAGCAAAGGTGCCCCCACATAGTTCAGGGCCATTTGCCCTGACTTTGTTAGTGCGGGGACACCATTACACGCGTGCACTACACATAGGTCAATACCTATATGTAGCTTCACAATGGTAACTCCGAATATGACCATGTAACATGTCTAAGATCATGGGATTGTCCCCCCATTCCAAATCTGGCATTGGGGACCCAATTCCATGCATCCTGGGGGCTCCACTATGGACCCCCAGTACTGCCAAACCAGCTCTCTGAGGCTTGCACTGCAGCTACAGCTGCTGCCACCTCACAGACTAGGTTCTGCCCTCCTGGTGTCTGGGCAGCCGAGTCCCAGGAAGGCAGAACAAAGCATTTCCTCTGAGAGCAGGGTGTTACACCCTCTCCCTTTGGAAATGAGTGTTACAGGCTGGGGAGGGGTAGCCTCCCCCAGCCTATGGAAATGCTTTGAAGGGCACAGATGGTGCCCTCCTCGAATAAGCCAGTCTACACTGGTTTAGGGAACTCCAGTTCCTGCTCTGGCGGGAAACTGAACAAAGGAAAGGGGATTGACCACTCCCCATGTCCATCACCACCCTAGGGGTGGTGCCCAGAGCTCCTCCAGTGTGTCTCAGACCTCTGCCATCTTGTTTTCAGAGGTGTGGGGACATTCTGGAGGCCTCTGAGTGGCCAGTGCCAACAGTTGACGTCAGAGACCCCTCCTGATAGGTGCATACCTGGGGTAGGTAGCCGATCCTCCTCTGAGGACTATTTAGGGTCTCTCCTGTGGGCTTCTCTTCAGATTACGACTTGCAAGAATCCACCAGGCCTCCTCTGCACTTCTCTCTTCGACTTCTGCCAAGGATCGACCGCTGACTGCTCCAGGACACCTGCAAAACTGCAACAAAGAAGCCAGAAGACCACCAGCTAAATTATAGCACCAAATCCTGCCGACTTTCTCCACTGTTTCCTGGTGCTTCATGCTCTGGGGGCTGGCTGCCTTCACCCTGCACTGGAAGCCATGAAGAAATCTCCTGTGGGTTGACGGAGTCTTCCCCCTGCTTCAGCAGGCACCAAACTACAGCCTCACCTGTACGCGGGGCCCTCTCTCATCTTGACGTGCGTGGCCCCTGCAACACAGGCAGTGGACCCAAGTGACCCAGACTGTCCAGAGGGCCAACTGTCCGAATTTGGAGGAGGTGAGGCTTTTCCTCCCCTCCCCAGACAGTAATCTTGTGCACCATGTGATCTGCAGCTTCAAGGGCTTCTGGGACAATTTCCAAGAAATCCTGCATGCACAGCCGAGCCTAGGTCCCCAGCTCTCCGTCCTGTGATGCTCAGCTCCCTGAGTTGACCTCCAGTGTCGTGGGACCTCTCTTTGCAGTGTTGAGATGACCGCCGTGTTCAGTCTTCTTGAACCCGTGTTCAAGGACTCCTGCAGGTGCTTCCCTCCACCCAGTGGGTTCTCTACGTTGCTGAGGGCCCCCTCTGTCTCCCCTCTTGAGTGGCAACATCTTGGTCCTTCCTGGGCCTGGACAGCACCCTTTTTCTTCATCTGTGACTCTTGCAGGTAGCAAGGCTTGTTAGCATTATTTTGCCAAGGAGAGAACTCTGTATCCACCAGCACGCCTTGGGACACCTTCTGCACAAAGCACAATCTCCTACCTCCTTTCGTTGGTGCAAAACCAGCATCTTCTTCCAACCTGGAGGCAGTCATTTTGCACCTTCATCCGGGGTTTAGTGGGCTCCTGCCCCCCTTGGAAACTTTAGCGACTCTTGGACTTGGTCCTCTTCCTTTACAGGTCTTCAGGTCCAGGAATCCGTCTTCAGTGCTTTGCAGTCTGTTGTGGACTTTGCTAAATCCTTTATCACGACTTTAGTGTGTTTTGAGGGAAATAGTAGTACTTTTCTCCTGCTTTCCTGGGTCCTGTGGTGGGGTCTCCTTTACACCCTCAAGGGCATATTTATACTCTGTTTGCCCCGAATTTGCGTCAAAAAATTTAAAAGCAAATTCGGCGCAAATCTTACACGATATTTATACTATGACGCCCGACCCCTCGAACATCAAAATTCCTCAGTGTGCGTCATTTTCCGGATGCAGGAAACCACCTTGCGTTAATGACATGCAAGGTAGGCGTTCCCGTCCAAAAAATGACTTTAAGGCCTGTGTGCCTTATTTATACTCCCGCGTCATTTGGATGCACAGGAGGGGGTGGGCCTTAAAAAATGGTGCACATCCTGATGTGTGCTGTTTTTTAACACCTGGTTGATTGGTTTGAAAAGTGCCCAAAATAAGTTGATAAGTTCGAATTTGAGTTATGTTCAATTCAGAAATGCTAGAATGAATGGGATGACTCAAATGGAAGGTATGAGAATGGGGAATGGGTCAATGCAAATGCAAGTGGTGGAAGAGGAAAAGAAAGTAATCCTGGAATTAATGGAAATGTTGAAATGTTGAAGAGGAGCACTTCTTGTACTTCTGTGATAAATTTGGCACTAGAAGAGGAAATGCAGACATAATTCAGAAAGAATCCAGAATTAATTTGTTCCCTAGATGTGGAAAAACATATTGCCAATGGTGTCGATCCAACCAACTTCTGTGAAGAATATTCATGATCAGAAACTGTTTTGGAGACGATTGCCTACTTAGAACAGTCATAGATGTAGATCAAAGTGCCCATTCATTGACAGTGAGGTGAAAGGCCACCCTGTTTCATTTTTGGTTGATTCAGGGGCTACAGATTTTAAAGGTTGTTCTGCAGAAGTCCCAAACTTCCTCCTCTCTGGACGTGATGTCTAAGTTGTCGGGATCAGTATTAAAAACATTTTTAATTCTTTTACAGCAGATGTCTCAGTAAAATAGGGTAAATTTAATATAATTATCCATTCATTTTGTGTGATTTAGGTCCTGTAAATTTGTTAGGCAGAGACTCACTTTATAAATAATATCGTGATACTTTTCTGTACAGTGGATGGTGTTGCAATTGATACACAAGCTGAAGATTCTGTGTTCAAAATAAAATATTCCTTTGTTTAAGCAAAATACAATCTACCTCTGATTTAAGACTTGCTGCCAAAGAGGACGTGGGGGATTTCTCTAGCAAAGGAATGGGATTGATAAAAAGTGATGAACATGTTAGGATTAAAGTGAAGCCTATGCAGTTTTTCCCAGAATTAAACAGTATAAAAGAGAAGGAATAAAAACTTTCATTGTTTCATGATTGAGCAGGGAATTCTTTGGGAATTCTTGGTAGCCCTTGTGACTCTCCCATGATGGGGATAAATAAACTGAGGGGGGAATTGTATATAGAGCAGTATTTAAGAGGTATTAGTAACATTGTGACTCCATGTTGTTCAGTAGTATTGAACCCAGCAGTCATTTTGTTCAAATTCTATGAGATGCAAAATTGTATACAGTCAGTGATTTATGCCAAGAGTTCCTCTCCATTCCTCTTCATGATGATATCCATTTTTTATCAAACTGTTTTTATTGGTTTTCAAATCAATTCAAGGACAATCAGGAAATACCCGCCGTGTGGCTTACATCGTAAGTATAGCTAATGCCATGAACAGTGTGATATTTATAAAGAAGCGACATAGTTGCCCTTGTAATTAACAGTCTAATAGAGTGCCACACCACATCCATGACTGTGCATCGCTATAAATTCCTGTAAACGCCATAAACACACCTGTATAACACATTACATCCCAAAGAGGTTAACAATAACAGCTTGCATGATCAGGTACAATTACAGAATAGTTAATGAATGGTGGATCCAGACGAGTCACAAGGGGTACATCTCAGCTAGCTCCTCGGGATACTCCCCTGGGGATTTAAAGAGAGGATAATTTCTGGAAAATGTGAAGGGTCCTTATAAGGGTGGGGCATGAAAACAGAGGGAGGCCTTTCAATAGATGCTGCACCTGAGTGCCCCATAATTAATTTAAGTTATTCCTAGAGTAAGTCATATTATCAGTTAACCGTTCCATGGTAAGAGCATGCAACAAGCGTGCGTGCCAGTGTGACATTGATGGGGCTTCAGGTTTCTTCCAGGCTGATGCAATGTCATTTTGGCAGCCCTGAGGCAGAGCCAAAGTATAGACCTGTCCCCGTACGTCTGATGTTTAAGGGATGGGTTACAAAGGCCAAGTAAGACATGTCCTGGTATTGAAGGTATGGGGTAACTCAATATCTCTTTAATTTGAACTAGGATTTCTTCCCAGTAGGGTTGTATGGTTGGACAGTCCCACCAGATATGATAGAAATCCCCTAGTAAGCCGCATCCTCTCCAGCCTCTGTCTTAGATACTGGGAAAGATTTTCTGCAATTTTGCCGGGTACAAGTACCAGTCATAGATAACTTTAAAGTGGAACTCGTGTAGGCGGAGGGAGCAATTAAATCTAGAAATATCACATCATGTACTGTGCCATTGCTGATCTTCTATCGGTGAGCCCAATATTTGTTCCCATACTGTCACATGCCGCAAAGGGGAAATTATTGTGGTAGATCTCAAGAGAGCTTATAGAAAGGAAATACAACATTAGGAAGAACTGGCCTTCTGAACATATTGGTCAGTGGGTAGAAGATCCTTAGTGGCAGCATGTTGTATTTCTGCTGTGAGGACTGTAGGAAAGTACCATCTTGCCTGGCATGTTACCCCCATATTTCACTGTATATAAGTTGTTTTAGTCTATGTGTCACTGGGACCCTGCCAGGCAGGGCCCCAGTGCTCATAAGTATGTGCCCTGTATGTGTTCCCTGTGTGATGCCTAACTGTCTCACTGAGGCTCTGCTAACCAGAACCTCAGTGGTTATGTTCTCTCTGCTTTCCAAATTTGTCACTAACAGGCTAGTGACTAAATTTACCAATTCACATTAGCATACTGGTACACCCAAATAATTCCCTAGTATATGGTACTGAGGTACCCAGGGTATTGGGGTTCCAGGAGATCCCTATGGGCTTCAGCATTTCTTTTGCCACCCATAGGGAGCTCTGACAATTCTTACACAGGCCTGCCACTGCAGCCTGCATGAAATAACGTCCACGTTATTTCACAGCCATTTACCACTGCATTTAAGTAACTTATAAATCACCTATATGTCTAACCTTCACCTGGTGAAGGTTGGGTGCAAAGTAACTTAGTGTGAGGGCACCCTGGCCCAAGCCAAGGTGCCCCCACATCGTTCAGGGCAAATTCCCCAGACTTTGTGAGTGCGGGGTCACCATTACACGCGTGCACTGTACATAGGTCACTACCTATGTACAGCGTCACAATGGTAACTCCGAACATGGCCATGTAATATGTCTAGGATCATGGAATTGTCACCCCAATGCCATTCTGGCATTGGGGGGACAATTCCATGATTCCCCGGGTCTCCAGCAAAGAACCCGGGTACTGCCAAACTGCCTTTCCGGGGTCTCCACTGCAGCTCCTGCTGCTGCCAACCCCTCAGACAGGTTTCTGCCCTCCTGGGGTCCAGGCAGCCCTGGCCCATGAAGGCAGAACAAAGGATTTCCTCTGAGAGAGGGTGTAACACCCTCTCCTTTTGGAAATAGGTGTGAAGGCTGGGGAGGAGTAGCCTCCCCCAGGCTCTGGAAATGCTTTGATGGGCACAGATGGTGCCCATCTCTGCATAAGCCAGTCTACACCAGTTTAGGGATCCCCCAGCCCTGCTCTGGCGTGAAACTGGACAAAGGAAAGGGGAGTGACCACTCCCCTGACCTGCACATCCCAGGGGAGGTGCCCAGAGCTCCTCCAGTGTGTCCCAGACCTCTGCTATCTTGGAAACAGAGGTGTCTGTGGCACACTGGACTGCTCTGAGTGGCCAGTGCCAGCAGGTGACATCAGAGGCTCCTTCTGATAGGCTCTTACCTCTCTTGGTAGCCAATCCTCCTTCCTAGGTAGCCAAACCTCCTTTTCTGGCTATTTAGGGTCTCTGCTTTGGGTATTCTTCAGATAACGAATGCAAGAGCTCACCAGAGTTCCTCTGCATCTCCCTATTCACCTTCTGCAAAAGGATTGACCGCTTACTGCTCAGGATGCCTGCAAAACCGCAACAAAGTAGCAAGACGACTACTAGCAACCTTGTATCACTTCATCCTGCCGGCTTTCTCGACTGTTTCCAGGTGGTGCATGCTCTGGGGGTAGCCTGCCTCCTCTCTGCACCAGGAGCTCTGAAGAAATCTCCTGTGGGTCGACGGAATCTTCCCCCTGCAACCGCAGGCACCAAAAGACTGCATCACTGATCCTCTGGGTCCCCTCTCAGCACGACGAGCGTGGTCCCTGGAACTCAGCAACTCTGTCCAAGTGACTCCCACAGTCCAGTGACTCTTCAGTCCAAGTTTGGTGGAGGTAAGTCCTTTCCTCCCCAAGCTAGACTGCATTGCTGGGTACTGCGTGATTTGCAGCTGCTCCGGCTCCTGTGCACTCTTCCAGGATTTCCTTCGTACACAGCCAAGCCTGGGTCCCCGAAACTCCTTCCTGCAGTGCACAACCTTCTGAATTGTCCTCCGGCGTCGTGGGACTTCCTTTTGTGACTTCGGGTGGACTCTGGTTCACTTTTCTTCTAAGTGCCTGTTCAGGTACTTCTGTGGGTGCTGCCTGCTTCTGTGAGGGCTCCCTGACCTGCTGGGCACCCCCTGTGTCTCCTCCTCCAAGTGGAGACATCCTGGTCCCTCCTGGGCCACAGCAGCACTCAAAAACCTTTACCATGACCCTTGCAGCTAGCAAGGCTTGTTTGTGGTCTCTCTGCGTGGTAACACCTCTGCAAGCTTCATTGCGAAATGGGACATCCATCCTCCAAATTAGAAGTTCCTAGTGCTCTTCTTTCTTGCAGAACTCCAAGCTTCTTCCAAGAGGTGGCAGCTTCCTTGCACCCTCAGCTGGCATTTCCTGGGCTCCTGCCCACTCTCGACACTGTCGCGACTATTGGATTTGGTCCTCTTGTCTTACAGGTACTGAGGTCCGGAAATCCACTGTTGTTGCATTGCTGGTGTTTGTTCTCCCTGCAGAATCCCCCTATCACAACTTCTGTGCTCTCTGGGGGTAGTAGCTGTACTTTACACCTACCTTTCAGGGTCTTGGGGTGGGCTACTTTTTTAACCCTCACTGTTTTCTTACAGTCCCAGCGACCCTCTACAAGCTCACATAGGTTTGGGGTCCATTCGTGGTTCGCATTCCACCTTTGGAGTATATGGTTTGTGTTGCCCCTATACCTATGTGCTCCTACAGCAATCTATTGTAACTTTACACTGCTTGCATTACTTTTCTTGCTATTACCTGCATAATTTTGGTTTGTGTACATATATCTTGTGTATATATCTTATCCTCATACTGAGGGTACTCACTGAGATACTTTTGGCATATTGTCATAAAAATAAAGTACCTTTATTTTTAGTACTTCTGTGTATTGTGTTTTCTTATGGTATAGTGCATATGACACCAGTGGTATAGTAGGATCTTTACATGTCTCCTAGTTCAGCCTAAGCTGCTTTGCCATAGCTACCTTCTATCAACCTAAGCTGCTAGAAAAACCACTTCTACACTAATAAGGGATAACTGGACCTGGCACAAGGTGTAAGTACCTCTGGTACCCACTACAAGCCAGGCCAGCCTCCTACAAGGACCAAGGACCATATTTATACTCTGTTTGCACTGAATTAGCATGATTTTTTTTAACTCCAATTTGGTGCAAGTTTATACTTTGGTGCTAGACCTGTTTAGCGCCAAATTTATGGAGTTAAAGTCATTTTTTGGAAGTGGAGACCTACCTTGCCTTCATGAGTTGCAAGGTAGGCGTTCCCGTGCAAAAAGTGACTCTATGGCCTTAACGCCATATTTAGGGGCATATTTATACTCTGGGGCACATTTATACTCTGTTTGCACCAAATTAGCGTCATTTTTTTAACTCTAATTCGGTGCAAAACTAACTCCATATTTATACTTTGGTGCTAGACCCATCTAGCACCAAGGTCCTGATTTATAATTTTTTTGCGCCGCATTAACGTCATTTTTTGACGCAAAAGTGGTACAAACTTACAAAATATTGGCCCTTATTTATACTTTTTGGTGCAAAACTGCATTAACTCTTTTGCACCAAAAAGTTTAGCACCGGCTTGCACCATTTCTGTGCACTAGGCAGACACCATATTTATGGAATGGTGCACGCCTGTGCAATGGGTAGGCTAGAGTAAAAAAAAATTTACTTTAGTCGGGTGGGGCTGGCGGTATAGAAGAAGGGGGTTTACCACCCAAAAATGACTTTAGGCAGGTTAGAGTAAAAAAAAAAAGACTTTAACCACATAAGCATCATTTTATGGTGCTAAACCTACCATGCCACATCACTCCTGCCTTAGAAAAGGCAGTAGTCATGCCCACCACCTCAATGGCCAGCACAGAGGACAAGGGTCCCCTGGGCATGGCCATTGCACTTTGTGCCATGTATGGGGGCCCATTTCAGGGCCCCCTATGGCACTTTCAAAAATAAAATGCAATCTTACCTGCACGTATCTGGGATGGGGTCCCCCATCCTCCACAGTCCCTCTGGTGTGGGTGGGGGTGCCCCTGGAGTCTGGGGAGGGTACCTGTGCGCTTATTCCATGGTATTCCACCATGGGAATAGGTCCACAGGTCCCCTAACACCTGCCCTGACCCAGGCTTTAACAAATGGGGCAAAGCAGGCGTTGCACCATTTTTTGACCTCTCCTCCTTCTCTTGCACCATTTTTGCATGGGAGTTTAAATATGGCGTTAACGCCATAGAGTAATTTTTTGCACAGGAACACCTACCTTGCATCTCATTAAGGCAAGGTAGGTTTCCACTTCCCAAAAAGGACTTTAACTCCATAAATTTGGGGCTTGACGGGTCTAGCACCAAAGTATAAAAAAGGAGTTAATTTTGACCAAATTAGAGTAAAAAAAATGATGCTAATTCAGTGCAAACAGAGTATAAATATGCCTAATCTGGTTAGAGTCATTTATTTGACTCTAACCTGCCTAACGTCATTTTTTTTTACACTAGCCTACCCTTTGAACCGGCTTGCACCATTCCATAAATATGGTGCCCAGCTGGTGCAAAACAATGGTGCAAAACCTTTTGGTGCAAAACTGCGTTAGTGCAGTTTTGCACCAAAATGTATGAATAAGGCCCCAAGTGTTTAAGCTGTGTATAATGATAGACCTCAGATTTGGGGGGTTTAAAAGCTCGGCAACACTCATCAAATGTTAATATGAAGACTATTGAAACGGTGGATCATGTTTTGTTATACTGCAAAGCCTACGATAAACCAAGGAAAAAATTGATTCGACTTATCTGTAGGAATGAAGGAATTATAAATTACAATGAAGCATCCAGATTGCTTAGGTCTACCACCACCCCATCCATTGTCTTTGGAATAAGTCGCTTTCTCTTAGCGCCTTCATTTATCAGGGACAAGGAGGGCCTGAGGTTTTAATAAGCTCAGATTTAATAAACACCTATAGATACATTTTATGACGATCAAGCGGTTAATAGGTTCTCCTGCAAGCAAGTTAACAGACCCTGGGAAATTACCTTGCCTAAGATGTAATTTTAGTCTTTTATATGAAGGAAAATATAGGTATTTATGTATTTTAAGAATATTTTTTCTTATTTATTTATTGTCTTATATAATGGTTAAATAGCTCTCTATTAGCTAGCTAATAAAGTAGTGGTAGTACTTTGGGCAGGAGATAGATTTTAGGAAGTTTTACAACTCTCAATCAAAGTAATGATGAAAATGATTGTTATTTATTGATTTTAGGGGCGTCATCTGTTATTTATTTATGCAAATTGGTTTTACTATTCATGTGAATAATTGCTGTTGAAACTATGTTTTTTTTCTTGATTGTACTTTCCTTTTATGGCTCATAGCCGAATAAAGGTGTGATGATGATGATGATGGTTAATATTTCCAAATTATGAAATAGACCTGCTACAATAAGGTAACCCCCTTCTCGCCACTTATCAAAAGGTCCAGGCGTCAGGGTGGGGGGGAATGCCGGGCTGAAGTGTATCGGTGTATGGGGCAAGGGGAAAGTTGTCCGCCTATGGATCTTGGTAACCGTATCCCATGTATTCAATGTGGTCACTGTTGGAGTACTTAAATAGGCATTGCATGGTCTGTCTGCCTTTGTTCTCCAAAGTATGTCCCAGATGGTTTTACCGCTCAATCCATATGCAAACAGTGTTTGTCAGACACCTTCATAGACCTTTCAGAGATAACTCGAAGCTGAGATGCTCTATAACAGGTCAAGGGTTCACCTCCCTGGAAAGCATCAAAAGGCAGTAGGCCAGGCGAGCTCTACACGCTTGTCACATACATTTTGTAATCAGTAAACAAATGCTAATAAAGAATTCCTGGTCAACCGCAATCGGAAGCCCCCGAAACCGATACTGTACCCTGGGGAGGACTGTCATTTTAACAGTATTTTTTATACGACCTAACAAGGTTAAGTATATCGGACCCCAGTGCTTCAAGACAAGCTTAAGCTGCCGCAATAGAGGTGGGTAGTTTGCCTTGTAAAGATCACTTAATGCAGAAGTCATTTTAATTTCCAGGTTTATGATTTCCTTCTTTCCTAATTGAAATGGGGAGAATAATGTCAGTTGTAGAAGTTTAGCGGGAGGAACTGTGAGCTTAAACAGAAATGATTTATTGAGGTTAACTTGAAAGCCTGACAATGCTTCATAGTGATGAAGTTCAATTTGGAGGGCTGCAAAGGAAAGTTAACAGGGAAGAGGGGGAAAGCAGTATGTCGTCTGCAAATAACGAAAGTTTGTGTTGCTCCGAGCCAAATGGGATCCCTTGGATCAAAGGGGTGGCCCTTATCTCCGCTGCCAGGGGTTCAATGCTGAGGGCAAAAAGTAGAGGGGAAAGGGGCCAGCCTTGCCGTGTGCCCCTTGTAAGGGAAACAAATCAGAGGCTGCCCTATTCACAAAGATTCTAGAGCGAGGATGACTGTAGTTAGCTAGTATAGAAAGCATTCATGGAACCCAAACCACTACAGGGTATGGGAACAGGAAAGCCCAATCTACCTTATCAAAGGCCTTTTCAGCGTCTAGGTTTAACTTGCCGTAGGTTGTCATGGGTTTGGCGCCCCGCAATCAAGCCCGATTGGTCCAGATGTATCAGCTCCGGCATCATCTCCTCTAACCTATGAGCCAATATCTTAGTGTACTATTTAGCATCTAAATTGAGGATGGCTTTTGGTTGGTAGGATGCACATAAGCCTAAGTGGTTCCCTCGTTTTGGGATAATCAAGATCAAAGCTGCTCCCATGGAGAGGGTGACTGCGTGGCTATCAGCTATATGGTTAAAGAGATCTGTCAAGTGTGAGACCAATTCAGAGCTGAATGTTTTATAAAAGGATGCATTAAAGTTATCCGGGTCAGGAGCTTTATAAAGTATAAGGGAATCAATGGTGAATTGTACTTTCTCTGGTGAAATAGGGGGACTTAAAAATTCATTATGAGTTGAGGAGACCTGGAGTAGGTTGATACATGCACAATATGTTAACTATGCTTTATCATCCCTGGGATTTGCAGTATAGAGGCGCTCATAAAAATCTCAGAGCATTCAATCCTTCTCCTGTTCTGTTTTTTTGAAGCCGCCCTGCTTCGTCTTGAAGTTGCTTTATATAGGTCCGTTCCTGCTAGACGCATAGCTGTTTAGCTAGGTGTGAGCCTATCCTATTACCTTTCTCATATGTATTATGCTTAAGCCATAAGACGGAGAGCGCCACTGTTGGTATAAATGACTTTAACTTTCCCTTGGAGGGCCATAACTTTCCTTTGAAGGTGAAGTGTGGGGGTTGCCTTGTAGCATTTTTTCGGCTTTGACCAACTCTGCCTCAAGCATTTTCCTCTCCTCTGTCTTCTGTCTCGTTAATATAGAATAAATACTTCCCACGAAGGACAGCCTTAAAGGCACCCCATAGTACAGAGGGCTTTACTTATCCAGTTCCATTGAGCCGAAAGTATTCCCTAATCGATTTCCTAAGTTCAGTGCAGAATATGGGATCTCTTGATAAAATGTTAGGGAAGTATCACCTTTGAAAGAAGGAGCTCTGGGGATGCCAGCCTAAAACTGTTTCCAGAGGGGTATGATCAGAGATAGTGATGGGGTGTATGGTAGTAGTTAAAGTGGAATGTTCGAGCTGTTGGCTAACAATTGTATGGATGATCCTGGAGTAGGTTCCTTGGGAATGAGAAAAGAATGTATAATCCTGCATAGTGGGGTTCAGTACTCTCCATACATCTATCAAAGCTACCTGGCTTATTGTTGCTTTAATAGTTTTGGGGACGAGTCCCGTATGGATTCTATGTGGGTGTGTCATATCTAAATTGGAGTCCGATATTAAGTTACAATCCCCCATCACAATGACGTCTCCCTCCGCGAACCCCCTCAGCATAGAGAGGGAAGAGCGGAAGAAGTCTGCCTGACCTGTGTTGGGAGCATAGACTGTAGCGAAGGTACATAAGCGACCATTTGTAAAACCCTTAACCATCAGGAGCCTCCCCTCCTTATCTGATTTACTACCTAGGAAGTAAAAATTAACGTTGGAGTGGAGTAGGATCACGACCCCACTGTGTTTTGTATTAGCTGAAGAGGTATAGATATTGGGATATACTTTATGATACAGTCTGTGCACTTCTGCCCTTTTCAGGTGGGTTTCCTGAAGTCCTACAACATCAAATCGCCTTTCAAGCAGGTATTTCCAAATTTGGGAGTGCTTATTTGGGGAGTTGAGCCCCTTAACATTCCATATCAAAGTGTTTAATACAATCTAAATAATAATAGAAGAAGCATTTTCTGTCCACCGATTAAGGGATACCCCTCCACGACCCTCCAATCTTCCCTCTCCTCACATCCCACCTCTCAATCCTCTCTAGGGCTACCCCATTCCAAAAGTATAGACCCATCATGCAAGAAACAATCAACAAACAAACAATATAAATGTAGGATCTGGGAGCAAATACTGTTGGCAATCAAAGACTAGGGATATCCTGGACCTAATCCCCCAAGCTACTCCGCATATTCCTAGACTTGCCTTATGAGGTTTATCATCCTGGTTCAGCGTAATCAGCTATTACATTCAGCTTCTAGGGCTAGTTTAGGGCTCCGCATTATTTCTAGCTTACATAATGCTTCAAAAGTCACTGTTTGGACCACAGTCGCTAGGCCTTTTCATGTCCTAGCTCTGCACTCTACAAACTCAGAGGTGTTTGCGTGTTGTGAATTAAAGTAGAGTCAAGATTTACTTTTGCCATTCTGATTTGCTTTACTTTGTGTTTGCCAAGTCTCAAAGGAAGCCCCACCGGACCTACTCTGTCGCACTCCTCCCTCTCGGTCTCCAGAATTGGTAGATGTAGTTGAGTTGAGGCCCAACAAAGCAGCCGCCTCAGCCACCTCTGTAAAGTGATGTTACTTATTGTGGTATTCAAAGGAAATCCCAAAGGGGTAAGTCAAGTGCTATTTCACCTTTTCTCAGCAAAGTGTGATTGCAATGGGTACGAAACAGTAAGTGCTTCACCAGAGTCGCTGGAGTGATGTCTTGATACAACAAGCATGTTCCCCCGTGGGAGGCAGCATTATCCTTTAGGCGTGCTGCATGGAGTGCTTGTAAGAATTTAGCTTTGCCGAAATGTCTCAAAGTCATCTTCCTCCTGACTCCACCAGGGGCCCCACTTTTTGAACTTACTCCACTTCCACCTTTGGGCGATCCTCACCCAGAAGTTCTGGGAATAGGCCCACAATGAAGGCCTCCAGGTCCAGTTTCTTGATTACCCCCTCTAGGCCCTTCCCATGAATGATATCCCTCTGGTACCAATTCTCTAAATCCTCACACTTGAGGAGTGCAATGTAAAACTGAAATTGGAGGCGAGTCACGTCGCAACTCAGTGGTTGTGTTTGTTGCTCTAAGTCTTGTACTTTCTTTTCCAAGTCGAGAGTGCGCATCCCCACAGAGACAATGTCTGCCTGAATTGCTGTCAGTCATGAATTAACTACCTTCTTAAAAGAGTCAAAGGACGCTGCTGTGTCGGCCTTAAGTTCTTCCCGGAGCTTTGTCTTAAAGTCACAGATGGAGGT
The DNA here is from genome assembly GCF_031143425.1 of Pleurodeles waltl. Classification (NCBI taxonomy): domain Eukaryota; kingdom Metazoa; phylum Chordata; class Amphibia; order Caudata; family Salamandridae; genus Pleurodeles; species Pleurodeles waltl. The sequence goes on from NC_090444.1 coordinate 669,339,311, forward strand.
TTACAGGTCATCTTTTTTAAGGGCAATAGTTTCGGGAGGGACCGTTTCAATAGGGATTGCTTGGACCAGAGGAGGGGCAAGATAATTAGACATCCGAATTTGCTGGATCTTCTGAGGTGGCATAGAGCTTGTTTGTTTGGTTACACATCAGGCCAAGGCTTATATCATCAATAAGTTCCCAACTAGGTCACCTTCAAAAGGTATATCTCCCTTCAAGTCTGAGCCAGTTCAGCTGATAGCCAGGCCATTTCCTGAAGGATGAAGTACCATTCTTGAATTGCTAAATGAAGAGGATGGCAAGTGTCATGCATTAAGCAAGTTGCACTCGGCCAGCTCCGCAGTGCACCTTTCAGAGGATCAAACAGGCACCATATTAGGGTCAGGCAAGGCATGATGCATGGTCCGTAAATGATCTCCGGGACCAGCACACAGGCCGCTCTTGCACAGGCATCGCGTCACCCCACTCAGTATCATGCGTGGTCAGAGGGGGCTGCTCACTGCGCAGAGAAAGCCCCAGTGCCCAACAGTCCTCAGAGCTGCAGAGCAACCTCTCACACAGATGAGTCCATGTCCCAAGGTGGGTGGGGAGCACCCATACCTCCCTCCTCATGCATCTGCGCTATGTCTCTGCTGATTACCTCAATCAGCTTCGGGCTGCCTGTGTTTCGTCAGGCCCAGCACCCATGGATATCTCTGCCCACAATCTTCTTTCTGGGCCCAATCAGTAGTCAGATCAAATGCTGCTAAACCGTTTCCTGGGCTCCCAGCACACCTAGAAGGAGCATTGCTGCAGTCAGGCCATATTCCTAGTCCCGGTATGGGCATAGAAGCTTGGTAGATACACCCCTTTGTGGCTAGGTGCGGGGTGCTTGCCAGAGCCGTTGTAGGTCATGTTCCCTCGGCCATGATGGCTGGCCATGCCCTGATAACCAATTTTTATTTTCATTTCAATTCCACAATAAAGTTCTCATTTGTTGTAGAATTCCACATGGGCATACTGAAAGCTCTTCAATCTTTAGTTCAATTCTGAAGAAAGAACTAGAAAATTTAAGGTTGCCCTGTAACTCAGTACTTCTACCACATATTGATGACCTGCTGGTTGTATCTAAGACAAAAGATGACTGTAAACATGAGATAATTGCTTTGCTTAATCATCAAGCTGAAAGTGGTCATAAGGTTTTTCCAACAAAAACGTACTATTGTAGAAAGGAAGCAATACATTATGGTTATCACTTTGAAAAAGGTGCAAGGAAAGTCTCAAAAGATCACACTTCTGCAATTTTGAAAATGAATTTTCCTACCACCCATGGGAAGGGACGATGTTTCTGTGAATTGTTGGCTTCTGTCATCAGTGTATTTCAAACTATTCCTTGATTGCAAAATGTTTAAAAAGGTTAACCCAATGTGATATAAAGGACCTGGGGCCATATGTACGAAAGCTTTTTCCCATAGACACAGAATGGGTAAAATCCTTTGGTACATCTGGCCCCTGGCACCTTTTTTACAAAGAATTTTCAGAGGCATTCTAGGTACTAAGAGAAATTGTATGTGTTGCACTTGCCCTTTGAATGGTTGACTATAATTTGCCTTTCTTTTTGTACTACAATAAGAAAGGTGGGTGTGCATTATCCATCCCCCCCAGAAGCATAGAAGAACTATGAGACAAATGATCTACCTTTCCGCTTTATTGGATCAAATAGCTGTAATACTTTCTGTTTTTTTCTTTTTTAATTGGTTGCAGGTTTTAACTTCTTTCCATTGAACAAAGTGAAGGGAAAGTGATGGGCTATAGTTAAATTGTATGTCCCAAATTTAGGAAAAGTGGCGTTGTATTATATGTTGTGCCGCTTTTCTTGCCACCCTTACTAACCCACCTAACGCCACCACGCCTGCATTGTATAAAACATACAATGCACCATGGCACAGGTTAGGGACTATAGCATCATCATTTTTTAGGCTATTGTAGTACATTGCAGGAGTAGCACCAAAAATGTTACATAGCGGCCCGTTAAGAATAATGGTGTGCCCCCTTTCAATTCCTGCTCTGTGGAGGTATTACAATTGGTGCAGTGAAATCTATGGGATCCCACTGCACCATTTTTTGCGGTCCACCTATGGGGGAATATCCCCCTTGCATAAATTATTCCTGGCGCAGGGATAATGTGGTGCAAGGGATTATAAAGTGGAGCAATGCATTAATCTGGAGTGGGGACTTTGGCCTTGTTGAGCCACATTAGCATTTTAAAAATGATGCTAATGTGGTGCAAGGAGGTGCTAGGCCTTCTTAAATTTGGGCCTATATATCTTAGCCTCAGCTGACAATATATTGATACACACAAGAACCCAGCACATGCAAACAGTTGCTTGACCAGATATGAGCAAGTCATACTGACAGCAGAGAACATCTCGATTAAGAGGTGTAATTAACTAATCCAGCAATGCTGCTTCCTATTCCAGACAAATGTTGTAAAGACAGGGACACCTATGAAAATGATGATGAAAGTGAGCATGGCTTTATAGCAGTTACATAAGTATTTACTAAACCAAGTACAATTATCAAAGAGCCTCTCCTAGAAATGACTGCTCTGACTTCATTTGTTGATGGTTCTTGTTTGTGAGGCCAATATGCATTGAAGGCTGACTATGCAGTATGTGCCATTTCTGAAATTCTTGAAGCATCTTATCTGCCAAAAGTAACTTCAAAACAGGTGTCAGAGTTGGCTGCATTGACAAGACATTGTTGCCTATCAGAAAATTTGATTTTGGCAATTTATACAGACAGCCAGTTTGGTTTTGGTGCAGTGCATGATTTGGTCAACTGTGGTTACAAAGAGGCATTATGACATCTTCTGGAACTCCTATAAAAATAGTTTCTATATACTTGATATGTTGAAAGCAATTCAGCAAATAAAAGACGTTGCTGTGGTCAAGTGTGCTGCCTACAAGTATGGATGACATTTTTTTCACTCTTGGAAATAACTATGATGATCAGGTGGCCAAATATTGTATTCTTGAGGATAAAACAGTGGTTCATGAAAATGAGAATGATAAATCAAGAATAAATACTATGCTATTCTAAAAAAAATGAAATAGTTATTTATTGAGTTCAGTTCAAACCTTTCTATGTGAAATAAATTCCTTCGAGAGGAAGCCACAGAAGATGGGAAAAGGAGATGGAGATTACTAGAAAAGCCATCAGGATTTGTGTGTCACTTCTGAAAACAAGTACATTCTACCAGATGCTATATTATACTTCATTGCAAGGTATTTAAATGGACAGTCCCATTTAGGGTGCAATTCTAAGTTCAGAACATTTAGGAAATATTGGTACATACACATTTTAGAAATGTTGCTGAAAGTTTATGTTCTAGATGCTTAGGACCCAATTACGAGTCTACCAGTCGGACCAGCATACCGCCAAGGCGGAAGTCCCAAGATGACTGCAGAGTCGACAGTCTCCTGCTCACCATATTACAAAGTTAATCCACTGACCGGGACAATATTACTGATGGCAGTGGACTTGTAGGGGACACGTCAGCAATACAAGGTATAGTTTTACATTTGTGTCAATGCAGGTGTGTACATTTTGACCAAAAGGTACACATATACACGACACATGTGTCAAAATACTTTGTGAATGTACCATTCCATTGCTGGAGACTGGGCCATATATGTCCAGTCCAGTCAATGGCAGGAAAATGCAAATTGTACTCACCTGTATTTTTGGGATTTTGTTAAGGGTGACGTTGCCGCTGTGAAGGGGGTGCCCTGGACAAAGGAGCCATGTTGGAGACTGAAGCGAAAAGAAGAAAAAGGGGGATCTGGCACCCCATTTCCTTTGATTGCATCATCTCAAAGCAGGTGGTCGCCCTGCCACTGTTGGCTTGATGGAAAAGCATTACAATGGGGATGGAGGTGCCGTTGTCTATACCGCTTTGTGGCAGCTGTTTTTCCCCGGGCTCCATCACGGTGGTCGGTGGATGGCTGGCAGTGCCAGCGGGACTCTGGTGATCTCTAGTTCAGCAATTTACCTACATCGATAATCTGCTGGCGGACCACCTAGTGACCGGAGTTTCTGACGCCATCATGATGGTGGTGACAAGACTGCCAAACTCGTGATCAGGCCCTTCGTGTGCCAGAAAAATAACCAGAGAAAAGGAACAATACATGCAATATACCATGTTGTCATATCAGAAGGTCCATTTATAAGACTCTATGCAGATGTTGGGGAGATGGCAAATTTTAAGGGCTTGAAATATTTCATTGTAATTGTCTGATTGTTTTCTTAATGGGTAAAGGCCAGTCCGGCCCAGAGATCAGACAGCATTACAATTGAAAAGCTTTTGTTGACGGAATTGATTCTGTGTTTTTGATTAACAGCTTCGATTGAGACAGATCCTGGTTCACATTTTAAAAATACGTTTTTGTAAATTGTTTGTACAGCTCTCAAAATTGATCAGATGTTCTATTTTAGGTATCAGGTCAACCTTCCAGAAGTTTTTTCTGCAACTCGATTTGGATCAGGTACATAGAGCATAATACTTACTATTTCATGGATTTATTTACTAAACAATGTATTACAAATTTGGGATGTATGTAAATGGATTCTCATCTCTCCTGTACTGTATTTATGTGTCTTTATCATTTGATATATGTTTAATTAAAAGACAACAGTACACACAAATCTCTTGATGTCACTAACTATATTGTTATCATATTGTTTGCTCGTATTAGAGTGCTCTGTTACTTTGTATGTATAACCTTCCAGTATAGTTGGAAGGATAAATGGAACTTTCAGGAACAAATTAGTCAATGTCTGTGCCTCTACTAGTTTAAAGTGGCCGGTTGCTCTACCTCTTGTTTATCTGAGCATGAGATGTATGCCTGAAAAAAGACTGGCTTGTCAGCTCACACAGTGATAATGAGCAGAGCAATGAGATTGACTTATACTCTCCCAGATATGCCTGTTTAAAAATCTGATGTGTTAGTGCTAGAATACTGCAAAGGTCTTGCTGATATGGTAAAACCTCTCTCTCAATAGGTGAGCTTGGCAACAGAAACAATTAAAAAAATAGGCCCAGATTTACAATAATCTGGTGCATCAGTACTGATGTGCCAGATTTCTTGCGCCCTCCTACCTCCACCTAATGACACCATGGGTGTGCGTAAACATTTTTGATTCTGTTGTAGTGCTTTGCTCCACCAGCCTCCTATATTTTGATGCTAGCAAAGTGCAAAGAGGCCCATTGATTTCAATGGGTGCGTCCTTTTAACTCCTGCTTTGAGCAATGAAGTCTTATAAACTTAATTGCACTATTTTTGTGGGCTTCCTTATGCCGGAACGCTTCCTTGCATACATTATGCCTGGCGCATGCCTAATAGGGTGCAAGGGGTTGCAAAGTGGCACAATGCATGCATTGTGCCACTTTTAAATATGGTGCATCCATTTTTGCCTTGTTGAGCCCTATTAGTGTAAAAAATGATGCTAATGTGGCACAAGGAGGCGCTAGGGCCTTGTAAATCTGGCCCATAGTCTCAGGGTTTAAACCCTGGAGACTGAATAGTAGTTCAAAAACACACGCTGAAGAGTTGTTTACTAGAATGTTGTCAGGGACCATGCCAGGTGATTTTGAAGACAAAAACTTCTGTGAAGTGTGGTGGAATTCTGCAGTGGATCCAATCTGCTCACATAAAAAAGTGAAGGTAGCAGATGAAGAAGTGGTAAAAAGAACCACTGATTCACAAGGCCATTATCACGTTTGCAGTGTAATTCCAATGGGGGTAAAAAGTTTAAATTGGTGAAGAAAATTGCGTCATAAAAGTGCTGATTAATGAAAGTGAACCTTCTAGTGAAGATCTTTGTACCTATTCCAGTGGTCCTGCTGTTCAGTTTCAGAGAGAGGATCAGAGTGAAGAGTTGTTGCAATATCAAAGTCAAAGGCATAAGTGGCAGGAGTAAAACTTAGGGCCTTATTAAGAGTCTGGTGATTCATGGACCACCATGGCAGCAACTGCAGTCTGACCGCCGTTGGCTTGGGGGTTGGCTCACCGTATTATGATGCATGAGGTTCCACAGAGGAAAGACCTCTACGGTCCTTCTGGTACCGCCAGACAGCGTAGACCACCGCAGTAGCAAGAGAGGCCAATGAGGCCATCGGAGCCAGTGTTTCCAACAGACAGATTATGATGACGACTTCTGCCAAAGTGACTCTGGTGGTCCAACCACCATGTCCCAGCTGGCAGAAACAGAGAGATTAAAGGAAGGAACTGACCTGCAGGCAGCGTCACATGTCCTGTGCTAGTATGGAGCTGATCTTACACAAACTGTTGCTGCTGCTGCTCATAGATGGAGCCTGTTAGAAATGGGGTCTGGCAGTCAGGTTACCCCCTGTCCAAGCAAGGACCCTCACTCTAGTCAGGGTAAAAGAGAATCACCTTCAGCTAACCCCTGCTTACCCCCTTGTTAGCTTGGCACCAGCAGTAGGCTTAACTTCAGAGTGCTAGGTGTACAGTATTTGTACCAACACACACAGTAACTCAATGAAAAGACTACAAAAGGACACAACACAGGTTTAGAAAAATAGAAAATATTTATCCAAACAAAACAAGACCAAAACGACAAAAATCCACAATACACAAGTCAAATTATCAATAAAAATGCAAAAAGAGTCTTTATGTAAATTCAAACACACACTAACACTGTTAGTGTGAAAATGTACCTTGGGTGCGTCAAAAATAACCCCACACAGGCGAGTGTGCATTGAAAAAGGCTTGTGATGCGTCAATTTCACTCACGAGCGAGACCTTGTGTTGTTTCTCATTTAGTCAGGTCGGCGTGCATCGTTTCTTCTCTCCGCAGGATAGCAATGCGTCGATCCGGTCAGCACAATCGGGTTCGGGCAGGCCTTGCGTTGTTTTTACACACCCAGCGGTGTTTGCATCAGAAATTCAGCTGCACAATGGTCCGAAAAACACGAAGCATTGGTTGCGATCTCTCCAGCCTCCGTCAGCGATCCTGCACATCGTTTCCCCAGCCGTGGGCGTCGATCTTCTGGTTGTGTTGCAGATGAGTGTCGATTTTCAGCTGCGAAGCCAGCGGTGCATCGATTTTTCAGCCGCAGATAGGAGTTGCGTCGATCTTTTCCCCGCATGGCAGTCTGTGCGTGGATTTCTCACTCTTGGGCTGCCAGCTTCTCCTTTCAGGGTCCCAGGAACTGGATGGGCACCCCTTGGCAGAGTAGGAGTCTCTCCAGAGACTCCAGGCGCTGGCAGAGAGAAATCTTTCCTGTCCCAGAGATTTCAACTGCAGGAGGCAAGCTCTAAATCAAGCCCTTGGAGAGTTCTTTTCAGGATGGAAGGCACACAAAGTCCAGTATTTGTCCTCTAGCACAGGCAGAAGCAGCAACTGCAGGGTAGCTCCACAAAGCACAGTCAAAGGCAGGGCAGCTCTTCTTCATCAGCTCTTCAGCTCTTCTCCAGGCAGAGGTTCCTCTTGGTTTCCAGAAGCGTTCTAGTCTGTGGTTTTGGATATCCTTCTTACACCAATTTTCTCCTTTGAAGTAGGCCTACTTTAAAGCAAAGTCTCTCTTGATTGTGAAATCCTGCCTTGTCGAGGCTAGGCCCCAGACACTCACCAGGGGGTTGGAGACTGCACTGTGTGAAGGTAGGCACAGCCCATTCAGGTGTAAGTGACCACTCCTCCCTTCCCTCCTAGCACAGATGGCTCATCAGGAAATGCAGATTACACCCCAGCTCCCTTTGTGTCACTGTCTAGTGAGAGGTGCAACCAGCCCAACTGTCAAACTGACCCAGACAAACAGGCAGAGTCACAGAAATGGTATAAGCAAGAAAATGTTCACTTTCAAAAAGTGGCATTTTCAAACACGCAATCTTAAAATCAACTTTAGTAAAAGATGCATTTTTAAATTGTGAGCTCAGAGACCACAAACTCCACATGTCTATCCATTCCCAAAGAGAATCTACATTTTAATCAGATTTAAAGGTAGCCTTCATGTTAACCTATGAGAGGGACAGGCCATGCAACAGTGAAAAACAAATTTAGCAAAATTTCACTGCCAGGACATATAAAACACATTACTGAAATGTCCCACCTTAACCATACACTTGGTTGCTACCTTGGGCCTACCTAAGGGGTGTCTTACACGTAAGAAAAGGGAAGGTTTAGGCCTGGCAAGTGGGTACACTTGCCAAGTCGAATTTACAGTTAAACCTGCACACACAGACACTACAGTGGCAGGTCTGAGACATGATTACAGAGCTACCTATGTGGGTGGCACAACCAGTGCTGCAGGCCCACATGTAGCATTCGGTTTACAGGCCCTGGGCACCTCTAGTACACTCTACTAGGGACTTACTAGTAAATCAAATAAGTCAATCATGGGTGTACCAATTACATACACATTTTGTAAAGGAGCACTTGCACTTTAGCACTGGTTAGCAGTGGTAAAGTGCATAGAGTAACAAAAACAGCACAAACAGAGCCCAGCACACATCAACAACCTGGGAAACAGAGGCAAAAAGTTAAGGGAGACCACACCAAGGATGAAAAGTCTAACAGAGCCCAAAATCCATGCCGCCATGGATGCAAAAGATGGTAAGACCACATGTCTACCCATGTCCCAAAACTCAACAACAGATCAAGGCATCGCCATTCACCTGGTATGTGGGTTACACTACGTAGACCAACTACACTTGCCCTTATGTAGAGTCGTTCACAATGCATGACCCATTCACGGCCACATGACGCCCCTTTTAGGCAGGTCCCTGACACTGCACTGCCACACTCCACAAAAACACATATGTCCGCACATCCCAATTTCAGGGACAGTGAAGTGTACAGAACATTGTGTCACACAACACCAATGCCACATTAATATCACACATAATTACACTGACACCCTAACATTGCTCATTTCCATGGACTGTATGAGATTTAAGACACACATGTATGGATGTGCCATTTAACACAAACACCCCTACCATGCAACATCCATGTAATGGACCCACACATATCACACACATTGCAACACAATGGAAGGACAATGGGATGCACAATATTTGTGAGACAAATTTTCAAAGTTCACAATGTAAACATTATGTGCACAATAGGGACGGCGGCATCAGGGGTACTCCAGGAAGGATGCTGCCCTGGGACATATTGCACTTTGCACAGGAACTGGTCCTTCATGTAGCTCAGGGATAACTAATAGTAGAGCCAAGAGACATGCCTATCTGCCAAATGTGTAAGTGAAAGTCAAGAAAGCAAATACAACAGCAACACCATGGGTAACACATTTAGATGAAGTAGCTGGAAGGTACACACATCAAAATGGACACATGGTTAGTCAAATGTAAAGAAAGGTAGCACAATTGAACAACCTCCACAAGTGGACAAACAAAACTCTAGCTTACAAGCATGAGCCAAATGTCTAATCTACATCAGGGGAACTAATCTAACATAATACATGTTGACATTGACCAAGCCAAAATTAAATATTTACCACATCAAACAAAACACAATGCAATAACACTCCAATTGGGCTACCCCCCACATATCCATACAGTGAACATCTACTCTTGTCCTGGGTGATACCAGCACTGCCCACAAAGTCAGATCATGACAACCACAGCTAATGGATCAGAAAAAAGGGTGAAACACACACAACTGCAGGCATACAACACAAATTACTCTGAAACAACAACAAGGTATAAAAGTAATTGAAGGACAAATGTGTACCCAAAAAACAACAACTTGGTTTTAGTGAATGGAAATGATGAAGCGCAAAGACCATTGGCCAGTCTATAAGTCAGTCCATGCACAGTATTGTGTTCCAGCTTGACTCTGATCACTGCAAGAGAACCTCCACAGGAAGGGGCATCAACTGGCCATGAAGGCACTTCAAGGATCATTCTTTGTTGGGGTGGGGTCCAATTTGGGATGGTGGATTTGGGAAGGGTGGTCTTTTTCTTAGAAGGGGTGGTCTTCTCTTTAGGAGGGATGGACCTCTTCTTCATGATGGGAGGGGTATGGGTCATGGCAGGTGTGACAGGAGAGGACTTGGATGTGGAAGGGATGGGTTGGAATGTGGATGGGGTCCTCTTGGGTTTGGGAGAGGGATGGAGTTCATGGGGGAAAAGGCAAGTGCAAAAAGGAAACCTTCCTTGGCAAAATGGGTAAGGTCTTCAGAAGGGATTGGGAGGTTGAGGGAGTGGTTGTCTTGCCTGCGGGTGTTTATGCTACTGGTGTGTGCATGGCTGAGGTATGATTGAGGTTGTGTAGTGTCTGTTGTATGTATGAGTGTAGGCATTTGCATTTCTTGGGGGGCTGTGAGGTGGAGGTGCTGAGTGATGTGGGAGTGGTGGCTGTTTTTGTGGGTGTTCGGGTGGTGTCTGGGGGGTATGGGTCTGTGGGTATTGAGGTAGTATTGTCGTGAAGGCATTTTAGTGATGTCTGTGGGCACATTATTTTAGCATCTAGGCCTGCTGTCTGTGGCCTTTAGCCTAGCAACATTTCATTTTATTTTATTTTATTCTTTTAGAAACTATCACATTTGTGGTGATGTTTTATTTTCCTTTATCTTGCTGTCCTTTCACTTAGAAAAGCAATTACATTTCTTAGCACAACATTCTTTTCACTCTTTGCATTCTTCAAGGCTGCAACAAGATAGGATTGCTGGAACAAGTGGTACACTGTGTCTCTAACATTACACAGGAAGATACGTATTTTTACATGGTGGCACTTTTCTCAGAACACTAGCTGTCTTATTTGAAAAACATCTCTCTGTCCCATGCACGTTGAAGGGAGGTTCCAGCCAGATGACCGCTACCGCTTGCTGTCTCACTTCATTACAGCTGCTCGCTGAGACTACCGGTTTCCTGACCTATATGGGGATGGTGCCTGTAGATGACAGGCTCCTTCACTACTGTCATACTCAGGCATGGGGATGATGTATTACCAGGGGGTCCTCAAGGCAGTTTAGGGCTTATCCTGCCGTGCTCTAACATAGCACATTAATGATGTAGGTAAAAATCACACTTCCTGTGTAGTGACAGTATGGTGTGACTTTTCTTGTGTTTCACTTTTCTTTTCCCCATTCTGCTTCTAATATGCTTTATCTTCCTAATCATTGCAGCTCATGTTATGTTATCTAGGATGCAGTTGATTCAATACATCTTATTGAACCATTCCCTGCTTCTGTTTGTCTTTGCATGTGTGAGACAAATGTAACTGAGAGAAAAGGATGAGATCTGACGCACTACAATTTCCCTGAGAAGTCGTAACGTCATGCACTCAGTTGCCACAGATCACCCCCACTTTTGGGAATAAATGAGGCACTGCTGACTGGCTGGAAATGGATTAAGCTGACAGTTGTCACATGGTGTGAGATTGAATTTAGGGCCAGATGTAGCAAAGAAACATTTTGCGACTTGCAAATAGCGAGTCATAGCGACTCGCTATTTGCAACTCGCAAAATGTTAAGCAGAACGGTGTCTCAGACACCGTCTGCGAGTCGGTATGGGGTCGCAATGACCCACCTCATTAATATTAATGAGGTGGGTCGCAAATTGCGGCCCCATACCGACTATGGGCACTCGCAAACATGGAGGCCTGCTGTAGTCAGCAGACCTCCGTGTTCGTGACTGCTTTAAATAAAGCACTTTTTTTTTTCTCTTTGCAGCCCGTTTTCCTTAAAGGAAAACGAGCTGCAAATAGAAAAAAATACCGAAACCTTTTGTTTCGGTTTTTTTCAGAGTAGGCAGTGGTCCATAGGACCACTGCCTGCTCTGAAAAAATAATTTTGTGAGCATTCACAAAGGCCTTCCCCTTTGCGAATGAGTTACCATCCACTTCAAGTGGATGGTAACTGCGAGTTGATTTGCGACCGCTTTCGCGGTCACAAATCAACTTAAATCGCGGTGCGAGTCGCAAATAGGAAGGGAACACCCCTTCCTATTTGCGAGTCGGAAACACATTTTGCGAGTCGGTTCCGACTCGCAAAATGTGTTTCTGCATCGCTTGAGGGCTTTTGCACCTCGCAAACGGCGTTTTTTGCCGTTTGCGAGGTGCAAATGCCTACCTACATCTGGCCCTAAGTTCCCCACAATTCAGATGATGCTGCCACCTATATCCAACCGCCTCATTCATACAATGAGAGCCAACGCAATAGTGTCTGGGGGTACGATGGATGTATTGGATGTGTCACTGGGGGTTTTGGTGTTGTGGTGAATCCTAGTTTGTTTTACTAGGGATACAGGAGTTAGCTTAGCCGTTGGCTTGCAGACTCGTGCCGCCATCAACTAATGACTTTTACCCTACTTAGCCTGCTCTGTTTTAGCGCATTTATTTATTTAATTATTTTAAGATGGCTGCCTTGTTTTGACTTAGGCCCATGTTTTGATTTTCCTTATCAGTGCCTCCGCGCTAAGGCATCAAGATCAGGCGACAAATACAAACAAACTGAAGGTGTCTGCATTAGGTACTTTCCCTCTCCAGGTTTTCGAGGGAATCGTTTATAATAATTACCCTCCAAAGCATGCCTTGTTATCTATTGTTTGGGAACTAAGCCACATCAAGGGTCCAGACAGGTCTGTATATATACTCCTCACTTTATCAGATAGTCAGAGGGATTCCGACCAGATGCCATCCCTGCTATCGCTTTGACACTCACCCAGTCTTCGTATTGCTGCAGAGTCTGAGCTAGAGACCTCATTCCAAGGTAACAAAGGTTGGGGGTTCTTCCCATGGACATGGGATTGGCAGATTGAGGTTTAACATACCTAGCTCTCTTCTGGGTTAGAGGTTAGGCCTACAGACTATGTTATTAGGACAAATCCCACACTTCATGATATCGAGTGACATTGCAAGATGGTGGGGGTCTTTGTGTTAACGACTCTTGTTTTTAAAATCCTGTTTCTTGCACTGTTCATTATCTTAATCATTGCAGCCCATGCAACTTATCACAGACTGCAGTTTTGATGAAATAAATATTATTGAAAGTTTACTGCATCTTCTTCATTGCCTGTGTTGTTAATGTGAGAAACGGGTAATCTCCGTTTAACCACGACACTCCCTCAGATTTCATGCTTTTGAGTCCATGCGTAAAGGCTGCCACAAATCACCTCTAACCGTTTGGGGTTTAGTTGAGGTGCTGCTTGTGAGCCGGAAGGGTTGGGACAACAGTTGTGTTTTGTTTTGTTTTGTTGTAGGATTGGCATAGTCGCCTACAAACATAAGTGCTGTCATCCTTAAACCAGCAGTCTTGCCTAGAGCAAGAGTCCAACTACGACAGTGTCTGTGGGTATGGTGGTTGTGGTGTGCATGTCGGTGGGGGTGGTGGTGGTGTCTGTGGGAATGGTGGTTATTGTGGTCTGTGTGAGTAAATGTTGAGTCCTTACATGTTGGTGTGTCTTGTGGTGCTTGTGTTCATATGTGCTGCTTATGTGTGTTGAGGTGGTTGCGTACGGATGTGTTCTGTGTACTTGGGACAGGTAGGAGAATAGGGAACTTCTATTCAGAAGAAGTAGGTGGTGGGGGGAGGATTGGAGGGTTGATGGCAGCCATCAGTGAGGAGGCCAGAGCCTGAAAAGGTATTTGTAGGTAACACATGGCACTATGAATGCCTTCCAAGTAAACAACCATTTGCTGGAGCTGTCTGCCCTGTACCTGGATGGCATTCAGAATGGCAGTCTGATCCACGGAGATGCTCCTCAGGAGATCAATAGCCTCCTCCCTCAGGACAGCAGGAGTAATGGGGCAGTGGGTGAGGTGCCTGGGGTAATGGAGATGTCCACCCTCTTGGGTGAGTGGGCATAGCCAACTAGGTGGGGAGCAACAGAGAGAGCAGAGATGGAACTGGTGGGGGCAGACAAGGATGGAACAGGAGCAGGTCCTGATGGGCCTGCCACTATTAGGGAGTGGTCACTGGAGGAAGAATCAGAAGATGATGAGGTAGATCCTGTGTACTCTATGGCTCTCCACTCACCCTCCAAACCACTGGGTCCTTCTGTGTTGGCCATCTTACGATTGGAGATACTGTGTCCGGCTGCTTCCCCACCTAGCTCTGCCCTGTCTCCTCCACTTGCTGGGATGATGCTGAAATTACAAAGACAAATAGGGTCACTACAGGATCCTGATCACACTTGAACAACAGCTGTGGTAAGCAAACATTACCATGATGTACAATAGCCCCCAGCCACAAGCCACAGCATAGTGGCTCCAACATTTGCCATGTCATATGAATGCATGCTACATGAACTGTCAACAGTTGTCCGCAGGAAATTCTGAATCACAGACAACTCCAATTGCATGGGTAAAGTTGTGCAGACAAATACCCATTGAACAAGTAGGAGTCATTATTACCTTCAATGGTTTGCCACATGTAGCATTCTTCAGTTACCTATTGTCATACAATAGTAGGGCAATGCTAAGTTCATTTACAAAGAGCCCACACAAGGTCATGCATCCAGATTATCTTTATATACCCAATGCCACATCATGGCAAAATGATGGCCAAATGATCCTGCCATGTTGCTGACAGATGTACAGTAGCTGGAAGAAAGTGACATGGAAACTGTTGTATAGCTATTTTAGCCATATTTTAGACACGTTCATTTAGCAAGCTAGACCTGCCATTGTGCACTTTAATCCGGTTACATTATTTTTCTAGCAATAGCCACATTGTGATGTTGGTTTGTTTCTCTCTATCTAATTGTTCTTTCGCCCAGGAAAGCGATACGTTCTCAGTAGGACATTCATTTCACTTTGTGCTTTCTTCAAGGCTATAGTCAGACAGGTTGCCGGCAATGTGATACGCTGTGTCTCCAACAGTCCCAGAAACATACACACTCATATGTGGGGAATATTTCTTAGAATGTCAACTGTTTTATTATAAAAACACTCCTTTGTCCCATACACACTAGAGGGAGATTCCAGCCAGATGACCACGACTGCATGCTGATTGCTGATTGCCTTGCTAGAGCTGCTTGTTTAGACGGCCGAACCCCTGACCTACATGGGTACAGTGTCTTTCTAGACTACAGGCTTCTTTACTAAGGTATGAGGGATGATGTTTTCCTAGGGGGAAACCTGAAGGGCCGATTAGGCTCATTATGCTGTGCTCAAACATAGCGTAGGTACTAGAACTATATAACACTCCAAGTGACAGTATGGTGGGACTGTTTTTGTGTTTCACTCTCCATGTCACCCTCTTGCTTTTATTGTGTTTTATCATCCTACTTATTGCAATACATGCCATTTTATCTAAGATGCAGTTACTTCAATAAACCCTTAATGAACTATATTCTGCCTCTGTTGTCTTTGCCTGTGTGGGATTAATGTGACTGAGAGAAAGGGATGAGATCTGATCGACCACGATTCCCCTGAGGAGTCTTCCTTGTCATGCGCCCAGTTGCCACAATCATCCTTCCTCATGGGTGGAGATGAGGTGCTGCTAGTTAGCCGGAAATCCTGGATTAGGCTGACAGTCATCACATGGTGTGGAATTGTGCTTAGTACCCCACAATCTATGCGATTCTGCTGCCGGAATTCAGTAACCTCATTAGCATTATGAGAACCAATGCAACAAAACACTCTTGTCACATTGGAAACAAATCAACAATGGTCACTTCACTATGTGTACACTGTCTAAATGGACTCATGGAGGTTGTACTAATGTGGCTCAGATAGATAACACAGATAGAACGGAAAAGTACACTGTGGACTAGTTGAGCAAAATGTCGGGGAGACATGCATACAAAATCCACACCACAATGAAGCTAGCCCCAGGGATAATACCTCTCTTGATTGGTACTCCTGACAATACCATACTCTGATTGCATCAGTAGGAGCCAATAGTCTTTGAATGTTGTGGAGGCCCAGGGATTCCCAAGGACTTGTGGAAGGCACTTAAGATGTTGCCCAATTGGAAGCCGTATCACTATCTCTTCTTGTCATGCAAAAAACATTCCCTTGGATGAATAGTTGCACACACTCACATATGATTAACACAGAACTGCAAGGCACTCTATGATACATGTCAACTCTTAGGCAACAAACCTTTCCCATTGCACATGTGCAAAGCACTTTGCTATATGATTCCACATCAGTGGCATCGAAATGCACATTGTGGGCAAAAACTGTAGTACTACCTGTCATGTCCTTCATTGCTACTGCAGTTGTACATGCCAAATTGCATGTGATGATGCGTGAGGATATGTGTGAACAACAAATCAATAGTGACACACTCCTGTCTGTGACAACACATGAACTGTAGCCCATCACATATGTCCAATTCCAACTACATTTTGGCATGCATACATATGTGAGGGAACTCAGACATGAAGGCGGGTAGACCATGCATGAAACAGCAGTGAAAATGATTTGACAAAAGTGAAAGGAACACATGCTAAGATAGGCACAATGATTGCAACAGTGATATCACCAAAATCATGTCAGTGGACATTCACTGCTTACTAAGGGAAAGTATTGCTCTGTGCCTGCACCCAAAGAACAATGGGCCTCATTACAACCATGGCGGTCAAAGACCGCCAGGGATATTTTGGCGATTGTACCGCCAACAGGCTGGCGGTACAATCTGCCATATTATGACCGCGGTGGTAGCACTGCGGTTGCAGCGCTGGGACCGGCGTTTTCCCGCCATGGTTGTCCTGGCGGTTTTAATCCACCAAGGCAGTGCTGCTTGCAGCGCTGCCCAGGGGATTACGACTCACCTTCCCGCCAGCCTGTCCAAGGCGGTAGAGACCGCCATGGAAAGGCTGGCGGGAAGGGGAGTAGCGGGGCCCCTGGGGGCCCCTACACTGCCCATGCATTTGGCATGGGAAATGCAGGGGCCCCCAGGCACAGCCCCACCCTGCTTTTCACTGTCTGCACAGCAGACAGTGAAAAGCGCGACGGGTGCAGCTGCACCCGTCGCACGGCAGCAACACCGCCAGCTCCATTAGGAGCTGGCTCCAATGTTACGGCTGACATCCCCGCCGGCCCAGCGGGGATGTTGTAATGCGGCCGGTTGGATTGCGGCCGCATAGGCGGCTGCTCGGCGGTCCAATCTTGGCGGGCAGCCTCAGCCGCCCTCCAAGGTTGTAATGAGGGCCAATGTATGCTCTGTTACATCTATGGAAGACATTAGTGAGGCACCAGCCCTTGTGACACACTGAAGACAAGTGCCTGTGTAGGACAGATGCCAATATACTCACTTGAGCATTTGGCTGAGGACAGTGATCTATTATTTCGTGTTGTTTGAGCTGTCACACTGAAGAGCAGTGGACTGTTGTGTACAAATCACACCCTCAACAACAAACATTACAACCTGATTAATCACTGTACTCATGCATGTGTTGGCCTTGGAGAGTAAGTTAGTTGTGGACTGAACTCTGTTGTGTCCCAGGTCACTGGGCTAATAAGCAAGGCACATTAGCATGCACCAATTTCCATACCTACACAGACAGTTACTCATCTTGTGTGTCACACATGGCCCATCTACAATCTTCAAGGGGGAGATGGCATGCCCATCCCCAATCTTCAGGTGAAGATGGCAGAATCTAACACATCAACTTGACAATGTTGCAGGTAGGAATATGCCCTGAACTCACCCCCTTATAGCAGCTGTGCTCCTCTCAAACACTCATCAAGCTCCGGGTAGGTCACCCCAAGCATGTGGGCCATTAGGGGAGTCAGGCTCAGATCTATGCCCCGCCTACATTGGTAGGACAGCCCCAGAAAGACCTCAGTGATCTGGGCTCAGCTTCTTAGGTTCTCCCATCTCTTCCAATAGAGAGCGTTCTGCCAGTTATGGAATCCCAGGGTCCGCACTTTCTGGGCGATGGCTCTCCAATTCCCCTTCTTCTGAAGGGCTTTGACCTGTATGGATGCAAGAGACAAAACAAAAGGTTACAAACACAAGTTAATCCTGAAATGGTTGTGTCAAACAAATGTCAGAAACACCAACCACAACATTTTCTACTTGTCAGCACACAAGTGTAAAGCACTCATGCTGCTAAGTACAGGGACATGACTCCACAATTGTGGATTGATCTGCAAACTAACCCACTAACCTGCTTGTGGCCTACACTAACTGAGCAAGCCTACTGACATCAGGTAGACCAGGCTCAAGCAACATGTGCTGTGACATGAGCCACAATGAAATACAACACACCATTGTGATCTTCTGAGAGGTAAACTCTTTGGGAATGACTGGACAGACACATTTACATTCCGCAACATTGACTCACTGCATACAGTCCCTATAGGCAACTGCCACAGTACAGGCTTCACCCTAAGACCTGAGTGACAATGAAAGGAATGCCATGGGGGGCACTAAAAGTCTCCTCCTGGGCATGTATTGACATATGGCCTACCCAATGTAGACTCATGCCACTTCATTGTGGGTTTGTGTAGTATGTACTTGTATCACAGAACACACTTTTGACCGTATGTGGCAAACGGACAGAGAGAGCATGCAACACACAAAGGAATGTTTAGTCTAACCCTTTCCACAGACTCTTCCCTCTTCCATCTCTCCTTTACTCATCCCAAGCCTCATCCTATTAATATACATTTCCAAGTAACACTTCTGGATTCATCTGTCTTCTATCCCTCCATTACTCTAGTCAATCCAAATAGCAAACTCATATATCCTCTGCTCAAAATAACTCATAATAATACTATTGCTGTATTCAGATTTCCCTATACTAATCAACCACTAGTGGTGTAGCATACTACTCGACGAAAAGCGCTCCAATGCCTCATCAGAGGTAGTAAGCAGTATATAAATACATTTACAATACAATACAATACAATTTTTGGCATGGAACCAAGGTCAAATTTCAGGGCATCCTGGAATCTACAAACAATCTGCACTGAGGGTTTGCCAATTGTGTAATACACCTGTACTGGACAAATATAATTTATATAAAGGTGTCAACAGAGCTGTGAGAGTAAGGGATCTGGCATAAGTCAATGACACACATTGACAATTATGCAAAATGCACATATGTACTAGTTCAGGGATTTACTTCAGTACCCATTCCTAATCTAGTC
The DNA here is from genome assembly GCF_031143425.1 of Pleurodeles waltl. Taxonomy (NCBI): domain Eukaryota; kingdom Metazoa; phylum Chordata; class Amphibia; order Caudata; family Salamandridae; genus Pleurodeles; species Pleurodeles waltl. The sequence goes on from NC_090444.1 coordinate 669,358,386, forward strand.
AATGGACTGAGGCATTCAGGTCAAGTCTTGTCACTTTAGCCTCATATTGACCATATGCCAGGATCTGCAGGTCTACAGGGAGTGAGCACAGTGACACAGTTGCATAGCCACAGAAACTCTACTGCAGCCTGGACTATGTCCAATACTGGGAGATACATGTGACAGGCCCTGATCTCTGCAGGCTGAGCATACAGAACCTACCGACACTCACTTTTCCATCACTTCCGTGCATGACAGTACTTCATGGGCCCATCATAAATGTGGCTAGTGTAGCACTCTGAAGGGCACAGTGGGCCACTATATGCCTCTGGTACAACAGTTTGGCAAGGCCAGATATAGGCTGTGTAATCTGTGGCACTGCACACCTTACTTACAAGATCCTCAAATGACTCAAACAATATGCATTCACAGCTCATGCTGTCATGTACATACATGTCTTTTAACATTTACAAAGATCATATCCATGTATGTGCCATTGTATGGCTGTAAGCCTCCCAGCCTAGATATGTGAATGCAACACAAAGATGATCTAGGCCTCAAACCACACCACCCAACACAATGTGACTGTGCAATTCATAGAGGACTGTTCTCCGCTCCACTACCTGCACCACGTACATCCCATTTATGCCACACAAAATGTGAAAAAAAGGACACAAGAACTCTAATTGGCACAAGGGGGCCCATTGTAGCCTGTGAGGAGGGAAAGGATGGTGTTGAACAGAGTCAAATGTGCCTATGAAGTTCTTACCTGCTCCTGTGGGGTGCCATAGAGCTGACCATACAGGGGAAGGACCTCCTCCATGAGCTTCCCCAGCTCCTCTGATGAGAAGGCAAGGGCCCTTTCACCTTCTGGCTGTGGCGTGTTTGCTCCCAGAAGTGGCAGACAGCAGCTGATGTGGTGGAGGTATTGATGGCAGCAGTGTCAGGAGTCAAGTGAGTGAATTAAAAAAACGTGCTGTACATGAATGCCTCATACACATTCATCACCGTTGACAGGCACAGCCATTGCCCTGTGACCACCATAGGCAACAATGTTAGCCTTTGGCTGTGTTCACTGTGGTTAAAACTGCTCCCCACATGGACGAATTGCGCCACCAGCCGCAGGCGGTTCTTAATGTCCAGTAAAGTAGGTCAGGCATCTGCCATTTTGGCAGTTGGAAATATAGTATTGAGCCCTGTTAAATGCTTTACACCACTAACATATATATCGGATCTTCACAAATGTCCTAAGTAAGTCTTGTTTAGGTTATACCACACAATCACTGGTGTAGTGTGTTGCTGGGCACAGATGGCATCAAATGACGGTGCACTGTCCACCACCGATGATGGTATTTTTGTTGGTCAGAACAGACTAAAATTTAGAGGGGCATTTGTGGAGCATATAATTGGGTGTTGCCCAATTCCATGTTGTGGACATATGTGTTGACAACCATGGGGTTCACATTTGACCCTTGTGTAGTTGATAACTGTGATGTGTACTGAGTGTAATGTATTTCCAGTCAGAAATGCTTTGTCACATGATTTTGTTGCTATCAATCATGTATGTTGTTGTGGACACAAGTGACTAATGCTCCAACTCGTATATTTTCACACATAGTTACTCAGGGAGAGGGAGGAGGTGACAACCTCCAGTATACTGTCCTTTGCCAGACCTTCTAACCATGGAAGAACGTCACATAATAAAACTGTACTGTCTGAATAGGAAACAATTGTGCGTTTATGTTGTAAATTGGAGCTGGATATGATGCCTGAAAACAGTAACTCAACCTGCATACCACCCATTGTTCAACTCATGGCAGTATTGCACTTCCTGGCCACAGGGTCCTTCCAATATACTTTGGCCATATCTGGTGGTGTGTCCCAACTTATGTTCAGTCTTGTGTTAAGAGATGTCCTATCAGCAATGATGAAACACGTTGACAGCTACGTCAGGTTCCCCCGACGTGAGGATGTAGCCAAAGTGAAGGCTGACTTCTATGGTTTTGCTCACCTCCCACATGTGGTGGGAGCCATTGATAGGAAACATGTTGCCTTGGTGCCACCGCAGGCCAATGAATAGGTCTATTGCAACAGGAAAAACTTCCATTCTATCAATGTGCAAGTTGTCTGCCTGTCAGATCTCTACATGTCAAATGTCTGTGCCCAGTTCCCTAGTTCACATCATGAATACTTAGTAATGCGGAACAGTACCATACCCCAGCTGATGTCATAACTGCAACCAGATAGGACCTCTGTCCTGATTTTGTGTGAGCAATGTCAGGTGCTACAATCATGAAGTGAGTGACTCATTGTTGCACTTATGTCTCATTCCTAAACAGGAGACTCAGCATATTCAAACCGTCCATGGTTATTTACGTCACTGAGGAATCCAACTACGGCAGGGGAAGTCAGCTTTAATGGGGCCCATGGAAGAACCCCGCAGGCAGTAGCCTTTTGGGCTCCTGAAGGCCAGATTTCGCTGTCTGGACAAGAGTGGGGTAGCCCTCCTTTACTCACCCAGGAAAGTGTGTCAGATCACTGTGGCATGCTGCATGCTCCATAACATCGCCCTGCGAAAGATTATCCATTACATCCCAGAGGAGGAGTAGCCTGTAGTGCCACTGGGTGAGAATCCTGAAATGCCAACTGAAGATGATAGTTGTGAAGAGGGAAGAGCTGACTTGCGAAAATATCTCATCTACAGCTTCTTCTCATGAGTATAAGTATTTCATGAGATATCATGACTTTGACTGTATAATGAACTGTATTTGTGATAATATGTGTAGTCTCTTTTTAGTAATAGCCATGGAGCTCATGCAAAATATGCAAAAGGATGTTTGATGAGCAAGCTTTAGACACAATCACATTTTGATGCTGTTGCTTTGTTTGTGTCTGATTTTTCTGAATGACATTGTTGTCCAGACGTTTGCTATGTGACCTTTGCCATGTGCATGCTTTCACAACTCTACTCCTTGATTTGTTCTTTGTTCTGGTACCTTCACCATGAGATCTTTATTTGGGCATTTCAGAGTTGTGACATTAGTTGGTACATCATGCTATTGGGACATAGGGAGTGGACATGTATTTTCCCTGGGAATGTGCATCCCAGATTTTGGGTGTAGATGACTTGCGTCAAGACAGCTAGCACAGTGATAGGATAGAAGTGCAGAAGACTCCATTGGACTTGTTCATTGTTGTGTGGTGGTCATGATGCATCATGTGTCCCATCTTGTGGTGAGTTGAAATGTTGTTATTGGACACTTTAATGTCAGTCCCCATTCACATTGGCTGAACATGTCTTTTGGTATGAACTGTGTATCGCTGTTGATGTGTTTGATCATTGTTCCATACTTCCTTTTGAGAGTTAGGTGATCTGGCTCCAGCTGAAGACATCAACCATATCCACATTTTACCTATGTGACAGAACACTGTAATATGTCCATTACTACAATGTTATGGGTATCTGCACTATTATATTTTGTGGTCTACACAGTCTGCTATGGTCATGTCTCACTTTCATAGTTAATGACATCTTGAAAGCCTATGTGCTGAACAATGTAACATGATCTCTTCTGCAACAAGACACGTGTACTTATGTGTTGGTGTGAAACTGTGTACGTGCTACATATCCCTGCTTAAACAAGTATCTTGTATCTGCATTGTATGGTTCACATAGTGTTGCATATCTACATAGCTAAATGTGAAATCAAAGACAGCAGACAGTGAGTTGGTGATGGGTGTATTTATTTCAGTGCACATACATAAAGTTTGTGGATGAAAGAAAATAAAAGTGAAGTTAAGGGGTCAGTCATGGTGGTTTAAATCATTGGAGTAGATGCCACACCATTGGAAGTCTAAAGTCCAGAGTACCCCTCCTATTGAAATTGGAAAGTGTTTCAGGATCAGTCAACAGAGTGAGTATGTGGCACACAAAGGAGGACATTACGGGAGAGGTTACTTGCTGGCAGTGATGGGTGTCTTGTCATCTGCACCAGCTGGATTCATTGCTGGGTTTGCCCATTTGTGAGGGGGGATAAGCTGCTGTAGAGGTAGAGTGTCAGAGGCTGGTTGTGCCTCTGGCAGGGCCTCCCTTCCTGTGGGTGCTGCAGATGAACGTGGCTGTGATGTAGTTGTCACACAGGAAGGGGTAGATGGTGGGACAGTGGCGGCTGCTGACTTTCTAAATTGGTGGGGCACAAATTCATACACCGAAGTGCCATCTCCTTTTTGAGAGGGCTCCAGCTTTATGGAGGAGGGCTTCTCACAGAGAAATTTAGAAGTGGCAGGGCAAAAAACGTAACAGGTAGAACACAATAGACGGTGGCAAGAAAGGGGTGAGAATGGCACATGGATAAATAACAAGGAAAATTGCTCAGTTTGTTACTTTTCCCCAAACACTATTATTTGCAGTGCTATCAATGCTACAAGGAGCAGACCGTACCTTGCTGCCTATACTTAGATCTCTGGACTAAAAATGTCACTGCGCCACCATACGAGGGTGCTCAACAAACAATCTGCGCTGACTGGAGATCATAGATGGTACGTGGCGCATACCCAATGGCAGAGGCACTCGGACAGCGCTGCCACTGGCCCTTCTAGTGGAGGGGAGTTGAGGCACTGTGTATATTACACCCGAATGGCCAAAATGGGGTGGCCGCTAATTAAGCTGGCCACCCCAATCAGAGCCGGCCCTTGCTCAGAGTACTCACCTCAGTGTAAAATCCACGGCCAAGGTGTGCTGCATGTATTATATAAAGTTTAGTGTGTGCTATCTGCCTTACATGCACTGCATTTTAAGTGAGCATTGCGAGAACTACTGCGCACGTGACCATTTTACGCTGTTCATTAGACATGCAATACTATGTGAATTGTCAATTGTGTACAGCATGGTTTTGCGTTGTGTAAAAGTCCGGCTGTACTGAATGCAGTGTGATATGTCCGTACTGATCACCATGCGTTGTAATATAAACAGATAAGGAGTTGTGGATACCACGCGTGTACTTTGAGCGCGCAGTTTACAGTGCCCATTGTGGAAGCTAATTGTTGCTTAGCAAACTATACACCATGATCTGCAGGCTGAGTGCAATAAGCTGTGTGCACAATCTTTAAAAGGCACCACGTTCACGGTGATTGTTGTCTCAATTATTTCACTGTGCTTTGTGCAGGGCCTGCTTGGCGCAGAATGCAGTATTCCTCGTGTCCAATGTACTACACAATCAGCGGGTGCAGTGTCCTCTGTGTGCAACAAGTCAGGGGCACATTGCTTACTCATACTTCTGGTTGCTGTTGTTCCAATGTACAGCCTAGCAGCCGGCCACTGCCTAGGGACTTGACTCCTGAGCTTGCCCTGCTGCCAAACTTTAGCCAACGATTTGCTATACATGTGCTAACACACAATCACGTCTACAAACCTACATGCACACACAGTCCCAGGGACGCTTACAAAGACAGTTACACAAATACACACGTGCACTCCCCGGCACACAAAAACACACTTGTACGAAGTTGGAGGCTGCCGCACAACACATACGTGTTCCTCTTCGACATGAGGGCGCACTCAATCTGCAGGCCCAGGCCCACTCATCTAGTCCTAACGCATCAAATGTTGGCCTTCACTGGCGCTTCAAGTTGCTCCTCTACTGGAAGTGCTTAAAAACCTAATTAACGGTATGCTATTTAAACACGCAAATATTAACTCGCATGTACATCCGTGAATCGGGCAGTATACCGAGTGGTTATTCCTCCACTGAGGAAAAACAACAATAACATTTCAAATTTTTTTCATTTCAATAACTTAAATGGTCCATTAGCACTGAATCCATCACATTGGATACTGCGGCTTGAGACAAACGGGCAGCTCTCTCTGTACCAGTACTTTCCCTTTTATTCCCTCATGCACAGTGTCGTCCGCTGTGCAGCCCGAATCATTCCAGCTTTCAGAACCAATCAAGACACTGCACTCGTGTTTTTTATGAAAGCATGAAATATGAGAGTGCTACCAGCGTGAATTGGAGCAGGCAGATCCTCCCTCCATAGCAGACTGGGGGCCTGCGTCTTCGCTCTCTTTCCTGGTCAAGGGTGAGACATGAGAATCATAAAGCGTTAACGAGGTGCCCTGGTAATTTTACTCACAGACTGGAGCTGATAACTGCTGCATCCTCTCTTTCTTCACTTCTTTAAAAGAAGGGAGTCTACCGTCCCACCGAGTCTCAACAGCAGCGCAGGAAGCAGACACTTCGTGTTTGCTAACACAAACTGCGCAGACTCGATTTTTAGCTTGCTGCCTGAAGCCTCTACCCCGCCCACCATTTCCCAACTTGTCACAGGGCTGGACCCACCCTCCGTGACAAATTGGGAAAGGGTGGGGTGACCATCCTCCACTATCCTGACTGACGTGAAGCCCCTAGCGCTACAGGGCTTCAGCCTGAAGCGCCCGGGGCTATCTTTATCCACACGTCATTAGGGGGTGGAGACTGGTCCTCGGAGCTATGTCTTTGCCGAGCTGATGACCTCACAGGCCTCAGGCTGTGAGCTTGTCAGCCTGGCAAACATAGACCCAGTCAGGGGAGTGCGTGCCCTGCCCAGAGGAAAATGGAATGTGTCGTCATCATCCTGATCCTGCCAGTTCATGTCACGTGAGAGTAGCCCCTGGCCAGGCCCCAGCCCCAAGCAAGAGGTGTGTGCATTTTTGTTAGGGAGTTAGGGGAGTTTGTTTTCACATTTTTTTCATTACGAATTTACGAGGGCGGAGCCCCGACGCCCTCATGAAGAAACCGCCACTGTGGTGGGAGGAAAGCCCTGCTCAGGTCGGTATTGATTTCCCTTAGCAGCCTTGTTAGGGCGCCCATGCTGTCATGGTGGGCATCTATTTTGTCTATCATGACCCTCTGAAGCTGCTTAATGTCCAGGAGTTCAGTCAACACCTTGCCTATCACACCTTGGGACTCCTGATAGACTCCCAAGATGTGGTTCATAGTATCCTTGCTGACAGCAGCCCCAGTGGCCTCACTACTCTGTCCCACAGCATCCATCCCATGCACCCTACCGCCACAAGCAATTGCCCTTGGCACAGGTTGCCCTCTCAAACTGGGTCCTGGTCCCTCAGTGTCAGAAGTATCAAGATGCACCTCAGGATCCAGGACTGGGGGGGGCACAGATGGTGGAAACTGTGCTAAGTACATCACAGGTTGGGGGCACATCATTGCCTTGGATGTTGATGCTACAGGGCTGGGAGGTGACGTTGTTGCCACCTGATCAGGATGCCCAGATGGATCAGGTCACATCTACAAGTCCAAACATGTCATCATCACTGAGAACTTCATCCAGTGGGGTAGTGCAAGTGTTACGTGGCCTCGGTGTGCCCAGGGTCAGCTCGACCTGTTGATGAAGGAAGTACATTGTTACTGGTTGAAGTGTGACATCTACTTCCAAAGGTTTTGTGTTACAGTAAGCGGAGAAATTGGACATTTGTGAGCTGTAGGTTAGCCATTGTGCCATGTTACTTTGGTATTGGAGCATTTGACATGACATCTGCAGAGCGTACCTAGACTATTAGACCCAAGCAGCTCATGAGATGTGCGGATCAGTTGCACTTTGGATGATGGACTGCGAATGACATCTTACACTCAACAACTAACAAAGCGGAGAGGCAACATAGGCCTTTGACCATTTGGAGGCCTAGTTGAGTGAGATACAGGCAAACACAGAACTTTGTCGTATATGTAACTGAAGTCATCATGTGTGCAGTGCTGTGTCAATGTGTTTGCTGCTGCTACCAATCTGGTGATGCAGCTGGAGGCCTTAGGAACACTTGGGGGGTCATTCTGACCTTGGCGGTCCATGACCGCCATGGTGGAGTGCGGCGGAAGCACCGCCAACCGGCTGGCGGTGCTTCCTGGGCGATTCTGACCGCGGCGGTAAAGCTGCGGTCGGAAAAGGGGAGCCGGCGGTTTCCCGCCGGCTTCCCGCTGGCCCAGGGAACCCGCCATGGCGGCGCTGCTTGCAGCACCGCCATGGGGATTCCGACCCCCTTCCCGCCAGCCTGTTTCTGGCGGTGTCCACCGCCAGAACCAGGATGGTGGGAACGGGTGCTGTGGGGCCCCTGGGGGCCCCTGCACTGCCCATGCCACTGGCATGGGCAGTGCAGGGGCCCCCTAACAGCACCCCACAAAGATTTTCACTGTCTGCTTAGCAGACAGTGAAAATCGCAACGGGTGCCACTGCACCCGTCGCACCCCTTCAACTCCGCCGGCTCCATTCCGAGCCGGCTTCATTGTTGAAGGGGCTGTCCCGCTGGGCCGGCCGGCGGTCTTCTGGCGGTCGCCCGCCGGCCCAGCAGGAAAGCCGGAATGGCCGCCGCGGTCTTTTGACCGCGGTGCGGTCTTTCGGAGGGAACCACTGGGCGGGCGGCGACCGCCGACCGCCGCGGTCAGAATGACCGCCTTGGTGTGCACACTTGGTAAGGTGTCATTTCTGTCTTCAATAGTTTAATCCTGGGTAGCAGGTCAAGATGGGGCTACGTAGGCAGACACATCTCTGAGTTGAGAAAGATATGTGTATTGCTCAGTCACAGGTGGTACACTTTAATTGAGAGTTACCAAATAGCGATATTTGGACAAGTGAACACTGGGCTGGTGGTTGGGGTTGCAGACACAAGGTTCCTGGGAGTAGCCGTCAGGTCATTCCCTTACTACACACACTTGACAAATGGAATCCTCCCAGGTGACAAAACTTCATTTGAGAGTTAACAAACAGGGGTATTTGGAAAAGAGAACACTGGGCTAGTGGTTGGAGTTACAGACACAAGGACCCCTGGGAGTTGCAGGCAGGCCACTCCCTCTACCACACACACACCAGCCAAAGTGTGGGTATTACATATCTGTAGGCAGACTGCACTTAGGTGTACATGTTGCGACATACCATGAATCCTGGGATATTTTTGGGTATTGCAAGACTTACAGGCACCATTTCAATTTATGGCATGTGATGGGTCTTTAGATCTGTGAGGTTGGGTCCCTTTGAATACACATTGACAGTATTATATCTCAGATACTCTGGGTATTAAATGTTGGTTAAGTACATGGACAAGACAGTGGCAAAAGCTGAGCTATGAGCATGCAGGACATTGCAGTTTTGCAACAGGTTTTGTGTTGTAACTTACCAGACTCTACTCCCACAGGAATTCCTGTCAAACCGTCAGGATACAGGATCGCCAAGACCTTCTCCTCTGAGGGAAAAATATTAATGGGGCACTGGGAGGGCCACCACCAGTCTTGTTGGTCTCTAACTGCTGCCTGGACACTAGGGAATGGACCTTGCCCCTCAGGTCATTCAACCTCTTCCTAATGTCCTCCTTTATGTGCATAGTGGTGGCTACAGCATTCGCTCTGACAACTATCCTTTGCCACATTTCCATTTTCCTACTGAAAGGAGTGTGCTGGACTTGGGCTCCAAACAACTCCTATGATTTCATCCACCATGACTTTCAACTCACCTTCAGAAAAACAGGGATTTTTGGGATGTGACATTGTGGACAACTAAAGTGAATGACAGGGACTTTATTAATAGGGAAAGTTCAATAGGGTGTGGATGGACAAAAGTGTGTGCAGGGTCTTAAATGGGATGGTGAAAAAAATAGCAGGGCTTCTGCTCAGTTGTAAACTGTGAAAATGGTGGTCAGTCTTATTCATAGTCCAGTGGAAATGCAAAGGATTGTGTTCAGGGAAAAGATATATATTATAGTGTGCTTTGTAGGTGTGTCCACTGGGCCAATGTGTGGCAGCTGTGTTGTTTTTGTATTCATCCAATAGGCACTTGTCTGTTGCATTGCTGAGTGCATACAGCGCCTTCCTGCCGCAAGGGGACCACCGCAGCAACTGTGTGCTTGAGATAGGCTCTGCGGTTCCCGTCAGAGCTGACGATCCTGGAGGTTGGACCGCCTATATAGCAGACTGCTGCATTACTGACGGTCTGCCTTTTTTGCTTGGTGGGCAGCGGTTCTGCCTGTATACATCGTAATATGGTGAGCTAGAGAATGCCAGTGCAGCAGTCTATTTCGGACTGCCAACATGGTGATCTGGTGGTCCAACCACCAAATTCCTAATTGGGCCCATAGCTTTTGATCTATACTTCAAAAGATTTCAGTTGAAAATTAGAGTCAAAAGAACCCTTGTAGGAAGAACGTCATTCATATTGCATCATGCAGTTGAAATTGATCAGGGTTCAAGTTTATCAGTTAGTGGAAAAGACTCAACAGTGACTGTGGGTGAAACAGAGTGAAAACTAATAAAGTAAGTCATTAAAGGGACCTACAAGAGAAAGCATTGTCAACAGGGAAAACATAAAAGATTAAAGCCAATCATCCAAGATTCAGAAGTAATTGCACAGGACTCAGACAATAGTGAACATGAATCGTCTGTTGCTAAACTACCAGCAAGAAAGAGAACTCCAACTAGAAAGTATGCATGAATGGGTATATCTAACCACAGTGTCTGAGGAAGAAGAAGAATCAGAGTCAAAGATCTACAGTTCAACAAGCATTGGCAATATACTGTTAAAATTGAATTTGAAAGTTAATCGTAAGCAGAAGAAAAACCACTTGAAGGTTTTGAAATTTTTTAAAGATTGAGTTAAAGTACACCTTCCTATTAAAATGAAAGTAGAAAGAAATGCTGGAGGGTTCAAACTAAAATTAACTTTTGAGAAAAAAAGATTCATTTTGAAGTTTTGTTTTGATCATTGTTTCAAAAGAAATAAGAAGAAAAGAATGTAACTCTTGCTGCTTTCAACACATTTTTTGTTGATTTTAAAATGTTTGAAGAGTCACAATAATTTTGTTTTAGTGTCAATAGTTGGTGGAGTACAGCACAAACATTACAACTAATAGTTAAATTGCATTAGTACTAGTGGATAAGTGTGGCAGCATGGTTAGAGTGACAGACCCTAATGCAGAGCTCTGGCCTGAGACAGGGTTCAGTTTCTTCCTGGGCAGGTCTTGGGCTCAATTCCGTTGGACCTGATAATTCTCGTCTTGGTGCCTAATCTGATTAATGGGTCCCACTCTATAACTCTGGGCAATAGCTTGCTTAATCTCCACAACATCTCTGACAGGGCTTGGATGCCTGGCTTCACCCTGGAGATTCCCCAGGAGTGGGCGCCTCACAGGGAAAAGCCAGGAGAGGTTCCACAGTGGTATGCGTGCAGCACCTTGAGACCCCAATTGGTGAGTAGTGCGCTATACAAGTGCGAAGTTTACATTTACTAATGGTAATAGTTTTAGTTGGTCTGTTGTGGCTACTATCTCTAGATGGGATATCTCTTCATAATATGAATCTGTGAAATATAACACTCCAATACACAGGAAATGTTAACTTAATGGATTTGAAGATAGCATTTATACTAAAATGATACAAGAATAGTCTGACATAATAAAAGTTAGGAATTCTTTCATATTTACCTTTTACCAGATGAGTGGTTCACATCTATGCCATTTCCTGTCTCCTATGGCCTCTTGTGTACAGTGTTATTACATTTAATAACAATGAACTTTGTCTCCTTACTTGTTGGATTTCAACGTGTCATTAGGGGACTACCTATCTTGGAGAATGAAGAATCTCATAATAGCATTAAACATGGTACATTTCTAAAAACATATTGCACAAATTAAACATGAATCTAAGGCCCTCATATATTAAGCAATTGTACAGTCAGTAAGGCTCTGATTCATAAAACCAGAGCATTTCTGACCACAAAATGGCACATTTAAAACATTTAAAAATCAAGTTCACCTAACTCATTTAGCAATTCAGTATCATGTTACTGAACCTTACTAAATCACTAATCCGGTCTGGGAATAATAATTATTTGGTATTTGGAATGGGTGTGCCAAGGACCTCCTTTCCAAATACCGAAACATTAAGTTATGTATTAATGTTTTGGAACCAGAATCTGGTCGCAAAACATTAACATTTTACCACTGTCTCAAAGACGATGGTAAGCCATTCACAAATGGGAAATTGTCATAATGGGACTCCTTCCCCTTCAAGAATGTTCAGGAAAACATGTTTTTTATGAGTGTTTTCTTCAAACATATCCTGTTTCCCTTTAAGGAAAATGGGCTGCATATAAAAAAGATGACTTTATTGAAAAGCAATCACAGACATGGTGATTGCCAGCAGGCCACCATGCCTCTCATTGTAGCCAATTGTATTGGGATACAATTTCTAAACTACCTCATGCATATTAATTAGGTAGGTCAAATTGCAACCCACTACGAATTGCATTTTTGAGAACCAACCTAATAATACATTAGTCAGTTTGCAAGATAACAATGGATTTGTTAGAAGTCAGTGCACAAATTGTGACCACTTCTAACAAATTAATTTTTGAACTTTCCATTTAAGAAATCACAAACTGCAAATCATTATTTGTCACAATTTACGATTCCATTAATTGAATCTTTGTACCTAAATAAGTGTAATAAATGTATTAAGGAATACAATGAAAAAAGAGCAAAGATTGTGAGAGATGTGAGAAAAGAAAAGGCAATAAGAGAATAGATTAAAGAAGTGGAAGAATGTAGGTTATCAAATCTACATCCTGGATTAAGGATGGAACAAAAGATGAGAGATGAAATGTATATGGTGCATAGTGAACCTTTGAAATGAGTCAAAGCTGAATAGGTGGGAGGGACTGAGCGTGAAAGAAGTTATGTGGTAAGTCATCATTACCTGATTCGTGGAAAGCTGAAACAGAAAGAAATTTGTTATGTTTATGGTAAGACTGCTTATTTGAATTTGCTGAGTAATTGGGTTGGATGTTCTTATCTTCCTTAAGTGCTTCCTAGAGTCCATCATATGAGTGGCATGGATGATACACCTGGTTTGAGGTAGTTTTAGATGGGTTAGGTAATGTAATTCCCCCTACAGGTATAGCTTTGAATGATGTGAAAATTAGATTTTTATCTACATTGGCGGATAGAATTGCCTTAAGCACAGCTGGAGCGCTACCTCATATTAATTCATAGCTAATTCCTGTAAGAGCTATGAGACTACTAAACCATTTGGGACTTTGTATCCTTCTTGTGAAGAAGGCAGTGTTTTTAGGGCACTGAAAGTTAAAAGATGGTGTACTTTCATACCTGATAATAGTCCTATTATCAACTCTTATATATCAGATATGACTAATATCACTCAGGAATTTCAATCTTTAGAAGAGCATGGTGTATGTCTGTGTTAGTGAGATAGGGAAGGGTTTTAGCAGGGATGCAATTATCTTATGGTTGGTGAGTCTTTTCATGTTATACTAACTCCTGTAATTATTAGAATGATTTGTGCAATTTATTTGTTACTCTTGCTAAAACTTTACTGGGTATCTGATTGTAAATAGTAAGTGTAAATATGAAAGAAAATCATTAAAGAGGGATCATTAAAGATGAATCATTAATCATTAAAGGTGCTGATTAAGGAGAGTCCCAGAAAGAAGCATATTATGATGCAGTTTGAACGAATTCATTATTAATAAAATTTAATAATTATTTTAGTAATTATAAAATAATCAGAGAGGAGACTTGCAAGAGGTTCTTCAAGTATATATTTTGGTGCATTAGAAACAATTTGTACTATGCATTTCCACACATAATTCTACACATGGAGTCTTAACATAATTGCAATTGGAACACATTTCTTATGATGTATAGCTGTGCAGTTTTTAATCAATTTTAGTTAGGTCACATATTTGTGACAAAATAAATGTTGTACTCTGTCGCTCTCTCATTTTTCACTCCTGCATACATCCTCTCTCCACAGGCTCCACAGAACACAGTAAAGTTGATGTCACAGTGATTTATTTCCACTTCTGTAGTTGCTCTGCTAGTCTTGACTTTCCATGAAGCAGATATAGAATTGCAACATGTTTGCATATTTTCCTTTCATTATCTGGTTCTATTCATTCAGAGAAGGTTTTATTGTTAAATGTTCATATTTCTTTGAACTTCTCTGAGTAACTAACATAGAGGGTATTGAATAATCATTCAAAGAATTGGAATGGTGCTTATGTGCTAAAGTGATGACTTTTATTATTCATGTGATATGATTTGCTAAAGAAATTGAACTTTTGTTCACACAATGGTAAAATTGCAAAAAATGCTTATATTGTAAAAAAGAATTGTGCATAAAAAACACTCAATTTGGAGATTAGCCAGAAGATTTTAATATTCTATTTGGGATGCTGCCCAACAATTTACTCATTTAGCTACTCATTTGAAACTTCTGATTTTTCATACTCTGTATAACTATGCTTTTGAAAGCTTTCATGACCTTTATTCTGTATCAAATATTTTGTAATAGAACCCATTAACATTTTATAGATCTAGAACTCAGATATTAAGGGTCCATTATTTTTAAAGTGTTTACTCCGCTAATTTGAAATTTGGAGAGGGGCCTTAATATGAGGACCCATTGCCTCATGAAATTGAGGTTTAACACTGTATCCTCTCCAGTAACCTGTGGGAGAACTGAATGAGGTAAATTTCGGTGTGTCAAACTTTTGGGGTACAGTTTTACTCACATAATTGTAAGTTTGTCTATATTGAGTGATGACGTCAGAGCTAGGACTTTGAATAAGAGGGCTTGAAAAATGTGTTCTTTTTACTAATGACAGGAGCACCATCACACATACAGTATTACTGACAGAATAGGGGTTGTACAATAATCACACTGTAATTATTACAAGATGTCAGCCTCAATCAATCTTGGAGACACTGCGTGTGAAGGGTGGAAAGGAGATGACTCTAGAGTGAAGTGGGTCATATAGGCAGCAGGAGAATTAAGTAAAAAATATCTTGGGTTATTTTCTTCTCGAGCTGCTGGCAATAAGCTGGCTTTACATTTTTCAGCTCCTGCTGTTGATGATAAGTGTATGTGTAAAATGGACAAACTAAATTAGAGTTCCAACTGTCAGTAGATGAGGATGCAGATTTTATGCTGCTAGAGTGAAGAAGAACAATTGATATCATAGTCGTAAGTACAATGAGGGTTGGATAGTAGAGTTGCAGAAGAGACACGATTAATAATGGAAAAGAATAAAGGGAGAGTTGATGACTAAAGGGGTACACCCTGGATTTAGAAAAGTAAATGAAGAATTCAGTCCTGCAGAGGTCAGGGTGTGACCTTTGGCATGGACACAGTAAAGGGATTGATCTAGGGACACCAGAGTGGAATGGGACCTTGCGGTACTAAGAAAGGTGAAACCTGGGGGAGCAATGGGGGAGAGACTAAGAGCAGAAGAAGAGAAAAGAGAAGAGACCAGGGGACAGACAAAGAGGAAGAAAAAGTGATTAATGATACCTGAGGGTACAATGCACGGAGATGTGTGCAAAATAAAAGAGAGAAAGAAAAATCTAAAAGGAAGAAATAAAGCAACCTTGTAAGAGTGAGACACATCTAGTTGTATGAGAAACAGAGAGCTGGATGAGAGAGAGATATACAGAGAGTGACTGAGAGTATGACAGGAGAGAGAGTGTGAGAGAGAGAGAGAGAGAGAGAGAGAGAGAGAGAGAGAGAGAGAGAGAGAGAGAGAAAGCGAGTTATACTAGAAAGAATCCCTTTCAGGACAAGAAGCATGAAAACTGGGAGTGGCAAGCAAAAGGTGAGATGCAAAGGCAGTATAGAGGAGTGAAAAATAAAGTGATGAAGAGAGAGAGGGTTGAACTTGCAATCAGGGTGATAACCGAGTGCCTGGGACATCTGAGACCAGAGTTGATAGAGGCTGAGAACACTGAGTAATGGGGAGTGAGTGAAATTGAGAGACAGGGCTCTAAGACCAGGCACACCGCTTCTCACATGTGTGTCAATGACACTGTGGCTTTTCTTTTAAATGCACACTTAAAAGACCAAGGTCCGGATTACAAGTTTGTTTGTCCATGGGCAACCAAATTCGTGGTGATGGTCAGACTGCCACACCCCTGGTGGTCCGACCTCCAGATTATGATCCTGGCAGTTGGACAGCCACATTATGATCCTGGGGGTCACCACTGAAAGGATCAGGGATCCTGACAGGTTAGCTGCGTTCGAAGTCTTGGTCGGCTACGGCGCTGACGAGGTTGGCACCGCTGTGCTGATCACAACTTCACTTTCTGCCAGCCTTTTCATGGCAGGGTCCCCACCATGAAAAGGTTGGTGGAAAGCCAGTGCTGGGGGCCCCCTGCCAGCACCCTCAGAGTGTGCACTGTCTGATAATGCAGACAGTCCACGTTCCGAGTGGGCTTGTGTGCAAGAGCATTGGCCTCGGCTCCCTAAGAGAACCAAGGCAAATGCCGCCGCACTGTTTCCACTGAGAAGACTGGCAGAAACGGTGCAAGACAAGTTTTGGAGCCACACGCTCCTTGATCACTGGTGATCGTGATCAAGGAGCGTGTTGCTCCGAAATGCATCAATAAGTTTTTTCTGTTTGGATGCTTGAATAAAAACACTATATTAAATTGAACCATGGTCTGTTTCTCTTCATTACGTTGGACATGGAAGGTTGGTGAAGCCACTCCAATAAACACACAGTTTTGCACTGCACTCTGGAGTCCGTGTTTATCCTTGTGGATTTCAAGTAGTTTTTATGAAGTGACGGTTTCTAGAGGCATGCACGGACTGTCGCATGACAGCCCCTATGACGCCAGAACTGTTTGGTGGTTGTAAAAAAAAAAAAAAAATTATGCTTACTGGCGGTCGCCAGTAGGTAGGTATAGGTAGGATCATGTTTCCATTGAAAAAACATTTTTGGACTTGGCTATATCTTTGGCACTGCTGACAAATCTTCATAAATCTTTCCCCAAAAAGTGTGCCGGAGATTCTCATTGTGCATGGGAGGTTTCTGGGTAATCAGTCAAGTGGGGGTCTGAGAAAAAAAAAGGGGTAAAAAAAAAGTGTGTTTTCCATGTTATTTCCCTTAGGAGTTTTATAACACGACTACAGCCCAAACCACTGGATGGAATTACACCAAATTTGGCAAAAAGCTAGCTGTCGGTATGCAGATTACACTCTGGCCCTTAGCTCTGGTGCTGGGGTCCCAGAGTGACACCCCACCCCAGGACTAAAAAGCAAGCTCAGGCTGCTATGATTGTTTTTAAGAAGCCCTTTGTGGGCCAGGCCCTAGAGGTATCGACATTTTGAATGCAGGGGTGGCCTGGTCCCCCAACAGCCCCAGGGACCACCATCTCCCTATGGCAAAATAGAAAATGGATGCAGAGGGGCCACCTTACTCACCGCAGCTCCAGGGACTGCCACTTCCCTGGGACAAAATAGATGCAGGTGGGCTTCTCAGCCCTCTCACAGCACCAGGGACAGCCACCTCCCCAGGGCACAAGTTTAAATCCAAAGCGGGGGTCCACCTGGCCCCCTGCAACCCCAAGGACTGCCACCTCCATGGGGTGAAATACAAAATGAATGCAGGGGCTGTCCGGCACCCCCACAGTCCCAGGGACCGTAACCTTCCCTAGGCAAAATGAAAAATGTATGTGGGGCCACCCCCCTGCAGCCCAGGGACCACCACCTCCCAAGGGCTAAAATACAAAAATGAGGAGGCTCTATTTTGGACCCCTGAGCCCCGGGACCACCCCCTCCCTAGGGCAAAAGTCATTAGAGGGGGGCCACGCAGCCCCCTTTGAGGAGCCAATGATGGCCCTGGGAACCACGATGCCCTAGGGCTGGCTCCTGATGTGTCCCGGGGTGCCCACCCCAGGACAAAGCTGTTTGCTTTTGCTTGGTGGGAGCTGACTGCTCCTACTAGGCAAAAGCAAAGTCTGCTTTCTGACAGCCAGAGTTTTTATCTGTTTCCCTGCATGCAAATATGTATGCAGGGAAACAGAAGAAAACATTGCTCCCACAAGCAGGGAGATGCTTTTTAAAGCAACTCCCTGCTTGTAGGAGCAATGACGGCTCCTGCAAGATGTGGGGAGCCAGCTAGGTCCGAAGGGGCCTTAAGGCTGCCCCCCCAGTACTGTCACTCATGACTCTCTCTTCCTACTCATTATGGGATGGAAGAGAGAGACAGAGATTGTCATTGCAATGGTCTCTACATGCAAAAATTTCACAGAGTTAGACTAGCAAAATGTTTGGTAGAAATGTTATATTTACGTTTGGATGCAGAGTCACTTCTGGCCTAATGGTCAAGGTTTCTTGTGCTGTCACTCAGTAGGCTGACTACTAGTATTGCTTGGCAGTATGTTTGTTTATTCTCTAGTGTTTTGAGTTTTTAAACCTTCCTAGAGATGGAACATTCATGTTTCTTTCCAATAACATGGATGGGTTGTCTGTCATAAGTGTAAGGGGTCACCTATGGCCTAAAGGATAAGGTCACAGACACTCACACTGAAAGTTAAGGGTTCTACTCCAGGTGTGCTCATGGTCATTGTTCTTCTTTATTTTCTTTTAAACGTCAAAAGTTTAAGGTTCATACTGAAAGGTGATCTCACTCTTTTTAATTGACAAATACATTTTCCTTTTCAATTTGTCCAGAAAAAGTTCATTCTAAGTATGTCATTCATCAAAGCCTAAAAAACTCTCTATCTCTCTCCCTCTCACTCTCCCTCTCACTCTCTTTCTCTCTCTTTCTTTCAATCTCTTTCTCCCACTCAGACACTCACTCAGGCGCTTATGCAACCACTTACAGACCCAGTCAGACATTCACACACCCACTCACAGATCCACCCAGACCCTTGTGCACCCACTCTCAGCCACACTCAGACCCTCATGCAACCAATTAAAGACCTACTCAGACTCTCTCACACACCCACCCACTCACACCCACTCATAGACCCACTGAAACCCTCAACCACCCACTCACAGACCCACACAGCCACTGATGCACCTACTCACAGACCCAATAATATACTGATGCACCCACTCTCAGATACAGCCTGTCACACCTATTCTCACACCCAGAGAGACAGGCTGCAACCAACTCCCAACTCCAAAGGCCTTGCACGGCATGGGGTTGGGTGGTGAGGGGTTGGCCACATCATTTGGCTGTAGGCTAGGCCCTGCAGCCAACCCCCACTGTGAACGTATGAAGGCTGTGCACAGCACAGGGTTGGGTTGTTATAGGTGTTGGTTGCAGGGCCTGGCCGCAGGCCTTGTCCTGCGGACTTCTGCTGCTGCGCACAGCCACAGGCCATGCATGGTGGTAGTTGGATTAACGTGTAGTAATGAAAATTACTTTACGTTAAAAAATCCATAAGAATGCACTGAAAAAAAAAACAAAGACCACAGGAACATTATAGTAAGGAAATAGAATTAAAAAAACATAGAAATTCACTGAAAAACAAAGGTTACTGGGACTTATTATTTAGGCTCACATTTTAAATGTACAAAGCCCTAGAAATTCACCTGTTATAATTAGAGTTATTTCAAGTAATTATAACTTGCATCTAAGGTAACTATAACTCACACCCTTGCCAGGCACTGCTGATTACCCCACAAATTACAGCACTCATGACATCTTTGATAACATCATTGATAATGTCACTATGACATCTGCAGCAAAATTATTGGTCAGAATACTGTGCATGGCTGGGCGCGAGTTATAGTTATCTTAGAGAGCGAGTTATAGGTACTTGAACTAACTCTAACAGGTGAATTTCTATGCACGTTAAAATGTGAGCCTAACTCTAAAGTCTGTAACATTTGGTTTTCTAAGTGAATTTCTATGTTTTAAAAAATATATTTTTCTAACTATAATGTCCCTGTAATATCCGTTTCTTTCAGTGAATGTATATATATATATATATATATATATATATATATATATATATATATATATATATATATATATGTGTGTGTGTGTATAGGTGTGCAACCGTTATCCCTTTTTTGGCATACCTGGTGTTGGACCTGGAAGAGGCTTTTGATTCTCTATACTGACCCTACCTCTTCTGTGTCCTCAAGCATATAGGCATTAGACTTCGTCTTCTGGCGTATACATTACTGCTGTATAAAGGCCACTTTCAAGGGTGCAGATGGGACATCTAATTTTGACAAACATTCACAACAGAGTATGGTACAAGGCATGGTGCCTCCTATGGCCATCGCTTTTAGCAATGGCCATGGAAACCTTGTCAATTCATCTCCATGCGGCTGGCACACACTGGAGTATTCTCTTCAGGATAGTACACATGTGGTCTCAACCTTCGCAGGTGACCTACTACTGTTCCTCTGTGATGTCCAGATGACCCCATCTACACTATGCTACAGTCATTCACCGGGGTGTCTGGGCTATGGGTTGATTGGGGCAAAATTCCTATTTACCCACTCCATGACATTCTAACCTCCTAACCCCCCCCCCCACAATTTGTTATGGGTCTCATACCCCTTGCCTGGCGAGCCTCAGCAGTGCATTATCTAGGTATTCACCTGTACCAATCTCCAGATGTTCTTTTCAAAGACAATCTGTGTTTGGTGCTTAACTTGCTTAAATCCCAAGTAGCCCTTTGGACCCAGCTGCTGTTGGCCATGACGGGAAGGATTGCACTGCCAAAGGTGGTTATCCTACCTGTATTACTTTACTAATCTCTCCATAATCCCATCCTGAGCTTTCTTTAATGATATGGATTCCTTGCTTTTTTAATTACTTTTGGGAGAGGGGCTCTGCAGCGTCGCTCTGTGCAAGCTGCCACTACCCCCAGATGATGGTGGGCTAGGGGCTCCTTCATATGAGCTGTACTTACTGGCAGTCCAACTACAATGAGTGGCTAGATAGGTAGGAAGCAAAAGCCTTGGGAAGACCTGTCACCACGTGGCTGGCAGGAGCAAAGGATCACCACAGTCGGGGATCTTTCCTCAAACGCCCATTTCCTTTCCTTTCCCCAGCTCTAGGCAGACCTCGTCCTTCTGTCTGAGCAATTCCTCACTGTGGAAAAACTGCAGAAGCCCTCTCACTTTGTTCTCCCATTTGTTATTCATACTGGTGTTTCCCTGACTCTGGTGGTGCCCTGGGCACTACTAAACAGACCCAGGGCCTGTGATCTGATTAAAATGGTATATGCCAATTAGGTTGATTATAATTGGCTGTACCAACCTACCTATAAGTCCCTAGTATATCGTGGTGGATGCAGGTTTAGGGGCCCCAGTATAGATAGTACGCCCATAGGTGCACTGCTGTGGTACCTAGTGTCATTTTAAAAGCATACCTGCCTTGGTGGATGCTTTTAACTTAAAGTTAACCCCAAATTCGTCTTTGGAATTAAAAGTCCTTCCAAAATTCTAAGCTACCTTATTTTTACATATAAGTCACCCCTAAGATATGCCCTATGTGTCCCCAGGGTTGAGTGCAGTTTAACTATAAGCAGGGACATTTAGAAATATGTGTTATAAGCCCAGGTGAGGGAAGAATAGCCAAACTCACCTTTCCCCATTGGAGTGAATAGGTTCAAATGGCTAACATGGAGAGACTTTATATTAAAATAATAAAGCCTTATTTTCCAAATGAAGGAGCTAAATATAGCACGTTTAGCATCACATTAAAAGGTATAATAAACCCAACAACTTGCCACTGTTGAATTTAATATAACTTGGGCAGGGAAAGAGTTTTAGAACTCTTGCTAAAAGTTACCAATTTTAGCCCGGTAGTGCCCTTCTCTGATTGCTTAGCTTCTGGCAGCCTGAGCCAAGCTGCCTTGATGACGTGTGAGAAGGCCTCGGCTGAAACAAAGGAAGCATCTGATAGATGAGATTTGCCTCAGCAGATGGTAGAACAGGATGGGGGGAGAGCAGCCAAACTCGACTTTAAAAGAGGCAAGGACATTTGGGACAGCAACTGAACCTCCTCCATTTCCTGCAGCCCAAAGCAGCCAGGTGCACCCTGGTTAGATTAAGAGAGGGGCTGGAAAGGGGTGTGTTAAAGGAAACTTAGCCACACCAGCGGGTGGACTCAGTCAGATCTAAACTTTAAGATTGAATTTTTGCCTACTTGGATTTGGAGGATTGTTGCTCCTTGGGATTGATTTTTTCCACACTTCCAAGGAAGTGGTCACTCAAGGGGGTGGTGGCCTGCATGTGATTGGACCGGAATACCCCCTTGCTTGCCAGTCCAAGAGCACGGAAAAATATGGCAGAGCTGCCCCAAATTTCAGATCCATACTGGAAAAAGACAAAAAATTAAGGCCTGCCCTGCTGGAACCCTGACCTGTACCTGGACACTGCACTCAGAAAGAATGCACCAGTTGCACACTTTGGGATTCACCAAGAAAAGGACTTTGCCTTACTTCTACAACCCCAGGTGGGACTCCCTGTAAGGTACAGGTAGAAAGGAGATGACCAGAGTCCTCTGTATCAAATCCTGTAAAAATAGCTCAGCTGACCAGTGACCAATGGCCATTCAAGGATTATGATCAGGTGCATTCTGAGAACTTCTGGAGCCCTAGACTTCTAGGATTTGACTGGGGTCTCGTGGAAAGGCAATCCGACAATATTGCATCGAAACAGGCTTGCAGAGGAGGATTGTCCGACGTCGGGGAAAAAAAGCTCCAAAAACATTTCTAAGTCCGAAGGTAGACGAGGCCTCCTGCAGTGTTTTCAAGGAGAGCTCCATTGTGGTAGGCCTCAATTTCTGACTTTGTCCTGGTCAGAGGGAATCTTCCCTAAAAAGTGACTCCCGCGCTGTGTATCCGAAGATGGCTGCAGCGAGGTCGGCCTCAACTTGTAACTGTGTCCAGGTCGGAAAGAAATCTTCAAGAAATTTTGAAGGTAAAATTTTAACCAAGGCCTCTGCTCACTGTAACCGAGCAAGGCTCCATTGCAGTTGGCCTCAAATTTTGACTTTGCCTGGGTCAGTGTGACCAGATGTCCAGAGTTGCACTATTTGTTTCTAGGCGCCAAAAAACATTTAGGGGATCATTATGACCCTGGTGGACAGCAGTAAAATGGAGAAAAGTACTGCCAACAAGCTGGCGATACTTTTCCCCATATTAAGACATTGGCGGTTTGCCTCAAGTCAGCCTGCCAATGTCCCACACCGTCCGCCACAGCGGTAACAGCCACCACTAGCCCACCTGCGGGATTATGACCCCACCTACGGCCATGGATTTCATGGCAACCTTACCGCCACAAAAACCATGGCGGTAGGCACTATCAGTGACAGGGAATTCCTTCCCTGTCACTGATAGGGGTCTTCCCCGCCCTCTCCCCTGGTATCCCTCCCACCCCCTCCCTCTCCAGACGCCCCCTTCATTCATGCACTTTCATGCACACACTCATTCTCACATTCAAGCATGCATGCAGACATCCATTCACACACACATCCACACACACTTACATACATATAGGCACACACGCATACACACAACACAACGTACACGCACTCACACATCCATACATGCACACACAGCACGCAACACACCTCCGCATTCATGCACGCACAGACATACACCCCCACACACACACACAACCCCCCTCCCCTGTTGGAGCACCCGACTTACCTTTTGTGGGGGGATCCTCCGGCAGGAGACGGGACGGGATGGGGCGTTTCTGCCAGCAGCAGCACCCATCAGCAGCTCGCCGCCAGACCGTATCATGTGTCATGATATGGTCTGCGGCGGTTTACTGGAGTGGCACTGCTGCTGGCAGCAGCACCACCTTAATGCCTTCCGCCGGCATGAACAGAGGCAGATTTCCACCATCCTTCTAGTGGAAAACCGGCTGACAGTTGGTAGCCGCGGCAATGGTGTTTTGGCGCCCGTCGTCGCGGCGGTAGGTGGTATATACCGCCAATGTTATAATGAGGCCCATAATCTTTAAAAAATAATATTTCCGGTTCCCTACATTGAATTTTTGTCATTTTGGTGTCAATTTAAATATAAAAATATAGGTCCTCATTTTGACCCTGGTGGTCTTTTGACAGCCAGGGTTAATATGGCCAACAGGCTGGAGGTCTATACCACAACATATTGAGTGTGGTGGGTTGGCCGCTGCCAACCCGCCACATCTCCACTCGTACCGCCATGGCGGTATAAACTGCCAGGCCGGAGATGCAGCATTATAAGCCGGCCTACCGCCATGGTTTTCACGATGGTAGAACTGCCTCAAAAACCATGGTGGTAGGGCTACCGGTAACAGGGAAATCGTTCCCTATCACCGGTAGACGGCTCCCCCACAGGCCAGCAATCACCTGACCCCTCACCCTCCAAAAGTCACAGTGCGCCGACCCTACCTCCCCGCATACATGCACACACACCCACATGCCCCATGCATACACCTATTCACCTCCACTTCCAAACATGCATTCATTCACACACATCCATACATGCATCAACTCACACACATCCATACACACATTCACTCACACACATCCATTCAAGCATTCACTAACATGCATACAACCATGCATACATCACAACACACACATGCATTCACACATGCATTCACACACGCACACACACATTCAAACATAGACAGACACCACACACAACACCCCCCTCCCCTGTCGGACTCCCGACTTACCTTGTCCTGCGAGGAGGTTTTCCGGCAGGGAACGGGAAGGGACACTGCTACCACCGGCAGCACCCCACCAGCAGGACACCACCAGGTTGTATTAATGGTTATAATATGTCTGGCGGTGTCCTTCTGGCAGGGAGGTGCAGGTGGCAGCACCGCCCAGGCGCCTAGACCGCCAGCACGGCTACTGCCGGATATCCACCATAAATGTAGTGTGAATCTGGCAGTAAATATATTATGGCGGGCAGAAGACAACCAGCACTGATGGTCTTCTGGCGCCCATGGCTTTGGCAGTCTCGCTCTTAGACTGCCAAAGTCATAATGAAGGCCATAATCTATTTTTATAAATTGGTGTTTTGTGTTTTATTTATTTGATGTTTTGTAGATATTAAGTGCTTTACACACCTGTCTCCTAAGTTAAGCCTAACTGCTTATGACCAAGCTACCAAGGGATGAGCAAGGCTTAGGCTTAATTTACTGAGACCCTGACTGGACCTAGTGGGAGTTTGTGCCTATTGTTAAGTGTAGGTACCTACCTGCCCTTACCAATAATCCACTTTCCAACACTCGCCACAGATTACACAATACATGCACTTTTTGTGGGGAACATGAGACGCAGAGCTCCCTTTCACAGAATGTCATACAGACCCTGTTCACGTTTGGAATTGGTTGTCACTTGAACACTTGGCTATACAAAGCACTTCGGGTCCAAACCAGCATCTCATTGGTTCCCCTCCGGACAAAGCGGAAGGACAGCATTGAGTTGGTATTTGTTTAATGCAGATTTAAAAAATCTACAGTTCCACATTTTACACTGGGCATACCTCAGCTAGGTGCAACTCAACAGATACTTCAGCACAGCAAATTTGACCTTCCCCCATTGCAGATCTGTTGAGGTGGACCTTTGGGACATGTTATGCTCCTACCCTGTCCTCCACCCTTTCTAGCAGTATATATACACCACTCTCCAGGATGTAATTGAACTCACTCACCTTGCCACCTGGGAGGCATACATCCTGGGCATCTTAAAATGCAGCAAGAGTCAGGTAGTTCATACCTGGTTTGCTAGTCTGGCCCTATTACCAGCCAAATGCACACTCACCATACATCGGAAGGCACCATCTCCCCACTGGCAGCGACATGGCACAGGGCTGTGCAGAGGTGGGAAACTGCAGAAGGCATGACCCTCTGGTATGAGGAGTCTATTTGATTCCGTCAATGTCCCCTATCCCCCACATGGGACAACATAATCTTTCACTTTATATAACTTACCTCTCCAGTTGACCAGTCCCTGGTCCCACTCCACTGTCTATCTCTCTGGAAAGTTCCTAGCACCTACCCGTTACTACAACCCCTGGCTACAGCTGTATCCTTGAATGGGAGTAGCATGGCCCCTTCTTATATCTGAACATCATTACCTATTCATGCTCTAATGGTTGTCCACGCTTGCATTTATTACCTGTACCTATCACTTCTATTCAAAACTGTCAATAAAAATAATATTTAAAAAATCTTCAATCTTAAATACGACTGATAGAATGAAATAATATATAAATAATTTCTATTACAAATCTAAACCTCACCAACCAAAATCCTCAAAGATCAAACTCAGTTCATTACGCAAAATAATTACAACTCATAAAATAGATAAAAATCATGAACAGTAACACAAACAATAAAATATAACATTGTTCATCCAAAACAAATAAAATAAATATGACATCCTGTTCTGTAGCTGCAGCTCATCCTCTGTATCCACGTAGTCAAAAGTGTAATCCACCAAAAATTGGAAAACTATTATCGAAAAAGTCCAAAAAAATGCAAAAATAAAACTAATCAAACAGAGATCCCTTAAAGCAATCCAAAATGTCTAAGAGCCATAACAAACTGAAAAAAGTATTTTAAAACAAGAAACATGCCTGGAAAACTGAAAAAAAGAATATCAATGTAAACAAATGTGTTTCATTATAAACCAAAAGAGATTTCCTTTCAAAAGAAAAGGCAAACTCCAATGCCAATAGGACATACCAATTGAAACAACCTGCTCAGTAAAACAGAAAACACACCCTCAGAAACAATACATTCCCAAATGTTATACACATTACACTTAATTATCATAAAGCACGTAACAGAACACAATATAACATAACATGTCAATGCATTACCAAAATAGTGTAGAAAAACACAGACCTGCACACTTCTGAAAAACACTATAATTAATAGAACTAAGGGGGTCATTACGAACTTGGCGGCTGGTGGAACACTGGTGGTAACACCGCCAACAGGCTGGCGGTGTTCGTCCAGGGTATTATGACCATGGCCCATTAGCCACCGCCATACCACCGGCCCCTCCAACATACTGACAGGCTTCCGCCAGGCGGTCATAATCCCAAACCGCCAGCCTGTCCTTGGTGGTAAACACTGCCATGAAAAGGCTGGCGGTAAGGGGGACCCGGGGTGCCTCAGGGGCCCCTGCACTGCCCATGCACTTGGCATGGCCAGTGCAGGGGCCCACAGACACAGCCCCATCGTGCTTTTCACTGCCCGAATTTCGGGCAGTGAAATGCGTGACAGGTGCTGCTGCACCCGCTGCACATCAACATTGCCGTTGGCTCTATTATGAGCCGGCTTCAATGTTGATGTGACTTTTCCGCTGGCCCTGCTGAAATGTCAAAATAGGGAGCCACCAATACCCCCAGCACTGGCGTTATTGTGGTGCCAGCGGCTTCAGCGGTCTTTTTGCAAGACCGCCGAAGTTGTAATGAGGGTCTAAATGTGCAAAAAAACCACAAACAACACTATAACTGACTCTAAGATGCCCCTCTGCAACCGCCTACCCTAATAATGCTAAAAAAAGCTTTTAAAAGGACCTATCTGATCCGATGAACAGCAGCAGCTTACTGTGACCTAGAACCTGGAAAATAGACTAAAAATGAAACAATTAAACTACCAAATAGACAATAGCTATAAAACATGGTTGCTAAATGATTCTAAAAAAAAATTATGTCCCCATAGAAATAAATAGGAAATGAGTAAAAAAAAATCAATAAATGTATAAAAAACAAAAAAAAGCATTAAACACGTGAAATGAAAAAAATGTAAAAATATTGAAAATTGTAAAGTATAAATTAAAAAATTGTGTAAAAACTAGACAATTATTTTATAGATACTGAAAAAAAGTATGTTAAAATAATATTGAAAGTATGTATGTAAAACAATTTAAGAAATGTTAAAAAAAGTTACACAATAGAGAAGAAAACTGCAAAATGAACAATATACAACACTATTTAAATATGGTTTACATTATCGATTTATTAGTACAAATGTATTAAAATGGTTTTATCTATCTATACATGTTTAGTTCCAGTAAAATTTAAATTTTCAAAAATGTAAAAATATATAATAATTACACTTTCAACAAATAAGTAAAAATTTCAAAATGTTTCACATGTATTTATTCTATGTAATTATTAATGTGAATAATTACAAATACAAATAACTACTTTTAAAATTATCTTCCTATACACCAACATTACTAATTAAATAACAAACATTACTCCTACTTCATGGAAATACAATTTAAAAAGAGTATTTCATACTAAAATAATGAAGTTAAATAATCACATTCCAATGTTGACCATTTTTAAGAAAGTGTTGAACACTAAAGGGGTGATATTTACTATTCCCACTTCATTCGGTCGGACCCCTAGACCGCCATGTTGGAAGTCCCAAAAAGACCGCCATGTTGGCGGTCTTTCAGACAGCCCTATTACGAGTTATATAGGCAGGACCTATGACCACCAACAAAAAAAGACAGCCTGACAGAGGCGCGACAGCTTGGAAATAGGCAGGTTGACCTCCAGTGCCGACAGCAAGGAGATCAACTACTGACCATTTTACAAGCAGGCAGTCATCGTGGCAAACACCCATGGCCGTCAGTCAATGGCTGTCCGAACCACCACGGTCCACAGCAAGCAAACCAATACACAACACACATTGGATAAATTTGAAAACAACACAGATGACACACATTGCCACACTGGACACACCTGAAAAGGACACTATAAAACACATCCCTTCACATACAACAATCCTTTGCATTTACAACGCAAAACACAGAAGCCAGAGTGACTTTACCCACACAGCACAGATACGAGGCACACACTTTTTTTCAATTCACACCCTATTTCACTTCTCCTCTATAGTAGGTCACTGTCACCCATTTTTTTTGGTTCCACCATGTCACATTCCAAAAATCTCCTCTTTTCAGAAGTTGAGTTAAGAGTCGTGGTGGATGAAATCATAAGAGTAAAGCCACAATTGTTTGGAGCACAGGTACAGTACACTCCTCTCAGTAGAACAATGAGAATGTGGGACAGGATAGTCGACAGAGTGAATGCTGTAGGCACCACCCTGTGCACAAGGGACACATCAGGAAGAGGTGGAACAACCTAAGGGGCAAGGTCTGTTCCCTGGTCTCCAGGCAGCAGCTGCAGGCCAAGAAGACTGGTGGTGGCTACCCAGTGGCCCATTACAACTCTATCCCTGGGCGGAGAAGATCTTGGCCATCCTGCATCATGAGGGCTTGACTGGAATAGCTTGGGGAGTGGAGTTTGGCAAGTCACAACACTAAAAATGTCAACACAGTGCTATTTCATACATGCTCATAGCTCAACTTTTTCCTCATTTTCTGTTACTCACCAGCCTAGTGTCCATCTGTCCAAAGACCTCTATTTGGCAACTCACATGTGAAGTGTTCTCACTTGGGGAGATGGCATTTTTAGAGTATGTACAGTACAGGGACTGATATAACTACAATTTCCAGCAGACACTATTTCTGTAATTACACACACAAGCACAGTGGTCACATGCTACAATTCATCTGTTAGCCAACCCTCAATTGAAGTGTAATTACTTGGAGAGAGATCATTGGTCAACTGTGTACACAAGAGAGAGTGACATGACTGCAACTCACAGGAGGCACTGTCCCAACAACTCCAAATACCAGCACAGTGTTTACTTCTCTAAAGACCACTTTCTGGCAGCTCACAATTTAAGTTTACTCAGCTAGGAGGATACCATTTGTGGGAAGGAGAGAGAGTGACATGACTACGAAGGTCAAGAAGACTCTGTCTGTAAAACCAACCATTAGCCAATTTTTCTCTTGTCCAAACAGCACTTTTTGTGAACTTCGAATTGAAATGGACTCACCTGGGAAGATAGCATTTTTTTGTGAGTGTAGTATAGGGACTGGCATGACTACAACTCCGTGGAGCCTCTGTTACTGTCACTCCAAATAATGAAACATCTTATTATAGCTACTCTTAAATCTACTCTATAAATATACAATGAATAACAGAAACTGATAAATATATTTTTGATATTTGCGCTCTACTCACCTGGGGGGCTAACATTGGAAAAGGGTTTCAACTAGTTGGAATACCCTGACTGCAAGTCACAGGAGGCACAGTTTCAGCAACTCAAAAAAATCAGAACAGTAGGCTCTTTCCCAAATACCCTTGTGTCTTAACTCTATTGAAGTTCACTTGCCTGGGAGGATAACATGTGTATGGTTGTGGGTAGTAGAGGGAGTGACTGGAATGCAAAGCCCATTAGGCCCTATGTCTCCCACTCCAAACACAAAAACAGTGTTCGCTTGCACAAATTCATCTATTTGTAAACTCTCAATTGAAGTCTCCCCACCTGGGAGGATAATATTTGTCCAGTGTGTGTGGTATTGAGAGTGACATGACTGAAACTCCCAGGAGGCACTGTTTAAGTAACTCCAAACACCCAGCCAATGTTCACTTGTCCAAATACGCTTGCTTGCTACCCCTCAATTAAAGTTCACTCACCTGGAAGTGACCAAGGTACAGATCATGCTCAGCTCTCAGATGCATCTGGCTCTCTGGCTTCTCCTTCACCTGCTAACCCAAGATGAAGTTATTAAGAAGAGGAAGGAGAGCTTACCCAGTGATCCCAAATGATGAATCACCAGAATGGTATTGGCAGCAGACACATTGACAATGCTCTGGCCACTGATGACTCCAGTCACATGTACAACAGACCACTGGGCCTCTCTGCATCTTCATCAACTAGGCATCAAAATGGACAAAGACATATCTTGCATAGCCACTGTTTTGCCTTCACTGGTGGCAAGATGGCATTCTCAGGCCGTCCCCCCGAAGAGTTAATGATCTGCACATTTCAGCTGTAGCTTGATTCAAATGGATTTGGCATGCTTCTCAAATGTCAAGTCAATATATCCACTACAATGGGTACCTGTCACAATAGGATTAGCTACAAATTAACTTTGAAACAAGGTCTATACTTAACGTAACACTAAACTGTTGGAGGTGGATATCACAATACAACCAGTAACATTGTATCTTTCACATCAACAGGTTGAACTGCCACTGGGCACTTAGAGGCCACAGAAGTGACTGCAACTACCTCCCTAGATGAAGCCCACAGTGAAGGAGACACTCCTGGACTACTGGATGCAGTGGGTGGTTATGGCCCATCTGGGCAACCTGGTCAGACAACAAAAGTGAGTCTCACCATGGCCACATCAATGCCTCTCAGCCCGTTTGCCTCTGCATCACAGGCAACCATTTGCCCCCCCAACCTGTGTACCTAGCACAGTGTATACCATCCCATAACCACCAGTCCTGGATCCTGAGTTGCCGTGCAACACTTCTAACAATGAGGGTCCAGTGGGAGAGGGCACCCAGTTTCAAGGACACAGACCCCTAGGGATGCTTTGGGCCAGTGTAGTGAGACCACTCTGATACTGGCCAGGAAAAAACTAGCCACGCCTTGGGGATTTATCAGAAGTCCCAAGGTGTGATGGGCCAGGTCTTGACCAAACTCCAGGAAATCAAGCAGCTAGAGAGGAACATGCAAGAGCAGTGGGAGGCCCACAATACCAACATGGCCTCCCTAATAGGGGTGATGAACCCTGAGCAGGGCTTTACAACACCACTCTACACCCTCCTTTTGCTCTTCAACACCAGGCACATTTACATCAGTACCAGACACTGGAACAGAGGCCCTGCCAGTGGAATAACCCTCCCCAGACACCCCTGCCTCTGTAGCAGCAGATCTCCCCACACAAGCATGGACATCCAGCAAAGACACCCACCACTGCAAGCAACTGACCTCTTCGTGATACACCTCCTTGTGTACCACATATTAATTCTGTTGACTGATCCTCAACCCCATACCAATCACAATGGGAGGAGTACTCTGGACTACCAGTGGTGTGGCATCTACTCCAATGATTTAATTCACCATGACTGAAACATTCACCTTAATTTTACTTCTTTTCTGTCCAAATCTTTTTTTTCTGCATCAACATTGTAATACTCATCGCAAAAGTATTGTCTGCTCGATGATGAAGACAGAACTTGTTTGTGCAAGGAGGGACTTGTTACGGGTACAGGGATTATAACCATTACACACAGGCATTTACATACAATTGGCTGGTCACACCAAACATTTTATTCCAGTGTACAGTTTATAGGCATATACTGCCATTGAATATCTGCCATGGTGATTTGTGGGTCATAATGTGGTGGGCGTTGTTCTGTTGGAGTAACGTTGTGGGTTTCGATACTGCCACTTTATCTGTATAGTATGACTCATACAGAGTCAAAGTGTAATCTCAAGGTACAGTCCTCCCAGACCATGGCTGGAAGGGATTTGTCAGACATTGTCCTTTAGAAAAGGCATACATTAAAGTGTTTGATGTCAGCAGCTGGCATCATATTACACACTAGACCAAGTTAATCCAACATCACATAATCCAAGATACAGACACTTGACAGTCCAACAGTCCCTGATCATAGGCCCATCTTAATCCCATGACCATGCATCTAGTGGTATGACACAAACATATGTCAGTGATGTGGTGCAGGCACTGTGGCCTGCAATGATGAAACACATCTACAGCTACATACAGGTCATACAAAAATAGTGAAGGGTGAATGACTTGCTAGCAATTGATGACTACATATTTCATGCCCACACGATGACACGCATGAGGTTTCAGCCCACCAAAGCACACAAAACAAGTGCAATCTGCACCTTTGACCTTTCACCCAAACACTGCACATGCTGCCTTGGCACAGGTCTCGTACACCCCAAATCTGTGACCTATATTATCTGGAACAATCCATATCCACTTCCAATGTCAGAAAAGAATCAGATACCTGCCAGAGACACAACTCTGAAATGCCTACAGGAGGATGTCATGGTGAAGGTCCTTTACAAACACAAAACAAGGAGTATAGCCTTGAAGATATACCTATGACACGTTGGGCATGCAGCATACCACAGTGATCTGACACACGTTTCCGGCTGAGTAGAGGTGGGCTTCACCAGTCACTGGCACTGAAATCTAGGCTTCAGGAGCCCAAAAGCTCGTTGTCTTCTTCCATGAGCCTTACTGAAGTGGACTTCCCACGGCAAAGTTAGATTCCTTACTGGTGTCTCCTGTAAAGGAAAGCGACCTATATGCAACAATGAGTCACTGACTTCATGATTGTAGTACCTGACATTGCACACACACAATCAAGACAGATGTAACTTACCAACCAGCCAGGCCATCTCTGGGTACAGTTGTGACCTCAGCTACGGTATGGTACTGTTCTGCATTATGAAAGAATCATGGATTGATCTTGGATAACAAACACAGTTGTGAAATGTAGAGATCCGCAAACAGACCATTTGCATATTGACGGAATGGAACTTCTTTCTGTTGTGCTACACTTGTCCATTGGCCTACGGTGGGACCAAGCCAACATGTGTGCCCTCAATGACCCCCCCAGCATGTGGGATGCATGCAAAACCATAAAAGTCAGCCTTCACATTCAGCATTGCTGAGAGGACATTCTTCAACACCAAACTGAACATGGGCGGGGACATCCCAGCAGATAGGGCCACTGTATGTTGGAAAGACCCTGAGGCTAGGAAGTGCAACACTGACATGACTTATACAATGGGTGGTATTCTGGTTGGATAATTAATAGCTGGCATCAGAGCTGGCTCTAACTGACAACACAATACTGCAATTGTTTGCCTATCCAGGGGATAGAACATGATTATGTGGCATTGCTCCATTGTCTGAAGGTCTGGCAGTAGATGGTAGACAGGAGCTTGTCACATCCTCCCTCTCTGTGGGTACCTATCTATGACAAGAACTGATTTCTGACATTAGTCAGTGTGTCTACAGCAACATACATGGTGTATGTCAAGGATTTCATGTGACAAAGCATTACTGACTAACAAGACATGGCCACCAGTATACATCACAGCTGCAAATTACACAATGGTCACATGTGACCCCCATGGTTTACCACACATGTGTCAACAACATGGAAATGGACCAAATTCAGAAATGTGCAACACATTTTCCCCTCAAAATGTGACTGTTAATCCCTACTGACAAAATGACCGTCGGTGGTGGTGGACTTTGCCCCATTGTTAAATGCTGTCTGTGCCCTGCACCATACCTCAGTGGTGCTTGAGTAGTAGGATCTATATGACAAGGCAGGATAAGAATGTTTGTGAGCTCAAAAATACTGTCTTTCATGTATGACACATTTTCAAGAGCATAATACAGCAGTTTAGGCCGCCAAAATGGCGGATGCCTGACCTACTCCACTGGACATTGGGAACCGCCCACAACTGCCAAAGGCAGTCGTCATGGCGGTAGAGGGTTGCAACTGTGACAGATACAGCCATAGGCTAACGTTGTTGCCAGTGGCAGTCACAGGCCAATTGCTGAGTCCGCCAGCAGTGACAACTGCGTACGTAGAGGACATGACCTACATGTTCTGCAGATTCACTCACTTGACTCCTGACACTGCTACCAGCAAGACGTCCAGGACCTGACCTGCTGAGTGACACCTCTGGGAGCAGTCATTCCACATCCTGCAGCTGATAGGGCCCCTGCCTTCCCACCAGAGAAGCTAAAGAGTCTGGTGTCTGAGCTCCCACCCATGTATTGACAGCTCTATGGCTCACCAGAGGAGCAGGTAAGTCACTCATGTGCACAATTTTCTCTGTACCTCCCTATCCTTTCCCTCCTCACAGGCTAGAGTGTGTCCCTGTAAGCTAGTTAATCTTCTTGTGTGGCTGTAATTTCAATCTTTGTGGCATTAATGGGATTTAGAATGTGTAAGTATTGGTGGGCAGTACCATATGTTAAGTTCAGTCACATTGTGTTGTATGAGGTTTTTGGGGGTCCAGGATACACATAACTAGGTAGGGAGACATTACTGCCGTGCACTGAGATCTCTTGCCTCATGACTGTTGTAAATTGTCAGACAACATATATATGCATGATGGTATGAGTTGTGTATGCATGTTGTATGAGTCAGTTGACTGTCATGTGAGCAATGTATATAGTGCCAGAGATCTTTCAGGCCGCATCTGCTGTTGCTAAATTGTTGTGTGGAAGGCATGTCATGAGTCACTCTGCCCTTCAGGTTTCCACACATACCACATGCCAAATTGTTGTGGCTACATGGTGTACTATCATGCAGGGAAGTGATGGGAATGAAGGGCCAGATGTAGGAAAGTCCTAAATTGCGACTTGCAATTTGCGAGTCCCTGTGACTCGCAAATTGCAAGTCGCAATTTGGGATGCAGAAAGGTGTCTCAGACACCTTCTGCGAGTCGCTATGGGGTCGCAAAGACCCACCTCATTAATATTAATAAGGTGGGTCGTAATTTGCGACCCCATAGCGATTCATGGCACTCACGGGGATGGAGGCCTGCTGTAGTCAGCAGACCTCCATGTCCGTGACTGCTTTTAAATAAAGCAGTATTTTTTTTTTCAAAATGCAAGCCGTTTTCCTTAAAGGAAAACGAGCTGCACTTTGAAAAATAAACCGAAACCTTTTGTTTCGGTATTTTTCAGGGCAGGTAGTGGTCCATTGGACCACTGCCTGCTCTGAAAGATTATTTTTTGGTCCAGACACAAAGGGGAAGGGGTCCCATGGGGACCCCTTCCCGTTTGCGACTGGGTTACCATCCACTTCAAGTGGATGGTAACTGCGAGTCCATTTGTGACCTGGAATTGCATACCAGTGCGACTCGCAAATAGGAAGGGAACACCCCTTCCTATTTGCGACTCTGAAATGCATTTTGCGAGTCGGTTCCGACTCGCAAAATGCATTTCTACATACCAGATGGGCTTTAGCGACTCGCAAACGGCGTTTTTCGCCGTTTGCGAGTCGCTAAAGCTTTCCTACATCTGGCCCGAAGTGTCATGTAGGTTCTGTCTGCTCAGCCTGCAGTGACCAGTGCCTGTCACCTGTATCTCCCAGTATGGGACCTAGTCTAGGCTGTGGGAGAATCACTGTGGCTATGCAACATTATCACTGTGCCCACTCTCTCTACTCCAACAGATCCTGACATGAGGACAATATGAGATTCTGGTGGCAAAAGCTGCCCTGAATGCCTCATTTCTTTAACTAGATTAGGAATGGGTACAAGGGTAAATCATTAATCTAGGCCATATCCATCAATCACTCAATCAGTACTTCTAAAGCGTGGCTAGTCACCCGTTTGGTCTCAAAGCACTGTTTGCAGGTGTGCTGCTTAATCGAATGGCCAGGTCTAGAGGTCCTTCCTGAACTGCTTCAGTGATGAGGTCCATCTGAGTTTGAGAGGTAGCGTATTAAACAATTAGCGCCGGCTAACGCCATTCTGAAGCGCCATGCGGGCGCCGTATTTATTGAATGGCGTTAGCCGGCGTTAGCCGGCGTTAGCCGACCGGCGCTGCCTGGGGTGCGTGAAAAAAAACCACGTACACCAGGCAGCGCCAGCGTAGGGAAAAATGGCGTTTGGGCGTCCAAAAATGGGGCAAGTCAGGCTGAGGCAAAAAAATCGTCTTAACCCGATTTGCGCCATTTTTTTACGACGCCCATCCCCCATTGAAAAGACTCCTGTCTTAGCAAAGACAGGAGTCATGCCCCATTGCCCAATGGCCATGCCCAGGGGACTTCTGTCCCCTGGGCATGGTCATTGGGCATAGTGGCATGTAGGGGGGCACAAATCAGGCCCCCCTATGCCACAAAAAAAAAAAAATAATAATACTTACCTGGACTTACCTTAATGTCCCTGGGGTGGGTCCCTCCATCCTTGGGTGTCCTCCTGGGGTGGGCAAGGGTGGCAGGGGGTGTCCCTGGGGGCAGGGGAGGGCACCTCTGGGCTCATTCTGAGCCCGCAGGTCCCTTAACGCCTGCCCTGACCCAGGCGCTAAAATCCGGCGCAAATGCGGGTTTTTTAGACCCGCCCACTCCCGGGCGTCATTTTTGCCCGGGAGTATAAATACGACGCATATGCATCGGAGTCATTTTTTAAGACAGGAACGCCTACCTTGCATATCATTAACGCAAGGAAGGTGTTCACGCAAAAAAATGACGCTAATTCCATGAACTTTGGCGCTAGACGCGTCTAACGCCAAAGTATAAATATGGTGTTAGTTTTGCGTCGAATTTGCGTCGAAAAAAACGACGCAAATTCGGCGCAAACGGAGTATAAATATGCCCCTCCATTTCCAGGCTGCAATGCAGGCGAAGGACCTTCCTTCTGCTGTGTTTTTTCAGATCTTGGGAATGGCTGTGAGGGCAAGCTGGGAAGAATGAAGTTGTCTGTTGGGTACGTAGAATGTGAGGTGGTGGTTGAGGTAGGCTGGTCCAATGTTGTGTAATTCGTTGTAGGTGTATATCAGACATTTGTAGGTGATGCGCTTGTTGACTGGGAGCCAGTGTAGGTCTTTGAGGTGTGAGGACATGTGGCTTTGTCAGGGGATGTCCAGGATGAGCCTGTCTGCTGCATTCTGGATTCTTTGTAGTCTTGATTGCAGTTTCTTGGTGATGTCGGCATAGAGTGCATTGTTGTAGTCCATTTTACTACTGACAAGTGCGTGGGTGACTGTCTTCCTCCTCTCAGTGGGGATCCACCTGAAGTTCTTTCGAAGGAGTTGAAGGGAGTGGAACCATGACAATGAGATGGTGTTGACTTGTTGGGCTATGGACAGAGAGGAGTTCAGGATGATGCACAGATTGCATGCGTGGTCAGTGGGAGTGGGCGCTTTTCCCAGTGCGGTCAGCCACCAATAGCCGGTCCAGGTGGTGGGTGTGGAGCCGATTACAAGGATCTCCATCTGGCCATATGTGTACTTAGCATCATTGTGAGTGTGTGTCTTACACTCATGACAGGACCCTTACTCCCACATCTCTGTTGTCACCTTCACACAGTTCATATTAATTTTGTACAGGTGTATTGCATAACTGACAGTCCCGCCGTGCAGACAGTGTGCTCATTCCTGTGAGGCTATGGTAAGGGAGTCAGTAGCTTGGTCACATAGCAGACACTGTACAGTGCCTGCCTATGTACTTTGAATGCCATCTCTGTAGGATGGACACATATGTCCAAAGGAGTGTTCTGTGATACAGGTACATACCACAGAATCCTACCCCCTGAAGTGGCATGAGTCTGCATTTGGTAGTTAACATGTCCACACATGGACAGTCAAGACACTTTCTGTACCCACCATGCCAGCCCCTTCGTTGTTACTGATGTGTATTGTTGTAGTTTGTTCTCTGACAGTTGCCTCTAAGGGACTGCTTGCAGTGAGTCATTCTCACAGAGTGTGAATGGGTTGATCCATCCTTGCCTAAGGAGTTTAACCTTTAGAAGCCAGTTTGGTGTGTAGTGATTCATTGTGGCCCGATCATAGTATTGGTTGCCATAGCAGGGGGAAACTGATTTCAGTAAGCTTGCTTAGTGATTGTAGGCCATGAGCAGGGTAGGTGGTTAGTCTGCAGATGGAAATTTATATGTCTGTAGTCATGTCCCTGTACTTATTGGCTTGTGT
Source organism: Pleurodeles waltl (assembly GCF_031143425.1). Classification (NCBI taxonomy): domain Eukaryota; kingdom Metazoa; phylum Chordata; class Amphibia; order Caudata; family Salamandridae; genus Pleurodeles; species Pleurodeles waltl. The sequence goes on from NC_090444.1 coordinate 669,396,732, forward strand.
GTGTCAAACTTGGGGAGTATTGTCAAAAAGAAAAGTCCAAGCTTGATGTGACTGACATGTATGTGACAGAACCACTTGTGATTACATTTTTGATTATAATCTCTGGATTTGGCTTTTGCACCCATGCAGGTCAACGCCCATCAAAAGAAGGCACTATGGAGAGCCATCGCCCTACATGTGCAGACCCTGGTGGTCCACAGCTGAGGGAGTGCCCACTGTAGGAAAAGGCGGGAGAGCCTGAGATGCTGGGCAAGAAAAATTGCTGAGGTCCAGCTGGGGATTTCCTCCCAGTGTGGATGGGGTGCCTGTCAGACCATGACCCCTCTATTGGCCCCCATTCTGGCAATGGCCTAGAGCTTGATGGGCATTTGAAGTAAGCACAGCAGCCACAAGGGGTGAGTACAGGGCATACTCCTGCCTGTCACATTGTCAAGTGAATGTGTTAGGGCCTGAGATCTCCCCTTATGATTAGGGATGAGCCATGGTTCACACAGTAGAAGAGTGATTGCTTGTGCAGACATGCTATATATAATATACTGATGTGCCTTGCCTATTGCCCCAGGGACGTAGGACACAACTGTGTATAATCCACAAAGCACTTGCTCTCCGAGGACAACAAAAGTGTACATTGATCAATCAAGTAATGTTTGTTCTTGGTGTATATGTAAATTCTATGCAACATACTACTATTCCTCAAGTTACAGGATAAAGATAAATAAGTGATGGATCACTGTTCTCAGCAATGAGTCTGGGTTAATTAGTAAATTGGCATCCGCCACCCAGAGTCCAGTTGCTTCAGTGTGTAATGTGTGCTGGTACCTCACTGCGGTCTGTAATGTGTAAATGGCACTCAGACATGTAACAGAGCATACATTGTACTTCAGGTGCAGCTACATATCAATACTTTCCCTCGGTAAGTGGGTATTGCCCATTGATGTGATTTATGAGCGATCACTGGTGCCAACATTCCTTGTGCCTACATGTCAGCAGGTGTCCCTTTCTCATTAGAAAAAGATTTGTAAGCTGCTGTTTCATGCATGGTCCACCTGTGATGATGGGATATCTGTGTTCCCTCACAAATATGTGCATGGCAACCTGCGTGTGGAATAAGACATTCACAATGGGGGTACATTACATGGTGTGCTACATACAGGAGTGTGTCACCATTGTTTATTGGCTGACACATTTTACCCACAATGTGCATTTCTAGAAAAGTAGCTTTCTTCTAGCATGGTTACCCCCATTTTTAACCTGTTTGTCAATGTGTTTTTACTGTTTCACTGAGATCCTGCTAGTCAGGATCCCAGTGCTCATAGTTTGTGGCCTATATGTCAGTGTGCTTTACTGTGTTGCCAGTATGCTTGACTGTGTCACTGGAGTTCTGCTAACCACAACTCCAGTGCTTATGATCTCTCTGAATACCAAATTTGTCATTATAGTTTAGTGGGTCCATATTCCAATTCAGATTGGCACACTGGATCCCCCTTGTAATTCCCTAGTATATGGTACCTAGGTACCAAGGGCATTGGGGTTGCAGGAGATCCTTATGGGATGTAGCATTTCTTTTGCCACCCATAAGGAGCTCATACAAAAACTCCTTCAGGACTGCCACTGCAGCCTGAGTCAAATAGTGCACACACTATTTCACAGCCATTTTCACTGCACCAGGTAAGTTATAAGTCACTTATATGTCTAACCTTCAGTTACAGAAGTCTAGTTGCAAAGTTACTGTGTGTGAGGGTACTCTTACACTAGCAAAGGTGTCCCCATGTTGTCAAGGACCAATTTCCAGGAATTTGTGAGTGCGGGGACACCATTATAAGCATGCTCTACATATATGTCAATACATATATGTAGCTTCACAATGGTAACTCCGAATACGGCCATGTGAGGTGTCTAAGATTGTGAAATTGAACTCCCAATCCAAATCTGGTATTGGGGGGCCAATTCCATGCACCCAGTGGGCTCCACCAGGGACCACCAGTACTGTCAAACCATCTCTCTGAGGTTTCCACTGCAGCCCCAGCTGCTGACACCTCACAGATAGGTTTCTGCCCTCCTCTGGATTGAGCAGCTTAATCCCAGGAAGGCAGAACAATCCATTTCCTTTAGGAGAGGGTTGTTACACCCTCTCCTATTGGAAATAGGTGCTACAGGCATGGGAGGGGTATCCTCCGAGAGCCTCTGGAAATGCTTTGAAAGGCACAAACGGTGCCCTCCTTGCATAATCTAGTCTACACCTGTTCAGGGACCCCCAGTCCTTTCTCTGGCGCAAAACCGGACAAAGGAAAGGGGAGCTACCACTCCCCTGTCCATCACCCCCCCAGGGGTGGTGCCCACAGCTCCTCCAGAGTGTCCCTGGCTTTAGCCATTTTAGATTCTAAGGTGTGGGGACCCTCTGGGAGCATCTGAGTGGCCAGTGCCAGCACGTGACGCCAGAGACCCCCCCGATATGTGCATACCTGGGTAGAAAGCCAATCCCCTCGCAGGGCTATTTAGGGTCTCTCCTCTGGGTCTTTCCTCAGATTCGGTTTGTAAGACTCCACCAGGACTCCTCTGCATCCTCTGCTTCAGGTTTTGACTGTCAGATCAACCGCAGACTGCTCCAGAAACTGCTGTAACTGCAACAATGTATCCAGGAAGGCTACTGTGACCTGCAACTTCAGCTCCAACCAGCAACTGCAACAGTTTCCAGGCTGTGCACGCTCTGAGGACTGCCTGTTTTCATTCTGCACCAGAAGAAATGAAGGAATCTCCCCTGGAGTGACGGAGTCACTTCCCTGCTTCACAGGCACCTCTCTGCAATGACGACCGGTACTCTGGGACTCCTCTCCTGTCGCGAGCGTGATCCCTGGAACACAGGTGGTGAACCAAAGTGATCCAGCCTGTCCAAAGGTCCAGCTGTCCAATTTTTCTTGGAGGTAAGGGCTTGCCTCCCCATGCCAGACAGTATCCCTGTGTATTGCGTCTTCTGCAGCTCCTTGGGCTTCTGTGCACTTCTTCCAAAGTTCTTCATGCACAGCCCCTAGCACTCTATCTTGCGACACTCAGCTCCCTGAGTTGTTCTCCGGTGGTGTGGGATCCCTTTGTGTAGTGCTACAACAACCACACTTTGCAACTCCTTTGTCCCCATGTCCTGGGACTCCTCTGGGTGCTGCCTGGTCTTCTTATGGCTCTCTGAAGTGCTGAGAGACCCCTCTGTCTTCTCAGTCTGAGTTGAGACCCCCAGGTCCCTCCTGGGTCGTGGCAGCGTCTCTTTGACGCAAAACGATTTCTTGCATGATCTAAGGCTTGTTGGTGAAATCCAGTGACACAAACAGCCTGCATCCAATGACTCGATGTGGGACATCTCTTGCACCAAGCAGGAACAGGCAGCTGTCTACTTTGGTGCATTTCTGTACTTTTCTTCCAACCGAACAATCCACTTTTGCACATTCATCCAGGTTGGCAGGGGCTCCTGTTCTTCCTGGACTCTTCATGGACTTCTGGACTTTGTCTCCTCTCTCCACATGTCTTCAGGTCCAGGAATCCATTGTTGGTTTCTAGCAGTCTTGCTTAGTTCTTGCATAATCCTTTAGCATGACTTCTAGTGTGTTCTGAGAAAACTTGCTATACTTTACTCATGTTTTCCTGGGCTCTGGGGTGGGGTAATTTACTTACCTTTGGTCTTTTCTTACACTCCCAGCACCCCTCTACACACTACACTTGCATAGGGGGGAATACAACTTTAGCACTCAACTATTTTAGTATATGGTTTGTGTTGCCCTAGAGCCCTTTGCAATCTATTGTGTTTTGCACTGTTTGCACTATTCTATGACTGTTTACTTACCTGATTTTGGTTACTAGTATATATATTGTGTATAATACTTTCCTCCAGAAGAAGTATTGCCTCTAAGATATTTTTTGCCTTGTGTCACTAAAATAAAGTACCTTTATTTTTGCTAACACTGAGTATTGTCTTTAATTGTGTATAAGTACTGTGTGACTATAGTGGTATTGCAAGAGCTTTGCATGTCTCCTAGTTCAGCCTTGGCTGCTCTGCTACAGCTACCCCTAGACAGTCTAAGCTGCTAGAAACTGCCTACATTTCACTAAGATGGATCACTGGACCTGGTATAAGGTGTAAGTACCTCTGGTACCCACTACAAACCAGGACAGCTTCTCACAGCATTTCCATGCCATTGATGTAGAATCATGTAGCAAAGTGCTTGGCACATGTGTAAGGGTGAAGGTTTGTGACCTGGCAGTTGGCATGCATCATTGAGTGACTTGCAGTTATGATGAAATCATGTGTTTGAGTACAAGCATTCATCCACAGACAGACATCTGTGTCTGCATGACCATAATGGAGAAAATGATGTAGCTTCCATATGGGCAACATATTGAGGGCCTTCAAGAGGTAATTACAAATCTCAGGGCCTCTTCAACGTCCAAGTGACTAAAGGTGTCTGCAGATGCACTCAGAATATGCCATTGTAAGGGGTACCATACATTAGTGATGATTACCCTGGGGTTTGCTGATTCATTGTGTTGTGGATTTTGGGGTCATTTCTCTCTGACATAGTGCACATGATGTCTACGGTGTCCATTTCCATGGCACACGTGTGGCCTATCTGAGGAACATTAGTACTACCTCCATGACTTTATTGGGACAAATATCACTTGATGAAGTGTGCATTGTTAATAAGTTTCCAGTGTGACATGAATATTGCCATGTCACCTTATCCAGGCTATTGTACTTTTGTCAGCAACATAGTAGGATTTTTTAGCATTATTTCTTAATGGTGAGTCATTATGTATGTGACAAATAGATATATGCATGACCTTGTGTATGATCTGTGGGGATGCAGTTGGCATTGGCCTACCATTGAATAACAACGAACAACTGAGATCTTCTCCATGGGGCGAACCTTTGAGGGTGATGAGGTCTCCTACTTGTTGAATGGTTACTGTGCTTGTACAACTTCAGCCCTGTAATTGTAGTTGTCTGAGATCCTAATTGTTCTGTGGGCAACTGTTGACAGTTCAGATGTCATGCATGCATATGGCATGGCACATGTATGGGCCACTTAGGTGGTGTTTTTTGCTGGGGCTTACTTGATATCATGTTAATATTTGCTAATCAGAGCTTTTGTTTAAATGTGATCATAGGCATGTGATGACCCTATTTCTCTTTGTAGTTTCAGCATCAGCACTAGCAAGCAAAGGAGATAGGACACAGCCAAATGGGTAAGCATCTGGCCACCGAACCTTGGGTCAAGACACCACTGATACAGAGGGACCCAGTGACCTGGAGGGTGAGAGGAGTGCAACAGGGTGACCAGGACATCCTCTTCATCATCAAATTCATCCTCCAGTGGCCACTCCATAGTGGTGGCGGACCCATTGGGGCATCCCCCTGTACCACATTTGTCTGCCTTTGTCAACACCAGGACAGTGCACGCTCTATGGACAACATAATGCAAAATGACAAACCTTATGAAATGTAATAATTCATGCACTGTGTGTTGAGATTGCATATTAACTTTTTGCATTGCAGGTATGTATCTTGAAATTTCATTAATGCTGTTTGTAATGTATTATTCATTTTCAAGCCATTCCTGCAGCCTGGTTGGGTGTGGCATGTGGGCGGGGCTTGGGTCTATTTAAGGAACCCTGCCCAGCTCCATGTGCTCACTATTCAGAGGTCCCGGTGCAGAGCAGCAGTCTTTTACAGGGCTCCTGTTCCAGATGTCCACTTGGACATTTCCTGGCCCTGTCCTCATTATCTTTCTGATCTCCAAGCAGCGCGGTAAGGCGGAGTTTGGGATAGACCTCGACTCCATTTTTCTAGAAACATTTGAGTTTTTGGCTTTGTGATTTATAGTGTGCGCGATTTATTCTTGGCACTTAACCCTAGCAGTTCGGACCGGCATGGTGTGCGATCATTTTGAGGCATTTAAATCTTGATGGTTGAATCGGCAACAGTGAGCGTGATTCATTCTTGGCAATTAACCCTTGCAGTTTGGATCGGCAGAGTGTGCGATCAGTTCGAGGCATTTGAATCTTGATGTTTGAATCGGCTACAGTGTGCGTGATTCATTCTTGGCAATTAACCCTTGCAGTTCAGATCAGCAGAGTGTGCGATCATTTCAAGGCATTTGAATCTTGATGGTTGGATCGGCAACAGTGTGCGCGATTCATTCTTGGCAATTAACCCTTGCAGTTCAGATCGGCAGAGTGCACGATCATTTCGAGGCATTTGAATCTTGATGGTTGAATCGGCAACAGTGTGCGCGATTTATTCTTGGCAATTAACCCTTGCAGTTCAGGTCGGCAGAGCTCGCAATCATTCCAGATACTTGAGTCTTGATGCGCAGTCTGGCAATAAGGTGCGCAATAATTTCTGAGCAATTTAATCTTGAAACTTAGATCAAACAGAGTGTGATCCTTCTAGACAAAACAAGTTTAGTCAGTTTGACTATTCTACAGTATAATGCATGAATCCTATAGCAGTTAATTCTTTGGGAACTGATGTACTCATTGGCTCTTGTTGTCATGTAATTGCTATTCTAAGGATTAACTTGAGAAAGTTCAATGTTCAGAGTATATGATTATGAAAAGGTCACGTTATTGAAAGGTTCTTTATCTCTCATGTTATTAGTGCATAAAGAGTTAAAACAAAGTTCATGAAGATTAATGTGAATGATCTTGCTATTGTGTGCTTAACTCTTGCTTCCACAGGTCTCCTTCCCCGCTGTTCCCAACCTAAACCCCATCCCCTGCTTGGCCATTCTTTAACTCTGTGCTATAATAGCTAGTAGAGTTGGGAGCTGCCAACAGGTGGACATATTGGGAACAGGCGCAAACCCCGAGTATCCGGTCTCGCTGACAGCCATCCCCTGTTCTATCACTGCCCTCCCTGTTGCTTCCCACCCAGTTGGCTGTGCCCACTCATCCGGGAGAGTGGGCCTCTCCTTTGCCACAGGTACCTCTGCCCCAGCCCCTGTTATCCCTGCTGCCCTCAGTGAGGAAGCTAGTGACCTCTTGAGGAGTATCTCTGTGGGTCGGACAGCCATTGTGAATGCCATCCAGAGATTGGCAACCCAACTGATGATCCCTGAGGTGTCTGCCTGCCCCCTTGTTGCCCCTTCCTGTGGCTGTTCCCTAGCAGCTGGGAGTCAAGAAACAGCACCATGATGTGCCTGTGCCTCAGCATATGGACTGGCCAAGGACCTTGGACTATTGAAACCCAAACTGTTTTTTTGGGTATACAATTGCCCTGTAATTCTTTTTCTACCTTTTTGTTGTTCCTGAGTGACTTGTGTTGTGTGCCTACTGTTGTGTGAGTTTCAGCCTGCTTGCTGATACATTTGCTGTTGTGTTTGGTGTCTGACTTTGTGGGCAGTGCTGGTGTCCCCCTAGACTATGGTATATGTTGACTGTATGGATATATGGGATATGGGTGTAAATGAAATGGTGGTATCATGGCAGTGTATACTGTTTGTGATGGTAAGTATTTCATTGTGTGTTGTCCAATGTGAACATGTATGGTGTTAGACTTGTCCCTCTGTTATGGATTATGGATTTTTCTAATGTGTGGGAGCTTGAGTTTTGTTTTTGCAGACATGGAGCTTGTTAAATTGTGCTAGCTTTATTTGCATTTAATTGTGCTTGTATCCATTTCACTGCGTGTACCTCGCAGCTACTTCATGTGGAGGTATATCCCATGCAGTTGGAGTTGTATGTGCTTTGTTGATCTGCACTTCACATTGTGCAGATAGTCATGTCATTTGGCTTGAATATTGTTTGTTCTAGAGATACCTGAATGGCCAGTTCCTGTGCAAATGTTGTTTTAGGGGTGTGTGCATATGTCCCATTTAAGCTCTGAGTACAGCTCCTGGTCCCATCTCTATTGTGCAGGTACTGTTTGCATAGTGAGCTTTGGATATTTGTCTTTCTAACTAATGTGCATCCCATTGTCCTTCCATTGTGTTCCAATGTGTGTGATCTGTGTGACCATTGCAGGGCTGTTTACTGGGAGTGTTGTTTGTGTTTCATGCCACATCCATACATATGTGTTAGACCTGTCAGTTCTTGGCGTGGTTTCCCCTGTACATTTTGCTTCTGACCTCCTGCTTTTGATCCTGTGCTGTATTTAATTTTTGCTGGCTTTAGGACTCTGGGCACTTTAGCACTGCTGACTAGTGCTAAAGTGAAAATGCTCTCTGTCTAAATTGTATTGGTGATTGGCTTATCGATGATTGGCATATTTTATTTACTAGTAAGTCCATAGTAAAGTGCATTATGTGTGCTCATAGCCTATAAATCAAGTGCTACTAGTGGATCTGCAGTACTGATTGTGCCACCCACATGAGTAGCCATGTAGCCATGTCCAGGCCTGCCACTGCAGTGTCTGTGTGTGCAGCTCTGTATTGCCAGTTCGACTTGGCAAGTTTACCCACTTGCCAGGCCCAAGACTCCCCTTTTTATACATGTCAATCACCCCTAAGGTAGGCCCAAGGCAGCCTGTTGGGCAGGGTGCAGTGTATTTAAAAGGTAGGACATGTACTGGTGTGTGTTACATTTCCTGATAGTGAAATACTGCTAAATTAGTTTTTTCACTATTGCAAGGACCATCTCTCCCATAGGATAACATTGGGATTGTCTTAAGATATCTTTTACGTGTAATTTCCCATTGGGGGCAGAGAAAGACATGGAGTTTGGGGTCTCTGAACTCAAAATTGAAAAAATACATTTTTTTGTAAAGTTGTTTTTAAGATTATAAATTTGAAAATGCCACTTTTAGAAAGTGGGCATTTTCTTGCTTAACCATCCTGTGCCTCTTCATGACTGCTGAATACACGTCTGGGTCAGACTGACAGTTGGGCTGTTTGTGAATTCTCTCTAGACAGTCACACAAAGGAAGCGGAGGTGTGTCCTGCACATCCTGATGGGTCTTCCTGGGCTATAGTGGAGGGAGGGGCTGACACTAAATAGAGCTGTGAATGCTCTTCAACAAAGCAGTGTGCAAACCTCTGGAGTGTGTCTGGGGCCAGGACAAGGAGAGGCAGGGTCTTATGCACTACAAAGACTTTCCTTTGAAGTTTGCCTACTTCAAAGGCAGAAATGAGTATAAGTATTGGACTGCTGACCCCACAACTTCAGAGCACTTCTAGACTGAGGACATTCTGCCAGGGAGGAAATCTGGATGCTGGATGTGGACCTGCCACTCTGCCTGTTGCTTTGCTGTGCTGGCCTGCTGCTGCTGCTAGTTCTGTCCTGGAATTCAAAAGGACTGGACTTTTCTTTCTCCATCCTGCTTTCCAAGGTTCTGAAAGGGCTTGAACTGAGCATGCCTCTTGTTGTGAAGTCTCAGGGACATCAAAGATTTCATCTGCCAGTGCCAGGGCTCTTCTGTTGAGAATCCTGACTTATCAAGTGGTGCCAAATCCAGTCCTTGGGCCTTTGGAAGTGGAAGCTTGTGACCTAAAGAAAATTCCATGCACTGGGGCTTTGCAGCTGAAAAATCAATGCAAAGTGTGCACCGCGGCTGAAACATCAATGCAGTACTGGTAAAATTGATACATTGCCTGCTTCAGCATGGATCCAACATTGCCATGTGTCCAGATTTTCCATGCATCGTCCCTGGGTGTCAAAGTTCAACATCAGCACAAGAAACAAAGGATGTGTGACCAGAAATCGGTGCATCATTTTCCTGCAGGGAAAAAACTTACACATCACCTCCCTGGCGGGGAAAAGATCATACACTACCTCACTTGCAAGTAAGTACGCTACGCATTGCATGCTTTTCTGCCACATCTCCTCTCTTGCTGCTTTATTTTTGACACATACCAGATACTTTGTGCTAAAACAACGCATCCATTGATACCTATGGATTAAGACTCTTTTTACTTTAAAAATTGATATCTTTTCTTTTGTTTGTTGGATTTTTGACATTTTGATCTTATTTTACTTTGATAAATTTTGCCTATGTTTCTAAACTGGTGTTGAGTACTTTTGAGGTGTTTTCACTGTGTTACTGTGTGTGTGTCTAAATACTTTATACATTGCCTCTGAGATAAGGCTGACTACTAGTGCCAAGCTACCAATGGGGAGGGGGGCATGGGGTTAGCATAGGTGTGTGACTCCCTTACCCTGACTAGAGTGAGGGTCCCTGCTGGTACTGAGTTTAAACTGTCTGCCAACTAGAGGCAAGATTTCTAACAATATTTTTGTTGAATGTGATGACAGTCCAAAGCCTGTGAGGGGTGTGCAGGCAGTGGTGCAGGCTGCTGATTACAGCCAATAGCATGGGTACCTGTCACAATAGGACAAGCTGCAAATCAACTATGTACAAGGGCCATACAAAATGTCACTGCAAACCTATGGAGTTAGATGTCACAGTACAACCAGTAACACTGTATGCTTCACATCAACAGGTTGAGCTGCCACTGGCTACACAGAGCCCACAGAAGAGACTGCCACTACCTCCATGGATGAAGCCCTCAGTGACAATGATACTCCTGAATGTCTGGACGTGGAGGATGGTTCTGGCCCATCTGGACAACCTTGACAAGCTCCATCAGTGAGTCTCACTGTGGCTACTACATCACCTCCCAACTCAGTTGCCTCCACATCACAGGCAGCCGTTTGCCCACCAACCTGTGCCCCTAGGACAGTGGCAACCATCTTCTGCCCCCCAGTCCAGGTTCCTGAGTCACAGCACAACACCTCTGACAATGATGGCCCTTGAACCCATCGGATGGGGCACACTGTGGCAAGGGCACAGAGCTGTGGGGGTAGGGTTCATGGGAGGGATGTTGTGGTCCAGCAGGGTGAGGTCTCTGGGGATGCTCCTGGCCAGGACACCATCGGCCAGGTTTTCGGGGTCTATCAGGAGTCCAAGGTGTGATGCACCTGGTACTTGCTGAACTCCGGGAAATGTAGCAGCTGCAAAGGGACTTTCATCAGGAAATGCATGAACAGAGGGAGGCTTACAATACCAACATCGCCTCCCCAACAGGGGTACTGAGGGACAATAAAATCATCCTGAGCAGGGATCGACAACACACTACCCCTTCCTTTGGTGCATCTACACCAGGCCCTTCATTGGTGCTAGCCACAGGAAAGACGGGACTGTCAGGGGAAGAACCGGCCCCAGAAACCCATGCCTCTGTTGCAGCAGATCCCCCTCTACCACACAAGTGGTATTGTCCATCAAAGACTCCAGGAGGTGCGGATGGCAAGACACCCACCACTTCCAGCAAAGGACCTTTTCCAAAACGACCTCCTTTGTGTGCCACATATTCACTCTGTTAGCTGTCCCTCAACTTCCTTCCAATTCCAATGGGAGGAGTACACTAGACTTTGGACTTCCAACGGTGTGGCATCTACTTTAATGTTTTCATCCATCATGACTGAACCCTTCACTTTTCTTTTCCATCTTGTCCCAATTTTGTTTTATGCACACATTTTCAATAAATCCACCTATCACAAAGTAATTTTCTGCTTGCTTCTGTTCCACATTTTACTATGCAGAGATGTAAGACCATGTGAAGCAAACAAAGAAGACACAAGATTATAATGCAAGGAGGCATATGTTATAGGTACAGTGTCCTGCTAAGGATTACTACCAACATGCACAAACACATTGCTGCAAGTGTCTGGTCACGCCAAATATTATATTTCACTGTACATCACATAGGCTGTTGAAATGTCTGGACTGTCATAGCCAGGAATGGCTGACTCATGTTGTGTAAAGGTACACACACCAAGGTACAGACCCCTAGCCCATGGAAGGGAGGGCCTTCTCAGACATTTCCCTGTAAAAAAAGGCAAATAGAAAAGTGGATGGTGCCACCAGCGTGAACTTTATTATATACTACACCAAAGAAATACAACATAATAAAACCCAAGGTATAAACAGAGGGCGGTACAACTGATCATAGGCCCATCATAATCCAGTGACCATGCATCCTGTGTTATGGCACAAACATATGTCAGTGTTGTAGCACAGGTACTAAGGGTGAATGCCTTGCTTGCAATTGATGACAACATATTTCATGCCCATATGACCACACAAGTGATGCAAGTGGCCCAACACAGCACAATAAACAAGTACAATGTGCACTTCTGACCTTCCACCTAAACACTGTTTAAGCTACCTTGGCACAGGTCTCATACACCCCAAATCTGTGACCTTCATTACCTGGAACAATCCATGCCCCCATCGTATCTGAGAACTGTATCAGATACCTGCCAATGTCACTACTCTGAAATGCCCACATGAGGATGTCATGGTAAAGGTACCTGTACAAAGGCAAAATAAGGAGAATAGGCTTGAAAACATACCTAATATACAAATCTCATAGCAAGCATCTGGAAAGGAAATTACATTACAATGAGACTGACACAACCAAAGTAGCTGCATCATGATAGGGATGTGTCAAAGGTTAAGTCTTCCAGCACACTGAATTTTGCAGACTATCTTCTCCCTAGTAGTTTCCAAAACACTCAACTGTACACTTCCTCACAACTATAGTTCTTTGTACAGTCACAGTCATCACATCACATGACATACTTACACTCAAGAAAAGTAACTATTGATGAGATCTTCCTGCAAGGCAGCTCCTTCCTTCTCACCACTCTAATCCTGACTTGGCATTTCATGAGTCTCACCCGGTGGCGCTGCAGGCTCCCCCTCCTCTGGCATGTACGGTATAGTCCTCCTCAGGGCGATGTTGTGGTGCATGCAGAATGCCACTGTGATCTGATACACTTTCCTGGGTGAGTAGAGGAGGGCTATACCTGTCAGGTCAAGATACCTAAATCTAGCTTTCAGGAGCCCAAAAGCCCAGTACACTACCCACCTTATTCTTGCATGAGCCTCATGGAAGTGGACTTCCTCTGGCATATTTGGATTCCTTATCAGCGTCACCAACCAAGGACAGTTCGGATATAGGGAGTCTACTGTTAAGAAATGGGACATATCTGCAACAATGAGCCTCTCACTTCATGATTGTACCACCTGACATTGCACATACACAAACAGGACAGATGTGACTTAACGACCAGTCAGGCCCTCTCTGGGTGCAATTGTGATATCAGCTGAAGTATGGTGCTGTTCTGCATTATGAATGAATCATGGACTGAACCCGGATAATGGGCACAGACTTCTGAAATGTATAGATCCACCAAACAGACAACTTGCACGTTGATGGAATGACAGTTCTTTCTGTTGCAGTATACTTTTTCATTGGCATGCGGTAGGACCAAGCCAACATGTGTGCCATCACTGGCCCCACAACATGTGTGAGCCGTGTAAAACCATACAAGTCAGCCTTCACATGGCTAAATCTTGATCTTGGTGAAACTGGATGTAGCTGTCCAGGGGTTTCAACATTGCTGAGAGGGCATCCTTCGACACCAGTCTGAACATAGGTTGGAACATGCCAGCTGACAGGACCAATGGATGTTGGAAGGACCCTGTGGCTAAAAAGTGCAACACTGACGTGACTTGTACAATGGGTGGTAAGCTGGTCGGATAACTAATAGCTGGCATCAGATCTGGCTTCACCTGACAAGATAAGTCCACTATTTTATGTTGATTCAGAAGGTAAAGAAGGATTGTGTAGCATTCTTTCATGGTATGAAGGTCTGGCAGTGGACAGTAGACAGGAGGTTGTCACATCCTTCCTCTCCCTGGATACCTATGTATGACAAGACATAGGGGGTCAGTATGAACACAGCGGTAAATACCCTTGACCACCATGGTGATTGTGAACAGAAGACCGCCATTGGCGGTGAACAGTAACCCGCCACATAAAGATGCAAAAATAAGAATTCGGCAAACAAATCTCAGCCACTAGTCACCTCCAGGACCTTGTCGGCGGATAAGCAGGACCTCCTACCCCGCCACCACTGAGCACACAAACTCCCCGCCCTCCAAATAATGATGCACAAATCACTGCAGCAGTCAGTGGAAGCCGAATGACCATTGGCAGTACAGACCGCCACGCCAAGCAAGTGGACCCAACAGTAACAAATGCACACATTGGCAAGTCTGAAACCCACACACCTGACACACATCCACAACACTATAAAACACTCACAGACACACCACACAATCCTTTGCAACAACATTAGGACAACTGATACAGAGAACTCCAGAAGCAGACACTGAACCCACATTACACAATACATACACCCAACCACAAAAGAGCAACCTCACCTTGATCCACACAACACACCACTCACAACACACACCATGGCACCCACCAAACCCATGCTTCGGAGAAAGGGAGCTAAGGACCTTGGTAGATGAGATACTGAAGGTTGAGCCACAATTATTCAGGGCACAGGTCCAGCACACACCCATCACCAGGAAGACAGAGCTTTGGCAGACAATAGTGAACAAGGTCTTTGCAGTGGGACACCATCCACGCACAAGAAATTACATCCGCAAAAGATGGAATGACCTGGAAGGAAGGTGAGGTCCGTGGCATCCCGGCACAACATTGCAGTCCAGAAGACTGCGGGAAGACCTCCACCAACACCACCCGACTACACTGACTGGGTGGAAAAGGTACTGCCCATCTTGCACCCTGAGGGACTCACTGGAGGTATGGACTCAGGTAAGTCGTCTACAATTACCCCATATCCATCACACCTGTAATGCATGCACCACCCCATCCCTCCAGCATCCACCAGGACCACTACCCCACCCAGGCCACATTCACAACATCCAGTCACCCTGCATGCCCACAAACCCACTAACAGGCCAACATCCCTCCCCCTGTACACAGCCATCTACCCCTGCAAGGAATCACAAAGGCACTACACCACCCACAATGCACCTCCACATCCTAAGCCAAATGCAATGGCAACCTCACAAAGGCACCCTGCATGGCCCAAAAGTGGAAAAACCTGCACAAAACAGCCCAGACCTGTGCACCCCATCCGATCATGCAATTGTAACAGACATGTCCATTCCTCCCAACAGGCACCACCACCCATGCCACCCTGACGGACAGGACAAGGAGTGGCAGTGCCCCACATGGAGACAGAGGCACCACCCAGGACACTGGAGAGGGAACCCTGGACATTGACGAACACCCTGGGCCCTCACACAGTGCTGGACTGTCACCATCCAGCAGCCCCACCCAGGACACCACTGACACTCCTACCACCCAGCCAACAACATCAGCCCAGGGCAACCTTTCCCACACCTGTGTATCCAGGCCACAGACTGGTGGACCACATGGACAGAGGTCACAGTCACCCCCTACCAACAGGTAGGAAGACGATGGCCCCAGTACAAGTGGTACCGCCAGACCTGTGCAGGGGACACAGGCACAGGGAGCTAGGCCCAGTGGGAGGGCATCACTGGCCCAGGGGGGAGGCCACAGGATGGATTCTGCAGCCCAGGACATGATATCTAAAGTCCTGGGAGCATACCACCATACTCGGGACAGATTGGCACAGATAGTTTCCACCCTGGAGCAGAGTCAAATGATGCAGGTAGCACACCACCAAGAGGCCATGGAGCAGTGGAAACTGCACAATGCCACCATGGCCACCATAACAGGTGCACTGCTGCACCTTGTCCCAACACAGCCTGAGGCCCCCACAGACCTGGAAGCCCCTACTACAGGCCAAGAAATTGACCGGCCAACAACATTAGCAGCAGCAACTGGACTTGTGCCACCATCTCAGGACACACAGGAGACCTGCATCTCAGCCCGTACAGGCCAACACTAGGCACCCAAATGGTTCCTCAGGCCCAGATATGACACAAGAACACCTGCCAGTACCAAGGCCCCCTCAAAGAAGTGACTCTGGCAAGAACTGTCCTCCAAGTGTGCCATTGAACCAACGTCCACACCGTGTAAAAACAACCCCAAAAACTGGAAATGATAAGTGGACATACAACTACTGCCAACAAACGCTGCGACTATGTGGCCATATTGGACATCCACCAGTAGCCCACTCCCATCACTGTAAACTGCACAATGTAATCCATGCACCAAATAAAACACCTCTTCACCAATTACAATGTCCCCTGTCATTATGTTGAAACAAATGGAAGTGTGGATGCAATTGTCTTATAAATCATTTATTCTTATCTGAGTAGCAGGAATTGCACCGCACGCATAACATGTAGTTGTGCCAACAGAATTGTCAAACAATTTGACCATAATGTTACATGTCCTATGCAAACCTGGTCACAGTGACAATGTCTATAGACCCAACACCCCCATAGATGAAAAGGCACACTGACAGTATGCTGCACAGACTGCAATCTCATTGAATAGTCCCACATAGTTACTGGAAGTAGAGTTGTATCAGTTGGTTCATCTTCCCCCCTCATCATCACCATCACTCTCATCCCCTCTCTGAGAAAGCTGGTCTGGATATACAGCACCCTTCTCCTCCAAGAAGGGGATAGAATTCCACACAGCCACGTTGGGCAGTATGCAGATATGGAGGCAACGGAATCTAGCCTTCAGGAGACTTATTGTGCGCTCAATCACCCTCCTAGTCCGTCCATGGCCCTCATTGTAATTCCTCTCTGCATCTGTCCTAGGATTCCTCACTGGTGTCAGGAGCTAACGCATGTTGGGGTAGCCAGAATCACTTGAGAAAGGGGGAAAAACAGGACTGTCACTGACAACCCTCAGTGGCAGGCAGCCAGGCTGTCTGCTATGGGCCAAAAAGTGTCAGACACACCTACCTATGATCCATCCTCTGTCCCCTTGTAATTGTTCCATCTTGTGTGGCACACTACTGTTCCGCAGTACAAAGGAATCATGGACTGATCCAGGGCACATGGCATTCACATGTGAGATGCACTGGTCTGCAGTACACACCAATTGAATGCTCATGGAGTGAAAGTTCTTCCTGTTTCTGTACACCTGTTCACTGACTCTTGGGGGGATGAGAGCAATGTGGGTTCCATCGACGGCACCTATCGCATGGAGTATTTTGGTAAAGGCATAGAAGTCCGACTTGATGGCAGGGAGGTCAGCACTTTGGGGAAACCTCACATAGGACTGCAGGTGTCGTACAAATGCATTCAGGAATCTGGACAGGATAATGCTAAACATTGGCTGTGAAAAACCTGCACCCTTGCCCACTGTCACTTGAAATGAGCATGTGGCCAGGAAATGGAGTGCTGAGAGCACCTGCACTTCAGTAGGGATGGCATGCTGATTACAATTAGCCATGCTCAGTGCTGGATCCAGTAATGCACAAAGTTCATGAATAGTAGCACGAGTGAGTCTGTAATTGATAATGATGTGACACTCCACCATGGTCCGCAAATCAAAAAATGGTCTGTACACCGAAGGGGCCCTCCCTCACCACAAGGGTCTGTACCTAGGAGGAGAATAGAACACATGTGAGGAACACACATACATCTGCACACAATGTTTTCTTTTCAGCACAGCTGGCATGATTGTCAACAACACATGTGTATGATAGGTGTGAAACTGCAGTAACATGTCCTCAATGATGCATCAGGACTGTTCAGGTGAGTAAATGTATATTTGTTCATGCCTATGGGGTTTGGGGACAATAGAGCCTGAATGGGGCAGATGAGGATTTAACAACTGCATAGTAAAGGCCAAAATGTCTGCCCCCTGTAATCCAGAAGTGTTGTGGTGGAAATGACTTCATACCGCTAGCAGTTGACGTAATAGTGTAGGGCGGTGTTCACCGCTGTGCACCAATTCATTGGTTGACATGGTTGTCAATGGGGATTCTTAGCATATCATGTGTACACAACATATATCAGGACCAAACTCAAAGATGTGCAACACAATTGCCTTTGAAATCTGACTGGAAACCCTGATCGCCAAAATGACCATTGATGGGGAAGGACTGTGCCCTACTGTCAGGGCTGGCCTTAGCGCTGGCAGCCCCCTGTGCGACAATGTTTGTTGGCACCCCCCCAATGACCACCTACACCATGGATTCCCTCACTACCACCCTTTAACAGTGCCCCTCAGGTCTCCATAACTACTCTCTCTCAGATGCATTTAATTAGTTTTGCAGCATCAATCATTTCAGTGTAGGGTGTCACAGCACTGTACATCACACAAATGTTACACAGACAATCAGTCATAAGTTTGTAAATCAGTGTATGAGAGATTTTACATAAGACAGAGCACTAAAAGATGTAGGAGTCACATGTCATCAATACTGGTAGGCTGTATAGTTTAGGAGTGCTTAGTTTTATGGATCAAATCTGTTTATTGGTATTTAACATACAAAACAATACAAAGCTCTTTATCAAAACTTCTACGTATTCGACCATTTGATATATCAAAAGTCTCATATCTTCACCTTTAAGGGCTATGTCAAATGGTTACTGTTCTGCTGCTGGGAGGAACTTCCTCCCCTTGTCCGGTCCCTCTTATATAAAGATCAAAGTAGTCAAAGCACAACAGTCGAGTCTCATAGAGCTAAACTCAAAATACAAAAAACAGAAAAAGAACTGCACTTCCCGTCCAAAATGCTGCGCCCCTCTCCCATCCCCACACTCTCTCAATTTCTTCACACTATTGCCTCAGCCCTTAGATATGCTGGACAGGTCATTTCAGTAAACTCAGTCGATAAGATCCGGAGGAACTGCCTCCACAATGTACCTATGTCACCCGCCCTCTGTTTAGAAACTAGAGTAAGCTTTTCCATCGGCAGGATGAACCACAGCTTCTGAAGCCAAGACTCGTACATCGGCAGCCTATCTGAGCCCCAGAAGGCAAGAATCACCTGCAGTTCAGTGTTGAGAGCTAAGGCCATTTGACGCCCCCTCAACGATCGAAGGGGAAAGGTGAAAGAATTGGGTAGCCCCAACAATATACAGGGAGTGCAGAATTATTAGGCAAGTTGTATTTTTGAGGATTAATTTTATTATTGAACAACAACCATGTTCTCAATGAACCCAAACAACTCATTAATATCAAAGCTGAATATTTTTGGAAGTAGTTTTTAGTTTGTTTTTAGTTTTAGCTATGTTAGGGGGATATCTGTGTATGCAGGTGACTATTACTGTGCATAATTATTAGGCAACTTAACAAAAAAAAATATATACCCATTTCAATTATTTATTATTACCAGTGAAACCAATATAACATCTCAACATTCACAAATATAAATTTCTGACATTCAAAAACAAAACAAAAACAAATCAGTGACCAATATAGCCACCTTTCTTTGCAAGGACACTCAAAAGCCTGCCATCCATGGATTCTGTCAGTGTTTTGATCTGTTCACCATCAACATTGCGTGCAGCAGCAACCACAGCCTCCCAGACACTGTTCAGAGAGGTGTACTGTTTTCCCTCCTTGTAAATCTCACATTTGATGATGGACCACAGGTTCTCAATGGGGTTCAGATCAGGTGAACAAGGAGGCCATGTCATTAGATTTCCTTCTTTTATACCTTTCTTGCCAGCCACGCTGTGGAGTACTTGGACGCGTGTGATGGAGCATTGTCCTGCATGAAAATCATATTTTTCTTGAAGGATGCAGACTTCTTCCTGTACCACTGCTTGAAGAAGGTGTCCTCCAGGAACTGGCAGTAGGACTGGGAGTTGAGCTTTACTCCATCCTCAACCCGAAAAGGCCCCACAAGCTCATCTTTGATGATACCAGCCCAAACCAGTACTCCACCTCCACCTTGCTGGCGTCTGAGTCGGACTGGAGCTCTCTGCCCTTTACCAATCCAGCCACGGGCCCATCCATCTGGCCCATCAAGACTCACTCTCATTTCATCAGTCCATAAAACCTTAGAAAAATCAGTCTTGAGATATTTCTTGGCCCAGTCTTGACGTTTCAGCTTGTGTGTCTTGTTCAGTGGTGGTCGTCTTTCAGCCTTTCTTACCTTGGCCATGTCTCTGAGTATTGCACACCTTGTGCTTTTGGGCACTCCAGTGATGTTGCAGCTCTGAAATATGGCCAAACTGGTGGCAAGTGGCATCGTGGCAGCTGCACGCTTGACTTTTCTCAGTTCATGGGCAGTTATTTTGCACCTTGGTTTTTCCACACGCTTCTTGCGACCCTGTTGACTATTTTGAATGAAACGCTTGATTGTTCGATGATCACGCTTCAGAAGCTTTGCAATTTTAAGAGTGCTGCATCCCTCTGCAAGATATCTCACTATTTTTGACTTTTCTGAGCCTGTCAAGTCCTTCTTTTGACCCATTTTGCCAAAGGAAAGGAAGTTGCCTAATAATTATGCACACCTGATATAGGGTGTTGATGTCATTAGACCACACCCCTTCTCATTACAGAGATGCACATCACCTAATATGCTTAATTGGTAGTAGGCTTTCGAGCCTATACAGCTTGGAGTAAGACAACATGCATAAAGAGGATGATGTGGTCAAAATACTCATTTGCCTAATAATTCTGCACTCCCTGGTATACAATGGAAATCTGTGGATCTCTGTCTGAAACACCTTATCAATGTCATCCAAAATACTTGTCCAATATCTCTGCATCTTGGGGCAGTGCCAAAGAAGATGTACTAGTGTGCCCGTGTTACCGCACCCCCTCCAACAAAGGCCAGTCTTAGCGGGGTTCCAGGCATGTATCCCAGCTGTGGTATAATACCAATAAGAAGCCACCTTATGTGCCGTCTCTGTCCCCGCAGCATTATAGGCCTTATGATGTGTTCTATAATATATGTTGTCCCAGTCCTCCCCTGTAAACTCCCTCCCGAGCTCCCTCTCCCATCTCTGCTGGCCTTTAGACTTAGGCGGACGCTCCACACTCTGTAAGCATCGATTAAGGTCCTACACCACCTGTTTATTGTCCTTTTGTCATTATCCATTTTTCAAAGGGGGTAAGCGGCCTATCTATCAAAGCCCTGTTCGCCGGCATGAGGTCCCAGTGCCCCACTTGATAATACAACAGTCTATCCATCTCAGTCAACCCATACGTCTCCCGTATCTGATCAAAAGGAATCACCCCATTCTCATCAAAAAGGCTTCCCACCCTTTTTCAGCCCCCATCATACCAGCGGCGAAAATTCTCTACCTGCTGGCCGGGCGCAAAGTCCGGGTTCGCCCAAATCGGTGTCATAGGGGATGGGAACGTCATCAACCCCAGCCGACGCGCCACCATATCCCATACGTGCACCATCACTCCTGTGATCGGGGAGGTGTATAGCCCCTGCGCCCTATGCCGGCGTTGGAGCCAAGGCTCCTTCCAAATGTGGGACCCTGCCACCGCCTGATCCATGAAGCGCCAGAGTTTCTCAGTAAGCGGCTGACTCCACTCCAAAAGAAAGCGCAGCTGACTAGCTTGGAAATAGCGCAAGAGGCAGGGTACGGCCAGTCCCCCCTCTCCCTTGGGGCGATATAGGACATTCCTCGGGAGGCGGGCCGGCCGTCCATCCCAGATAAATTTCAGAACAGCAGACTGGAGGGTCGCAATCGTCCGAGACGGAGGAGTCAGAGGGAGCGCCTGAAAGACATAGAGTATACGCGGCAACACGGTCATCTTCACCGCCAAAACCCGACCCAACCAGGAGAGTTTATATTTCCCCCAATTCCCCAGATCCCGCAGCACCTCGCGAACTAACGTAGCATAATTCAAACTCGCCGTCTTCACCGCTGTGGTCGCCAGTTCAATACCCAAATAGGATACTTGCGACGTCAATCATATAAAAGGGTATCGGGCCCGCAAACTTTCTGCATGCTCCGGGGAGGTAGACAGACTGAGAACCTGTGATTTCTGCATATTCACCCAAAACCCGGATACCTGACTGAACTCACTAATGGACGCCATAAGGGCAGGCAGTGAGACCATGGGCTCTGCAAGGGTAAGAATCACATCATCCGCGTACAGGCTAATGAGGTGGTAATCTCCCCCAAACTTAACGCCAGAAACACGGGGATTGTCGCAGAGATGCTGCGCAAAGGGCCCCATGTACAACACAAAGAGTAAGGGGAGAGAGGGCAGCCCTGTTGCATTCCCCGCCCTATCTGAAACGACAAGGACAGAGTTCCATTAACCCAAACCGAAGCCTCAGGGGAGCTATAAATGCATCGGATCCAGGTCCTAAATCCTGGACCCAACCCAAAGCGCTCCAGCACCTGAAAGAGATGAGGCCAATGAACCCTAACAAACGCCTTCTCCGCATCAATAGAGAGGAGAAGCACCTCCCAACGAGATCTGCTAGTTTTATCGATTAAATGCAGAAGTCGCTTCGTATTATCACTGCATTGACGGTAAGGTATGAACCCTGCCTGGTCTGGATCTATAAGGCCCGGCTACGGACTACGCGCCCCAGCGCCTCCTGCTCCAGCGTTGTGTTGCCGGGGGAACGGGACTTCCCTTCCGGCTTCTCCTCCTCCTGGTGGCCATAAAAGAGACGCGCCCCCAGCGGGACGCGCGCAGGACACACCCAGGCGTGTTCCCGGGCGAAGACCGGGCCAAGACGGGCCCGTCTTCGCCCGTCATCGCCCGATTGAGGCCGGGACGGGATCAGTCCCTTTAAAGGAAGTTTCCAATCCCATCCCAAGTAAGACTATTATTTTATTTCTCTAATTTATCTTTGGCTATTATTGGCAACCAAAATCATGGGGAAAAGGAAAGCCGTTGATCCACCGACACCACTGGATGATGTTTAAAAACAGAAAAAGCGTCCCAGGAAACTAGTCAATAAGATCGCACGAGGTGGCCCAAAATCACTTGACGAGATAGATCTATTATTTGAGGAGGTGGAGGCCATTCTTAATAGTGAATTAGCTACTCATGAAACTTTGCCCCGGAAGAAGCCTTTGCCCCAACCCAAAAGGATTCAAGAGTTTTTTAACAAGAGAAAGAAGGGCCAAACCGTTGACGCTGGAAAACCGCTAATGGTATAGAAAATCTGCCTAATGTCAATGCTACTATTCCCCCTATTCAACAGGATATTGTGGCCCATAGTAGTATTACAAATGTTTCACCTACTCAGGGGATATCCCACGCAGAAGAAATAGAACATTTACCCTTCCCATTGAGCCCTGAGATAAGGCTGGTCCCCAACCTACCATGTAGAAACCGCTTTGAGCCCTTGACTGAGGAGGGCGATCTGATCACCTCATGGCCAAGACAGTTATCGAGGCTGCCATCCCTCCTCTTACTAACGTTACTTGCTTTGAACCACCTGCTAGTGAAGTTAACTTGCCTCTAATTCTTCATAGAGTAGATGAAGTTAGGAATTTGGCATTGCAGTTAACCAAATTCCTACAGGGGAAATTGACTCAATTACCGAGATGTAAATGTCAAGTGCCAGAGGCAGCCGGTGAAGGAGGAACCCTGGCGGCACTAATTCCATCTAACATCAATGTACATGGGGGACCAACTAACCATTCCCAAAGTATTGGACCCCATATGGGTGCCGCAGAGGCTAATTTAATTCCCCATACAGCCAAACCTAAAAATAAACGTATTGGATGCAATAGTATCATCTTGGACGTGACTACGGTGGCGAATGGTGTTGATGTTATTGGTAGTCCCCCTGCCCCACTGAATAGCCATCTACCCAAGAGGCATAATATCACTACCAATACTTAAAGTAAGACAGATTGTATTCCCCCTAATACCAATAGGTTGCCTGTCAACCCTCTGATTAATGAGCCAATCTGCACTATTCCCTCCCAAGGAGTTCATAGCGTCTCCGACATGCCTTTAATAAGTACAGGCCCTAGGCATGGAGGCAGCACTCTCTTTTTAACTAATGTTCCGAAGTTGTAACCTAGGTCTGTTGAGGACCAAGAGTCCCGGATTAATAAGGTTACCCACTGGCTACGTTATCGACAGGAATGCCTTTCAGTTATATGTTCGGACATCTTAAAAACTGAAAGATGGAGTCCCCCTGGGTCATGCTTTGATGTAATTTCAATTGTGTTCTTGGATAAAATCATGGCAGCCCAACTCATTGACTTCATTGCACGCGTCCGCCAGCACAAGGGGCAAAAAAGAGGAGGTATTATGTTAGTCTCCAAACTAGTTGATCCAAACCAGGCCCTTGTGTCTGGTTATAGTGCCCATACCAACAGGAGGGATCCCTTAGAGCAAGGCGAACTTACGCACCATGGTTCTGTATGACTGTCTTCTATCCAGGAAGCTTTCACCAGGGACAATTTAGAGGAATCCCAAACGAATAGTCTTGATAAGACCATTACTAATGAGTCGAATCTCGAGGATGTCTCTCCCACAACCTATGGTATTGAAACAGACACTATTGGCTTATCCATAATGACTTGGAATCTAGCTGGCCTTGCTAGGAAACTGGACGATATAGATTGGGTCACTTATATAAAGACCCAAGATGTGTGTCTCTTCCAAGAAACCTGGGTTGAGGGTCGAACTAGTATAGAAGGGTTTCTTTCCTTCAATATCCCTGCACAGCCATCAGAGAAAGCAACAGGTTGTGCAAAAGGGGGACTTTTAATTCTCCTAAACTCAAAACTTCAATGTGATTATAAGGTTTTAAAATTTGATTGTCCTGATCTGATGGGGTTACAAATTTCCTTCCAACAGAATTTTAATGTAACTCTTATTAATGTATATGCTCGGTCTGTTTCACGTGGATCAGAATCCCATATTTTAACTTTACTCTCTGATTTCCTAGATACTATACAAACTAACTCTTATTTAATTATTGCTGGGGATGTAAATTGCACCTTTGAACCCTCTGTGTTTTTTAGTGACCTAACCGTGGAGGAGGATGAACTATGGGGGATTGCACAATTGAATGGTGACATCCCTTGCCCACGTTCTCGAGTTGCAGTTCAGCTAGCCTCACTATGCTTAAAGTTTGGCCTCAGGGCATGTAATGGCCACACTCCTTCTGATTTAAACCTTGCACCCACATTCCAACGAGGTTCTCTGACTAGTGTTATCGATTATTTTCTAGTGGATGTGCGACTTTGGCCATTACTGAAAGATATGAGGGTAGATTCCAGGTGTGAGAGCGACCACTTCCCCCTGTTACTCACCCTTTCTGGGAATATTTTTGGTAGAACCTTGAACACGCAACTCACAATGGTCCCTCCCCCTATTTTGAATAATGCTTACACAAAGGTAGGGTGGCCAAAAGTGTTGTCGAATCCCTACTTGTTACGCAAGATTTACCAAATATTTACTGATAATTTGTCAGCCTATGAAGATCTCGATCCTAAGGCTATTCCACTTCTTGGTATTCATGAAAACATGATTGTCAAACTTCAAAGTGTTTTCTATAAAAAACTTATGGTAAGCCCGCGATGTGGGGTTTCAACTAACAATAGATGGTTCAACGATTTATGTATGAGGGCCAAGTCTGACCTCAAAAAGGCTATTAAGGATGGGACCCCGGGGGCGATCCAACAAGCCAGATGTCTGTATAAGAAGACAATTTTACAATCAAAGAAATCCTGGGAAGACTCTATTTGGCAGGAACTGTTGGATGCCACAAAAACAAATAATAACATGCTCTTCTGGGAATTGTTGACTAAAGTGAGAAAGGGGGCAGGTCTAACCTAAGGAATAATATCCAACCTGAAAGTTGGGTGGAGCACTTCTCTCTCCTCTATGAGGAAAATTACCACTCCAGGGGCTCCTGATAGTGACAACGTGGGATTAGATCCCCTCACCTTGCCAAATGTTAACCTTGCTATTTCTTCCCCCGACGGGAGTCTATATGATCACTGGAAGAAACTGCTGACACTATTAACTCCTTGAAACCTGGTAAAGCCCCAGGACCAGATAAAATTCCAGGCGATCTTTATAGATCCGAGCCATCTATATGGACCTGGTACATCAACTTATTGTCGAATAAAATCACAGAAGGAGGACAGATTCCCGGGACGTGGAATGGTGCCGAAATTATCCCCATTTACAAAAAGGGTAACGTAAATCTCCCAACCAACTATAGACCGATTAGTCTAATTGATAACCTGCAAACAATCTTCGCCAAACAGCTCCTAGGTAGACTATCGAGTTGGGTCATGGAACAGCAGATTCTTTCTCCGCTACAGGCGGGGTTCCGGCCTAGAATAAGTACGGTAGACCAGGCCTTTAGGTTGGCGGTGCTACATTGGAAATTTGTAATCCTAGCAAAGCAAACCTTAAATGTTGCCTTTGTTGATTTGCGATCTGCCTTTGATTTGGTCCCAAGGGAAAAGCTGTGGGAAGTGCTACACAAAATAGGGATACCATCTAATATAATCCACCTATTGAAACGCATGCATAAAGACACATACGCGCAAGTGAGATGGGGCAACCAAGGTGAGTTGACCAACAAATTCCCCATTAAAAGGGGTGTCCGTCAGGGTTGTGTGCTAGCACCACTTCTGTTCTCCCTATTTAATAACGAGGTGGTGCAAGAAATAAGGGCATGTCAGAATGATGCTCCTACCTTAGTTGACCAGAAAATTCCTATTCTCCTTTTGGCAGATGACTCCCTACTCATCTCAAAAACCCCTATGGGTTTACAAATCCTTATGGACAAATTTAATCTATTTTGTCGGAATTGTGGTCTAGAGTTGAACTTGAAGAAAACCAAATTGATGGTGCTCCGCTCTGGTTCTCTGAAGAAATGCACTATAAGGCTAGATTGTGTTATTTTGGATCAGGTTAGCTCCATCGATTACCTGGGTGTGAGGCTTACAGATTCACTCCATTGGGAGGAACAGGTTAGCAAGAGTGCTGGGCTCTTGCAACATCGGGCAGCATCCATACTGCGCCTTTATAGGAGCACGATGGCCAAAGCTGTATCTCCAGCAATAAAGATTTATGTGGCCAAGGCGCAGGGTGCTGCTGCCTATGGTGCAGAGATCTGGGGCATCTCTGATAGTAGTAGAATAACCAAAATCGAGAATCGCTTCGCAAGGGCCTTATGTGCATGACCCATTAGCACCCCATTAATCCCCTTGTTTCTAGATTTAGGGCTACAACGAATGGCCGACCTAATTATTTTACGACCTCTGTTGTACTGGGTGAGGCTGTGGATAGTCCCCGAATTGGTCGTATATAAGTCCTCACTTTTAGAATTGTTAAAATGTTCTAATTCTACCTCCATCCCATGGATTAAACATGTATCTAGCTGGTTTTTTACATTGGGATTGAGAGACTTATGGGAGAACCCCCAGCAACTTGAGAAGTCCCATGTAAAAGTATTGAAGGGTGCTTACTGGTTTTATATACGGAATAATTAAATTTCTCACAAACTCAATGGTCGTTTAACTAATCTTTTTATTGATTTTAAATGGTACCCAGAGTTCGAACCATACCTAGATATAATAACTGACCTACTAGGCAAAGGACTGTATGCCAGATTCCGTTTTGGGACACTACCATTGACGACCCTGACGAGCAGATGGGGATCCAACACCATTTCTGATATTTGCCCTGTGTGTGGCAATTCCCCTGAAACAGTAGAACATTTTATGTTTTTTTGTTATGCTTACCTAGTCCCAAGGTCTAAATGGATCCGTAAAATCTGCCGGGAATTGAAAATAAAGAAATGTGCCTTAGTTCTGAGGATCTTAAAAAGTCACAATTCAAATGTGTTAATTTATGCAGTAAGCAAGTATTTAGTAGCGGCATGGCATATACGTAATTTTTATATAAACAATGATCTTAACTGATTTTTAAGTTTGGGTAATCAGGGATTTTATATTATCTTATACTTTAGATTTTGGCTCATGGTAGATTTGTATTGTTTTTATTCATGATGATAATTTATCTTTGTATTGTATTGCTTTGATGGTCTGCTGGCCGAATAAAGCTTATTGATATCTAAGGCGATGGGCCAGTATACCGGTAAACAGCTTGGCATCTATATTCAGAAGCGAGATGTGCCTATAAGAAGCACACTCCTCTGGGTCCTTCCCAGGCTTATGAATGACGGAAATAGTAGCCACTAGCATGCTAGGCGTGAGGGCCCCAGACACACAGAAGGAGTTAAATAGCAGCGTCAAAATTGGCGCCAGCTCCGGGCAGAAGGTTTTATAGAAAAGTGCCGTAAAGCCATCTGGGCCAGGGGATTTCCCAACCTTTGAACGTGATATCGCAGAAATAACCTCCTCCACCCTAATAGGCTGATCTAAGGAGGACGCCTCACGTTCACCAAGTGGAGCAATAACAGCTCCCGCAAGAAAGGCAGCAGGGTCCGCATCGCACTGTGTATTCGCAGCATATAACTTCCCATAATATTCTGCAAAAACCTCCGCTATTTGATCATCCATTCGGACCTCACCTCTAGAGGGAGAGCGCGCCATTTTTATCACCATAGCCAATCGCTGTGCTCTCAACCGGTGCGCCAGAAGCTTCCCACACCTATTACTCCTGGTGTAATATTTGCGCTTAAGCCGAACTATTGCATATTCCTCCCTATCATAGTCCAACCACTTCAGCTGCTGGTGCGCCTTCTCCAGCTCCCTCCACACTGTAGGTGCACTGGTATACTTAGGTGAGCGTTCCAGGGCCGCCACCTTTTCCTCTAAAACCGCCCTCTGCTCCCTCCTTGCTTTATTATCTTTAGCCGATAGTGACATTACTTCCCCCGGACCACTACTTTCAGGGTCTCCCACAGAGTCTCCAAACTAATGTTCCCATCGTCATTAAAGCTAAGATATTCCACAATCACACGCCGTAGCGTCACCTCAGCTGCCTTGCTCTGCAGTATGGTATCCCTAAAGCGCCAACACGGGCTTCCCACTCGCCCTACATCCAATCTGGCCTCCAGAGTAATAGGAACATGATCCGTTAGGGCCTGAGGCTCAATTGTGGTCTCACCAATCCGAGAGAGGATCTCCGGGGAGGCCAGGAAAAAGTCTATACGTGCATACATCTTAGTGGCCGCAGAGTAAAAGGAATAATCCCTAAGTGTAGGATGTTCCTTCCTCCACACATCCTCCAGTCCACAGTCAGCCAACCACTGTCGCCCTGCCACTGTCAGTGCCCCAGTGTGTCCAAATTGATGCCCTGACCTGTCTAACTCATTGTCCATTACCACGCTGAAATAGCCCCCTACTAGCAAAGCCCTATCCGGTGTACTGAGCATTGGGGAGATGGCCTGCCTCATAAAGGTTTCTTGCTGCACATTAGGGGCATATAATGTAGCAATAGTAAAGAAGAATGTCCCCACCTGTACCCTAAGGGCCAGGAACCTACCCTGCACCTCATGTATCTTGGCTACCACCTCCCCATGGAAGGTCCTTGACAATAGTATCGCCACCCCAGCATGTTTTGTGGAGGCAGAAGACCAAAACTGCCTAGGGAACCACTTGGAGCGCATACAATATGTGTCCTTGGGCAGCAGGTGCGTCCCCTGCAAAAGACACACATGGCTCCCGGACCTCTCAAGGCCCGACAGGATTGCTACCTCTTAGCCGGACTGTTGATCCCCCGGACATTTAAGCTTAGACACTTAAGGGACATGTGGCACCAAACAGGTGCTCTGGGGGCGGGGATCCCTCCGGGGGGGGCAAGAGCCCAGAGCAGCGCGTAAGCTGCTCCCACATACAGGGCCAGCAAGCCAGATCAACTCCCATGTAAATTCCAGGGGAAGCACACCAACACACAACCAAAACGCACAACAGGTGCTCACAACATAAAAGTCCTCTGACACACATCTCCAAAGGGGCAAAGTCCCAACAGGAGCAGTAGAACCACCCAAAATCATCGTTTTGTGACCAGCGAATCCACTACCCAGGCCCCTCCCAAATGGTCTTGAGACCTAAACAGGCACGACCCCAGATCAATGTAGCAGCACCCGGTTGCCCAGTGCTTAGGCATTGGTCCCAACAGCCAAGCTACTCAGTACTGATTGCCTTTCCAAAGCTTGCTCCATCGAAGTAGGCGGCTGCTGCTTCCTCTTCCTTTCTTTCCACCTCCAGCGTGGTCGGTCCCCAGCTGCCACCTCTACATGCGTGCTAGCATCTCGGTCATTCTCCTCCATATGCAGGATTCTCCGCGCATCTGACACCGATTTAACCTGACGCACCTGATTCTCCCACCGAATATGAGGCGAAAGGGGTGACCCCATGAGTAAGACGTGGAATGCGCCCGCAAGTACTCAGTGATGGGCTTGAATTCGTGCCGTCTCCGCAAAGTCCGGAGAGAGAGGTCCTGAAACAGCTGAAGCGCGTGCCCCCGGAACTGTACCTGAGAGAGGTTGCAGGTTCTCTGCAGGATGCTTTCTTTGGTACCGAAGTTATGGACACACGCTAAAATGTCAGGTGGACGTTCTCCGGTTCCTCCAGGGCGGCCCACACAGTGAACCCGATCCAGCGTAATCTCTCGTACATCATCCAGGCCTAGGACCGAGCGAAACAGTGCTGTGACAAACTCTCCAATGTCCTCCTTCTCTGCTCCTGCTGGGGCGCCCCTGATACGTATGTTATGCCATTGTGACCGGTTCTCTAAATCCTCAACCGCGATCTGTAGGAGCTCCTGCTGCTCCCGGGGGCGTATAATCTCCTGTTGCATGCTTTCCACCTCCTCTCCTCAAGAGATCTCGCCATCCTCTACAGTTGCCACGCGCTCCCCCAGGGACGTGACCTCCACACACAGATCCTTCAGCTCTTGAGAGATGTCCCTCCAAAGGTCTTGCAGATCTCTCAGAAGCAAATCAAACAAGGAGGCAAGAAAGCCTTTCGTAACTAGGGCCTCACCATCCTCCACCGCCTCCCCACGTTCCTCAGGAGGCCGCATCACAGCCGATCCCTCAGCCGACCTACACTGCACCGAGTGGGACCTGGTCAACATTTCCCTCACTGACTGGTCCCGTTTGGGTTTGGAGGACGCCATGAGAGGTCCAGTCCTGCACCAGCTTAATGTTATGCCCAGGCGCAGTCCCACTGCCCTCCCCGTAGGGCCTTCGTTATGTGAGCGAGTCTCGGTCACCAATGTTCTCCTCTAGCTATCCTCCACTGATCAAGGCATCAACACTATGGCTCCTCACTCCGTCACACTCCAGCCAGCACCACAGGCACTCGCCACACTCAGGCTCTCTCCGGGACCATCTAGTCCTCCCGTGCCCCATCCCGTCATGGGCAAACCACTGCGGGCCGGTTGCACCTCTGACCAGGGGGCCCTGTTTCTCTGTGCCCCGCCAGGCTCCACCACCAGAGGTCAGAGGCAGGCCAGCCGCACTCCCCGCTGCCCCGGCCTCTTGCCAGGAGTCCTTCTCTGCAGCCGGGGCAGAAAACCAAGCCAGCCACTCCAGCCTCCATAGGCTCTGTTCACCAGGCACCTCCCGGGACCCGGCTCCAGGCGCAAGGCTTCCTTTACCTCCTCTGCCGCCCGGGCCCAGCGCAGCGCCTCCCTGCCCTGGTGGGCCGCTCTTAGGGCCGCCGACCACTGGGCCGCACCACGCGGCCAGCCCACCGCGCTCCGCTCTCGCCGTCAGCAGGCGCGAGCCAAGGCCGAGAGGCACAATGCAGCGGTCCCATGCACCTGCGGGAGCCCCTGATACCCCCTCGGGGAGCCCTCAGTCTCCTGTCACCCTTCTCCAAGCCGGGGGGGTCTGGGATGCGGCAATCCGGGGTCGCAGGCTTATGTTGGGGCCTGGGCGGCAGAGCTTGCGGATATGTGTCTGCTCATGCCGCCATCTTGGCCACGCCGCCCAGGAGGGCTTATTTTTAAGAATCACAAACTCAGAATTTCAAATGTAACACCATGCTTGGGGGTTCCCTTTAACAATAAGAATTGAATTATACCCAAATGAACTTTTTTTGCAACATTAGGGTAATGAAAGACTGAGAAAAAAATGTTAATGCTCTAATCTATACTTTGAGGAATGCATGCAGTTCTTTGAGCCTATTAATAGCTCACTGTTCTATATTAGGATTTTACATTATGAACTATTAGCAAAAAAAGGACCTCTCTGACTAAAGCAGTAACCCATTGACCCAATTGCATCATATGCACTTTGTGAGTTACATGGTACACGTTCTTTGCAAGAGGCATATTAACCTACTATGCTACCTTAAAGCTCCCACTAGAGAAAACTTTAAACTTTCTCCAGGAAGAACATTAACCTCAAAAGTGATCTTGAAATTGTTATTGTCACCCAACAGGTGATAGGGCCCCTGTCTTCTCTCCAGAGGAACTGTAGATGCTAGTGGATGAGGTCCTACCCCTCTATGAACAGCTCTATGGTACACCAGAGGAGCAGGTAAGTACCTCATGTGCACAATTTACTCTGTACTTCACCACGGTTTCCCTCCTCACAGGCTACATCCTGGTACATCATTCTCCGTCCAAGCAGCCAAACTATGGAATTCATTACCCCCAACTATAAGAGCCACAGATAACTTTCTTGTCTTCAGAAAACTACTCAAGAGTTGGCTCTTTCCTTCATAACCACCTTTTTCAAACAACTATGAACTGCATATGCCTATGTGGATAAATATTTTTTTCAGATTATATGTATATTTCTATTTATTTATAGTTTATTTGGTAAATATGTATTGCTACTATGTCATAACAATAAAATACACACACACTCTTTAAACCTGTCTGACTAAGTATTTTTTTACCCATGCTTCTAATTATGTATTGTATGTGCATATGTGTGTGTGTGTATATATATATATATATATATGTATATATATATGTATGTGTATGTGTATATGTTGTTTCTGTGCTTGGCATGTTCGTGGATCATTGCATGGCTCCTGTTTTTTTTTGGGTTGTTATACTAGATATCTATGAATTCCTGCTCTCATCTTATCACACTTATCTACTCATCACTCTTATGTCATGTCTCTATCAAACTATCCTCCAGTCTCACTCTGACTCATCCCAAATCCCTTCTACCACTTTCATCTCCTAAATATCTCTGCCTAAGCTCTTCCCTCCACATCTAACTCACCAAACCTCACTCTACCTCTGTGACCTCCCACACAACCCTACTAAATTCTCCTGCATTCATCTCACCCTGCTACTATGCTCTCCCTAACCCTTCCACATACTCTTCCCCCTACACCCCCCTTTACTCATCCCAAACCTTTGGGTTGAGTAAATGAAGGATATACTCCCAATTAACACCTCTGGATTTATTTCCTCCTCCACCCCTCCATTACTCCAGTCTAACAAACAAACTCTCATATCCGCGGCTCAAATTAACTCATAATAATACTAAAACTGTACTCATTATTTAACTATACTAATCCATCACTAATTCTTGTTGGGTTCCGGAGTAGCGTGCTACTCATCGAAAAGCGCTTCAATGCCTCGTCAGGGGTAGTAAGCGCTATATAAATACGATTACAATTACAATTACAATGGGGCCATGTGTTCCAGGTTGACTAATCATGTGCCTGTTGTTATAGACTGTGTGACATTGATGGGAGGGACAATGTGCAGGTATTGGTAGCCAGTGCCATATGTTAAGCTCATTCACAATGTGTTGTGTGCGATTTTATGTTCCTAGATCCTCCTTGTGTTGTATGCACATAACTAGGTGAGGAGACATTACTTCCATCCACTAACATCTCTTTCCTCATGATTGTTGTAAATGTCAGACAACATGTATGTGTATAATAGCATGAGCTGAGTATGCATGTTGTATGAGTCAGTTGAGAGACATGTCAGCAATGTGTATGGTGTCACAGAGATTTCTTCACACACCTGTCCTGGCTAAACTGTTGTTTGGAAGGCATATCATGACTCACTCTGCCTTGCAGGTTGCCACACACACCACATGCCAAATTGCTGTTGGCTATGTGATGGACTGTCATGCATGGAAGTGATGGGAATGGGGTGTCATGTATGTTTTCTATGCTCAGCCTGCAGAGACCGGGGCCTGTCAAATGTACCTCCAAGTGTGGGTCCTAGTCTAGGCTGTGGGAAAGCCTAGCAGATCCTGTTATGTGGCCAATGCAAGGCTGTGGTTGCAAATCCTGCCCAGAATGCTTCATTTCCTTGTTTAGATTAGGAGTGGGTGCAGAGGTAAATTATTAATCTGAGCCATATGTGCATTTAGCATCATTGTCAATGTGTGCCTTTTACGCTTGGCATGTCCTTTACTCCCACAGACCTGTTGCCACCTTCACAAAGGTCATAGTTGTCCTGTACGGGCTTATTGCATAACTGACATTCCGACAGTGCAGACAGTATGTAGATTCATGGGAGGCTTATTGGCTTGTCTGTGTCACACTTGGGGAGTGATGACAAATAAGAAAGTCCCAGCTTGATGTTACTGACATGTATGTGACTCAACCATTTGTGATTAAACTTGTGATCATGATCTCTTGAGTTCTCTTTTGCATCGATGCAGGTCAATGCCCATCAAAAGAAGGGATTATGGTGAGCATTTGCCAAGAAGGTGCGGACCCTGGGGGTCCACAGGTGGTGGAGCCCCCACTGCAGGAAAAGGTGGGAAGACCTGAGATGCTGGGTCCAGAAGATCACTGAGGTCCAGCATGGGATGTCCTCCCATTGTGAGCGGGGTGCCTGTTGGAACATGACCCCCCCCTAATGGCCTTCATTCTGGCAGTAGTTTATCTGGAGCTTGATGGGAGTTTGAGCACAACACAGCAGCCACAAAGATGTGAGTACAGGGTATATTTCTGCCTGTCACATTGCCCAGTGAATGAGTTAGGTTCTGAATACTCCCTCTGACAAATAGTGATGAGCCAAGTGTCACATAGCAGATGAGTGATTGTTTACGCAGACATGTCATGTGAGGCATACTGATGTGCATTGCATATTGGCCCAGGGACCTAGGACACAGGTGAGTAGAATCCACAAACCACTTGCTCTACAGGGACTCACCCATCATAGCATGTCATTTGGCATGTACAATTGCAGTAGCATTTTCCTAGAGTCGCAATGTGAATATATTTGCCATTGATGTGGCATCATGTGGAAAAGTACACTGCACATGTGTAATGGGTAAGGTTTGTGCCCTGACTGTTTGCCAGCATCATGGAGTGGCTTGCAATTATGTGGAAATCACGTTTTTGGGTACAAGCATCGAGACACAGACAGAAATCTGGGTCTGCATGACCATAATGGAGACAATGATGTAGTCAGCATGTTGAGAGCCTTCAACAAGTACTTGTAAATATCAGGGCCTCTATTACATCCAAGGGACTAATGGTGTCTACTGATGCACTCAAAGTATGTCATTGTAAGGAGTGCCAGGCATTAGTGGGGATTGGCCTGGGGCTTGATTATTCATTGTGTTGTGGATTTTGGGAACATCTCTCCCTGACATATTGCACATATGTACTGTGTCCATTTCCATGCCATATGTGTGGCCTATCTGAGCAACATTTATACTACCTCCATGGTTCTATTGGGACAACTATCACTTGGTGAAGTGCACATTTTTTGTATGTTTCCAGTGTGGCACGAGTATATCCATGTCAACTTTTCCAGGCTATTGAACTTTTTCCATCAACATGGCAGGATTATGGAGCATCATTTCTTATTTTTGGGTCATTATGTATTTGACAAATAGATATGTGCATGACCTGGTGTAGCATCTGTGGGAATGCATTTGGCATTGGCCTACTATTATATGCCAATAGGTAACTGAGGTCTGCTTCATGGGCAAAAGGTTTGAGGGTGATGGTGTCTCCTACTTGTTGAATGTTTTTTGTGATTGTGCAACTTCAGCCATGCAATTGTAGTTGTCTAAGATCATGAATTTCCTGTGGGCAACTGTTGATAGTTCAGATAGATGCATAAGATATGTACATGTATGGGCCACCTAGATTGAGTTTGATGCTGAGGCCTACTTGATATCATGGTAATGTTTGCTAATCAGAGCTGTTGTTCAAGTGTGATCATGGACATGTGGTGACTCTACTTCTCTTTGTATTTGCAGCAGCAGCACCGGCAAGTGAAGGAGATGGGGAAAAAGCCGAGAGGGGAAACATCTGGCCACAGGACCTTGGGTCAAGACACCACCAACACAGAGGGACCCAGTGACCTGGAGAGTGAGGGGAGTGCTGCGGGGGAGACTGGAACATCCTCATCATCATTGGATTCTTCCGCCAATGGACACTCAATAGTGGTGGTGGACTCATCGGGGCATCCCCTGTACCATCTTTGTCTGCCACCCCATTCTATTGTCACCCTCCCTGTTGCTCCCCATCCAGTTGGCCGTGCCTACTCACCCAAGAGGGTGGGCATCTCCTTTGCTGCATGCATCTCCGCTCCAGCCCCTGTTACCCCTTCTGCCCTCAGTGAGGAGGCTAATGACCTCCTGAGAAGTATATCTGTGGGTCAGTCAGCCACTGCG
The DNA here is from genome assembly GCF_031143425.1 of Pleurodeles waltl. Taxonomy (NCBI): domain Eukaryota; kingdom Metazoa; phylum Chordata; class Amphibia; order Caudata; family Salamandridae; genus Pleurodeles; species Pleurodeles waltl. The sequence goes on from NC_090444.1 coordinate 669,432,954, forward strand.
AATGCCATCCAGGGACTGGCAACTCACCTACAATAGATAAAAGCATTCCTGGAAGGCATTCATGGTGCAATGGCTGGCCTACAGAGATCTTTTCAAGCTCTGGCCTTCCAACTGACAGCAGCCCCCACCTTCGGTCCCCCCTCCACCTCTCTCTTGCCAATACAAATCCCCCCTTACCCTTCCTACCCAAAGCACACAGACAGATATGCATGCATCCACCTCAGCACAGAAGAGCAGCACACACAAACACAAGCACCACAAAACACCCTAGCATTCAAGCAAACAACCGCAATCCACAGACACAGCAATAGTCACCATTTCCCCAGACACCCCACCACTCCCAGCAATACACACATAACATCCAACATACCCACAGACACCACATCAACAGTCAGTGACACACGCACCACTCCCAGCACACCTGCAGACACCATCCCAACAGATCCACAGACATCCACTACAAGCACCATAAACGCAGACACCAGGACAAAAGACACACAGTGATCCACCACATCCACCATGACCATCCCCAGGTCCATAAAAAATGTATGTTTGACCTTAACCTTTTCCGTGTTCCTTCCACCCTGTCCCAAACCCAAGAAGCCCCCACCTACCTCCGAACCCCTCCCTTCAACCTCCATGGCTTCCCCTGTCCCCACAAACACCCATACCACTCCTCTCCCAGGAAGAAGCCCACCCATCTCAAAAAGCAGACCACCCCTATCAAACCCAAGACCTAACCCCCACTTCCAAATCTGACCACTGCCCCCATCAAGGATGATCCCTGAGGTGTCTGCCTGACCACTTCATCCTCTTTCCTTTGGAGGTTCCATGGCAGTTAGGAATCAAGTGAGAGCACTGTGATGTGCCTGTGCATCACACTATGGACTGGCCAGTGGCCTTGGACTTTGAAAATGTAAGGTTAATAAACCAGAACAGTTGTTTTTTATGGGTTTACATTTGTCCTGCGATTCCCTTTTCTACCTAATGTTGTTCCTGAGTGAATTGTGTTGTGTGCCTACTGTTGTGTTTGTTTCAGCCTTCTTGCTGATCCATTTGCTGTTGTTTGCAGTATCTGACATTGTGGGCAGTGCCTGTGTCCCCCAAGATAGGGTATATGTTGAGTGTATAGATCTGTTGATGTAAATGCATTGGTGGTGTCAAGGCTTTGTGTACTGTTTGTTATGGTAAGTGTGTCATATTTAGGCCTGGGCAGAGTTAGCAAATCCAGTTCCGGAGTTCAGCTACGTGGACCTCTGCAAAGTGCCCAAAAAACGTTGCCACAATAAGCAGAGTTCCACAACCGGTGCTTGGGTAAGTTGTGCTTTTTGCGATCCTTTTCAGTGCCAGAAGTTTCTCCCACACTGTAAAATCAGCACAAACAGCATCACGTGGAGTACCAGAGAGTGCCAACTTCTTTCTGCTGCACGAGTAGATTCAACGCAGGTTAGCAGTGGCGGAGAAAAAACTCCTCTCCGTGTCACTTTGCAGAGTTTTTCAGAAGTCCGGGCAGAGCTCGGAGTGGGCAAAATCCCACATACCATGCCGGAAGAGCAGAATTCTTTACCCACCCCTAGTCATCTTGTGATGTTAAATGTGAGCATGTATGGTGTTAGACTTGTCCCCCTGATGTGGATTATATAATCATCTAATGTGTATCAGCTTGAGTTTTGTTTGTTCAGACATGGAGTGTTTTGAATTGTTCTGCCTTTGTTTGCATTTGACTGTGCATGTGTTCATTTAGGTGTGTGTACCTTGCAGATAGTTCACATTGATGTATGTGCCATGCAGATGGAGTTGTATGTGCTTTGCTGACATGCACTTCCACATTGTGCAGATAGGCATGTAATTTGTGTCTCTAGTATTGCTTGTCCCAGAGATACCAGAAGGGCCACTTTCTATGCAATAGTTGGTTTATGGGCAGTTGTAAGGTGATATGTGCCCCAGCTCATCCTCCTTCTCTGTGTGTTCCTGCTGGCCCCATCCCTATTGTTCAGGTATTGTTTGCATAGTGATCTTTGTATATTTGTCTCTCTGACTATAATGCATCCCATTGTCCTTCCATTGTGTTGCAATGTGTGTGTCCATTCCAGGACTGTTTACTGGGAGCATTGCTTGTGTTCCATGCCACATTCATACATATGCGTGTTGGATGTGATGACAGTCCATTGCCTGTGCGGAATCTGAGTGTGTGAGCTGTATTTGTAGGTGTGATACTGGTGTGTTGTTGGTGTTGTGTCAGACAATGTTGTGTACCCCTCACCGTCCCTATGCCTTAGGTGGTCACACGTGTATTTTTGTGTAGTGTTGCTGTGCAGTGTGAGTGACCTGCCTAAAGGGGGCATTTTATAACTGTGAATGTGTCCATCTTTATGTATGATTCAGCCTATGTACACAATGACACGTGTACTTGGTGCCTGTAGTGTGAACCCCATATTATGTGAATGACGGCGCAATGATCTGTTGTAATGGTTGATGACACAGGTAGGTGTGTGCACTTAAGGTCGGTTGTGCCCACTGTGGCATGTATTTTGTGCACCTATGATGTTCATCAGCAGCGGCAGGACGTGCGTGAGTGGCGCCATGGCAGCACCAGACATGTAGGGCTGTCTGCAAGTAAGTTGCTCCCTTTATATTGTCCATTTCTACCTGCTGGGACGTGGTGGTTGGACTGCCAGGGTCATATTGGCGGTGGGCAACCTCATAATGGTCCAGCGGCAAAACAGGCTCAGGTGCCTGGCGGTGCCAGTGGCAGTCTGCTCCATAGGCCCGCAAGACTCGTAATCTGGCAGTTCGCCTTCCAAGCAGATGGCGGTTCGACCGTTGCCATGGCAGTCGGCGGACCACCAAAGTCGCAATGAGTCCCTAAAGCTTCAAGAATAGATGAAAAATAAAGCTACTTCATCCAGTTATTTACTGGCAAATGATTAGGGGGAGAGAATGATTCTGAGTCTGACACAACTGAGGGTCCTGAAATGCTGGCCAAGTTTGTACTTTCAAGTGAAATATATTTGACCATATAGAAAATTGGGAGCGTCATCGTTGGCAGTTAGACTTTTTAATAGAAAAAAATGGATAAGGAAATAGAAAACCAGACCATTCGAAAGGGAGCTAATTAAGAAACGTACTGCTCAAACTTTTACCTCAAATACGCTAATTTATCTATTTCCGAAAGAAGCCTGTGTTTTTATTGTTAGCTATTGTGCTTAGCACTTTTAAATAGCTGAATGATGTTATTATTTACTTAAATCCCTGTAATTGAGCTATCCGCACAAGGCTGTAAAGAACATTTTGAGGCGTTAAAGCAGAAAACTTGTCATTTATTTTAGTAAACAAGCCAGTTGGATGCTCCAAAAGCAGGCCTATTAGAACGACGGAATGCGACATTTTGCACCTAAAATAGTGCTCATTTACTTGGCATTTAACGCTCTATAAAACAAGAAACAGTAATGGTAGCCTTTCTTAAGAAGCTCTTAGTGGGAAAGGCTTCCCTGCTTCAAAGTGCTATAAATATCAGCTGATTCTGTCATTAGCTCAGAGACTCACACAACACGTAAGTCTGATTCAACACTGTCAATGTTTTAACTCGTGGAGCTACAGGTAACAAACAGTCTGTGCACGAGGTGCATTAATCCACTCATCTATTTTATCCTATTGTGAGAAGTTTGAGTTTTAAATATAGATTACATTAGCGCTATTACAGGAACAACTAAAGTGTAACAATGGCATTAAGATTATTCTGTTTGGATAGGGAATGTGTATAATGCGTCTGCAAGTATGTGTTCGGTGTTGGGGCGAGATGACTTCTTATTTCAGAATTACTGTAAATGTCTTATTGGTTAGGAATAATGGTAAATCAGTCGTAAAACCCACTGGTGACTGATAATTTCAGCAGGGAGGGGGTGGACAGGACATACACGCACACAAACACAATCACTCACACCAATGCATTCACAAACGCACACATCCATTCGCTACACTCACTCCCAAATATTCATGCGCCAAACATTGAAAACATCACACTTACCTGTTCATATCTGCCGCAGAGGTCCCAGAAAGGGTGGGACTGCTGAGTTCTCTCATTGGCTGACCTAAGGGGCTTCTGAACAAGGACGAGAGTCTCTATCTTAAGGTGGACCATCCTAGATATCCTTGCCTCTACACATTACCCAAAGTACACAAAAAACTACCTTTTCCACCTGGCAGACCTATTGTGTCTGGCATACTTGGCCCGACAGAAAGACTCTCTGAGTATGGGGATTTTTTCCTACAACCACTGGTTTGTAATCTTCCATCTTTCATTAAGAACACCACTCATATCCTCAGTATTTTGAGCGATATAGAACGGGAAAGTGGATGTCACCTCTTTCTATACCTGTATTAACCATGACTTGGGACGTAGGGCTGTTCAATACTTTTTGAACAAGAGATCGGCTAGGTTATGGGAGCATACCGCCATGTTAGTGGAAATGATAGATTTGATTCTTACCAACAACTTATTTTTGTTCAATGGGAACTGGTTTAGTCAAAAACATGGTGTAGCGATAGGCTCCAAATTCTCCCCCTCATATGCTAACCTTTTTATGGGGTGGTTCAACGACAAGTGGGTATGGGTCCCTGGATCTACTCAGTGGCAATCATATATTTTGTACTGGGGTCGCTACATAGACAACTGTTTTTTTTATTTGGACGGGTGGTAAGGATAAATTGATTGAATTTTGTGATTATCTGAATTCTAACATCATGAATGTGAAATTTACATATCAATTTAGCTCGGAGAGTATCGAGTTTTTGGATGTGGAACTTTTTGTTGTGAATAGCCGTATACAAAGTAGGCTTTTCCGTAAGGCAAAGGCGTGTAACTCCATTTTACACGCCAATAGTGCTCACCCTGAACATCAGATTGTTTCTATTCCATATGGTGAATTGGTAAGAGCACGACGTAACTGCAGTCTGGACCATGAATTTCTATGTCACATAGATGATATGGGGAAGAGGTTTGCCAAACGGGGCTACTCTAATCGTGTGATTAAGAGAGCACAACAACGGGCTAGACAACTCAAGAGAGTTGATACTTTGAAAATGAAGGGCGTCCATGGTGACGATAGGGATTCTAACAAGGTGAGATTTGTCACAGATTTTAACAATGCTTCATTGATTTTGAGGAAATTCATGTTGAAACACTGGGATTTATTACTCCAGGATGAATCGTTGAAAGATGTGGTTCCCACAAAAATACCTACGTCCTATCGCAGGGGTAGAACTCTGAGGGACATTCTGAGCCCCAGTTTCACAGGCACCAGGCCCATGAAAACATGGCTTTTACCACAGGGAGTGGGTTTCTTTAAGTGTGGTCATTGTGGTGTTTGCCGCTGGGCCTGCCATAATACTCATGAGTTTTCCACATTCAATCAACGGTCTTACAAGATTACTTCAATGATTGATTGTAATACTTCTTTTGTTATCTATATGATACGTTGCCGTTGTCTTCGTATATATGTAGGTAGTACTATTCGCCCATTGAAGGTCAGAATTAGTGAACATGTCAGAGCTCTTAAAAACTGTGATGTAAGATATCCTATTGTGGCGCATATTACGACTTGCGATTCACAGGTTGCTCACAAAAACTTTGATTTCTTTGGATTTGAGCAGGTTCCCATAAATCCGAGAGGAGGTAATAGGGAACTGATCCTGCGCAGAAAAGAAGCTTTATGGATCATGAAATTGAGGGCGGTGGAATTTGGACTCAACTCTGATAGGGAGCTAGAATATTTTTGGGGGGATTAACAAACAATATAAGTATTTATCATAATATGGTTTGACGTTGTGTTTAACTGCATGTTGAGTCTACACTTGCTTCTTCCTTTTTATTTATTTAGGATGGCAATTATGATTTTCTGTTCTGTATTTAGTGAATGTCATGTGTATGCTATTATTGTAAATACACAATGTTTATTTCCTTTGATTTACAACATTTGAGCTGATAACCTAAATTTCTTGTATTGTTACATATGCTTGATATTCCTATATGTAGGCGCTTTGGTTGTGTATATCTAGACCCCACTTATAATTTGAATATCTTTTATGATTATTCTTTGTTATATTTCACCTGACACGTTCTAGATCTCGTATTTTTTCTGTGTACTTCCTTTCGTTTTTCTTCAACAATTTACCATGGGTTTGGGTCCCCTTTTTACTTCTGTCACCTCGCTATGTGGGTTTTGCTTTTAGTATTAACTTGTTGTAGTCTTTCTCTTTCTCCCGTTCGATGCAATTGCAGTGTTATTTATAACCATGGCTATACGCAAGGTGTTTACTTGTCCTTTTTTTATTTTCATGTTTATATGTTTAGTCCTTTTTCTATTTTTACTACTTGCATGAATCCTATTTAACCTCCGCTCAATAGCTAATGCGTTTCGCGTACTCGCATTTGGAATACACACCGGCACGCCGGTATAATTTATCTACGATATCTGGTGAGTCAGGATTGATTTTTCTGTGCACTGGACATACCGTGTTTTTCAGCGCGGTGATTCTCATATGTTTAATGGGTATTTTGCTTAATGTGCTGTGGGGTTAATTCTCTTTCTTTGCAGCTTGTTTGGGGATCGAATACATATGGTATATACATGATGTTTGGAGTTCTTAATACGGATACAGTGGTTCATGCTTGAGGAATCCCTTGCAGGTATTTGGTGTTTTAATTATTCTCATGTTCTCTTTCTTGACGGGTTTGATGTTGGTTGCGGTATTCTACAGGGTGTTAGTTGCTATTCTAATATGTGTGGCTAAACCCCCTTTTTTTCTAGTTGGACTCGGACGTTTACGTGGTGACTCTATTGATTTTGAGAGATTCTTGTTGTTCTAAGATATTTCTACTTTTGAGGTTAATGCGTACATGAATTTAAATCTTTCTGATGATTTTCACAGTGGACACCGTGCATGATCGGGTGGGTGTGTACTTTTTCGCTGCATGCCTCACTATTTAGTCACTTTGAGACCTTGTTTGGTGTGCTATATTGTAGGCTTAACTTTTAGGACTACAATATGCCTTGCACGTTCCTTACTTGTTTTAGTACCTTCTCCGGTATTAGTGGTCTCGTGTATTCTATTGGATTAGTTTTGCTATATAATTTTGGAACTCTTGGTTCTCTATTTTAGGGATATTTGGGTGTTTTTGTTTCTTTCAGTTAATTTTCTTCTTGAGATCTTCCTCCTTCTGTCTGTCTCTATGCTATAGTGGGTGTTTTCACCCTTTGCATAAAACTCAAAATTTTTGTTCTCTGTTCAAATGTTGTGTTCATGCTATTTTCAGCCCTGAAGAAGTCTTTTGGGATTATGGTCCCGCGACGAAACACATGTTGGCTTGTTCGCTTTTCAAGACCTATGTTGCATCTCAAAGCAATGTTGTGAAGCTTCAGTGATCGAATACTGTGGTGATTTAATGTTCAGGAGGACCTTTTTCTCTTTAATAAACATCGAATAACTCGATCTGATATACTTGGACTGTCTGTACGATCCTATTGTACTTGTGAAATAATTCTATTACATCATTGGTTTGTATATGCACTTGCTTTTGTTGTAACTGTTGTTGAGTGCCTCACATAGGTAATTTCAGTGAGGGGAAGCAGCAGTCCCAACCTCGTCACAGAGTGGGATGTGATCAATGAGAGTTTCTGGCCCCACCCCACTCTGTGATGAGCTGCCACTGATTGACATTCAGCCACAGACACTTCAGGACTTAAAACTGAAATGCCCAGGTCTGAGTCAATCAGTGACGCTCCTCCTCATCATGAGGGGGAGTGCTTGAGGTACTTTGCCAGGTTGAAGTGGTCTCGCTAACAGGAGCTGTGACATCACCAGCCCTGGATAATTCAGCTCATGCAGACGGGAGCCTGCACATTTATTGATTATCTAGCTTCTGGTTGCCTAATCTGAACAAGAAGAGTGTGTGTCTGGCTGACTTTTGCTCTGCCCGATAGACACTCTTCTTTTTGGGCAGAAGGTGAGGGGAGTGGCCCCTCCATCCATTAAGGTGGGTCACAGCTGGTAAAACCTGTAGAGTAGAATAGGTTAATTAGCTTTAGGAATCAAGGAAAAGGAAAGGGTATATAAAAATGGATGGGAAAGTGAGAAATATGAAGTAAGAAAGTGTGGGAAATAATGAGATAGCATTAGTAAGAAGTAGAGGGGAGAAAAGGGGGTGAGAGTGGAGGTCAAATAGATCTTAGTGAAAGGAAGAGGTGAGGCATTGTGAAAATGGATGCGAAGAGCAGGAGGAAAATGGGAGGGAAAAAGAGATGGCAGAAAAGATAGGATACAATTGGGGGTTGAACATTTTCCACAATTTTTTCTACAATTTCTTGGGAATTCTTCCATTCTCCTTTTACTGTTTATGGGTTTGTTTCAAGCACGTTACATTGTGTGGACTGGTGTGACAAAATTTTGTCAGGCTGCTTAGGTTTTTAGTCTGGTCCTGCTAATAATATTTTTGGTCTTGTTATGCTTCAGAACATGTTTGAGGTCTGCATGGCAAGCAAGGGTTATTGGGCCACAACCATGGTGGCTGGAGCCGTTTAAGCACTGGTGTCATGGGGGCCATCCTATTACCTCTCAAACTAGGCCATGTACACCCAAGTCTCACAGAGTAATGACAGAACAGTCCAACGGCTCTCAGGGAGGTAGTGTCAAAGGTAATGACTCAGTCAATCAAACAATAAGCAGAAGAAGCACAATATGTGAACATTTATACCAGTGCTTTTCTTTTTATCAAAAGAGATGTGGTTAAACCACACCAAACTTTAAAATGGCACATAGAAAAAAGGTACCATAGCCAGGATGCACACTGCAGGGTCTACAGGGTTATCTACAGGGTTTATTACATGGACACATAAGTGTTACCGTTCAGCATAGGTACATACACACTATGGTGAACTGGAGCAGCAATCCCATATTGTGCAACACGCATACCAGTCCCTAATCTCAACCATACATTTCTTGTTTGTGGGTCAAAAGTATCTTTTAAGGTCCCTCTATCATCTTTTTGGCCTCCTAAAAGGTCAGTGTCTGATGTCTCTCAGGCATTGGTATTTACTCAGTTGCGGCTCGCTGCGCTCAAAACGGGCAGGGCGGGGTGGGTGTGGTGTGCAGGGGTGGGGAGCTAAAATTTGATTAAAAAAAAATGTTAATAAAAAACTTACCTGATCTGTCACAGCGCTGCTCCTCTTTCTCCCAATGTCAGGATTAGCTGAGAGCGCCCAGCCAGGGCACTCCCAGGCAGACTGGGAGCCTGTGCCTGCTCTCTCCAGCCTGGCAACACAGTTCCAAGCTAGAGAGAACACACTGCACATGTGTGTTTGGCCTGCTGGCCAAACACACATGCAGACTGAGGGGAGTGCAGAGTGCACTCCCATTGTCCCCGTCATCCCCGATGCCCTGCACCTTTCACAATAAAAGAATAATAAACACAGTTTACTATCCTTTCATTGTGAAAGGTTTTGCAGCTTCTGCTGCTGGAGGGGAAGCAATGCTCCTCCACCCTAACGGAGGAGCCGCCACTGTATTTACTTGATGTGGAGGGCTCTTGTATTTTCCAAGCATGGTTGTGCAGAGTTTATTAGCAAGTGGTGAGCAGTCACTCTTGCGGCTTCTGAGCATGTTTAATGGCTCCATCTTCCTCTCTCTCTGCCAGACTGGTATAGACAGGGCTGCAACAAAGGAACTCTGAACAGGTGGTTGCAGCACTTGCAGAAGGGGGATTCTTTCCTTCAGTCAATATTGCTGGAGCAAGTTAATAGGGATGCTCCAAAGGCAGGGTCAGGACTGATCTGCTGTCTTCCTCTGCCGCAGTTAGTGAAGCAGGTGCTCAAGTGGATCGTTGGCAGGCAAACTTAGGCCCATATTTAGACTTTTTGACGCAAACCTGTGTTAGCGCAGGTTTGCGTCAAAAAGTATAGCGCTGGCTAGCGGCATTCCAGGATGTCAGCCTGGCGCCATATTTAAGGAATGTCGCAAGCCGGTGCTAAGGCCCGGTTAGCGTCAAAATACATGACGCTAACCGGGTAGGGGAGGCGTAGGGAAAACTGGAAGTTGTGCTGGAAAGAATGGCGCTAGTCAGGGTAGAGTAAAAAAAACGACTCTAACCTGACTAGCATCATTGTTTTGACGCACAACCCCCATGGGCATGACTCCTGTCTAAGTAAAGACAGAAGTCATGCCCCCAGCCCAATGTCCATGCCCAGGGTTCTTATGTCCCCTATGCATGGACATTGGGCACAGTGCCATGTAGGGGGGCTGAAGCTAGGCCCCCCATGGCACTTAAAAAAAAAAAAATACTTACTAGGACTTACCTGGGATAGGTTCCCCCATTCTTAGGTGTCCTCCAAGAGTAGGTGCAGGTGGGTGGGGGTGTCCCTGGGGGCAGGGAAGGGCACCTGTGGGCTGTTTCCGTGGTCTGTGACAATGGAAAAAGGCCCACAGGTCCCCTAACGCCTGCTCTGACCCAGGCGTTAAATAATGGTGCTAAGGAGGCTTGGAGCCATTATTTAAGGCCTTCCTCCTCCTCCCATGTATGAGTTTTGCACGGGAGGATAAATAAGGCGCTAGGCCCTTTGAGTAATTTTTTGCCCGGGGACGTTAACTCCAATATTTTGGTGCTAGACATTCCTAGCACCAAAATATAAATATGGAATTAAGTTTGCGCCGGATTTGCGCAAAACAAATGCTGTAAATCTGGTGCAAACAGAATATAAATATGCCCCTTAGTCTTTACTCAGGCAGAGAGGCTAGGAGACCTTAGTGTTCCCATACGTCCACTCTCAACACACTCCTCTGACAATCTGCTTCTTTTAGCAGTTTCTCTCTCTCTAAACTAGGCATCTGGTCTTCAACTCCTCGGGTAGATGGGTCCTGTGGGACAAGTAACATCTGTCTCCCCACTTAGCAAGCAGGCAGGCACTCAGATTTTAAGGCGGACCCACAGATTATCCAGTAAGATTCAAAGACCTGAGGCATCACCTTCAGGAGATTGTCAACAGAGTATCCACATTCTTAGTGGAGCAGGTAGGAAGTGAAATGGAACCAAGTGTAAAAGCCATGGATCCCACTTTTATACATGATTTTAATATAGGGGATGTGGATTCACTTTCTACAGTTCAGGGACTGGTTTGGGGGTCTTCCATTCCAATTCAACTTCATTCCCTTTCTATAATGCAAATAAATTATTTCTGTAGGATGATAGTTCTCAGAGGAGACGATGACAATGTAGGTTACAAGTAAGAGCACGCAGAACTGGAACACAGTAAGGCCATGATTTATACTTTTTGGAGCACACTGCACTAACGCAGTTTTGCACCAAAAAATGTAGCACCAGCTTGCACCATTTCTATGCACTAGCCGGGCACCATATTTATGGAATGGTGCAAGCCAGGGCAAAGGATAGGCTAGCGTAAAAAAATAAAATTATGTTAGCTGGGTGGGGCTTGCAGTATGGAAGAAGGGGGTTTTGCACCAAACAATGACGTTATGCAGGTTAGATTAAAAAAAAATGGCTCTAACCTGCCTAGAGTCAGTGTTTGATGCAAAACCATCCATACCACATACCTCCTGTCTTAGAAAAGACAGGAGTCATGCCCACCACCCCAATGGCCAGCACAGGGGACCAGGGTCCCCTGGGCATGGCCATTGCACCCAGTACCATGTAGGAGGGCCAATTTCAGGGTCGCCAATGGCACTTGAAAAAAAATACTTACCTGTACTTACCTATACTTACCTGGGATGGGGTCCCCCATCCTCCACTGTCCTTCTGATGTGGTTGGGGTGTCCCTGAGGCCTGGGGAGGGCACCTGTGGGCTTATCCCATGGTGTTCCACCATGGAAATAGGCCCACAGGTCCCCTAATGCCTGCCCTGACCGAGGCGTTAAAAAATGGTGCAAAGCAAGCTTTGTTCCATTTTTTGACCCCTCCTCCCTCCCATGCGTGATTTTAGCACTGGGATAAATATGGTGCTAAGGCCATAGAGTCATTTTTTGCATGCGAACGCCTACTTTGCATCTCACTGACGGCAAGTAGGTTTCCACGTCCCAAAAATGACTTTAACTCCATAAATTTGGTGCTGGATGGGTCTAGCACCAAAGATAAAATCTGGAGTTAGTTTTGCACAGAATTTGCGAAAAATAAAATGACGCAAATTTGGTGCAAAACAAGTATAAATATGCCCATAAGTGTTCACCTGGCTGTCATCAGGGTCCCTGGATGGGCCACTCAAGGAAAAACAAAATGCCTCGGTTCTCCCTAGAACGTTTTGCCCCACTGACATTCGAATATACTGAATTACACTCATGCTCCCACACCCTGCATCTACTATCAACTTAAGAGTATGCTTTCGGGCCACTCCTTCACTTCAGAGTGAGGATCTGGGCCTCATTGTCAATACTAGGCATAGGCCTCAGCGTGAATGCAAGAATGCAATAGTGCAGAGCCGAAAGAAAGTCGTTCTTAGATTTACTTGCAGTTAGGTGATTCGGAACAGGGGTGTATGCAGGAGATATTGCTGTCCCAATACCATTCACATGGCGCACGCAGAAGATTCTCACTTTTAATGATAATCCTGCAACTCAGACAATGAATCAAAATAGACATTAGAGTAATTGCCTATTAAAAAGATACACTAATTTCAAGCATCTTTGTGTTTCTGTGCATGTTTCTTTAACATGACCGCAGCACCGCTTTTTCTGACGAAATTTTTACTTCTGCCAGAAACAAAAATAACAGGAAGACTAATTTACAGTATGTGACATGTTTGAGTGACTCTTGGACTGAATGTATCACAAACACCTGTCCAAAATAAATCAGAATATTCATCATGATAAACAGTGAATTGAGCAAGCATGGCAGTTCTCAAATGTATAAAGTTGAGCATTCAGCTATTTTCATTCACTGCTGATATAAGCGCTCTTTATTTGCCAGAGGACATTCCTCTAATTAAATCACTCGCTATGCTGAATGTTGTTAATCTCTTGCTTTCATAATTGTAATGTTTAGCTCGGGGGACCTATGATGGACCACTTCACTGCCCTCTGGAAAAAGGCTAGGGGATTCCTTTTTAATTGTATTTTTTTACTTTTAAGTTAATTGTTAATCATCTATGAGTGAACAGATTAGGTCTCCAAAGAGAACTTGAGTGTCTCAGGTGCAAACGCACAAAAGTCTGCACAGCCTGAGGCTTGCAAGTTGAAATCCTGATGAGGTCGACTTAACCTTTCAGCCTTGGTATGCATAAAACCTGCAGTCAGTGAGAAAACATTGAATGGATGTGAGCAGTGTTAACACGCACAGTACTTTTCTAATCTATCGAAACGGATATACAAGATTTATTGAACAAAACAGGATTTCCAAACTCAAATTGTTTTTATATGAAATGTAGTATTAACAGACAATTTGAGATGTGTTTTTTTTTTTAATGGCAATTATTGTAGCTTTTCGATTTGCAATGCAATGGGTCTCGTGTTTGTTGGAGCTAGAGGCATTAGCGTTGTAAATTCCTAACTGGACTTTTCTTGCCACATAAATCGAAAATGAAAAGTGAAGTAGGTGACATAAGCGAGCCAATTCAAAGCACCACGACCGCCATAAGCATGAGTGAGAAGGAGAGACACAAAAGGAAAAAGAAGTTTGCTTGCAATCAAACGTATTGTCAAATGTGCAATTGTCCATGAAACAGGGTTGATGGTTAAAGCGATAGCAAAACTGTCCCAAGGAGGGACCAACGTAAAGCATTTACAATGATAGCAAAGGACATTTGAAAAGCAAGCCCGTGAACGATCGATAGTTATGGGCATGGGTGGATTAAAAGCCCACAGAAAAATTACAATAGGACAGAGCGCTTGTGCGCTAGACCTAAAAATGGAACCTCAAATGAAAGTGCAAGCATGTGGTTAAGAAAAAAGTATGACTAGTCCACAGAAAATTGCCTATAACTCAGAAACTCAAATTTTCCAGACTCAAATGAATCCTCTCAGATTTTTAGATATAGTTACTCCGTATTTGATCTGAGAGTACAGTAGTCTCGCCTGGGGAGTAGTATATTTATTTAGTCATTCAATTTAACACCTTCGCTGCCAGGCCTTTTCCCCCTCAGGTGCCAGGCCTTTTGTTTGCTATTTGGGGCAGTTTGCGCTTTGGGACTCATAAATTTCTGTCCACATAAGCTACCAACGCCAAATTTGCATCCTTTTTTTCAAACATCCTAGGGATTTTAGAGGTACCCAGAGTTTGTGGGGTCCCCTGGAGGAGATCAGAAATTAGCCAAAATACAGTGAAAATTGTGTTTTAAGAAAAAAGGGAAAATGGAAAAAAAGGGTTGCAGAAGAAAGCTTGTGTTTTTTTCCCTTGAACACGGCATCCACAAAGGGTTTATGATGCTAGAATCACCATCTTCCCAGCTTTCAGGAACGGGCAGACTTGGATCAGAAGAACACATTTTTCAACACATTTTTGAAATTTTAACTGGGACATACCCCATTTTTACTATTTATTGTGCTTTTAGCCTCCTTCCAGTTAGTGCCTGAAATGGGAGTAAAACAATGCTTGATCCCAGAAAGCTAGACATTTCTGAAAAGCAGACGAAATTCTGAATTCAACAAGAGGTCATTTGTGTAGATCCTTCAAGGTTTACTTACAGAAAGTAACAGCTGAATTAAAAATATATTGAAATTGAGGTACAAAAAGAACCATTTCTGTCCTCGTTTTCTTCTATAGCTTTTTCCAGCTATCGCAGATTCTTGAAAGCAATATACCACTACATCTGCTGGACTCTTCTGGTAGCAGGGATGTCTAGGGCTTGTAGGTTCTTCAAGATCCTTAGGTACCCAGAGCCAATAAAGGAGCTGCACCTTGTAATGGGTGTTCATTGTTTACCTGGTATTCAGCAGTGGTGAAATATAAAGAGTCAAATATAGGTATTAAGGAAACCTTTGTGTTTCTAAAATGGGCACACAAGGTGTTGAGAAGCAGTGGTTATCTGCACATCTCTGAATTCCGGGGGTCCCCATACTAGCATGTGAATTACAGGGCATCTCTCAAATAATTGTCTTTTTTACACACTGTCTTATATTTAGAAGGAAAAAACTGAGAGAAAGACAAGGGGCAGTAACACCTGTTCTGCTATTCTGTGTTCCCCCAAGTCTCCTGATAAAAATGGTACCTCTCTTGTGTGTGTAGGCCTAGTGCCTGCAACAGGGAACGCAACTTGGACACATCACATTTTCACATTGAAATCTGAAGTGTTTTTTGGAAACTGCCTAGCTGTGGATTGTGGCCTCTAGCTCAGCAGGCACCTAGGGAAACCTAGCAAACCAGTACATTTTCAAAAACTAGACACCTAGGGGGAATTCAGAATGGGGTGACTTGTGGAGCTCTCACTAGGTTCTGTTACCCGGAATCCTTTGCAAACCTCAAAATTTGGCAAAAGAACACTTTTCCTCACATTTCGGTGATAGAAAGTTATGTAATCAGAGAGGGGCCACACATTTCCTTTCACCCAGCATTCCCACAAGTCTCCTGAGAAAAATGGTACCTCACTTGTGTAGGTAGGCCTAGTGCCCATGTCAGCACACCACCCTGGACTCACACAGAAGTTTAGTTTTCAGATGTGTCTAGGCAGCATCCCAAAGTCCAAAAAGTGCAGCCCTCACCATTCCAAGTGTGACGATTTTGAGAATTAGACAATCTCTCATGGCCCAAATGTAAAACTAAAACCCAAAATAAGCAAATGACTTCTTGCTTGCTGTGGTATAAGATGTTTTAGTGTGGGGGGGGAACTGAAAGACTGTTACCCCCTTCAATTGGTGTAGGGGCATAACCATACCCATACTGGTTGGTGGTCACCACCCCACTATTTTTTTATTTTTTTTAAATTCTCTGGCATATAGTAGGCTTTCTGCCCCCCTGGGGAGTGGATGGGGGCATTTGCCCCATCTGCCCACAGGTGTGCAGAACAACATTGTCCCTATTTATTTGGGGTGGCGGCATGGCCATACCCCCACCCTCTTTTAAAAAAAAAAAATCTTCCTTGATCACTGCTGGGCTTTCTGCCCCCACAAAGGGGGCAGAAATGGCCAACAGTCATGTGCCCCCATGGGGAGCGACCCTTGCCCAAGGGGCTGACCCCCAAACAAAACACACACACACACCAATCCCTGGTGCCTAAGTGGTTTCTGCCCCCCTGGAGGCAGATTGGCCTAATAAAATAGGCAGGGGCAGAAATGGCTTAAAATAAATTTGCCGTCCCCCAGGTGAGCGACTCTTGCCTAAGGGGTCGCTCCCCATCTGTAAAATAAAATGACAAAATCCATAGAGCCTAGTGGTTTCTGCCCCCCTGGAGGCAGATTGGCCTAATAAAATAGGCCGGGCAGAAATGGCTTAAAATAAATTTGCCCTCCCCCAGGTGAGCGACCCTTGCCTAAGGGGTCGCGCCCCATCTGTAAAAAAAATAATGTAAAAATCCATAGAGCCTAGTGGTTTCTGCCCCCCTTGAGCACAGATTGGCCTAATAAAAATAGGCTGATCTGCCTCAAGGGGGGTAGAAATGGCATAAAAACAATTCCCCCCCACAGGGGATTGACCCTCACCTAATGGGTCACTCCCCATGTGTAAACAATCAAAACAATTAAAATAAATTAATGATCCCTAGTGTCTAGAGGTTTCTGCCCCCTAATTACAATAGGATGATCTGCCCACAGAGGAGGCAGAAAAGCCCTTAAAAAATGCTCAAGGGTTCACTCCCCTTCATCATATATAAAAAATAACAAACTCCCTAGTACCTAGTGGGCATTTCTGCAGCCTGATCGCTTCACAGTCGTGCTGCAGAAATGCTCAAAGATACATGAATGGAAAGGCCTTTCCTTTCATGCCTCTGCCTGCCCCAACCCCCCTATCGGAAGAGAAATGCTTTGCATTTCTCTTCTGATTGCATGGTGGCTGATCTTGCAGTGTGATGGGAGGTGACCTCTGATGAGGTCAGCGCTCATCAGACATCACAAGGGTGTTCGGTGTTGGAAAGGGAAGCGATTCCCCTTCCACCCCTGCCCATGGGAGGGCTAGCACTTCCCCCCAGGGCTGGGTCCATGTGGTTACGTCCCTGGTGCCCGAGCGCTACGGCCAAGGACATAACCACCTCATCCTGGGCATGCAGGGGGTTAATGAATTTTGGTTCAGGAAAACAAAACTGTAAAACTTTAGAGCTTCCAGAAGTCTAATGAATGAATGGTGTGGGACTAGCTTGAAGGTTTGCATCAGGAATTTCAGCAGAAATGTATACTTGGCCTAACAGTCTTATGCATTACAACCTAAAGGTAACCCATATCCTGTCTCACAGCCTCATTCTGAAGCAGCAGTAAATTTACATTTTGTGATAAACAGTCTTTGTGCCCTAATTCAAATCCTAATTCCTATGGAGTTGATATACGACCCAAAATCAAGCAAACACAAATTCACCCCGGTAATATCTGGAGGAACTTGTAATGCAAAAAAAGAGCGGTAAGGTGAATACCATGTGCTAAACCAGTCGCAAAGAACCTTTCTGTACAATATTCCTCATCACCAGGTTGGACACTTTTTTTTTAAACTCTCGATCTTTCCACTGGTACTTGCACTAGGGATGTGTGTTTTTCTTCCATCATTTGACAGGGGAAGTCACTTAAGTACCCACAAGTCTTTCTTTTTAGGATTAGAAAAACAACACACATTAAAAGAAACCACTGGCAATGCTAATTGGTCTGGCTTTGGCAGCTTTTGCAATTTTATTTTGCAAGCATATGTCACAGAAATAAAGCAAACATGCACTTACATGTGGTGTAAAAATGTTACATTAAAAAAATTAATTAACCTTTGTATATAATTTTAATACAAAGGTCCAGGTGATTCCTAGCAGGCAGGTGTACTTAGAATAAACAAAGAAATATTTTTTTGTTTGAATGTACACCACAAAAATATGTAATTTTTATTGGTCAACAACAAGGTACAATTGACTTAATTACTACAACCTGAAGACATATTTGTAAAAATCCATGGTTGACTAAAATAAGGAAAAAACAAGTTATTGCCAAATTAAGGTCTTGGCCCACCGGTTTTAGCACTTAAGTGCACTTTTTTTAGGTGGTTTTGCACGTGATCAGGGGAACTGTAGTTCCCGAAGCAAGTCAGCTAGTGGTGGAGGGCCCGTGACTCAAGAAAGGTGAAGCTATGACTGGGTCACAATGCCCCTCCCTTCCCTCTACAATGATAATTAACAGCATATTACCCCTGTCCACATGTAATGATTTATATCTTTGCATTTTTCATGTTAAAGAGTTTAATATTTCATTAAAACCAGAGTGGAATTGGCTAAATGTATACAGTAAGATACAAGCACATTGAAGAAACCATCATTAGAAGTGTTGTTTCCATGAGCAAAGTAATTGTAACATGCAATCTTGAATCAGTAAATAGTGTTTTTTCAACTCATTTTCCCTCTACTGTGGTAGTAAACTTGGAATTGTCATTTGCACTGTAGTAATAAAAGTGTGAAGGTGTATTTATTAGTACTGTTGCTCTAAATAACCTTAGAACACTAATTTTCAATTATGTGGAGTTATAAAAAAAATACTAAAGTGGTCTCTAGGCCAGACCTAAGAAAGGGCATAGCCCATGACATACAGTCAAAGGTGCCTCAGAAGACCAGCATGGCTTCTCACAGACAGCACAGCCCATTATTGTGATGCTTCTTGGCATGTAGCATCTTGTTTGTATTCTTATTTGTTTTTCCAAGAACTTGGAACAAGTACTGGCAAGTGACTCCTGTTGGGGGTGGGGTCCCAACCGGAAGTACTGAACACAAACCTGTTTTCGAAGCAATTCAGGACATTCTAAATTAAAGAGTGTACCACATGTAGGAAAAGTTAGCAGAAATAATTGAGGGTCATTGCTCATCAACAGCTGCCTTTAGCAAACAGTTGCACAACACCTGTCACACCTCATCCTGAATATATGGAGCAGAGGGAAACCCTCTCTTCTCCTTTCTTCCCAGCATTAAGCTTAACAAACCACTTGCCTGTGGACGTGACTATGAGTTGTACTGTCTTCCTGAGAGTCTAGTTTATTGGTTTGGTTTGATGGGCTTCACAACAACAACAGTGCAATTCTGAAGGTATCAATTTTGAAAGGACCCCAACATTCGAGATAAAACTATGAAATATCCTCTAATGACAACGTGTCCAGTGTAGCTGCAGGATGGCCAGATCCTTCAGAAAAAAATCCTCTTTGATTAGACCCTGGTGTTTATTCAGGCTGATCCGGTCCATCATCCTAGTAGGTTTACTCAACAGCAATTCTCTCACAAACTCTGGAGATAGCAACTTGAGAAGAGGCCAGTCTAACAGAGCAAACATTGGCACAAATTAAAGCAGAAAAATACTAGAGAACTCCAGAAGATAGACTCCAAGAAAACTTGAGCCTAAACACTTTTACAGGACTTTCAACAACCTCCTGACGCGTAAGAGGAGCTTTAAGGCTCTGCCTCAGTCAACACAGACTCTAAGCAAATTCAATGATAGAAAAAATAACAACTAACCAAGACTGGCCATAAAAACACATCTCACGTGCACTGAACCAAAGTGCAAAATAAAAACATGTTGCTAGCACTGCTCCAAGCCATTCAGCCCTGGTGCAATTTCTGCACCAGATTCTGCATCACAGTGAGCTGGTTAAGGCAGATGGTGTCACAGTACCTGGTGCTTTCACAAAGAGCCTCTTCTCATCCTACACTCAGTCAACACAAGAGCTTCCTCCTCAGTGATTAATTTGTAAATAAAAACATGTCAGTGCCCAAAGCTCTCCTCTGAAACACGTGGCTGAGGCAATTAAATGTGGGAGCACCAATACTGAGACAGTGTAATCCTAAAGCCAACTAGTGCCTCTTTAATCCATTTATTGCCACTCCCTGCCCCTTGAGCGCACTCTTGCAGCTTTCTGCTTTCTCCCTTTGTGACGATTTTTCATTGTTCTTTTCAGACTTCTTTCCCATATGGGTCTTTTGCTTGCTGCCTCGCACCTTTTGAGGCAGCAAAATAAGTGCCGGTGCCCTGCACCGGAAACCACCGGCTTACACTAAGCATCTCATCTCAAGTGATCACATTTCTCCACATACTATCTATTTTTCACACTACTTATCGACGTTCCACTATGCATGTCTGTGTAAAACAGATGAAACCTTTTCTGCATTTCGAGCAGCCACTCAGAACCTTGGTCGATCAACTCAGCAGAGAATGAAAGACTGGTTCTTCAGCACGTATTCTACACAAAAGTGTGGTCTGAGATATTCACACAACTGGGACAAAACAGTTTCATGACATTCGTGGCTGGGGACTGAATCTTAAACATGCCCAGGCAAGAACAGCACTGCAGAAATCTGGCCATTATTCCATATCAGACATCTCTCTTGCTTTATGATGGACATAAACCCATCAGCAGTACTTACGGAGTGAGCCAAAAGATATCTTCAAAGAAATGTGTATTTTTTCAAACGTTAGATGAGAACTCATTCTCCAAACAAAGGCAGTAGCTTGCAAGGAGTACAAAACATCACACTGGATTACTGTGCTGGGCTTGTGCAGACTTTTTTCATATAAGCCTTGCATTTCAATATATAATGATGCAATCCTTCAGGGTAAAACAAGTTTATGCTGTAGTTTTATTGTTCACTTTTTTTCTTTATTTGATGATCGGATTATCATACACAACACATCAAGGAAGCGACTTGATGCTCACCAGGGTTAAATCACACCAACAGAAATACCAATATAAAGTAATACAATTCCTGTTAGTGCCTACAGACATTTTTGTAGCAGACAATCTGGCATTATTTTGGCATATATAACTTGTCTTTGAGATTATCTGTAGGGTTTGAAGGAAGGCGTATGACATAAATAAACAAGGACAGTATATGTTACAGAATCAGAATAAAGTTTTGCAAGCATTTCTGCCTCGCATTTCAATAAAGCTCTGATGAAGTTAGCGTAGCAGCATGTGAAGATTTATGGCTCCAAGAAAGGAGAGAAGCAATGCCCTGTGTGTGATGTCATGAGTGCAGGCTGGGAGGAGCCCTGGAGAAAGAGACCCTCTGTGATGCGATGCAAGGGCATTCATTGTGGCTTTCGTGAGCAGTGAGCTAAATCACTGGGTTTTTGTTTAGTAAAATAAGCTTATTTTAGGAGCTGGAGGTAAACAAAGACAGTGCTGGAATAAACCCAAAACAAATGTCAGCGCCATGGGAGGAGGTGGGAGGAAAGGAATGCTACAATAAAACATAGGCGGCTACCAGCCTAAAACACTCACAGAGCACCAAAGAAATGTCAAAAATTGTCCGTCACAGCAACAGATAAAGAAACCAAAGTGTAACAATACAGTGGTTGGTCACTGCTCTGAAACAGAAAAATGAGGGAGAAAAAGGTGAAACTGACCACTTGCGAGCAATAATTTTTAAAGGACACTGCAACCAACAAATGAAATTGCTTTAAGCCCACAATATAAGTATACTTAAGCATTACACCAGGTCAAATGCTTACACTTGACCTAAATACGGGTGAGTCTGATTTGTAAAGATTTTACCTTGACTTACTTCTGCAGTATTTGTAGATGCTCATACTGCTTGCAGATTGCATTGTGATAAAGAGAGGTCGAGGTCAATTGTTCTAGCCATTCTGAAGCTTAGCAGCAGTATCTCAGCTCTGTAGTTGTGCTATTTTTTACCTGGTGCACCCGGTCCACTACCGCTCCTTGCATGGGGCCACATGTACTTTGTAAAAGCAGAAAGGCATTTTTTCATGTACCCAGCCATATACTAAGTCCAAATAGTGATTTTGTAGGCTATTACTGAATCACAAATTGGGTTTGTGATTCGGTGTTAGGAAGGGGCGTGTTGTGTGTGTCCCTGACTAATACAGAATAGCAATGGTATGCATGAATGTTTTGCGACAGGAATACGATTACAAAACAATTGGATTTACCACCAATTTAACACATTTGGAAATGGGAAGGTGTTCCCAAGGGAATGTTTGTAAAAACATTTTTTCAGAGCGGGCAGTGGTCCCACGGCCACTGGCAACTCTTAAAAAATGAAAAGGAAACTTTTCATTGTTCAATTTGAATCACATACCATTCTCCTTTAGCAAAAAAGGGGCTGCATTAAAAAAAGATTGCTTTATTGAAAAACTATCACAGACATGGTGGTCTGCTGACCTCTGCAGGATACCATACCTTTGATTTTAGCGATTCCCAATGGGTCGCAAGCCAAGACCTACCTCATTAGTATTTATGAGGTAAGTCTATGTGCAAACAACTGGGAATCGCAAAATGTGTCAAACACACATTTGTACATTGGTATTTGCAATTACCAAATAGGGAATTGCAAATATTCGCTATGTGGCAATTGCAAATGATTACCTTCTTATATGTGGCCCTTAGTTTCAGCACAACCTCCCTGTCTTCTGCTCTTTCTGGACTCGACTTTGCCAACTTTGTACTGGGTTGAGCTTGCCATCTTCACCTCTTCACTCTCCTTGCTTTTTCCTGCCATGATGCTGCCTCCTTCCGTAGCCAGCCTCATGCTGGTAGAAAAAGCAAGGGTGGTGTTCAGCAGCTCTCTGGCAGTTTGGGGGGGTTTGTGAGCCAGCTGACCTGAGTGCGCCTACATTTAGGAAAGGGGAGTTCAGTCCTGTGGTAGAGCAATGCAGCACTAAGGATTTTTGATCTTCAGTTGGTGAGGAAGCAGTGGCAAAAAATGGCGCTATTGCACGTGGACTGTGAGAGAGAAGCCGAGGTGTGTGGTGCAGCCAGAGGTGGCACAGGAAAGTTTTGACATATTTTGTTGACTGGCTTCAGCTAGTTTGACTGGTTCAGCTGGTATGGCTGGTTGGTTCTCCTCTCACTTCCCCTTCCCTTCACATGCTGGTAGCAGCTTAAATTTTGGGAATCATCAGGGGACTTTTGATGATGTTTGTTTGGTAAGTGATATGCATCTAGTGATTCAGCTGTACCAATTGTTCTTGGTTTCTAATAATCCATGGCAATTCTTTGTTAGCCTTCACAGTATTTGGCTTACTCAGGCTCACTCAGCTAGTTAGTACCAGTCTGAGCAATCAGAACCACGCTTTGGGAGTCTGCCATTAAAAGGAGACAAACCTGAACAGTCCGAACAGATAAACACTGTTTGAATCCCTGATCGTATTGATATTTCAGAGACTCATTCCCATTGCCTCAGCCCTGCTTTCAGTTTGTTGCAGATTATGTAAACTGAATCTCACAAAATACCAGTAAAAAATAAATGATAAGCTAGCTTCTGTGCCATAAAGTTCCATTGAAAATGTCAATATTAACTCAGTAGATTTTGGTACCATGCCTCCACAGCTTGTGACACTAATTCCAGACTGATAAAGCAAATAATGATCAAAGACTGCCTTCAGAAGCAGATAATTCTAACTTAGTGCCTCATTCTGAGTTTGGCGGCCAGACTGCCAGACCGCCAGGGTGGCGGTCTTTCGAATGGCACTAGGCCCACGTTTATAAAACCACCAGATTATGAGTTCCCCCCGGGGCTGGCGTGACTGGCGGGGGGAGCAGAGACCAGTATAATGGAGCTATTGCCGGCCATGCTTCCCTACCTGTCGGCACAACGAACAGGCTGTGCCCATGTGCTACATTGTGTACGGGACACAGTGCACCCCCGAACCCCAAATGTTTAGGGCCCCCGCCTCACCCTCCATAGGGCAGTACCCGCTGGGGCCCCCATTCTGTGATCCTTATCTCCCTGAGCACCAAGCTTTACATGACAGTGGGATCACCATTTAAAATGTGGTGGTCCTGCAAGGCAAAATGGCGATGGAGGTCCCAATGCCGGTATCCCCAACATTGGCCACCGTGGTCAGGACCACTGCGGTCCCCATTGCACTGACTATGATGGTGCCGGCGGTCCACTGGCAGTCTTCCGGCGGTCCACTACCAAACTCATAATCTGGAGGTCCGACCTCCAAAGTTGCAGCGGTCAGACCCCCACCGCTACCATGGCGGTCCACGGACTGCCAAACTCGTAACTAGGCCCTAAGTCAGCACTGTGTCTATTACTACAGCTTAAGCTGGTGCATCAATCAATTCAAATCAGATTGTTGCTGATTCTGGCATCTGCGCTGCAAGATCAACTTTCTTCATTACATCCCTAACCTACACAAATAATATTTATAATGACAACTTTAATCAGTGCCATGCCTCACAATGTACATTTATTTCCCTGCGACTCTGACTCAATTTAGGTGCAAACCGCCAGTTGGACTGTAGTGTGGTTAGTTTCACGTATACTTTGCGCATTAGCTTCAGGCTTTAGGCCTTTGTGCACTTTGCCCTGAATGTATTTTATTCATTTGCTTACAGCTTAGAGACTCTGTGCACTTTGCTCTAAATGCTTTTTATTAGGCTTCGTACTGTTATTTTTCAAATAGCCAGTTCTACGGTGTTGTTTTTTATTCATATCACACTGTTTTGCCTACTTCAGCACTGGAGTTCTTCATAACATATTCACTCTGTTCTTCAGTCAAGGATACAGTCTGGTACATTGCCGATAGACGTGGTAGGAGTTTAGATTTGGCATTCCTGCGTAGGGACATTTTGTGATCACAATGACATGTTAGTTATAAAATCACTTCCTTCTCCCAATACATGCAAGAGGGAGATTCCGACCAGAGACCCACAGCTAGACGCTGACTGCCTCGTTGCAGGTGCTGAACCAGATCACAGGCCTTTGCTCAGGTATGAGGGTTTATGTCTCCCCGGTGATTCGGAAAGGCAAGCTAGAAGCTTAACATGCTGTGCTCTAAATAATACAAGCAGAGGGAGAGTAGAAACTGTTAGGCAATATGATAGCTTTGTTCTTATGTTTTACTCTCCTGGTGACTATTTCAATCCTACTATGTTGTATTGTTCTGGTTATTGCGGCTCACGCCTTATTATCTAAAATACAGTCGTTTTATTAAAACATTATATAAAACTTATACTGTCTTTGTCATTTGTATATGAGACTATATTGTAAATGAGAGAGTTGGTTTGGATCTGAGTGACCACGATTTCCCTGAGAAGTTCCAAAGATGTCATGCGCTCGGCTGCCTAATCATTTCTTCCCCGTGGGAGAAATGAGGCACTGCTAGTTAGCCGGAGCAAAAACCGGATTTAGGGTGACAGAGTTCCTTACACGTGGGTCAGACTCAGTCCCCCACACCGTTATCGATCCTGCTTCCTAGAAATCCAGTAGTCTCATTTAGGATAATGAGAGCCCACGCGACATGGCGCCGCCAACGATTGGTCTGGCTCTAATGTTTAGGTCCGACTGACTCTCTCGGTCTCATATATATTTTGACTCCTTGGTTCCGTACGCGGAGACGTCCGTGGGGCTGAGGGTTTCCGCCACCACGGGATAGGTATGTCTTATTGCTTAGTGGTTGGTTGTTCAAGCTTGAACTTTGAAAGGAAAAACCCCGATATTGGTGTGCCTTCTCTGACCTAGAGCTATTTTTTACAAATGGCGAATCCTAATGTAGTGAATATAGCAATCAATATGCATCACCTGCTCACAGGACATCTGATAGCACATGGACTGACAGTCCTGGGGGGTCCAGTCACTTTTGTGGTGGACGCCCATGCAGCCTATAGAACAGAACTTTTTTATTCTTGGGTCATATTTCCAGCAGCTGATGGGGGTACAAATACTTTTCACGAATACACTGTTGCGAATGTCCCTGGACAATACCGGGCTTACGCTTACTTAGAGATACCTCTATCTTATCAAGAACACCATAATTGGCTTGATGGCGCCCTCCCACATACAGTAGCACAAGTGAGGTTAGGTCCGTTGAGTAATGATGGTCCGACCTGGCCTTTATTGGCTACTTACACACCATATCCTGCGGTTGCAAATTTGGCAGTGGCTGATGTGCGTCGTTTATATATAGACTTAGCTACAACATACAGAAGACTGGTTCAGTTTGTGATGCAGACATTAAATACTAATGCAGCGCGTGCTGCTCCGGCGCACCCACAAGCAGTGGTTCCGGGAATCAATCCGGCCACTGTACACTCAGTTATGGGCAAGGTACCGGCTAAACGTGAGGAGACTCAATTTTGTCTGGCGCAAAAAATTAATACGCTGGAAGCAGTATTTTCCCATACGGGACCTCAGGATAAACATAGAATTTTGACGATGTGTTTGCCGTATGGGATGGTTCCTCCGGCGGACCTTTGTAATACCTGGGGCACGGTGTTTGCCGCGCTCTACACTACAGCACACGGTACGCCGACTTTAGCTAATTTACCAGAAGTGCTTAAACAAATTCAAGATTAATATGGGGCTGCCCCTGCCTTAGATTTGGGCATGCAGTTAATGGGCAATTTTGCCGCAGTTTCTTCTATTATTTTGAGTAATCTCAAGGGAGAGGCAGTAGCACTAGCCGTTTGAATGCGTCTTCGGGATGTTCCGCAGATTAATCAAGAGCGGGAACTTCCGCGAATAATAGCTGAGACATATTCAAGTATTGGTCGCGATGGCCTAGGGGCTAGACCGCAGAAACCCCAATTGCAGGGTAAAAATAATAAAGATAATGCTAAGCAACAGCAACCTGAGGGTACAAAAAAGTGCTGGGAAAAGAAACAGCAAACACCTAAAAAAGATGGGGGACAGTCTCCGCAACCGGAGACCCCGCAGAATAGGTATAATCTCAGAAATAGGGATAATTTGAAGACGCCTGATAGATATCAATATACTGATACACGCCAATCTCGTTCCTTTCAGGACTCCTCAGAGAAGAGAAGTGAGAGAGGTGGGCGGTCAGAGCGGAGGACGGAGTACGTGAAACCGAGACAGGATTCACAACGCTCAGCTGAGGTTTCTGGTAAACAAGAAGAGAAACCGCTGCAACAAAAACAGCAATTTAAAAAGAAAAAAGTGGCAGCAGTCTCAGTTAGAAATGCCGCTCAAGAAGAGAGTTCTCTTGACGAACAAGACATGGGCATTAGCACTGTTAGACAGCGCGGAAGAGGTCACAATAGTTCGCCGGAGTCTTCTAGAGCATCTGGAGGTGAAAGCAACTGATGACTTCATACAAGTCGAAACGGCGGATATGCGAGTCTCTGATCCTGATAGAGTATATCAAGTGACTCTACGATTAGAAGGGGACATTGACCGCATTGTACACGCCATCTTTTGGGACCATGTGGTAAAATCATATGATGTTCTGTTGGCCGAACAGGATTGGCCACCCGACTTTGTTCGCGACTGTCCGGTTGGGGAGGATGTTATAGTACCTTCCTTCTCACCACTTGTTCCGAGAGAGCTAGCGGAGTCCTATGGTAAGACATGGGCTCTAGCACAGGCTCCCGCCCTATATAGAAATAATGTGGGGTGGGATAGACAATCACCTTATCATGTAATTCCAATAAAGGGCACACCTCAGCCACAGCCGCAGTATCCTATTAAATTTGAGGCAAGGGCATCGGTTCGGAAAATTCTTATACAATTGGAGTAGCAGGGTGTAATTGAGCCCTGTGTCTCACCGATGAATAAACCCTTATTTCCGGTTGCTAAACCGGACCATTCATATAGGATAGTGGTGGATTATAGACATTTGAATAGTCACACACGCACATATGCAATACAGAATTCACATAGCGCAGCGCTTCTGAACAATATAGTGCGTAAAAAATACAAAACAACGTTGGATATCTCGAATGGATTTTTCTGCCAAAATATAGCGCCCGAAAGTCGGGACTATACCAGTTTCAGTGCGTTTGGCTCTCAGAAAATTTTTTGTCGTTTGCCTCAGGGGTATAAGAATAGCCCAGGACTGTTTTCGGCTTGTGTGACTGAAATGCTGCACGAGTTGGACCCTGAAGCGTTATCATATGTTGATGACATATATTTGACAGACAATGAGATTCTGCAACATCTAAGGCGCGTATCGTGCATTGTTGTGGGATTTTCTGATATTGGCTATAAGTTTAATTTTAAGAAATCAAAGATTGCCTTCCTCAGCGTCATTTTCCTGGGATATGAGTTATCGAGTGAGGGCAAGAGCCTAGCACCACATTTTTTGGAGAAATGTGCTTTATTGCAGCCTCCTAATACGGTTCGGAAGCTCCAGTCATGGTTAGGGTTTCTGAATTTTGGCAGAACTTACATTCTTGACTATGCTACGCGTATAAAACCCTTATACGAACTGATTTGCCCGAATTTTTCGAGTAGATTTTGGACGATTGAGCATACACACATACTGCGAGAGTTACAGACTGATCTCTTAGCAGTTAAACACTTACACACACGGGACAATAAGACACATTTAGTCATCAGGGTGATACCTGGGGCTGTTGGGTTTACGTATGTCACCTTTAATGAGGGTGAGACAGTCCAGATTGCATACAAGTCCCACTTGTATTCTGCTGCAGAACAACGATTTGCACAGACTGAGAAAATACTCACTGCAGTACAGATGGCTGTGATCAGACCCTCGTTACATTTCACCAGAACATGCTGATATTATAACTACGTACAGCGTGGGGAAGCTTTGTCAACAATGGTTGAAGTCATCCACGCTGGATGCAGTTAAGTCACATCTCAAGTTACTGTCTAATGGTACTGATTTACAAGATTTTTTGTCAGTTCCCAAGTTACCACGGAAGAAAAGGTTTTTATATGAAGTTTATAATGAGATTTGGAAACTTTCACAACAGGAGGCTGCAGCCCGGTTGAGGCAGATTGATCAGGAAAATCTGCTGCAGACTTTGTCTGTTGTTGATAATGGCATGCATACCCTTTCTGACCGTGTTTACACGATTGACAGCATTGTTTCCTCTGCTATTGACATTATTAAATCGGACATGTCTTCTTTATATCATGGGCAGAGTCAGACACGGTCCATCATGCAGCTGGGTTGGACTCTTCAGACCTTGAAGGCGGGTCGCGTTCCATGGCAGCACATTCGTGCCAGAGAGATCTTTATCTCCTTTAATTTGACTCGTCAACAACAGTTGATGGCTAAAAAGGAAGCGACATATGTTAATTTGAATATTGAGAAATTTGAGAAACTGCCTTTCACGGTGGCTGAGATTCCGTCAGCTGAGTGGTTGATTCATGGGGTTATTAATTTGCCTATCTCCACTCTGCAATTTACTTCTTGTTTGAAGCACATTCCGGTGGGTAGATATGAACTATTGGGAGACAGTTACATACACGAGGTGTGGGAGCTTCCCTTTCAATACAGATGTGTTAATGGTTTGAGGGAGGTTTTTCTTAGCGGTAGCGAATGCGAAGCTTCTGTCAGCCATTCCATGGTTTGTAAACAGCTGTCCTTGCACGGAGCGTGTAACGCTTCGATTGCTAACTTAGCTTGTTATTTAAAGGGTGTTCCAGTCCCGGTTATTAAAAACACTTTCCAGGTGCTTTCTATCGGCAGTTACGTTGTTCTTAACAGCGAACACTGCTGTGGCATGCGTGCCGGAATAGTTTACGTTGTCGTTGTCAACAAGGCCGTTACGTGCTGCGGGAATGTGTTGTTTCCCCCCACTCAAATTAGGGAGGTAGCGGACATCTGGCCTCAAATTGCTTCTTCCAAGGTTGATTTCGACAAGTTGAGTCGGCTGAAAGCTTTATTGTTTCAAAAGCATGTGGCTCTTACATCTGCTAGCGAGACCTACGCACTTCAGGTGGCAAGGTCATCGGCGGAGATACAGTCCCTTTTGAATACTAACTTTCCAAGTCACTTCGGTGAACTTGTGGGACGTATATTTAATGCATCCAGCACTGCTGGTATTGCTCATTTTTTCAAAGCCGTTGGTGTTGGTTTCGCTCACACCTTCTCTTCCATATTCGGTTTGATACCTTCGGCTATACACTCTATTTTCGGAAGCATTTTTTGGGGTTTCCCGATTACTTTGGCTTTATTGGCTGGAGTCTTGCTATTGTTGCTATTTTTTCGCAATGGCTGTCCCACCACGACGAGATCCTACATTGCTGCTCCCGTCAGCGCAGCTGTGTCGTGAACGCATGATGCAGCATTTTGGAGCTACACTCCTGGGCCATTTGGAGTGTGACTGGTCTCTGTCATTCAGACCAGTTTTGGATTGTGTGCAACCCGTTTTTCGGTGCCTTTGGTGGTCATTTGAACATGCACTGGCTTTCTGTCTCTCACTGCAGCGCCCTCCAGTGGTCGATCCTGATCTGTTCATGTTCCCGATTAGGGCTCATTCCCAGACTTGTGCACTATGGTTGCGTTTGCTTCGTGAGGCGGTTTATGAGATTCCCTTCCTGGAGGAAGATGGTATTGTCTCTTTCATTGGCCCTGCACGGGGTGCCGCCCTGAATGGTTTTGGGGCTTTGGAACACACCTGCTCCATGGTACTTTGTGGCGTGGATCTTCCGATATTAACATATATCGAAGTGGAGGAGCTCCTACGTTCTATTGCTTCTGTCTGACAATTGGATTTTATTTTTTTTCTTCTGCAAAATTGACACTATATTGAATTTGGCTTTATCGTCACATGTTTCCTAAATTTATGACTTTGTTGTCTTCTTACCTTGTCGAAATATATTGTTTATGTTTGGGGCATGTTTTTATGTTATTGGAACCACTTGCTACCGACAAGGGGAGTGTGTAGTGTGGTTAGTTTTACGTATACTTTGCGCATTAGCTTCAGGCTTTAGGCCTTTGTGCACTTTGCCCTGAATGTATTTTATTCATTTACTGACAGCTTAGAGCCTCTGTGCACTTTGCTCTAAATGCTTTTTATTAGGCTTCGTACTGTTATTTTTCAAATAGCCAGTTCTACGGTGTTGTTTTTTATTCATATCACACTGTTTTGCCTACTTCAGCACTGGAGTTCTTCATAACATATTCACTCTGTTCTTCAGTCAAGGATACAGTCTGGTACATTGCCGATAGACGTGGTAGGAGTTTAGATTTGGCATTCCTGCGTAGGGACATTTTGTGATCACGATGACATGTTAGTTATAAAATCACTTCCTTGTCCCAATACATGCAAGAGGGAGATTCCGACCAGAGACCCACAGCTAGACGCTGACTGCCTCGTTGCAGATGCTGAAACAGATCACAGGCCTTTGCTCAGGTATGAGGGCTTATGTCTCCCCGGTGATTCGGAAAGGCAAGCTAGAAGATTAACTTGCTGTGCTCTAAATAGAACAAGCAGAGGGAGAGTAGAAACTGTTAGGCAATATGATAGCTTTGTTCTTATGTTTTACTCTCCTGGTGACTATTTCAATCCTACAATGTTGTATTGTTCTGGTTATTGCGGCTCACGCCTTATTATCTAAAATACAGTCGTTTTATTAAAACATTATATAAAACTTATACTGTCTTTGTCATTTGTATATGAGACCATATTGTAAATGAGAGAGTTGGTTTGGATCTGAGTGTCCACGACTTCCCTGAGAAGTTCCAAAGATGTAATGCGCTCGGCTGCCTAATCATTTCTTCCCCGTGGGAGAAATGAGGCACTGCTAGTTAGCCGGAGCAAAAACCGGATTTAGGGTGACAGAGTTCCTTACACGTGGGTCAGACTCAGTCCCCCACACGTTATCGACCCTAATGCCTAGAAATCCAGTAGTCTCATTTAGGATAATGAGAGCCCATGTGACAGGACGACTCAGTGGATGTTAGGCTCTTGACCATACAAGCACATAGCCGTTCAGACAGTTGCTCATCATTACATAATTTTTATGCAAGTTCCTCGTATAATTCTGATTTGCTACCGCAACTAGCAGGCTTAAACGGTTCCCCATTTGCAGAAAGGCAATCTATTCTTCAGTCTTGCAAACTAAACTTTTCAGTTCTCAAGACCGGAGCTCAAAAGGATCAAAATGATGTACCCACATCTCCAGTTTATGCGGTACTATAAGAGACAGGAAACAATGAATACCAAGGTTAGCAGTCTAACAATTTCAATAAATATTCATGCAAAGATGGATCAGGCTCAATTGACATCATCTTCAACTCAAAAAAATTATCAATCTAGCTCTGCTCTCCAAGCAAGGGTCTGATAGTTCTTCTGTTTTCACTTATTCTAAATATGGATTGAATTAAGACTCTATGGGGGTCATTCTGACCCTGGCGGTCGGCGGTGAAGCGGCGGTAAGACCGCCAACAGGCTGGCGCTCTTTTTTCATGTATTCTGACCATGGCGGTTACCGCCATGGTCAGCCGCCGATTCACCGTTCCGACCGCCACGGCGGTAACGACCGCCCGGCTGGAGACCTGGGTCTCCAGCCCGGCGGTCGTCACATACCTCCGGCGGTATTCCAACCCACCTGACCCCGGCTTACCGCCATGGATTTCATGCGGTTGGGGACCTCCATTCAATCCATGGCGGTAAGCACTATCAGTGCCAGGGAATCCCTTCCCTGGCACTGATAGGGGTCTCCCCCACCCCCAACCCCCACCCGACTCCCTCCCCTACCCCCCCCACCACCCCTGCCACCCCCAAAAGGTTGCAGGACCCCCGTCCCCCACCCCGATCCCCAACATATACACACACATACACACATACAGGCACGCATTCATGCACATACACACACCCCCCCCACATTCATGCACGCATTCATGCACATACACACACCCCCCGCATTCATGCACGCATTCATGCACATACACCCCCCCCACATTCATGCACGCATTCATGCACATACACACACCCCCCGCATTCATGCACGCATTCACACGCCCCCTCAATATACACACACGCACACCCCCATGCACGCACACAACTCACAACACCCCCCACCCCCCTTCCCTAGCGGACGATCACCTTACCTGTTCCTGGTGATCCTCCAGGAGGGAACGGGCAGCTCCGCCGACACTGCGACGCCAACAGAACACCGCCACAGCGAACCTCCACTTCCCTGCCTGCCGCCAGTATGGCTGTTGGCGGCTCTTCGTCCGGAAACGGGCGGAGCGCTGCTAACAGTCAGAATGGCCCATGCGGAAGACCGCCAGCACTGGCGGTATTCCGTACGGCGGTCCCTCGGCAGTCTATTTAAAAGACCGCCGAGGTCGGAATGACCCCCTATAAGTCTTGCTAAAACCAAAGAGGAAGGTTTTTAATCTATCCCTAAGACATTTTCTAGCATGACCCCAACTGCCAACATAGCAAAAGCAGTTTTTATCAAATGTCAAAAACAGATCTTAATTTAATCACATTTTGTATTTGACCGATGAAGTAAGAACTGTAGATCCAACTTTGCTCGACTAGGCAACTACTAGTCCTGGAGAGACCCTGTCACCACTGACTGTACCAAACCTTGACCACACATTTAAGAGATGCTTCTTGTGGCAAACCTAACACAAATTTAAACATTAATATTGCTAAACATTCTGCTACCAGATGCCAGGTTACCATTCCAAATATATTGGACCTGCTCTCTATTCAAGACTTGAAAGTTCCAATTAATTTCTAGCTAAGGGCATGATGGAGGTACTTTTAAATCAGATAGACTGCACATTTGTTCTTTGAATATTGCAAGTATAGAGACACTTCAACTTGAGCGCTAACAATTTAGTAAGTTTTCTAGATCAACACCCAATGGTCTACTTGCAGGAAAACTGCCAATCCAAACCTTTTAATTCACTTTCTATCTATACTTATGACATTTGGACAAACTGAGTCCTATGGGATGTCCAGGAGACGTATTGTTAAATGTAATCCTCAATAGCATTCAGCCTGATTGCGAGTTTGGTCATCCTTGGACTGCCGTGGCAGCCGTGGCAGTCTGACCCCTTTGTGTTGGCGGTCAGACTACAGTATTATGATGCATGTGGTTCCAAAGACCAAAGACAGCTGCGGTCCCACTGGTACTGGCAGGCAGCGCAGACGCTCGCAAGACAGGCCAATGAGGCAGTCAGAGCCACTGTTTTTGCTGGAGAGATTACGATGTTGCCTTCCGCCAATGTGACTGTGGCAGTCCAACCAACACGTCCCAGTTGGAAGAAACGGAGGTATAAATGGCAAGAACTCATCTGTAGGCAGCATCACACATACTGTGCTGCCAGGGAGCCGCTCCTTCATGTTCTGCCTCTGCTGCTGAAAGATGGAGCCCAAAATAAACACTGCCATGGATGCAACCGACGGTAAGAACAAAAACACCTTCCTATGTCCTCCAACTCCACAGCAAATCGACCCACCACCATTGTACTGGTATGAGGACTGTGCTCTGTGAACCTAATATGATCTTGTGTGTCCTGGTTCGGAGTTGAACACAACATGTGACCCAATCACAGCAACATGACACTACCTTTGGGAAGATCACTGACACTGCACTGCCACACTCCACAAAACCACACATCTGCACATCCCAGTTTCAGGAACAGTGAAGTGTACATTGCATAGTGTCACACAACAGCAAAACCACATCAATATCACATACTACTATTTGAACTGACACCCTCACACTGCGCACATGCTATGGATTGTTGACATATTGAAATCATGAATGAATGGATGTGCCAATTAACCCAAACACCCCTTCCATGCAAAGTCCCTGTAATGGACCCACACATATCACCGCATTGCAAGATAATGGAAGGTAGATTGGATGCAATATATTATAGGAGAAAATTATCCAAAGCTCACAATATAAACAACACCTTTAGAATAGGAATGACAGCATCAGGGGGATCCCAGGAAGGATGCAGTCCTGGGACACATATCACTTTGCACATACTCATAAAACACTATTTTCACAGGAACTGGGTGGCCTTTCTTTATCACAAGGACAACCAATTGTAGAACCATTAGTGCCATGTCTTTGTGTCAAATGTGTAAGTGCAAGTCAAGAAAGCAAATACAACAGCAACAACATGGGGCACACATGTAGATGAAGGAGCTTGAAGCTACACACATGAAAATGGACACATAGGGTGTCATTCCAACCTCGGCGGTAAAATGCGCTTACCGCCAGACAGAAGACCGCCATAACACCGCAGCGGTCGCGGTAAACCGCCACGGTCAGTCTGACCCACAACAGGCAAACCGCCAAAATACCGACATCCACAAAAGTCCGCCACACCAAAGGTCAGCGATAAACTGGCGATGACCAAACCTCCACCGTCACGCCAACAGAAATACGCCCATGCCATTACGACCCACGAATCCACATGGCGGTATTTCAACCGCGGTATTCTATTGGCGGTACACACCGCTGCGGTCGAAATACACATACTCGTACAAAACACTACCACATTGGCCAATTCGAAATACACACACCTGATACACATACACACACCACTCCCACACACCCAATACAATATAAAACACACACCCACAAACTTCCACTCCTAGAGATTCGTGAACACGCACCGAGAAAAGACATCCGAGCACCCAGACGCCCAATTCACTGTCACCCTGCAATATTAGCACGCACTTCACACAACACAACAATACACATCACCACACTTAGCACCACACAATCCATCCCACACATCACCCACACCACCCCATGGCACCTCAAAGACACTACAGGTTCTCAGATGATGAACTCAGGGTCATGGTGGAGGAAATTGTACGAGTAGAGCCCCAGCTGTTCGGGACACAGGTGCAGCACACCACCATTGCCAGGAAGATGGAGCTATGGAGCAGAATAGTCGACAGGGTCAACGCTGTGGGACAGCACCCAAGAAATAGGGACGACATCAGGAAGAGGTGGAACGACCTACGGGGGAAGGTGCGTTCCATGGTATCAAGGCACAACATCGCGGTACAGCGGACTGGCGGCGGACCCCCACCTCCTCCCCCAGAATTTACAACATGGGAGGAGCAAGTCTTGAACATCCTGCATCCTGAGAGCCTCGCAGGAGTCGGTGGAGGAATGGACTCTGGTAAGTCTCATCTTCACTACTTCATCCCCTCCACCCCACCTGCATGCCAACTCATACCCCCACCCTCACCCCCACCCAATCACAACTACCCCTTGCAAATGTCTCACCATCACAACCCACCCATCCCAAAACTTAGCCCTGCATGCGGCCCCAAAGCATGGACACCCATCACCAAAGCATGCCCAATGCACATACCCATCCCCTCCCCCCAAAACACCATCACAACAGCCCCCACAAAGAAATTCCAGCACTGGGGTACACGGGCACCCATCCATTGCACGCCATTGGCACACACAGAAGCAATAACCATACTTTTATACCCCTGCAGGACCCGAACGCCAGGTCACCACGCAGGAGGGTCCACAAATGTCCACTCCACCCCTAGAAGAGGCTCACAGTGATGACAGCAGCTCTGTCTCCCTGGATCTAGATGACCAGCCCGGTCCATCGGGGACCTCGGGACAGTCGGTTCCCCTCAGACAGTCACAGGCCACAGCAGACTTTCCCCCGCTGGGAACACCAGCACAGCACCCACCCAGCGGGCCCATACCTCTGTCCCCAGGACACGTCAATCAGCGGTGTGTCCACCACTACAGGGAACCCAGATTAACCCACCACCCCAACAACTACAGGGACCTGGGGGCAGTGGTAGTGGGCACACGGTCCAGGGGACGGAGGCCCAGGGAAACAGGGGAACTGGGAGGGCTGCTGTGCGACAGGGGGGGGGACAGGCCAAGGGAACCCACTCTCCACAAGGCCCTCTCCTCCATCATGGGAGCATACCACCGCTCCCAGGAGATGATGGCGACGGTCCTGGCCAGGTTTCAGGAAATCCAGCTTCTGCAGGAGCAACAGTATATGGGGTTCATGGAGGAACTAAGAAACATCAGTTCCGCCATGGGTACCATCGTAGTGGCCCTGAATGAGTTAGTCACCACATTGCGGAACACTGTGGCACCTCAAAGGGCCCCTGTCACTAGCATGGACCAAGAACTGGCTACCACCTCCGCCGGCGCTAGTGGACAGGAGGCCCCGACACAAGACCAACAGGCCACCAGAACCCCACCCCCTGCAGAAGGAGAACCACCCCGCAAGCGGGCCCTGAGATCCAGGAAGAAGACAGAGTAACATGTCAAGACCCCCGCCAGCAAAGGATACCGCCCTGATTGTCATCCCACTGTCCCACATTGTTACCCTGTCCAACTTTAAACTGCCCCTGCTCCACTTTCCACAGGCATTTGGACAATGCACCTGTGATACTGATAGTCTGGACTCTGCCATGGACAATCCTCCACCATCACCCCTCACCGATTTGCAACCACCCATCCAAATTAGAGCACTTGAATAAACACACTTATTGCACATAAACAATCTGGAGTCTGTCTGTGATTTTAACAAATGTATTAGACATGACAGTGCCAAAATGTTTATTCACATTGTGATGCCAACAAACCGCTGTCACACAGCTGTAGTCCATGTGGAAACAAAGCAGATGTCACGCAGTGGGTCCCATAGCTCTGAAATCGGAAGGGAAAGTCACAACACTGTTACCATACACTGGGGGAAAAATTCAGACAGTAGAGAGGTAGGAGTCTTTAGGTAAATGTAATATGCCGGTGTCTACTCTTACCTGTGTGTCATTGAAAATACTGCTCTATTACTGTGTTCCTGTTGTCTATGTCGTCCTCTTCGGCTTCCTCCTCTTCACTCTCCACAGGCTCCACAGCTGCTACAACACCACCATCTGGACCATCCTCCTGCAGAAAAGGCACCTGGCGTCGCAAAGCCAGGTTGTGAAGCATACAGCAGGCCACGATGATCTGGCACACCTTCTTTGGTGAGTACATTAGGGATCCTCCTGTCATATGGAGGCACCTGAACCAGGCCTTCAGGAGGCCAAAGGTGCATTCGATCACCCTCCTAGTCCGCCCATGGGCCTCATTGTAGCGTTCCTCTGCCCTGGTCCTGGGATTCCTCACTGGGGTCAGTAGCCAGGACAGGTTGGGGTAACCAGAGTCCCCTAATAGCCACACCCGGTGCCTCTGGAGTTGACCCATCACATACGGGATGCTGCTATTCCGCAGGATGTAGGCGTCATGCACTGACCCAGGGAACTTGGCATTAACATGGGAGATGTACTGTTCAGCCAAACACACCATCTGTACATTCATGGAATGATAACTTTTCCTGTTCCTGTACACCTGTTCACTCCTGCTGGGGGGTACCAAAGCCACATGTGTCCCATCAATGGCACCTATGATGTTGGGGATATGTCCAAGGGCATAGAAATCACCCTTCACTGTAGGCAAATCCCCCACCTCAGGGAACATGATGTAGCTCCGCATGTGTTTGAGCAGGGCAGACAACACTCTGGACAACACCTTGGAAAACATGGGCTGGGACATCCCTGATGCTATGGCCACTGTTGTTTGAAATGACCCACTTGCTAAGAAATGGAGTACTGACAGCACCTGCACTAGAGGGGGGATCCCTGTGGGTTGGCGGATGGGTGACATCAGGTCTGCCTCCAGCTGGGCACACAGTTCATGTATAGTGGCTCGGTCAAGCCTGTATGTCAGAATGACATGTCGTTCCTCCATTGTCGACAGGTCCACCAGCGGTCTGTACTCCGGAAGATTCCTCCATCTCCTCGCATGTCCCAGCGGACGGTGCCTAGGAAGGACAACAGCGAGCACAGAGTCAATCAACCCACAGGTACGTTCCCACAGCTTGCACACAACACGATTCACTATGCATTGAATGGTTTGTATGAGTGTTGAGGAAAGGCCTAGGTATGTGTGACGCAGTAGAAATTAAGCCATGTGGGCCCTTGAAATGGCGGCTGCCTGACCTGTGAAGTGTGACAATGGGATGTGAGGTCAATGCGCTGGCGTGGCACACCGTGGCGGTAGGCGGTCGAAGACCACGGCGCAAAGCCGCATTGGTTAACATTGAAGCCTATGGGTTTCACGAGCCAATGACGATGTGCGCCGGCGGTCGCGGTGACCGCCATTTTCTATCAGCTTAATCACTCGATACCTGATCTTCCACAGGAGAGGACCTACACTGCAAGTGCTGCTGTGACCTCGGTCTGGAAGAGACAATGGCTGCTGCGACTGGGGAAAGGGCCCCTGCCTTCACTTCTGAAGAATTGGAGAAACTCGTGGATGGGGTCCTCCCCCAGTATGTGCTACTCTACGGTCCTCCAGACCAACAGGTAAGTACACTGGGACCATGCATTGTGGCCAATGCCTGGGTTGAGTCGGGTGGATGAAAGATGGTGGGGAGGGGAGCGATTGAGGCATGCATCAGACGACAGATGAGAGCATGTGCCACATGGCAAGGGTGGGGATGGGGGGCCACTCACATCGAGCGTGCAGAAGGTGATGACAATTTTTCTCTCCCTGTACATGTCACATAGGTCAGCGCCCACCAGAAAGTCGCGATTTAGCGTGCCATCGCCAAGGACGTCCAGACCCTGGGGGTCCACAACAGACGTGGCACCCACTGCCGGAAGAGGTGGGAGGACATCCGACGCGGGAGCAGGAAGACGGCGGAGGCTCTGCTGGGGATGGCCTCCCAACGTAGGAGGGGTGCCAGTCGTCAATTGACCCCCCTGATGTCCCGGATCCTGGCGGTGGCCTACCCCGATTTGGATGGGCACGTGAGGACATCACAGCAGACACAAGGGGGTGAGTACAAATCCATTCTGCTGACTTTGCGTGCAGTGGAGGTGTCTGGGTGGGGGAGGAGGGCTGTGGGTATCCCTAGGCCAGGGCGAGTTCTGTAGGCTAGGCCCTTCCGTAAGGCATGGCCCTGTGCCGCCGCCCCCCACCTCTGTAGGGTGCCAAGTACAGGTATCCATGGCCCTGTGTCATCTATGTGTGCAGTTGTCGTCCATAGGCTTGTAGGCCATGTCCCATGGATTGCGTAGTGGACCCCAAGTGCGCGGCGTAGTGCAGGGGGCTTCTGTATCTGTCTTGTCCGCCAACGGTAGCGGTAATCCATGCACTCAACATGTCTTTATTTCTCCTCCCCCTTTTTTGTGGTCTTCCTGTTCATGTGTGCATTAGCATCATCAGGCGGAGGAGAAGTTGCATCGGAGCACGAGGGAGCTGCATCCCACATGGCCCTGGAGGGCCATGCAACGGACTCTGAGTACACCAGTGGGACGGAGGGCGAGGGGAGCTCCACAGCGGGGACTCGTGCTGATGTCAGTGGCAGCGACTCGTCCTTTGAAGGGAGCTCCCTTGTGGTGGCGGCAACATCCGTGCCCCCCGCAACAACAGGTACAGCCGCCACCCAGCGCACCAGCACCGCCCTCCCAGCAGCCCCTCAGCGTTTGCCCCGTGCCCGCTCACCCAACAAGGGGGGCATCTCCTTCGCCCCAGGCACCTCAGGCCCTGCCCCTGTCACCCCTGCTGCCCTCAGTGAGGAGGTCATTGACCTCCTGAGGACCATCATTGTTGGGCAGTCTACCCTTTTGAATGCCATCCAGGGTGTAGAAAGGGAGGTGCACCGGAGTAATGCATACCTGGAGGGCATTCATTTGGGTCAGGCTGCCCATCAGCGATCGTTCAACGCTCTGGCCTCAGCACTGACGGCAGCAATTGTCCCTGTCTCTAGCCTCCCCCCTCCAACTTCCTCCACCCAGACCCAATCCCCTGTACCTCTGCCTATCCCAGACACACCTACAGACCAGCCTGCACACACCTCAACACCCAAGGTAAGCTCATCCAGACATAAGCACCACACATCACACAAGCATTCACACAAGCAACATCCACATGCAGACACACCAACACTGTGAGAAGGTAGCCTCTTTCTAGCCTTGTTACCCCCACTTTTGGCCTGTTTGTGAGTGTATGTCAGGATGTTTGTCACTGTTTTCACTGTCTCACTGGGATCCTGATAGCCAGGCCTCAGTGCTCATAGTGAAAACACTATGTTTTCAGTATGTTTGTTATGTGTCACTGGGACCCTGCTAGTCAGGGCCCCAGTGCTCATAAGGTTGTGGCCTATATGTATGTGTCACTGGGACCCTGTCACACAGGGCCCCAGTGCTCATAGGTGTGCATGTATATGTTCCCTGTGTGGTGCCTAACTGTCTCACTAAGGCTCTGCTAACCAGAACCTCAGTGGTTATGCTCTCTCATTACTTTCAAATTGTCACTAACAGGCTAGTGACCAATTTTACCAATTTACATTGGCTTACTGGAACACCCTTATAATTCCCTAGTATATGGTACTGAGGTACCCAGGGTATTGGGGTTCCAGGAGATCCCTATGGGCTGCAGCATTTCTTTTGCCACCCATAGGGAGCTCTGACAATTCTTACACAGGCCTGCCACTGCAGCCTGAGTGAAATAACGTCCACGTTATTTCACAGCCATTTTACACTGCACTTAAGTAACTTATAAGTCACCTATATGTCTAACCTTTACCTGGTAAAGGTTGGGTGCAAAGTTACTTAGTGTGAGGGCACCCTGGCACTAGCCAAGGTGCCCCCACATTGTTCAGAGCCAATTCCCTGAACTTTGTGAGTGCGGGGACACCATTACACGCGTGCACTACATATAGGTCACTACCTATATGTAGCTTCACCATGGTAACTCCGAATATGGCCATGTAACATGTCTATGATCATGGAATTGCCCCCTCTATACCATCCTGGCATAGTTGGCACAATCCCATGATCCCAGTGGTCTGTAGCACAGACCCTGGTACTGCCAAACTGCCCTTCCTGGGGTTTCACTGCTGCTGCTGCTGCCAACCCCTCAGACAGGCAGCTGCCCTCCTGGGGTCCAGCCAGGCCTGGCCCAGGATGGCAGAACAAAGAACTTCCTCTGAGAGAGGGTGTGACACCCTCTCCCTTTGGAAAATGGTGTGAAGGCAGGGGAGGAGTAGCCTCCCCCAGCCTCTGGAAATGCTTTGTTGGGCACAGATGTGCCCAATTCTGCATAAGCCAGTCTACACCGGTTCAGGGACCCCTTAGCCCCTGCTCTGGCGCGAAACTGGACAAAGGAAAGGGGAGTGACCACTCCCCTGACCTGCACCTCCCCTGGGAGGTGTCCAGAGCTCCTCCAGTGTGCTCCAGACCTCTGCCATCTTGGAAACAGAGGTGCTGCTGGCACACTGGACTGCTCTGAGTGGCCAGTGCCACCAGGTGACGTCAGAGACTCCTGCTGATAGGCTCCTTCAGGTGTTAGTAGCCTTTCCTCTCTCCTAGGTAGCCAAACCCTCTTTTCTGG
The DNA here is from genome assembly GCF_031143425.1 of Pleurodeles waltl. Lineage (NCBI taxonomy): Eukaryota > Metazoa > Chordata > Amphibia > Caudata > Salamandridae > Pleurodeles > Pleurodeles waltl. Next base: position 669,475,154 of record NC_090444.1, read on the forward strand.
CTATTTAGGGTCTCTGTCTCTGGGGAAATTTTAGATAACGAATGCATGAGCTCAGCCGAGTTCCTCTGCATCTCCCTCTTCACCTTCTGATAAGGAATCGACCGCTGACCGCGCTGGAAGCCTGCAAACCTGCAACATAGTAGCAAAGACGACTACTGCAACTCTGTAACGCTGATCCTGCCGCCTTCTCGACTGTTTTCCTGCTTGTGCATGCTGTGGGGGTAGTCTGCCTCCTCTCTGCACCAGAAGCTCCGAAGAAATCTCCCGTGGGTCGACGGAATCTTCCCCCTGCAACCGCAGGCACCAAAAAGCTGCATTACCGGTCCCTTGGGTCTCCTCTCAGCACGACGAGCGAGGTCCCTCGAATCCAGCGACGCTGTCCTACTGACCCCCACAGTCTAGTGACTCTTCAGCCCAAGTTTGGTGGAGGTAAGTCCTTGCCTCACCTCGCTGGGCTCCATTGCTGGGAACCGCGACTTTGCAGCTACTCCGGCCCCTGTGCACTTCCGGCGGAAATCCTTCGTGCACAGCCAAGCCTGGGTCCACGGCACTCTAACCTGCATTGCACGACTTTCTAAGTTGGTCTCCGGCGACGTGGGACTCCTTTGTGCAACTTCGGCGAGCACCGTTTCACGCATCCTTGTAGTGCCTGCTTCTGGCACTTCTCCGGGTGCTACCTGCTTCAGTGAGGGCTCCTTGTCTTGCTCGACGTCCTCTCTCTCTGCAGGTCCAATTTGCGACCTCCTGGTCCCTCCTGGGCCCCAGCAGCATCCAAAAACGCCAAACGCATGATTTGCGTGTAGCAAGGCTTGTTAGCGTCCTTCCGGCGGGAAAACACTTCTGTACGACTCTCCAAGGCAAGTGGGATCCGTCCACCAAAGGGGAAGTCTCTAGCCCTTTTCGTTCCTGCAGAAACCTCAGCTTCTTCTGTCCAGTCGAAGCTTCTTTGCACCCGCAGCTGGCATTTCCTGGGCATCTGCCCATCTCCGACTTTCTTGTGACTTTTGGACTTGGTCCCCTTGTTCCACAGGTACCCTAGATTGGAAATCCACAGTTGTTGCATTGCTGGTTTGTGTCTTTCCTGCATTATTCCTCTAACACAACTCTTTTGTCCTTAGGGGAACTTTAGTGCACTTTGCACTCACTTTTCAGGGTCTTGGGGAGGGTTATTTTGCTAACTCTCACTATTTTCTAATAGTCCCAGCGACCCTCTACAAGGTCACATAGGTTTGGGATCCATTCGTGGTTCACATTCCACTTCTGGAGTATATGGTTTGTGTTGCCCCTATCCCTATGTTTCCCCATTGCATCCTATTGTAACTATACATTGTTTGCACTGTTTTCTAAGACTATACTGCATATTTTTGCTATTGTGTATATATATCTTGTGTATATTTCCTATCCTCTCACTGAGGGTACACTCTAAGATACTTTGGCATATTGTCATAAAAATAAAGTACCTTTATTTTTAGTATAACTGTGTATTGTGTTTTCTTATGATATTGTGGATATGACACTAAGTGGTACTGTAGTAGCTTCACACGTCTCCTAGTTCAGCCTAAGCTGCTCTGCTAAGCTACCTTTATCTATCAGCCTAAGCTGCTAGACACCCTATACACTAATAAGGGATAACTGGGCCTGGTGCAAGGTGCAAGTACCCCTTGGTACTCACTACAAGCCAGTCCAGCCTCCTACATTGGTTGTGCAGTGGTGGGATAAGTGCTTGAGACTACTTACCACTCTTGTCATTGTACTTTTCATAAGAGAAAAATATACAAAACAAGGTCAGTGTATATACACATAGCCAAAAAGTTTTGCATTTCCTCTTTTCACTCTTTTCTAAGTGCTGAAAAGTACTTCTAAAACTTTCAAAAAGTTCTTAAAAGTTTAAAAAGTTTTTTCTGTCTTTCCAAAAAGTTCTGAAAACTTGTTTTCTCTTTTTCTATCACTTTAACTCTCTCAAAAAAAATGTCTGGCACAGGAAAAAATGTTGAACTGTCCAAACTTGCATATGATCACCTTAGCTGGAAAGGAGCAAGGAGTCTCTGCATAGAGAGAGGTTTGAGTGTAGGGAAGAATCCTTCCTTAGAACTGTTAATTAATATGCTTAGAGTACAGGATAAGGCCATAAGTGCCAAATCTGGTGAAAAAGTAGCTAATGGTTCTCAATCTGATCCAGGGACTCCCCCAGGAAAAGGTTCAGGAAAGAAACTTCTCAGCCTGCCCATTACTAGACAGTCTAGCATAGTTGGTACAGAGGTTGAATCACACCATACTGATGGTGTGCTCTCACATTATACTGGTAGCCAAGCTGTTAGGGTGCCCTCTGTAAGGGACAGGTCTCCTTCTGTTCATTCCCATCATACCTCTGTATCTAGAAATGTCCCTCCCACCCACCCTGATGACAGATTGTTAGAAAGGGAGCTCAATAGATTGAGAGTGGAACAAACCAGACTGAAGCTCAAAAAGCAACAGCTGGATTTGGATAGACAGTCTTTAGAAATAGAGAGGGAAAGACAGAAGTTGGGTTTAGATACCCATGGTGGCAGCAGCAGTATTCCCCATAGTCATCCTGCAAAAGAGCATGATTCCAGGAATCTGCACAAGATAGTTCCCCCTTATAAGGAGGGGGATGACATTAACAAGTGGTTTGCTGCACTTGAGAGGGCCTGTGCTGTACAGGATGTCCCTCAAAAGCAGTGGGCTGCTATCCTATGGCTATCATTTAGTGGAAAAGGTAGGGATAGGCTCCTTACTGTAAAAGAAAATGATGCTAATAATTTCCAAGTTCTTAAGAATGCACTCCTGGATGGTTATGGCTTAACCACTGAACAGTACAGGATAAAGTTCAGAGAGACCAAAAAGGAGTCTTCACAAGACTGGGTTGATTTCATTGACCATTCAGTGAAGGCCTTGGAGGGGTGGTTACATGGCAGTAAAGTTACTGATTATGAAAGCCTGTATAACACAATCCTGAGAGAGCATATACTTAATAATTGTGTGTCTGATTTGTTGCACCAGTACCTGGTAGACTCTGATCTGACCTCTCCCCAAGAATTGGGAAAGAAGGCAGACAAATGGGTCAGAACAAGGGTGAACAGAAAAGTTCATACAGGGGGGGACAAAGATGGCAATAAGAAGAAAGATGGTGAAAAATCTCAAGATAAGCATGGGGATAAGGGTAAAACCAAATATCCCACTTCAAATCTTAAACACTCTTCAGAGGGTGGGGATAAAACAAATTCTTCCTCTTCTTCCCAACCTGCACACATTAAAAAGCCTTGGTGCTTTGTGTGTAAAAATAGAGGCCATAGGCCAGGGGATAAGTCCTGTCCAGGTAAACCCCCTGAGCCTTCCACCACTAATACATCAAGCTCTAGTGCCCCAAGCAGTAGTGGTACTAGTGGTGGGACTGCTGGCAACAGTCAAGCAAAGGGTGTAGTTGGGTTCACTTATGGGTCCATAGTGGAAACTGATGTAGTCAGTCCCAAGACAGTTTCTGTCACACCTAGTGGCACTGGCCTTGCCACACTGGCTGCTTGTCCCCTTACAATGGATAAGTACAGGCAGACAGTTTCAATAAATGGTGTTGAGGCCTTGGCCTACAGGGACACAGGTGCCAGTTTCACTTTGGTGACTGAAAACCTTGTGCCTCCTGAACAACACATCATTGGACAACAGTATAAGATTATTGATGTCCATAACTCCACTAAGTTTCTTCCCTTAGCTATAATTCAGTTTAGTTGGGGTGGAGTTACTGGCCCTAAGCAGGTGGTGGTATCACCTAGCTTACCTGTAGACTGTCTCTTAGGTAATGACCTAGAGGCCTCAGGTTGGGCTGATGTAGAGTTTTATGCCCATGCAGCCATGCTGGGCATCCCTGAGGAATTGTTCCCTCTCATTTCTACTGAAATGAAAAAGCAAAGGAGAGAAGGCCTGAAAACTCAGGATCCCTCTCCATCAACAGGTAAAAAGGGCATCACAGTATCCCCTAACCACCCTACCATTCAGGATACCATTTCTGTGGTGGGAGAAACCTCTCCTGGGGTGGCATCTGTTCCAAGGGAATCATCAGCTGGCAAAGCTGGACTCCCTGAGGTAGAAGTACCTCTCTGTGGGATAACTAACATTGGTGAGAAAAAGAGCACCATTTCAGTTAACATGGAGCATCCCTCCAACCCTCCCAGAGAAACTTTAGTGCAGAAACTCTGCACTGCCTCACAACACTTAGGACAGCATCCCTGCCCTAGTGTGGAGCTGATAGGACAGCATCCCTGCCCTGCTCCAACCCAAGAGAAACAGCATCCCTGTTCTCTCTTCCAGCCATATGGACAAAGTTTTTGCCCAGCTATGGCTTTTCTGAGACAGCATCCCTGTCTGGCATTTCCATCACTACAAATAGGTTCAGTGGACAATTCCCACTGCTCTAAACTAAAACTTACTGATAGAAACTCTGAAAATACATCTTCACATTGTTGCTTAGCTAAAAAACTTCAAACAGGGTGGTTTACATCCCCACAGGGAAGTAACCATATAGTGGATGATAAAGGGAGTAACCAGTCTATTGCAGAGCTACTCTCTACTTATCACCACTTAGACAATAAAGTCTCAACTGGCCAAGGTTAGCCTTATTGTCCTTCGTTTGGGGGGGGGGTTGTTTGAGAAGGTAGCCTCTTTCTAGCCTTGTTACCCCCACTTTTGGCATGTTTGTGAGTGTATGTCAGGATGTTTGTCACTGTTTTCACTGTCTCACTGGGATCCTGATAGCCAGGCCTCAGTGCTCATAGTGAAAACACTATGGCCCTCATTCTGACCCTGGCGGTCTTTTCGCAAGACCGCCGAGTTACCGCCGCGGTGAAGACCGCCGACCGCGGCGGTATGCCGCTGTGCGCATTCTGACCGCTGGGAGCGTTCCGCCGGAAAACCGCCAGCAGCCACACTGGCGGTCGGCGGGAAAGTGGAGACTGGTCAACCTCCACCGCCACGCCAGCAGAACACCGCCCACAGAATTACGACCCACATTTCTGTGTGGCGGTCTTCTGTTGGCGGTCTTCTGTTGGCGGTCACCTCCCCATGGCTCCCGTCGCCTCCCGGAGGACCAACGCACAAGGTAAGTTGATCGTCCGTGAGGGGAGGGGGTGGGGGGGTGTTGTGTGATGTGGGCGTGCATGGGGGTGTGCGTGTGAGTGTGTAGAGGGGGTGTGTGAGTGCGTGTATGCGGGCGGGGGGTGCTGCTGTGTCTATGGGTAATGTGTGCTGTTCGGCAGGTGCGCATGTCTGCATGTATGTGTGCGGGTATGTGTCCCCGTTGTGTATGTGTGTGTAGGGGGTGTGTATATGTGCATGTTGGGGGTGTGTGCATGTCGGGGTGCATGTATGTGCATGTCGGGCTGGGGGTGGGGAGGGGGTTCGTACCACCTCTGGGGGGTGGCAGGGGGTGGAGGGTGTGGGGGGAGGACTCGGGTGGGTAGTGGGGGGTGGGGGAGACCCCTATCAGTGCCAGGGAAGGAATTCCCTGGCCCCGATAGTGCTTACCGCCATGGTTCGCACGGCGGTTCCCGCCCGCAAGAAACCGCGGCGGTAGGCAGGGTCATAATACCCTTGGCGGTCTTGGGACGACCGCCGGGCCGGAGTGCGCAAACTCCAGCCCGGCGGTCATGACCGCCGTGGCGGTCGGAGTGGAGAAGTGGCGGTCTGTTCGCGGTCCGACCGCCGTCTCTCCGCCGACCGCCAGGGTCAGAATGAGGGCCTATGTTTTCAGTATGTTTGTTATGTGTCACTGGGACCCTGCTAGTCAGGGCCCCAGTGCTCATAGGTGTGCATGTATATGTTCCCTGTGTGGTGCCTAACTGTCTCACTGAGGCTCTGCTAACCAGAACCTCAGTGGTTATGCTCTCTCATTACTTTCAAATTGTCACTAACAGGCTAGTGACCAATTTTACCAATTTACATTGGCTTACTGGAACACCCTTATAATTCCCTAGTATATGGTACTGAGGTACCCAGGGTATTGGGGTTCCAGGAGATCCCTATGGGCTGCAGCATTTCTTTTGCCACCCATAGGGAGCTCTGACAATTCTTACACAGGCCTGCCACTGCAGCCTGAGTGAAATAACGTCCACGTTATTTCACAGCCATTTTACACTGCACTTAAGTAACTTATAAGTCACCTATATGTCTAACCTTTACCTGGTAAAGGTTGGGTGCAAAGTTACTTAGTGTGAGGGCACCCTGGCACTAGCCAAGGTGCCCCCACATTGTTCAGAGCCAATTCCCTGAACTTTGTGAGTGCGGGGACACCATTACACGCGTGCACTACATATAGGTCACTACCTATATGTAGCTTCACCATGGTAACTCCGAATATGGCCATGTAACATGTCTATGATCATGGAATTGCCCCCTCTATACCATCCTGGCATAGTTGGCACAATCCCATGATCCCAGTGGTCTGTAGCACAGACCCTGGTACTGCCAAACTGCCCTTCCTGGGGTTTCACTGCTGCTGCTGCTGCCAACCCCTCAGACAGGCAGCTGCCCTCCTGGGGTCCAGCCAGGCCTGGCCCAGGATGGCAGAACAAAGAACTTCCTCTGAGAGAGGGTGTGACACCCTCTCCCTTTGGAAAATGGTGTGAAGGCAAGGGAGGAGTAGCCTCCCCCAGCCTCTGGAAATGCTTTGTTGGGCACAGATGTGCCCAATTCTGCATAAGCCAGTCTACACCGGTTCAGGGACCCCTTAGCCCCTGCTCTGGCGCGAAACTGGACAAAGGAAAGGGGAGTGACCACTCCCCTGACCTGCACCTCCCCTGGGAGGTGTCCAGAGCTCCTCCAGTGTGCTCCAGACCTCTGCCATCTTGGAAACAGAGGTGCTGCTGGCACACTGGACTGCTCTGAGTGGCCAGTGCCACCAGGTGACGTCAGAGACTCCTGCTGATAGGCTCCTTCAGGTGTTAGTAGCCTTTCCTCTCTCCTAGGTAGCCAAACCCTCTTTTCTGGCTATTTAGGGTCTCTGTCTCTGGGGAAATTTTAGATAACGAATGCATGAGCTCAGCTGAGTTCCTCTGCATCTCCCTCTTCACCTTCTGATAAGGAATCGACCGCTGACCGCGCTGGAAGCCTGCAAACCTGCAACATAGTAGCAAAGACCACTACTGCAACTCTGTAACGCTGATCCTGCCGCCTTCTCGACTGTTTTCCTGCTTGTGCATGCTGTGGGGGTAGTCTGCCTCCTCTCTGCACCAGAAGCTCCGAAGAAATCTCCCGTGGGTCGACGGAATCTTCCCCCTGCAACCGCAGGCACCAAAAAGCTGCATTACCGGTCCCTTGGGTCTCCTCTCAGCACGACGAGCGAGGTCCCTCGAATCCAGCGACGCTGTCCTAGTGACCCCCACAGTCCAGTGACTCTTCAGCCCAAGTTTGGTGGAGGTAAGTCCTTGCCTCACCTCGCTGGGCTGCATTGCTGGGAACCGCGACTTTGCAGCTACTCCGGCCCCTGTGCACTTCCGGCAGAAATCCTTTGTGCACAGCCAAGCCTGGGTCCACGGCACTCTAACCTGCATTGCACGACTTTCTAAGTTGGTCTCCGGCGACGTGGGACTCCTTTGTGCAACTTCGGCAAGCACCGTTTCACGCATCCTCGTAGTGCCTGTTTCTGGCACTTCTCCGGGTGCTACCTGCTTCAGTGAGGGCTCCTTGTCTTGCTCGACGTCCTCTCTCTCTGCAGGTCCAATTTGCTACCTCCTGGTCCCTCCTGGGCCCCCGCAGCATCCAAAAACGCCAAACGCATGATTTGCGTGTAGCAAGGCTTGTTGGCGTCCTTCCGGCGGGAAAACACTTCTGCACGACTCTCCAAGGCAAGTGGGATCCGTCCACCAAAGGGGAAGTCTCTAGCCCTTTTCGTTCCTGCAGAAACCTCAGCTTCTTCTGTCCAGTCGAAGCTTCTTTGCACCCGCAGCTGGCATTTCCTGGGCATCTGCCCATCTCCGACTTGCTTGTGACTTTTGGACTTGGTCCCCTTATTCCACAGGTACCCTAGATTGGAAATCCACAGTTGTTGCATTGCTGGTTTGTGTCTTTCCTGCATTATTCCTCTAACACGACTCTTTTGTCCTTAGGGGAACTTTAGTGCACTTTGCACTCACTTTTCAGGGTCTTGGGGAGGGTTATTTTGCTAACTCTCACTATTTTCTAATAGTCCCAGCGACCCTCTACAAGGTCACATAGGTTTGGGGTCCATTCGTGGTTCACATTCTACTTCTGGAGTATATGGTTTGTGTTGCCCCTATCCCTATGTTTCCCCATTGCATCCTATTGTAACTATACATTGTTTGCACTGTTTTCTAAGACTATACTGCATATTTTTGCTACTGTGTATATATATCTTGTGTATATTTCCTATCCTCTCACTGAGGGTACACTCTAAGATACTTTGGCATATTGTCATAAAAATAAAGTACCTTTATTTTTAGTATAACTGTGTATTGTGTTTTCTTATGATATTGTGCATATGACACTAAGTGGTACTGTAGTAGCTTCACACGTCTCCTAGTTCAGCCTAAGCTGCTCTGCTAAGCTACCTTTATCTATCAGCCTAAGCTGCTAGACACCCTATACACTAATAAGGGATAACTGGGCCTGGTGCAAGGTGCAAGTACCCCTTGGTACTCACTACAAGCCAGTCCAGCCTCCTACAAACACCCACTGCCTCCACTGTGTCCCCCTCCTCCTCGTCTCCCTCCTCCCTCCCTGTGACGTCTCCACTCACACTTGCATGCACAACATCTTCAGCCACTACGTCCATCACCAGCACACCCACCAGAACACTCCGCACACATGCAGTCACCACCCCCACTACCATTTACACGTCCCCTGTGTCCTCTCCCAGTGTGTCTTTCACCCCCTCTTCCAAACCACACAAACTCAGGCAGCCACCCACCCAACAGCCATCCACCTCACGACAGCCTCCAGCCCAAGCACCTGCACCCAAAGACACCAGACTTCACACTCCTACAACCACATCCTCTTCCTCCACTCCCATACCCACTACACCTAGCCGTCCCTCTCTTTCCAAATTGATTTTCCTTTCCAAACTTGACCTCTTTCCAACAACTCCCCCACCCCGTCCATCTCATAAGACTGCAATCAGCACCTCAGCCACCACCAAACCAGGACCGATCAAGACTGTTGTCCAAGGACTGTGGAGTCCCCCACCATCAAGGGCAACTAGTTCTGCTAGGAGCCAAGGCACGGCCAGCCCACCCCCTGGAAAAACACCCAAAGATAACCAGTGCCCGGCGCGAGAGGCCAATGACACCAGGGACCAAAATCCCTACCCTGGCTCCGGCTGGAAGTGGGGTGTCACCTGGCACACCGCCAAAGGTGGGAAAGGGCCACAGACGACCAGGGAAGGGTGGGAAGGGCAGCACGCCCGACAAGTCCGGCAGCAGGCCAGCTGCCCAGGAGGGCCCCACCAGCCCCATCCCAGGTGTGCAGGAGGACACCCAGAGGCCCGGTACGGCAGCCCAGGAGGGCCCCGCAAGCCAACAGACAGATGGGCAGGAAGGCCCCGCCAGCCACATGTCAGGTGGCGAGTGACATCCATGCCTGGACCGGAACCGCTGCACTGGACACTCATCTCAAGCACCGCTGTACTGGGCCCTTCATCTCAAGTACCGCTCCACTGGGCACCGCCGTCTCAAGCACTGCTGAACTGGGCCCTTCATCTCAAGCACCGCTGCACTGCGCCCTTCATCTCAAGCACCGCTGAACTGGGCCCTTCATCTCAAGCACCGTTCCGCTCGGCACCGCCGTCTCAGGCACCGCTGAACTGGGCCCTTCATCTCAAGCACCGCTGCACTGGGCCCTTCATCTCAAGCACCGCTGAACAGGGCACCGCCGTCTCAAGCACCGCTGAACTGGGCCCTTCATCTCAAGCACCGCTGAACAGGGCACTGCCGTCTCAAGCACCGCTGAACAAGGCCCTTCATCTCAAGCACCGCTCCGCTGGGCACCGCCGTCTCAAGCACCGCTGAACTGGGCCCTTCATCTCAAGCACCGCTGAACAGGGCACCGCCGTCTCAAGCACCGCTGAACAGGGCCCTTCATCTCAAGCACCGCTGAACTGGGCCCTTCATCTCAAGCACCGCTGCACTGGGCCCTTCATCTCAAGCACCGCTGAACAGGGCACCGCCGTCTCAAGCACCGCTGAACTGGGCCCTTCATCTCATGCACCGCTGAACAGGGCACCGCCGTCTCAAGCACCGCTGAACAGGGCCCTTCATCTCAAGCACCGCTCCGCTGGGCACCGCCGTCTCAAGCACCGCTGAACTGGGCCCTTCATCTCAAGCACCGCTGAACAGGGCACCGCCGTCTCAAGCACCGCTGAACAGGGCCATTCATCTCAAGCACCGCTGAACTGGGCCCTTCATCTCAAGCACCGCTGCACTGGGCCCTTCATCTCAAGCACCGCTGAACAGGGCACCGCCGTCTCAAGCACCGCTGAACTGGGCCCTTCATCTCAAGCACCGCTGCACTGGGCCCTTCATCTCAAGCACCGCTGAACTGGGCCCTTCATCTCAAGCACCGCTCCGCTGGGCACCGCCGTCTCAAGCACCGCTGAACTGGGCCCTTCATCTCAAGCACCGCTGAACAGGGCACCGCCGTCTCAAGCACCGCTGAACAAGGCCCTTCATCTCAAGCACCGCTCCGCTGGGCACCGCCGTCTCAAGCACCGCTGAACTGGGCCCTTCATCTCAAGCACCGCTCCGCTGGGCACCGCCGTCTCAAGCACCGCTGAACTGGGCCCTTCATCTCAAGCACCGCTGCACTGGGCACCGCCTTCTCAAGCACCGCTGAACTGGGCACCGCCGTCTCAAGCACCGCTGAACAGGGCACCGCCGTCTCAAGCACCGCTGAACAGGGCCCTTCATCTCAAGCACCGCTGAACAGGGCACTGCCGTCTCAAGCACCGCTGCACTGGGCCCTTCATCTCAAGCACCGCTGAACAGGGCACCGCCGTCTCAAGCACCACTGAACAGGGCCCTTCATCTCAAGCACTGCTCCGCTGGGCACCGCCATCTCAAGCACCGCTGAACTGGGCCCTTCATCTCAAGCACCGCTCCGCTGGGCACCGCCGTCTCAAGCACCGATTGTAGGAAGTTGGCTCTGTATGTGCTATTTCAAAGTAAGGAATAGCATGCACAGAGTCCAAGGGTTCCCCTTAGAGGTAAGATAGTGGCAAAAAGAGATAATACTAATGCTCTATTTTGTGGTAGTGTGGTCGAGCAGTAGGCTTATCCAAGGAGTAGTGTTAAGCATTTGTTGTACATACACATAGACAATAAATGAGGTACACACACTCAGAGACAAATCCAGCCAATAGGTTTTTATATAGAAAAATATCTTTTCTTAGTTTATTTTAAGAACCACAGGTTCAAATTCTACATGTAATATCTCATTCGAAAGGTATTGCAGGTAAGTACTTTAGGAACTTCAAATCATCAAAATTGCATGTATACTTTTCAAGTTATTCACAAATAGCTGTTTTAAAAGTGGACACAGTGCAATTTTCACAGTTCCTAGGGGAGGTAAGTATTTGTTAGGTTAACCAGGTAAGTAAGACACTTACAGGGCTTAGTTCTTGGTCCAAGGTAGCCCACCGTTGGGGGTTCAGAGCAACCCCAAAGTCACCACACCAGCAGCTCAGGGCCGGTCAGGTGCAGAGTTCAAAGTGGTGCCCAAAACGCATAGGCTAGAATGGAGAGAAGGGGGTGCCCCGGTTCCGGTCTGCTTGCAGGTAAGTACCCGCGTCTTCGGAGGGCAGACCAGGGGGGTTTTGTAGGGCACCGGGGGGGACACAAGCCCACACAGGAATTTCACCCTCAGCAGCGCGGGGGCGGCCGGGTGCAGTGTAGAAACAAGCGTCGGGTTCGTAATGGAAGTTAATGGGAGATCTCGGGATCTCTTCAGCGCTGCAGGCAGGCAAGGGGGGGGTTCCTCGGGGAAACCTCCACTTGGGCAAGGGAGAGGGACTCCTGGGGGTCACTTCTCCAGTGAAAGTCCGGTCCTTCAGGTCCTGGGGGCTGCGGGTGCAGGGTCTCTCCCAGGCGTCGGGACTTTAGGTTCAAAGAGTCGCGGTCAGGGGAAGCCTCGGGATTCCCTCTGCAGGCGGCGCTGTGGGGGCTCAGGGGGGACAGGTTTTGGTACTCACAGTATCAGAGTAGTCCTGGGGTCCCTCCTGAGGTGTCGGATCGCCACCAGTCGAGTCGGGGTCGCCGGGTGCAGTGTTGCAAGTCTCACGCTTCTTGCGGGGAGCTTGCAGGGATCTTTAAAGCTGCTGGAAACAAAGTTGCAGCTTTTCTTGGAGCAGGTCCGCTGTCCTCGGGAGTTTCTTGTCTTTTCGAAGCAGGGGCAGTCCTCAGAGGATGTCGAGGTCGCTGGTCCCTTCGGAAGGCGTCGCTGGAGCAGGATCTTTGGAAGGCAGGAGACAGGCCGGTGAGTTTCTGGAGCCAAGGCAGTTGTCGTCTTCTGGTCTTCCTCTGCAGGGGTTTTCAGCTAGGCAGTCCTTCTTCTTGTAGTTGCAGGAATCTAATTTTCTAGGGTTCAGGGTAGCCCTTAAATACTAAATTTAAGGGCGTGTTTAGGTCTGGGGGGTTAGTAGCCAATGGCTACTAGCCCTGAGGGTGGGTACACCCTCTTTGTGCCTCCTCCCAAGGGGAGGGGGTCACAATCCTAACCCTATTGGGGGAATCCTCCATCTGCAAGATGGAGGATTTCTAAAAGTTAGAGTCACTTCAGCTCAGGACACCTTAGGGGCTGTCCTGACTGGTCAGTGACTCCTCCTTGTTTTTCTCATTATCTTCTCCGGCCTTGCCGCCAAAAGTGGGGCCTGGCCGGAGGGGGCGGGCAACTCCACTAGCTGGAGTGTCCTGCTGGGTTGGCACAAAGGAGGTGAGCCTTTGAGGCTCACCGCCAGGTGTGACAATTCCTGCCTGGGGGAGGTGTTAGCATCTCCACCCAGTGCAGGCTTTGTTACTGGCCTCAGAGTGACAAAGGCACTCTCCCCATGGGGCCAGCAACATGTCTCGGTTTGTGGCAGGCTGCTAAAACTAGTCAGCCTACACAGATAGTCGGTTAAGTTTCAGGGGGCACCTCTAAGGTGCCCTCTGTGGTGTATTTTACAATAAAATGTACACTGGCATCAGTGTGCATTTATTGTGCTGAGAAGTTTGATACCAAACTTCCCAGTTTTCAGTGTAGCCATTATGGTGCTGTGGAGTTCGTGTTTGACAGACTCCCAGACCATATACTCTTATGGCTACCCTGCACTTACAATGTCTAAGGTTTTGTTTAGACACTGTAGGGGTACCATGCTCATGCACTGGTACCCTCACCTATGGTATAGTGCACCCTGCCTTAGGGCTGTAAGGCCTGCTAGAGGGGTGTCTTACCTATACTGCATAGGCAGTGAGAGGCTGGCATGGCACCCTGAGGGGAGTGCCATGTCGACTTACTCGTTTTGTCCTCACTAGCACACACAAGCTGGCAAGCAGTGTGTCTGTGCTGAGTGAGAGGTCTCCAGGGTGGCATAAGACATGCTGCAGCCCTTAGAGACCTTCCTTGGCATCAGGGCCCTTGGTACTAGAAGTACCAGTTACAAGGGACTTATCTGAATGCCAGGGTGTGCCAATTGTGGATACAATGGTACATTTTAGGTGAAGGAACACTGGTGCTGGGGCCTGGTTAGCAGGGTCCCAGCACACTTCTCAGTCAAGTCAGCATCAGTATCAGGCAAAAAGTGGGGGGTAACTGCAACAGGGAGCCATTTCTTTACACAAGCCCCCCCCAGCCCACAGGCCAGGAGACTCAGCCCAAGCTGGGAGAGTCTCCCTAGTCTGTCAGGCGAGGAAGAGTAGGAGAAATAGGCTGGTTAGTTGCAGGGCCTACTCTGCCTTACATCCTTCTGTTCAGGTCATTCCCTTTGGGGAACTGACCCACTTCCACAGTGATAGGACCTAGTCTGAATTGCCTCTTGTCTGCCTCTTCAATGTCTCCACCCATTCTTTCTATCTTGGTCTTAGAGGTATCCACCTCTGCTAACCTTATCTTGGCCAGGGTTACCCCTAGCTTACCCAGAGAGGTTACCCAGAGCTGGAGTAACCCCACCATGACCAATAGGGTCAGGGGGCCTAACTTGCTATTTGGCATGGGGTCAGACCACCATGCTAAGGATAGTGCAGCCATAAAGGCTAACACCCAGCAGAGGCCACTGACAGCTGTCAGTGCCCAGAACCACACCTTTAGCTCTTCACCTAAAAGGGAAGGGGCTAAGTTACAGGCTTCTTTGGGTTCAGGTTGCCTGTCTGCTGTATTGGAGTGGGGGGTTACCACATCTTGTAGTAAACACCCTTCTTCCACTCTTTCTTCTGTTAGCTGAGGAGCCACCCACTCAGGTTTAACAGTTGCCTGACTAGCCAGGACTTCTTGTGGGTCAGGTTGGACTTTATCAGGGCCATTTTTGGAGTTCTCCCCTACTGGAGCAGAATCTCCTTGGCTTGCTGTAACCTTGGCTAAAGGTTGTCCACCCTTCCTACTCTGTTTTCTTTTCTTCTTTTTCTGGGGCCTGCTTGCATTTACTGCAGAGGCAGGACTTCCAGAATCCTTGGGAGAGGACTGGCACTGGACCAGTTCCTCTCTTGAGCTCTGACTAACCTCTGGGTAGTCATTTCCAAGGAGACAATCAAGGGGGAGGTCTGTACTGACTACTACCCTTCTCCAGCTAAGAGTGCCACCCACTTCTATGGGCACTAAAGCCACAGGCCTCTTAGTGACCCTGTCTAGGCTAACTCTTACCCTGGCAGTCTCACCTGGGATGTACTGGTTTGAGAGCACCAGCCTGTCATGCACAATAGTGTGACTGGCACAAGTGTCTCTCAGGGCAGTGGTTGGGATTCCATTCACCAGTAGGTGGTGGAAGTGTCTACTTCCCTCTGGAATCTCCAACTCACCTGTTGGGCCCTGTTTCCAGTTGAAGGCTAGGAAGACCTCCTCATCTGAGGAGTCATCTCCCATGGCTACACTGGTTACCCCTGGAATTTTGTTCTGGGGTTTGTTTTTGGGACAAGAAGTGTCCTTGGTGTGGTGCCCAGACTGTTTACAGTTGTGGCACCATGCCTTAGTGGCATCCCAGTTCTTACCCTGGTACCCACCTTTGTTTTGGGTTGTGTCTTGGGGCCCACCCACCTGTTCTGGTTTTTGGGGGCCTACAGAGGACTCTTTTTCTTTGTTTCTAGTATCACCCACTTTCTCCTGGGGAGTTTTTGTAACCCCTTTCTTTTGGTCACCCCCAGTGGAAGTTTTGGTTACTCTAGTCTTGACCCAGTGGTCTGCCTTCTTTCCCAATTCTTGGGGAGAAATTGGACCTAGGTCTACCAGATACTGATGCAACTTTTCATTGAAGCAGTTACTTAAAATGTGTTCTTTCATAAACAAATTATAAAGCCCAACATAGTTACACACTTCATTTCCAGTTAACCAACCATCCAGTGTTTTGACTGAGTAGTCTACAAAATCAACCCAGGTCTGGCTCGAGGATTTTTGAGCCCCCCTGAATCTAATTCTATACTCCTCAGTGGAGAATCCAAAGCCCTCAATCAGGGTACCCTTCATGAGGTCATAAGATTCTGCATCTTTTCCAGAGAGTGTGAGGAGTCTATCCCTACACTTTCCAGTGAACATTTCCCAAAGGAGAGCACCCCAGTGAGATCTGTTCACTTTTCTGGTTACACAAGCCCTCTCAAAAGCTGTGAACCATTTGGTGATGTCATCACCATCTTCATATTTTGTTACAATCCCTTTGGGGATTTTTAGGATGTCAGGAGAATCTCTGACCCTATTTAAGTTGCTGCCACCATTGATGGGACCTAGGCCCATCTCTTTTCTTTCCCTTTCTATGGCTAGGAGCTGCTTTTCCAAAGCCAATCTTTTGACCATCCTGGCTAACAGGGGGTCATCCTCACTGAGAGCATCCTCAGTGATTTCAGAAATGCTGGACCCTCCTGTGAGGGAAGCAACATTTCTGACTATCATTTTTGGAGACAGGGCTTGAGAGGCCCTGGTCTCCCTATTTAGGACTGGAAGGGGGGAATTGCCCTCCAAGTCACTAATTTCTTCCTCTGTGAAGTCATCCTCAGAGGGGTTGGCTTTTTCAAACTCTGCCAACAGCTCCTGGAGCTGAATTTTGGTAGGTCTGGAGCCAATGGTTATTTTCTTTATATTACAGAGAGACCTTAGCTCCCTCATCTTAAGATGGAGGTAAGGTGTGGTGTCGAGTTCCACCACATTCATCTCTGTATCAGACATTATTTTGCTAAAAGTTGGAAGACTTTTTAAAGAATCTAAAACTGTTTCTAGAATCTAATTTCAAACCTTTAACAAACTTTTAAACTCTAAAAGACAATGCTAAACAGGGACTTAACACACAAGGCCCTAGCAGGACTTTTAAGAATTTAGAAAAATTTCAAATTGCAAAAATGAATTTCTAATGACAATTTTGGAATTTGTCGTGTGATCAGGTATTGGCTGAGTAGTCCAGCAAATGCAAAGTCTTGTATCCCACCGCTGCCACCAATGTAGGAAGTTGGCTCTGTATGTGCTATTTCAAAGTAAGGAATAGCATGCACAGAGTCCAAGGGTTCCCCTTAGAGGTAAGATAGTGGCAAAAAGAGATAATACTAATGCTCTATTTTGTGGTAGTGTGGTCGAGCAGTAGGCTTATCCAAGGAGTAGTGTTAAGCATTTGTTGTACATACACATAGACAATAAATGAGGTACACACACTCAGAGACAAATCCAGCCAATAGGTTTTTATATAGAAAAATATCTTTTCTTAGTTTATTTTAAGAACCACAGGTTCAAATTCTACATGTAATATCTCATTCGAAAGGTATTGCAGGTAAGTACTTTAGGAACTTCAAATCATCAAAATTGCATGTATACTTTTCAAGTTATTCACAAATAGCTGTTTTAAAAGTGGACACAGTGCAATTTTCACAGTTCCTAGGGGAGGTAAGTATTTGTTAGGTAAACCAGGTAAGTAAGACACTTACAGGGCTTAGTTCTTGGTCCAAGGTAGCCCACCGTTGGGGGTTCAGAGCAACCCCAAAGTCACCACACCAGCAGCTCAGGGCCGGTCAGGTGCAGAGTTCAAAGTGGTGCCCAAAACGCATAGGCTAGAATGGAGAGAAGGGGGTGCCCCGGTTCCGGTCTGCTTGCAGGTAAGTACCCGTGTCTTCGGAGGGCAGACCAGGGGGGTTTTGTAGGGCACCGGGGGGGACACAAGCCCACACAGGAATTTCACCCTCAGCAGCGCGGGGGCGGCCGGGTGCAGTGTAGAAACAAGCGTCGGGTTCGTAATGGAAGTTAATGGGAGATCTCGGGATCTCTTCAGCGCTGCAGGCAGGCAAGGGGGGGGTTCCTCGGGGAAACCTCCACTTGGGCAAGGGAGAGGGACTCCTGGGGGTCACTTCTCCAGTGAAAGTCCGGTCCTTCAGGTCCTGGGGGCTGCGGGTGCAGGGTCTCTCCCAGGCGTCGGGACTTTAGGTTCAAAGAGTCGCGGTCAGGGGAAGCCTCGGGATTCCCTCTGCAGGCGGCGCTGTGGGGGCTCAGGGGGGACAGGTTTTGGTACTCACAGTATCAGAGTAGTCCTGGGGTCCCTCCTGAGGTGTCGGATCGCCACCAGTCGAGTCGGGGTCGCCGGGTGCAGTGTTGCAAGTCTCACGCTTCTTGCGGGGAGCTTGCAGGGATCTTTAAAGCTGCTGGAAACAAAGTTGCAGCTTTTCTTGGAGCAGGTCCGCTGTCCTCAGGAGTTTCTTGTCTTTTCGAAGCAGGGGCAGTCCTCAGAGGATGTCGAGGTCGCTGGTCCCTTCGGAAGGCGTCGCTGGAGCAGGATCTTTGGAAGGCAGGAGACAGGCCGGTGAGTTTCTGGAGCCAAGGCAGTTGTCGTCTTCTGGTCTTCCTCTGCAGGGGTTTTCAGCTAGGCAGTCCTTCTTCTTGTAGTTGCAGGAATCTAATTTTCTAGGGTTCAGGGTAGCCCTTAAATACTAAATTTAAGGGCGTGTTTAGGTCTGGGGGGTTAGTAGCCAATGGCTACTAGCCCTGAGGGTGGGTACACCCTCTTTGTGCCTCCTCCCAAGGGGAGGGGGTCACAATCCTAACCCTATTGGGGGAATCCTCCATCTGCAAGATGGAGGATTTCTAAAAGTTAGAGTCACTTCAGCTCAGGACACCTTAGGGGCTGTCCTGACTGGTCAGTGACTCCTCCTTGTTTTTCTCATTATCTTCTCCGGCCTTGCCGCCAAAAGTGGGGCCTGGCCGGAGGGGGCGGGCAACTCCACTAGCTGGAGTGTCCTGCTGGGTTGGCACAAAGGAGGTGAGCCTTTGAGGCTCACCGCCAGGTGTGACAATTCCTGCCTGGGGGAGGTGTTAGCATCTCCACCCAGTGCAGGCTTTGTTACTGGCCTCAGAGTGACAAAGGCACTCTCCCCATGGGGCCAGCAACATGTCTCGGTTTGTGGCAGGCTGCTAAAACTAGTCAGCCTACACAGATAGTCGGTTAAGTTTCAGGGGGCACCTCTAAGGTGCCCTCTGTGGTGTATTTTACAATAAAATGTACACTGGCATCAGTGTGCATTTATTGTGCTGAGAAGTTTGATACCAAACTTCCCAGTTTTCAGTGTAGCCATTATGGTGCTGTGGAGTTCGTGTTTGACAGACTCCCAGACCATATACTCTTATGGCTACCCTGCACTTACAATGTCTAAGGTTTTGTTTAGACACTGTAGGGGTACCATGCTCATGCACTGGTACCCTCACCTATGGTATAGTGCACCCTGCCTTAGGGCTGTAAGGCCTGCTAGAGGGGTGTCTTACCTATACTGCATAGGCAGTGAGAGGCTGGCATGGCACCCTGAGGGGAGTGCCATGTCGACTTACTCGTTTTGTCCTCACTAGCACACACAAGCTGGCAAGCAGTGTGTCTGTGCTGAGTGAGAGGTCTCCAGGGTGGCATAAGACATGCTGCAGCCCTTAGAGACCTTCCTTGGCATCAGGGCCCTTGGTACTAGAAGTACCAGTTACAAGGGACTTATCTGAATGCCAGGGTGTGCCAATTGTGGATACAATGGTACATTTTAGGTGAAGGAACACTGGTGCTGGGGCCTGGTTAGCAGGGTCCCAGCACACTTCTCAGTCAAGTCAGCATCAGTATCAGGCAAAAAGTGGGGGGTAACTGCAACAGGGAGCCATTTCTTTACACCGATGAACAGGGCACCGCCGTCTCAAGCACCGCTGAACTGGGCCTTTCATCTCAAGCACCGCTCCGCTGGGCACCGCCGTCTCAAGCACCGCTGAACTGGGCCCTTCATCTCAAGCACCGCTGCACTGGGCACCGCCTTCTCAAGCACCGCTGAACTGGGCACCGCCGTCTCAAGCACCGCTGAACAGGGCACCGCCGTCTCAAGCACCGCTGAACAGGGCCCTTCATCTCAAGCACCGCTGAACAGGGCACTGCCGTCTCAAGCACCGCTGCACTGGGCCCTTCATCTCAAGCACCGCTGAACAGGGCACCGCCGTCTCAAGCACCGCTGAACAGGGCCCTTCATCTCAAGCACTGCTCCGCTGGGCACCGCCATCTCAAGCACCGCTGAACTGGGCCCTTCATCTCAAGCACCGCTCCGCTGGGCACCGCCGTCTCAAGCACCGATGAACAGGGCACCGCCGTCTCAAGCACCGCTGAACTGGGCCTTTCATCTCAAGCACCGCTGGCCCATTGGCGGAAGGGGCAGTGCCGCATCTGTGTCGGGCAGGGCTGCACGAAGCACTCTGGGCACCAGTCCCCCTCCAGAACCAGTGGACACTGTCATCCACTTGAGAGACTGTGGCTTTGCACTCCCCAGGATGGTACAGTGGGCAAGCCACCCACTGTATGGACTTGTGAGACTGTGGCTTTGCACTCCCCAGGATGGTACAGTGGGCAAGCCACCCACTGTATGGACTTGAGAGACTGTGGCTTTGCACTCCCCAGGATGGTACAGTGGGCAACCCACCCACTGTATGGACTTGAGAGACTGTGGCTTTGCACTCCCCAGGATGTAACAGTGGGCAAAGCACCCACTGTATGGACTTGTGAGACTGTGGCTTTGCACTCCCCAGGATGGTACAGTGGGCAAACCACCCACTGTATGGACTTGAGAGACTGTGGCTTTGCACTCCCCAGGATGGGACAGTGGCCATGGAGGCCCCTCGTGGATCTGGCGTCGTGTACTCATGTGGCTGAGGTGCCCCCCCTTCCCTTCCCCCTGAGGTGCCTGTAGTTTTTCTATCTGATGCCCCTGCAGTGTTCTCTCCGTTGGTGTCAGGTATCCTGTGTGGGCCTTGCCCATGTGATTTGGGCCCAGTGGTCCACGGACAATGACTGCTAAAAGTATCGGACTTTGAATATTTATGTATATATTAGTTTTAAATGTGTGATATTTTTATATGCCAATAATACAATATATTCAACTGTTTATGATCATTTCATTTTGTCTTTGCATTCTTCCGGGGGGTTTGGGGGTTGTAACAGTGATGTATTGCTATGCATTGATGTGTGTGTTGTAGTGGGTGAGGGTGGTGGTGGGTGTGTAGCGTATGTGTGCCCGTAATATTTTCTCCTCCCCCCTCCCCTGTGTCGTAGGTGCAGTACTCACCGTAGTCTTCTGCGCCGGCGTTCGTGCTCCTGGTAGAGGAGCAGGAATACAATAGCTGGTAGGATGTGTAGTTCGGGTTCCATGCTGTCCAGATTCCTCGTGGGGTGTATGGAGGTGAGCGTTTTCCGTTTGAAATGTCTGTTTCCGCTGTGTTTTTATCGGTGGGGCTACCGCCCCGGAAAAGGTGGCGGATTAATGGGTTGTGATAGGGTGGGCGGTACATTGACTCCCGCCTGTCTGTTGGCGGTGACCGCCGCATTGTTTGTTTGTCCCGTCGTGGCGGTCGGAGTGTTAATGTGGCGGTCTCTGTTGGCGGTTTCCGCCAGGGTCAGAATTCCATTTTTTTAACCACCAGCCTGTTGGCGGGTTAGCCGCCGCTTTAACACCGACCGCCAGGGTTGGAATGACCCCCATAGTCAGTCAAATGTATAGGGAGGTAGAATACTTGTGCTCCATGTGTGGACAAACAAAAGTCTACCTTGCACACATGATACAAATGTCCAATCTACATCAGGGGGACAAATCTAACATGATACATGTTGACATTGGCCAAACCAAGATTAAATACTTACCATATTAAACAAAACACAATGCAATGACACCCCAACTGGATTACGACCCCTATATTGATCCAGGGACATCTACCCTTGTCCTGGTTGACACTAGCACTGCCCAAAAATCAGATCTTAACAACCATAGCAAATGAAACAGCAATCAGGATGAACCATACACAACTGCTTATTTCATACATCATAAATTACTCAAGAACAGCAAAAAGATTGAAAAGTAATGGCAGGACAAATGTGTACCCAAACAAAACACCTTGGATGTATTAACTCCAGAGTAATGAGAATTAAAGGCCACTGGCCAGTCCATTAGTAAGTCTCAGTACAGTGCTGGGCTCCAGCTTGACTCTGATCAGTGTCAAAGAATCTCCACAGAAAATGGGCATCAAGTGGACATACACAACAAACAACATGACCTACTTGATTACTGAACTCAGCCATGTGTTGGCCCTGGAGAGTTAATTGTTTCTGGACTGTACTCTGTTGTATCCTAGGTCACTGAGCCAATAGGCATGGCACATCAGCATGCGTCAACTACACAATCAACACAAACAATTACTTATCTTCTGTGTCACACATGATCCATCTCCAATCTTCAGGGGGAAATGGTAGACTATAGCACATTAACCTGGCAAAGTATCAGGCAGAAATATGCACAGGACTCATCCCCTTGTAGCTGCTTTGCTCCCCTCAAATGCCCATCAAGTTCGGGAAAGGCCAATGCCAGAATCCGGGCCATTAGGGGTGGTCGGGATCCTACCTGCGCCCTGCCCATGTTGAGAAGACAGCCCCAGCTGGACCTCTGTGATCATCTTAGCCCAGCGTCTCAGGTCCTCTCACCTCTACCAAAAGTGGGCACTCTGCTGACTATGGACCCCCAGGGTCTGCACCTTCCGGGCGATGGCTTGCCAAATCCCTTTCTTCTGATGGGTATTGGCCTGTATGGACAAAAGAGACAAATTAAAAGGTTACAAATCCATTTTTTGGCCACATGGTTGCATTACACACATTTCAGAAACACCAAGTACAACAATTGTGTAATTCTCGACAAACCACAAGTGTAAAGCACATATGCTGATAAAGAAGAGGGCATGACTATATACTTTTGGAGTCATCTGCAGCCCAACCCACTACCGTGCTCATGGCCTACACTAGCTAAGCAAGCATACTGGCATCAGGTAGACCAGGCTCAAGCAACATGTCCTGTGATGTGAGCCACAGTGAAACACAGCACACCATTGTGGCATCCTGAAGGGTAAAGTCCTTGAGCCTGTCTGGACAGACACATGTACATCCAGCCACACTGACTCAACTCACAGAGTCCCTACAGGCACTACCATAGTCCAGACCTCACCCTAAGATTTAAATGACAATGACAGGGCTTCCTTGAGTGGAAGAAGTAGTCTCCTCCCTGTGCATGTGTGGACATGTGGGCTACCCAATGTAAACTTATACCACTTCAGGGTGGGTTTGTGTAATATGTTTTTGTAGCACAGAGCCCACCTTTTATTATATGTGGCAATCCTACAGAGATGGCATTCAACATACTAAGGTATGGTTAGTCTGATTCATTTCATGTCACTAAGTTAATGAGTCACATGCCGTGCCCTCCCTGGAGTCAACCAACTATCTGCAATATTGGTTTGTCACGTGTGCAATATGTCTGTACTGGACAATATAACTTATATAAAGGTCACAACAGAGCTGTGGGAGTAAGGGACCTGTCATACATTAATGGCACCCATTGACAATAAGTCAAACTGCACATATGAACTAGGCCAGGGGGTTACCTTAGTTACCATTCCTAATGTAGTTAATGGACAGAGATCTTGAGGCAATGTCTTGCCACTGGAGATGCGATTTGGCCACATGCCAGGATCTGTAGGTCTACGGGGAGTGGGCCTGGTGCCACAGTTGCATAGTCACAGTAACTCACCACAGCCTTGCCTATGTCCAATACTAGGAGATACATTTGACAGGCCCTGGCCTCTGCAGGCTGAGCATACAGAATCTACATTACACTCACATTTCCATCACTTCCATGCTCGGCAGTACATCATGTGCCCATTCTCTATGTAGATTGTTTCTTGTGTGGCACTCTGAAGGGCACAGTGAGTTTTATATGGTTCTGATTCAACACTCTGGCAAGGCCAGATGTGGGCCTAGTACTCTGTGGCACTATGCACTTTGTTTATAAGATCCTCAAATGACTCAAAAAGTAGACATACACAGCTCATGCTGCGATGCACATATTTGTCATTTTACATTTACAATCATCATATCCAAAGACATGTAATTGTAAAGTCTCTTGCCTAGATAAATGAATGCAACACAAGGAGGATCTAGGCCTTTTCACACATCACACAACAAAGCACAATGTTAATGGGAAATACATAGAGTACTTTCTCCACAACCAGCACCATGTACATCCCATGTATGGCACACAAAATATGACAATAGGCACCGAAAGGTCTAACTGGCACACAGAGGCACATTGTAGCCTATGAGGAAGGAAAAGATGCCTAAGAGAGTCAAATATGGCTATGAGGTTATTACCTGCTCATCTGGTGAGTCATAGAGCTGGCCATACAGAGGAAGGACCTCCTCAACAAGACCCTCTCCAGTTCCTCAGAAGAGAAGGCAGAGACCCTTTCACCTGCTTGACCTGTCATGATTGCTCCCAGAGGTGGCACTGTCAAAGCCCAGCTCACCTGAGTTCTTGTTCAGTTCTGATGGAGGTTGAAGACAATCCGACCCCACCCTGAAACTGCTTGTTCCAGCACACTAGTTTTTAAAACAGTGCACTAAGAACAGAAGCTCAAGGGAAGGGGGGAAGTGGATAAAATAAAAAAAAGAGACAACACCGTTCTTGCGTTTCCACTGTTGAAGTGCTGCACAAATCTGCGGCCCTTTCTGACTTCTGTAGAAACTGGTGCCTAATGAAACATAAATAAAGAACAGATAAGTGCAACCTATTCCTAAATGGGTTCCTGACTATCTCTTTATTTATTAGAAATTCTCTTCTAAAAGTACCTCTTGGATCCTGGTCTCTAGTTTCCAGGTTTGGAATGTGTTACTGCTCTGGGATGTGTTTTCTATTACTGTAAAGCTTCTAAAACATTAAACAAATACCGTTATCAGAATTACCAATATCAAACATTCCTCATAATATAACTAAAGCCTAAATTCCCAATAGCAGACTCACTTTTCCCATATTTCCAGAATCTTTTATAAAACAAATACTGTACTTTTACATCAAAATACAGCATGTAATTTGTGCAAGTCCTTGATTTACTGTTTGCCTTGCTGTTAATGGTTTTCACTGTTCGATTCTTAAAAGTTCCATTAAAAAAAAACAATGTTTGTTTACAAAGTTCCGCAAAGTATTCTTGTAACAAAGGGTTTGAATCACAATGTTCGTGGAAGGTATCTTGTTTCCAATTGTCTATACACGAATCCAGAAATTGTTGTCAAAGTTCTTTCAGGTAATAAAAAGTTTTCTTTTGCAGGTTGCTCGTAGGAGAGAGGCTGAGGCAAGGAGGAACCGGAAACCAGAAGAAGGAAGAGCCAGCAGCTGCGCCCATTGAAGCCAATGAAAGTCAGGAGTGTCAGCGCCGAGGGATCTGTTCTCAGGTAAGCGGGAGGGAGACGAGCATAAGCACTGGGTGAGGCTCGGGGGCTGCCTTTTATAGACAGGGCTGGGTGTGGTTTGAAGAGCTGGGTGTGGTTTGAAGGGCTGGGTGTGGTCCTCACATGCTGCACATGTTCTTGAAAGGTGTGCAGAGCTGGGTGTGGTTTGAAGAGCTGGGTGTGGTCCTCACATGCTGCACATGTTCTTGAAAGGTGTGCAGAGTTTCAGTTATTATGCAAATGAGTTGAATTAACACATGGCCTAGGGAGGAGTGTTTTAAAGAAGCCTTGGTAAAAGCAAGGCCCAATGTGTAAACAAAACAGCACATTAAACAACATACACAGAAGCCTAGGGGGGGGAAGGTGAGATAACAAGAAAGGCTTTCAATAGTAAGTTTAAAAGGGAGCTATTACAGAACCCACTAGTGCAGTGAGAGGGGACATGCTCTTTGCTGTGCACAAACCCTAACAGTTGCTCCCCTCAAAGGCCCTCCTACAGGACGGGGTTTTCCTGGATTTTTTAAATAAAACCGTCTAATCAGCTGTGGGGCATGTACATATGATGCTGGTTCCCATGAATTCTCAGATTCATCATATCCTTTCCATTCTACTAAATAAAACAGACGTCCACTAATTCTTTTTGAGTCTTTTATGCTTTTCACTTCATATTCTAGATTTCCCTTAATTGGTATGGGTGGAGGTGGTGGTTCAGGTCGGGTTTTTGGGTTGTACGGCTTAAGCAAGGACACATGGAATGTAGTATGTACTGGATATTCTTTTGGTAAATCTAATTTTACTGTTACCGGGTTTACTATGGCAGTTATACTAAAGGGTCCAATGAAACGTGGTTGCAGCTTTCGGGATCCCTCTATGTTTAGGTTCCTTGTGGAGAGCCATACCTTGTCACCAATTTTATACATTGGGGCCTCAGATCTGTGTTTGTCTGCTTGTCTTTTCATGCTTTCCTTGTACTTTAATAAATGTTTCCTGGCTTTGTCTTGTATGTCACCTAACCTCGTTTGTCTATCCGTTACTGTAGGTAACAGGGAATCTTCTAACAAAATGGGTATAGCTCTTGGATGATACCCCTGCAAGAAATAGAATGGTGAGCAAAGTAGAGCTGAATGCTCAGTATTATTATAAACAAACTCCGCTACGGGGAGAGCTTCCAACCATTCACTAGAATAATCAGCCAATAAACAACGTAGCGTTTGAAGTAAGGTTTGTTCAGTCGTTCAGTCTGTCCATCTGTCTCTGGGTGGAAAGCAGTGGATAATGCCACATCTATTTTCAGTTTTTCACATAATTTTTTCCAAAATCTAGAGTTGAACTGGCTCCCTCGGTCTGACACCACTTTGCTTGGCAAACCATGTAAACGCACAATTTCCCTTATAAAAATATCGGCAAATTCTGCCGCCGTGGGTAATTTCCGTAATGGTACAAAATGTGCCATTTTAGATAAAAAATCCACTATAACCAACACTGTTGTGAAAGATTTTACAGGTGGTAAACCTACAATAAAGTCTACGCTCACAGTATGCCAAGGTTGTTTGGGTGTTGGCATTGGTATTAACAAGCCGTCAGGGGCCTTATGAGAAGATTTATGTCTTGCACAAATTGGACAGGTAGTGACAAATTGCTTAATGTCCTTTCTTATAGTGTCCCACCAAAAGTGTTTTTGCACATTTTCCAGGGTTTTTACCCAACCAGGATGACCTGCCAACCGTGAGTCGTGATGCCAAATTATCACCTGTGTTTGTAATTCAGAGGTGGGCACTAACAGCATGTTGTTGTGATACAATAAACCTCGTTGTATTGTGTTATGGGAATCCTTTAACCAATCCTGAGGTGCTATTTGCATGTGTGCATTATATAGATCTGTGATGAAATCCTTCTGTTGTACTGGTGCCAAAAACTTTTGGGGAGGAATAATGGGTTCTCCTATTTTATCTTGTTTCATGTCTGAGGTATGTCCGTATCTAGATAACACATCAGATTGAATTTGTTGTGCACCTGGTCTATAGGTTATTACAAAGTCAAATGTGCTAAAAAAATTTAACCAGCGCATCTGACGTGGTGTTAGTGCTTTAAGTGATCAAAAAAACTGTAGGATCCTGTGGTCAGAAAAGATTGTAATTGGGTACTTGGCTCCCATTAAATGGTGCCTCCATTCTGAAAAGGCTACTTTGATAGCTAGTAGTTCCCTTTCAGCCACAGTGTAATTTTGTTCAGCTGGTAATAACTTTTTGGAATAGAAGGCTATAGGATGTAACTGGCCATCTACTGCATCTCGTTGAGAGAGAACTCCTCCTAGAGCTACTTGTGAAGCATCCGCTTCAACAAAAAAGGGCAAGTCAGGATCAGGATGTTTCAGAATTGGGGCTGAAGTGAATTTTTGTTTTAGGAGTTGAAAGGCGTGTGCCGCCTCATCAGTCCAAAGAAATCGTTGCCCTTTCCGCAAGAAGGTAGTTATTGGGGCCGCAATGTCTGCAAAATGTGCAATAAACCTCCTATAAAAATTGGCGAAACCCAGAAATTTCCGAATATCTTTTACAGAGGATGGTTCTGGCCAATCAGCAATAGCACTGATTTTCTTTACATCCATAGTTATTCCTTGAGGTGACAGGCAGTATCCTAAAAAGTCCACCTTGCTGACATTAAAAGTACACTTTTCTAACTTAGCAAAAAGATGATTTTCTTTTAACTTTGATAATACTGCACGAACATGTTGGGTATGTTCTTCTGAGTTCTTAGAGTAAATGAGGATGTCGTCTATGTATACTATGACACAAACGTCCAGGAATTCGTGTAGGACCTCATTTATAAAGAACTGAAAGGCCGCAGGGGCATTACATAACCCAAAGGGCATTACTGTGTACTCAAATAAACCAAACTTTGTCTTGAAAGCTGTCTTCCACTCATCCCCCTCTTTTACTCGGACAAGGTGGTAAGCTCCCCGCAGATCTAGTTTAGTGTATACAGTAGAATGTCTTAATTGATCCAACAACACAGGTATTAGAGGAAGAGGATATTTATTCTTTATTGTAGCCTTATTTAGTCCTCTATAATCGATACACGCGCGCAGGGATTTATCCGGCTTCGGGATAAAAAAGAGTGGAGATGACACCGGAGATGTGGAATGACGGATGAACCCAGACTGTAGTAGGTCATCTAGGTAGGTTCTTAAGTATCTGGTTTCTTCGTCAGTCAAAGCATACACTCTGTTATTAGGTAAAGGGGCACCTGGGATAAGATCTATACGACAGTCATAAGACCGATGTGGGGGCAACACACTAGCCTTTATTGGATCAAAGACGTCTTTAAAGTCAGAATATTCAGGAGGGAGACTTGGTTCATCTTGTGTAAGACTAGCACAGTGTAATACTGTGCTCTGTTCTGTACCTGCTTTTTGATAGCAATTGGTTCAACAGAAAGAGGAATCCAAAGTAACAGTTCTATTCACCCAATCAATTTTTGGGTTATGAGTTGTTAACCAGGGTACCCCGAGAATCAAACTAAAATTAGGAGTATCTATCAGATCAAAGCTAATCACCTCTGTGTGCCCGTTCTGACAGACCATAACAAGTGGACTTGTTTGTTTTGTGATTAATCCAGAGGTCAATTCTGACCCATCCACTGCACATACTGCTTCTGGACAAGGTTTTAGGCACATAGGAAGTCCTAAGTTTTCAGCTAACTTATTATCCACAAAATTTCCTGTCGCGCCTGAGTCCAGTAGGACAGGGAGAGAATGCCTCACTTGGGTAGTAACAATTAAAACGACCTGAATTATGAAATGTCTAGGTATGTGCGGTACCCTGAAGGCTGCAGCATTAGAGGTTTGATTAAGATGTTTTCTCGAACAAGTAACCTCTCCCCTTGTCGAGCTTAATCGTTTCCCTGATTCAGTTGAGGAGGTGGAGGAAACAGCACCCTTTCGTGGAGTTTTAGGCTTTACTGGACATTCTCTGGCAAAGTGACCTGCCCTGCCACAATATAAACATAATTGAAGTTTTCTCCTTCTTTCTTTTTCCTCTGATGTGAGTGGACCTCTGAGTGTCCCTATTTGCATAGGCTCTGGTTCAGGGAGTTTATTATCTGTGTCTTTCTTCTCGTGTCTAATAAAAGTTAACCGTGATTCCAGTTTGTATTTATCTCCCTTTCTTTCTCCTAATCTATGTTCTAATTTCACAACTAAATCTACAAAGTCCGAATAGTCTTCTGGCAAATCAACTATATGAGCCAGCGCGTCTTTTAACTCGTCTCTCAAACCTTTATAAAAAAGGGAGACACGCTTTTCTTCTGGCCACTGTGTCTCGGTGAGTAAACAATTAAAACTAGTGAGATAGGTCAATAAATCCTTGTTGCCTTGTTCAAGATTTAAAAGCTCATTATCACTTGCCTGCATGAAAGTGTGTTTTGCAAAAAGGCTGGTCATGCTACGTTTAAATTGATTCCAATTATGGAGGATGGGATCATCTCTTTCCACAAAAGGAATTGACCAATTGGCTGCTGTGCCACCCAAATAAGACAAGACGAATGCCACTTTCGTATCTTCAGTAGGGAATTGTTGTGGCTTACAAACGAAGTGTAATTGACATTGATGGATAAAAACATGGAATTTGTTACTATCTCCATGAAAACGTTCAGGTGCTGCTAAGGGCACAGCATTAGGAACATTAACAGTAACCTCAACTGGGGGAGGCAAAGTTGTATGTTTCGATGGCGCCCCTGTCTCTGAGGAGGTTTTAAACAAAGGCGTAAAAGCTGTGTTCCACTGAGATCCCCTAAATTTATACCTGCTTAAATCCTGTTTTAAAGAGGTATTCTCCATCTTTAATCTCTCTATTTCCTCTTGCATATGTTGCAAGATGCCAGACACTGATTCATTATGAGCCAAGTCCTCATTTAGGGCCTGCACCATATCCGTGACGTCAATGCCCTCTATTTCTTCCCCGGTATTCATCGTCCACCAGAACTGACATTTTTTAAGGCTTGTGCTTCTGTCAAAACCCAGCTCACCTGAGTTCTTGTTCAGTTCTGATGGAGGTTGAAGACAATCCGACCCCACCCTGAAACTGCTTGTTCCAGCACACTAGTTTTTAAAACAGTGCACTAAGAACAGAAGCTCAAGGGAAGGGGGGAAGTGGATAAAATAAAAAAAAGAGACAACACCGTTCTTGCGTTTCCACTGTTGAAGTGCTGCACAAATCTGCGGCCCTTTCTGACTTCTGTAGAAACTGGTGCCTAATGAAACATAAATAAAGAACAGATAAGTGCAACCTGTTCCTAAATGGGTTCCTGACTATCTCTTTATTTATTAGAAATTCTCTTCTAAAAGTACCTCTTGGATCCTGGTCTCTAGTTTCCAGGTTTGGAATGTGTTACTGCTCTGGGATGTGTTTTCTATTACTGTAAAGCTTCTAAAACATTAAACAAATACCGTTATCAGAATTACCAATATCAAACATTCCTCATAATATAACTAAAGCCTAAATTCCCAATAGCAGACTCACTTTTCCCATATTTCCAGAATCTTTTATAAAACAAATACTGTACTTTTACATCAAAATACAGCATGTAATTTGTGCAAGTCCTTGATTTACTGTTTGCCTTGCTGTTAATGGTTTCCACTGTTCGATTCTTAAAAGTTCCATTAAAAAAAACCAATGTTTGTTTACAAAGTTCCGCAAAGTATTCTTGTAACAAAGGGTTTGAATCACAATGTTCGTGGAAGGTATCTTGTTTCCAATTGTCTATACACGAATCCAGAAATTGTTGTCAAAGTTCTTTCAGGTAATAAAAAGTTTTGCACTTACTTGTTGCTGGCAAGAGATATCGATCAGTCTAACCTTGTCTTCTTTCTCTTTTGCAGGTTGCTCGTAGGAGAGAGGCTGAGGCAAGGAGGAACCGGAAACCAGAAGAAGGAAGAGCCAGCAGCTGCGCCCATTGAAGCCAATGAAAGTCAGGAGTGTCAGCGCCGAGGGATCTGTTCTCAGGTAAGCGGGAGGTAGACGAGCACAAGCACTGGGTGAGGCTCGGGGGCTGCCTTTTATAGACAGGGCTGGGTGTGGTTTGAAGAGCTGGGTGTGGTTTGAAGGGCTGGGTGTGGTCCTCACATGCTGCACATGTTCTTGAAAGGTGTGCAGAGCTGGGTGTGGTTTGAAGAGCTGGGTGTGGTCCTCACATGCTGCACATGTTCTTGAAAGGTGTGCAGAGTTTCAATTATTATGCAAATGAGTTGAATTAACACATGGCCTAGGGAGGAGTGTTTTAAAGAAGCCTTGGTAAAAGCAAGGCCCAATGTGTAAACAAAACAGCACATTAAACAACATACACAGAAGCCTAGGTGGGGGAAGGTGAGATAACAAGAAAGGCTTTCAATAGTAAGTTTAAAAGGGAGCTATTACAGAACCCACTAATGCAGTGAGAGGGGACATGCTCTTTGCTGTGCACAAACCCTAACAGGCACACAGCAGCTGAAGTGGTGAAGTTATTGATGGCAGTAGTGCCAGGAGTCAAGTGAATTTGCAAAATGTGGCATACGTACATTCCACATACGCGGTCATCACCACCGACAGGCACAGCCATTGGCCTGCGACCATCACAGGCAATAACATTAGCATTTGGCTGTGTCCATCGTGGGTAAAACCACCCACCACGGTCAACTTCTGCCGCCAACCACAGACAGTTCCTAATGTCCAGTGAGGTAGGTCAGCCATGTGCCACTTTGGCGGTTGGAAATACAGTATTGGGCCTTGATAAATGTGTCACAACATCAATATATGTGTCAGATCATCACAAACATTTTAAACCTGAACTGTTGTGTAGGCTCTATTTCAAAATCACTAGTGTAGTGTATTGCTGGGCACAAATGGCATATTACAGTGGTGGACGGAACACACTGTTAACTTTTGAGGGGCCTTTGAGGAGCAGATAGTTGGGAGCTGGCCAACTTCATGTTGTGGAAACATGTGTAGACAACCATGGGCATCACATTTGACCCTTGTGTAGTTGACAGCTGTGATGTGTAATGGGTAAAATGTATTTCCAGTCATAAATACTTTGTGACATGATTTTGTTGCTATATATCATGTATGTTGGTGTGAACAAAGTGACTAATGCTTAAACTAATTTCACAAACAGAGACCCTAGGAGAGGGAGGAGGCGACAAGCTCCAGTATACCATCCATTGCCAGACCTTCAAACCATGGAAGAACACCACATCATCAAACAGTACCACCTGAATAGGCAAACAATTCTGGATTTATATCATAAGTTGGAGCTAGATATGATGCCTAAAAAAACTTATCCAACATGCATACCTATTGTTCAACTCATGGCAGTGCTACACTTCCTGGCCACATGGTCCTTCTAATATGCAGTGGCCATATCTGGTGGTATGTCACAACCTATGTTCAGTGTGTGTTAAGAGACGTCCTATTAGCAATGATAAAACATGTTGACAGCTATAGTTGTCCCCTAGACCTGAGGATTTAGCCAATGTGAAGGCTGACTTCTATGGTTTTGCTTGCCTCCCACATGTGGTGGGAGCCATTATTGGCACACATGTTGCCTTGGTGCCACCCTAGGGTAGTGAACAGGTCTATCACAACAGGAAAAGCTTCCATTCTATCAATGTGCAAGTTGTCTGCCTGTCAGATAGCTACATCTCAAGCGTTTGTGCCCGGTTCGCTAGTTCAGCCCATGAATCCTTTGTAATGCAGAACAGTACCATACCCCAGCTGATGTCACAACTGCAACCAGAGAGGGCCTGGCTGGTTGGTGAGTCATATCTCTCCTGATTTTGTGTGTGCAATGTCGGGTACTACAATCATGGAGTGTATTAGAAATCGGGTTTCTGGTTGGCCATGGTATGCACCTAAGCCAGGCAGAACCCATCCACTCTAATCAGGTCGAGAGGTAATCAGGACTGCTCACCCTCATAGTAGCTTGGCATGAGCAGTCAGGCCTAACCCGGAGGCAATGTGTAAAGCGATTGTACAACACACACAACACAAGTGACACACTATCCCCACCACAAAGGAAACACAACACCAAGTTATGTAAAAATAAACTGTATTGCACAAAACATCATTAGACCAAACACAACATGTATCAGTGATATACAAAGAAAGGTATGGCTAGTGGTGGATAAATGGGTGCACTTCCTGAGCATTAGAGAAGTACAATCAATGATAGTTTATGTTGGAGGAAGTCCAAAGTAGGGTGGCGCACGGTGCTAAGAGGTGCAGTACTCCACTACCCAAAAGCATAATATAGTGTTCAATAAACACCATACATATTTTGTTCAAAGGTACTGCAGCACTCCAAATACTTTCATAATCAACAAGCCATCCAGATGAGTTTGGTTGTAGTAGGTTCGTTTTTATATGTAGATATGGACATCAAAGAAAATTAGATGAGTATCATTTCACAATCACAGCCAACACGTGTTTCGTCACATCAGGTAACTTTTTCAATGCTGTAAAATATACAAAAATATGTTTGCACAAACCTAAAATGCAGATGTTGAGGATGATAGCATAGAGATCAAATTGGAACTGATACTTGGGTATGTGTCCATCCAAACAAGGGGGCAAGTGGTAAAACACCCCTAAATCCAAGCTGAGGGTGCCAAGTGGTTGTGAAGCACTCAAGACAATTGAGTGATAGACCAGTGATACCAGTGATGAGTACGTGAATAGCCAAGATTGTGTGTGCCCACCGCATACCAGTGGACTGAAAACCAATCAAGAAAGGGTTTAATCTGCCAAGGCCAGAGTGAGTGAGTCAGTCGACTAAAAAAGGGCCCGTAGGGGGTGGTGGTGTTACATTGAGGAGAATAATGCACATTACTGCAAGCCAACAAAACAAGGAATGAAGAGAAACCGTAATAAAATGCAATACCTAGTTGGATATGAGAAGTCTAACTTGACAAGACCATTATAAAGTGTGACTAAAACATAACAGGTAGTGGTGGTCAGTAGCAGAAGAGCAGCGTATATATGAAAGACATGCATGGTGAACATCACATTCATTAGGAACTCACCTCAGTATTACAAAGTGTAACAGACGGTGGAAATGAAGTCAGTCACTTGTTCATGCAACAGGGTTTGAGGTAGCTCCTGATGCAACAGACCATGATAAGTCTAGAACATGGGGAAAAAAGAAGGTGAAGAGCTCAGGCTAGAATGAAGATAATGGTCATGTAATTAATGTTAATTTTAAGACAGCAGACAATGCATTTGTGGCAGGTGAATTTATTGCAATGCTACTACATAAACACATTTTTGAAATAAATAAATACAAATGTAAAGTGAAGGGGTCAGTCATGGTGAATGAAATCATTGGAGTAGATGCCACACCATTGGAAGTCCAAAGTCCAGAGTACTCATAGCATTGGAAATGGAATGTGGTTCAAGATCAGTCCACAGAGTGTATGTGTGACACACAAAAGAGGACATTAAGAAAGAGGTTTATTGCTGACAGTGGTGGGTGTCTTGCCATCTGCACCTCCTGGATTCTTACATAGAGGTCATTGCTTGTGATGGGGGGATCCTCTGCTCCTGAGACAGGGATGTCTGTGGATGGTTGTGCCTCTGGCACGGTCTCCCTTTCTGTGGCTGCTACAGTTGTACTTGGGCCTAATGTAGTTGCCCCAAAGGAAGGGGAATATTGGGATGTTTGGGGGAAGCCCTGCTCAGGGATGTATTGACATCCCTCAGCACCCCTGTTAAGGAGGCAATGTTTGAATTGGGGGGCCTCCATTTGTTCGCACATGTCCCCATGCATGTCCCTCTGCAGCTGTTTTATTTCCTGGAGCTCAGTCATTACCTGGTCCATGATACCTTGGGACTCCTGATAGACCACTAAGACTTGGCTGATGGTCTCCTGGTCATGATTGGCCCCAGTAGCCTCACTCTGCCGGCCCACAGTATTCCCCTCATAGACCCTAACCCCATTAGCCTGTGCCTTTGGCACAGGGTGCCCCCTCCAACTGGATCCCGGAACCTCAGAGTCAGGAGTGTTGGGTTGTACCTCAGGATTCAGGACTGGGGGCACAGGATGGTGGAAACTGAGCTAGGTACACAGCTTGTGGGCCCCATTATTGCCTGTGATAATGATGCAACAGGGCTGGGAGGAATAGTTGTGGGCACAGTGAGACTCACTGTTGCCTTTTGACCAGGTTGCCCAAATGTGTCAGGACTGTCCTCTACATCCACAATTCCAAGAGTGTCATGATCACTGAGGACTTTAAATAGGGGTGGAGTAGTGGTTTGGTCAGTGGACGAGGTCTGCCCAGGGGCTATGCCAGCTCGACCGGCTGAGTAGGAGAGTACATAGTTATTAGTTGAAGTGTGCCATCTACCTCCAAAAGTTTTGTGTCACAATAAGTGGAGACATTGGACGTTCTTAAGTTATAGGTTAGCCTAGTCTGCCATGTTACCATGGTATTGGAGTACTTGACATGACACATGTGAAGCTTGCCTAGACTTTTCGACTCAATCAGCTTAGTGGATGTGCTGATTATTTTCAATTTGGATGAGAGAATGAAAATTACATCTTACCAACAGTGATGCCAACACAGTAGAGAGGCAATATATGCATTTGACCACTTTGAGACACAGTTGAGTGTGATACAGACAAACTCACAACATTGTTGTATCTGCAGGCATTATGTGTGCAGTAGTGTGTCAATGTGTTTGCTGCTGCTGCCAATATGTTGATGCAGCTTAAGGCCCTAGAAATACTTGGTGTACAAATCTGGTATGGTGTCATTTCTGTCCTCACTAGTTTCATTTTGGGATACCAGGTCAAGACGGAGCTAGTTAGACAGACATGTCTCTGAGTTGAGCATGATCTGTATTTTGCTCACTCTCAGGTGAGCAAACTTTATTTGAGGGTATGCTCACAGGTGTATTTGAGACAGTGAACAATGGGCTGCAGGTTGGAGTTAGGGAAACAGGACATATTGGGCTTTGCAGTCAGGTCACCCCTCTACTTCCCAACACTTGACAAATGTTGGGTGTTACATATCTGTTGTCAGACTGCATTTCGGTTGGGGCATACATTTACATTTTGAGACATACAATGAGTCTTGGGACGAATATTTGTTACTGAGACACTTAAAGGCACCATTACACTTATGGCATGTGGCTCACATTGGCAGTTGTGGTGTTAGGTCCAACCATGCACATTTACAGTCTTACATCTCAGATACTCTGGGTATTGAATGCTGTTAGAGTCAATGAATGACACCTGCCTAAAGGTGAGATGTGAGCCTGCATGACATTGCATTTTAGCAACAGTTGCGACTTACAGACTCCGCTCTACCAGGTATTCCTGTCAAAGCCCCCAGGATGCAGCATGAGCAAGACCTTCTCCTCCCAAGAGTTGTAATGGGGCACTGGGAGGGTCACCACCAGTCTTGTTGGCCTACATCTATTGCCTGGTGGCCAGGGAACACACCTTGCTCCTCAGGTAGTTCCACCTCTTCCTAATGTTCTCCTTTGTGTAGAGGGTATTGCATATGGCATTAACTATGTCAATGATCCTTTGCCACAGTTCCATTTTCCTACTGAGAGGAGTGTCCTGGACTTGAGCTCCAAACAAATGTGTCTCTACTCTTATGATTTCATCCACCATCACTCTCGAGTCATCCTCTGAAAAACATGGATTTATGGTGCGGGACACGACTCAAAATAAAGTGGGTGACATTGACAAAGTAAACAAGAGAACTGATACTTGGGACAAAACATGAAAAAAATTTCAAAGCATGTCGAACGTGAAAAACGGGATGGGCAAAAAGGGCTGCCTTTTGTGACAAAAAGTACAAAAAGTGGTCTGGTCTATGGGGTCATTTTGACCTCGGCGGTCTTTTTTAAAGACCGCTGAGGGACCGCCGTGTTGAAGACCGCCAGTGGTGGCGGTTTGCCGCTCGGCCTATTATGACCGTTGCCAGCTCTCCGTCCTTTTACGGACGGAGAGCCGCCAACAGCCATATTGGCGGGAGGCGGGGAAGTGGAGGTTGCTCCACCTCCACCGCCACGCCAACAGAACACTGCCCAGCGAATCACGTCCTGTGATTCGCTGTGGCGGTGTTCTGTGGGCGGTGTGGTGTCGGCGGAGCTGCCCCCATGGCTCCCGTCCCCTCCCGGAGGATCGTCCAAACAGGTAAGTAGATCGTCCGTGAGGGGAGGGGGGTGTTGTGTGGGTGCATGGGGGTGTGCGTGTGTGTATATAGAGGGGGTGTTAGAGTGCGTGTATGCCTGCGGGGGTACTGTGTGTATGGGAATGAGTGCATGTATGTCTGTGGGTATGTCTGTATGGATGTGTGTGTGTACGTTTGAATGTGGGTGTGGGTGTCTGACTGTGTGTGTGGATGTAGGCATGTATGTCGGTGTGTGTGCGTGTAAGTATGTAGGTGGTGTAGGAGGCTGGCCTGGCTTGTAGTGGGTACCCAGGGGTACTTACACTCTGTACGAGGTCCAGTTATCCCTTATTAGTGTAGAAGAGGTGTTTCTAGCAGCTTAGGCTGATAGAAGGTAGCTATAGCAGAGCAGCTTAGGCTGAACTAGGAGACATGCAAAGCTCTTACTATACCACTGGTGTCATCTGCACAATTTCATAAGAAAACACAATACACAGATATACTAAAAATAAAGGTACTTTATTTTTATGACAATATGCCAAAAGTATCTCAGTGAGTACCCTCAGTATGAGGATGCCAAATATACACAAGATATATGTATACAATACCAAAAATATGCAGTAATAGCTAAAGGAAGTAATGCAAGCAATGTAAAGTTACAGTAGATTGCAATAGGAGCACATAGGTATAGGGGCAATGCAAACCATATACTCCAAAAGTGGAATGCGAACCACGAATGGACCCCAAACCTATGTGAGCTTGTAGAGGGTCGCTGGGACTGTAAGGAAACAGTGAGGGTTAGAAAAATAGCCCACCCCAAGACCCTGAAAGGTAGGTGTAAAGTACACCTACAACCCCCAGAGAGCACAGAAGTCGTGATAGGGGGATTCTGCAAGGAAGACCAACACCAGCAAAGCAACAACAGTGGATTTCCGGACCTGAGTACCTGTAAGACAAGGGGACCAAGTCCAAGAGTCGCGACAGTGTTGAGAGTGGGCAGATGCCCAGGAAATGCCAGCTGACGATGCAAGGAAGCTGACACTGGGTGGAAGAAGCTTGGTGTTCTGCAAGAACGAAGAGAACTAGGAACTTCCCCTTTGGAGGAAGGATGTCCCACGTCCTGTAGAAGCTTGCAGAGGTGTTCCCACGCAGAAAGACCGCAAACAAGCCTTGCTAGCTGCAAGGTTCGCGGTTAGGGTTTTTGGATGCTGCTGTGGCCCAGGAGGGACCAGGATGTCGCCACTTGGAAGAGGAGATAGAGGGGGCGCCCAGCAAGCAAGGGAGCCCTCACAGAAGCAGGCAGCACCCGCAGAAGTACAGGAACAGGCACTTGGAAGAGGAGTGAACCAGAGTCTACCTGATGTCAGAAAAGGTAGTCCCACGATGCCGGAGGACAACTCAGAAGGTTGTGTACTGCAGGTTAGAGTGTCAGGGCTTGGCCGTGCACGAAGGAAATCCTGGAAGAGTGCACAGGAGCCGGAGCAGCTGCAAATCACGCGGTACCCAGCAATGCAGTCTAGCTTGGGGAGGCAAAGACTTACCTCCACCAAACTTGGACTGAAGAGTCACTGGACTGTGGGAGTCACTTGGACAGAGTTGCTGAGTTCCAGGGACCAAGCTCGTCGTTCTGAGAGGGGACCCAGAGGACCGGTGATGCAGTCTTTTGTTGCCTGCGGTTGCAGGGGGAAGATTCCGTCAACCCACGGGAGATTTCTTCAGAGCTCCTGGTGCAAGAAGGAGGCAGGCTACCCCCAGAGCATGCACCACCAGGAAACAGGCGAGAAAGCCGGCAGGATGAAGTGATACTAGGTTGCAGTAGTCGTCTTTGCTACTTTGTTGCGGTTTTGCAGGCGTCCTGAGCAGTCAGCGGTCGATCTTTTGGCAGAAGGTGAAGAGAGAAATGCAGAGGAACTCTGGTGAGCTCTTGCATTCGGTATCTGAGGATTTCCCCAAAGCAGAGACCCTAAGGAAAAGGAGATTTGGCTACCTAGGAAGGAGGATAGGCTAGTAAGAAAAGTAAGAGCCTATCAGAAGGAGTCTCTGACGTCACCTGCTGGCCCTGGACACTCAGAGCAGTCCAGTGTGCCAGCACACCTCTGAAATCAAGATGGCAGAGGTCTGGGGCACGCTGGAGGAGCTCTGGGCACCTCCCCTGGGAGGTGCAGGTCAGGGGAGTGGTCACTCCCCTTTCCTTTGTCCAGTTTCACGCCAGAGCAAGGCTGGGGGATCCCTGAACCGGGAGTAGACTGGCTTATGCAGAGATGGGCACCATCTGTGCCCATCAAAGCATTTCCAGAGGCTGGGGGAGGCTTCTCCTCCCCAGCCCTGACACCTATTTCCAAATGTAGAGGATGTAACACCCTCTCTCTAAGGAAGTCCTTTGTTCTGCCTTCCTGGGCCAGGCCTGGCTGGACCCCAGGAGGGCAGAAACCTGTCTGAGGGGTTGGCAGCAGCAGCAGCTGCAGTGAAACCCCGGGAAAGGCAGTTTGGCAGTACCCGGGTTCTGTGCTAGAGACCCGGGGGATCATGGAATTGTCCCCCCAATGCCTCTGGTGTTGGGGTGACAATTCCATGATCCTAGACATATTATATGGCCATGTTCGGAGTTACCATTGTGACACTGTACATAGGTAGAGACCTATGTACAGTGCACGTGTGTAATGGTGTCCCCGCACTCACAAAGTCCGGGGAATTAGCCCTGAACGATGTG
Source organism: Pleurodeles waltl (assembly GCF_031143425.1). Lineage (NCBI taxonomy): Eukaryota > Metazoa > Chordata > Amphibia > Caudata > Salamandridae > Pleurodeles > Pleurodeles waltl. The sequence continues at coordinate 669,514,958 of NC_090444.1, forward strand.
GGGGCACCTTGGCTAGTGCCAGGGTGCCCACACACTAAGTAACTTTGCACCCAACCTTCACCAGGTGAAGGTTAGACATATAGGTGACTTATAAGTTACTTAAGTGCAGTGGTAAATCGCTGTGAAATAACGTAGACGTTATTTCACTCAGGCTGCACTGGCAGGCCTGCGTAAGAATTGTCAGATCTCCCTATGGGTGGCAAAAGAAATGCTGCAGCCCATAGGGATCTCCTGGAACCCCAATACCCTGGGTACCTCAGTACCATATACTAGAGAATTATAAGGGTGTTCCAGTATGCCAATGTAAATTGGTGAAATTGGTCACTAGCCTGTTAGTGACAATTTAGAAGCAGAGAGAGCATAACCACTGAGGTTCTGGTTAGCAGACCCTCAGTGAGACAGTTAGTCATCACACAGGGAACACATACAGGGCATACTTATGAGGACTCAGGGGCCCTGGCTGGCAGGGTCCCAGTGACACATACACTAAAACAACATATATACAGTGAAATATGGGGGTAACATGCCAGGCAAGATGGTACTTTCCTACAGGTGGTGCCTGCGTACGTGTTGTGTGGGTATGGGTGAAGTGATGTTGGGGATCGGGGTGGGGAGGGGGGCCCTGCCACCTTTGGGGGGTGGCAGGGGTGGTGGGGGGTAAGGGGAGGGAGTCGGGTGGGGGGTGGGGGAGACCCCTATCAATGCCAGGGAAGAAATTCCCTGGCACTGATAGTGCTTACCGCCATGGATTTCATGGCGGTTCAAACCACTGGAAATCCAAGGCGGTAAGCCGGGTCCAAATACCGCCAGCTGTATAGTGACGGCCGCCGGGCTGGAGACCCAGGTCTCCAGCCCAGCGGTCATCTCCGCCCTGGCGGGCAGTACGGAGAACCGGCGGATGACCATATCTGTAACCCCCATGGTCATAATTCCACAAAGTAAGACCGCCAGCCTGTTGGCGGTCTTACCGCCGGTTCTCCGCCTTCCGCCAGGGTCATAATGACCCCCTATGTCTTGCTGTGCTGCAGTGGTGATGCAAAGTATCTTGCTCTGTGAAAGGGTATGTTTTATAGTGTGATTTGCAGGTGATCCACTGGGCCCGATGACTGTTCTCCCGACTTGCTGATTGCACCAGGAGCCCAGGCAGGTTCCCATGAATTGTCCTCGGCCTATAACCTTTCCAGGCAAGTAGATAATGTAAACATCCCCCTTCTCCCCCCGAATGCATTTAGAATCCATGACCTTTGCAACTTCAAACTGGCCATGAATCTTGACTGGGGGTGAGGATGGTGGTGGGCGTGTGGTAGAGGCATAAGGGCAAAGAAGGGAAACGTGACAAACTGGATGTATTTTCAAGTCATCAGGTAGTGTAAGTTGCACAGTAACAGGGTTTATTATCCTGAAAATGGATAAAGGACTAATAAAGCACGGATTGAGTTTTTTAGATCCTTCTAAAGGGAGGTTCTTAGTGGATAACCAGACCTGATCCCCTAGTTTGTAAGTAAGAGCTGGTGTTCTATTTTTATCCGCTTGCTTTTTGACTTGTGCTTGGTAAGCTTCTAGATGACGGTACGCATTGAGTTGGATGTTGTAAATCTTGGTATGATGTTCCTGTATTGAGGGGATTTTTACTGTTACTCGCGTGTCCATTATTGGAAGCATTCGTCGGTGGAAACCAAATAGGCAGTAGAAGGGTGATATGGCAGTGGCAGCATGAATGCTATTATTATACACAAATTCCATGAAGGGCAAGACCTTATCCCATTCTGTCATCCAAGTGGAGATCTGTTCTAGTGACTGGTTGGTATGCTCAGACTGACCATCGATCTATGGGTGATAGGCAGAGGACAAACAGATGTCCATCCGAAACAAATTGGGGATCACGGTCGGATAATATTGAGGAAGGTAGACCCTGTAATCGAATTATATGTTGCATAAACAGATCTGAGAGTTCTTTGGCTGAAGGAAGAGTTTTCAGGGGTATGAAATGGCCCATTTTAGTCATGTAGTCTACCACTACCCAGATGACTTAATGCCCATTTGAAAGTAGGAGATCGGTAATAAAATCCATGCTAATAGCAAGCCATGAGGCTTGTGGGACTGGCATAGGTTGCAAAAGACCTGTTGGGGGGAGGTATGTGGAGTTTTAGCTTGAATGCAGGTAGGGCAATTCTGAACTTAATCTCTGACATCTTGTGGCAAGGTAGGCCACCAAAAATGTCGTTGGCACAAGTCTAAGGTCTTTTTCTCCCTGAGATGGCCAGCTAGAACAGATTCATGTCCCAAGTGTAATACAGTATCCCGTAGTTCTTGTGTGGGAATAAAAAGTTGGTCTTAGTAGTAAGGTAATCCCTCGTATTTAGTGATTCCGAGAGGGTAAGACCCAGTGTCTTTTGCAGCACGTATTTGAATAAGAAACTCATGGGAATAACATAGTGTTACAATTTTGTCGGGAGAAATGATAGGTTTAGCATGTTCGCTGTTTTGGTCAGTTGAAGAGAACCCCCATCTCGAAAGGGTGTCTGTTTTTTTTGGGGCACTCCCTGGTCTACGTGTGATAACAAAATCAAATTCATGAAAAAAACAGTAGCCAGCGGAGCTGTCATTGGGTTAAGGCCTTTGTGGCTTGAAAAAATTGGAGTTTGCGGTGATTGGTGTAAATGGTAACAGTGTGTCTGGCTCCCAAGAGATGATGGCGCTATTCCTGAAAGCTGGCTTGATTGATAAGAGCTCCTGCTCTGCCACCGTGTAATTTTGTTCATCTTGTAGCAGCTTCTTAGAGACGTATGTCACCGGATGAAAATGATCAGACTCAGTATCTCGTTGGGAGAGAACACCAACCACCGCTACCTGGGACAAAAATAGCTGGGACGGATCAGGGTTAAGGTGACTAAAAGGCTTTCTCAGCTTGAGAATCCCAAAGAAAAGGAACACCTTTCTTCAGCAAGCGTGTGATTGGTGACACTACTGTGGAAAATTGTGGGATAAAGCGCCTGTAAAAATTGGTAAAGCCACTCAAGCACTGAATTTCCTTACTTGATTGTGGAGCTTCCCAGTTTAGAATGGCCTGTATCTTGTTTTTGTCAATAGTAATCCCATCTGGAGATTTGTCAAATCCCAAAATTTCTATTGTTCTGGCATGAAAAACACACTTCTCTAATTTGGCAAATAAGTGGTGTTCGCATGATTTCGGAAGAAATGTCCATACATGTCCTGTATGTTCCTCTGGGGTAGATGAATAGATCAGAATGTTATTTATGTGAACTATTACACAGACATCCAGAAACTCTTGTGACACCTCATTTATAAAAAAAAATGGAACACAGCAGGTGCATTACACAAGCCAAAGGTAATCACTGTATATTCAAAGAGCCCAAACGTGGTCCAGAATGCTGTCTTCCATTCATCACCCTCTAAAACACGAATCAAATGATACGCCCCCCTCATGTCAAGTTTGGTGTAGATGGTGGAGTTAGGCACTTGATCTGAAAAAACGGGTATTAGAGGAAGGGGGTAGCAGTTTTTGATTGTCGCCTTGATAACTGTGCAATAATCTACTAAGGTGTGCAAATCACCATCCTTCTTAGATACGAAAAACAAATGCAAAGATACTGGTGATGCAGAGTAGTGGATAAAACCTTTGTCCAATAACTTGTCAAGGTAGGTACGAAGGTATTGCATTTCTGGTGCAGAACATGTGCTGCATGGTAGCGTAGCTCCAGGGATCAAGTCAATACGACAATTGTAAGATCAGGGTGGTGGTCATTGGATGGCCTGTTGTTCACTGAAGACGTCATGAAAGTCCCGGTAAGGAACAGGTAAGGCCTGTGAGTCAGGGATAGAAGCAGCAAGAGTGGATATGCAGTGCAAGGGTGTCACCAGTTGAGGTGGTTCCTGATAGCAGGAATGCCAGCAATGCTTTGAGTCCAAAGTGACTGTCCTAGTTACCCAATCTATTTTTAGGTTGTGTACCTGGAGCCATGGGATACCCAAAATGGCACCAAAAACTGGAGTATCAATGAGATCAAATTAGAACTCCTCAAAATGTTTATTGGCACAGATCATGGTTAAAGGACTAGTCTGATGGTCGATAAATCTGAAGGATAATTTTGAAGCAATAACAGCTCTTACTGGCTCTGGAGCGACTTTCCTAATCACAGTGATCCCCGAGGTTTTAGCAAGACCTATATCCAAGACAATTCCCAGTGGCTCCTGAGTCAAGTAATATAGGAAGGACCTTTTGTACTTGGGCAGACAAAATTAAGGTGACTATTAGGGTAAGATGACAAAGTACCTGAGTCATGGTATCAGTTAGGAAATCTGAGACCTTACTCATAGGGTTGCTTGATAAGAAGGTCCCAAGTTTTGAACGAGCCTGATAGTTTTCCACCTGCTCCGAAGTTCCTGAATCTGACATAGCTACTGCACCCAATGCTTTCTTTGAAGTAGTGGATTTATTTGTAAATTTTCAAGCAAAATGCCCAGGTTTGCCACAATACAGACAAATATTCAAGTTCCTTCTATGCTCCTTCTCTTCATTAGACAATGGTCCTCTCCCTCCTCCAATTTGCATGGGTTCTGAGGAGTCATGATAGGAAGTGGTTGGTTCTTTCCTTTCTGGCTTAACTACCACTATTCAAGTTTCACCTCGTGATTTCTCATCTCTTATTTCTGCCAAACGATTATCTAAATGAACCACCAGGTCAATAAACTGTGAGCACTCACTGGATGGGTTGGCTATCTGGGCTAGAACATCCTTAAGTTTGTCACGAAGGCCTCGAAAGAAGATAGAAGTGCGTTTTTCTTCAGGCCTCTCAGTCTCAGCAATCAGGCGATTAAAAGAGGTGATGTAAGTTAACAAATCTTTATTTCCCTGATGTAGACTCAGCAACTCGTTGTCGCTGACTTGAATAAACAAATGTTTAGAGAAACGCCTACACATGGACTCCTTAAAACTAGCAAAGTCATAGAGCAATGGGTCGTTCGGTTCAACCAGGGGAACAGACCATGTTGCAGCATTTTCTCGTAGATGAGCGATTAGAAATGCCACCTTGACGGCATCATTTGAGAAAGCCATTGGATGGCAGAGAAATTGTAAGTGACATTGGTTCATAAAGGTTTGGTATTTGGCACTGTCACTAAAAAACAGCTCAGGGGCAACTAAGGGAACTGGGATAGGTGTGGTTACGGTGACCTGCATGGGTTGTGCAGGGGAAGATAAACTTGGGTTACTACTATGGCTGAAGGCGGTATATTGAAAACTAGGTGGATGTACAATGGGGGTTCTTGGCTTGTTTCTCGTTCTTCCCATGAAAAATCCTGGGGCCTTTGCGTATGTAACTTGTAACGCAATTCAGTATTTTCAAGTCAAAGGGCTGACACCTTCTGCTGTAAGTCCTGGAGGGTCCTTGTGATATCTTCCAAAGAAGAAGAGTCCTCGTCAGGTGGCAACGCATGCTTAAAGGCTTTAGAAGACTCATCAATAGATTCCATCGCCCAGGCAGCCCTGAATGTTGTGGCTTGGCTTTTATGTTGTGACGTGGCCACACCCCTGAAAACTAGGTTGTCTGCAGGGGCGATTACTGTTTTCCCAACCTTTTGAGGCACCTCTCGGAACTGCTGATTGCACCAGGAGTCCCGGCAGGTGCCCCAAAAGGGAAGGGGATTTGGAAAAAGAGAGAAAGAAACACTGCACTCCTTTTGACCAGGTCCAGCCGGGTGCAGTTCTTCGGGTTATGGAGGACTGTCAGGGGAGCCCCTGGAAGTTGCCTTTCTGTGACGAATTACAGTATTGGTGAAGCTATGTACTATTAAGAGACTGTTTCACAACATTCAATAAAGCACGCATTCAAAATGGCATGCACTGATTTGTCTAATTTGGTTATCAGAGCACATTCACCTGAGAATATCAGCAACTTTGCCCTCTCTTCCTTCTCAGAGATTAATATATACAAAAGGTGACAAAATCTGAATGTCTCTAAACAAATTAGGAAGTTCTGCAAGTCTCTTTCATGGATCGGTACTTTCACATTAGGTTTTCTATGGTAAACTACAACATAAAACGAGGTGCAACACCAAAAGCAAGAAAACTCACATATTCCTAGCAATGAATTGCATAATCACTATTAACATAAAATGAATTGCAATACCAAAAGAAAGTAAACTCACACATAAAGTAATCCTAGCTCTGAATTGCGTCATCACTATTAGTACAAAAAATAAACAAGTGGAAGATAGTGAAGTTCTGTCACATTTCTCAGTTACAAAACAAAAGTTGTGAAGACCCCGCTAAATCTGTTATTCAACCCTCATCAAGGCCCCAACTCATAAATCATGTTTGTGTCCTTAGAAGAGGCCTTTTGAAGTCTCAAGAAGGCTAGAGTGCAATCAATCGCAGTATTCAGCTTTCACCAAAAAACAAAATGACCATAATAAAATTCTACACAAACAGATTCCAGACAGCATGCTCCACTTAGCTGACAGAAGTGTGTTCTTTCCAGAATATCTCTGCTTAGGCTCTTTGCTGTCAGCCAGAGGGCAGCAGGTGGGAACTGGAGGGAATTCCATAGTTCAGTGGGCTTTTCTTGCCAGACAGGAAAAAAGCCAAGCAGAGTCATGTGCACAGCAAGAGTATTTACAGCTAGCATGACTCATGTTTTTTAAAACACCAGCTCCCTGGGTACCTTGGAGGCATGGTGGTTGCCTGGAAAACAATAAAGAAGTGAACCTCACATATTTAGAAGTAGGAGGAATTGACACAGTCACCTGTGTTCAACTAGCACTGGTGGAAACAACTATATAGTGCGACAAGCACTGGTGAAAACAACTATATAGTGCAACAAGCATTGGTAACATCTAGTACATATCACACAGTGGCAATATCTATCCTGAAATGCAGACAGTACAATGATGTTACAAGCAACCCAGTGGTGCTACACGCACATGATTAAAACAACGCCCTTGAGGATGTTGACAAATTAGGAAGAGTAGTTGGGTCCTGACATCAGCTATGTTGTTTTTGAATTCATCCAATGTGCACTTGTCTGTTACTTTGCTAAACGCGGACCACAGTGTTCAACTGCCATTGGCTAACTGCTGCAATGGGACCGCCACAAGGACTGTGTGCTTGTAATACGCTTAGTGGTTGGCCACAGAGCTGACGATGGGGAGTACAGAAAGCCATGTTAGCAAACAGCCATGCCTCTGGTGGTCTGCACTTTGGCTTGGCGGGCAGAGATTCTGCCAGTGCACATTCTATTGCCACAGTCTGGGAACCGCTGGCAGTCTGGCTGTCAAACCACCAAGCTGATAATCAGGCCCTGAACACATATTAAGAACCCAATTAGGCCAGAAATGACAAAAGCAAGTTTTGGTATTAAACACCTATTTCCTACTTCTATAAGTAAGGTGTAAATTAGTCCATCAGGTGGTGATTGATAAAGTTGAATCCATCTTTGACCAAAACTTAACTATTACAATGATTCTTACAAGAGTCTCTAATAACAATCTATTATTTAATCACTGGAAGAATCCCCATTGGGGATATCCCTGATGCATCTTCAAATTACCTTCTTTTCTGACTGCCAAGTGGTGGAACAATACAAAGCCAAAAAGCATGTATATGTTGAAACACCTTTTTGATCTCAGCTGTCATACTTTAAATTGGATATTCTTTGCACACCAACCAGCAAGACCAATTTTCATCTCCTCTTACTCAAAAAAGTACTATTGATGTCACCTCATTATATTTATTACCTTTCCCCTATGCAACATTATAAAATTGTAGACAGGAACAATACCAATTACAATCCACAACAGATTACACTTTCCATTAAAAATAATAGTTGGATGACTGAAAATCTGCATCTAAATGGTAGTTCAACCTCAATAAGCCAAATAATTATTACGTGAAATATTACTCTTAACCAATAAATCTTCTCCTTTGGAAAACAATTCTCTATAATCTCATATCTCAGGTCTGCAATCTGTCATTAACCCACTGATGTAATAATTGGGAAGAACTGCTACACAAAAAAACAATTTATTTTCAGCTACATCTACTAACAGATCAAGCTCTTATCTTAAAAGTGTTGATCAATCAATAACAATAGCAAAAAGGAAGCATCAGAAGCAGATCAGGATATTACTAAAGAATCAACACCTCCATACAGAGGTACAATAATGAACGATGAAAAAATCGCTACGCATGAGATATAAGAGATAGACGCTGTTGGACTCATAGGATGCTGTGAAGAAACTACAATTTGCAATTAAAACTTGCAATATAAAATTGTTTTGGCCCTTAAATGGAGCACTGGATGCCATAGAGCTTCTGATGATTATTTTATATCATATGATATTTGGAAATCGGATATAGGTAAACAATATGCCAGTGAATCTCGTCTATAAATAATCTGTTGAACTACTTAAATACTGATCTGCAAATTTCCTGAATGGAAACAGAAGTCTTGACCTAGAAGTCATGTTCTTCAAAGGCACATGGCCAAATGGGATAACCAATTGATGTGCTAAACGGTGACCCTAATTTATGGAGTGTTTTACTCCACAATCTATTTACATGGGTTCTTGTGTCAGACTTTATTTCATTATTGTGGAAAGGGTCATAATATGTCCCTTACATGAACAAGAGTGACGAAGAATCCAAAAGACTATTGCCTTACTGCTCTCCTCTAAATCAAAGGAAAACATTTTGCAAAATTCATATCTGACACTCTGTATAGCTGGGCTACCAATTCCAATTTAAATCAAACAGGATTTAGGCCCGGCTGCTCACTGGCCAATGATATTGCAGACCTCAAACGTATTGTAACCAAAACCTTTTTCCCCAAAGTTCATGTTATTTCGGCTATTCCTCAGCATTTCACAAAGTAAAAAATAACACAATGAGGGGGAGAAATTAACAAACTGGGGAATTAATCAGATAAGATTTAATTTTCTGATATTAACAAAACCTGGCTTCAAAAACAGTCAATAAGAAGTACTTTATCAGCTAAGATTAAAATAACAAACGACTTTAAACTGTGCTGATTGTTAATACTTTTATTTTGCTTGCTGTACATAGAAGATTTGTAATCACTTTTAAACTGCAGTGAATGCCTCTCACCAGGTTAGGAAGCAAATCAATGGATTACTTGGCCTATGTGAACAATATCATTGACTTCTCACTGACTCCATCTGGCTGACAACACCAGTTATCAAATTTTGAGAAATTCAACTATGAAAATGATTTAAAAATCAATTTTGGGAAGATAAAAGCAATTGGCTTTGGCAAATCCCAAAGCTGCCTGAGTCTAAAATTGGAAGATAACATTTTAGAAGTAGTAAGAAAATGTAATTATTTAGGCTTAACTAGGAATAAAAATGTAACATGGTCAAACCAAACCATATATCAAATAGGAAAACTAAGGCCATGGTACTGCACAATCACTCAAAAGGTTCACAACTGTTTATGGAGACCAAGCCATTTGTCAACCTGTTGAGGCATTAGACTCTAAGTTGGTATCCTCTTTATTATATGGACAAAAAGCCATTCAGGTAAAGTTATTAAGTGATTTAAATAAAATGTATGTGAAAGAAACTAGATTTTATTGAACCTTCGCATATCTATTCTCCATAGTAAATTAAGGTTTTGTATATCTTTAACGTCAAAAACCACAAATCATTTTGCTGCAATGTGAAAATTATATATGTGACTGTATGATGGCTGACAAAAACTCTTTTCTGATGTATAAATAATTAATATGAATGGAGGACCCACCAAGTTGAGGGATCACTGACAGAAAATTGAGGACAAAAATACCATGTGGACAGACTATTGTGTCACAAATATTGAGTTTAAAGATATAGGGCCTGATTACAACTTTGGAGGAGGTGTTAATCCGTCCCAAAAGTGACGGTAAAGTGACAGATACACCACCAGCCGTATTACGAGTTCCATAGGATATAATGGACTTGTAATACGGCTGGTGGTATATCCGTCACTTTACCGTCACTTTTGGGACGGATTAACACCTCCTCCAAAGTTGTAATCAGGCCCATAGAGACCATAAGTGCAAATAGCTAAGTATATGCTTATTATTCTTAATTCCACATCTGCACAACTTTAGGTTACATATATGTGGAATTACGTATAGTAAAACTTTGGATACCCATTGAAACTTTTATTTTAAGAGGCCCTTCAATCCATCACCTATCTCCACTTTAGTTCACTAATATCATCTTGAAGCTGCCTTCGAATTTGATAAGCACATACCAAACCAAAAATGTTACAACACTGAGAAATTACTCACCATTGTGAACTAGAGACCACCGTGCCATGAAAAGCACCCAAGCAACTGAAGCAATTAAAGCATGCTGCAGTAAAAGTGAATCTGAGGGGGGTGAATGCTATGCAGAGTATGTGAGGACTATTGGCACGAAGCTGCAGATTACCCTGGCCTCAACCTAGTTCTGTGTACCTCACCCCTGCCATGGTTGAGGCAGCTGGGAGGGTACACAGGCTTAGTGAAGATAGATCATCTTATTACGGCAGCACTTTGTGACAGTCTGCGGTACTCAGCAGCAGTGGCTGCGACCATCTCCAGCACATGCCACAGGAGGGAGGGAGAGCCCTTGTGCTGCCATTGCTTCCCTACTGCTTATTGATTAGACCCTATGTGCTCCACCAGCTACATGCCTCCCACTGCTGCACTGGATCATTGCCTCACCGACACCTGCCCTACCCTGCCCTACCCGTTCCACTTGCATCACCTGAAAGGGAAAAGGGGAAAAGCGCCAAGAGGTAGCCAAGAGGATTAGGAAGACCTTGGAAACAATCCAGGGCACTTTTTTCCCAGCTCTGCCAAGATGCTGACAGTGCATGCTCGCGCCACCCTCCTCTACCATACAAGCTGTCACCTGGGCACAGGTGGAGGGGAGGGGCTGCTCACTGGAGGCTCTCAGGTGCCCAGTTATCGACAGAGAGGCACCCACTGGCACAGAACAAGTGTGAAAGTTCTGGAGCAATAGTCACCAAGGATGTTCAGAATATGAATCCCAAGGGAGGCATGACATACTAAACAGGGGTACCATCCTGCAGCTTCTTGCAGCTATCAGCGGTTTGTAGCTCCTCCAATCCATCCCAGAGTTGAATGTATCCAAAGTGGTAGCCCATCGGGAAAAGAGCCCGCTAAGCCTACATGGACATCTGTAGAGACTGACAGGAAGATTTGGAGTAAAAGAGCAATTTTTAAGAACTGTGACATAGGTCTGTCATTGTATTACAGACCTGGCTATCCTCCAGCTCTGTTAGCCATAAATCAATCCAAGCTCGGACAGCAAACTCCCAGAAAACCTTTCTCAATACTCAAAGGGGCAAGAAGTAACTCCCCTACACTCGAAATTAAGCTAAATCAACAAAACAGTACAAAAAGTCCCATACAAGATGCACCGACTCAGAACTGGTCCTGGATTTCACACACAATAAATGGTGTGAGTAGCTCTCTATGACAAACTGGCAAGGAACCGTGAGCTAACTCAACCGCGCTACGTATATGCTTGTGGAATATTAATGTTTTGGGAAACAGAATAAATGTAGGCCATGTGTTACAATTTTTACAATCAGTTGATATTATTTTACTTCAGGAATTGTGGCTCAATGACCCATTTGACACTGAGGTCTTTGCAGGTTATAATGTCCTGACACGAAAAAGAGCTAGATTCGAACACCCTAAGGGAGGTATATCATCTTACATTGCAACAGTAAGCATCGACGTGGCCAAAGAACTGCAGGTACAATCCACAGCAAACATAGAAGCTAAAGCAGTGAGAATAAGGGCCTGCTGCGAGGGAAAGGACCTAAAAATGTGATTGTAATTGTTTATTTGCACCCAAAGGTTGGATAAAGGGTTCAGACATGCTGATTAGTGAAACAGAAATGTTTCTGTGAGAAGAACAAACCTCAAATTTTATTTTGTTGGGGACTTTAACTTACACTTACTCGGCTCACCTGCAGGGGACGAGCTCAATCTTTGTACTGGGACATCCTTCTGCAGTGGGGGAAACCAACAGGCAGATAGACTAAAACTAAACCGCCAAACACCTTTGAGAGAATTAGAGCACCTTAGCTTTAGAGCGCTAAATGGATGCTTTTCAGAAGACAACACACCGCCAGCAACTTTTCACTCCTCGACAGTCTCTTCAACATCGAATTACACCTTTGTTACTCTTCCACTCTACCATACAGCCTTAGCATATACAGTGACTGAGGAAGAATCCAATGACCACCTCCCTCAAGTGATCACACTGAAAGCGAGTCCATCAGTGCCCTGTTATCTGACTGAATCTCTTTGTTTGGTATATACCATGAACAACAACATTATTACATGCATCATTGCTTCAATAGAACTACTCTTATCAACTGCTAAAGACACACTGCATAACAAACAAAATGCAATCACAAATCCTTTAGTTGCAAGGGAATCTTTCACAAAAGAGTTAAGGAATACAAACACAACAGTAACGCTGCGTAAGAATAGGACAAGGGAAGGAAGACAATAGGGTCAGCCGACAAGTGCACAATTAAAGCAAAAAAAAAGATCCTTAAGAGGTTCATCAACTCATGCCTTAGGAAACTCCACTGGAGACCAGGCAACGACAATCTGCAAGAGAGCTGAGAATAAATAAAGAAGCATTAAAAAACGTAACCTGGTTGATAAAAAAGGATGGGGGCAATTTATTTCGGGCCAAGCTCCTCTGTGACATAAAGAGCAATGACCTTGCACAGTTTTAGCGCAATGTCAATACAACAAAGGCTCCCTCTCGTTGTGGAATATACTCCCATTTGACTGAAAAGACCAGGGCAAATTTTCTGCACAATCATTTCAATTACCCTGACAGGAGTCAAACTCAACTTGGCATGCCCGGAACATCTGCACTGGAAGAGCCCAGTATCACAGCCCCAAAAGTAGTGGTAATGGGAGAAGGGGCCTACCATGTACTCCCAGAACAGACTTTGGAATCACCAGTTTTCAATACAGAGGCCGATTTCAAATGGAAGATGAGAGGGGGCTCGTAGTCCCAATGGGATACCACCTGCATTGTTCAAACAAGTTGCTAGTTACTAGTCAGAGCAACTGGAGCCTTTATTTCGGCAATCCCGGATTCTTTGAGAGGGTCTAGAATATTCCCAATTTATAAGTATGGCAATAAAAGCAGAGTAAGAAACTATCACCTGGTGGCACTTATTGACAGTGAGGCCAAATACTTCACTTGAACCATGCTAGAGGAATTAATATCATGGACCGCAGCCAGCTGCATAATCCCCTTAAACCAGACATGATAATTGGACTGCTGCAACTCTAATGCTCCTAAGCTTGGTGGCATTGCCCTCTTCGGCCTCCTTTATGCAGATGACTTGTTACTCATAAGCTGCACACAGGATGGTCTACAGCCTCTCATTGAGGCCACCCAATCGTACGCGGAACAGAATAGGTTAACAATCAACCTTGGCAGATCAAAAACTATGCCCATAAACAGCACGAGAAGGAAAGATCCATGTTGGCACATTGCAAATCAATGCTTGGAGTCGGCACTGGAGTATAAAATACGTAGGAATCACAATAGACAAAAAGGGATCTTTCAAGCGGCAGAAAGAAGTCCTACAGCAGAAGGGGAATGCCCTGGCACTGAAAAATCTAAAGAAGAAAGTGGTGGGCCCAACTCTAACACCTCTGCTCGGGGTAATACAAGCAAAACCTATCGCAATCATAACCTATGGGAGTGAGATATTACATAGAAGGGGTGTGGCCGCATTGGATTGGATCATGATCAGAGCAAGATTTTTGGACTCCCCAAATACACTTCACCTGCCCAAATACGGCTAGAGTTTGGTCTCCAGAAATAATCTCTTGCTAGGAGGGGTGCATATATTAAATGCTGCTACAAAATCAAGAACTCCGAGTCGAACACATTGAACTCAAATCTATGGCAGGAACTGATAATCAAGGGTAGTTCTCCTGCTTTTGTAAGGAATTAATGACCGAAAGGAGGGTGATATTATGGCCACTTTTTAACTGGTGCATCTTACAAACATGCAGGTGGGCGATACTAGCCTGTTTTCTGCTAGTACATCTATAGATGAACTGTCACTTTGTGATATACCTACTGAAAGTTGAGAAGAAATAAGCTGCAATGCAGACTGAAGCTACAATGAATTAAACATGATTTTACTAAGCAAAGTCGGTATGATCTGGCCGCTGTATCGGACTCAGTTAACTCACTGCTCTGCTCCTTAGAGATTTTACCTAGAACTCACTAATTTATTTTTCCTTTCTTATTAGTTTTAAACCAGGATAGCTGAGCGTCAGTGCCCCAGCTAGCTTGACACACATTTCCCTATGGAAACGCCGTACAAACGCACTGCATAATTTGCATGTAGGACCATAAAAAGACATACATTGAAAATTTAGGCCCATACTTATACTCTGTTTACACCAGATTTGCGTAATTTTTATTGACGCAAATCCAGCGCAAAGTTAACCCCATATTTATATTTTGGCGCTAAATGTGTCTAGCTCCAAAATATTGGAGTTAAAGTTAACTTCATTTTTTGCCTGCGGAAAACTACCTTGCGTCAATCAGATGCAAGGTAGGCGTTACCAGGCAAAAAAAGCCTCAAAGGCCCTAGCACCTTATTTATCCTCCCGTGCAAAAATCACACACGGGAGGAGGAGGGCCTTAAATAATGGCGCTAAGCCTGCTTAGCGCCATTACTTAATGCCTGGGTATGGGCAGGCGTAAGGGGACCTGTAGGCATATTTCCATGTCGCAGACCATGGAAATTGCCTACAGGTGCCCTTCCTTGTCCCCAGGGACACCCCCACTCACCCCTACCCACACCAGGAGGTCACCCCCGGATGGAGGACCCATCTGAAGGTAAGTCTGGATGGGTATTTTTTTTGTGTCCAACGCTGCTCAGGGGCCCCGACTTGGGGCCCCCTGCACAGTGCTTGCCCCAATGGCCATGCCCAGGGGACATTTGTTCACTGGGTATAGCCATTGGGGTGGTGGGCATGGCTCCTGTCTTTACAAAGAAAGGAGCCATGTCCATGGGGCTTGTGCACCAGAAAATGGCGCTACATTGCTTAGAGGCAATTTTTTTGCCTCTTAAGAGTGTAGCGCCATCATTTGGCGCACAAGCCCCGGTTTCCCCTACGCCTCCCAGGCCCTGTTTGCATCCTTTTATAGGACGCTAACAGAGCCTTAGAGCCAGCTAGTGCCATTCCTTAAATGTGGCGTCCGGCGAGGCATCTAGGAATGGCTTTAGCTGGCGCTATACTTTTTGCCGCAAACCTGCACTAACGCAGGTTTGCAGCAAAAAGTATAAATCAGGGCCCTAATCTGCAAAGAGAAAGTACCCATTTTGTATTTCACCTTAGGCCTCTGTAGTGTGGCCATTTTTAGTGCCATTTTAGTGTAGCGTTATGCACGTTAGGTTTTCATATTAGGCCTCTGTGCACTTTACCCTAGACACGTTTTTATTTAGCCTCGCACTGTTATTTTATAATAACCAGTTTTACGGTCTTGTTTTATTCTTTCTATCACACTGTTTAGCCTAGTTCAGCTCTGTGTTCGCTAACACTGCATTCTTTCTCACTCTGTACTTCAGTCAAGGCTACAGTCTGGTACATTGCTGGTACACGTGGTAGAAGTTTAGTCTCTGGTGTTCGTAGACGATACACATCCTTACATAGGGACCTCTTCTTAGAACGTCTGCATGTTAGTTATAAAATCACTTTCTAGTCCTAGTACAGGCAGAGGGAGATTCCGACCAGGAACCTACAACTAGATGCTGACTGCCCCGTTGCAGATGCTGATGCAGCTTACAGGCCTTTGCTCAGGTATGAGGGTTGATGTCTTCCCGGGGAAACATGAAAGGCAGGCTTGGAGCTTCCCATGCTGTGCTCATAATATAACTTAGAGAGAACTTAATATAGTTGCACTGTGATAGCCTTATTCTTGTGCTTCACTCTCACCGTCACTATTTTAATCCTACTGTGTTGTTTTGTTCTGGTTATTGCAGCTCATGCCTTACTATATAAAATGCAGTCGTTTTATTAAACCAATCTTTAAAACTTAAACTGCCTTTGTTATTTTTATATGAGACCATACTATGTATGAGAGCACCGGTTGTGACCTGAGTGACCACAACTTCCCTGGGAAGTAATAAGATGTCATGCACTCGGCTGCCCAATTGTCCCTTCGGGAGAGATAAGGCACTGCTAGTTAGCCGGAGCATAAACCGGATTTGGGGTGACAAGGGCCCTTCACCGTGGGTCAGACTTAGTCCCTCACACTGTAAACGATCTTGCAGCCCAAAAATCCAGTAGTCTCATTAGGATAATGAGAGCCTACGCGACATGGCGCCGCCAACGATTGGTCAGGCTCTAATTTTCGGGTCCACTGGTATATCTCGGTCTCATATAATATAATGATCCCTCAGTTCTGTATACAGAGACGTCTGTGGTACTGAGGAATTCCGCCACCGTTGCATAGGTAACCCTATTTCCAGTGGATGGTTGTTCAAGCTTGAACCTTAGAAAGGAAATAAACAATTCCCCTTTTGGTGTGCCTTCTCTGAGTTCATGGTGCTTTGCTGATGGCTAATCCCCAGGTAATACAAATTGCTCTTAACATGAGACAGCCGCTCACGGCACATTTGCTAGCACACGGCCTTACGGCCAAGGGTGGTCCAGTCACGTTTGTGGTGGACGCCCACGCAGCCTATAGAACAGATCTTTTCTACTCTTGGGTCACATTTCCAGCAGTTGTTGGGAACACACATGCATTCCATACATATACAGTAGCAAACGCACCTGGACAATACAGGGCATACGCATATTTAGAGATTCCTCTATCTTATCGAGACCATAATAATTGGCTTGATGGCGCCCTACCCCATACAATCTTACCAGTAAGGCTAGGTCCCCTGAGCAATGACGGTCCAACCTGGCCTTTATTGGCCACCTATACACCGCATCCTGCGACTGCGAATATGGCGGTGGTTGAGGTTCGACACTTATATACTGACTTAACGGCAATATATAGACGCTTAGTACAATTTGTGATGCAGACACTTAATACAAACCCAGCGCGTGCTGCTCCAGTGCAACCACATGCAGTGACACCAGGTATTAATCCGGTGACTGTGCATTCCATTATGGGTAAGGTCCCAGCCGAACGAGAGGAGACTCTGTTTTGGCTGGCACAGAAAATTAATAAGCTGGAGCCGATATTTCCTCATACGGGACCTCAGGACAAACATCAGATATTAACTACGTGTTTACCCTTTGGGATGGTTCCCACAGTGGAACTTTGTAATACATGGGGCACGGTGTTTGCCGCGCTCTATAACACGGCACACGGTACACCTACACTGGCTAACCTGCCGGAAGTGCTTAAATAGATTCAAGATGAATACGGGGCTGCCCCGGCCTTAGATTTAGGTATGCAACTGTTAGGCAATTTTGCCACAGTTTCTTCAATGATCCTAAGCAATCTTAAAGGGGAAGCAGTTGCGCTTGCTGTGCGCATGCGTCTTCGTGACGTTCCGCAACAAGATCAGGAGTGGGAACTGCCTAAAATGACAGCGGAAACATATTCCAGTATTGGTCGAGATAGCCTGGGGGCTAGACCACAAAAACCTCAGATTCAGGGGAAAATTACTAAAGATAGTACGAAACAGCAACCTGATGGTACTAAGAAGCGCTGGGAGAAAAAACAACAAACACCTAAAATGGAGAGGGGAGAATCTCCGCGTACGGAGACCCCGCAGAATAGATATCATCTCAGAAATAGGGATAATATTAAGATGCCTGATAGATATCAATATACTGATACACGCCAATCTCGTTCCTTTCAGGACTCATCGGAAAACAGAAGTGAGAGAGGTGGGCGGTCAGAGTGGAGACAAGAGTACGTGAAACCGAGACAGGACTCACAACGCTCTTCTGAGGTTTCTGTCAAGATGGAAGAGAAACCAGTACAACAAAAACAACAGTTTAAAAAGAAAAAGGTGGCAGCTGTCTCAGTTAGACATGCCACTCAGGAAGAGGGTTCTCTTGAAGAACAAGACATGGGCTCTAGCACTGCTAGACAGTGCGGCAGAGGTCACAATAGTTCGCCGGAGTCTTCTAGAGCATCTGGAGGTGAAAGCAACTGATGACTTCATCCAGGTAGAAACAGCGGACATGCGTGTCTCCGAACCCGATAGGGTGTATACAGTGACTTTATAGTTGGAAGGAGACATTGAACGCACTATGCACGCAATCTTTTGGGATCGTGTAGTTAAGATATATGACATTTTGTTGGCAGAACAGGATTGGCAGCCAGACTTTGTCCGCACCTGCCCTGCTGGGGAGGGGGTTATTAGACCTTCCTTCTCGCCCCTTGTTCCGGAGGAACTCGCTGAGTCCTATTCTATGAAATCGGCTCTTGCACAGGCACCTGCGAGATATAGAAATCACGTTGGGTGGGATAGGGATTCTCCATATCATGTAATTCCTATTAAAGGTGAGCCTCAACCACAACCGCAGTATCCTATAAAACATGAAGCAAGGGCACTGGTGAGAGAAATAATTACACAATTGGAATACCAGGGGGTAATTGAACCCTGTGTCTCACTGATGAAGAATCCCTTATTCCCTGTAGCTAAACAGGACCATTCATATAGAATAGTCTTAGACTACAGACATCTGAATGGACATACACGCACATATGCTATACAAAATTCACATAGCACTCCACTAATGAGCAACATTGTGCAGAAGAAATATAAAACAACCTTGGATATCTCGAATGGATTCTTCTGCCAGAATATAGCCCCTGAAAGCAGGGATTCAACCAGCTTTAGCGCACTAGACTCCCAGAAAAAATTCAGTTGTTTGCCTCAGGGGTATGAGAACAGCCTGGGACTGTTTACAGCTCGTGTGACTGAAATTTTGCACAAGCTCGACTCTGAAGCATTGTCATATGTGGATGATATATATCTCATGGATGACGAGTTGCTACAGCATTTAAGACGGGTAGCTTGCATTGTTGTAGGATTTGCCGAAATCGGCTACAAATGTAACTTCAAAAAATAGAAAATTGCCTTCCTCAGCGTCATATTCCTGGGATATGAGCTGTCGAGTGAGGGTAAGAGCCTAGCGCCAGAATTTTTAGAAAAATTTGCACAATTGCAACCACCAAATACAATTAAGAAACTCCAATCGTTGTTGGGCTTTCTAAATTTTGGCAGAACATACATTCCTGATTATGCTACACGCATAAAACCTTTATATGAATTAATACGTCCTGATTTTTCGAGTAAATTCTGGACGATTAAACATGCACATACTCTTCGAGAGATACAAGCAGACATGCTAGCAGCAAAACATCTACACACACAGGACAATAGGACACATTAGGTCATCAGGGTGATAGCTCGGGCCATTGGGTTTACTTATGTCACATTTAATGAAGGTGAGACAGTCCCCATATCATACAAGTATTCAGCTGCCGAGCAACGATTTGCACCCACAGAGAAAATTCTCACTGCTGTACAGATGGCTGTTCTTAAAGAAAGACCTCTTGCCCAGGGAAAACGCATTATTGTCGTTTCTCCTATTCCGGCCCTTGAGGCTGTTACAAAAGCTAGCATCTTGAATGCAAAAGCACTCCCTCCACCCACGATGGATACAATGGGCCACGTCTTTGACAGCCACTAATGTAGACTATGGGGGTCATTTTGACCCTGGCGGCCCACTGTGAGGGCCCCACTGTGTATTTCAGTGTCTGCAATGCAGACACTGAAATACGCGACGGGTGCAAACTGCACCCGTCGCACCCCTGCAACTACGCCGGCTCAATTCTGAGCCGGCGTCCTCGTTGCAGGGGCATTTCCTCTGGGCCGGCGGGCGCTCTTTTGGAGAGCGCCCGCCGGCCCAGAGGAAATGTTTGAATGGCCGCTGCGGTCTTTTGACCGTGGTGCGGTCATTTGGCGGCGGTACCTTGGCGGACGGCCTCCGCCATCCGCCAAGGTTAAAATCACCCCCTATGTTTTTGATCCAAAGTTACAGACTCAGGAGTTTCTACAATATGAAGTTGAATATCCAGTTCTCACTGACACATTGCCTATTGCCCAATATCAGGTAGTCATGTACACTGATGGCTCTGCGCAACCAGCGATAGGAACAAAACATCAATATTCTGCTGCATGTGCACTAGTGAGCGGCTATATGGAGGGGGAAAAATTCTGCCCCCAAAATACTTATACCCAGACCTCAGGGGATTGTACTGCACAATTGGCTGAGCTAAAAGCTCTACTGATGGCACTGGAACATACAATCCGACTCAGTACACACTGATTGTTTGTGATTCGTATTATTGCGTCCAGTCTTTTAACGAATACTTACATTACTGGTGCTTGAATGGGTTCAGAGATTCGAAAGGCAGCACCATTAAACACAGACTACTGTGGGGGAAGGTAGCAGACCTGAAAGAGATGCTACCCAAAGTCCATGTTGTGCATACACTTGGAAACCAGCTCGTTGGAATACACGTTGCTGGTAATACTTTGGCTGATGAAGCCGCAAAGGCGGCAGTGGCAGTTGCCACTGTAGCTGCAGTGACTCGTTCTAGTACCAAACCAGACACAGAGATCTAGGCTGCCATAAGAGCTACGGTTGATGGTAAGCCTTATCCGAAAGGATTTCCGAATAAATATAAATATTTTATGGGAAGTACATTGAACGCTGAAGTTAAAATTCCTGGCGTAGGCGTACGTGACATCCCCAATAAAAATGTAAGACCACGATTGATTAAAGCAGCGCATGAAGGGGTAGCATCTGCACATGCAGGCGTGGCAGCTACAATTTCACTATTACAGACCCGCCACTGTTGGCCTGGTCTCTATAAAGAGGCCAAGCAGTATGCCCTTTGTTGTGACATCTGTCAACAAATTAAAGTTTCAACAGCTAAGCGCCCGCCGCAGACACCCCTCTTAATCTCAAACAGACCATTACAATGTGTGTACTTGGATCATTGTGGTCCATTAACACTGGATAATGCATACAAATATATCCTAGTCGCTGTTGATTCTTGCTCCAGATTTGTGTGGGTGTGGCCACACGCTCAGCTGACGCTCGGACTGTTCTTAAAGATTTGCGAGTCTTTGTTGGTATATATGCAGTTGTGGCATTCCATTCGGACCAGGGCCCTGCTTTCGCCTCGAGGGCATTCAGGGACACAATGGCTTCGTTGGGGGTGCAGCTCCAGTACTTCTCTCCATTTCATCCAGAGGGAAATTCTGTTGTGGAGCAATTAAACCGTGATTTAAAGCAATCCTTAACAGCCAGAGTCTTAGGTACGGGTCGTGGTTGGCTAGCCCACCTGTATGGAGTTCAGAGAGCACTAAATAACCTGCCTAGAAGGTCCCTGGGGGGTCGTACTTCATATGAGTGCCTGATCGGAACACAAATGTTTGTTCCGGATCTTGATGGTCCTGGTGTGGAGGTGGTGGAGACACCTTTTGACATAAATGATCGTGTCACTGTTTTACAGGAATTACAGCAGTTCCGTGAAGAAAACTCTTCTAAAAGTGCTGCCTCCATAGGAATTAAGAATGTGCCTGTAACACCTACCAGCTGGATTCCCAGGGTTGGGGATCTTGCGCGTGAAAAGGTCACAGTAAAAAAATAATTTGGCCCTTATTAACGTGCACCAGTCCCTGTGTTGGGGATACACAGTGCGAGAACTGTGATTCTGCCTCCGTTACCAGGTGCCAAAGAAGATCGCTTTGTTTCCATTGATAATGTCAAGTTACAAAATGTGGCCGATTCTACACAGCCGACCAAGAGCAACTTCCAGTAGTTCCCGAATCCCACTCACTACTGGAGAAGACGTTCCCCTTCAAGTTGTTTATACCAACACTGTTGCCTCTCCGAGCTTGGGGAGGGTGGATGATGATCTCACATTAGTTCCCTTAACAACGACCAATTTAGAAACATTTGATCGAGTCACCATGAATACGGATGTGACGGATGGTGCTGTCTACACGATAGCGACGCAAGAAACACCAACTCCTCCATTGACTGTGGCAGCGCCTTTTGCATGAAATGCTTCTGGTTATTTTGCCGACAACAACGATGGTCTATCAGACTCATTTGCCTCTTCAACTACTGACCTGTCAGGTCCATGTAAGCTGATGCGTTGGCTTAAAGATGCGTATTTTGTTTTTCCATGGAACTATCTATGGCTTTTATTGACTGTGTTGTTGTTTTTTCTTTGGATTGGGTTTGTCATTACCTTTTTTCTGTTAATACATGGTCATTTTCTTCCTGAGAGATCGGCTGTTGAACAGGTGGAAGAGGTGTTGAAACCACATTTTTCATCACATAGGGTTCGAAGAGACTTGTCCTTTGTGAACATTTCTGCAGTACCAATTCCTGATGGGATAGTGTGGGATAAAGTAATGTTTGATATATACGGTCCCACTGAGATAATTCAAATACAGTATGTACTAAAATTGTCTATGAATGATATAGCAATATTAGGCATTGTATCTGATGATTGGGATGTGAAAACAGTTGACTCCATGATGACAGAATTGCAATATTACACTGTCTATGAAAATGAAGATTTTTACCAGTTTAGAGACAATTATGGTGCCATGTTTTGCTCTAATTATTATGGGCACCATTTCATACATAGAGCGAGTATTCCCAAGACGATATTTGACTATACGCAATAGGAACATTGCCCAACTCCCCTGTAGTATGGTTAGTTTTACGTATTCATTGCGCTTTAGCTTCAGGCTTTAGGCCTTTGTGCATTTTGCCCTGAATATATTTTATTCATTTGCTGATAGCTTAGAGCCTCTGTGCACTTTGCTCTACATGCTTTTTATTAGGCTTCGTACTGTTATTTTTCAAATAGCCAGTTCTACGGTGTTGTTTTTTATTCATATCACACTGTTTTGCCTACTTCAGCACTGGAGTTCTCCATAACATATTTACTCTGTGCTTCAGTCAAGGATACAGTCTGGTACATTGCCGATAGACGTGGCAAGAGTTTAGACTTGGCATTCCTGCGTAGGGACATTTTGTGATCACGATGACATGTTAGTTATAAAATCACTTCCTTGTCCCAATACACGCCAGAGGGAGATTCCGACCAGGGAACCACAACTTGACGTTGACTGCCTCGTTGCAGATGCTGAACCAAGATCACAGGTCTTTGCTCAGGTATGAGGGCTGATATCCCCATAGTGATTCTAATAGGCAAACTAGAAGCTTAACATGCTGTGCTCTAGCTAGAACAAGCAGAGGGAGAGTAGAAACTGGTTGACAATATGATAGCTTTGTTTTTATGTTGTACTCTCCTGGTAACTATCACAATCCTACTGTGTTGTATCGTTCTGGTTATTGCGGCTCACGCCTTAATATCTAAAATACAGTCGTTTTATTAAAAACATTATATAAAACTTATACTGTCTTTGTCATTTGTATATGAGATCATATTGGAGATAAGAGAGTTGGTTTGGATCTGAGTAACCACGACTTCCCTGAGAAGTTCCGAAGATGTCATGCGCTCGGCTGCCAAATCATTCCTTCCACAGGGGAGAAATGAGGCACTGCTAGTTAGCCGGAGCAAAAACCGGATTTAGGGTGACAGAGTTCTTTACACGTGGGTCAGACTCAGTCCCCCACACCGTTATCGATCCTGCTACCTAGAAATCCAGTAGTCTCATTTAGAATAATGAGAGCCCACGCGACATGGTGCCGCCAACGTTTGGTCTGGCTCTAATGATTAGGTCCGACTGACTCTCTTGGTCTCATATATATTTTGACTCCTCGGTTCCGTATACGGAGACGTCCGTGGGGCTGAGGGTTTCTGCCGCCACGGCATAGGTGCTTCCTATTGCTTAGTGGTCGGTTGTTCAAGCTTGAACTTTGAAAAGGAAAAAACCCCGATATTGGTGTGCCTTCTCTGACCTGCAGCCGTTTTTTATACAATGGCGAATCCTAATGTAGTGAACATAGCAATTAATATGCGACATCCGCTCACGGGACATCTATTGACACATGGACTGACAGTCCAAGGGGGTCCAGTCACTTTTGTGGTGGACGCCCATGCAGCCTATAGAACGGAACTTTTTTATTCTTGGGTCGCTTTTCCAGCAGTGGATGGGGGAACAAATACTTTTCACGAATACACAGTTGCGAATGTCCCTGGACAATACAGGGCTTACGCTTATTTAGAAATACTTCTATCTTATCAAGAACACCATAATTGGCTTGATGGCGCCCTCCCACACACAATAGCACAAGTAAGGTTAGGGCCACTGAGTAATGATGGTCCTACCTGGCCTTTATTGGCTACATATACACCACATCCTGCGGTTGCTCAATTGGCAGTGGTTGAAGTTCGTCGTTTATATACAGAATTAACGGCTACATATAGACGATTAGTTCAGTTTGTGATGCAAACATTAAACACGAATGCAGCGCGTGCTGCTCCAGCGCACCCACAAGCGGTGGTTCCGGGTCTTAATCCGGCCACTGTATACTCAGTTATGGGTAAAGTACCGGCTAAACGAGAGGAGACTCCGTTTTGGCTGGCGCAAAAAATTAATACGCTGGAAGCAGTATTTCCCCATACGGGACCTCAGGATAAACATAGAATTTTTACGATGTGTTTGCCGTACGGGATGGTTCCTCCGGTGGACCTTTGTAATACCTGGGGCACGGTGTTTGCCGCGCTCTACACTACGGCACACGGTACACCGACATTAGCTAATTTACCGGACGTACTGAAACAGATTCAGGATGAATATGGGGCTGCCCCTGCCTTGGATTTGGGCATGCAGTTGCTGGGCAATTTTGCCACAGTTTCTTCTATTATTTTGAGTAATCTCAAAGGAGAGGCAGTAGCACTGGCAGTGCGTATGCGTCTTCGGGATGTTCCGCTGCTTCAACTGGAGCGGGAGCTTCCGAGAATAATAGCGGAAACATATTCTAGTATTGGTCGTGATAGCCTAGGGGCTAGACCACAAAAACCCCAGTTACAGGGTAAAAATAATAAAGATAATGCTAAACAGCAACAACCTGAGGGTTCGAAAAAGCGCTGGGAAAAGAAACAGCAAACACCTAAGAAGGATGATGGGCAGTCTCCGCAACCGGAGACCCCACAGAATAGGTATAATCTCAGGAATAGGGATACTTTGAAGACGCCTGATAGATATCAATATACTGATACACGCCAATCTCGTTCCTTTCAGGACTCCTCGGACAAGAGAAGTGAGAGAGGTGGGCGGTCAGAGCGGAGGACGGAGTACGTGAAACCGAGACAGGATTCACAACGCTCAGCGGAGGTTTCTATTAAACAAGAAGAGAAACCGTTGCAACAGAAACAGCAATTCAAAAAGAAGAAGGTGGCAGCAGTCTCAGTTAGACATGCCGCTCAAGAAGAGAGTTCTCTTGACGAACAAGACATGGGCGTTAGCACTGTTAGACAGCGCGGCAGAGGTCACAATAGTTCGCCGGATGCTTCGAGAGCATCTGGAGGTGAAAGCAACTGATGACTTCATACAAGTCGAAACGGCGGATATGCGAGTCTCTGATCCTGATAGAGTATATGAAGTAACTCTGCGATTGGAAGGGGACATTGACCGTATTATAAACGCAATTTTTTGGGACCATGTAGTAAAATCATATGATGTTCTGTTGGCCGAACAAGATTGGCCACCTGACTTTGTTCGCGACTGTCCAGTTGGGGAGGAGGTTACTATACCTTCCTTCTCACCACTTGTTCCACGAGAACTCGCGGAGTCCTATAGTAAATCATGGGCTCTAGCACAGGCTCCCGCCTTGTATAGAAATAACGTGGGGTGGGATAGACAATCACCTTATCATGTAATACCGATAAAGGGCGAACCTCAGCCACAACCGCAATATCCTATCAAATTTGAAGCTAGGGCATCGGTTAGACAAATTCTTAAAGAATTGGAGTATCAGGGTGTAATTGAGCCCTGTGTCTCGCCGATGAATAATCCCTTGTTTCCGGTTGCTAAACCGGACCATTCATATAGGATAGTGGTGGATTACCGACATTTAAATAGTCATACACGCACATATGCAATACAGAATTCACACAGCGCAGCGCTTATGAATAATATAGTGCGTAAAAAATATAAGACAGCATTAGATATCTCGAATGGATTTTTCTGCCAGAATATTGCGCCCGAGAGTCGGGACTATACCTGTTTCAGTGCGTTTGGCTCTCAGAAAAATTTTTGTCGTTTGCCTCAGGGGTATAAGAATAGCCCAGGACTGTTTTCGGCTCGTGTAACTGAACTGCTGCATGAGTTCGACCCTGAAGCATTATCATATGTTGATGACATATATCTGACAGATGATGAGATTCTGCAACATCTAAGGCGTGTATCGCGCATTGTTGTGGGGTTTGCTGATATTGGATATAAGTTTAATTTTAAGAAATCAAAGATTGCCTTTCTCAGCGTCATTTTCCTGGGATATGAGTTGTCGAGTGAGGGCAAGAGCTTGGCGCCACATTTTTTAAAGAAATGTGCTTTATTGCAGCCTCCTAATACGGTTCGGAAGCTCCAGTCATTGTTGGGGTTTCTGAATTTTGGCAGAACTTACATTCCTGAATATGCAACGCGTATAAAACCCTTATACGAGTTGATTGGCCCGAATTTTTCGAGTACATTTTGGACGATTGAACATACACACATACTTCGAGAATTACAGAGTGATCTTTTAGCAGTTAAACACTTACACACTCGGGACAATAAGACACATTTAGTGATCAGGGTAATACCTGGGGCTGTTGGGTTTACTTATGTCACCTTTAATGAAGGGGAGACTGTCCCGATTGCATACAAATCTCACTTGTATTCTGCTGCAGAGCAACGTTTTGCACAAACTGAGAAAATTCTCACTGCAGTACAGATGGCTGTTATTAAAGAAAGACCGCTGGCCCAGGGTCAACGCATTGTTGTCGTTTCCCCGGTTCCGGCCTTAGAGGCTGTTACAAAAGCGAGTGTTCCTAATTCGAAGGCTCTACACCCGCGATGGATACAATGGGGTACGTCTTTGACAGCCACTGATGTAGATTATGTATTTGACCCTAAACTGCAGACTCAAGAATTTCTTCAATATGAAATAGAATACCCTGTTCCTGCTGGTACATTGCCTATTGACCAATATGAAGTGGTCATGTATACAGATGGCTCTGCGCAACCGGCGGTTGGGACTAAACAACAGTATTCTGCTGCATGTGCGGTGGTGAGCGGCACTATGGAGGGGGAAGTGTTCTGCCCCCGACATACTTATACTAAAACCTTGGGAGATTGCACGGCACAGCTGGCTGAGCTCAAAGCTCTATTGTTAGCGTTGGAGCACGCGGATCCGGCACTTTTAACCTTGCTGGTCTGTGACTCCTACTACTGTGTGCAGTCTTTCAACGAATATTTACACTATTGGAAGATGAATGGGTTCAGAGATTCTAAAGGCAACACCATTAAGCATAAAATGTTGTGGGGTAAGGTTGCGGATCTGAAGGAAACGCTTCCTAAAGTCCATGTTGTGCATACACTTGGACACCAGCGCGTTGGAATACACGTTGCTGGGAATACTTTGGCTGATGAAGCCGCGAAATCGGCAGTGGCTGTCGCCACTGTGGCCGCAGTGACTCGTTCGAGTTCCAAACCAGACACAGTAATATCGGCTGCCGTAAAAGCTACTGCTGATGGCACGCCCTTTCCTAAAGGATTTCCTTCAAAATATAGTTACTGCTTGAATAGTGCGCTAAATGCTACTGTTACAATTCCAGGCATTGGTGTACGTGAAATTCCGAATAAAATAGAGAGACCTCGATTGATTTCTGCAGCCCATGAGGGGGTGGCTTCTGCACATGCTGGGGTGGCTGCCACAATTTCACTTTTACAGGCTCGTTACTGGTGGCCTGGTCTCTATAAAGAGACGAAGCAGTATGTCCTTTGTTGTGACATTTGTCAACAAATTAAGGGTTCGTCGGCTAGACGCCCGCAGCAGACGCCCCTTCTGATTTCAAACAAACCATTACAGTGTGTGTACTTGGATCATTGTGGTCCGCTGACGCCAGATAGTGCATACAAGTATATATTGGTTGCTGTAGATTCGTGCTCCAGATTTGTATGGGTATGGCCACAACGCTCGGCTGACGCTCGCACTGTTATTAAAGATTTGCGCATCTTTGTCGATGTATTTGCAGTTGCGGCTTTTCATTCGGACCAGGGCCCTGCTTTTGCCTCTAAGGCATTCAGGGACACCATGGCTTCGCTGGGGGTCCAACTCCAATTCTCGTCTCCATTTCATCCCGAGGGAAATTCTGTTGTGGAGCGTTTAAATCGTGATTTAAAGCAGTCCTTAACGGCCAGAGTTATAGGTACGGGTCGTGGTTGGCTAGCCCACCTATATGGAGTACGGAGAGCACTTAATAACTTGCCTAGAAGGTCACTGGGGGGTCGTACTTCATATGAGTGCCTGTTTGGAACACAAATGTATGTTCCTGATCTAGATGGTCCTGGAGTGGAGGCGGCAGATACGCCCTTTGACATAAATGATTGTGTCACTGTTTTGCAGGATTTACAACAATTCCGTGAAGATAACTCTTCTGCCAATGCTGCCTCCTCAGGAATTAAGGATGAGCCAGTAACACCTACTGGTTGGATACCCAGGATTGGGGATCTAGTGCGTGAAAAGGTCGCAGTTAAAAAAGAATTTGGTCCTTCTTATCGAGAACCTGTCCCTGTGTTGGGGGTAAGCGGCACGAGAACTGTGATTTTACCGCCGCTGCGAGGGGCCAAAGGAAATCGCTTTGTTTCCATTGATAATGTCAAGTTACAACATGTGGCCGATTCTGCACAGCAGACCAAGAGGGACACCCAGTAGTTCCGGAATCCCTCTCACTACTGGGGACGAGGTCCCGCTGCAGGTGATTTTCACCGACACTGTTTCCTCTCCGAGCTTGGGGAGGGTGGATAATGATCTTGCGACTGTTCCACCGACGGCGATTAATATGGAACCTTGTGATCAAATTGCTGTACTGACGTTTCTGAACATGTGGTTTATAGCGTGCCACAGCGAGAGCCTCCGTCTGCTTCTTCGTTCGTTCACAGTTGCACCTTTTGCTAGAACTGCTTCTGGCTGCTTCAACGACGCTGATAATGATGGGTCCGGCTCCTCGTCTTCGATGTCTTCTGTCCACGGTCCACGACGACTGCTGGGATGGCTTAAACTAACATATTTTGTTTTTCCTTGGAACTATTTTTGGCTGTTTTTGGCCGTGATGACTATTTTATTATGGTTGGGATTTGTGGTTACTTTTTTTCTGATAATACATGGTCATTTTCTTCCTGATCGATCTGACATTGAGCACGTGGAGACAGTGTTCAAACCACATTTTTCGTCTCATATGGTTCGAAGAGACTTGTCCACAGTGAACATTTCTGCTATACCAGTTCCGGATGGAATTGTGTGGGATAAAGTAATGTTTGATATATATGGTCCCACTGAATTGATTCAAATACCGTATGTCCTCAAATTATCAATGAATGATATTGTTATACCTGGCATTGTTTCTGATGATTGGGATGTGAAGACAGTAGATTCTATGCTAACGGATTTGCAATATTATACTGTCTATGGCGATGAAGATGCTTACCAGTTTAGAGACAATCATGGTGACATGTTTTGTTACAACTATTATGGACACCATTTTATTCATAAAGCTAGTAGCCCTAAGTCCATGTTTAATTATGTGCAATGGGAACATTGCTCGACTCCTCCGCAAGGGAGTTCAAAAACGTATTATGAAAAATTTGCATATTTTACTGGGCATGATCCACGTAATGCTAGGTCCTACTATTTTAAAGTTACGCCGTATTCTAAGCAAATGTTATTGACCGATACTAAATTACTGTATTCTAATTTGTTTGTTTCTAAACTGTCGGTCGAGGGATATGAATACTGGTTCAAAACTGTTGACTTGAAAAGTGTTTGGGGTACGAAAAATTGGCAAATGCAAGGCAGGGACACGTTATTTAGAGCATGTATTATCCCTGTGCAGATGATTTTCCTCAATGACACAGTACAACAGACTAGCTGTTTGGGCTTAGCGACGATTAAGGAGTTAACTTTACCTAGTATACCTGTCCCTTCTAAATTAAAAAATTGGCAGCACTATGTGAATGCTACTTACAGTGACTTTACACATTGGGTCCAGAATGGTACACTTAACACTTCATCGTTACATCCAGGCGGGTGGTTAATATGGCCTGTAGACACTAATATGTGTCATCAACGTTTTGTCACCTCTTCAGGGGGGTTCAGGACTAGTAGGGCAGACCCTTGTTACGTTTCACCAGAACATGCTGATATTATAACTACATACAGTGTGGGGAAGCTTTGTCAGCAATGGTTGAAGTCATCCACGCTGGATGCAGTTAAGTCACATCTCATGTTACTGTCTAATAATACTGATTTACAAGATTTTTTGTCAGGTCCCAGAGTACCACGGAAGAAAAGGTTCTTATACGAGGTTTATAATGAGATTTGGAAGCTTTCGCAACAAGAGGCTGCAGCCCGGTTGAGGCAGATTGATCAAGAAAATCTGATGCAGACTTTGTCTGTTGTTGATAATGGCATGCATACCCTTTCCGAACATGTTTACACGATTGACAGCATTGTTTCCTCTGCCATTGACATTATTAAATCGGACATGTCTTCTTTATATCATGGACAGAGTCAGACGCGGTCCATCATGCAGCTGGGTTGGACTCTTCAGACCTTGAAGGCGGGTCGCGTTCCATGGCAGCACGTTCGTGCCAGGGAGATCTTTATCTCTTTTAATTTGACTCGTCAACAACAACTGATGGCTAAAAAGGAAGCAACATATGTTATGTTAAATATTGAAAAATTAGAGAAACTGCCTTTCACGGTAGCTGAGATTCCGTCAGCTGAATGGTTGATCCATGGGGTTATTAATTTGCCTATCTCTACTTTGCAATTTACTTCGTGTTTGAAGCACATTCCGGTGGGTAGATATGAACTATTGGGAGACAGTTACATACACGAGGTGTGGGACCTTCCCTTTCAGTACAGATGTGTTAATGGTTTGAAGGAGGTTTTTCTTAGCGGCAGCGAATGCGAAGCTTCTGTCAGCCATTCAATGGTTTGTAAACAGCTGTCCTTGCACGGGGCGTGTAACGCTTCGATTGCTAACTTAGCTTGTTATCTGAAGGGAGTTCCAGTCCCGGTTATTAAAAACACTTTCCAGGTGCTTTCTAACGGCAGTTACATTGTTCTTAACAGCGAACGCTGCTGTGGCATTCGTGCCGGAATAGTTTACATCGTCATTGTCAACAAGGCCGTTACGTGCTGCGGGAATGTGTTGTTTCCCCCCACTCAATTTAGGGAGGTAGCAGACATCTGGCCTCATATTGCTACTTCCAAGGTTGATTTCGACAAGTTGAGTCGGCTAAAAGCTTTATTGTTTCAAAAGCATGTGGCCCTTACATCTGCTAGCGAGACCTACGCACTTCAGGTGGCAAGGTCATCGGCGGAGATACAGTCCCTTTTGAATACTAACTTTCCGAATCACTTCGGTGAACTTGTGGGACGTATATTTAATGCATCCAGCACCGCTGGTATTGCACATTTTTTCAAAGTCGTTGGTGTTGGTTTTGCTCATACCTTCTCTTCCATATTCGGTTTGATACCTTCGGCTATACATTCTATTTTCGGAAGCATTTTTGGGGGTTTCCCGATTAGTTTGGCTTTATTGGCTGGAGTCTTGCTGTTGTTGCTATTTTTTCGCAATGGCTGTCCCGTCACGACGAGATCCTGTACTCCTGCTCCCATCAGCGCAGCTGTGTCATGAACGCATGATGCAGCATTTTGGAGCGACACTCCTTTGACATTTGGAGTGCGACTGGTCTCTGTCATTTAGACCGGTTTTGGATTGTGTGCAACCCGTGTTTCGATGCCTTTGGTGCTCGTTTGAACATGCACTGGCTCTCTGTCTCTCATTGCAGCGCCCTCCAATGGTCGATACTGATCTGTTGATGTTCCCGATTAGGGCTCATTCCCAGACTTGTGCACTACGGATGCGCTTGCTTCGTGAGGCAGTTTATGAGATTCCCTTCCTGGAGGAAGATGGTATTGTCTCTTTCATAGGCCCTGCACGGGGTGCCGCCCTGACTGGTTTTGGGGCTTTGGATCACACCTGCTCCATGATACTTTGTGGCGTGGATCTTCCGATATTGACATATATCGAAGTGGAGGAACTCCTGCGTTCTATTGCTTCTATCTGACGATTGGATTTTTACAAAATTGACACTATATTGAATTTGGTTTTATGACCACATGTTACCTAAATTTATGACTTTGTTGTCTTCTCACCTTGTCGAAATACTTGTTTTAGGTATTGTTTATCTTTGGGGCATCCTTTTATATTATTGGAACCACTTGCTACCGACAAGGGGAGGGTGTAGTATGGTTAGTTTTACGTATTCATTGCGCTTTAGCTTCAGGCTTTAGGCCTTTGTGCATTTTGCCCTGAATATATTTTATTAATTTGCTGATAGCTTAGAGCCTCTGTGCACTTTGCTCTACATGCTTTTTATTAGGCTTCGTACTGTTATTTTTCAAATAGCCAGTTCTACAGTGTTGTTTTTTATTCATATCACACTGTTTTGCCTACTTCAGCACTGGAGTTCTCCATAACATATTTACTCTGTGCTTCAGTCAAGGATACAGTCTGGTACATTGCCGATAGACATGGTAAGAGTTTAGACTTGGCATTCCTGCATAGGGACATTTTGTGATCACGATGACATGTTAGTTATAAAATCACTTCCTTGTCCCAATACACGCCAGAGGGAGATTCCGACCAGGGAACCACAACTTGACGTTGACTGCCTCGTTGCAGATGCTGAACCAAGATCACAGGTCTTTGCTCAGGTATGAGGGCTGATATCCCCATAGTGATTCTAATAGGCAAACTAGAAGCTTAACATGCTGTGCTCTAGATAGAACAAGCAGAGGGAGAGTAGAAACTGGTTGACAATATGATAGCTTTGTTTTTATGTTTTACTCTCCTGGTAACTATCACAATCCTACTGTGTTGTATCGTTCTGGTTATTGCTGCTCACGCCTTAATATCTAAAATACAGTTGTTTTATTAAAAACATTATATAAAACTTATACTGTCTTTGTCATTTGTATATGAGATCATATTGGAAATAAGAGAGTTGGTTTCGATCTGAGTAACCACGACTTCCCTGAGAAGTTCCGAAGATGTCATGCGCTCGGCTGCCAAATCATTCCTTCCACAGGGGAGAAATGAGGCACTGCTAGTTAGCCGGAGCAAAAACCGGATTTAGCGTGACAGAGTTCTTTACACGTGGGTCAGACTCAGTCCCCCACACTGTTATCGATCCTGCTACCTAGAAATCCAGTAGTCTCATTTAGAATAATGAGAGCCCACGCGACACCCCCGTATGGGAGTTCCAAAATGTACTTTGATAAATTTACGTATTTTTCTGGGCACGATCAAAAGAATGCTGAATCGTATTACTTTAAATTAACTCAGACTAAAGATAAACAAATGTTATTGACCAACACGAAATGTATATGTTCGGATTCCTTTGTTTCCCGGTTGTCAATTGAAGGTTATGAATAGTGGTCAGAAAATGTTGATTTGAAAAGTGTTTGGGGAACAAAGAATAGGCAAACTAAGGGTAGATAAACATTGTTTAGAGCATGTCTCATTCCTGTTCACATGATTTTTTTTAAATGAAACTGTACAGCAGACCAGCTTCTTGGGTTTAGCTACAATCAGAGAATTAAACATGCCCAGTATACCTGTCCCTGCAAAATTTAGTAACTTGCAAAAGTACACTAATGCAACTTTTAGTTAGCTTAGTGAATGGGTCCGAAATGGTACATTTAACACTTCACTGACACGTTCGAGCGGGTGGTTATTGTGGCCAATAGATACCAACGGGTGTCTTCAACGTTTTGTCACTTCCTCTGGGGCTTTCCGAATGAGTAGGTCAGACCCTCGCTATATATCACCAGAACATGCTGAAATAGTTACGACATGTAGTGCGGGAAAATTATGCCAGCAATGGCTGAAATCATCCTCGCTAGATGCAGTTAAGACACATCTCACTCTCCTGTCTAATGACACTGACCTACAAGATTTTTTGTGAGGCCCAAAGGTGCCACGTAGGAAGCGTTTCTTGTATGAAGTATACAATGAAATTTGGAAACTTTCACAACAAGAAGCTGCAGCCTGGTTACGGCAGATAGATCAGGATAATCTGAAAAAAGTATTATCTGTTGTGGATAATGGTATGTACACCTTGTCCGACCGGATTTATATAATTAACAACATTGTTTCTTCTGCTATAGACATTATACAATCTGATATGTCTTCTTTGTATCACGGACAGAGTCAGACCAGGTCCATTACGCAGTTGGGTTGGACGCTTCAGACATTGAAGGTGGGTCGTGTTCCGTGGCAGCACATCAGTTCCAGGGAAATATTTTTTTCTTTTAATTTGACGCGACAACAACAACTGATGGCTGAGAAAGAGGCGACTTATGTAATGCTTCACACTGAAAATTTAGAAAGATTGGCTTTTACCGTGGCCGAGATTCCCTCTGCAGAATGTTTAATACACAGGGTTATTAATCTGCCTATTTCTACATTACAATTCACTTCTTGTTTGAAACATGTTCCGGTAGGCAGATATGAGAAGCTAGGAGATAGTTACATCCATGAGGTGTGGGAGCTTCCCTTCTTGTACAAATGCCTCAATGGCATGAAAGAGGTCTTTCTTAGCAGTAGTGAATGTGAGACTTCAGTCAGCCATTCGATGATTTGTAAGCAGCTGTCCTTGCATGGGGCGTGTAATGCCTCGGTTGCGAATTTGGCTTGATATCTGAAGGGAGTTCCAGTCCCCTTGATTAAACGCACGTTCCAGGTGCTTTCATACGGCAGCTAAATCCTCCTCAATAGTGAAGACTGTTGTGGTATGCAAGCCGGAATAGTTTATGTTGTTTCGGTCTCTAAGGTCGTTACTTGCTGCGGGAACGTGTTGATTCCCCCCACTAGAATTAGGGAGGTAGCAGATATTTGGCCTCACATTGCTACTTCCAAGGTGAATTTTGACAAGTTAAGCAGACTGAAAGCTTTGTTGTTTCAGAAGCATGATGCCCTTACATCTGCACGCGAGACCTACACACTTCAAGTGGCAAGGTCGGCGGCGGAAATACAGTCCCTGTTAAATACCAACTTTCCGAGCCACTTTGGTGAACTCGTGGGACGTATATTTAATGCATCCAGCACGGCTGGACTAGCACATTTTTTCAAAGCCGTTGGTGTTGGTTTTATTCATACCTTCTCTACCATATTCGGTTTGATACCTTCGGCTATTCATTCAATTTTCAGAAGCATTTTTGGAGGATTTCCGATAACTTTGGCTATATTGGCCGGCATTTTACTGTTGCTGTTGTTTTTATGCAATGGCTGTCACGCCACTTCGAAGTTGAATGTGGGCGCTCCCATCAGCGCAGCTGTGTCGTGAACGCATGATACAGTATTTTGGAGCAACACTCTTGGAACATTTTGGGGTGTGACTGGTCTCTGTCATTCAGACCGGTTTTGGATTGTGTGCAGCCCGTGTTTCGGTGCCATTGGTGCTCTTTTGAACATGCACTAGACGTGTGTCTCTCACGGCAATGCCCCCCAGTGGTTAATGCTGATCTGTTGGCATTCCCGATGACGGCTCGTTACCAGACATGCGCTCTGCGGCTGTATTTGCTTAGAGAAGCTCAATACGAGATACCCTTCCTGGAGGAAGTTGATGTTCACTCGTTTATAGGCACTGCACGGGATGGCGCCTTGGTGGCTACTGAGGCTTTGGAACACACCTGCTCCCTGCTAGTCTTCGGCGTGGATTTTCCAGTTTTGTCATCTGCCGAAGTGGAGAATCTCCTGCTTTCCGTGACCACTGTTTAAATTGGACTTATTCTAAATTGACATTATCCCTTGAATTCGGCATTTGGCCACATGCTCCTTTTTCAAATTGCGAGATTCTATGCTTATGTGTCCTCTTAACTTATTGAAATTGTACAGGGTCTTACTTATGTTTTAGCATACGGCCATTTTTTAGCTTTTGCTTAGACCACTTTCTATCGACAAGGGGAAGGTGTAGTGTGACCATTTTTAGTGCCATTTTAGTGTAGAATTATGCACGTTAGGTTTTCATATCAGGCCTCTGTGCACTTTACCCTAGACACGTTTTTATTTCACCTCGCACTGTTATTTTATAATAACCACTTTAACGGTCTTGTTTTATTCTTTCTATCACACTGTTTAGCCTAGTTCAGCTCTGTGTTCGCTGACACTGCATTCTTTCTCACTCTGTGCTTCAGTCAAGGCTACAGTCTGGTACATTGCCGGTACATGTGGTAGAAGTTTAGTCTCTGGTGTTCGTAGACGATACACATCCTTACGTAGGGACCTCTTCTTAGAACGTCTGCGTGTTAGTTATAAAATCACTTTCTAGTCCTAGTACAGGCAGAGGGAGATTCCGACCAGGAACCTACAAATAGATACTGACTGCCCCGTTGCACATGCTGATGCAGCTTACAGGCCTTTGCTCAGGTATGAGGGTTGATGTCCTCCCGGGTAAACCTGAAAGGCAGGCTTAGAGCTTCCCATGCTGTGCTCATAATATAACTTAGAGAGAACTTAATATAGTTGCACTATGATAGCCTTATTCTTGTGCTTCACTCTCACCGTCACTATTTTAATCCTACTGTGTTGTTTTGTTCTGGTTATCACAGCTCATGCCTTACTTTATAAAATGCAGTTGTTTTATTAAACCAATCTTTAAAACTTAAACTGCCTTTATCATTTTTATATGAGACCGTACTATGTATGAGTGCACCGGTTGTGACCTGAGTGACCACGACTTCAGTGGGAAGTAATAAGATTTCATGCACTCGGCTGCCCAATTATCCCTTCCCTTTGGGAGAGATAAGGCACTGCTAGTTAGCCGGAGCATCACCCGGATTTGGGGTGACAAGGGTCCTTCACCGTGGGTCAGACTTAGTCCCTCACATTGTGAACGATCTTGCTGCCCAAAAATCCAGTAGTCTCATTAGGATAATGATAGCCTACGCAACACCTCTTCTAATGTGTCCAAGAATGGGCTAATTTCTTATTTATATGTTATCGCTGAAAATGTTTTAGCTGCTGACAATAATGCAGTAATAAATAAAGGTAAACTTAAACTACTCATTATTTGGACTCTAATATGAGGGTGATAATATTGGGGCCGGGACATTGATACTTGGACATGGGCACAGATATGAGGCAAGGCCTTGGACAATGACACAGGAACATGGAACACAGGCAACAAAAATCATAGTAGAACACAGTCACTGACACAGGGATGCTGCAACAGTGGTAATGATGAAGGGACACTGAAATGGACACCCTGTGACTCTCTCCGTAGGGAGTGGACATGTAGGTCTCAGTATATTGGCACACTGATCTTAGGAAATTGAAATGGGTTTACTTTCCTAGTGACAGTGACACAAGGACAATGACACAAGGACACTGATCTCTAGGACACCGAGAAAATCAAACACAGAAACCAATGTTGAAACTGGGACACAGTCAGGAGTATTGACATGGCAACCCTGGCATTTAAATTTAAATTGTGTGCTAATGTTCAACAGTGCAAAGGGTCTGGTGGTACGTTTAGTAGGCATAACAATAATTTTTCATTCCCACCCCAGTTAACTGTGAGGTGAAAAGTTGCAATAACTCAATAACATTCAAACTAATCATCTCAGAATGATGTTCAGATCCATTCAATGTTACTTTTTCTACATAATGTTCAGCATCATCAAAAACATCAAGCAGATAAGCAGGGGAAATGCCTTTCTTTCTGCATGTTCATTGAATAATGTGTAACCTTATTTTAGCCAAAACCATTTAAAAAACTTTCATTCCCACCTTCCCAAATATCCCAGATATCAATGACCAGATATTACCTGCATTCCATTCTAAGGCACTTTTAATCTTTTGTGTACTTGATGTGATTGGTGTGTTCTTCTATGCTGAGAGAAGTGATTGGAATATGTTTAATGCATCCTGACCCAGCTGTGTGGTACATACCTCCACTTGGTAGCACACAAAAAAAAAACAAGTTACTCACCTTTGGTAATGCCTTATCAGGTAGAGATTGTATCTAGCCACAGATTCCTTACCTTGGAATTATTGCCAGGAGTGAGACTAGTTTTTGAAATCTTTCATGAGCAGTACCCATCTGTGCCAGTAGGTGGTATTGTTAAGCTCCGTGTGGCATTGCTGATGTCATCTGTGCTACAAGTGACATGAGCGGTGTCCATATAGGCATCACCCCGGAGTGCTGACGTAAATTTCTTTTTTTGTGAGTTTCCATGTCAGAAGCACGGAGCCACTAAGAACACCGATCTCTGGTGTGTAGAAATAGGGCCCTGGAAGAAAGGAGGTAGACTATCTCTGTAAATCAAATTGCAGAGCACTGAAAATTAGTCAGGGATCTGCAGCTCTCTACCTGATAAGACATTACAGAAGGTACATGTTATGTTCTTCTGTAGAGATAGCTAGATGCAAATCCATTACCTTAGAATAGATGACCAAGAATACCTCTCTGGAGGTGGGTCTGTGAACTTCATTTATACTAGGAAGTCCTGCAAGGCAAAATGGGAAAAATACCAATCCTGATGGACCTGACTGCCCGGGCAGTAGTGTTTGGTGAACATGTACAGCAAGACCCACGTTGCTGCCTGGAAGATGTCCAGAACCGAACTCTAAATGCCAACTCAGTGGTCACAGTCTTTACTCTGGTGGAAGGAGCATGGAAACCCTTTGAGGGTTGCTTCTTGGGCAACGTGTAACAGAACTTAATGCAGAGAACGATCCTTTGGGAGATGGTTCACTTCGGCACAGCCTTCTTATTTTTGCCTGACATATCCCACGAACAGTTGATTGTCTATCAGGAACAGTTTTGTACAGTGAAGGTAGAATGAAAACTTGTACTGTGGGTCCAGCAGGTGTAGCCTTTTGTCTTCCTTAGAGGGATGATGTAGAACATAAAAAGTATGCAAGGTGATGGGTTGGCCTACATGGAACAGGATTACCATCTTTGGCAAGAAGAGTGATCAGGTCCGAAGCACTGGTGTGTCTGGGAAGAAGGAGGCATAGGGAGGTTAATGCCTGTAGCTCACTGACCCTCCAAAGTAATTGCCACCAGAAAGGCTATCTTGATGGTGAGAAGCCTAAGATGGCAGATATGAAGCGGCTCAAAAGGAACACACATTAGGAAGTTAAGAACAAAGTTAAGCACCCATTGAGGCATAATGAAGGAAGCTAGGGGAAACATGTGCTGAAGACCTTTAAAGAACTTATTACAAAAGGGGACATGAAGAGAGAAGGCTGATCTGGGAGCCCCAGGAGGATGGAAATGGTAGACAGGTAACCCTTTAATGTGCCCAATGCAGAGCCCCACTGAGCCAGGGTAAGGATAAACAGAATTACTTGGGAAAGCGGTGCAAAAAAGAAGCCAACACCATGCCACAAATGTTTTCCAACTGCTGTCATACACCGTCTTAGTGGAAGGACGCTGAGCTGCCAAGATAACATTGCGGACTTCAGGCGGAAGAACAAAGGCTATCAAATGTTGTCACTCAATCTCTGCCCATGGAGGTGATTAATCAACTTGTTCAGGAGGAGAACCCTCCCCTGCAACTGTGACAGGAGATTCTCCTACACGGCCATCTTGATAGGTAGAGAGATGGCCATGCTCAACTCGGTATACCAAACTCTCTGAGCCTAGTCCAGAGCTACAAGTGTAACTTGGGCCCAGTCATTCCTGATCTTCTATAGGACTATGGGCAGGAGTGGTATGGTTATAGGAGGCTGGAGCTCCACTCAAGATGAAAAGCATCTCCAAGCAAGAGCTGCCTTTGAAACTCCAGCATTCAGAAGTATTGACATTGTGTGTTATCAATGGTGGCAAACAGTTCTACCCAAGGCTTTCCCCAATGCTGGAAGAGACCTTGCACCTCTACTGGATGAAGACACTGCTAGGCACCATTGGCTGGGTTCAGCCATCCTGGCATTCAGAGAAGTGTTGAATTACCACGGAAATGCCCTGATGTTCAAGCCATGTCCAGAGATGTAGGGCCTCTTGACAAACGGTTCACAACCCCAACCCACCCTGTTTGTTGCAGTACCACATGGCAGTGGTGTTTTCAGTGTACACCTGTGCTAGCCCTCCCTTGATGGAGGATAGCAAGGCTTTCAAGGCCTTCCAGATCAATCAGAGCTCCAAATGGTTGATGTGACATCTGGATTCTCCGGAAACCTGAGGCCTCTGATCTCCACCACTCCCAGATGGCTGGCCCAGGCCAGGAGTGATGCATCTGTCACTACTGTCAGATCTGGTTGCGAAAGGGATATTGATCTGCTGCTGAGCCAGTCACAGATTGTTAACCACCACTGGAGATCCTTTACAGTGCACTCAAGATTGGGACCATGTCAGAGAAATTGCCCTCATGCTGCACCCACTAAAACTTCAGGCCCCACTGCAGAGCCTGAATAGGCCAGCGGGAATGCAGCACATGCAGGATGCAGAAGTCCATAGGGCCCAATAGCCTCAGAGTCAGTCTCACTGAAATCTAGGCTAGAGGCTCAAACATCAGTATCATATCCTGAATATCCTGGACTCACTGTTCAGGAGGAGAGAATAGGCCAGAGGTCCAAGGAGTCTGAAGACCCAAAACTGCACTGTGTCTAGAACAGCTGTGGTGAAAGGGAGGGCATGAGAAGGGGTCAGTTGTGACTTTGGAACATTGGTTGTGAACCCCAGTGACTGTGACAGGTATGTCATAGTCTGGAGATGGGAGACGACTGCCTGGTTTGAGCTCACCTTCAGCAGCCAGTCATCGAGATAGGGGAGGAGTGGCACCCCTAATCTCTGAAGATGAGCAGCAACCACTGTTGCTCCTGAAGTGAAAACATGAGGGGCACTGGTAGGGCCAAAGGGGAGCACAGAGAACGGAATCTACTGGTGACCTACTGGGAACCGCAGGTAGAGTCTGTGGGTAGGCAGGACAGGGATGTTGAAGTATGCATCCTGCAAGTCCACAACTACCATTCAGTCTCACAGGCCGGCCAGGGCAGACAAGACTTGAGCAGTCTCAGTATTTTGAATTTCTACTTTTTCAGGAAGAAATTGAGAGGGTGCAGGTCTCGGATAGGCACAAAGACCTCTGTCCTTCTTGGGCACCAGAAAGTAACAGGGACAGCAACCACAACCTAATTTTGATGCTGACATCCTCTCTCTGGCTCCCTTAGCCAAGAGAGATGCCATTTCCAGGCAGAGTAAGGAGATGTTGTCCCCTCTCAACTTATTGCAAGTAGGTAGCGGGGGTGAAGGGGTGGACATGTAGGGGAGGAAGTATCCCATTTGGGCAATCTGGAGAACCCAGGAGTCTGATGTGATTGACATCCAGTGGTGCAGGTGATGGCATGTCCTGCCTCTGATTGCGTGGCCATGATGTCCGAGGGCAAACTAAAGAGGATTGGAAGCTGCGAATGCCTGGGGAGTGATATACTGGCCCAACAATGCCTACTTGACACATGAGGTCTGTGGGTGCTGTATCCTTGGCCGTGGCAGTAGGATGGGTAGAGACACAGCTGAAGCCTGTGAGCTGGGGCTTTCTGAAGATTTTGTACTGAAATGATTGGGTG
Organism: Pleurodeles waltl; assembly: GCF_031143425.1. Lineage (NCBI taxonomy): Eukaryota > Metazoa > Chordata > Amphibia > Caudata > Salamandridae > Pleurodeles > Pleurodeles waltl. Next base: position 669,556,883 of record NC_090444.1, read on the forward strand.
TCTAGAATATATAGATCTCAGGTTTCATTCAAAATTAACAATTTTAGAAAACTGTATCTTTGGTTTCATGCGGTAGGATTTAATTTGAATTTAATTTTGAATAAAAATTGAGGTTTGTATATTCTAGGCATCCAATCAATTCAAAACGAAGCCTTGAGAAAGTCCCAGTCTCACAGGTACCTAAGGGGCGAAACATATGTTGCCTGGAATACATGCACTAGGAATGTAACTGCAAATATGAAAAACAAGGATGCAATAGAAAACAAGCAATATTCAGGAAACTAGACTTCCTAAAATAAGAGGAGTGATGTACTTCTGACTCTCTGGTGAACTCAATACAATTTGTACGAACATTGTGATAAGTTTGGAGTAAAGAATTACTGCTCCAAACAATTATAGCACATACATTTCGTGAAATCTTTCTAAAACCAACAGGAAAGTATTCAAATGATTACACATGATACGAGCAAGTGGCTTTGAGTCCATTCACTTCAGCCAATTAGAACAAATGACCTTTGGAACACAGATACTCTTCTTGAATTAGTCTACATGGACTTGGGTCAGTTGGCCCAACCCCCAAGGAGTATCACAGATTTTCCAACCCAAAAACACAGTAAATTTAAAACTGAACAACTCGAGCAGACATTATTGGAAGAGGAATGTGAGGGTAAGACATATGCCTGAATTTTAATACCATCGCAAATGAGACTCCCTCCTCTGTAGGAGAGACCAAGCCTGTAAGTGAAGAGGTGTCCAGTCCACTGGCATCCACCAAATCCTCACACCAGTAGTCCTCAGTGGTTTCTAGGGACAGTGTTTTTATAAGGGTCTAGTGGCCACAGACAATCTTCCACAAGTCCTTGCCCATAGGAATAGAGTTCAGGTTCCGAAATGGTGGGAATGGCTCCAGTTGGCACTGGAATCGACATTGGATGATGTCCATCTGGCCCTATCTCAGAGTCAGGGATAAAAATGGGGGCAGTTCTGTTGTTGGGCACCATCAGTGAGGGGGACAACGACAAGGGAATGGCCCCTGGGAAGGTCTAGGTGGCTCAACCAGCATTAGCCCTGATCTATCTATGGATCCAAGGGGCCCGACTGGTGCCCCTCCTCACCCCATGGGGCCCAAATGAGCATCAATAGGGATAAGCCACCTAAATATGAGTTGCATGGCTGCACATAACACATGTACTTGAGCAAGGGTCGCTTCAGGAAACTCAGGGAGGCTCAGGGATGGCCCATGCACATGCTCAGCTGTAGAGCCCTTGTCCCGTCAGATGACTTTGACAGATGGGGCAAAGTCGAAGACCGCTTGAACTTCTTGCTCTTCTTTTTTCCGTAGGAAGTACTCGCGTGCTCAGGCAACTTCAACTGCCGATCCTGAGACCTTGTTCTCAACCAGGAGCAAGACGGTCATGGCTTTGTATGTCGAGTGGCAAGGAGCTTGAGGAACTGCTCCCTCAAGGCCTTGGGGTGCATGGTTGACAATTGATGCTCGTCTTGGCATTGTAGTCACACTCAAGACACCAGTAGCAGATGAGTAGTGGATCTGTCACTGACACCTGCTGCTGAATGGATCCATAGGGCTTAATGCCAGCCTTCCTCATGGACATCCTTTTACACCAGAAGACAATGGCGGTCATTACAACATTGGTGGTAAAAGCCGCTTACCGCCGTGCAGAAGACCGCCAACACACCGCCGCGGAATTCCGCCACAGCTATTATGACCCACATCTCGGAACCCGCCAAAATTCAGACACCCACTCAAGTCCGCCACACCAAAGTTCAGTGATAAACTGGTGAAAACAAAACCTCCACCGTCACGCCAACAGAAATACGCCCACACTATCATGACACACGAATCCACGTGGCGGTCTTTCAAACGCGGTATTCCATTGGCGGTACACACCGCCGCGCTCAAAATACACACACATTTACAAAACACAGCCACATTGGACAATTCAAAATACACACACCTGATACACATACACACACCACTCCCACACACCCATTACAATATAAAACACACACCCACATCACCCACAAACTCCTACGACAAAAAATACAGAAAGAAGGCCAGAGAGAGACACCACCAGCAAGGACAACAGCATCCACAGGCACATAACACCATCACCCACACAACTTCCACGCACCTCACACAACACACCACTACAAATCACCACACTTATCACCACACACTCCATCCCACACATCACCTACACCACCCCATGGCACGGCAAAGACACCCCAGGTTCTGGGAGGAGGAGCTCAGGGTCATGGTGGAGGAAATCGTCCGGGTAGAGCCACAGCTATTCGGATCACAGGTGCAGCACACCTCAATTGCAAGGAAGCAGGAGCTATGGCGAAGGATAGTCAACAGGGTCAACGCAGTGGGACAGCACCCAAGAAATCGGGAGGGCATCAGGAAAAGGTGGAACGACCTACGGGGGAAGGTGCGTTCCGTGGTCTCAAGACACCACCTGGCGGTTCAGCGGACTGGCAGCGGACCCCCACCTCCTCCCCGACAACTAACAACATGGGAGGAGCAGGTCTTGGCGATTCTGCATCCTGAGGGCCTCGCAGGAGTAGGTAGAGGAATGGACTCTGGTAAGTCAATTCTTAACTATTACATCCCCCACCCTACCTGCATACTATCACATACCCCCACCCTCGCCCTCACACCCATCACACCAACTCCTGACAAATGTACCAATATCACAACCCACCCATCCCAACACCAAGCCCTGCATGCAACTACAAAGCATGGACACCCATCACTAACGCATGCACACTGCACATAGCCATACACCCCCCTAAACCATCATCACACAAGCTCCTACACAGGAATGCCAGCACTGGGGTACACGGTCACACACCCATTGCACACCATGCCACACACAGATGCAATAATCATGCCTTTCCACCCCTGCAGGACCCTACCCAACGTCACCAGACAGGAGGGTCCAGACATGTCCACTCCACCCCCAGAAGAGGCCCACAGTGATAACAGCACCTCTGTCCAACTGGATCTAGATGACCAGCCCGGACTATCGGGGACCTCAGGACAGTCGGTTCCCCTCACACAGGCACAGGCCACCACAGACCTTCCCCCCTCTGGAAACAACAGCACACCACCCACCCAGCGGGCCCATACCTCCGTCCCCAGGACACGTCAATCAGCTGTGTGTCCACTACTACAGGGAAACCAGGATAACCCTCCACCCCAACAACAACAGGGACCTGGGGGCAGTGGGCACACGGTCCAGGGGACGGAGGCCCAGGATCACAGGGGCACTGGGAGGGCTGCCGTGTGACAGGGGGCGGACAGGCCAAGGCAACCCACTCTCCACGAGGCCCTCTCCTCCATCATGGGAGCATACCACCACTCCCAGGAGACGATGGCAACGGTACTGGCCAAGTTCCAGGAGACCCAGCGCATGCAGGAGGAACAGTATTTGGGCTTCAGTGAGGAACTCCGAACCATCAGCTCCACCCTGGGCACCATCGTAGGGGTGCTGAAGGAAGTACTCAACACCAGGAGGGACACAGTGGCACTACAAGGGGCCCCTGACACTGGCATGGACGATGAACTGCCCACCACCTCCGCCGGAGCTAGTGGACAGGAAGCCCTGCCACAGGACCACCACACCAGCACCCCACCCCCTGCAGACGGAGAACCACCCCGCAAACGGTCCCTGAGATCCAGGAAAAAGACAGACAACGATGCCAAGACCCCTGCCAAGAAATGAGACCACCCTGATTGTCATCCTAATGTCCCACTTTATCACCCTGTCCATAATTAAACTGCCCCAGCTCCACTTCCTATGCCCATATGGGCAATGCACCAGTGAGACTAATAGACTGGACTCTGCCATGGACACTCCTCCGCCATCATCCCTCACCAATTAACTTCCCCCTCCAATATTTTGCATTGAAATAAACACACCTAAAGCACAAAATGATCTGGAGTCTGTGATTTCGAAATAGTGTGTTAGCAATTACAGTGACAAACTGTGTTTCAAATAGTAATGTCAACTTACCTATGTCACACAGCTCTAGTCCATGAGGAATGTAAGCAGATGACACATAGTGGGACCCACATCTGTGAAACCGTAAGGGAAAGTGACAACTCAGTGACCATACACTGGGTGAAAACGACAGACAGGATAGAGGTAGTAGTGTAAAAGTACATGTAGTAGGCGGGATTGTATTCTCACCTGTGTGTCACTGGAAATATTGCTGGATCACTGAGTCCCTGTTCTGCATGTCTTCTTCCTCTGCTTCATCCTCATCACTGTCCACAGGCTCCACAGCTGCCACAACACCTACATCTGGACCATCCTCCTGCAGAAAAGGCATCTGTTGTCGCAAAGCCAAGTTGTGAAGCATACAGCAGGCCACGATGATCTGGCACACCTTCTTTGGTGAGTAGAATAGGGATCCACCTGTCATGTGAAGGCACCTGAACCTGGCCTTCAGGAGGCCGAAGGTCCGCTCGATCACCCTCCTAATTCACCCATGGGCCTCATTGTACTGTTCCTCTGCCCTTATCCTGGGATTCCTCACTGGGGTCAGTAGCCATGACAAGTTGGGGTACCCAGAGTCACCTGCAAATGGCGAGGGACAACTGTTAGACACACTAACCGGTAGGGATAAGCCCAGACAACCATTCCCACTGTCTTGCTTCCAGGGGCTCACCTAATAGCCACATACGGTGCCTCTGGATTTGACCCATCACATAAGGGATGCTGCTATTCCGCAGGATGCAGGCGTCATGCACTGAGCCAGGGAACATGGCATTCACATGGGAGATGTACTGGTTGCCAAACATACCATCTGTACATTCATGGAATGATAACTCTTCCGGTTTCTGTACACCTGTTCACTCCTGTGGGGGGGGGACCAAAGCCACATGTGCCCCATCAATGGCACCTATGATGTTGGGGATATGTCCCAGGGCATAGAAATCACCTTTCACTGTAGGCAAATCCTCCACCTCAGGGAAAACAATGTAGCTCCGCATTTGTTTCAGAAGGGCAGACAACACTCTGGACAACACGTTGGAAAACATAGGCTGGGACATTCCTGATGCCATGGCCACTGTTGTTTGAAATGTCCCAATTGCAAGGAAATGGAGCACTGACAGCACCTGCACTTGAGGGGGGATTCCTGTGGGATGGCGGATTGCTGACATCAGGTCTGGCTCCAACTGGGTACACAGTTCCTGGATTGTGGCACGGTCAAACCTGTAGGTGATTATCAAATGTCGCTCCTCCATTGTCGACAGGCCCACCAGCGGTTGGTACACCGGAGGATGCCGCCATCTCCTCACATGTCTCAGCGGACGGTGCCTATGAAGGACAACAGCGACCACAGAGTCAAACAACTCAGAGGTACGTACCCACAGTTTACACAGAACACCAATCATACACAAAAGGTGGCCTGTATGTGTGTTGAGGCTAGGCCTAGGTATGTGTGATGCAGTTGAAAATGAAGCCATGTGGGGCCCTGAAATGGCGGCTGCCTGACCTGTAAAGTGGGACAATGGGATGTGAGGTAACTGCGCTGGCGTTGTACACCGCCTTCACATCGGAGGAGTTGGAGAAGCTCGTTGATGGGGTCCTCCCCCAGTACACGCTACTCTACGGTCCTCCAGACCAACAGGTAAGTACACAGGGAGCATGTTGTATCGGCTATGCCTGTGTGGAGAGGGCTGGATGTTAGAAGGAAGGGGGCTGAGTGCTGCTTGCATGTAAGACGGTGAGTGAATGTGCCACATGGCAAGGGTAGGGATGGGGGCCACTCACTTTGACGGTGCAGTTGGTAATGACGTCTCTTCTTCCCCTGTACATTTCATGTAGGTCAGCGCCCACCAGAAGAAAGATATTTGGCGTGCCATCGCCAAGGACGTCCGGACCCTGGGGGTCTACCACCCACTGCCAGAAAAGATGGGAGGACATTCGCCGCTGGAGCAAGAAGTCGGCGGAGGCTCAGCTGGGGATGGCCTCCCAACGTGGGAGGGGTGCCCGTCGAACCATAACCCCCCTGATGTTCAGGATCCTGGCGGTGGCCTACCTGGAGTTGGATGGGTGCTTGAGGGCATCACAGCAGACACAAGGGGGTGAGTACACTCTCATTCAGCTGACATTGCGTGCAGTGGAGTTGTCTGGGTGGGGGAGGAGGGCTGTGGGTTTCCCTATGCCAGGGTGAGTTCCGTAGGCTAGGCCCCTCTGTAAGGCATGGCCCTGTGGCCCCCACCCCACCTCTGTAGAGTGCCAAGTACAGCTATTCATGCACCTGTGTCATCTATGTGTGCAGATGTCTTCCATAGCCTTGTAGGCCATTTCCCAGGAATTGCACTGTAGAGCCCAAGTGCACGGCATAGTGCAGGGGGCTTCTGTGTCTGTCTTGTCTGCCAACGGTAGCGGTAATGCATGCACTCAATGTGTCTTTATTCTGCCCCCCCCCCCTTTTTGTGGTTTCCCTGTTCTTGTGTGCATTAGCATCATCAGGCAGGGGAGCAGTGGCACCGGAGCACAAGGGAGCTGCCTCCCACATGGCCATGGAGGGCCACACTATGGACTCTGAATTCACCAGTGGGACAGAGGGCGAGGGGAGCTCCACGGTGGGGACAGGAGCTGAGACCAGCGACACAGACTCGTCCTCTGATGAGAGATCCCTTGTGGTGGCGGCAACATCTGTGCCCCCGCATCTACAGGTACAGCTGCCACCCCTCCTACCAGCACTGCCCTCCCAGCAGCCCCTCAGCCTTCACCCCGTGCCCTCTCACCCAGGAGGGTGGGCATCACCTTCGCCCCAGGCACCTCAGGCCCTGCCCCTGTCACCCCAGCTGCCCTCAGTGAGGAGGCCATTGACCTCCTCAGGTCACTCACTGTTGGGCAGTCTACCATTTTGAATGCCATCCAGGGTGTAGAAAGGCAGTTGCAACAAACTAATGCATTCCTGGAGGGCATTCATTCTGGTCAGGTGGCCCTTCACCGAGCCTTTCAAACTCTGGCCTCAGCACTGATGGCAGCCATTGTCCCCGTGTCTAGCCTCCCCCCTCCAAGTTCCTCCACCCAGACCCAATCCCCTGTACCTCTGCCTATCCCAAGCACACCATCAGACCAGCCTGCAGACACCTCACCACACAAGGGAAGCTCAGGCAAACATAAGCACCACACATCCCACAGGCACTCACGCAAGCATCACACACATTCAGACACACCAACATCCACTGCCTCCACTGTGTCCCCCTCCTCGTCGTCTCCCTCCTCCCTCCCAGTCTTGTCTACACACACACCTGCATGCACTACCTCTTCAGCCACTACGTCCCTCACCAGCACACCCACCAGCACACCCCGCTCACGTGCAGTCACCACCCCCACTACCATTCACACATCCCCTGTGTCCTCTCCCAGTGTGTCTCTGACGCCCCCTCCCAAGATACAGAAACGCAGCCACACACCCACCCAACAGCCATCCACCTCACGACAGCCTCCAGCGCATGCACCTGCACCCTAAGTCACCAAACGTACACCCCTACTACCACCACCTCTTCCTCCACTCCCAAACCCCCTCCAGCTGCCCCTCCCAGTGTGTCCCAAAAACTTTTAATGTCCAGCATTGACCTTTTTCCCACACCTCCCCCACCCCGTCCATCTCATTAGTCCCGAACTAGCACCTCAGCCACAACATCTCCGGGACCAGTGGTGCCTGTAGTCACAAGTATGTGGAGTGCACCGCCACCAGGACAGCCAGTGTGGCACGGAGCCACAGCACAGCCAGTCCCCCCCTGTGAAGCATCAGAAGTTAACCAGTGCCCGGCGGGAGAGGGGGAAGACTCCAGCCACCAAAGCCGCACCCAGGGGTCCCGATGGGAGTTTGGAGTCAGCTGTGATACCTCCCAAGGTGGGGAAGGGCCACAAGAAACCCAGCAAGTCTGGGAAGAGCATCACGGCGGAGAAGACCTCCATCATCCCCGCTGCCCAGGAGGGCCCCGCCAGACCCATCCCAGCTGCCCAGGAGGGCCCCGACAGCCCCAGCCCAGCTGCCCAGGAGGCCACCGCCAGCCCCATGCCAGCTGCCCAAGAGGGCCCCGCCAGCCCAGCTGCCCAGGAGGCCACCGCCAGCCCCAGCCCATCTGCCCAGGAGGCCACCGGCAGCCCCTGCCCCGCTGCCCAGGAGGCCACCGCCAGCCCAGCTGCCCAGGAGGGCCCCGCCAGCCCCAGCCCTGTTGGGCCATGAAGGACTGCCAGCACAAGCCTGTTGAGCCATGAAGGACCGCCAGCACAAGCCCCGCTGGGCCATGAACGACCACCAGCACAAGCCCTGTTGGGCCATGAAGGACCGCCAGCACAAGCCCAGTTGGGCCATGAAGGACCGCCAGCACAAGCCCCGCTGGGCCATGAAGGACCGCCAGCACAAGCCCCGTTGGGCCATAAAGCACCGCCAGCACAAGCCCTGTTGGGCCATGAAGGACCGCCAGCACAAGCCCCGCTGAACAGGGAAAGCACCGCTGAACAGGGCACCGCCAACTCAAGCACCGCTCAACAGGCCAAGCACCACTGAACAGGGCACCGCCAACTCAAGCACCGCTTAACAGGCCAAGCACCGCTGAACAGGGCACCGCCAACTCAAGCACCGCTGAACAGGCCAAGCACCGCTGAACAGGGCACCGCCAACTCAAGCACCGCTGAACAGGCCAAGCACTGCTGAACAGGGCACCGCCAACTCAAGCACCGCTGAACAGGGCACTGCCAACTCAAGCACCGCTCGCCCATGAGCGGCAGGGGCACTGACGCAACTGGGACCGTCACGGGATGAGTGATGCACTCTGGGCACCAGTCCCCCTCCAGAACCAGTGGAGACATGCATCCACTTCATCTGTCCTTCACAGGATGAAGCACTCTGGGCACCAGTCCCCCTCTAGAACCAGTGGAGACATGCATCCACTCCGTCTGTCCTTCACAGGATGAAGCACTCTGGGCACCAGTCCCCCTCCAGAACCAGTGGAGACTGTTATCAACTTGAAAGACTGTAGCTTTGCACTCCCCAGGATGGAACAGTGGGCAAACCACCCACTGTAGAGACTTGAGAGACTGTGGCTTTGCACTCCCCAGGATATGGCAGTGGGCAAACCACCCACTGGAGAGACTTGAGAGACTGTGGCTTTGCACTCCCCAGGATAATGCAGTGGGCAAACCACCCACTGGAGAGGCTTGAGAGACTGTGGCTTTGCACTCCCCAGGATATGGCAGTGGGCAAACCACCCACTGGAGAGACTTGAGAGACTGTGGCTTTGCACTCCCCAGGATTGAACAGTGGGCATTGAGCCCCCTCGTGCATCTGGCGTCGTGCACTCATCTGACTGAGGTGCTCCCCCTTCCCTTCCCCCTGAGGTGCCTGTTGTATTTCTATCTGATGCCCCTGCAGTGTTCTCTCTGTTTTGATCTGGTATCGAGTGTGGGCCTCGCCCATGCATTTTGGGCCCAGTGGTCCATGGACTATAAATGGTGCAATACCTGGACTTGTATTATTGGTGTATATATTTGCTTATAGTGTATATATATTTTATAATACTGTATTTTGATAGATTACAATGGTTACAATCATTTCCTTTGGTCTTTGCATTCTTCCGGGGGGTTTGTGGGGTGTAACTATGATGTATAGATATGTATTAGTGTGTGTGTTGTAGTGGGTGAGGGTGGGGGTGGGGGTGTTGCGTGTGTGTGTCCCTGTTTTTTCCATCCCCCCTCCCCTATGTCGTAGGTGCAGTACTCACCGTGGTCTTCGCCGCCGGCATTCGTGCTCCTGGTACAGGAGCAGGAAGACTATCGCAGGTAGGATTTGGAGTTCCGGGTCCATGATGTCCTCGTTCCTCGTGGAGTGTGTAGAGGTGAGCGTTTTCCCTTCGAAATTCCTGTTTCTGCCATGTTTTTATCCACGGTGAATCCGCCCTGGAAAAGGTGGCGGATTGGTAGGTTGTGATACTGTGGGCGTTACTTTGTCCTCCGCCTGTCTGTTGGCGGTGACCGCTGCGCTGTTTGTTTGTACCGCCGTGGCGGTCGGAGTGTTAAAGTGGCTGTCTTTGTTGGCGGTTTCCGCCACGGTCGTGATTCCAAATTTTTTACCACCAGCCTGTTGGGGGTCTTACCGCCGCTTTAACACCGACCGCCAGGGTTGTAATGACCACCAGTGTCTCTAAAGTCTTCAACAAAGGTTGAAGAAGGTCAGTAAAATGTGACTGGGGTTGTGCTTTTCTAGATTTGCATGGACTGGAGCAAAAAGAAAAGAACTGATGTCAGCGTGCTGGGATGGTGACCACTTTCTCGCTTTTAGCACACACAATGCTGACGACACCACACAGAGCTGAGCAACGGCATCTACCTGCTCACAGGGATACTGCTTATGAAAGATTTCCTGATCCAGTCGGAAGCCTGGGGCTAATTCTAAGATAAGGAATCTGCAGCTAGAAATCTTTTACAAAAATATCAAGGGCCATCCTATTTTGTTTGCAGATAGTCTTTGGGGCATTTAGCTATCAGACCTAGAGAGCATTATCAATTTCCTACAGTTAAGCATTTTTGTTATTTTGCAGATAACCTGCCCTACACCATAATTAGGAAAAAATAATGAAGAATCTATTTCTTTCTGATGTGGAAGGGGATATGTGCAAAAAAGAACAGATGATGGACGGAATGCAGAGCAAATCAAACAGTCACGCCCAGACACAAAGATCTGGGTTTAATCCATTGTTTTTTTGCTCACCACACCACCCCAGTTTGGACCCAGCCATATGCAAAGCAGTATTGACCCTGTTCTTCATGGGAACAGTCCAGCCTGAACTGCCAAGCCAGGTCCTCCCTGGACCAGAAACAAGCATCCTAGGACTGGTTTCAGGGTATCACCCTTCATCAGATAGGCTAGCTTGAATCCAGTGGTTCAGTGAGCACGGTGCCCACGTCTGGGCATACCCTTACCACTTGGGGCCACAAATACAAAAAAGAACAGATGATAGACGGAATGCAGAGCAAATCAAACATTCACCCCCAGTCACAAAGATCTGGGTTTAATGTTGAAGGGGATATTTGCAGAGTGTCTAACAGTGGCAAACAGATTTCCAGCATAGCAAACCCCAGTGTAGTTGAGCATAATTGACAATAGCTGTTCATGCCACAGAAGAAATTAGCATACTCTTCTGTGAAACTGTGTATATGAAACAACTTGACAGTGGGAAAAACGCCTTTTCAAAGGGGGTAAAGTAGTAATGTTTAGTTTCCATAACAGTGTCACATTTACTTTGGCCCACAAAAACCTCCATTTACTTGGATATTTATGTTCACAAATCTGCCAATGCTCTGAGTAAGCAAAATAAATAGTGTCTGACAAGACGTAATATTTGAGTTGGTAAACCATCAACAATGTTGCCAGTATCTTATAAGGTGGTGCCAATACACTCAAGCACACAGTGCCCATTGAAGAACAGATCAGTGCAAGTTTTGTAGTAGCTAAGGGACACTCAGATGAAATGCACTCCCACCTCAGTCATTGGTGGGCAAGTGAGTGAAAATCCAACAACAAGAATGATTAAAGGTTTGATGATATTTCTTTAGCACCAGCATGTAGGACTTATTCTGGTACACAGATTGGCGGTTCCATTCAATGACAGATACAGTGCAGTTTGACCTTCCACCAGAGCCCCATTCAACATTAATTAAGCATCCCATAAGGAGCTAGAGAAGCAGAAATGGAGCAAAGAGAGCAAGCCAGGCCCATAGGAGGATCAGAGTTGGGAATAAGGCTTCTCATCTTGAAAAGAGGTGCAACCAATGAGAAGTGGTGAGTGCATCACTGTGTGGCTGCATGGGAGCAGGATAGACGGGCTGATTTCTCTGTTGTTGTTGATGAGTACTATAAAATTAGACCCCTTCCACCAGGGTTCCAAGGTAAACTTCCTCAGTTGTACCCTAATGAAGACCCAGTTACCTTTGCTAAAGAGTGAGGCAGACTCCAGTTGGGAGCTTAAACCTGAGAATGGAAACTGTAGAGACAGCTGATCAGTTTTGTCAGTATTGGAGAACCTAATCATACTTCCTCTGCAAGACTAACTTAGAAGCAGAAACAGATGGATTTGGAATTAACATCCTATGGCATACCATAACTAGCTCAGAGGGGATCAACTTGGGCCTGGTTTAGAGTTTGATGGAAGGGTTTACTCTGTCCCAAATGTGACAGGTATCCCATCCACCGTATTACGATCTCATAATTGCCTATGGAGATCTTAATACTGCAGATGGGCTATCCTTCTGTGATGAAGTAACCCATCCACCAAACTCTAATTAAGGCCCATAGACTTTTGATCAGGGAGTGGCCATGGTGATAGGCACAGTTGAAGTGTTGCTTGAGAACCAAAGCTTCGCAAATCACCTGAGCTACAGCTGAAATGAAGTATTTTCTTTGGTCACTTAAGAGGTGCTGTAAAATATGGAATTGTTTGATGAAATTTCTGAGTAAGAGCTTAGTCATGGCTATTCCATCTGCTCAAGCACACCCACCCAGAAGACAAGCAAACTATCAGAATGACGTAAGTATAGGAAGCACAATTTCACATTTTTATGAGGTCCTTCTGGAGGTGAATGAAGGGGCCCCAAAGTGGTGAGTTGGAGGTGGTGTTGATTCCCTTATCACTGATAAGAAACTGGCAGATGGCATGGGGAAATGAAGGAAGCATACCAGTGGGGTGTTGTGACGTGACTCGTACAGTCCCTACCAATAGTGCCAGCCCTGTGATATAATCGTGCAAGACTGGTGAGTGGAATTTTCAGTGCAACCAATTTTACCAGGTCCCTTGTACAACTCTACTTTGTTCAGTGTAGTTTTTTTACTTCTGAGTATTGCCCTTGCAACAAGGACAAATCCTTTAAAGAGAGACTAGAGAGAGACTAGAAGACTAATCCAACTGCACAACATACATAGCAGCCTCATTATTTTAGGGACAGAGCAGTTTCCTCAGCAGAGCAATCAACAAGTGTATTTTTCTGAGTAACAGCATCATGAGAATTTTATTGGGCAGCACATTTAACAACCCCACTTTGCAGAAAAATACAAAGCATCCCATATTTAACATAAAGGGAATTTTTGATCTGGGTGGCAGCAGAAGTTAAACAACTCTCTATTTTCAGAAAAGCCAAATGTCATTCACAACTCCAAGGCATACTCTGGCAACAAGCTCAATAAGCTGTGTAGTTCTCACTAATAGCACATTTGGCATATCTGGCCACAAGCTCAACCTAATAATTTTTAAGGCGTGGCCCATCCACAAAATAATCAGTCCACAATTTGGAATAGGTACATTGACCAATGTAAAGCTTTGCTACATATTCAGTTACTACAAGACAATTGTGAATTTCTCTTTCCTCCCTTTTGGATATTAGAGATGTGTGGCTTGGTGGTAGAGGGCAGTGGGCTAGAGCGATGTGGGCAGCAGGCAGCAGCAATATTTCAAGTTGAGCCAATATGGGAGTAGAAAGGTGTTGGGATTTGGTGTTGAGGAGAGCAGCAACAGAATGTAGAACAGCTGCAATCAAGGCAGAACTCTATACAATGTTTTCAAAGGCTTCAATTACTTGAACAGCAGCAGCTACAGAGCAGAAACATTGAGAAAGCATTGCTGAAATGGAGTCTAAAGTGGAAAAGTAATGAGCTACATACTTTTTCTGATTGCAATGATATTGTACAGATACTCCAAATGCAATTCCATCTTATTCATGACAGTGGGGTTGTGTAATTGAAGAGCTCCAAGGCCATAGCAGAAATGAGGGATTGCTTTTGTTTTTAAAAAAATGCACGTTCCTCTTCTTAAAATCATTCCCAATGATCAACAGTATCTTTTTTAATATAGTTCTGTAAATGTTTGCCATAGCAGCATACCCAAGAATCCTCTGTCTACAATACCCCGCAACAGGGAAGGCGCAATTGGCATTCTCCTGCAATAGCCCAGAGTGGGACTTCATCCCCCAGGCTTCCCGGCTCCTGGCATAAATAAGACGAGACCTCGCGCGGGATGCGCACTTGACATTCTACTGTAATAGCCCGGGGTGGGGCTTAATCCCCCAGGCTGTCAACACTAGGGCAGTGCGCGCTAGAATGCAAAAACCCAGCACTCTCAAAACAACGTAATTTATGCATTGTGCTGATATGCTGTTGTTTAACCTTTTACATTGCAGAGTTTAATCCTGAAGACTTATTTTTAATGTGTTTACAAATACTGTTCATTTGCAATGTATTGCTGCAGGCTTTCAGAGTGTGTTAGGGTGTGGTCCCTTTCCAGGGCCTTCAGAGACTTTCCCTGCAGCATGCCTGGGTGTGGTTGTGGGCTGGGCCAAGACTCTATAAAAGGGAGCCAATCCAGCTCCAAGTGCTCACTATTCAGAGGTCCCGGTGCAGAGCAGCAGCTACTTCCTTTGCTCCTGTCCCTGTGGCCTATTTGATCTTCCAGGCCTCTTCCCTTCATTCTTCATTGGTGATCCTTGTTCTGGGCAGTACGACAGTGGTTGGGCTGACCTGCCGATGCCGTTATCGAGAACTTTCATATTCTTGGCCTAATTCTTTAATGATTAACAGATTACTTTGCGCGCTACCATTTCTTGACATTTGCATGGTGGCTTGCGAATCGGCAAGACGCGCAATTCGTTTCATGCTGATTTGATCTTGTTATTCATTGCGCGCTACCATTTCTTGACATTTGTATGGTGGCTTACGAATCAGCAAGACGCGTGATTCGTTTCATGATGATTTGACTTTGTTATTCATTGCGCACTACCATTTCTTGACATTTGCATGGTGGCTTGCGAATCAGCAAGACGCGCGATTTGTTTCATGATGATTTGACTTTGTTATTCATTGCGCGCTACCATTTCTTGACATTTACATGGTGGCTTAAGAATCGGCAAAAGACGCGCAATTCGTTTCATGGTGCTTTAATCTTGTTATTCATTGGGCGCTATTTTTTGGCATTTACATCGTGACTTACGAACCAGCAAGATGCGCGATTCGTTTAATGGTGATTTAACTTTGATATTCATTGCGTGCTACCATTTCTTGACATTTTACATGGTGGCACTCGAATCGGCAAGACGCACGATTCTCTCTTCGAGCTTAATTCATGTTGTTCATTGTATGCCATTTATTCTAAGACATTTATTAGGTAATATTCGAGTTCACAAGTTGTGTGATTTGTTTCCTGAATCCATATTGTGTTATTCATGGTGCAAAATCCTTTTATGGTGTTTACTATATATATGAAAATCTGTAATGTGCGCAATTTGCATTGAAACATTTCAAGAGAACACAGAAGACCAGAGTTTCTAGATGCAATATTGCATGGTCCTAGTATACCTTCTCAAAAAAAGGATTCATATGACTGGTTTAGAACTTATTTAGAATGTTTTCCTGATTCTCATGTAAAGGAAAGTACTTGAATTTGAAAGTCTCATTTAATACATCTTGGTTCCCTTACAGGTATCCGGCCATCTTGAAACGTAGTCATTTTAATCCTAATTCTTAGGTTGTTCATGTTTTCAGAATGACTAGGCTTAGAGTCATACTCTAGTATTGATTTCATGAGATGTAATTTTCATTTTTTGTGTGTTTTAACCTTTTTCTTACTACAGGTCTCCTTCCCAGCTGTTCCCTTCCTAATCCCCTCTTCCCCTCTTGAACTCTCTTAGCCTCTGTGATTTATCTATCAGAGTCTTGGAGCTGTTCAGTGGTGGACGTGTTGGGAACATGCGCAGACCCTGAGGATCTGGTGACTCTGACAGAATAGTGAGCCCACAAATTATTATCCTCCTGGTTTGTGGATGTTCTCAGCATGGCCACGCTGGACGAGTTAGTCAAGACTATCACCCAGCTTAAGGCAGAGGTGGTATCATCCAAAGAATTGACAACTAGCCTAGCTGAGAGAGTGAGTCAGTTACAAGATAAGGTAGAGAAGAAGGAACAAAGTCCCACAGGTGTGTCTTGGCCAGGTACTTCTTCTCAGACTTCTGGAAGTAATCCGACAAGCATTTCCCTCAATGTCCCTTCCACAATTCTTTTATCTCCCCCAGAACGTTTTTCAGGTGACTCTTTGAAAGCGCAATCTTTCCTGGTTCAAGTGGAACTACACTTCAGCTGTAGACGACATACTTTCCCAGATGCCCAGTCCAAAGTAAATTTCTTGTTATCATATCTGTTTGGGGATGCAGCTACCTGGGCAATTCCTCTTGTGCGTAAATATAGTCCCTTGTTGTACAACTGGAGAAATTTTGTTTGTGAGTTTGAGAGAGTTTTTGATCGTAGAACTGTAACACAGTCAGCAGATTGTGAATTATTAGATTTACACCAAGGGAACCAGGACCTAGTGTCGTATCTAGCCAACTTTAACCGGCTGGTTGCCGAGACATCCTGGCCTGAAGAAAAACAAGTGGTCTTGTTTTACAAGGGACTCAAAGAGGAACTAAAAGATGTCTTAGCGCAAATCGACCCACAACCTACAGACTGTCAAGAATTAATAAACCTTGTCTTGAGGCTTGATCATCGTTTATCAGAATGTAAAGGAATGCGCAAAAAGACTGAAAAATATTCATGACGTGTTCATGATAACAGAGACTCAAGAACTCTGAAAGAAAGAACGCCGGAACCAATGGAAATTGGAACCATCAGAAGACCTTTGACCAAAGACGAAAAGGACCTACGCAGAAAAAATGGACAATGTCTTTATTGTGGGCGGAAGGGTCATTTTGCCAAAGATTGCCCAATCCAACCAAAGAGCAAGCAAGGTCCAGTTGAGAAGGTCGCAGCCAATGCACCAGTCGAGTTGGAAAACTAAAACACCCGAGATGCAAAGAAGGGTTGCTCTTGGGTGTCACTGTGGACCATTCACAATCTAGACATCTTAAACTGGAAATAAGAGTTCAGGTGAAGAAAAAGATCTATTTAAAAAAAGCTCTAGTCGATTCTGGGGCTTCTGGGAACTTTGTTGATGCCCACTTGGTTCGTGCATGGGGGATCCCATGTATTGAAAAGAAGACCCATCAGGCAGTCGATAGAAAATTCTTGACTGGAGGTCCAGTAACTCTTCAGACTATTCCCTTATCGATGATTTGTGAAGATAAGAATCAAAGAAAGAAACATAAAGAGAAAATCATCCTTGACGTGATCCATGCTCCCCAATATGGGATTATCCTTGGCTTGCCAAGGTTAACTCATCACAATCCAGAGATCAATTGGGCAGAACGAAAAATCATGTTCTCATCTGTGCTATGTAAAGAACAATGTCTCTAAAAGATTCAAGTACCAAAAGTCTGCAACTCTTACATAGCTACTGCTGCGGAGAAAGAAATTCAGCTGCCCAAACAGTATTCATCTTACAAAGATGTATTTGATGAGAAAGGAGCAGAGACCCTACCTCCCCTTATATATCTTATGACTGTCAAATTGATCTAGCCCCAGGTGCGATACTTCCCAACTGTCGTGTGTGTGCCCTGTCAGAACATGAAAATCAACATTTACGAAAATACCTAGATACATTTTTGGAGAATGGTTTCATTCGCCCCTCTAAGTCTCCTGCAGCTTCGCCTTTGTTTTTTGTTTCAAAAGCTAATGGAGAACTTCGAACTTGTATCGACTATAGGGGATTGAACCAAGTCACCATCAAGAATAAATATCCTTTACCCCTAATTCCGGTCTTATTGGAACAAGTAAAGAGAGCAAAAATCTACACGAAGCGAGCACAAATCTACACGAAGCTTGACCTTCGAGGTGCTTATCATTTGGTCAGAGTGAGAGAGGGTGACAAATGGAAAACAGCGTTCAAGACAAGATATGGCCTTTTTTAATACACCGTCATGCCTTTTGGTTTGTGTAATGCTCCAGCAGCATTTCAATTTTTCTTGAATGACATTCTTAGAGAGTACCTCAACATATTTTCCATAGTATACATCAATGACGTTTTGATCTACTCAGACAATGAAAACGAACATGTCCAACATGTCAAGAAATTTTTTGCAGCCCTTCAAAAACACCATTCATATTGCAAACTAACCAAGTGTGAGTTTCATGTTACCACAGTTGAGTTTTTAGGGGTTATTCTTACCCCTCAAGGTATGGTGATGGCAGAAAAGAAAGTAAAAGCCGTATCTGATTGGCCCACCCCAAAGACTGTTCGTGATGTACAATGTTTCCTGGGGTTTGCAAAGTTTTACCGGAGTTTCATAAATCATTTCTCCCAGACAGTGACTGCAATCACTAAGCTATTAAGAAAGAAAGAAAAGTTTGTATGGTCCCCAGAAGCTGACCAAGCCTTCTCTACTTTGAAGGAAGCTTTCTCCACTGCCCCAGTCTTGACTCATCCTGATGCGAATCGACCTTTCATAGTGGAAGCTGATGCTTCAGATGTAGCAAAAGGAGCTGTCTTATCTCAACGAAATAAAGACACTGGTCAACTCCATCCTGTAGCTTATATGTCTCGGAAGTTGAACGAAGCCGAACATAACTATGTCATTGCTGAAAAAGAGCTTCTGACGATTTGAGACGCCTTTAAAGAATGGAGACATCATTTGTTGGGTGCCAAATACACTGTCACAGTATATACTGAGCATCGTAATCTTCAATTCATGAGTTCCGCCAGACTTTTCACTCCTCGGCAATTAGGCTGGATGCTGTTTTTTGTGAATTTGATTTTGTAGTAGCCTTCCGGCCTGGTAAAGATAATCGCAAAGCTGACGCCTTGTCCCGCCAAGAGTCTACCACGTTGCCTGTATTTCAAGCCTCCAGAGCTATCATTGCTCCTGACAAGGTTCTGTGTATCATAAAAACTGAAGATTTCTTTGATGAAATTCGCAACTCTTTCACTGTTGAGAAATGGCAAACATGGGCCCAAGCAGACCCTAAAGGTCAATCAAGCAAGGACTACCCTTTCACGACGCTCGTTTGTTTGTACCCACTACCAAACTTCGCAAGATAGTGTTTCATTGGTTGCATGCTATACCTACGGCAGGTCACCCAGGTACTCCTAAAACTCTTGAACTGATCCAACGCTATTTTTGGTGGCCTACCCTAACAAAAGATGTAAAAGCAATGGTAAACAACTGCGAAGTCTGTGCTTGCACTAAAACAAGTCATTCAAAACCAAAAGAGTTGTTACATCCACTTCCAACCCCAAGTCGTCCATGGGAACACATTTCTTTAGACTTTATTACCGGTCTGCCAGTGGTTCAACAGCATTCAGTAATTCTGCTGGTAGTAGATAGTCTCACGAAATATGGACATTTCATTGCCTGTAAGAAATTGCCCACTTCTAGTGAATTGGCAACTATTTTACTGAACAGAGTGGTTTGTTATCTTGGACTCCCAAAAGTTATTCTCTCCTCTCGGGGGTCGCAATTTGCCTACACTTTCTGGAAGGCATGGTGTAAAACACTCCAAGTGACATCTACACTATCTACTAGTCACCATCCTCAAACAGATGGTCAAACGGAGAGACTAAATCAGACTTTGAAACAATACCTACGTGCCTACGCTGAAACAGCTCTTCATTCTTGGACATCTATGCTCTGGTTAGCTGAGTTAGCCTACAATAACTCATTCCACACTTCTATTGGCGTTACACCCTTTTTTGGTTTATTTGGCTATCATCCTGACACCTTGCCCATCACAATTCCTCAAGAAAGTCTCTTACTCCAGCTGTGTCAGAAACCATTCAGCATTTGCATCAAACCCAGAAACTGATTCAACAGCATTTAGAAAAGGTCAAACAAAAATACAAAAGGCATTATGACAAGAAACATTGTGAGGGACCGCAATATCAACCAGGTGACAAAGTGTGGCTTTCCACAAAACATATAGGCGGTCATTCTGACCGCGGCGGGCGGCGGTCGCCGCCCGCCATGCGGTTACTGCCGAATGACCGCACTGCGGTCAAAAGACCGCAGCGGTCATTCCAACTTTCCCGCTGGGCCGGCGGACGACCGCCAAAAGGCCGTCCGCCGGCCCAGCGGGAAAGCCCCTGCAACGAGGAAGCCGGCTCCGAATGTAGCCGGCGGAGTTGCAGGGGTGCGACGGGTGCAGTGTCACCCGTCGCGATTTTCACTGTCTGCAAAGCAGACAGTGAAAATCTTTGTGGGGCCCTGTTAGGGGGCCCCATGGCACCCGTTCCCGCCATCCTAGTTCTGGCGGTGGACACCGCCAGAAACAGGCTGGCGGGAAGGGGATCGGAATCCCCATGGCGGTGCTGCAAGCAGCGCCGCCATGGCGGATTCCCTGGGCCAGGGGAAAACCGGCGGGAAACCGCTGGTTCCCCTTTTCTGACCGTGGCTTTACCGCCACGGTCAGAATAGCCCAGGAAGCACCGCCAGCCTGCTGGAGGTGCTTCCGCCGACCTCCGCCATGGCAGTCATGGACCGCCATGGTCAAAATGACCCCCATAGATTTCACAAAGAAGCACATGTTTAACCCCAAATTCATGGGTCCTTACACTGTCCTCCAGCAAATCAATCCAGTGACCTATAAACTACAATTGCCCAGATCCTTACGGATTCATCCAGTGTTCCACACTTACCTCTTGAAGAAGGTAGTCCAAAAGGTCCACCCTCATTCAGCTCCTGTTCTAGTACAAGGGGAAGAAGAATACGAAGTTAAGAAAGTGTTGGATTCTAAACTGTGAGGGTGTAATCTATGGTACTTAATCTCATGGAAAGGTTATGGTCCTGAAAGTAACTTATGGGTTTCCGCATCTGATGTTCATGCTCCAGTACTTGTGAGATGCTTTCATTGTCTTAATCCAGGCAAACCAGGCCCTAGAATGCGTCTGGGAGAGGGGAGTACTGTCAACACCAGGGCAGTGCGCTCTATTGGCGACTAGAATGCAAAAACCCAGCACTCTCAAAACAACGTAATTTATGCATTGTGCTGATATGTTGTTGTTTAACCTTTTGCATTGCAGAGTTTAATCCTGAAGACTTATTTTTTATGTGTTTACAAATACTGTTCATTTGCAATGTATTGCTGAAGGCTTTTAGAGTGTGTTAGGGTGTGGTCCCTTTCCAGGGCCTTCAGAGACCTTCCCTGCAGCATGCCTGGGTGTGGTTGTGGGCTGGGCTAAGACTCTATAAAAGGAAGCCAGCCCAGCTCCAAGTGCTCACTATTCAGAGGTCCCGGTGCAGAGCAGCAGCTACTTCCTGAGTTCCTGTCTCGGTGGCCTATTTGATCTTCCAGGCCTCTGCCCTTCATTCTTCATTGGTGATCCTTGTTCTGGGAGGTAAGACGGTGGTTGGGCTGACCTCCCGATGCCGTTATCGAGAACTTTCATATTCTTGGCCTAATTCTTTAATGATTAACAGATTACTTTGCGCGCTACCATTTCTTGACATTTGCATGGTGGCTTGCGAATCGGCAAGACGCGCGATTCGTTTCATGCTGATTTGATCTTGGTATTCATTGCGTGCTACCATTTCTTGACATTTGTATGGTGGCTTGCGAATCGGCAAGACCCGCAATTCGTTTCATGATGATTTGACTTTGTTATTCATTGCGCGCTACCATTTCTTGACATTTGCATGGTGGCTAGCGAATCGGCAAGACGCGCGATTCGTTTCATGATGATTTGACTTTGTTATTCATTGCGCGCTACCATTTCTTGACATTTACATGGTGGCTTAAGAATCGGCAAAAGACGCGCAATTCGTTTCATGGTGCTTTAATCTTGTTATTCATTGCGCGCTATTTTTTGGCATTTACATCGTGGCTTACGAATCGGCAAGACACACGATTTGTTTAATGGTGATTTAACCTTGATATTCATTGTGTGCTACCATTTCTTGACATTTTACATGGTGGCACTCGAATCCGCAAGACGCACGATTCTCTCTTCGAGCTTAATTCATGTTGTTCATTGTATGCCATTTATTCTAAGACATTTATTAGGTAATATTCGAGTTGACAAGTTGTGTGATTTGTTTCCTGAATCCATATTGTGTTATTCATGGTGCACAATCCTTTATGGTGTTTACTATATATGAAAATCTGTAATGAACGCAATTCGTGTTGAAACATTTCAAGAGAACACAGAAGACCAGAGTTTCTGGATGCAATTTTGCATGGTCCTAGTGTGCATTCTCAAAAAAGGATTCATATGACTGGTTTAGAACTTATTTAGAATGTTTTCCTGATTCTCATGTAAAGGAAAGTACTTGAATATGAAAGTTTCATTTAATCCATCTTGATTCCCTTACAGGTATCCGGCCATCTTGAAACTTAGTCATTTTAATCGTAATTCTTAGGTTGTTCATGTTTTCGGAATGACTAGGCTTAGAGTCATAGTCTAGTATTGATTTCATGAGATGTAATTTTCATACTGTGTGTTTTAACCTTTTTCTTACTACAGGTCTCCTTCCCAGCTGTTCCCTTCCTAATCCCCTCTTCCCCTCTTGAACTCTTAGTCTCTGTGATTTATCTATCAGAGTCTTGGAGCTGTTCAGTGGTCGACGTGTTGGGAACGAGCGCAGACCCCGAGGATCTGGTGACTCTGACAGAATAGTGATCCCACAAATTATTATCTTCCTGGTTTGTGGATGTTCTCAGCAGGGCCACGCTGGACGAGTTAGTCAAGGCTATCACCCAGCTCCAGGCAGAGATGTATCATCCAAAGACTTGACAACTAGCCTAGCTGAGAGAGTGAGTCAGTTACAAGATAAGGTAGAGAAGAAGGAACAAAGTCACACAGGTGTGTCTTGGCCGGGTACTTCTTCTCAGACTTCTGGAAGTAATCCGACAAGCATTTACCTCAATGTCCCTTCTGCAATTCCTTTATCTCCCCCAGGACGTTTTTTAGGTGACCCTTTGAAAGCGCAATCTTTCCTGGTTCAAGTGGAACTACACTTCAGCTGTAGACCACATACTTTCCCAGATGCCCAGTCCAAAGTAGCTTTCTTGTTATCATATCTGTCTGGGGATGCAGCTACCTGGGCAATTTCTCTTGTGCGTAAAGATAGTC
Organism: Pleurodeles waltl; assembly: GCF_031143425.1. Taxonomy (NCBI): domain Eukaryota; kingdom Metazoa; phylum Chordata; class Amphibia; order Caudata; family Salamandridae; genus Pleurodeles; species Pleurodeles waltl. The sequence goes on from NC_090444.1 coordinate 669,579,918, forward strand.
CCTTGTTGTACAACTGGAGAAATTTTGTTCGTGAGTTTGAGAGAGTTTTTGATCGTAGAACTGTAACACAGTCAGCAGATTGTGAATTATTAGATTTACGCCAAAGGAATCTGGAAGAAGTGTCGTATTTAGCCAACTTTAACCGGCTGGTTGCCGAGACATCCTGGCCTGAAGAAAAACAAGCGGTCTTGTTTTACAAGGGACTCAAAGAGGCACTAAAAGATATCTTAGCGCAAATCGACCCACAACCTACAGACTGTCAAGAATTAATAAAACTTGTCTTGAGGCTTGATCATCGTTTATCAGAATGTAAAGGAATGCGCAAAAAGACTGAAAAATATTCATGACGTGTTCATGATAACAGAGACTCAAGAACTCCGAAAGAAAGAACGCCGGAACCGATGGAAATTGAAACCATCAGAAGACCTTTGACCAAAGACGAAAAGGACCTACGCAGAAAAAATGGACAATGTCTTTATTGTGGGCGGAAGGGTCATTTTGCCAAAGATTGCCCAATCAAACCAAAGAGCAAGCAAGGTCCAGTTCAGAAGGTCGCAGTCAATGCACCAGTCGAGTTGGAAAACTAAAACACCCGAGATGCAGAAAAGGGTTGCTCTTGGGTGTCACCGTGGACCCTTTACAATCTAGACATCTTAAACTGGAAATAAGAGTTCAGGTGAAGAAAAAGATCTATTTAAAAAAAGCTCTAGTCGATTCTGGGGCTACTGGGAACTTAGTTGATGCCCACTTGGTTTGCGCATGGGGGATACCATGTATTGAAAAGAAGACCCATCAGGCAGTTGATGGAAAACTCCTGACTGGAGGTCCAGTAATTCTTCAGACTATTCCCTTATCGATGATTTGTGAAGATAAGAATCAAAGAAAGAAAAATAAAGAGAAAATCATCCTTAACGTGATCCATGCTCCCCAATATGGGATTATCCTTGGCTTGCCATGGTTAACTCATCACAATCCAGAGATCAGTTGGGCAGAACGAAAAATCATGTTCTCATCTGTGCTATGTAAAGAACAATGTCTCTAAAAGATTCAAGTAGCAAAAGTCTGCAACTCTTACATAGCTACTGCTGCGGAGAAAGAAATTCAGCTGCCCAAACATTATTCATCTTACAAAGATGTATTTGATGAGAAAGGAGCAGAGACCCTACCTCCCCTCATATATCTTTATGACTGTCAAATTGATCTAGCCCCAGGTGCGATATTTCCCAACTGTCGTGTGTGTGCCCTGTCAGAACATTAAAATCAACATTTACGAAAATACCTAGATACATTTTTTGGAGAATGGTTTCATTCGCCCCTCTAAGTCTCCTGCAGCTTCGCCTTTGTTTTTTGTTCCAAAAGCTAACGGAGAACTTCGAACTTGTATCGACTATAGGGGATTGAACTAAGTCACCATCAAGAATAAATATCCTTTACCCCTAATTCCGGTCTTATTAGAACAAGTAAAGAGAGCAAAAATCTACACGGAGCTTGACCTTCGAGGTGCTTATCATTTGGTCAGAATGAGAGAGGGTGACAAATGGAAAACAGCGTTCAAGACAAGATATGGCCTTTTTTAATACACCGTCATGCCTTTTGGTTTGTGTAATGCTCCAGCAGCATTTCAATTTTGCCGAATTTTGCCGAACAGAACTATGTCATTACTGAAAAAGAGCTTCTGGCGATTTGTGACGCCTTTAAAGAATGGAGACATCATTTGTTGGGTGCCAAATACACTGTCACAGTATATACTGATCATTGTAATCTTCAATTCATGAGTTCCGCCAGACTTTTGACTCCTCGGCAATTATGCTGGATGCTGTTTTTTGCCGAATTTGATTTTGTAGTAACCTTCCGGCCTGGTAAAGATAATCACAAAGCTGATGCCTTGTCCCGCCAAGAGTCTACCACGTTGCCTGTATTTCAAGCCTCCAGAGCTATCATTGCTCCTGACAAGGTTCTGTGTATCATAAAAACTGAAGATTTCTTTGAAGAAATTCGCAACTCTTTCACTGTTGAGAAATGGCAAACATGGACCCAAGCAGACCCCAAAAGGAATACCCTTTCACAACGCTCGTTTGTTCGTACCCACTGCCAAACTTCGCAAGATAGTGTTTTATTGGTTGCATGTTATACCTACGGCAGGTCACCCAGGTACTCCTAAAACTCTTGAACTGATCCAATGCTATTTTTGGTGGCCTACCCTAACAAAAGATGTAAAAGCAATGGTAAACAACTGCGAAGTCTGTGCTCGCACTAAAACAAGTCATTCAAAACCAAAAGGGTTGTTACATCCACTTCCAACCCCACGTCGTCCATGGGAACACATTTCTTTAGACTTTATTACCGGTCTGCCAGTGGTTCAACAGCATTCAGTAATTCTGCTGGTAGTAGATAGTCTCATGAAATATGGACATTTCATTGCCTGTAAGAAATTGCCCACTTCTAGTGAATTGGCAACTATTTTACTGAACAGAGTGGTTTGTTATCATGGACTGCCAAATTTATTCTCTCCGCTCGGGGTCGCAATTTGCCTCCAATTTCTGGAAGACATGGTGTAAAACACTCCAAGTGACATCTACACTATCTACTAGTCACCATCCTCAAACAGATGGTCAAATGCAGAGAGTAAATCAGACTTTGAAACAATACCTACGTGCCTACGCTGAAAAGGCACTTCATTCTTGGACATCTATGCTCTGGTTTGCTGAGTTAGCCTACAATAACTCATTCCACACTTCTATTGGCGTTACACCCTTTTTTGGTTTATTTGGCTATCATCCTGACACCTTGCCCATCACAATTCCTCAAGAAAGTTCTCTTGCTCCAGCTGTGTCAGAAACCATTCAGCATTTGCATCAAACCCAGAAACTGATTCAACAGCATTCAGAAAAGGCCAAACAAAAATACAAAAGGCATTATGACAAGAAACATTGTGAGGGACCGCAATATCAAGCAGGTGACAAAGTGTGGCTTTCCGAGACCGCCAGGGCTAAAATGACGGAAGCACCGCCAACAGGCTGGCGGTGCTTCCTGCCCTATTACGACCGCGGCAGAAGCGCCGCGGTCGCACCGCCGGGGCTGGCGGTATACCGCCACTTTAGCCCCGGTGGTGATAATCCGCCTGGGCTGCGCTTCCCAGGGGATTACGAGTCCCCGACCGCAAGCCTTTTTTCTGGCGGTATGAACCGCCAGGAAAAGGCTGGCGTTATGGGGAGTCGTGGGCCCCCTGACAGGGCCCCATGCGGCATTTCACTGTCTGCCATGCAGACAGTGAAAAGCGCGACGGGTGCAACTGCACCCGTCGCACGGCCGCAACACCGCCGGCTCCATTTGGAGCCGGCTCCCATGTTGCGGACCACATCCCCGCTGGGCTGGCGGGCGGAAACTTGGTTTCTGCCCGCCGGCCCAGCGGGGATGTCCAAATGGGCACCGCGGGAGTGCGGTCGCATTGGCGGCCGCCCGGCAGTTACAGCTTGGCGTGCGGCTAAGTTGTAATGAGGCCCATAGATTTCAAGAAGAAGCACATGTTTAACCCCAAATTCATAGGTCCTTCCACTGTCCTCCAGCAAATCAATCTGGTGACCTATAAACTACAATTGCCCAGATCCTTACGGATTCATCCAGTGTTCCACACTTCCCTCTTGAAGAAGGCAGTCCAAAAGGTCCACCCTCATCCAGCTCCTGTTCTAGTACAAGGGGAAGAAGAATATGAAGTTAAGAAAGTGTTGGATTCTAAACTGAGAGGGCGTAATCTATGGTACTTAATCTCATGGAAAGGCTATGGTCCTGAAAGTAACTCATGGGTTTCCGCATCTGATGTTCATGCTCCAGTACTTGTGAGACGCTTTCATCGTCTTAATCCAGGCAAGCCATGCCCTAGAGTGTGTCTGAGAGAGGTGGAGTACTGTCAACACCAGGGCAGTGCGCGCTCTATTGGCGACTAGAATGCAAAAACCCAGCACTCTCAAAACAATGTAATTTATGCATTGTGCTGATATGTTGTTGTTTAACCTTTTGCATTGCAGAGTTTAATCCTGAAGACTTATTTGTAATGTGTTTACAAATACTGTTCATTTGCAATATATTGCTGCAGGCTTTCAGAGTGTGTTAGGGTGTGGTCCCTTTCCAGGGCCTTCCAGAGACTTTCCCTGCAGCATGCCTCGGTGTGGTTGTGGGCTGGGCCAAGACTCTATAAAAGGGAGCCAGCCCAGCTCCAAGTGCTCACTATTCAGAGGTCCCGGTGCAGAGCAGCAGCTACTTATTGAGTTCCTGTCCCTGTGGCCTATTTGATCTTCCAGGCCTCTGCCCTTCATTCTTCATTGGTGATCCTTATTCTGGCCGGTAAGACGGTGGTTGGGCTGACCTCCCGACGCCGTTATTGAGAACTTTCATATTCTTGGCCAATTCTTTAATGATTAACAGATTACTTTGCGCGCTACCATTTCTTGACATATGCATGGTGGCTTGCGAATCGGCAAGACGCGTGATTCGTTTCATGCTGATTTGATCTTGTTATTCATTGCGCGCTACCATTTCTTGACATTTGTATGGTGGTTTGCGGATCGGCAAGATGCGTGATTCGTTTCATGATGATTTGACTTTGTTATTCAATGCGCGCTACCATTTCTTGACATTTATATGGTGGCTTACGAATCGGTAAGACGAGCGATTCGTTTCATGATGATTTGACTTTGTTATTCATTGCGCGCTACCATTTCTTGACATTTGCATGGTGGCTTGCGAATCAGCAAGACGCGCGATTCGTTTCATGGTGCTTTAATCTTGTTATTCATTGCACGCTACAATTTCTTGACATTTGTATGGTGGCTTGCGAATCAGCAAGACGCGCGATTCGTTTCATGATGATTTGACTTTGTTATTCAGTGCGCACTACCATTTCTTGACATTTACATGGTGGCCTAAGAATCAGCAAAAGACGCGCGATTCGTTTCATGGTGCTTTAATCTTGTTATTCCTTGCGCGCTATTTTTTGGCATTTACATCGTGGCTTACGAATCGGCAAGACGCGCGATTCGTTTAATGGTGATTTAACCTTGATATTCATTGCGTGCTACCATTTCTTTACATTTTACATGGTGGCACTCGAATCGGCAAGATGCACGATTCTCTCTGCGAGCTTAATTCATGTTGTTCATTGTATGCCATTTATTCTAAGACATTTATTAGGTAATATTCGAGTTGACAAGTTGTGTGATTTGTTTCCTGAATCCATATTGTGTTATTCATGGTGCACAATCATTTTATGGTGTTTACTATATAAATGAAAATCTGTAATGTGCGCAATTCGTGTTGAAACATTTCAAGAGAACACAGAAGACCAGAGTTTCTAAATGCAATATTGCATGGTCCTAGTATGCATTCTCAAAAAAGGATTCATATGACTGGTTTAGAAATTATTTAGAATGTTTTCCTGATTCTCATGTAAAGGAAAGTACTTGAATTTGAAAGTCTCATTTAATACATCTTGATTCCCTTACAGGTATCCGGCCATCTTGAAACGTAGTCATTTTAATCCTAATTCTTAGGTTGTTCATGTTTTCAGAATGACTAGGCTGGGGATTATGACCCCCTTACCGCAAGCCTGTTTCTGGCGGTTTAAACCGCCAGGAAGAGGCTGGCGGTAAGGGGTGTCTTGGGGCCCCTGGGGGCCCCTGCACTGCCCATGCCACTGGCTTGGGCAGTGCAGGGCCCCCCTAACAGGGCCCCGGCCTGCTTTTCACTGTCTTCATGGCAGACAGTGAAAAGCGCGACGGGTGCAACTGCACCCGTCGCACGGCCGCAACACCGCCGGCTCCATTAGGAGCCGGCTCCTGTGTTGCGGCCTCATTCCCGCTGGGCCGGCGGGCGCTAACATGGTTAGTGCCCGCCGGCCCAGCGGGAATGTTGGAATGGGGGCCGCGTTATTTTGGCCGCATGGCGGCCGCTTGGCGGTTCCCGCCTGGAAGGCGGCTACTGCCGCCCCGCCAAGGTTGGAATCACCCCCATAGTCTAGTATTGATTTCATGAGATGTAATTTTTATATTGTGTGTTTTAACCTTTTTCTTACTACAGGTCTCCTTCCCAGCTGTTCCCTTCCTAATCCCCTCTTCCCCTCTTGAACTCTCTTAGCCTCTGTGATTTATCTATCAGAGTCTTGGAGCTGTTCAGTGGTGGACGTGTTGGGAACGTGCGCAGACCCTGAGGATCTCTTGACTCTGACACAGGCTTGCCAGCCCCTGGCATAAATAAGATGCGACCTTGCGTGGCGCGGGACGCTCACTTGACATTCTCCTGCAATAGCCCGGGGTAGGACTTCATCCCCCAGGCTTCCCAGCTCCTGGCATATAAAAGGCACGGCGCAGGACACACACAGGACATGTCCGGAAGACCAGGCCAAGACGGGCCTGTCTTCGCCCGTCATCTCCCGCTAGAGGCCGGGCAGGGCCCACCAACTTGGCCGGTGAAGCAAGTAACAAGTAAGATTTAGAGGACCTTTATTTCCTTTTTCTACCCAGGCCGTCAAATACATTACTTATAACTATTATGAGGAAAAGGAAAGCCGTTGATCTCCCTGTGCCACTGAACGGCACTAAAAAATTTAAAAAGTGCTCCAGTAAACAAGCGAGCTCAGCCACCTATGATGGACCGAACTCCCTTGATGAAATTGTTTTATTGTTTGAGGAAGTAGAGGCTATTTTGAAAAGTAACACTCACTCAGCCGGGGGAATGCCTACCAAGAAGGATTCCTCTCGAAATGGGAAAATCCCAGAGGTTTTTACTAGGAAGAAGAGGAGGCAATTATTAGACTCTCCTATAGATGTTGTTGGAAAGGAGGAACTGCACATTCCAAGAAAAACTGCCACATTTCCATCGCCGGCAATACACTGTAGTGCCCCTAGTTCTCCATCATGTCACAAGGGCACTCTTCTTGAGGGAGCAAGGTCCCTACCTCTTCCGCTAAGTCCAGTGGTAAGGGTGGTCCCAAATATACTGTGCACTAATCGACTTGATCCATTGGCAGAGGAAGGGGACACTACAATCTCTGCCTGAAGTGGTCACTGACGACAATACCTTGACCAATCCCCTGTTTCATTCCAAATGGTTGGAACCGTTAGACAACTGAATTAACATAGCTCTTATCCTACAGAGGGTGGATGAAGTTAAGAACTTGGTCTTATCATCATCATCATCATCATTGTTAGCTTTATTTCGGTAAAACACAAATACCATAAAAGCACATCACAAAAATCACAATTTTACAATAGACTGTGGATAAAAGTCCTTGAATGTAAAACATTTTCCCTTTAAGATCATGCCATATAAAATCGTGATAGAAAAAAATGTTAAATTGTCCATAATAAATATCGTAACACAAATATATTCCTAGTTAAAAACGACAGATAGGATAAAATGAAAATACAAAGCATTCCCATTATGGACTCCTATTAATGGGATGACTTTAACATTTTTGTTCTAACACACCAAATTTAATCTAAATAGCTTGCTAAGGCAAATGCCACCATGTCTTCGGTATTAGACCTAAAATTTCTAAGGGCAGTAAAACGATTCTGGAAGCCCATGATTCTACAAAGAGGTACAATCCATTTGATTTGTTGTTTATCATAAGCAGGACAATGGAATAGTACATGTGCACTACATTCAGGAAGGCGGCAGCCCATCGGACAAAGATTGGCATAAGGATCGTCTTTAGACCAAGTACAGGTGAAAGAACGTAGCGGTAGCGAGCCTAGCCTGAATCTGATGTAAAGGGCGCGGGCTTGAGGGAATGTAATCAGATCCATATATGATTCAAACTCGTAGTGACATTTGACTGATGTAAACTTATCTGTCAAACTACCTGGAGGGACCTCTGCTAGATTTCCCACTTTTAGCCACCGCCAGTATACATCCTTTACAACATGTGCCGCATTTTTGGGTAAATCATTAGGGACCATCCAGAAATGGGCCAACCCCAGTTTAGTCAGACTAGCCCTAACGTACTTGCACCAAGGGATTGTTTCCATGTAGTTTCCACTAATCAGAGCTTTCAGCCATGTCCTCTACGGGCTAAGTGTATCCAAGGACCATATTCTGATCCAGTATAGTATTGGTTTCAGCGCTGCTATATGTGCAATAGAGTCTAGATTCACGTCCATGCGGACAGGCAACGTAGGGGAACTGGTGGGTATTCTGAGAATAGACTTTATAAAATAATTTTCAGCAATCTCCAAATCCTTTAGGTTACCATGTCCCCGTAGCTCCGCTCCATAAATAGCATTCCCTCTTGCTTGTAGCTTGTATATTTCCATTGCTGGAGTGACTGCGAACCTAGGGGACCTGTTTGCAAATCTCAGTACACCACCCAGGTTCTGCTTCAATGACATATGTGCCCTTGCTATCTGAGCCTGCCATCTATGCGTATCCTCCAGTCTAACCCCTAAATACACAAATTCAGCAACTCTCTCCAGCTCTACCCCTTCAGTAAAGATGCTCTTTCTTACTTTGTGTTTGTTATCACCAAAGATCATATACTTTGTTTTCATAGAATTAACTTCAAGACTGTGGTCTTTACAGAAGGACGTAAATTTTTGGAGTAAGTTTGCTAAACCGGAAGCAGATTGGGATAACAATAATGTATCATCCGCAAAGAGCAGGCATGGTGTCTTCACCCCCCCTAGTTTGGGGGCATCATTATCACAAGAAAATAGATAAGGAATACGAGCGTTTATAAATATTAAGAAGAGGGTTGGGGCCAAAACACACCCTTGTCTCACTCCCCTTTTGATTGAGAACTCTCTTGTTACTTCCCCATTTGCTCCCCATCTAACTTTAGCAAAGGTCTTATTGTACAAGCTTTTGATTGTATTTAATAGCGTACATGGGAGTCCTGCTCTGTCCAGCACCTCCCATAGCTTTTGGCGTGGGACCGGGTCAAATGCAGATCTAAGGTCCACGAAAGCTACGAATAGCTTCCCTCCTTCCAGGTCGACAGACTTCCATTTAATCGTAAGGAATCTGAATATCTGGTCGATTGTGCTAATTTTTTCCCTAAAACCAGCTTGGAAGTCACTCAGGATTTGTGATTCTTGCATCCATACCTTGGTTCTCATCAGAATCTGATTGCAGAATATTTTTGGGAGCTTATCCAAAAGACTAATTGGCCTGTAATTTATTGGGTCAGATCTGTTTCCCTTTTTATAGATAGGTATAATGATAGCACCCCTCCAGGTGCGAGAATAATTTCCAGTGGCCAAGACTGCATTTGAAACTTTATTTATATATGGGACTCATATCTCTGGGTCAGATTTATATAAGTCAGCCGGAATACCATCGAGACCAGGAGCCTTTCCCGTTTTTTGGGCCATAATGGCCTTTTTCGTTTCAGATAGTGTAAATGGCATAGGGTTGTTTTCAGAGAGAGAACCCATTTTGTACACCTCAGGATCATGAACTTCCTCTTCATAGAGTTCTGTGAAGTGATCAGAAGGGATATGGCAGTCAAGTCTATGGTCCTGGTTTCGCCCATTGGAAGCTACCAGGGACCAGAAGCGTTTTGTATGCTTTTCCCTGGCTGCTGTCAATAGATTCTGCCAGGCCGTCATTTCCCAATTATTTTTGGCATGCTTTATTGTTAGCGCATAATCTCGCCTAGCATTGGTTATCAGGGTTATATCTCTAGATTTGATCGCTTTGGTCAGGCCGTTTCTAGCAACCCTGCATGTTTTGTTGAACCACCTGTGACAGAAGCGCACCGGGTATTTGACTTCTCTACTAGTTTTTAGGAAAAGATCCCGAAGAGTAACAAATAAGGCTGTATGAAGACTCAGGATCTCATTTGGAGAACGGAAAGAAGGGGTTTCGACAAGCTGATGTGTTGATACTATATCATACATAGGGGGTCATTCTGACCCTGGCGGTAAAAGGCACTTACCGCCGGTCAGAAGACCGCCAACATCCTGCCGCGGTAAACCGCCACGGTCATTCTGACCCACAACTGCCAAACCGCCAAAAACCCGACATCCACTGAAGCCCGCCTCATCAGCGGTCAGCGATAAACTGGAGATGACCAAACCTCCACCGTCACGCCAACACAAACACGCCCATGCCATTACGACCCACGAATCCACGCGGCGGTCTTTCAACCGCGGTATTCCATTGACGGTACACACCGCCGCGCTCAATATACACACACCTTTACAAAACACAGCCACATTGGACAATTCGAAATACACACACCTGATACACATACAAACACCACTCCCACACACCCATCACCATATAAAACACACACCCACATCACCCACAAACCCCCACAAAGCGAAATTCAGAGACAAGGCGCAATACACAGAGAGAGAGCACAGGGAACGCAAACCACAACACACACAGGAACCCAACATCATCACCCACACCACATCTACGCACAAAACACCACACACCACTAAACTCATCACCAGAAAACACCACCCCACACCTCATCCACACCACCCCATGGCACCCCAAAGACACCCCAGGTTCACGGACCAAGAACTCAGGGTCATGGTGGAGGAAATAATCAGGGTAGAGCCCCAGCTCTTCGGCACACAGGTGCAGCACACCACAATAGCCAGGAAGGCGGAGCTATGGCAAAGGATCGTCGACAGGGTCAACGCTGTGGGACAGCATCCCAGAAATCGGGAAGACATCCGAAAGCGCTGGAACGACCTACGGGGGAAGGTGCGGGCGATGGTGTCAAGATACAACATCGCTGTGCAGAAGACTGGCGGCGGACCCCCACCCACTCCACCCGAATTCACAGCATGGGAGCAAGAGGTCTTGAACATCCTGCATCCTGAGGGCCTCGCTGGAGTAGGAGGAGGAATGGACTCTGGTAAGTCTAATCTCAACTACTTCACCCCCCCAACCACCAGCATGCCAACCCACACCCCCACCCTCACCCCTAACCCCCCAGCACACATACTCCCTGCTAAAGTCTCACCAGCACAACCCACCCAACCCAACCCAAACCCCTGAATGCCAACACAAACCATGGACACCCATCACCTAAGCATGACCACTGCACATACCCATCCCCCCCCCCCAAACCACTCTCACAACTCCTCCCACATGGGACTGCCAGCACTGGGGGACAAGGGCACCCAAAATTGCACGCCACGGCACACACAAAATCAATAACCATATTCTTTTACCCCTGCAGGGCCCGAACGCCAACACACCGGCCAGGAGGGTGCAGATTTGTCCATCCCACCCCCAGAACAGGCCCCCAGTGATGACAGCAGCTCTGTCGACCTGGAACCTGATGACCAGCCCAGATCATCTGGGACCTCTGGACAGTCGGTTACCCTCAGTCAGCCCCAGGCCACAGCAGACCTACCCCCCTCAGGAAACACCAGCACAGCACCCACCCAGCGGGCCCATGCTTCTGTCTCCAGGACAGGTCAAGCAGCGGTGTGTCTACCAGTGCAGGGCACCCAGGGTAACCCACAACCCCAACAACAACAGGGACCTGGGGGCACTGGTAGTGGGCACACCGTCCAGGGGACAGAGGCCCAGGAACAAAGAGGAACTGGGAGGGCTGCTGTGCGACAGAGGGAGGACAGGCCTAGGGAACCCACTGTCCAAGAGGCCCTCACCACCATCATGGAGCGTGCCACCACTCCCAAGAGACGATGGCGACGGTCCTGGCCAGGTTCCAGGAGATCCAGGCCATGCAGGAGGGCCAGTACATGGGGTTCCGTGAAAACTGCGCACCATCAGTTCCGCAATGGGTACAATCGTGGTGGCACTCAAACAGATTGTCACCACATTGCGGGACCATGTGGCCCCCCAAAGGGCCCCTGCCACTAGCATGGAGGAAGAACAGCCTACCACCTCCGCCGGCGCTAGTGGTCAGGAGGCCCCGACACAACAGCAACGACCCTCCCGGACCCCACCCCCTGCAGAACAAGAACCACCCCGCAAGAAAGGCCTGAGAGCGAGGAAGAAGACAGAGTAGGATGTCAAGACCCCCGCCATGCACGGAAACCCCCGGATGTCATCCCACTGTCCCACTTGTTTACCCTGTCCAACCTTGAACTGCCCCAGCTCCACCTTCCACAGGCATATGGACAATGGACCTGTAGGAACGACAGACTGGACACTGCCATGGACATGCCTCCACCATCACCCTGTTTGAACTATACACCTATTTTAAAACTTCAATAAACACAATTTTTGCACATTAACCAACTGGATTCTGCTATCTATTTATTTAAACCAAATGTATTCGATATAACCAACAAAACATTTCTAGTCACATTGTGATGACAACATACCAGTGTCACACAGCGGTAGTCCATGGGTAAAAAGACCAGAGGGCACTCCGTGGGGATCAGATCACTGAAATAGGAAGTGATATACACAACTAAGTTACCATACATTGGGGTGAAAGGTCAGACAGTAGAGAGCCACTACAGTTACAGATATAATACAATGCTGGAGTAGATTATTATCTGTGTGTCACTGGAAATACTGCAGTATCACTCTGTCCCTGTTGTCTGTGTCATCCTCTTCGTCTTCCTCCTCTTCACTCTCCACAGCGGCCATAACACCACCATCTGGACCATCCTCCTGCAGGAAAGGCACCTGGCGTCGCAAAGCCAGGTTGTGAAGCATGCAGCAGGCCACAATGATATGACACACCTTCCTTGGTTAGTACATTAGGGATCCACCAGTCATATGCAGGCACCTAAACCTGGCCTTCAGGAGGCCGAAGGTCCGCTCAATCACCCTCCTAGTCCGCCCATGGGCCTCATTGTACCGTTCCTCTGCCCTGGTCCTGGGATTCCTCACTGGGGTCAATAGCCAAGGCAGGTTTGGGTAACCAGAGTCACCAATTAGCCACATACAGTGTCTCTGTAGCTGTTCCATCACATAAGGGATGCTGCTATTTCGCATGATGTACGCGTCGTGCACTGACCCTGGGAACTTGGCATTTAAATGGGAGATGTACTGGTCAGCCAAACAGACCACCTGGACATTCATTGAATGATAATTTTTACGGTTCCTGTACACCTGCTCATCGTCTTTTGGGGGAACCAAAGCCACATGGGTACCATCAATGGCACCAATGATATTGGGAATGTGTCCAAGGGCATAGAAATCACCCTTCACTGTAGGCAAGTCACCCACCTCAGGGAAAATGATGTAGCTCCGCATGTATTTCATCAGGGCAGACAACACTCTGGACAACACCTTTGAAAACATAGGCTGAGACATCCCAGATGAAATGGCCACGGTAGTTTGAAATGATCCACTTGCCAAAAAATGCAGTACTGACAGCACCTGCACTAGAGGCGGAATCCCTGTGGGTTGGCGGATGGGTGACATCAGGTCTGGCTCCAGCTGGGCACACAGTTCCTGTATAGTGGCACGGTTGAGTCTGTAGGTGAGTATGACGTGTCTTTCTTCCATTGTCGACAGGTCCACCAGCGGTCTGTACACGGGAACATTCCTCCGTCTCCTCGCAAGTCCCAGCGGACGATGCCTAGGAAGGACAACATGGAGCACAGAGTCAAGCAACCCACAGGTAAGTGCCCACAGCATACCCAGTACACGTATCTCTCGGGATTGAATGGCTAGTATGATTGTCGGTGCAAGGCCTAGCCATGTGTGACGCAGTAGGAATGAAGCCATGTGGGCCCTTGAAATAGCAGCTGCCTGACCTGTGAAGAGTGACAATGTGAAGTGAGGTAATTGCGCAAGCGTGGCACACCGTGGCGGTAGGCGGTCGCAGTCCGCGGCGCAAAGCCGCATTGGACAACATTGAACCCTATGGGTTTCAGGAGCCAATGGCGGTGAGCGCCGGCGGTCGCGGGACGCACCGCCGCGGCACGCACCGCCGCGGCCGTATCCGCCATTTTCTCTCTGCTTGATCACACGAGACCTGAGCATCCACAGGAGAGGACCTATACTGCAAGTGCTGCTGTGACCTCGGTCTGGAAGTGACAATGGCTGCTGCGACTGGGGAAAGGGCCCCCGCCTTCAGTTCTGAGGAGTTGGAGAAGCTCGTGGACGGGGTCCTCCCCCAGTATGCGCTACTCTACGGGCCTCCAGACCAACAGGTGAGTACACGGGGGGCAATGCATAGTGCCCAATGCCTGGGCTGAGTGGGGAGGATGTACGATGGAGGGGAGGGCAGCGAATGACGAATGCATGGCACGACAGATGAGAGCATGTGCCACATGGCAAGGTTGGGGAGGGGGGGCCACTCACATCGAGCATGCAGAAAAGTGATGATGTTTCTCTTCCCCCCCTGTACATGTCACATAGGTCAGCGCCCATCAGAAGATTGACATTTGGCGTGCCATCGCCAAGGACGTCCGGGCCCTGGGGGTTCACACCAGAAGGGGCACCCACTGCCGCAAGAGGTGGGAGGACATCCGCCGCGGAGCAGGAAGACCGCGGAGGCTCTGCTGGGGATGGCCTCCCAACCTAGGAGGGGTGCCAGTCGTACCTTGACCCCCCTGATGTCCCGGATCCTGGCGGTGGCCTACCCCGATTTAGATGGGCGCTTGAGGACATCACAGCAGACACAAGGGGGTGAGTACCAGCACATTCAGCTATTTTGCGCGCAGTGGAGGTGCCTGGGTGGGGGAGGAGGGCTGTGGGTATCCCTAGGCCAAGGCGATTTCTGTAGGATAGGCCCGTCCGTGAAGTATGGTCCTGTGCCCCCGCCCCCCACCTCTGTAGGGTGCTTAGTAACGCGATTCATGGACCAGTGTATACTGTGTGGGCAGTTGTCGCCCATAGGCTTGTAGGACATGTCCCATTGAATGAGTAGTGTACCCCAAGTGCGCAGCATAGTGCAGGGGGCTTCTGTGTCTGTCCTCTCCGCCAACGGTGTCCCATATGCATGCACTCAACTTGTCTTTATGTTTTCCACCCCCCCCCATTTTCTTTGTTTTTCTGTGAATGTGTGCATTAGCATCATCAGGCGGAGGAGAAGTGGCATCGGCGCAAGAGGGAGCTGCATCTCACATGGCCCCGGAGGGCCATGCAACGGACTCCGACATGACCAGTGAGACGGAGGGCGAGGGGGGCTCCACCACGGGGACCCGTGGAGACGGCAGCGATACCGACACGTCCTCGGAAGGGAGCTCCCTTGCGATGGCGGCAACATCCGTGCCCACCGCAGAAACAGGTACAGCCGCCACCCAGCACACCAGCTCCGCCCTCCCAGCAGCCCCTCGGCCTTCGGCCCGTGCCCGCAAGGCCAGGAAGCCGGCCATCTCCTTCGCCCCAGGCACCTCAGGCCCTGCCCCAGTCACCCCTGCTGCCCTCAGTGAGGAGGTCATTGACCTCCTGAGGACCATCATTGTTGGGCAGTCTACCCTTTTGAATGCCATCCAGGGTGTGGAGAGGGAGGTGCATCAAAGCAATGCATACCTGGAGGGCCTTCATTCGGGTCAGGCTGCCCATCAACGATCGTTCAACGCTCTGGCCTCAGCACTGACGGCAGCGATTGTCCCTGTCTCCAGCCTCCCTCTTCTGACTCCCTCCACCCAATCCCACTCCCCTGTTCCTCTGCCTATCCCATCCACACCTACAGACCAGCCTGCACACACCTCAACACCCAAGGGCAGGTCATCCAGACATAAGCACCACAGGACACACAAGCATTCACCCAAGCAACATCCAGATGCAGACGTGCCAACAGCCACTACCTCCTCTGTGTCCCCCACCTCCTCGTCTCCCTCCTCCCTCCCTGTGACGTCTCCACACACACCTGCAAGCACACCACCATCAGCCATTGCACCCATCACCAGCACACCCTCCACACCAGTCCGCACACATGCAGTCACCACCCCCACTGCCATGTACACGTCCCCTGTGTCCTCTCCCAGTGTGTCTGTCACCCCCGCTTCCCAACCACACAAACGCAGACAGGCACCCAAACAACAGCCATCCACCTCACGTCAGCCTCCTGCCCAAGCACCTGCACCCAAAGACAGCACACTTGACTCTCCTACAACCACATCCTCTTCCTCCACTCCCATAACCACTCCAGCCACCCTTCCCAAGGCTCCAAAGAAAATTTTCCTCTCTAAAGTGGACCTCTTTTCCTCACCTGACCCACCCACTCCATCCCGTAAGAGTTCCACAAACACCTCAGCCACCACCAGCCCAGCAACTCCAAAGAACGTCGTGCCTGGTTTTTGGAGTCCGCCCTTTCCTTGGGCTGGGACATCGTCCAGCAGCAAAGGCACAGCCAGCCCCCCCGCTGGGAAGAGGACCAAAAAACTGAATGGCAGGCGCGACAGGCCTGATACACCTGCCCCCAAGGAGGGTAGCCTTGCACCGTGACCTGCCACATCGGGTAAGGGAGCCAAGGGCCACGGACAGTCTGCCAAGGAGGGCAAGGGCAGCAAGGAGCAAAAGGCAGGGAGCAGCCGAGCCGGCCATGAGGGCCCCACCAGCCCCATTCCGGGGGTATCGAAGGAGAGCCAGGGCCCCAGGACTCCATCACAGGAGGGCCCCGCAACGGAAAGGTCTGATGCAGACTGAGCGGCAAGTATTGGCCAGGTGTGGTTCACTGGAAACACAAGACAGGCACCGCTGAACAGGGCCCGCCGTGAGAAGCACTGCTGAACAGGGACCCGCCGTAAGAAGCACCGCTGATCAGGGCCCCGCCGTGAGAAGCACCGCTGAACAGGGCCCCGCCGTGACCAGAACCGCTGAACAGGGCCCTGCCGTGAGGACCACCGCTGAGCAGGGCCCCGCCGTGAGAAGCACCGCTGAACAGGGCCCCGCCGTGACCAGCACCGCTGAACAGGACCCCGCCGTGAGGAGCACCGCTGAACAGGGCCCCGCCGTGACCAGAACTGCTGAACAGGGCCCCGCCGTGAGGAGCACCGCTGAACAGGGCCCCGCCGTGACCAGAACTGCTGAACAGGGCCCCGCTGAACAGGGCCCCGCCGTGACCAGAACCGCTGAACAGGGCCCCGCCGTGAGAAGCACCGCTGAACAGGGCCCCGCCGTGACCAGAACCGCCGAACAGGGCCCTGCCGTGAGAAGCACCGCTGAGCAGGGCCCCGCCGTGAGAAGCACCGCTGAACAGGGACCCGCCGTAAGAAGCACCGCTGAACAGGGCCCCGCCGTGAGAAGCACCGCTGAACAGGGCCCGCCGTGACCAGAACCGCTGAACAGGGCCCTGCCGTGAGAAGCACCGCTGAGCAGGGCCCCGCCGTGAGAAGCACCGCTGAACAGGGCCCAGCCGTGACCAGCACCGCTGAACAGGGCCCCGCCGTGAGGAGCACCACTGAACAGGGCCCCGCCGTGAGAAGCACCGCTGAACAGGGCCCCGCCGTGAGAAGCACCGCTGAACAGGGCCCGCCGTGACCAGAACCGCTGAACAGGGCCCCGCCGTGAGGAGCACCGCTGAACAGGGCCCCGCCGTGACCAGAACCGCTGAACAGGGCCCCGCTGAACAGGGCCCCGCCGTGACCAGAACCGCTGAACAGGGCCCCGCCGTGAGGAGCACTGCTGAACAGGGCCCGCCGTGAGAAGCACCGCTGAACAGGGCCCCGCCGTGAGAAGCACCGCTGAACAGGGCCCCGCCGTGAGGAGCACCGCTGAACAGGGCCCCGCCGTGAGGAGCACCGCTGAACAGGGCCCCGCCGTGAGAAGCATCGCAGAACAGGGCCCGCCGTGAGAAGCACCGCTGAACAGGGCCCCGCCGTGAGGAGCACCGCTGAACAGGGCCCCGCCGTGAGAAGCATCGCAGAACAGGGCCCTTCATCTCAAGCACCGCTTCGCTGGGCCCTTCCTGTCAAGCACCGCTCCGCTGGGCCCTTCATCTCAAGCACCGCTCCGCTGGGCCCTTCCTGTCAAGCACCGCTCCGCTGGTAGAGACTTGAGAGACTGTGGCTTTGCACTCCCCAGGATGGCACAGTGGGCAAGCCACCCACTGTAGAGACTTGAGAGACTGTGGCTTTGCACTCCCCAGGATGGCACAGTGGCCATGGTGGGCCCCTCGTGGATCTGGCGTCGTGGACTCATGTGGCTGTGGTGCCCCCCCCTTCCCTTCCCCCTGAGGTGCCTGTAGTTTTGTCACCAGATGCCCCTGCAGTGTTCTCTCCAAAGGACTCAGGTCTCCTGTGTGGGCTTTGCCCTTGTTTCGCTACACTTTGGCCCACGGACATGATGGATTCGTAAGATGTGCAGGACTACTTGCTTCAGTTATCCACTGCTGTGTAAATAATTTGTTTATCAGAAGAACGTTTTGATGGATGATAATACTTTTCTGAGACTATTTTGTTCATAAATATTTATTCTCAATTTGGTTATGTGATTGTATTTTTTACGGGTGTTTGGGTGGTGTCACTGTGACTTGTTGCTCTGCATTGGTGTGTACATCTTGGGGGGGGGTGGGTCGCATATGTGTGTGCCCGTAACCTTTCCTCCTCCCCCCCTCCCGTGTTTCGTAGGTGCAGTACTCACCATTGACGTCTGCGGCGGAGTTCGTACTCGTGGTAGATGAGCAGGTAGACGAGAGCAGGTATGATATTCAATTCGGGTTCCATGCTGTCCTCCGTCCTCGTGGAGTGCGTAGAGGTGAGCGTTTTCCTGTTCGTAGTCTGTTTCCACCGTGTTTTTATCGGCGGTGCTCCCGCCCCGGAAAAGGTGGCGGATTGGTGAGTTGTGATAGGGTGGGCGGTACATTGTCTGCCGCCTGCCTGTTGCCGGTGACCGCCGCGCTGTTTGTTTGTTCCGCCGTGGCGGTCGGAGTGTTAAGTTGGCGGTCTCTGTTGGCGGTTCCCGCCAGGGTCAGAATTCCATTTTTCGGACCGCCAGCCTGTTGGCGGGTTGGCCGCCGCTTTATCACCGACCGCCAGGGTCAGAATCACCCCCTTAGTGCCCAGGTTCAGGCAAACTCTGCTTCATCATCTGGCCAGAGTAGTCCCTTTGGAACAAAAATCCTTATGTACCAATTTTGGCCCACCCAAAGCATACAAGGGTTGTAAATATTGCACAAAATGCACTCCAGCCCAGAGACTGTGAATATTCAATTTATATGTGCAGGGTTCCATCCCGTAGTAACAGATACTAAAGAAGACATGATGTCCCTAAAAAATAAAGTCATACATTGGATTTGGCACACTCGCCAATGTAGCTCTGTAATACACTTAGAAATAATCTTTGCCCAGCGATATCCCGCATCGGAGGGTCAATTTGATACGATAAAGCTGACGTTATCTACCCCTGATCGGGTAAGGGGTCTTCTATCTCTAGAAACGAGAAACCCTTTGAAAAATGACTCGAAGATCTACTTTAAAAGTTGTTGGGCTGGAGAAGACCACGTGCCAATTATGAACTCACTAGCTCCTAAGAGACCTTTGGTCCAATTCAACAACCAGGATAGTCCCCCCACGAATGTTTCAACAACACTAAAGAGTCCTGTCCAATTACTCCTGGCAGATGAATCTGATTGACTTATTCCCGAACGGGACCAAAGGGAGTTCCCCAACTTCACATCTCCTGGGGAAAAGGGGGCCCCACCAGAGCCTCCCGCTGAAAGGAGGGAGAAATCTCCATTGCCAGGCATAAAAAATGTTTTTATTTAACTCTACCTCTAAAAACTCAAATGGTAATCTGTGTAGTCCTACACCTTAACTGAAGAAGAATGTAAGTGATGAGTATTTAACTCCAAACCTTTTGTCATGGAATAAGGATCACCAATGTCATGGAATTTGGCAGGAATTCGTACTAAATTAGCTGATCCAGACTGGGGGGTCTACATTGACAACTTTGACATTTGTTTTTTTCAAGAAACATGGATGATAGATAATGTATTTAGGCAAGGTTTCAAATCCTACTGCAAATCAGCAAGCCCCTCCCCGATGGGGAGACCTGCTGGAGGGCTCATTATATGGCTGAAGACCACAGTCAAGGGGAAAATTAAAGAAATTGAAGTGGACTCAGAGGACATATTGGCCTTATCCATACAGCAGAAGTGGGGTTCTTTTCTACCATGTGTTAACATTTACAATAGACCAGGTCCCCCTAACAAATTGTCCAAAACCTTCTATGTACTAATTGCTTTAGTTTCAGAACATATAAGTTTGCACCTTATTTTTATTGTAGGGGACCTAAATGTAACACTTGAACCAAACTGTGCTTTCTCAGAAGTAACCCAATTAGAAGAAGCAGCATGGAATATCCCGCCTTTTTCCTCTCTAAAGAAACAGGTCAAGTCAAATAGTAGAGTGCTCCAATTTATTCACTTTATGATCACCCATGGCCTTCGCCCTGCGAATGGCCGTTTTCCCTCGTACAGACCTGCTAAGCACACTTTTTTTAGAAGCCAGTTTAGTAGTACATTGGATTATGTGGTAATTGATACAAGAATTTGGTTCTGTATACATGATATGCATGTAGGAAGACAGTATACTAGTGACCATGCCCCCTTTCTAGTCACCTACGAGGGCCTAATTCTAGAAAATGAGGATACCCATTGTAACAAGAGAGTTTTCCTGCCCCTAACACTCTTCTCTAACAAGCGTACCCTGAAATGGAAGTGCTTCCAAAAGTCAACAAAATTGCAGAAGACTATGGCCCTCATTCTGACCCTGGCGGTCAGTGTTAAAGCGGCGGCCAACCCGCCAACAGGCTGGCGGCCTAAAAATATGAATTCTGACCCTGGCGGGAACCGCCAACATAGACCGCCGCTTTAACACTCCGACCGCCACGGCGGAACAAACAAACAGCGCGGCGGTCACCGCCAACAGGCAGGCGGCAGACAATGTACCGCCCACCCTATCACAACCCACCAATCCGCCACCTTTTCCGGGGCGGGAGCCCCGCCGATAAAAACACGGCGGAAACAGACATCTCCAATGGAAAACGCTTACCTCGACACACTCCATGCGGAATCGGAACAGCATGGAACCCGAACTCCACATCCTCCCAGCCATTGCCTTCCTGCTCTTCTTCCAGGATCACAAACCTCGCCGCAGACGACAACGGTGAGTACTGCACCTACAACACAGGGGAGGGGGAGGAGGAAAGGTTACGGGCACACACATACGCCACACACCCACCCCCACCCTCACCCCCACCGAAATACCTACACACCTATGCAGATAAAAAAGTCAGAGTGACACCCCCAACCCCCCCACCCCCCAAAAAAAAAAAAAAAGCCAATGAATGTAAATGTAGAACCTTATTATTGCAACAATAAAGTATAGCGACCTTAGCAATATATGAAGAATGAATACACATCTAGAACTCTATCCATACAAGCAGCAAAAGTCCGTCCCAGTCTATCAAAGTCCAAAGGTCCGTGGGCCAATGTGCAGCAACACATGGGCAAAGCCCACACACGAGATCCAGTCCATTGGAGAGAACACTGCTGGGGCATCACTAAAATAAAAAGACAGGCACCTCAGGGGGAAGGGAAGGGGGGGCACCTCAGCCACATGAGTCCACGACGCCAGATCCACGAAGGGCCTCCCTGCCCACTGTGCCATCCTGGGGAGTGCAAAGCCACAGTCTCACAAGTCTCTACTGTGGGTGGATTGCCCACTGTGCCATCCTGGGGAGTGCAAAGCCACAGTCTCACAAGTCTCTACAGTGGGTGGGTTGCCCACTGTGCCATCCTGGGGAGTGCAAAGCCACAGTCTCA
The DNA here is from genome assembly GCF_031143425.1 of Pleurodeles waltl. NCBI lineage: Eukaryota > Metazoa > Chordata > Amphibia > Caudata > Salamandridae > Pleurodeles > Pleurodeles waltl. Next base: position 669,601,579 of record NC_090444.1, read on the forward strand.
CAAGTCTCTACAGTGGGTGGATTGCCCACTGTTACATCCTGGGGAGTGCAAAGCCACAGTCCATCAGGTGGATTACAGAGACCACTGGTCATGGAGGAGGCATGGTGGGCAGAGTGCGTCGTGAAGGCCTGCCCGACACAGAACCGGGACTGCCAATGGGCCAGCGGTGCTTGACAGGAAGGGCCCAGCGGAGCGGTGCTTGACAGGAAGGGCCCAGAGGAGCGGTGCTTGAGATGAAGGGCCCAGCGGAGCGGTGTTTGACAGGAAGGGCCCAGCGGAGCGGTGCTTGAGATGAAGGGCCCAGCGGAGTGGTGCTTGACAGGAAGGGCCCAGCGGAGCGGTGCTTGAGATGAAGGGCCCAGCGGAGCGGTGCTTGACAGGAAAGGCCCAGCGGAGCGGTGCTTGACAGGAAAGGCCCAGCGGAGCGGTGCTTGAGACGGCGGGGCCCAGCGGAGCGGTGCTTGACAGGAAGGGCCCAGCGGAGCGGTGCTTGAGACGGCGGGGCCCAGCGGAGCGGTGCTTGACAGGAAAGGCCCAGCGGAGCGGTGCTTGACAGGAAGGGCCCAGCGGAGCGGTGCTTGAGACGGCAGGGCCCAGCGGAGCGGTGCTTGAGACGGCGGGGCCCAGCGGAGTGGTGCTTGACAGGAAAGGCCCAGCGGAGCGGTGCTTGAGATGGCGGGGCCCAGCGGAGCGGTGCTTGACAGGAAGGGCCCAGCGGAGCGGTGCTTGAGACGGCGGGGCCCAGCGGAGCGGTGCTTGAGACGGCGGGGCCCAGCGGAGCGGTGCTTGACAGGAAGGGCCCAGCGGAGCGGTGCTTGAGAAGGCGGGGCCCAGCGGAGCGGTGCTTGACAGGAAAGGCCCAGCGGAGTGGTGCTTGACAGGAAGGGCCCAGCGGAGCGGTGCCTGACAGGAAGGGCCCAGCGGAGCGGTGCTTGAGACGGCGGGGCCCAGCGGAGCGGTGCTTGAGACGGCGGGGCCCTCTTCAGCGGTGCTCTTCTGCACGGCGGGGCCCTGTTCAGCGGTGTTCTTCTGCACGGCGGGGCCCTCTTCAGCGGTGCTTGTCTTCACGGCGGGGCCCTCTTCAGCGGTGCTTGTCTTCACGGTGGGGCCCTCTTCAGCGGTGCTTGTCTTCACGGCGGGGCCCTGTTCAGCGGTGCTCTTCCAGTCAGTGTAGGGAGTCATACCTGGCCTGGACAACCTGCTCACTCGCCCTCCGAACGTGCAGTGTCAGGCCCCTTCGGAGACGGAGTCCTGGGCCCTTTGGTGTCGTCCCTTGCAGCCGGGATGGGGCGTGTGGGGCCCTCCTGCTCCGCGCTCCTGCTGGCTGGCCTCTCCGCCCTGCTGCCCTTCCGCTCCTTAGATGGGGCTCTCGGACCCTTGCCTCCCCTGGCTGTTGTGGCAGGTGAAGTGGCCTGAGTCACCTCCTTGGGGGCAGCCGTCTCAGTCCGCTCACGGCGGCCCTTCACTTTCCGGGTCCTCTTGCCTGGGGGGGGCTGCCAGTCCCCTTGCTGCTCAGTGAAGTGTCACTGCCGCCAAAGGGTGCACTCCATATTCCATGCACCACTTGTACCTTGGAAGCTGGGCTGGTGGTGGCTGAGGTGCCTTTGGGACTTTTCCCAGATGGAGGGGGTGGGTCAGGGGAGGGAAAGAGGTCAACATTTGTGAGGTAATATTTCTTTGGACCAGGGTAAAGGGTAGGAGTAGTGGAGATAGAAGTGGAGGAAGAGGATGTGGTTGTAGGAGAGTCAGGTGTGCTGTCCTTGGGTGCAGGTGACTGAGACGTAGGCTGTCGTGAGGTGGTTGGCTGTTGTTTGGGTGTCTGCCTGCGTTTATGTGTCTTGGAAGAGGGGGTGACAGACACAGTGGGAGAGCACACAGGGGACGTGTACATGGCAATGGGGGTGGTGACTGCACGTGTGAGGACTGTAGTGGAGGGTGTGCTGGTGATGGAAGAACTGGCTGATGTTGGTGTGCATGCAGGTGTGAGTGTAGACGTCACAGGGAGGGAGGAGGGAGACGAGGAGGAGGGGGACACAGAGGTGGCAGTGACTGTTGGTATGTCTGCAACTGGGTGTTGCTTGGGTGAATGCTTGTGTGTTCTGTGGTGCTTATGTTTGGATGAGCTGGCCTTGGGTGTTGAGGTGTGTGCAGGCTGGTCAGATGGTGTGGATGGGATAGGCTGAGGAACAGGAGACAGAGAAAGGCTGGAGGCAGTTAGAAGAGGGAGACTGGAGACAGGGACAATGGCTGCCGTCAGTGCTGAGGCCAGAGAAGTGAAAGCTCGTTGATGGGCAGCCTGACCCGAATGAATGCCCTCCAGGTAGGCATTGCTCTGTTGCACCTCCCTTTGCACCCCCTGGATGGCATTCAAAAGGGTAGTCTGCCCAACAATGAGCGTCCTCACGAGGTCAATGAGCTCCGCACTGAGGGCAGCAGGGGCTGAGGTGCCTGGGGCGAAGGAGACGTGCGCCTTCCTGGGCGAACGGGCACGGAGCGAAGACTGAGGGGCTGCTGAGAGGGCGGTGCTGGTGCGCTGGGTGGCGGCTGTACCTGTTGTTGCTGGGGGCACAGATGTTGCCGCCCCGGCTAGGGAGCTCCAAAACGAGGACGTGTCCGTGTCGCTTGTGTCTCCACCGGCCCCCGTTGTGGTGCTCCCCTCGCCCTCCGGATCACTGGTGCCCTCGGTGTCTGTGTGCCCACCGGGGCCTGGTGACCTGCAGCTCCCTCGTGCTCCGACACCAATTCTCCTCCACCTGATGATGCTAATGCACACGAAACAAAGAATAAGGGTGGGGGGAGAAAGAAAACAAAGTTGAGTGCATGCCTTGTCAATAGCCTTGGCGGAGAGGACAGACACAGGTGCCTCATGCACTAAGCCGCGAACTTGGGGTACACTACTCTGTACTTCTGACTAGGCCAACAGGTCTAGGGACAACAGACGCGCTCATGGGTGATGTTGGACCATGGATAGCTGCACTTGGCACCCTACAGAGGTGGTAGGCGGGGGCACAGGGCCATGTCTAAGGGAGGGGACTACACTACAGAAAGCGCCCTGGCCTACTGTCACCCACAGCCCTCCTCCCCCACCCAGACGCCTCCACTGCGCGTATAGATAGGAGAATGTGCTGATACTCACCCCCTTGTGTCTGCTGTGATGTCCTCAAGCGCCCATCCAAATCAGGGTAGGCCACCGCCAGGATCCGGGACATCAGGGGGGTCAGGGTACGACTGGCACCCCTCCTAGGTCGGGAGGCCATCCCCAGCAGTGACTCGGCGGTCTTTCGGGTTCCGCGGCGGATGTCCTCCCACCTCTTCCGACAGTGGGTGCCCCGTCTGGTGTAGACCCCCAGGGCCCGGACTTCCTTGGCGATGGCACGCCAAATATCGATTTTCTGATGGGCGCTCACCTGTTTGACATGTACAGGGTGGGAAAGAGAAAACGTCACATTTCTGCATGTTTGGAGTACATGCCCCCCCTCCCCACCCTTGCCATGTGGCCCATACTCTCATCAGTCGTGCGTTGCCTTCCTCATTTTCTCCCCACCCCACCAACTGACAGCCACCCCACTCCACACAGGCATTACCCATTCAATGTGCACTCAGTGTACTCACCTGTTGGTCTGGAGGACCGTAGAGTAGCGCATACTGGGGGAGGACCCCGTCCACGAGTTTCTCCAACTCTTCAGACGTGAAGGCAGGGGCCCTTTCCCCAGTCGCAGCAGCCATTGTCACTTCCAGACCGAGTTCACAGCAGCACTTGCAGTATAGGTCCTCTCCTGTGGATGATCAGGTCTCGAGTGATTAATCAGATAGAAAATGGCGATCACGCCCGCAGCGGTGCGTACCGCAGCGGTACGTACCGCGACCGCCGGCGCACATCGTCATTGGCTCCTGAATCCCATAGGGTTCAATGTTAACCAATGCGACTTCGTACAGCGGTCTTCGACCGCCTACCGCCACAGTGTGCCACGCCAGCGCATTGACCTCACATCCCATTGTCCCAGTTTAGAGGTCAGGCAGCCGCCATTTCAAGGGCCCACATGGCTTAAATTCTACTGCGTCACACAGGCCTAGGCCTTGCATTTGCACACATACAAACATAGCAGTCAAAACATTTTCGTGTACTGTGCAAGCTGTGTTGTACGTACCTGTGAGTTGATTGACTCAGTGCTCCATGTTGTCCTTCCTAGGCACCGTCCGCAGGGACTTGCGAGGAGAAGGAGGGATCCTCCTGTGTACCGGCCGCTGGTTGACCTGTCGACAATGGAAGAACGCCATATAATACTCCGATACCGACTTGACCGAGCCACTATACATGAACTGTGTGCCCAGCTGGAGCCAGACCTGATGTCACCCATCCGCCAACCCACAGGGATTCCCCCTCTAGTGCAGGTTCTATCAGTCCTCCATTTCTTTGCAAGTGGCTCATTCCAGACAACAGTGGCCATGTCATCTGGAATGTCTCAGCCTATGTTTTCAAAGATTCTGTCCAGAGTGTTGTCTGCCCTGATGAAACTCATGAGGAGCTACATCATATTCCCAGAAGAGGGTGATTTGGCCACAGTGAAGGGTGATTTCTATGACCTTGGACATATCCCCAACATCATTGGTGCCATTGATGGGACCCATGTGGCATTAGTACCCCCAAATGACGATGAACAGGTGTACAGAAAACGGAAAAATTACCATTCTATGAATGTGCAGGTTGTCTGTTTGGCAGACCAGTACATCTCCCATGTAAATGCCAAGTTCCCTGGGTCAGTGCATGACGCGTATGTTATGCGTAATAGCAGCGTCCCCTATGTGATGGAACAGCTACAGAGACAGCGTGTGTGGCTAATCGGTGACTCTGGTTACCCCAACCTGCCGTGGCTATTGACCCCAGTGAGGAATCCCAGGACCAGGGCAGAGGAACGGTACAATGAGGCCCATGGGCGTACTAGGAGGGTCATTGAAAGGACCTTCGGCCTCCTGAAGGCCAGGTTTAGGTGCCTGCATATGACAGGTGGATCCCTAATGTACTCACCAAAGAAGGTGTGCCACATCATCGTGGCCTGCTGTATGCTTCACAACCTGGCTTTGCGACGCCAGGTGCCTTTCCTGCAGGAGGATGGTCCAGATGGTGGTGTCGTAGAAGCCGTGGAGCCTGTGGAGAGTGAAGAGGAGGAAGACGACGGTGAGGAAACAGACAACAGGGAAGCTGTCATACAACAGTATTTTCAGTAGCACACAGGTAAGATTCAGCCACGCCATTTCCCAGTTACTTAGAGCCTCATGCATCTCAACTTTATGTATTTCCCCCCAGCTCTTTTAAATAACATATTCTTTTTCCCTTCCCTTCTCAGTGCTTAATGACTCATAGCCCGACTTCTGCTTGGTTTGGCCATGTACTACAGCGTATTGACATTGGTATGTTGTCATCACTAACTGACATCACATATTGTGAACTGTTATGTGTTGTACGATTTTTTGAGAATACAGCATGACTCAAAACGGTTTTCTGTGCAATAATTGTTTTATTTTGTGTGCTCAGATAATGGTACATTATATGATGACGGTGATGGGTGGGGGTGGAGTGATGTCCATGGCAGAGTCCAGTTCTCAGTCTGACAGGTCTATTGTCCATATGCCTGTGGAAGGACGGAGCAGGGGCTGTTTGAGTTTGGACAGGGTGGCAATGTGGGACAGTGGGATGACTTCTGGGGGTATCTCATGCTGGCGGTGGTCTTGGCATCCTACTCTGGTTTATTTTTGGGTCTTAGGCTCCTCTTGCGGGGTGGTTGTTCTTCAGCAGGAGGTGGGGTTCTTGTGGCCAGTCGTTGTGTGTGGGCCTCCTGTCCACTAGCGCCGGCGGAGGTGGTAGGCTGTTCCTGGCTAGTGACAGTGGCCCTGTGTGGTGCCACATGGTCCCGCAACGTGTCTTCTATCCTGTTGAGGGCCTGGACCATGCTCCCCATGGCGGTAGCGATGGTGGTGAGTTGGTTGCTGAACCCCATGTAGCGTTCTTCCTGCTGTGCCTGTATCTCGGTGAACCTGGCCAGTACCGTCACCATCGTCTCTTGGGAGTGGTGGTATGCTCCCATGATGGTAGTGAGGGCCTCTTGGAGAGTGGGTTCCCTGGGCCTCTCCTCCCCCCCCTGTCGCACGGCAGCCCTCCGAGTTGCCCTGTTTGCCTGGGCCTCTGTCCCCTGGACGGTGTGCCCACTACCACTGCCCCCAGGTCCCTGTTGTTGTTGGGGTGTTGGGTTAGCCTGGGTGCCCTGTAGTGGCAGACACACCGCTGCTTGACCTGTCCTAGAGACAGAGGCATGGGCCCGCTGGGTGGGAGCTGTGCTGTTGTTCACAGGGGGGTTTGGGTCTGCTGTGGCCTGTGTCTGTGTTTAGGGAACCCACTGCCCAGAGGTCCCCGATGGTCCGGGCTGGTCATCAGGTTCCAGGTCGCCAGAGCTGCTGTCCTCACTGGGGGCCTGTTCCGGGGGTGGGATGGACATTTGAGGACCCTCCTGACCGGTGTGTTGGCGTTCGGGTCCTGCATGGGGTGAGAGAGTATGGTTATTGTTTCTGTGTGTGAAAAAGCGGGCGAATTATGGGTGCCCTTGTCCCCCAGTGCAGGCATTCCCTTGTGGGTGGTGTTGTGAGGGTGGTTTGTGGGGGGGATGGGTATGTGCAGTGGTCATGCTTAGGTAATGGGTGTCCAATGTTTGTGGTGGCATGCAAGGGTTGGTGAGGGGTTGGGTGGGTTGTGCTAGGGATACATTCTCAGGGATGATGTGTGATGGTGGGTTGGGGGTGAGGGTGGGGGTGTGGGTTGGCATGCTGGTGGGGTGGGGGGGATGAAGTATATGAGATAGGACTTACCAGAGTCCATTCCTCCGTGTACTCCAGCGAGGCCCTCAGGATGCAGGATGTTTAATACTTCTTGCTTCCATGATGTGAATTCCGGTGGGGTGGGTGGGGGTCCTCCGCCAGTCTTCTGCACCGCGATGTTGTGTTGCGACACCATCGAGCGCACCTTCCCCCGTAGGTCGTTCCATCGTTTGCGGATGTCGTCCCTATTTCTGGGATGCTGTCCCACCGCGTTGACCCTGTCCACGATCCGCTGCCATAGCTCCGCCTTCCTTGCTATGGTGGGGTGCTGCACCTGCGAGCCGAAGAGCTGGGGTTCCACTCTTAGGATTTCCTCCACCATCACCCTGAGTTCTTGGTCCGTGAAGTGTGGGTGTCTTTGTGGTGCCATGGGGTGGTGTGGATGAGGTGTGGGGTGGTGTATGTGGTGATGAGTGTGTTGGTGTGTGGTGCTTTGTGCTACTATGTGGTGTGTGTGATGTTGTAGTGTGCCTCTGTGTGTCTGGCTCTCTATTCTCTGATGTGTCTCTCTCTCCTTCGTCTCGGATTTTTGGTCGTAGGGGTTTGTGGGTGATGTGGGTGTGTGTTTTATATTGTATTGGATGTGTGGGAGTGTTGTTTGTATGTGTATTAGGTGTGTGTATTTCAAATTGTCCAATGTGGTAGTGTTTTGTAAAGGTGTGGGTATTTTGACCGCGGCGGTGTGTACCGCCAATAGACTACCGCGTTTGAAAGACCGCCGCGTGGATTTGTGGATCGTAATGGCATGGGTGTATTTCTGTTGGCGTGGCGGTGGAGGTTTGGTCATCTCCAGTTTATCGCGGGCCGCTGATGTGGCGGACTGCAATGGCGGTCGGATTTTTGGAGGTTTGGCAGTTGTGGGTCAGAATGACCGTGGCGGCTGACCGCGGCCGCGGCGGTATTGTGGTGGTCTTCTGACCGGCGGTAAGCGGCTTTTACCGCCGAGGTCAGAATGACCCCCTAAGTGCCCGTAGTGGAGATTTTTCCTTAATTTCCCTAGGAACAGGTGCTTTGCAAGGCCTGGTTTTGGTGGTGGCTCATGATTATTTAGATTGCAAAGTTCAATAGAGGTACTTTTAGAACGAAGTAGAGACAAGACCTCAGCTAAAGAAGACTTGAGGTCTTTCACTTCTTCTTTTAATTCTACAACAAGAATTAACAAGTCCTTCTGCGTGGAAAGAATAGAATGTTGACTTGTGGCTTGATCATTAGAAACACCCAGATCATCGTTAGGGCCCAGGGACTCCAGAACAGAGAAACGGTTTGAACATGGAGGCTCCATGTAGGCCCCCTTTACTTTGGCAAGGCGAGAGCCTCGCAATGACATCGCTAGTAAGGATCTTTCCCTTATCACAGGGTTTTAGGAAAGTTGAAAGGAGAAATTTTTTAAGCACTGTGGATCTTTATCTTTTTGGGTCAACAAGGCCTCCACTTCCTCTATTAAAGTGTCAATATCATCTGCAACACAACCAGACGTAGCGCGAGGTGTTTTTAACAACTTGGGAATCTTGGGCTGGGCATTTCCCCCTGACGGGCTATTTCTGGCCTTGCATTTCCCCATAGGAGCAGTTCGCTAAAACTTAAAGATACCTAAAGGCCTGGAAAGAGGAAATGTCTACACGGAGTTAAAATGTATAAAATCCCACCTTACAACAAAGGGGGATTGCCCAGCCCGGCCTTCTGTCGGTCTCTGACGGGCACAGATGGGCCCGCCCTTGGCCCGGGCTTTGCCCGGGCGCGTTCCGCGCCGCGGAGTGTTGCGGCGCGCTTTGTAGCGCCCGCGATGCCTTGTCCAGCCCCCTCCGGTTGGCGAGTGCTCCTGGGCCTCGTAGTCCCACCAGGAGCCAGGAGTCAGGTTAGGAATATGCCCCGGGGTGTTGCGGCGTGCTTTGTAGCACCTGCGATGCCTTGTCCAGCCCCCCTCCGGTTGGCGAGTGCTCCTGGGACTCGTAGTCCCGCCAGGAGTCAGGTTAGGAAGATGCCCCAGGGTGTTGCGGCGCGCTTTGTAGCGCCCGCGATGCCTTGTCCAGCCCCCTCCAGTTGGCGAGTGCTCCTGACACTCGTAGTCCCACCAGGAGTCAGGTTAGGAAGATGCCCCGGGGTGTTGCGGCGCGCTTTGTAGCGCCCGCGATGCCTTGTCCAGCCCCCTCCGGTTGGCGAGTGCACCTGGGACTCGTAGTCCCACCAGGAGCCAGGAGTCAGGTTAGGAAGATGCCCGGGGTGTTGCGGCGCGCTTTGTAGCGCCTGCAATGCCTTGTCCATCCCCCTTCAGTTGGCGAGTGCTCCTGGGACTCGTAGTCCCACCAGAAGCTAGGAGTCAGGATGGTCTTATCATTAACAGGATTAATGAAGGAAAAAATGTCACACCAATGTGGTTGTAAATGTCAGCGGGGTGGTGGGGCGGCAAGGGGGGACGAAAACCCTGCTATGGCTACACTAATCATATCAAATGACATCCCCCTTAGGGGGCCAGCAAGTCCTTCTGCTTGTGAAGAATTGCCAACAATTGGTGCAGAGGGTCATCAGTTAGATCCTATAAGTGATCTCATGAGAGATAGGCGGGAGCCCAATAGAGCTTTTAATTGTAGGGATTCTCTGGGAAACCAGATATGTAATACTGCTCACCCCGACATTCCCAAAGATAGGTGAAGAATAAGGGGATATGATATCCCTAAAGCAGCTGGTAAGAAGGTCGGCCCCCTTTTCCCCATGATCAAATTATTTGAACCTCCCACTAATATTAATACTCCTTCTTATAATGACGCTAGTGGTTCAGCAACCACAGCCCAGGATCTAGGCCTAAAAAGTGGAGATAGTACAAGCTACATGGTTGATGTCCCAAAGTTGACACCGGGCTCTGTTGAGAATCACAAATCCTTGAATAATAAGGTAATTCATTGGCTACGCATCCGACGTAACTGTCTTTCAGTCATTCGCTCGGATATTCTTGCAGCGGATAGATGTAGTCCCCCGGGTTCGAACCTTGATTTAATTTCTGTTCATCTTTTTGATAAGCTACTGGTGAACCAATTTATGGCTTTTGATTTACGTACCCGCCAGTATAGGGAGTCAAGTATGGGGGGATTAGTCTTGCATTGGAGCCACCTAGTGCTTGTTCGACTGTAAACCATGGAAGATCAAATTATTCCCACAAAAGTGATTTATCTATGGCAGCAAAAACTCTTTGTTCGCTGCCAATCCCTGTATGACTAATTACTGCTCAGGAAGCACCTACTGGGATTTACCTTGAGGATTCGCACACTAACGAGATTAACAGGGCAGTGTCATCTGGGATTTGTAATGAGGAGATGGACATGAAGGAGGCTGGACGCCCGATCCATGGAACTGAGTTAGACAACTTTGAATTAACTATAATGACTTGGAACTTAGCTGGCCTTGATAGGAATTTGGCCAACCCAGAGTGGATGATTTGTTTGTTCTAGGAATCTTGGGCAGAAGATAAAATTAACATAGAATGGTTTATTTCATTTAGTATTTTTGCCCAACCACCAGAGAAGGGTTTAGGCCGCGCAAAGGGAGGCTTGCTAGTCCTTTTAAACAAGAAACTGCAATGTGACCATATGATATTGACTCTGTTGATTTAATGGGCTTGCAAATCTCTTTTCAGCAGAATTTTAAAATTATTTTTATTAACGCTTATGCCCGGTCTGTTTCATGAGGTTCTGAGTCTCACACCTTAATTTTATTGTCTGAATTTTTAGATACTTTACATCCTTCGACTTTTTTAATTATAGCAGGTGATCCGAACTGTACTTTCGAACCTTCTGTTCTGCTCAGTGAATTAACGATTGAAGAGGATGAACTCTGGGGAATTCCACACATAACTAACTCACGGTATTGTGCTTGTTCTTGTGTGGCGTCTCAGCTGGCCTCTTTATGTTTAAAGTACGGCCTCAGGGCTTGCAATGGTCGTGTGCCCTCTGATTTAAACAACGCATCCACATTTAAATGAGTATGTCCACAAGTGTCATTGATTATTTTTTGGTGGACGTTAGGTTGTGGCCTCTGTTGAGGGACATCAGGGTGGATTTGCGATGTGAGAGTGATCACTATTCCCTGCTTCTTACTCTTTCTGGGGATGTTTTTAGGATGACACTTAATAATCAACACACAATGGTTCCATCCCCATGTTTGAACAATCATTCTACAAGGGTTGGTTGGCCAAGGGTGATGTCCAACCCCCACTTGATAGGTGGGATTTACCAACTGTTTATAGACAATTTGGCTGCTTATGATGAGCAGGATTCTAATGCTATTCCTATACTTATTCTACATGATAATATGTCAAAAAAACTACAGATCTTCTTCTATAAAAAGGCTGGTTTTAGGCCCCATGGTGAGAAATTGGTTAGTAATGGATGGTTTGATGAAGCCTGCTCCATGGCGAAGTCAGGGTTAAAAACAGCTATCACGACTATTTTCATAGGGGAGAATCAACAAGCCAGGCGTATATATAAGGAGACTATGGGCCATATGTATGAACACATTTTCCTATTGACACAGTATGGGAAAAACCCTTTGCTACATCTGGCCCTATATCACAAGCAAAAAGGTTATGGGAAGATTCTATATGGGGGAATTATTGGATGATTCAAAATCAAACAATAATATGCTCTTTTGGGAACTGTTGTCTAAAAGACAAAGAGGGGGTAGGAGCAATATCAAGAATCACATACAACCAGAAAGCTGGGTGGATCATTTCTCCCATCTTTATGCTACACCTAATAACATTTTGGTATTCGATTCTCAAGACGGAGATCATGTCCTTTCATTGATGTCAAATGTGAATCCTAGTCTTGATTTACCAGGGGAGGGTGCCAACGCCCCTGAGGATTATATTTACTAAACCCAGGCAAGGCTCCTGGTGTAGACAAGCTTCCAGGACAGCTTTATGGATCAGAGCCAATTATATGGTCCTGGTATATAGATCTGATCTTGAATAATATCGCTGCAGGGGGTGAAATTCCGAGTACCTGGAAAGGGGCCAAAATCATCCCTATTTATAAAAAGGGTAATGCAAATTTCCCAATCAGCTATAGGCCAATCAGCCTCATTGATTACTTACTAAAGGTATTTGCTAAACAACTTTTAGGGAGGTCAAGACCATCAGATCCAAACTCCACGTCAAGCGGGGTTCCGCCCAAAAACCAGCAAGGTAGACCAGGTTTTTAGGCTGGCCATCCTATATTGGAAACATGTAGCCCTTGCCAAGCAACATTTATATGTTGTTTTCGTAGACCTACGATCTGCTTTTGATCTGGTCCCAAGAGTAAAATTGTGGGAAGTGTTGCATAGATTAGGAACTCCAGCTAACATAATTAAAATGCTAAATCGGCTGCACGAAAATAAATATGCGCAAGTGTGATGGGGTATTCAAGGTGAGTTGACTGAAAAAATCCCTATTCAAAGGGGAGTTCACCAGGGCTGTGTGATGGCTCTGATATTATTCACCTTATTTATTAATGAGGTGGTGCAGGCCCTGATTTCCTGTCAGAACGATGCTCCTTCTTTGAATGCACAGAAAATTCCCATTCTCCTTTTTGCTGACGATTCACTTCTTATCTCAAAGACACCAATGGGTTTACAAATTCTAGTTGACAGATTTAATTTGTTCTGCAGGGATTACGGGCTGGTGTTGAATATTAGTAGAACCAAACTGATGGTGTTCAATTCTGGACCTTGCAAGAGATGCACCATTAAACTGGATGGAGTTTCTCTAAGCAAGGTTAGCTCAATTGATTATTTGGGCGTGAGGTTAACAAGCAAATTACACTAGGAGGACTAGATTAGTAAAAGTGTGGGGCTTTTACAGCATAGAGCAGCACCCATCCTGCGCTTTTATAAAAGTTCAACAACAAAAGCTGTATCTCCAGCTACTAAGACTTATCTGGCTAAGGCGCAGGAAGCTGCTGTCTATGGTGTGGAGATATGGGGATTCTCCAACAGCAATAGACTAACTGTGGGTGAAAATAATTTTGCGAGGGCCTTGATTGCGTGCCCTTGCAGTACACCACTGATCTCAATGTTTCTAGACTTGGGGCTAAATCAAGAAGCTTATTTAATAGCTTTAAGACCTTTATTATATTGGATAAGGATCTGGACTTCCCCTGAATTGGATATATGTAAGACCTCACTTCTTGATCTATTAAAGAGACCAAATGCTGCTACTATCCCTTGGATCAGATGTGTGTCCAATTGGCTCCGCACCTTGGGTTTGGAAGATGATTGGGAGAGTCGTCCTAAATTAGTAAATTCTATAAAACTGTCTTGAAATTTGCATACTGGTCCCATGTAAGGAATGAATATATTTGTCGCAAATCTCACGGTCGATTAACTAATCTTTTTATTGATTTTGAGTGGTATCTGCAGCATGAACCTTGTTTAGATACTATACCTGACCTACTGGGCAAAGGCTTATACACCAGATTTCATTTTGGGAGCTTACCTCTGATGTCCTTAACAAGTAGTTGGGGGTCAACTGCTACTTCTGACATATGCCCAGTATGCTGTGGTGCCGCGGAAACAGTTGAACGTTTTATGTTCTTCTGTCCTGTTTATTCTTCTCCTCGGTCGAAATGGACCTGCAAAACTTGTTGAGAAATGGGGCTGAAAAATGTAAAATGGCAATAAGGGTTTTAAAAAGCCACAGTTCTACTGAGTTAATTCTTGCAGTTAGTACGTTTTTAGTGGCAGCATGGCATATACGTAATCGTCTTGTAAATAAGGACTTATGATGATCGACTAGGTGGGATTTTAGAGCATCTTAAGATTTTATGTATTTATTTGTTTTATCTAATAATTGTATAGGTTATAAAATGAGTTTTTTTTTTATTTATTGTGATGCTTTGATGGTTAATTGACCAAAAAAAGCTTGTTTTCGATGATGATAAATACCCCGCAATAGCCTGAGAGATGTTACCGGATATGATAACTTACTGGTGACTTCAATCTATTTCTGACAAGAAAAGGGACCTTTCCTGAGGAGATCTCCTGACTTAAATATTATGCACATGGAAGAAGAAATTGTAGCTTTTCTTTTGAAGCCTTGTGTCCTTTCTAAGCAAATTTAGTGAGGATGCTGATGGAGTAATTTTTTAACTGGTCTAAAGTAACAGAGGCAAGAAGAAAAATTTCAACATTTTAGACTAAAGTGGTGATATCAAGAAAGACCAACGTATCTCAGTCTTTCTTTTTATATTCACAGAAGGAGATTGCATACACTCTTGAGGAAACCTCTGCCATGCCATTTGGATCTGTCAAGTGAGTGAGTGAAGACGTTTTTTATCTTTATTTTGAGCAGCTCATTTGAAAGAATGCACCTGTCATCTTCCACCGCACACCATAAGGTGGAGGGTGATTGTGCAATCAATTCAGACAGGTCTCTAGATATTTCAGATTTAACGACTGGGGTTTGACAATATTATATGCACAACCGGGCAAGGATCTCATCTTTCTTCTTCTGTGGTACATTGATATAGACTCCACCTGGTGCACAGAAAACAGTGCAATTCAATTTACATAAAATGTCATGACCTAAGAGATTAGAAGGGGAGGTGGCGCTTAAAAGGTTTTTGATGCACTAAGAGGAACGCATGATTATCTGTGATGGAACCAAGAGTTGTGGAAAGATATTGACAATGTGATGTGGGACTCATTGAGTTGAAATATTGAATCTATGGGTAAGCCCTAGAAAAGTAATGATGGGAATACAGCAGTTTTAGGGCAGATCGGCATGCACCAGTATCAATAAGGTTTTTTATTTATCATAAAATCAATGTAAAGAACTTTTTGACCGGCAGAGATCACAGTGTTCAGGGTTCAATTGGCACTTCTTATCTGTCTAGTATTCACAATATATACTTTATGACCAGGTTAAATTCCAGTGGGTTGGGTGAATGAGGTACATTCAAATGAACATTAGGGAAATCTGTTTTCCAGTATCCAAGCTACCTATCAGCAAAACAACCCTACGTCTCCTGGAGCTTTTTGTCTACCTGTCCCATTACCCCTTGTGGCTTGCCCTCCTTCTTATCCCCCTCCTTGTTCCTCTCAAGGGTGAGCCTGTTGCCTGTTCCCTTTCATGCTACATTGCATGTTTTGATATGTTATGGACTTCAGATTAGATTTAACAGACTCTTTCTTGCATTACTGAGAGACAAAACAATAATTTGCTAATGTTACCGGTTCAGGCAGATAGAGATCAATTGATTTCTTATATTTGGTGACAACTCTTGCACAAAAACAGGACTGCCAGCTTCCTGCGCCATCTCAAGCAGATAGGCAATGGCCAAATGCCTTTCAAATACATCCTTAAGCATGCCTAAATATTCTTCTGGTGATTGTTTTTATTCTGTTTGCAATGAGGTGTTAGTCTAATCAATTTTGTCAGGGAACACATCGACAACTGCATTCAACAAAGCATCCTTTGTGTACTCTGGGCTCTCTTGTTTCTGGGACCCTATCTTGGCCAAACTCCTCTTACTTCACTGGCCTCACCAAAAGTAACAATTTATTTTCTTCATCAAAGTTAGCTTTATACACTTTAAACAAACTTTTCAACCCCTTACAGAACTGTGCATGGTTTTCTCAGATATTATGGAATCGTTTTGTAACACTTTCAAAATCAGAAGGGGTAAAGAGGACATGAGCAGTAACTCTACCCCAGGAACAGGGTGATCTCCCAAGGGAAGAAGTGTGTTCAATGCTGGCAAGGAGGGATTTTCATCAACTTTGAGTGAGGGTCTGCATCTCCTTTGTGCTTAGAATTCTGCAATCAGCCATTTTACCACACCCCACCAGCACTGAAAGAAATCGGGATCTGAACTGGTACAATCAATGTCTCATCTTGTTGCCTGTGGGCCTCTTTATAGAATCCTAAAGTGGGTAGCTTGCATATCTGCACTTTGTCCTTCCACCGGCAGTCACACTGGTGCTGTCCTATTTCTGGGTGAACAACTAGTGCACTCCCATCATCAACCACTGGGATGGGGTGATTTACATTATCCAGAAGATTCTCCCCTTGTTGCCTTCACTCTTCTTTTCTTTTTCTTATCGTTTGGTGATCTGCAAGAATAGAAAAGGAGGAGGCAGGACAATAGGAGCACAAACTCTAGTCCTGTCTAATTGCTGAGATATTACAATCTCACCTGAGTCTGTTTCATACAAAGGACTTTGTATTCATGTTTGCATTTATTCACTACCTCATACCGATTGAAAAACATTGGCCTTGTTCTGCATCCACTTATTTTTATGATCCTTAATTGTTTCAGATGTTGCAAGTGATCAAGGTCAAAAGGCTGACTATTTAGGAGCAGTTTCTTTCCCTCCACAGAACCTGGTGCATTTTGTGCCAGGAAGTGTATTGGAATTGTCTTAGCTCAGACACCAAGGCCCATATTTATACATTTTGACGCAAAACTGCACCGGCGCAGTTTTGCGGCAAAAATATTATCGCCGGATAACGCCATTTTGGTGTGCCGTGCGTGCGTCATATTTATACTTTGATGACGGCAGCGCAAACAACAGGTGGGAGTCATTATTTTTAACACTCCGCACTGTCAAGTTGTAAAGGAAAATGACGTTAACGTGGCGGAAATGACTGTTGGTCGATTTACGACACCACAAACCGGATATGCGCCGTTGTTTTTGACCCAATAGTGTCAAAAAACACAGCAAACACAGCCATTTCACCAGAGGAGAGCCAAAATGGATCCCAGATGCCACTACAGAACCCAGGAAGATGACAGCAGACCAGAAACCAGCCAGGACGACCCACACAAGAACCAGGACACTTTTAAGAAGAAAAGAAAGTGTTGCTTTAGTGCAGAGGAGCAGGAAATTCTGGTTAAAGAGGTGACGGAACACCAGCACCAACTGTTTGTCACATCAAAGTTGCCAATCAGTAGGAGAGAGGCTATATGGCAACAAATTGTCGACAAGATTAACAGTGTGGCTGAAGTACGCAGAACAGTCATTGAGTGCAAGAAACGCTGGCATGACTGCAAACGCAGGACCAAGGAAAAGATGTCCAGGAACAGGAAGGCAGCACTGCAGACTGGAGGAGGGAGTCCAGCACACCAGGAGGCCCTGGACCACATGGAGGAGATGGTCGCAGCCGTCATCCCTGAGGAGATCGTCACAGGGATTCAAGGACAGGACAGTGCAGACTACCAGGAGTCAACGCACATGCAGGGTAAGTTGCATGGGGAATTAAAATGCACAAATGTTAACTGCAAGCGGGGGGGAAACCGACCACAAAATGCATGGAAGTCATCATATACATCGAGTGGCATGGTAAAGGGGCACTGCATTGGGGCATGGCCTGCACAGACAGAAGCTGGGGCACACCATTACACTACACCAACAACAGTCCCATGGGGGCATGCTGTCATGCCAACGATGGAGCAAAGGGAAAGCCACGACAGGAGGGAAGGCCACTACGTCAAACTTACATCCTGGCACTCGTCAGCCAACATACCCCCTACATTAACTAGGGCCCTATTAGCAATCCTCTAGCCAAACCGACAACTGCAATGTAACTGCAACAACAGTTGCCACCACCACCTCTGATCTGTGTGCTGCTCAAGTTGCCAATGGCAGTAACCTTCCCATGGATCATACACACCTAAATGAGGGGGTGAGGATGACAACTGCAACAATCCCCAGAAACAAGACAAAGGCCCCAGTACTCTCAAATGTCAATACCCATAGTTGTCACAAACATCAGCCAAAGTAAACAACAATAGGAGCGACACAGCACTAAGGACACACCCATGCTGCATATGTCAGGGTCCATCCTGTCCCTGGGTAACAAGGCAACATCCCAAATGTCATACTGCTCAGACAACAGCATTGAGGAGGGGACACATGTAACTGGTCACTGAAATACACCTGCACAGTCAGAGGACAAAATAGGACACTGATACGCCTATCAGGGCAATCCAATGTAACACACATTACCCAACATCAGCAGGACGCATTAACAATGTCAACATCCATATTGGATCATAACATTGCCATGCATAGGATATGCCACATGTCAGTTACATTTAAGTCGATGTGAACGATCAGGGATTGGGGCAGGTCCAGATTGTTAAGTGTGCTGCCAGGGCCATCAGAACACCCACAGCCAGTGAAAGGTCTCACCATGAGAATGGATGTACATGGAGGGTTGAGTAGGAAAAGAAGGTGGCAATTCTCTATTTGGCTAAAATCAACACCTAGAGGCGATGAGGCTGACAAGTCTGATAACTCAATAACATACATGTGACACACAGGTGGGGTCTAGGCCTGGAACAATGCCCATCTGAAGGACTGGAGATATTAACACAAAACAAGATCACAAAGTGATCTCATCAAAAGCCAGGCACGTCACATCAAAATTGCCACAACACAGACACACTAATTGTACCCTGTTTCATTGCAGAGGAAGATGGATCTCCTGCCGATATGCCTGTCCCAGATTTCCCTGATGACATGGATGACGAGCCGATAAACATTCCCCAGGAGACTATCCAAAAGGTCCTTGAAACCCTCCAGACCCCACCTTCAGTCACAAGGAGGAGCACAGAACAAGCAGCCATCGCAGAGGAACCACCCACCACCCCAATTGTAAGACCTGGCAGCTCCAATACAGCTGAGGACTGAGACAACACTTGCACCAGCTTTGAGAGAACTGTAGTTGGAGTACAGCGGGAGCTGGCCAAGGAGGTGCGGGTGGGGATGCAAAATATGGCAGCCAGCCTAGAGGGGGTGCGTTCGTGCATAATGTCATTTGCAGATCAGGCAGCAGCTATGCAAGCCCTAACATCTATCTTGCAGGAACTGCAGAAAACCCAGAAGGAAATCAGCACACCTGTAATACAGTTGACCCAACACCTACAACAGCAATCCTGTCAATGCATGCATGAATGCAAGATTGAACCCCTCAGGGCCGACCTGGCTGCCTACCATCGTGATGTGGCTGCTATTCTCAAGAACCAGCAGGCCCTCCTTGCAGCAGTACTGCCCTTAAGACCTTCACAGGGAGCAGCGACCGGGATGTCTGACTCCACGTCTTCTAACACTGAGGTGTGTGTTGCCCTTTCACAACCAACAACAACAAGGACAAAGCAGGCAACACACACATCAGAAGAAGAAGACATGGAACAGATCACATTCACAAGGAAAAGTACCCGGAAGCACTATTCACCGCCACATGGCCAACTATTACCAAAGTCCTGCGTTTTGAAACATGACAGTCTTACAACAACTGTACTCAAGCACTGATCTGCTAACCACTGTATATCTTGTCACCCAGCCCAGTGATTGTCTCTCTCCTACTCATTGGCTAAGTCTGTCCCTCTGCACTGTCTGAAACAGCAACCCCAGCATGACAAAAGCATTTTGGTAAACCCTTGTGTTGGATCACAATGGAAGATATCACTATAATGGACTCACAATCATGGACAATGTACATATAGCACTACAGCACTTTTCAATAAATAGCACTTACACAACAAATCTGTCTCTGGGTAATGTGACATTTCAACTGTGCAGTAGATAACTGAAATGTGCCTACTGTCAAATTACGTAGCTTGTCAATACAACTGTCCTGATATTATGTAGTTAGAGAAATCTGCACAGTGCCCATGATTGCATCATACTCTGCCCATCCTGAGGGACAAATCTGATGAAGTGAGAAACCATACACCACCATGCTGTGTAGCACAGAAGAATGCTTCCTCAGGAGATAACTAAGTCATCAAATAGTGGGCACAAAATGTTTTCACCATGCAAAAATAACACAATAAACATGCCACACTAATCTAAGTAAATACAAAAAAAACTGCACAAATGAAGGTGTCTGAGTTAACATACAAATAGGTAATCAGGCCGAACTGTATCACAAATGATGTATGATGGTCATGAAGACAAGAATACAAGATTGCCAATGAGAACTTATCTTATAAGGGTGTGCATGATCATCACACTGCAGTCAGACCTAAAACTGTTTCCCCAATATCAAGTCTGGAAGCACTGTTAGTGACTTTGAAAACACACTTATCAACAGAAACACATTGGGATCAATATTAACTGTGATTGGTGGTTGCAACAAAGGGTAGACACTTTGCAAGGTAGCTCTGGGCTAGCTGCCAATCGTACAGGTCAGTTGGGATTTGTTAGTAGCATAGTACACAGATGTTATAGTACAAAATTGATGTACACTGAATCCAAACCCACGATCAAGTACCATTCAACACATACTATTAAGGGGTAACCAAATATTTATTAAAAGCTAACCATAGATGAGGAAACTGAAGGAAAAATCTTACCTACCCTAATCTACCCTGACTACTCATTACCACCAACTGTCCCTAACTAACCGAAGCTACACTTACTAATCACATGTAACAAAACGTTCTAAACATCTACCCCCACCCGCCTTATGAGACGGGACACATTGAGGACAACACATACTAACCTAAACACATACTATACTATCCTAAACAAATATATATATTTTAAATGTTTTTAATTTTTTTTTCTTCTTTTTTTGGTATTTTTTTACACACAAAAACCGCAACATAGCCCTCCACCCACCCACCCACACATGTACTAATTCAAAACAGAAACAAGCAGGACCCCCACCCCACACCCACTAACACTAACTAAACTAACAGCCTATACTAACCTAACACTAAGCCCCCTAAGCCCACTAACTATAAGAACAAGGAAAGAGGAAGGAGGGGAGGGTATCATGTCCATCAAATCAAGTGTCTAGAGGTTGGCCCTACGGAGGGTCCTCTTAATATCCTTGACCCGCCGTTTAATGTGCTGCACGTCCCGGCTCAGGTGGCTCACCTTGCGCAGCACTTTGTCCATCTTATGTTCAAGTCTATTGAAGGCTGCAGGGTCAACAGATGGAGCAGTGGCAGTCTGGGTACCGGTGGAGGAGGTCTGTGTGGGCTGTCCTGCACCGGTGGCAATGCTGGGGCCAGGAAGTCCAGCAGATGTTGGATCAACAGTGGCAGCTGTGGGTGGGGCCACCTGGCTCTGATTGGTGGTTGTTTCTGTGGTGGCTGTGGTGGGCAAAGTAGGCCCACCCTGTGGGAAGGCTCGCCATGCCCCGGAGGCACGTTCATGGCAATATCACCGGGCCATCCTCCGGAACCCCGACTCCACCAGCAGGATGTGCTGGTATCGCATGGCCCGGTGCTGAAATTCACGGACCTGGTCTGGAGTCATTTTAGCTGCTGTGAAGACAAATGCAGATATGCTACATTACTAACTGCATTGTGTGAAACGGCATAGCAAGTTAATCAGACATTACATCTACTGTACTTGTAACAGCTCATATCACGATACTGAGCGTTGAATGTCCCTGAGGAAGTATATGGCAGGCCAGACAACAAAGATCACATCACACAAAGCACATCCATAACCCACAAGATGGGTAACAACTGGCTTTGACTTGCAATCTGAGTTCTGACAGTTATCATCTAAGAATCATGCTGCATATCCTCCACCAAGAGCTGGGCTACAAATGTCAGTGTACGGAAAGCAAACTAAAGCCACATGGTCTGCAAGTTGTAACTGGACTTTCCAGTATGGTACCAAGTGCCAAACCTGAGTGTGTATACTAGTATGCAACCAAACCGTCACTCATTCACAGGTATGTGTAACATACTGGTAGCATCAGTACTAGGTACCCCATTCACAAACCCATGGCCTTGTTTGAGGGGGTGCGGTGGATACACAACTATAATTTGCCAACAACATGTTCACCGAGGAGTGTATAGGCAACTCCACACATGTTTGTCTCTACAGACACACCACAGGTAAGGTCTATCTACAATTAGGAGTCAGCAAACCCTAGAGCACTCATAGGGTCAGACATGTCAGGAAATGCAGAACTTAGTACACAACATATACTTCCAGTGAGGCCTGACTTACATCAGACACAGAGTTGTTAGAACACCCATGATTATGAATTGCATGCACACCTAGGCCATTACACTCAGGTTCCACAGACTTGATACACTACATGTGGAAGTACATGCTGCTAGGAGGTTCTACCTACTGTTTCAAACTTACGTAGGTAAATAGGGAAGCAGATGTCTATTGGAAAGCTATTAGCTCTACCAATCTTAGAGAATGTGGGTCTGACAGGCTGATTAAATTGGTGATACAAGTGTCATACACATGACTATCCCCTGTACTCACAGTGGGGCCTACAGGGATGTCCTACAATCCCTACATGATACCATTGGATACACATTGGCAAACTCAAAACATGTGAGAACTGCATTCCCACTCATGGAACAAGAGAAAAGCTTGCCCAACGCATCACACCTTGCTATGCGTCCAAATCACACCAGTCCATAACCAGCAAACACAACACATAACAGACATATCAACACTTACTGGAGTGGTCGGGGTCCTCAAATGTCGTCACCTCTCCCACAGTGTAGGGTGCCGGTCCACCTGTAAGGTATGGAAGGAAGAAATGTGCTCAAAATATGTGCACATTGAAACAATTT
This sequence comes from Pleurodeles waltl, assembly GCF_031143425.1. Classification (NCBI taxonomy): domain Eukaryota; kingdom Metazoa; phylum Chordata; class Amphibia; order Caudata; family Salamandridae; genus Pleurodeles; species Pleurodeles waltl. The sequence goes on from NC_090444.1 coordinate 669,623,988, forward strand.
CATAATCATTTACAATGTGTAGGGTGAATAAGGAAATGGCAGCCATTCAGACAAGATGGTGCTGCATCTGATATTTCACGGCCAACTTGTACATAGCATGGGTCTCCTGTGACAGTTACACACATATCTGCACACATACATTGGCCCTAACTATCATGTGGTTGCAAACTTGCCCCATAATTCGTGAGCACTAAAAAATATGGAGTGTAATCGTCTCATCATGTGCATCCAAGAGAAACATCAAACGCCTGGTTACTTGAAGACTGCATTACCAGTCAAACATGCCTTGTGGCCATGACACATTTATTGTGCATAGGCCCAATGTACAGAGGGAGGGGCCGGGACTCCTGTAAGCCATCCTGTTGTTACAGTATAGTCAATTGATGTGGCCCAGCTACGGTGATTTGCACCAACCATGGAAATGTGAAGCCATGTGCATACACTTGGACTGCCATCCATATTTGGATTGTGGCCCAACTAATTCCAACAAACATCTTAAGATGTTAGCTGAGGGCACCTTACACCTTTTAACAATGTTTTCAAATCATGAACTGACATGTATCCAAAAAAATCAAGAAACACAATAATCCCACACATTCATAGTACTTTTGTGAACGCTTTCCTTCCACACTCACCAGACTAACATGAGACCAATGACTGAACCACTTTGCTATTATCAATTGACGTGAAGGCAGCACTCATTTTCAGCATCATGTAGTGATTCTAAAGTCAGTCTAGCAATTGCGTCAACATAGTTGGCCTAAATGTAGGTACATCTGTACTTCTCTGTCAATAGTACCCTATATAGAAATGATTGGCTCCTATTTTGTTAGCTGTGCTGACAAAAAGGCCGCACCAATTTCCTTCATGGTAAAGTTACCTGTAAGTTTGCTGAGCACGTGCTACCTGACAGCTAGCAATTGTGATCCTTGCCATAGTGCATCAATGATCCCCTTATATTTCCCCAGCATTACACACAGTCATCAAGTTAGCTGGCAGACATTGCACTAATCCCCTGATGTCACTACAGAGCATTTAATTGTGCACATTAACAATAGTCGTACTCACCAACAGTGCCACCAATCATGATTCCCAGTTGGTCCAAGAGATCCTGCTCCCTGGTGATGAGGTCAGCCCACCAGTGCTTCAGCTGGTGGTCACTCCTCTGGCTGGCATACACACGCTGCAGGTGATGCAGCACCTTTCCCCACCGGATTCTGCGCTCCTCTGTCGGATACCCCTGTATGACCCTGCCCCCTGCCTGGATCATGAGCGGCAAGAAATGTATCACCAGCCAGATGAAGCCCCCCAACTCCTCTTCCCCCATCCTGCCAAGACGTGGCCTACCAGACATACTTATAGATGAAGATAAGGAATAGGGATAAAAGAAATAGAAAGGGGAAAGGGGTGAAAATAGGGGTAAAAAGACAGAAAAAAAGTAAACCTAAACACTAAAAGAGCCCAACTATCCCCAAACCAACACTATCTACAACAGACTCCCACAAACAAGAAATACACAAGATAAATGGACAAATGTAGACAAAACACAGTACTACAGTATACATAAACAATACTTATTTCACAAAAGGACTTTACAGATAGCACACAGGACAAATACAGCACAAAATCTCTGGACAACACTCTCTACACAGCCACACAGTCTAGAAGGATCATAGACTGCAAAGTGAAAGTGAAAGTACACCCACTGTACATGATCTGTAAACAGGATATCCTATTACATCACTTCCTGTATGAAAAGTCACGCCTTTTTTGCGTTATGCGTAATTTTTTGTTGCACAAAACTGTATTTGCGTAATTTGTTTTGACGCACGGACTTGAATATAAACCCAGATCCACATAACGATACATGGACTGTACAAATATCTGGATGTGGGCTAAATTTCACTCCTGTGCGTCAAAAAAAATGACGCAAATACAGTTTTGGTAAACAAAAAATGACGCACACAGCTAGGGACGTCACAATTACAGTGCATTAACTGGTTTGTGGCATTTTTACTTGTTTTTTGGTTAATTTACATTTGGAACACCTCAGAGATTGGCTAATTGAAGACAGTATTGTGTTGATGGTTTATGTTCACATGTGTGACATCATACTGCAGCGGAACATCATCCACTACACCCTTCACAGTATTTTTACAGTTGGCTGACTTCATAGATGGTCATAAGTGTGGCCTACATATATGTGTGGCACAAATTGTGCATGTTTGTCAAAAGGAGAGGATAGCATTGTGACGCACATATGTACAATACCTAAATTCCTTTGGCTCAAAGTGTGTGCTTTGACAACTAATGTGTTGGTTGACCAAGTGTGTGTGTATATCACATGAAGCATAATTGTACATATGGTTGTATGAATGTGACGTCCATGTGTCCAATCCTAAGATGCAAGTCAAATTTAAAATGAGCAAGGGCATGTGTTAGTCATACATGTAACAACACCCGTAAAGTATACTTCCAAGTTTTAGGGTCACGTAGACACCATATGTGACATAGCATGCACCAGATGGATGGCAGATGCATGTTCATGTCAATGGTCCACATTTCCTACATCCTATGTCCTAGAGTATTGGTAAGAGCTTCCTAGGCACTAGTTGATGAATCCCACAGTGAGTCATACACATGCATTGAGGAAGTGAGTACCATGTTGTTTGCACAGACAGACAAGGGTGAATCTCATGTGTATGATGACACCACAGTTGAGGCCATAGAAGTGAGCCCCAACTATCAAGTGGCTGTGGTGGACCAGCATACAAGACAGCACGTGTCCACATATTTCCAGTGATCAATTGCACATAGGTTTCTTGTTCATGTGTGTGGTCCAATGATGATCCTGTAGATTGTTTGGGGTGTAATTTGTCACAGTTCGGACCAGGACTCATCATGAGTCAGTGGCAGCTATTCCTGTAACTACTGAGTATCCTTTGTTGATCAATGTGAGTAAAGTAGATGTGGACATGTGGATGGTCCCACCCTGTCACTAAAGACGTGTAATAAGACAGTCAGCAGCGCAACCTTGGTGTGCTGAGTGAGATAATGTCTCAATTGTCATGTTCCGGCAGGTGTCATTACAACATTTGTACACAGGTTGGCCTCTGCACTTCCCACTGCATCTGGAACATCATAGCCTCATATTGTGTGCACTGTGATGCTGTGTGTGAACTGTCATGGTTCTGACATTTGTGTATTATTCATGGACATTATCAGAGGTTGCTGGTTGTGCTGAAAGCCCCGTACCCAATCCCTGCCTATGACCCTGGGACACTGTCACACTTTGTCATTCATGCATATATGCAACCCAGTCAAGGGATGGGCCATGAATTTTGCATTTCCAAGAGGATGTAACTCAAATGGTACAGTTAAAAGGCAGATGATGCTATACAATGTATTTGGGTATGCATGGAAGAAGCCCATGCCCAATGCCCCCTGATGAATGGGAGGTTTGCTTACGCACAAGTGGTACATATGTAGACACAGGGATACTTTAGTGTGATGCACAGGCAGTTGCCAGTCAGGCTGACAGAATGCAAGGTGATTCAGGAGCCAGCTACTGGACAAGTTACATAATCAGTGGTCTGACTGAGACTGTTTGGAGGACAAACTAGACAGTTGACATGTCAAACTGTGTACGTCCTGTGTTTTTGAAGGTGACAAATGAACCCAAGGGCTGTGTTACATGGCTTAATTAGTATCAATGGTTGACGGTGTATTTGACATAATGGCAACTCGTATGCTGTTCCAGGCATCATCAGTGGCAGTGCTTTTTTAAATGGGTGGTGTGCATGGAGGTGATCACAGGTGTGGGCTGCATCTGTTTCTCACCAGTCCTGTAGGTGAGACTTGCATTCTAAGAGCCAACAGACATTTTCACAAGGGGAAGCAATCTACATGTGCTAACAGGGCTTTGAAACTAGAAGACAGTGTATATATTGACCTGACGTCCTTGCAATCAGATGTTATATGACAATGGCATACCTTAGGAAAGGGTGTAGCACACTGGTTTGCTAATGTTGGTCTGTGTGTGTAGAGGAGGTATTATCAGGGTACACATCTTAGTATTCCAGGGACCTCTTCCGACAGGTGGGTTGTGACCAGGTGCATGGGTGTGTCAGGAGTTAGGAAATGGGCTGACATCTACATGGAATGTCATGTGTGCAATGCATGTCATATGTGTGGCACTTGTGCTGTCTATGTTCTGCTTCTATCAAACTCTAGTCACAGATATTCCTTGCAAATATTGGATGCAGTTGGACTAACTGCTGTCAAGGGTCTGGTCAGGCATTCCTGTTAGTGATGCAAAGCACATTGACTGCCTCATGTATGAGGCTTGTTTTCCCCTTATTGAGTGATGGTGTCATAGTTGTGTGCCATATGCTGCGTTGGACCTTGCTTTCAACATGTATGTGTGTAATAGTTGTGGTCCTCTGCTATTGGCCTTCAAAGGAGATATGTACATGATATATGTCTTTAAGAGTGTGTGTGTATGTGACCATTGTATGTTAGGCATCACGTTAGCTCTGGGATGTTCTGTGTCCTACTCAGTATCTCAGCAATGCTCCATGAGGCAACACTCTTATTCTGATAAGTAGAGATGAAGGTGTGCAAAAAGGAATAGCCAGACCATGATATGGTGATTAGAATAGGTGTTTATTTAAATTAGTTAAGTAAAGTGGAGAAGGTGATCATATTCAGAAGAAATTATTTACAATCTGTTGCCGCCTGCGTATACCAGCAGCTGTGTTCTGTAGTTCCCCCTCCTGTTGCAGGCCAGCATCCTCCTCTTCCTCCTCTTCAGGCATGTGTGGCTCTGGTTCCAGGAGGGGAATGTTTCTTTTGATACAAATGTGGTGCAATATTGCACATGTGAGGATGATCCTAGAGACCATCTCGGGGGAATATAGGAGGCTACCACCAGTGATGTCGAGGCAGCGGAACCTTGACTTGAGGAAGCCGATGGTCCGCTCGACAATGCTGCGTGTCCTCCTATGGGCCTCGTTGTATGCACACTCTGCAGCAGTACTCGGGTTGCCAAAAGGTGTCATAATCCATGGCTGGATGCCATACCCCTGATCAGCTGCAAGAGAAAATTAATGGGATAATGTTGATGTAGCTGGCACTATTGAAAAGACCTTTCATGGCAGTAGTTGTCTTGTGTTGTCTGTGACTCTTTTGTGTACTAATGTGACATCCTATGCTTGTAGGCTGTACCATCTGCATTGTGTTGTTTACTTGGCTGAATGAGTGTTTGTCTGCTAACCGTTTGTCAGCAGTATGTTTTGGGATTTGCAGTACAGTGTGCCATCCCTAGCATTGTGACTTGTGATACAGGTGTCCGTGTGTCATCACTGGTAGTGAGATGATAGTTCCATGCAGAGTTAAAATTGAAAGTGTTGTTAACACGTTCATATCAAAGTACCCTGGACATCCCATACCTTGAAACGTATGCAATGTATTATTGTAAAGGTCATTGGGACACTTACAATTTGCAAGGTGACATTTAGGCAACCACACTCATTGACGTCTTCACATTAGGCTGTACAGTAATTTCCAATGTGTGACAGGTTCAATTGTGACTTAAGAAACATGGCTAGTGATGTCACGACCTCAGTGTGTTCCTGTTGACATGTTGCTGTTGTGGTGTATGTGTTGTGTGTCCTAGAGGGTTGCTGAGCAGTGAGTATATAAGTAGGTTTTTGTACTTACCAACAAGTAGTCCATTGCCATACCGTCCATCCTGGAAGTGTTCATTGATGGTGCAGTGACGGAAGATGTATGAGTCATGTACACTCCCAGGATATTTAGCCACGATTTTGGTGATCAATCCCTGGTGATCGACTATGACCTGCACGTTGATGGAATGTGTGTGCTTCCTGTTGCGGTAGAGGTGTTCAGTTGCAGCAGGTGGCACAAGGCGTACATGTGTGCAGGACGTGTGGGAAGCCACTGATTGCGTAGAACCCCTGTTTTGTTTCCTGCTGTTTCTGCAGTGTGTTAGGGAAGCAGATGTGGCGGGGTGTCAGTCGAATGATGGCATCCAGTACTTTGGGCAAAAAGGCAGAGAATGATGGTTGTGATATTCCGCCAACCAGGGCACCAGTTGTTTGGAAAGAGCCACTTGCCAGCATGTGAAGTACGGCAAGCAGCTTGGTTTCTGTTGGGATGCTGCGGGGTGTCACCAAAGTGGGTGCCAACTGCTGTTCAATGTTGCGCAGCAGCTGCTGAATGGCCTGCCAGTTCAACCGGTACCTCTGTATGATGTTGTGTTCCCTGAGGCCCTGAAGGGATGTTCTTGGCCGGAATATCCTCTCCTGCCTTCTGCGCTGCCTTTGTGGTCCCTGCTGGTGTTGTTGTAGCTGCTGTTGTTGCTGCTGGGCTCTGCGTCTGCGTGCACGCTGGATTAGAATCACCTCCATGGCTCCCTGTTGCTGCTCTGCTGCTCTGCTGTTTGTTCTGTGTGTTCTGATTAAATACAGGTGTATTTGCCCCATTTTAACGACTGCCCTGACCCAGGCGTTAATTTGTTACGCAAATCGGGCTGTGCGTCATTTTCTGGCTCCGCCTCCCGGCCGTGCGTCATTTTTGCCCGAAAGCATAAATATGACGCACAGCCCTTTAAGCCATTTTTTGGATGGGAATGCCTACCTTGCATATAATTAACGCAAGGCGGGTTGCCGCATCCAAAAAATGATGCACACGGCGGAATTTTGTCGTCACGGGCTCGGGCGTCAAAGTTTAAATACGGGGCAACATTTGTGCTGATTGTGCGTCAACATTTTTGACGCATAATCGGTGCAGACGGAGTATAAATATGCCCCCAAGGGTACAAGCACAGGCCTGGACTGTACGTGATGACCCCATGTACCAAGTAAAGGGAATGACTTCTCTTGGGGGGGCTGGGGAGGAGCAAGGCTCAGAGCTCTACCCAGTAATCTGGCAGGACAGTGTAAGCAATCTGAAATAAATTAAGCTGAAGTTCGATCGTGTTTGATATTTCTTGCCTTTCTTTGCATCTTTGTGTGTAAAGGGTGCAGCAATGTGCTGCTTGTGTAGAAGACAATGTGATATTAGATTGGTTAGATAGGTAGCAATTGATGAGTCCTGCAGAAGAGACTATGGTGGTCATTCTGACCTCGGCGGTAAAAGGCGCCTACCGCCGGTCAGAAATCCTCCATAATCCCGCCGCGGTCGCGGAAACCCGCCACGGTCATTCTGACCCGCAGAAGGCAAACCTCCGAAAATCCGACCGCCACAACAGACCGCCAGACCAGCGGTCGGCGGAAAGGTGGAGGTGACCAAACCTCCACCGCCACGCCAACAGAAATACGCCCATGCCATTACGACCCACGAATCCACGCGGCGGTCATTCAAACGCGGTATTCCATTGGCGGGACACACCGGCGCGGTCAGAATACACACAAACGAACAAAACTCACCCACATTGGACGATTTGAATCCCACACACCTGATACACATACACACACCACTCCCACACACACAATACAATATAAAACACCCACCCACATCACCCACAAACCCCTACGCTTAAAAATTCGTAAAGAAGGCAAGAGCGAGACACCAGCATCCAAAACATAACAGCCACAGCCACTCAACACCATCACCCACACACTATCCACACACAAAACAACACACACCACCACACTCAACTCACTTAAATACACATACTCCACCCCACACATCATACACACCACCCCATGGCACCCCAAAGACAACCCCGCTTCACAGACGAAGAACTCAGGGTTATGGTGGAGGAAATCGTTCGTGTAGAGCCCCAGCTGTTCGGCACACAGATACAATACACCAGCATTGCCCGGAGGACGGAGCTATGGCAGAGGATTGTCGACAGGGTGAACGCAGTGGGACAGCACCCCAGAAATCGGGAAGACATCAGGAAGCGATGGAACGACCTACAGGGGAAGGTGCGTTCCATGGTATCCAGGCACAACATCGCCGTGCAGAAGACTGGCGGAGGACCCCCACCTCAACCCCCACAATTCACATCATGGGAGGAGGAAGTCTTGAACATCCTGCATCCTGACGGCCTCGCAGGAGTCGGCGGAGGAATGGATACTGGTAAGTTGAAGCTTCAATACTGCTTCCCCCCCACCTGCATGCCAAATCAGACCCCAACCCTCACCCCCATCCTCGAACCCCACCCTCACCCCCACCCCCACCCTCACCCCCACCCTCACCCCCACCACCATCCTCACCCCCACCACCATCCTCACCCCCACCACCATCCTCACCCCCACCCCCAGCACACCTATTCCCCGCCAATGTCTCACCATCACAACCCACACATCCCAAAACCTAGGCCTGCATGCGTCCACTAAGCATGGACACCCATCACCAAAGCATGCCCAATGCATATACACATCCCCCCCACAAGCCACCCTCACCAAAGCCCCCACACACGAATGCCAGCACTTGGGGACACGGGAACCCACAGATACACCCATATGCCACACATTGAAACTATAACCATACCTCTATACCCCTGCAGGACCCGACCGTCAACACACCGCGGCGGAGGGGCCAGAATTATCCACACCCCCCACCCAAAAGGCCGTCAGCGATGACAGCAGCTCTGTCGATCTGGACACCGATGACCAGCCCGGACCATCGGGGACCTCTGGACAGTCGGTTCCCCTCACACAGGCACAGGCCACTATAGACCCTAACCCCTCTGGGAACACCAGCACAGCTCCCACCCAGCGGGCCCATGCCTCTGTCTCCAGGGCGCGTCAATCTGCGGTGTGTCTACCACTACAGGGCACCCAGGATAACCCACCACCCCAACAACAACAGGGACCTGGGGGCAGTGGTAGTGGGCACACCGGCCAGGGGGCAGAGGCCCAGGGAAACAGGGCAACTCGGCGGGCAGCTGTGCGACGGGGGGGGAGGAGAGGCCCAGGGAACCCACTCTCCACGAGGTCCTCACCACCATCATGGGAGCATACAACCGCTCCCAGGAGACGATGGCGACGGTACTGGCCCGGTTCCAGGAGATCCAGGTGCTGCAGGAGGAACACTATCGGGGGTACAGGGAGGACATCCGAGCCATCAACACCACCCTGGTTACCATGGTAGGGCTGCTGCAGGACCTCGTAAACAGCAGGGCGGACACTGAACAACACCCAAGGGCCACTAGCCGGGACCAAGAACAGCCATCCACCTCCGCCGGCGCTAGTGGACAGGAGGCCCCCGCACAGCAGCAGCCCACCAGACCCCCACCTCCTGCAGGAGAAGAACCACCCCGCAAGAGGGCCCTGAGATCTCGCAAGACAGAGTAGGATGTCAAGACCCCCGCCAGCAATGGATACCACCTGATGTCATCCCACTGTCCCACATTGTCACCCTGTCCATCCTCGAACTGCCCATGCTCCATCTCTCCACAGGCCTCTGGACAATGCACCTGTGTGACTGTTACTCTGGACTCTGCCATGGACATTCCTTCACCATAGCCCCCACCCACTTGAAACCACCCATCCCATTTTGAGCACTTCAATAAACACCTATTTTGCACCAAAATATCAGGAGTCTGGCTGTGATTTCAATAGATTGTAATTGACATGACAGTGCAAATATGTCCTTGTACATGGTGAAGTCAACAAACAGCTGCCACAAAGCTGTAGTCCATGGGGAAACGAAGCACAGGACTCGTAGTGGGGACCCCAGATCTGAAATAGGGAGGGAAAAGCCAAAACTCAGTCATCATACACTGGGGCAAATAGACAGGCAGCAGAGATGCTGCAGAGTAGTTAACATTTACTAAATTATCTTTGAAATGTTACCTGTGTCCTATTGGAAGTACTGTTCAATGATTCTGTCCCTGTTGTCTGTTTCAGCCCCGTCGTCTTCCTCCTCGTCACTCTCCTCAGGTTCCACCGCTGCCACAACACCACCGTCTCGACCATCCTCCTGCAGGAAAGGCACCTGGCGGCGCAAAGCCAGGTTGTGAAGCATGCAGCAGGCCACGATGATGTGACACACCTTCTTAGGTGAGTACATTAGGGATCCACCGGTCATATGCAGGCAGCGAAACCTGGCCTTTAGGAGGCCAAAGGTGCGTTCGATCACCCTCCTAGTACGCCCATGGGCCTCATTGTACCGTTCCTCTGCCCTGGTCCGGGGATTCCTTACTGGGGTCAGTAGCCACGACAGGTTGGGGTACCCAGAGTCCCCCACTAGCCATACACGGTGTCTCTGTAGCTGTTCCATCACGTAAGGGATGCTGCTATTCCTCAGGATGTAGGCGTCATGCACTGACCCTGGGAATTTGGCATTTACATGCGAGATGTACTGGTCAGCCAAACACACCACCTGGATGTTCATTGAATGGTAACTTTTTCTGTTCCTGTACACCTGCTCCCTGTCTCTTGGGGGAACCAAAGCCACATGGGTCCCATCAATGGCACCAATTACGTTGGGAATATGTCCAAGGGCGTAGAAATCACCCTTCACTGTAGCCAGTTCGCCCACCTCAGGGAAAATGATGTAGTTCCTCACGGATTTCATCAGGGCAGACAACACTCTGGATAACACCTTTGAAAACATGGGCTGAGACATCCCGGAAGCAATTCCCACGGTTGTCTGAAATGACCCACTTGCCAAGAAATGGAGTACTGACATGACCTGCACCAGAGGGGGAATCCCTGTGGGTTGGCGGATGGGGGACATCAGGTCGGGCTCCAGCCGGGCACACAGTTCATGGATAGTGGCACGGTTAAGACGGTAGGTCAGGATAATGTGGCGTTCTTCCATTGTCGACAGGTCCACCAGCGGTCGGTACACGGGAGGATTCATCGGTCTCCTCGCCCAACCCAGCGGACGGTGCCTAGGAAGGACAACATGGAGCACACAGTCAGGCAACCCACAGGTACGTACTCACAGCTAGCACAGTATACGATTCTCTATGCAGTGAATGGCGTGTCTGAGTGGCTATGCAAGGCCTAGGCCTGTGTGACGCAGTTGAAATTGAGCCATGTGGGCCCTGGAAATGGCGGCTGCCTGACCTGTGAAGTGTGACAATGGGATGTGAGGTCAATGCGCTGGCGTGGCACACCGCGGCGGGCGAAGACCGCGGCGCGAAGCCGCATTGGTTAACATTGAAGCCTATGGGTTTCAGGAGCCAATGGCGAAGGGCGCCGGCGGTGGCGGGACGCACCGCCGCGGTACGCACCGCCGCGGACGTGACCGCCATTTTCTATCTACTTATCCACTTGCGACTTGAACTTTCACAGGAGAGGACCTATACTGCAAGTGTTGCTGTGACCTCGGTCTGGAAGGGACAATGGCTGCTGCGACTGGGGAAAGGGCCCCTGCCTTCACTGGAGAGGAGTTGGAGAAACTTGTGGATGGGGTCCTCCCCCAGTATGCGCTACTCTACGGTCCTCCAGACCAACAAGTGAGTTTAATTCTATCTGGATTTGGGGCCACTGGCTGGCTTGGGGGCCTGGCGGGGATGGGGGGCATGTTGGGCCTGGCGGGGGGCCTGGCGGGGATGGGGGGCATGTTGGGCATGGCGAGGGGCCTGGCGGGGGGCCTGGCGGGGATGGGGGCATGTTGGGCCTGGCGGGGGGCCTGGCGGGGATGGGGGGCATGTTGGGCATGGCGGGGGGCCTGGCGGGGGGCCTGGCGGGGATGGGGGGCATGTTGGGCCTGGCGGGGGGCCTGGCGGGGATGGGGGGCATGTTGGGCATGGCGGGGGGCCTGGCGGGGGGCCTGGCGGGGATGGGGGGCATGTTGGGCCTGGCGGGGGGCCTGGCGGGGATGGGGGGCATGTTGGGCCTGGCGGGGGGCCTGGCGGGGATGGGGGGCATGTTGGGCATGGCGGGGGGCCTGGCGGGGGGCCTGGCGGGGATGGGGGGCATGTTGGGGCTGGCGGGGGGCCTGGCGGGGGGCCTGGCGGGGATGGGGGGCATGTTGGGGCTGGCGGGGGGCCTGGCGGGGATGGGGGGCATGTTGGGGCTGGCGGGGGGCCTGGCGGGGATGGGGGGCATGTTGGGCCTGGCGGGGGGCCTGGCGGGGATGGGGCGTTGGGCCACTGGAAAGGAAAATGCTGAGTAACTTGAACGTGGTATTTCTCCCTCCCTGTACGTGTCACATAGGTCCGCGCCCATGAGAAGATCGGGATTTGGCGTGCCATCGCCAAAGAAGTCCGGGCCCTGGGGGTCCACCATCGACGGGGCACCCACTGCCGCAAGAGGTGAGAGGACATCCGCCGCGGGACCAAGAAGACCGCCGAGTCTCTGCTGGGGATGGCCCCCCAACGTAGGCGGGGTGCCTGCCGTCAACTGAGCCCCCTGATGTTCCGGATCCTGGCGGTGGCCTACCCTGATTTGGATGGGCGCGTGAGGGCAGCACAGCAGACACAAGGGGGTGAGTCCAAGCATTATCTACTCTGTTGTTGCGCAGTGGAGGTGTCTGGGTGGGGGAGGAGGGCTGTGGGTCCCCCTAGGCCAGGGCGATATCTGTAGGCTGGGCACCCCCGTAAGCCCCTGTGTCCCCAGCCACCACCCTCAGTAGTGTGTCAGTACAGCCATCCCTGGGCCGTGTCATCCATGGGTGCAGTTGTCAACTCTAGGCGTGTAGGGCATGTTCCACGGAATGCGTAGCGGACCCCAAGTGCGCAACTTAGTGCAGGGGGCATCTGTGTCTGTCATGTCCGCTAACTGTACCGGAGATCCATGTAATCAATATCCCTTTATTTCTCTCTCCCCCCCCCCCTTTTTGTTTGTCTTTCTGTGCTTGTGTGCATCAGCATCATCAGGCGGAGGAGAAGTGGCATCGGGGCAGGAGGGAGCTGCATCTCACATGGCCCAGGAGGGCCATGCCACAGAGTCAGACTGGACCAGTGAGACGGAGGGCGAGGGGAGCTCCACGACGGGGACGACTGGAGCCTGCAGCGACACGGACACGTCCTCGGAAGGGGGCTCCCTTGCGGGGGTGGCACCATCCGTGCCCCCCGCCATTACAGGTACAGCCGCCACCCAGCGCACCATCTCCGCCCTCCCAGCAGCCCCTCCGCGTTCGCCCCGTGCCCGCTCTGCCAGGAAGCCGGGCATCTCCTTCGCCCCAGGCACCTCAGGCCCTGCCCCTGTTACCCCCGCTGCCCTCAGTGAGGAGGTCATTGACCTCCTCCGAACGCTCATTGTTGGGCAGACTACCCTTTTGAATGCCATCCAGGGGGTGGAGAGGGAGGTTCATCGCAGCAATGCGTACCTGGAGGGCATTCATTCGGGTCAGGCTGCCCATCAGCGATCGTTCCAGGCTCTGGCCTCAGCACTGACGGCAGCCATTGTCCCTGTCTCCTGCCTGCCTCTACTAACTCCCTCCTCCCAGTTTCCTGTTCCTCTGCCTGTCCCACCCACACCATCAGACCAGCCTGCACACACCTCAACACCCAAGAGAAGCTCATCCAAACATAAGCACCACAGATCACGCAGACATTCACACACGCAACATTCCGATGCAGACATGCCAACAGTCACTACCACCTCTGTGACCCCCACCTCCTCGTCTCCCTCCTCCCTCCCTGTGACGTCTACACTCACACCTCCATTCACCTCACCATCAGCCAGTGTTTCCATCACCAGCACACCCTCCACTCCAGTCCGCACACGTGCAGTCACCACCCCCACTGCCATTTACACGTCCCCTGTGTCCTCTCCCACTGTGTCTGTCACCCCCTCTTCCACACCACACAAACGCAGCCACCCACCCACCCAACAGCCATCCACCTCACGACAGCCTATCCCTCCTGCACCTGCACCCAAAGACAGCAAACGTGACTCACCTACAACCACATCCTCTCCCTCCACTCCCATTCCCACTGTACCTACCACTCTCCATTGTCCCAAGAAGCTCTTCCTCGCCACTACTAACTTCTTTCCTGACCCTGAGCCCCCCCCTCCTTCTCGTCGGGGTAAGAAGAGCACCTCAGCCACCACCAGCCCTGCAGCCCCCTTGACAAGGGTGCAGGGGTATTGGAGCCCGCCAGCCCGCATGTCTGGATCTTCGCCCAGCAGCAAGGGGACAGCCAGCCCACCCCCTGGGAAGAGGAGCAGAAGGCGGAAGGGGCGCCGCAGGAGCCCGCCTTCTACATCCCCCCCGGACACCACCCAGAGACAGTCACCAGCCACAGCTCCAAAGGGAGGAAAGGGCCACAGGCCGACGACTAAGGAGGGCAAGGGCAGCAAGTTGGAGAGGTCAGGCAGCAGGCCTGCTGCCCAGGAGGAGCCCACAACCCCCATAGCCGCTGCCCCGGGAGGAACCGGCACAGCTGCCCCGGGAGAGCCCACCAGCCCCATAGCCGCTGCCCAGGGAGGACCCAGCCCAGCTGGCCAGGAGGGCCCCACCACCCACAGCCCAGGTGGGCAGTGAAGGAGCACCATCCCCGCTGCCCAGGAGGGCACCACCAGGCATTTAGCAGTTGGCCATAGACCGTCCGCCGTCTCAAGAACCGCTGAACTGGGCCCTTCAAGGCAAGAACCGCTGAACTGGGCCCCGCCGTCTCAAGAACCGCTGAACTGGGCCCTTCAAGGCAAGAACCGCTGAACTGGGCCCTTCAAGGCAAGAACCGCTGAACTGGGCCCCGCCGTCTCAAGAACCGCTAAACTGGGCCCTTCAAGGCAAGAACCGCTGAACTGGGCCCTTCAAGGCAAGAACCGCTGAACTGGGCCCCGCCGTCTCAAGAACCGCTGAACTGGGCCCTTCAAGGCAAGAACCGCTGAACTGGGCCCTTCAAGGCAAGAACCGCTGAACTGGGCCCCGCCGTCTCAAGAACCGCTGAACTGGGCCCTTCAAGGCAAGAACCGCTGAACTGGGCCCTTCAAGGCAAGAACCGCTGAACTGGGCCCCGCCGTCTCAAGAACCGCTGAACTGGGCCCTTCAAGGCAAGAACCGCTGAACTGGGCCCTTCAAGGCAAGAACCGCTGAACTGGGCCCCGCCGTCTCAAGAACCGCTGAACTGGGCCCCGCCGTCTCAAGAACCGCTGAACTGGGCCCTTCAAGGCAAGAACCGCTGAACTGGGCCCTTCAAGGCAAGAACCGCTGAACTGGGCCCCGCCGTCTCAAGAACCGCTGAACTGGGCCCTTCAAGGCAAGAACCGCTGAACTGGGCCCTTCAAGGCAAGAACCGCTGAACTGGGCCCCGCCGTCTCAAGAACCGCTGAACTGGGCCCTTCAAGGCAAGAACCGCTGAACTGGGCCCCGCCGTCTCAAGAACCGCTGAACTGGGCCCTTCAAGGCAAGAACCGCTGAACTGGGCCCCGCCGTCTCAAGAACCGCTGAACTGGGCCCTTCAAGGCAAGAACCGCTGAACTGGGCCCTTCAAGGCAAGAACCGCTGAACTGGGCCCTTCAAGGCAAGAACCGCTGAACTGGGCCCCGCCGTCTCAAGAACCGCTGAACTGGGCCCCGCTGTCTCAAGAACCGCTGAACTGGGCCCTTCAAGGCAAGAACCGCTGAACTGGGCCCTTCAAGGCAAGAACCGCTGAACTGGGCCCCGCCGTCTCAAGAACCGCTGAACTGGGCCCTTCAAGGCAAGAACCGCTGAACTGGGCCCTTCAAGGCAAGAACCGCTGAACTGGGCCCCGCCGTCTCAAGAACCGCTGAACTGGGCCCCGCCGTCTCAAGAACCGCTGAACTGGGCCCTTCAGGGCAAGAACCGCTGGCCCTTTGGCAGACGTGGCAGGGCAGGATCTATCTCGGGCAGGGCTGCAGGATGTCCTCTGGCCAACTTGCCTCCTCCAGTGGCAGTGGGGTCTGTTATGGACTGTATGGACTGTGGCTTTGCTCTCCCCAGGATGGCCCAGTGGGCAGGCCACCCACTGTATGGACTGTATGGACTGTGGCTTTGCTCTCCCCAGGATGGCCCAGTGGGCAGGCCACCCACTGTATGGACTGTTTGGACTGTGGCTTTGCTCTCCCCAGGATGGCCCAGTGGGCAGGCCACCCACTGTATGGACTGTTTGGACTGTGGCTTTGCTCTCCCCAGGATGGCCCAGTGGGCAGGCCACCCACTGTATGGACTGTATGGACTGTGGCTTTGCTCTCCCCAGGATGGCCCAGTGGGCAGGCCACCCACTGTATGGACTGTTTGGACTGTGGCTTTGCTCTCCCCAGGATGGCCCAGTGGGCAGGCCACCCACTGTATGGACTGTATGGACTGTGGCTTTGCTCTCCCCAGGATGGCCCAGTGGGCAGGCCACCCACTGTATGGACTGTTTGGACTGTGGCTTTGCTCTCCCCAGGATGGCCCAGTGGGCAGGCCACCCACTGTATGGACTGTATGGACTGTGGCTTTGCTCTCCCCAGGATGGCCCAGTGGTCATGGAGTCCCCTCGTGGATCTGGCGTCGTGTACTCAAGTGGCTGAGGTGCCCCCCCTTCCCTTCCCCCTGAGGTGCCTGTCCTATTTTCTTTCTGATGCCCCTGCAGTGTTCTCTCCGTGGAGTTCTTGTCGTGGGACTGGGCCTTGCCCCTTTGCACAGGACCCCTGTGATCCACGGACAGTGGTTGGACTACATTTAGTAGCTGTATATATTTTGTACATAGTTTATTTATTTTTTGGGATTAATGGCGTACATATTTCAATATATCTGCCCGTTTATGATCTCTTCTTTTGGTCTTTGCATTATTTCGGAGGGGGGTGGTTTGTGGGTTGTGACAGTGATCTGTGGAAATGCATTGATGTGTGTGTTGTAGTGGGTGTGGGTGGGTGGGTGTGTGCCGGTAATCTTTTCCCTCCCCTGTGTCGTAGGTGCAGTACTCACCGATGTCTTCCGCGCCGCCGGGCGTGCTCCTGGTATATGAGGAGGAATAGGAGTGCGGGGATGACCTGTAACTCTGGCTCCATACTGCCGGAATCTCGCCTGGAGTGCGTAGAGGTGAGCGTTTTCCAGTTCGTAGTCTGTTTCCGCCGTGTTCTTATCGGCGGTGCTCCCGCCCCGGAAAAGGTGGCAGATTGGTGGGTCGTAATAGGGTGGGCGGTACTTTGTCTGCCGCCGGGCTGTTGGCGGGAACCGCTGCGCTGTTTGTTTGTACCGCTGTGGCGGTCGGAGTGTTAAGTTGGCGGGCTGTGTTGGCGGTTCCCGCCAGGGTCAGAATGCCATTTTTAATACCGCCGGTCTGTTCGCGGTCCGACCGCCGCCTCTCCGCCGACCGCCAAGGTCAGAATGAGGGCCATTGTGTGTCTAATCAATGGTCCATGAGAGAGTGGGTTCTGAATAGTGCATAGATGGGGAAGAAAGGCTGTAGTGCAAGGCCCCAAAGCACAAACCCTTGAAGAATAAATGTGTCCATGAAAGAGATTTTTTGATCCAGCCACACTAGCCCCTCCAGACTCAGAAATAACGACTGGCCAAAAGCAAGGTAATCTTTGAGTGTGAGTACACAATGTCTTCCCTTGTTTGCCCAGAAGATCAGATAGACAGAATAAACTGAGGGACCACCTTACCTTACTTCTGTTTACTTCTCATGTCCCCTTCATGAGATGAGTCATGGCAGAAGGCTAGAGGAGCCCTCTTTGTTTTCATTGTGTAACTGAAGGAGACAAGATGGGGCAGACAAATCAATGTATAATGAACCATCTCCAAAAGGGATGTAGAACTGCAAAGGCATGTGCAGCTTTTTGAAACAGTGGGAAAGGGAAGAAATGTATCCAAGAGATCAAGCATAGAAGGAGCTTGCTTTTCATATCCCCAATATGTACAAATGCTCTTAAACTTAATAAATCAGGGAATTGTTCGATGGAGATTTTTACAGATTAGGTTAGATTAGATTAGCTCCTCTGATACTCCTGCAGGTTATTCGCTTGTCACATCGAGGTTGTAGAAATATTACATACACAAACAAGAATAAGGCTTTTTTTTTAAAATATTCAGAATAATCAGAATAATAGATATGTTTAGTCTTATGATGTTTTACGATGTCGGCATGAATGAAACAAAGGAAATTGAGTTCCAATCTGAATTGTGGGTTAATCAGGATTCTTGTCCATTTTCCAGAAAAATAAAGGTCTTTCCACCTCAAATAGAGGATTTATCAGGAGCTACAGGATGTTCTTTGAAAGTCAATATATGACTGTCCCTCTTCCTTGTAACAGGATGCTTTCAAATCACTCTAAGTGATTTAGGGCTTCCTGCTCAACAACTGTACAATGTTCTACTTCTTATTGGTTAAAATGAAACATTTCACCTATTTGTATCTTACAAGTCCTTTCTTTTTACCACATGCCCTTGCCCATTTACCTGATGATGACCCATCAAAGCAGGTCCCATGTACCCCCAGGTACCTTTATGCTGGTGAGCCCAGTCACTTATTGCACCCTCATGCAGGAGTATGTCTGCTGCGCTTTGAAAGGAGGCCATGTGACCATCTGCAAATAAACGTTGGTCCACTTTTCACTAATGCACTGCCCCGGGAGCACTTATGTGGTCACTGCTGTGACAGAGCAGTGCAAATGCAATAGGGAGCACTGGGCGCCAGGTCTGCGCCCAGTCAACCAAGTTAAAGATGTGCCACTTTTCAGACCATGGTAGTGCACCATATACATAATACGGGCTCTCTTTTTACCCTTTCCTATCAAGCTCCTTATACTTGTCATAGAGAATCATGGCCTGATTCATAAAGGGCCACTGCACTCACAAATTCTCATTGTGGAGATTCTGCCCTGAGTGCAGAGACTCCCCCACAACTGCAGGACCTCCATCTCGAGTGCTGAGACACTTTGTGAATCAGGCCCTGACTGTCAGGAAGATGACACTTGTGGGGGCTCAGAACCTCTGTCCCATTGGCCTCTGTGCCTGGAAACATTGGGACCAGTATCTCAATTTCCATTTTGGCCTTGTATGCTGCCCTAGTCTTCTTGACTGGTTTACTCTAATCCCACACTTTACTCCACTCTTCTGCCGATCTACTCCCCCTAATCCACTCGATTCCTCTGCTGGTCTATTCAAACTCCACTTAACTCTCCCTCCAGCATCCTCTATCTCAGTCTGAATTACACCATTCTTCCTTGGTCTGCGCTCCTACACCCTAGACATTTCCTTTTTATGTCCTCTCGGTAGAAAAGGAAGGATTATTAGACAGCAGATCTTTTCAGATCCTGTGCGTCATTCATTCACGTAACATAGGCCCATATTTATACTTTTTTAGCACCGCATTTGCGTCATTTTGTGACGTGAAAGCGACGTAAACTTACAAAATATAATTGTATTTTGTAACTTTGTGCCGCTTTTGAGTAAAAAAATGACGCAAATGCGGTGCTAAAAAAATATAAATACGAGCCTAATTACCTGGACTCAAGTGGTTACCGTTTTTCTGACAGATTACGTGTTTAACAGATTAGAATTGTGGCTGTTTCTGCATCTCCAGCAGCATCACAGTCTGTTGTGCCACTGCAGAGGGTAAGGACTAGCACTCGCTATGCACTATGCACTACCTTATCTGCAAAGCAGGAGTAGAGTTTTAAATACTAAAATTATTGCCAGGACAGAGATTGGTAAGGATATTATTAACGTTTGATTTCCGTTAAAAACAACTATCAATCGACGGGCTTTCCAAATTCAGAGGTTTGACAAAAGAGTACAGCTGTAAATTAGGCAAACCTTACATTTTGAGTCTAATTTTCTCTATATGAAACAACTTTAAACATGTAGCCCATGCCAAATCTCAAAATGGAGGGATTTCTCTATATCCATTGCAGGGCATTAAGGCCCTCATTATGACATTGGCGGTAAATCCCACTTATCACCATGCTGACTGCTGCCAAGATACAGCCGCTGTGGCTGATATCCGCTTACCATATTATGGCAAACACATACCAATCCGTCACTATACAGCCACAGACACAAGTCCGCCACACCAAAGGTCAGTGATAAACTGGTGGTATCAAAACCCACACCGTTACGCCAACAGAACAACGCCCACAACATTATAACCCACGAATCACCACGGCAGACATTCAACGGCAGTAAACCATTGGCAGTATAAACTGCAGCGCTCAAAATACACACACTCAAACAAAACAACACCACTTTGGACGATTCAAACTACACACACCTGACACCCATACACACACCACACCCACACACCCACACCACTATAAAACACACACCCACACTACCCACAACCCCTTATGAATACAAACAATTGCCAAAAGAGAGAGAAAGCAAGAGCATACACACAACCAGAGCCACATACCACCATCACCTATGCACCACCCACGCACCTCACAACACATACCCCAACACATCACCCTACACACCCTCACACACACCATTCATACTACACCCATGGCACCACAACGACACACCAGATTTTCTGAGGAGGAGCTAAGGGTCATGGTGGAAGAAATCATCCGGGTATAGCCACAGCTATTTGGAACACAGGTGCAGCAGATATCCATTGCTAGGAAAATGGAGCTATGGCTGAGGATCGTGGACAGGGTCAATGCCGTGGGACAGTACCCAAGAACCAGGGATGATGTCAGGAAGAGGTGGAACGACCTACGGGGGAAGGTGCGTTCCAATGCAGCAACAGAGCTGTACAGAGGACTGGCGGTGGATCCCCAACTCCTCCCCCACAACTAACAACATGGGAGGAGCAAGTCTTGGCAATCATGCATCCTCAGGGCCTGGCAGGAGTAGGAGGAGGACTGGACTCTGGTAAGTCAACTCTAAACTACTTTCACCACCGTCCCTGCATGCCATCACATACTCCCACCTTACCCTCACTCCCATCGCTCCACCACCTCCCACACATCCACCATCACAACCCACTCATCCCAATGCCAAACCCAGCATGCTCTACCAATGCATGGACACCACTCACAGGCCTGCATGGACACCTATCACTAAAGCATGCACACTTGAAGGGAACAGCTAGCCCACCAAATAACAACTCACACAAGGCAAAGCTGCCAGGGCAAGAACAACCATAGAGAGCAACCCACCCATGCACAATATGTCACACACAGAAACAATCACACTGCATTTACATCCCCACAGGTATCCCAGCCAATGTCACCTGAGAAGGGGTGCCAGCAACATCCAGTCCCCCCACAGAATAGGCCCACAGTAATGACAGTGACTCTGCTCACCTGGATCTGGATGACCAACCTGGCCCATCAGGGACCTTCGGACAGTCGGTTACCCAAGCACAGTCTCAAACCACCACCGGGCCTCCCCCCTCAGGAAACACCACCACAGCAACCTCCCAGCAGGCAAATACCCGAGTCCCCAGGGCATGTCAATCAGCAGTGTGTCCACCACAACTGGGACCCCAGGGCACACCACAAACCCAAGACAATCAGGGACCTGGGGTCAGTGGCGGTCAGCACACGGTTCAGGGGACAGAGGCACAGGACAACAGGGACACTGCAAGGACTGCTGTGCGCCAGGGGGATGCCAAACCCAGGGAACCGACTCTCAAGGAAACACTCACCGCGATCCTGGTTGCATACCAACATCCCCAGGATACACTGGGCCAGATCATGGACAAGTTGCAGGAGAACATAAGGCTGCAGGAGGAACACTACCTGGGCATCAGGGAGGATTTGAAATCCATTAACACCACCTTGGTTTCCATTGCAGGTGTTCTGACAGACATGGCCAAAATAATGAGGGAGGCAGTATCACACCAGCGGCCCCTGCCACTAGCCAGACTACTGAACAGCCTTCCATCTCCGCTGCCGCTAGTGGACAGGAGGACCCACCACAGGACAAACAGGCCACCAGCACCCCTCCCCCTGCAGAAGGTGAACCACCCCGCAAGTGTTCCCTGCAATCCAGGCAGAAGCCAGAGACTATTGCCAAGACCCCCACCAGGAAATGAGACTCTCCTAATTGTCACCTTATGTCCCACTCTGTCACCCTGTCCACCATGAATTGCCATTGCTCCCCTTCCTATGCCCCCTTGGACAATGCACCTGTGCTACCAATAGACTGGACTCTACCCTGGACTTTCCTTCATTATCCTCCCAGCCCATTGCACTTCTTCCTTTTCTTCATGGCACTTAAATAAACACACTTTAAAAAAATACAAGTATGGAGTATGTCAAATGACTCAAGTATGTATTTGTGTAACAAGGTTTAAACATTGCAATTCAACTGTACAGTAATGTATACATTGGAAGGACCTGTAGTTGGCTGCAGTGAACTCACCAGGAGCGATAGTGGGGCACCAATATCTGCAAAAAGAGTTGCCAAAGGGTACAGTGAGTGGGCATAGAAGTGGGAATTCACAGCCTGCCAGTGACAAAGATCATCTAAATAATGACAATGAAATGTGAAGTAACACTGTCCTACCTGTCTGTCATTGGAAGTATTGTCTGATCACTGCAGTTCTGTTGTCCTCATCTTCATCCTCTGCCTCCTCATCCTCACTGTCCACAGTGTCCACTGCTGCCACACTGCCATCTCCAGCCTCCTCCTCCTGCAAAAAGGCAAATGGCGTCTCAAGGCAAGGTTGTGCACCATACAGCATGCCATGATTATCTGGCAGACCTTCTTCGGTGAGTAGCACAGGGATCCACCTGTTAGATGGAGGCACCAAAACCTCGCCTTCAGGAGGCCAAATGTACGTTCAATTATCCTTCTTTTTCGCCCATTTGCCTCATTGTAACGTTCCTCTGCCCTTGTCCTGGGATTCCTCACAGGGGTAGGTAGCCATGAGAAGTTGGGGTAACCAGCGTCACCTGCAAATATCGAGGGACAACTGTTAGCCACACACTAACCCTTATGGCCCACACCATACCCATACACCAACATCCACTGGGTGGGAACCAGGGCTCATCTATTAGTCACACCTTGTGCCTCTGGAGTTTGGCCATCACATTTGGGATGCTGCTATTCCTCAGGATAAAAGCATCATGCACCAACCCAGGACACTAACGTTGACATGGGAGATGTACTGGCCCGCCAGACACACCATCTGTTCATTGATGGAGTGAAAACCTCTTCGATTTCTGAAGTCCTGTTCATTTAGCCAGGGGTGGTGGGGGGGGGGGGCAAATGCTATATGTGTTCCATTGATAGCCCCAATAATATTTGGGATATGTCCCATTGCATAGAAGTCAGCCTTCACTGTGGCTAAATCCTCCACCAGGGGGAAAACAATGTAGCTGCACATGTGTTTTATCAGGGCAGACAACACTCTTCTTAGCACTATTGAGAACATTGGCTATGACATTCCTGCTGCCAAGCCCACTGTCCCTTGGAAAGAACCAGTTGCCAAGAAATGGAGCACAGATAGGACTTGCACAAGAGGGGGGATCCCAGTGGAATGACGGCTAGCAGATATCAAGTCAGGCTCCAATTTGGCACACAGCTCTGTGACTGTGGCCCTGTCCAGTCTGTATGTGAGGATGATGTGCCTTTCCTCCATTGTTGCCAAGTACACCAGGGGTCTGTACATGGGATGATGTCTCCATCTCCTATTCATCCGTAGCGGTTGCAATCTAGGGGGCAAATGAGTGAGGAGCCGGTCATTATCTGTACATTGTAACCACTACAGTTCAATGCATGTTGTGATTTTCATAATTTATAAGTGCCATGTGTCCTGAATGTACAATTGTGAACTGTGACGCAGTTAGGATACATTGCCTGCCCCTCCCTGAAATGGCATCCGCCTGTCCTGTATGGAGGTACAGGTGGAAGTGAGGTAATTCCACTGACGCTGTGCGCCGTTGGGAAAGCGGTCGATAACCGCCATGCAACTCCTGATTGGTATTATTGGGCCCTATGGGGTACAGTGGCCAATGGTGATGTACGCCGGTGGTGACGGTATGCACCGCTGCAGACGTCACCGCCATTTTCTATCTGTACACTCACTTGCTATCTGACCTTCAACAGGAGAGGACCTACACTGCATGTGCTGCTGTGACCTGTGTCTGGAACCTACCATGGCTCATGTGACTGGGGAAAGGGCCACTGCTTTCACCTCGGCGGAGTTGGAGCGACTGGTGGATGGGGTCATACCCCAGTACCGACTGCTGAATGGACCTCCAGACCAACAGGTGACTAAATTGTGAGCACGATTCATGGGGCTTGAATGCCTGGAGTGCTGTGTGTGAAGGCCTCGTGTTGAGGGGGGTTGGTGGCTGGGCCCTGGGCAGCGTGCAGCATGTATGCTGGGTAATGTCTGTGCATGAGGGAAATGGGAAGGCATATGGTGGGCCATGAGAGAAACAGGCAAGATGGTCTGACTACTACCTTTCCTGTGTATATTTCCTCTGCAGGTCAGTGCCCATCAAAAGAAGGGTATATGGCATGCCATCACCAAGGACGTTCGGACCGTGTGGGTGAATGGGAGGCAGAGCACCCACTGTCGGAAATGGTGGGAGGACCTGAGACACTGGGTACAGAAGACGGCAGAGGCCCAGCTGGGGATGACCTTCCAACTAGAAAGGGGTGCCCATCGAAGCCTGACCCTGCTGATGGCCCACATACAGGCAGTGGCCTATCCGGAGCTGGATGGGTGCGTGGGGGCAACACAGCAGCCACAAGGGGGTGAGTACAGTGCCCATCATCACAACTTATGCCTGGTCAGGTTGTGGATGTGTGTCTGTGGGTGCCCCTAGGCCAAGCCTGACAGTGCAGAGTAGGTCCTATGTTGGGCAGAGTTCTGATGTGATATTCCTCCTACCTATCTTGTAGGCATCCACTACTGGACAGGGCTATGTGGGTCCCAGGTATGCTGCAGTTGGCGGTATGTGTCTCTCCCCATGCCCTGGTGACTAGCATTGCTAATGATAGTGCATTGCCTAGTGCGTAGGACTGTTCCCTGTGTGTGAGGGTGCTGTGTACGTCAACGGTGATGTTCGTGCAGCCATGGACCCACTGTTTCCTTTGTTGCTCCCCCCTTTCTGTTTTGTAACCATGTCCTTATGTGCATTAGCATCATCTGGTGGAGGAGCAGTGGCACCAGCGACAGAGGGAGCTGCATCCCACAGGACCCAGGAGGCAGAAATGACAAGAGGCTTGGTCCTGGGACTTAGTCTGAGCTGACACCACCAACCATGGTGGTGCAGCCGTCCGAGGCTGCAGGGGATGGGATGGAGCTTCCCCCCCACAACCAGCTCTACCAGCTCCACCTGCTCCACCAGAAGCAACGCCACTAACACCAACTCCAGAAGAAGCAGCACCAGTGGGCAGCCGTCCGAGGCTGCCGGGGATGGGCTGGAGCCTCCCCCACCACTACCAGCAGCAGTACAACCACTGCCACCACTGAGCAGCCATCACCGCTGGCAGACAGTGTGTAGTCCTGCATCCATGGGCTGTTGTGTGGGATGCACATGCAAATGCTGGGAGTATGACACCCAGCTGAGAGACTGTGACCTTGCACTCCCAAATTTCAGCATCACAGGGCACAATGCCCCCTCCAAAACTAGTGGTGTATGGCACCCACTCACCCCATCCTCCCCAGGATGAAGATCACAGGGCATGAAGCCCCCTCCAGAACCAGTAGGCAAGACACCCAAGCACAGGGCATGTTGCTCCCTCCAGAACCAGTGGGGTATTCACCCGCTTGAGAGACTGTGGCCTTGCACTTCCCAGGATCAAGCACAGGGCATGTTGCCCCCTCCAGAGCCAGTGGGCAAGTCACCCACTTGGGAGACTGTGGCCCTGCACTTCCCAGGACCAAGCACAGGGCATGTTGCCCCCTCCAGAACCAGTGGGGTATTCCCCCACCTGAGAAACTGTGGACTTGCAATCCCTAGGACCAAGCACAGGGAATGTTGCCCCCTCCAGGACCAGTGGTGTTGTTCCATCTTCCGGCTGAGGTGCCCCCGTTTCCCGTTTCCCTGAGGTGCCTGCCTATTTTCGAACTGATGCCCCTGCAATGTTTTCTCAGTGTTGTTGCAGGAGACAAGTGGGGCCCATGAACATTGAGGACTGGGCAGTGTTCCTTCATTAGTAAATATGTATATAGTTTTGGATTTGGATGCACGTATTACACCTATATTTATCTTATTACACTCACTTTGATCTATTGGTGTTGTCCTTGCATGCCTTTTTCCTGAGGGGTAAGGGGTCAATATGTTATGTTACTGCATCTGCTTGTGAGTATGGTCTTAGGGGTTGGTGTGTTGCGTGTGTGTGTCACTCTCTTTTTCGTTCCTCCCTCCACGTGTGCTAGGCGGCTGTACTCACCTTGGTCGTCTTCGCCGGCGTTGATGTTCGTGGCGGAGCAGAACATAGAAGATCATGGGGAAGACATGCAGCTTCGGCTCCATGGTGGCGTTGTTCTTCCCTGAGTCTCCACAGGTGAGGCGTTTCCCTTCTGTACACTGTTTCTGCCAGGCCTTTGATGTCGTTGGTACCTCCCCAGAAAAGGTGGCGGTTTCCTGTCTCATAATACGGTGGGCGGAACATTGACTTCAACCTGGCTGTAGATGGCTACCGCGGTGGTGCCTGTTATTTCCACCCTGGCGGTCGGTGTGTTAAAGTGGCTGTCTGTCTGAGATGTTTCCACCATGGTCATAATTTGGCAGAATTTACCGTCAGCCTGTTGGCAGTATTACCGCCGCTTTATCACCGACCACCAGGGTTGTAATGAGGGCCTAAATCTTGTTTTCCAAAGCTGCCTTTAGAAAATATCTAGCTTATCTTTGGTTAAATAAGTAATGCTCAGAGGCTCAATAGTAATTGAATAATATGTTGTCTCTTTAAGAAAGGAATGCCCCTCCCTGGTGCAGTAATTGGTTAGGTGTTCCTCCTCTCTGACCTGCATATAAGCAGTTAGTTACAGTGAAGAAGAACAGTCAGTTTTCCTAGAGTTGGTCTTAGAGGGGCTATTTAAGGATTTTCTACATTACACCGTTGTGATCCATGTGAGACTAAGGTAATAAAGATTATTATCCGTGACTCGATTATTAGGGCTGGCTTAATGATGGAGAATCTGATACGTGGTGTCAGTTGTAAAATGTAAGAAAGGCACCCCTTGATTTATTTGTTTATTTTGTGTTTTTTTCTTTTCTTGTTCATTATTCACATATATTGTTCATACAAGGCTCAGGAGCGCTTCACATAGTGGCGCGGTAGCATATATGACTACAAACAGCAATAATTGAAAGCAATACATAATGTTAGTGTGAAAAGAAGGCAGTGGGAACTAATTAAATAGATTATGGGGGTGATTCTCACCCTGGCGGGCGGCGGAGGCTGCCCGCCAGAGTTCCCCCCTCCAAAATACCGCTCCGCGGTCGAAAGACCGCTGAGGGTATTTTGGGATTTGCACTGGGCTGGCGAGCGACCGCCAAAAGGCCGCCCGCCAGCCCAGTGCAAATCATCCTTCCCACGTGGACGCCGGCTCAGAATTGAGCCGGCGGAGTGGGAAGGTGCGACGGGTGCAGTGGCACCCGTCGCGTATTTCAGTGTCTGCAAGGCAGACACTGAAATACAAAGTGGGGCCCCCAGGGGCCCCACGACACCCCATACCGCCATCCTGTTCCTGGCGGGCGAACCGCCAGGAACAGGTTGGCGGTATGGGGTGTCAGAATCCCCCATGGCGGCGCAGCAAGCTGCGCCGCCATGGGGGATTCCCAGGGCAGCGGAAAACCGGCGGGAGACCGCCGGTTTTCCCTTTCTGGCCGCGGCTGAACCGCCGCGGTCAGAATACCCTGTGGAGCACCGCCAGCCTGTTGGCGGTGCTCCCTCCAACCCTGGCCCCGGCGGTCCATGACCGCTGGGGTCAGAATGACCCCCTATGTGTGTAAAAAATAACCATATAATATACACGACAAATTCTAATTTTACAACGTGTAATGCAGATTATCCTGTTTTAGGGAGTAAAAACAGAAAAATAAAGCAATAGCCAAAACGTCCACATCAATTTGGTTTCGAATAACAGATGAACCACATTAAGTCAGGGATAGCAAGGGCGACATACAGATCCAGAAGAAAGCTTTTATGTTATTGTTTTATAGCTGTAAAGTATGTAGTGATAGGTGCGGTAGGTGATATAGAATTCCATACACGAGGGGCAGATCCAGAGAACCCCATACAGCCAACAGCATGGCTTGTATCTAAGGATGATAGGATTCACTCAACGGTTTATTTGACAGGAACATTGTGCAAGTATGCTTTAAGAGGGAGTTGATTAAACACTAGGGCCCATATTTATACTTTTTTAGCGCCGCATTGGCGTCATTTTTTGACGCAAAAGCGGCGCAAACTTACAACATGCAATTTTATTTTGTAAGTTTGCGCCGCTTTTGTGTCAAAAAGTGGCACCAATGCGGCGCTTAAAAAGTATAAATATGGGCCTATATACACTGTTCCACAGTAGAATACAGTCCTACATGCCAACCACTCTACGAGCAAAAATGAACTTGATTTTCAGTTATGGGGGTCATCCATGGCGACAATTTCAGATCTGAGAATATTGCAGAGGAAACTTTGAAAAATCTTGATTCAAATTCCACAGTTTCAACAACAGCGTCCCTCGTAGAATATTATGCATTTACTTCAGTTAAGCTAGAGGCTTAAGCCGAAAAGAGTGAGGCAGCATAACGTCTGGGTCCGATTGATTGATGTTGGGAAGACTTTTTCAGTCCCAATAACAATAAAAACAGGAAAAATTAAATGGTGTAAGAAACAAGGAAACTTAATTTCCTGTCTGAACTGTTTACCCAAAAGGCAGCAACTTATAAAACAATGCTAAGTCAACTGGCAAGAATGACAAAAAAAATATATACCTGGTCAAGAGCATACCCTGGATGCATCCCAAACTACACAACCAACAGCAACCATTTTCTCACCATCCGCAAGACAGAGATGAATAGAGAAATGTGTACTTACCAAGACTTAACAGATAACACTTACATGAATGAAGCCTCAGATGGCATACGACACTAGAATGCCCCTGCAATAATACATACATTTTAAAGTTCACACATATCCTTCTAGAATGTAAATGGTACTCAAAGATCAGAAAGAAAGTACTCTGATGCTGCTCTTCGAAGATTATCTTCCTGGAATTACCCAGAAAGTTGCAGCCTTCATCAAAGAATATGGGAAAATTAGATGATCTAAAATCTCACTGGTGGCTTCATCTGTGAAAGAGAAATAAGGAGGAAAAAACACTACCTCTCACTAATATGCAGACTAAAATCGCCCACCTAAGGAGGGTAACCTTCCAGGAAGACATGTAGAAGATAATTAGTATAAGCAATTATTTGCCAATGATGTAGCTTCTTTTCTCCTAATTTATCCTTTCCTTATAACAGAGGACTGCAACTAAATCCAGCAACCATCTGACCTAGATGAAATGACCTACAATTGTACTTGATTAAGAAAGCCAGCAATGACATAAGAGTATTGGCAGTATACATGAACTGAAATTATCTTTGCATGCGGACCTTTACTCATCACAATAATGTGTTTGCCCTCCCACTCTTTCCCATTTTCATGGACTCTGAATACAAGGCTCTCTTGATACTGATTCTGCCTCCCTTCCCACTCTGCTACATTTCTATAATGTCCCCAATAAACATTTGAACATTTTGTATGCCAAGCTCTACCTGACCCAATGAGAAAAATATTTGGCAACCTTGTTTGATCTGATTGGAAATTTGGCATCTCATGGCATTAGCAGTTCAACCTCCTTATCCTAGACCTCAGGGGTATTTTAAGAGTTTCTTGGAAACTGGACAATTTAGCTGTGTTTGGACTTCTGGAGGGATATTGTACTAAAACAGTGACTAAAATGCCTTTTGGGGCAAAGTTCTGGAGGTATGTACATTTCCAGATGATTACTGTTGCAGAACATAGCTCTCTTGGGAAGATTCCCAGATTAAGAGCAAGAACCCTTTTGGTTCAATTAAACATGTAGTAAGCTCTGAAAATTCTTTAAATGTATGCTGCACGTATGCTCTTGCTGTTTTTGGATTTGTGTTTGGAGAAATCCCCATGCAGTTGTTATTTATGGTTTATTAATGAAATGTCCTAGGGTAATCAATTAGCCCTATTCACAAAGAGTTTGCTATTACTTACTTCTGTAAAAGACATGTATTCCAGATTAGGAGTTTGCAGTCAACACATTCTCCTGTGCAGGAGAATATCAGTCCACACCATGCTGCTGCTGGGACAATGTGACCCATGAAACTATGGTACATTTCTTTTAGTTGTCACCCAGATACAAGTGAAAATTCATAGGTTAATCTCCTTGAAAGCAAACAAAGAGCAGAGGGACCCGGCATAGTACTCCGCTGTATGAAAAAAGACAATGGCCCAATTTCAGTCTGGAGTAAGAACCGGAATAATTGAAATGTAACATGAAAACATTGTGCGACAATAAGCGATTTCATTATATATTGACTCATGAATATTTAATTGTTAGTAATGGCAAGTGTTGGGATTTTGTTTTACCCTTTTGTTGAATCATTCCTCTGTATGCAGATTGTGATTAAAGACAATACATTGGGTTCAATATGAGTTTGGAAAAATGAGGTGTTCTTCTATTTGGCACAGGAAGCATGCCTTTATTTTTCTGACAAGAACAAATTTCTTAGGGAAGCTAAGGAAACAACAGAAACGTTTGTTGTAGATTTCCCAACATTTAAAAAAAATGTAGAACAAGCTGTTCTTTCTAAAATGGACCCAGTAAGGAGAGCTTAACTTTCTCTACTTGTCTGCTGTCTCTGTAGACATTCACAAATCCAAGAACGGCCTTCACAATACTGAGGGCCTAATTTCGACTGTGGCCTTCACTAGACCGCCAGACTCATGGTGATAGTCTGGACTGCCACAGCTTTGATGGTTGATAGTCAAATTAAGAGTTTGGTGGTCGGACCGCCAAAAGACTGCCGTCTCCCCCAGGATCAGTGATCCCAA
Organism: Pleurodeles waltl; assembly: GCF_031143425.1. Lineage (NCBI taxonomy): Eukaryota > Metazoa > Chordata > Amphibia > Caudata > Salamandridae > Pleurodeles > Pleurodeles waltl. The sequence goes on from NC_090444.1 coordinate 669,654,864, forward strand.
TGGGATAACGGCAGTCGTGGTTGTAAACAACCAGGGCAGCGCTGAATTCAGCACCGCCCTCCTGATTACAACCTAGTTCTCTGCTATCCTTTTCTTGGAGGTCTGACCACCATGAAAATGTTGGTGGAGAACAAGTGCAGAAGGCTACAGGGGGGCCCTGCCCATGCCATGGGCAGTGCAGGGGTCCCCCTGCCCAGCACCCTTGAAATGCACACTGTCTGTGTAAAGCAGCACTGCCCCCTGCTCAATTATAAACGGGGTACAGTGCTGCTGCACCTTTCCTACTGGTCTGACCAGCGGAAACCTTGGTTTGTAATTGGGGCTAGTGGGGAGAACACCAGCACTGTGGCGGTCTCCTCATCAGGAGTTTGGCAGACTGACCTTTCCGTCTGGCAAACTCCTAATGACCCGCTAAGTATGAATATATTCAAGACCAAACCCCATGAATGTGTATGTCTGGTTACTCAAGGGTCTTAAAAGCACCTAAAAAAAGTCATACTTTTCAAGGTGTTTCACAAGGCCGTCAACAAATATAAGATTAGGTATTGTTCTCTTGGCAGCCATGCACTGCTGCAGAGATCAAGGCTCGAGAACAGATTTAGAAGAGAGATGTGTGCATGTTGAATTAGATATGTTGTTCTGTGTTCTTGAAGAGACGTTTCTGGAAAAACATGGATTAAGCTTCCTTTTGGGTTTGTTGATGACCTGTGTACTCTGAAGCAGCACATACGATGCAGATTTTAACACTTCGTATCTGGGGCCCACAATGCTATGACATGGCCCAATGTTTGCAGTGGGGATAGTGTGAGTTTAACTTGTCAATGGCTTCTTCAAAATGAGGACTCTATACCCACAATGTACCCCTCGCCACTGACTGCAACTAACCACCTTATTTCTGTGTGTCTTCTTCCTCTATACACAATTTATTTTTAGAGACAAGACATGGTTTGGCTCCTCAGGAACTTATTCTCTGGCCTGGTGAGGGGCTACTATACTATAAGGCTGTAACTGGGAGCAAGGTGAAGGGGCATTAAAATTAGATGTAAAAGGAACAAAGCACCAAACCAGACCTGGAAAGACACAAGGTGAACCCAGATTTTGGAAACAGGTCTACTGAACACTGAGGGGCATATATATCCATCTTTTATGCAGCGCAATGCAGCAAGCCACCTTGCTGTTCTGCATGAAACAGGAAAGGATAGGAATGAACTGTATTTAACATTATACAGTACATTCCCGTCCTTTCCTAATGCTGGTGCACTTTTTGCTGCGTAGCACCAACATAGCCACATTTGCATCCTGTTGCAAGGCTTCCTGTGTTGTGGTCAGGATTGTTTTCGTGCAGGAAGGGACACTTTCCTGCACAAAAACATCCTGAGAGGCATTTTCTTCTTTATATGTGTGCTTCAAATGCAACAAATGTAGAAAGAGGAAAAAACAAGGAGAAGTAAAGATATTTCTCCTTGTTATACCTCACCTAAGGAGGTGTAGCATTTGACGCATTTCCAAGTCTATCACTATTGGTAAATCTGGGATTGACCCAAAATCCATGGGTCTATGCATGGGAACACTCACTCTTCACCCATGGAACGTCTCCCTGCTGCAGAGTACTGCAAGGTAGCAATTTGTGCTGCCTCATGTTTCTCTAAATTAATCAATCCATGCAGTTCCACACAAGGTGGCCTTGTGTGGCTAGGTAAATCTCACTTAGGTTTCACAATGGTGATGCAAATCCTTGATAAATTTGTCCCTGAATGTCAGAATTTTCTTTCATTCTATATTCAAGCTAACAACTGAAAAGGCTCATTGTGCAGTAGAAGGGACACACATCAATATGAGAACTATACAGTAAGGTTACAGTTTGGAATACTGTGCATGAAATGAAGGTCAATAACATTAGTAGAAGGTTAAAAGGTGCAAGATACTAATGTCAAGTATGAAGAATGGCCCAAAGTTTGCAGTAGGGAGAGTGTGAGTTTAACTTGTCTATGGCTTCTTCAATATGAGGACTATGTAAACACAATGTACTCCTCGCCACTGACTGCAACTAACCTTATTTCTGTGTCTCGTCTTCCTCTATACACAATTTCTTTTTAGAGACAAGACATGGTTTGGCTCCTCAGGAATGTATTCTCTGGCCTGGTGAGGGGCTACTATACTATAAAGCTGGAACTGGGAACAAGGTGGAAGGGGCATTAAGATTGGAAGTAAAAGGAACAAAGTACCAAGCCAGACTTGGAAAGATGCAAGGTGAACCCAGATTTTGGAAGTAGGTCTACTGGACACTGAAAGGCATATTTATCTATATTTTATGCAGCGCAATGCAGCAAGCCACCTTACTGTTCTACATGAAAAGGGAAAGGGTAAGAATGAACTGTATTTAACATTATACAGTACATTCCCATCCTATCCTAATGCTGGTGCACTTTTGGCTGCCTAGCACCAACATAGGCACCTTTGCATCATGTTGCCCCACCCCCCTCAGCGACTTGAGACCCTCTTGGGTGAGTAGTGCTCTTTACAAGTGTCTTGATTGATTGATTGATTGATTCCTGTGTCCTGGTCAGGATTGTTTTCATGCAGGAAGGGGCCCTTAGGTACCCTAAGGTACTAGGGCCAGCATTGGAAGGCTCTAGGTGCTGTGCTCAGAATCCTACACACTGTGCTGCATTGCATGAACTATACAACTAGGGTCGAGAATGGAAATGTTTGAAAGAGGAGGCAAAACTGAAGGAATGTACACTAGAGCCAGAGAGCTCAACCAAAGGGAGCAAAGGCGTTTCCTGATCCACCAAATTGTGTCATAAAGAAACAATGAAAAAAGGGGGGAACAAAAATTAGTTTTAGAATGATAATTTGAAAAAGCTTGTAGTCTTGCACCTGAATAACCATTACTTAAGGTACTCAGTAGGATCCTCCCCTAGCTGGGGGTATTAAAGTGTAAATGTAATGACACAGGTCTAGTATGCAAGTCTTGTGGGAGTATATGTGCATTTAAGTGCAGCCCTCGCTGGTACCAAACTTGCAGCAACTTTCTGCTGTTTACATTTTTTGTAATGCAAAGGGGATGGGGTTGTGATCTAATAGTGACCGACTAAAGCCATGGGATGTTGTCCGTCAATGCATTAAAACGAAGGGAGATTGCAAACTTCCTTGATGGCTTTACGACCATTTCATTAGTACCAGACAAGCCCACGAATCGCACTGTTGCTTTAATCAGTGCCCCCGCACATAAAAAAAAACGAGTTAAAAAAACGAGTTGCTTGAGTAGGAATGCCGGCCTCATGTAGACATCGGCCCACCAGCCACCAAAAATGAAGCAATAAAAAAACTGGAGGCTACTCGATCCTCTCACACTCTTCATATCTCAAAATTCCCTCACTAAAATATTGCAACTCTAAACACAGGGAACCTGCTTCTGCTTCAGTCTAAAATATAGCCTAAATGTCCACCATAAAAAACAAATATGTGAATTTAATTAATACTTGATAACCTGAATTAAAATGTCGGTCAGCATGTTTTTATCTTTTGCATGTCTGCAAAAAAAGGAAGGCTATGTAATAAAAATGCAATACCATTTGGAAAGACAGCTCAATTCGCCATGCTGAACTGTAAGCTTCTAATGAAACACAACATGGTATCAGGGCTCGCTGCAGGATGCGGAGCGCAGCACAGACACTCCAGTGGCTTTGGGAAAACGAACCATTGTCCTGCTCATCTGCAATTCTTCCTCTAACACCATGAGACTGAAGAAAGATAATTAAAATGATAAAATGACCAGTCTGGGGCGAAGCTGTACTGAATCAAAAAGGCTGTTTATACTCATGCGTACAAAAAATAAAAAATGAGATATCCATGATGGGGCAACTAGGGATAAACAAAAAGCTCCATTCGCCACCTAAATGAAAACAAAAATTTAAGCAACTCCATAAAAAAACCTACATTGTTTAATTTTTAAATAGGTTCAATCTTTGAGAATGGAACTTGTCCTGCTAAGCACTCAGGGGGCTCCTCACCACCATACTCAACCGGTTCCAGCATACATTAGAGATGGGACTCAGGCGGATATGAGTGGAAGAGCACTGCTGGCTTTTTGCATTTTAACATAGGGATAATCAAAGTGCAAGCAGCCTAGAAGCAGTGGCGTGTCTCTTCTATGCAGCTCCCACTGAGCTCTACAATGCCTTGAGCTGTTGACAACACTGGTGGTGTCGTGAGGCACTGTCCCGCTTGCTTTATGCTCAGAGTTCCGTGAAGTGAGGATCGGTGAGTCAGCTTTGAAGGACTGGTGCCTGATAGAATTTTACTTCACAGAAGGGGCCTATACAAAATAAGCCAGCTCCCTGTCTCTTTTTGTGTATACAATATTTACATCCGGTAAATGTTGCCTTCTCTAAAGCAGCACAACCACTGATTAGCAAGCGGGACACAGGATGAACTCACAGGTAATTATGTGAACATGTAGAAGGATACAAATTAAATTCTTCATCCACAAAGAAATATAGGGCCATATTTATACTTTTTGATGCAAAACTGCCCAGATGCAGTTTTGCGTCAAAAATATTACCGCCGGCTAACGCCATTACTGTGCGTCGTGGGGGTGTCAAATTTATACTTTGACGCATGGCGGCGCAAACCACAGGTGTAAGTCATTTGTTTTTACGCACACCGGAGCGTCACGTCGTAAAGAAAAACGATGTTAACGCGGCGTATATAGCAATAGCATCAAAATTCCCCGCAAACACAGCCATTTCAGCAGAGGAGAGCCAAAATGGATCCCAGATGCCTGTACAGACCTCAGGAAGATGACAACAGACCAGGAACCAGCCAGGAGGACCCACACAAGAACCAGGACAGGGAGAAGAAGAAAAGAAAGTGTCGCTTTAGTGCAGAGAAGCAGGAAATCCTGGTAAAAAAGGTGACGGAACACCAGCACCAACTGTTTGTCACCTTAAAGTTGCCAATCAGTAGGAGAGAGGCAATATGGCAAAAAATTGTTGACAAGATTAACAGTGTGGCAGAAGTACGCAGAACAGTCATTGAGTGCAAGAAATGCTGGCATGACTGCAAGCGTAGGACCCAGGAATAGATGGCCAGGAACAGGAAGGCAGCACTGCAGACTGGAGGTGGGAGTCCAGCACACCAGGAGGCCCTGGACCACATGGAGGAGATGGTCGCAGCCGTCATCCCTGAGGAGATCGTCACAGGGATTCAAGGACAGGACAGCGCAGACTACCAGGAGACAACACACATGCAGGGTACGTCGCATGGGGAAATAAAATGCATTAATGTCATCTATAAACGGGGGGTATACCGACTACAAAATGCATGGAAGTCATCATATACATGGAGTGGCATGGGTAAAGGGGTACAGCACGGTGGCATGGCCTGTACAGAGAAAAGCTGGGGCACACCATAACACAACACCAACAATAGTTCCATGGGGGTATGCTGCCATGCCAACGATGTAGCAAAGGTAAAGCCACGCCAGGAGGGAAGAGCACAATGTCAAACTGACATCCTGTCACACATCAGCCACTATACCCCCTACATTAACTAGGGCCCAATTAACAACCTCTAGCCATTCCGACAACTGGAATGTAACAGTGACAACATTTGCCACTACCACTTCTGCTGTGTGTGCAGCTCAAGTAGCCAATGGCAGTAACGTCCCCATGGATCATACACACTTAAATTAGAGGGTGTAGGAAGACAACGTTAACAATCCCTTGAAAAAAGACAAATGTTCCAGTCCTGTCAAATGTGAATGCCCATAGTTGCCGCAAACATCAGCCAATGTCATCAACATTAGGTCACACCCATGCTGCATATGTCAGGGTCCATCCTGTGCCTGGGTCACAATGCAACATCCTAAATGTCATACTGCTCAGACAACAGCATTGAGGAGGAGGAAACATGTAACTGGTCACTGAAATACACCTGCACAGTGAGAGGAGGAAATAGGACACTGCTACGACTATCAGGGCAATCCAATGTACCACACATTCCCCTACATCAGCTGTACACATTACCAATGCTGACATCCATATCGTGCCATAACAATGCTATGCATAGTATACGCTACATTTCAACTACATATAAGTGGATGTGAAAGATCAGAGCATGGGGCAGGTCCAGATTGTGAAGTGTGCTGCTAGTGCCATCAGAGCACCCACAGCCAGTGAAAGGTCTCACCATGAGAATGGATGTAGATGGAGGGTTGAGTTGGACAAGAAGGTGGCAAATCACTATTTGGCCAAAACCAACACCTAGAGGAGATGATGCCGACAAGTCTAATAACTTACCACAATACAGGTGACATGCAGGTGGGGCATAGGCCTGGGAGATTGCCCATCTGAAAGACTGGAGCAATGAACAGGAACCAAGATCACAATGTGAAATCATAACAAGGCAGGCATGTCACATCACTAACTCCACAACACAGACACACTAATTGTACCCTATTTCATTGCAGAGGACGATGGATCTCCTGCGGATATGCCTGTCCAGGACTACCCTGATGACATGGATGATGAGCTGACAGACATCAGCCACCAGACCCTCCAAGATGTCCTAGGAACCCTCCAGACCCCACCTTCAGTCACAAGGAGGAGCACAGGACAAGCAGCCATCACAGAGGATCCATTCTCCACCCCAGTTGTAAGACCTGCCAGCTCAATACAGCTGAGGTCTCAGATGACACATGCACCAGCTTTGAGAGAACTGGAGTTGGAGTACAGCGGGAGCTGACCAAGGAGGTGCGGGTGGGGATGCAAAATATGGCAGGCAGCCTTGAGGGGATGCGTTCGTGCATAATGTCATCTGCAGATCAGGCAGCAGCCATGCAAGCGCTAACATACATCCTGCAAGGATTACAACAAACTGCAAAGGAATTCACCACTGCAGTAAGGGAGTTGCCACAACACCTCGCACCCCAAACCTTCCACTGCATGCACGAATACAATCATGACCCCCCCATGGCTGACCTGGCTGCCTACCATTGTGATGTGGCTGCTATTCTTAAGAACCAGCAGATCCTCCTTGCAGCAGTACTGCCCATAAGACCCCCACAGGTAGCAGCTACCGGGATGTCTGACTCCACATCTTCAAACACTGAGGTGTGTATTGCCCCTTCACAACCACCACCACCAAGGACAGAGGAGGCAACACACACATCAGAAGATGAAGACATGGAACAGATCACCTTCACACGTAAAAGTACCCGGAAGCATTAGTCCCTGCCACATGGCCATCTATTACCAAGGTCCTGCACTTCGTAACATGCCAGTCTTGGCACAACTGTACTCAAGGACTGTTCTGCAAACCACTGTATATCTTGTCAGCCTGCCTTGTGATTGTCTCTCTCTTACTCATTGGCAAATCCTGTCCCTCTGCAATGTCTGGCACATCACCCCAGCATGTCCAATGAATTGTCCTTTAGCACTTGTGTAGAATCACAATGGAAGATGTCACTATAATGGACTCACAATCATGGACAATGTACATATAGCACTACAGCACTTTTCAATAAATAGCACGTACACAAACACTTTGTCTCTGTGTAATGTGACACATCAACCATGCAGTAGACCACTGAATTTTGCCTCCTGTCAAATTACATAGCTTGTCAATACAACTGTCCTGAAATAATGTAGTCTGCTAACTATGCACAGTGGCCTGGATTCTACCATACTCTTCCCTTCCTGAAAGTAATATCTGATGAATCGAGAAACTATACACCATAATGCTGTGCTGGACAGAATAATGTTTCCTCAAGGGATATCTAAGCCATTAAATAGTGCCTGCAAAATGTTGCCTCCATGCAAAACTAACACATATAACATTGCCCAAAAATCTACGCGAACATTCACCAAACTGCATGAATGGAGGTGTCATCCCAATAAATATTCATGCTGAACAGTGTAACAAATTATCTATGTGAGTCATGAACACTATAATACAAGAGTGCTTACTACCACTCACCTTATAAGGGTTTCCTTGAACATCAGACTGCAGTCAGACATAACACAGTGTCCCCAATACCAAATCAGGAAGCACTGTATGTGACATTGAAAACATACTTAGTGGAAAAAACACGTTGGGATCCATAGTAACTGTGATTGGTGGTTGCAATGAATGGTCTAGTCTTTGCAAGGTTGCTTTGGGGTAGCTGCCAATGTTACAGATAATTTGGGATTTGTTTGTAGCATAGGACACAAATTGTAATACAAAAGAAATCATGTACACTCATGCCAAGGCCCTGATCTACAAGCATGTCACACATACTGTAAAGGGTTTACCACATATTTATTAAACTGTAAAAACAGAAAATAAAGATTGGGGAAAAGCCTTACCTACCCTAATCTACCCTAACTACTCATTACCCACAACTGTTCCGAACTAACCTAAGTTAAACTTACTTATCACATTTAACAAGACGTTCTAAACATCAACCCCCCACCCCCTTATGAGTCAGGACACATGGAGGACAACAGATACTAACCTAAACACATACTATTCTATACTAAACAAATATATATTTTGTGTATTTTAGTGGTTTTTTATATATTTTTTATATATTTTTTTAAACCCACAAGAACCCCAACATTGACCAAACACCCACCCACCCACACACTCAAAAAGAAACAGTATAAATAATCAGGACCCTCCCCCCCACCCACTAACACTAACTAAACTAACAGCTTATACTAACCTAACACTAAGCCCCCTAAACCCACAAAGTATAACAATAAGGTAAGAGGAGGGAGGGAATCATGTCCGTCAACATATCTATAGGTTGGCCCTCCAGAGGGTCCACTTGATTGACCACACCCACCGGTTTACATTTCGCACCTCCTGCCGCAGTCGACTTCTTTTACGCATGACACAGTCCAATTTATGCTGCATCTCACCAAAAGCAGCAGGGTCAATAGCTGCAGCTGGGGTGGTCTGGGTGCCAGCTGTGGAAGTGTGGGGCCATGTAGTGTCCACGGGTGTGGGCTGCCCTGCAGGTGGTGCTGTGCTAGGGCCTGGAGCACTTGCTGAGGTGGTTGCCGCTACGGTGCCAGCTGTTGGTGGTGCCACCTGGGTGGTAGTGGCGGTGGTGCTGGTGGTGGTTGTGGTGAGCAAAGAAGGGCCGCCTTGTGGGAATGCCCTCCAGGCTCCGGAGGCCCGTTCGTGCCGGTATCTGCAGGCCATTCATCGGTACCCTGACTCTACCTGAAGTATGTGCTGACACCTCATTGCCCGCCTTTGAAATTCCCGCACCTGGATGGGTGTCATATTTGCAGCTGTGAAGACAAATAGAAAAACAAACTTTAGGAACTGCATTGTGTGAAATGGCACAAGAAGTAAATCAGACAGTACATCTACTGTACTTGTAACAGCTCATTTCATCATACAGATCATTGATTGTACCTGAGGAAGTACATGGCAGGCCAGCCTACAAAGCTTCTATCACACATAGCACATCCAAACCATACAAGATGGGTAACAACTGGCATGTTTTGGCATCATAGTTTTACCAGTTGTCAGCTAACAATCATGCAGCACATCCTCTGCCAATGCCAGGGCTAAAAATGTCATTGTACGGGATGGAAATCTAGGGCCATATGAACTGCAAGTTGTAAATGGACTTGCTAGTATAGTACTCATGTGGGAAAAATGAGTATGTATACTAGGTTCAGACAAAAGATCCACTCATTTTCATGTCTGTGTACCAACCTTGTATCATCAGTCGTGGTACACTATTCACAAACCCATGCCTGTGTTTGAGGGTGGCGGGTGGACTAACAACTAACAATTAAAAACAACATGGACACCCAGGAAGCTTAGGAAAGCTGGACATGTGTTTGGCTCCACACACACACACACCACAAGTAAGGTGTATCTACAAATAGGAGACAGCAAACCCTTGACCAACCCCAGCGCCACACATGTCTGGAAATGCAGACCTTTGTCCGCATCATATACTTCCAGTAAGCCATGACTTACAACAAACACAGAGATGCAAGAACACCCCTGGCCATTTGTTGCATGCACACCTAGGCCATTGCACTCTAGTGCCACATACTTGTAGCACTACATGTGGAGCTACATGCTGCTAGGAAGTTCAACCTACAGTTTAATAAGTACATTAGTGAATTGGGAAGCAGAAGTCTGTGGGTAAGCATTTAGCAGCCCCATTCTGGGAGAATGTGGGTCTGACAGGCTGACTAAATCACCGATTAGGTCCAGTGCGACTCTTGCTGATACAAGTGTTATCCACATGACTCATCCCCAAAGACATCATTTCCAAACACAAATATTAGGTGTAAGATTACATAAGTAAGTAAAGCCACTCAGACATGATGAAACTACATCCAATATAGCATGGCTAACATGTACATACCATGGGTCTCCTGTGAGGTTTACACACATATCTGCATACATGCAGTGGCCCTAACTATCATGTGGCGGTAAACATGCCCCTTCATTAGTGAGCAGACATAATAATGGAGTGTATTTGTCTGATCATGTGTATCCAAGAGAGACATCCAAAGCCACTTTCCTTGAGGAGTGCGTTACCAGTCAAACAGCCATTGTGCCCATGACAAATTTATGACACACAGGTACAATGTACAGAGGGGCAGGGACAGTTGTAAGCCCTCATGTTGTTACAGTTTCTTCATGTGATGTGGCCCAGCTATGATGAGTTGCACCAACCATAGAGATATGAACCCATGTGCATACCTTTGCCCAGACATCCGTCAGCGAAAGGTGGAACAACACACACCAAATACCAGTCTAAGATGTTAGCTGAGGGCATCTTGAACTTGTCCCCTATGTCTCCAAATCCAGATCTGACATGTATCGGAAATGACGAAGGGCCACAATAATCCCTAAGATTTTTAGAATTTCCGTGATCGCTTCCCTTACACACTCACAAGACACACATGAGACATATGTTTGGGCCACATTGCTATCATCAATTGATGTGAAGCCTGCATTCATTTTCAGCCTCATGTAGTGTTTCAAAAGTCAGTCTAGCTGTTGAGTCAACAAATGTTGGTAATGATTTGGAAAATCTATACCTCATAGGCAAATGTGACCTATATCTATACATAATTGGCTCCTGATTTGTGTTGCTGTTTGACACAAAGGCAGCACCAACTTACATTAAGCAAGAGTATTCAGTAAGTTTGCAGACCACTTGCTTCCTAACAGCTAGCAAATGTGGTCCTTAACATAGTACATAGTACATAAATGACCCTGTATGTTTCAAAAGCATTCCACACACTCAACAACATTGCCTGCAGATATTGTACAAATCATCTGATGTCACTACAGAGCATTTAATCATGCACATGTACATGATTTGTACTCACCAACAGGGCCACCAATCACAATGCCCAGGTGGTCCAGCAGATCTTGCTCCCTGGAGATGAGGTCAGCCCAGCGGTGCTTCAGCTGGTGGTCATTCCTTGGAGTCCGATAGATGCATTGCAGGTGATGCAATACCTTTCCCCACCGGAGCCTCCGTGCCTCAGTGTGATACCCCTGTATCACCTGCCCACCTGCCTCAATCATAAGGGGGAGGAAATGGCACACCAGCTATATGAAGCCACCAAGCTCCTCCTCACCCATCTTGCCAAGACGGGGCCTACCCAACATCTAAGCAGAAAAAGGGAAATAGGTGATAAAGGGGAACAAAGGAGAATAGGGGGAAAGTAGAATATGAAAAACTTAAACTAAACAACTAAAACAGCCCAACTATCACCACCCACAACAGACTCCCAAAAACAACAAAGACAATACAATACAACACAGTTGTACACAATAAACACTCAGACAGGATACAAGAACAATATTTTATTCACAAAATGACAAGAAATGGACCACACAGGAGACAAAAGCACAATTTAACCAGACCAAACTCTTAACACAGCCACACAGTTTTTATCGTTAGGCGTCAAAAAATGTTGACGCCTACAGTCTGGGCATCATATTTTTCGAGGCACAGGAGTAGAAATGAGCCCACATCCATATATTTGGAAATAGTCTAACACTTAACCAATTTTCTGAGGTATAGTGTGGAAGAGTTAATGGTGTTTTCAGGGCATTATGCATCGTTTTTCGGGCATAAGCGTCATTTTTTGACACATGTGCGTCAAAATTTCAGTGCATTAAATGGGTTTAGGTCATTTTACCATTTTAATGTTATGTAACATTTGTGACACAACTGAGATAGGCTGATTGCACCCACTTTGGTCTTGACGGTGTATGGGACATGTGAGACATCATACTACTGCGGCCCATGATCCGCTACTTCATTAAGAGTATTTTCACTCTTGGCTGATGCACTAGATGGCCATATGTGTGGCCTACATATATGTATTGCACAAAATGGGCATGTTTGGCGTCAGGAGAGGATAGCAATGGGACGCACAAAAGTACAATACCTCAATGCCCATGGCTCAATGTGTGTGCATTGGCTACTAATGTAGTTGTTGACCCAGTGTGTGTGCATCACAAGATGCATTATTGCACATATGCTTGCATGAATGTGAAGTCAATGTGTCCAACCCTCAGATGCAAGTCAGTGTGGAAATGAGAGAGGACATGTGTTAGTCATACATGTAGCAACATCTGCTGTGTGCACTTCCAAGATTTTGGGTAACGTAGACACTACAAATAACATAGCATGCACCGGATAGATGGCAGATGCTTGTTCATGTCAATGGTCCAAAATTTGCCCATCACATGTCCTGGAAATTTGGATACTGCTTCCTAGGCACTTGTTGGTGAACCCACCGTGAGTCAGGCACATGTACAAACTAAGTGGGTACCATGTTATTGACACGGAAAGCCAAAGGTGAACCACAAATGTAATATGACGCCACAGTTGTGGTCATATGACTGAGCCACAACTCTCCGGTGGCAGTGGTGGACCAGCAGACGAGGCAGCACGTGGCCACGTATTTCCAGTGATCAATTGCACAGAGGTGTCTGGTTCACGTGTGTGGTCCAATGTTGATCCTGAATATTTTTAGGGGTCTATGTTGTCATAGTTACGTCCAGGTCTCATCGTGAGTCAGTGGCGGCTCTTCCTGTATCTACTGAGTATCCTTGGAGATCAATGGAAGTACAACCAGTGAGGACAAGAGAACCTACATGGGGATGGTATCACCCTGTCACTGCAGACGTGTTATGAGACTGTCAACAGGGCAACCTTGGTGTACTGAGTGAGATCATATCTCAGGAGTCATGTTCCGGCAAGTGTCATTACAACATTTGTACACAGGTTGGCCTGTAAAGTTCCCACTGCATCTGGGAACATCATAGCCTCTGTGTTGATTAATCTTGCAGCTATTCAACACGCACAGGCTATCAATATGTTGTGAGCAATCTGAATCAGCGTGAGAACTGTCAGGGTCCTAACATGTGTGGATTTTTCATGCACATTATCAGAGGTTGCTGGTTCTGCTGGAGGCACCATACCCAATTCCTGCATACGGCCCTGGTACACTGTCACACTTTGTCGCTCATGCATACATGAGACCCAGACAAGGGATAGGCCATGATTTGGGTATTTGGAGACAAGTTCACAATTATGGTACAATAAAAAAGCAACTTATGGTATACAATGTATTTGAGTATGCATTGAGGAGGCACCTGACAAAATACCCCCGGAGGAATGTGAGGGTTGGGAAAGCAAGTATGCTACATATGTAGCCACAAGGAACCTTTAGGGTAACACACAGACATGTGCCAGTCAGGCTGACAGGATGCTGGGTCAATCAGGATCCAGCAATTTCACAAGGTACATACTCAGTGGTCTGACTAAGACTGGTCGGATGAAGAACAAGACAGTTGACATGGAAAACTGTGTTTGTCCTGTGTTTTGGAAGGTGACACATAAACCCAAGGGCTGTGTTACACAGCTTATTTGTAATCAACAAAATGGCAGCTTCTATGCTGTTCCAGGCATCTGCACGGGCAGTGCATGTTCAAATGGGTGGTCTGCATGGAGGTGCTCGCAGGTGTGTGCTGCATCAGTTTCTCACAAGTCCTTTAGGTGAGATTTGAGTTCAAATGGCCAACAGTACCTTTCACATGGGAAGCTATCAACAGCTGATAACCGGGCTTAGAAACTACAAGCCAGTGCAGTATTTGACCTGACGTCCATGCAGTCTGATGTACTATGACTATGGCATACCATACGAAAGGGTGAAGCACACTGGATTACTATTGTTAGTCTGTGTGTGTGTAGAGGAGGGAATATCTGGGTACACATATTACCATTCCAGGGACCTTTTAAGAGAGGTGGGGTGAGACCAGGAGCATGGGTGTGTCAGGAGTTAGGGCATGGGCTGACATGTACATGGCATGTCATGTGCGCAATGCTTGTCATAGGTGTGGCACTTTTGCTGTCTATGTTCTGCTTATATGGAACTCTAGTCACAGATAGTCCTTACAAAGATAGGTGCAGTATGACTTACTGCTGTCAAGGGTCTGGTCATACATTCCTGTTACCAATGCTATAGCACATTCACTGCCTCATGTATGCAGCATTTTTTCCCTTACTGACTGATGGTGTCTTAGTTGTGTGCCATATGCTGCGATGAACCATGTTGCCAACATGTATGTGTGAAATAGGTGTGGTCCTCTGCTATTGCCCTACAAAGGTGAAATGTACAGGATATATGTCATTTACAGTGTGTGTGTGTGACTGTTGTATAATACGCATCACAATTGCTTTAGAATTTTCTGTGTCCTGATCGGTGCTCCATGAGGCTACACTCTTTTTCTGATAGTTAGAGATAAAGGTGAGAAAAAATGATTATCCAGACCATGATATGGTGATTATTATCGGGGTTTATTTACATATGTTTCTATAGTGGCGATGGTGAGTTGTTTCAAAAGAAATTGTTCACAATATGTTGGCGCCTACGCAATCCAGCAGCTGTGTTTTGTTGTTCCCCCTCATGTTGCAGGCCAGCATCCTCCTCTTCCTCCTCTTCAGGCATTTGTGGCTCTGGTTCTAATAGGGGAAAGTTCCTTCAAATACAAATTTTGTGCATGATGGCACATGTTAAAATGATCTTACAGACCATTTCTGGTGAATATAGGAGGCTGCCACCAGTGATGTCAAGGCACCTGAATCTCGACTTGAGGATGCCAAAGGTCCTCTCGACTATGGTCCGTGTCCTCCTATGTGCCTCATTGTAGGCACGCTCTGATGCAGTGTTTGGGTTGCCAAATAGTGTCATAATCCATGGCTGGATCCCATACCCCTGATCAGCTGAAAGAGAAAATGATTGGGATCATGTTGACGTAGATTGCCCCATTCATATCACTTTGCATGGCAGTACTTGTCTTGTGTTGTCTGTGGCTCTTTTGTGTTATTGTGTTGATTCCTAGGCTTCTATGATTCACCATCTGCATTGGGTTGTTTCCTTGGCTGAACGAGTGTTTGCCTGCTGACAGGTTGTCAGCTGTATGTTTTGGGATTTGCAGTACAGTGTGCACTCCCTAGCATTGTGACTTGTGATACAGGTGTCCCTGTGTCTACACTGGGGGTGTGATGATAGTTCCATTCACAGATTCAATTTGACAGTGGTTGTAACACTTTAGCATCTATGTACCCTGGACATCCCACACCTTTAGACATGCAATGGATTAATTTAAACATCAATGAGACGCTTACATTTTGCGAGGTGACAATTAGCCAAACCTCTCCATACGTTGTGATCATTCACGTATTGACATTAGACTGTACACTGATTTCAGATGTGTGACACTTTCACTGCAGACCTATCAAACATGGCTAGCGGTGTCACAACCTCAGTGTGTTCCTGTCCACATTTTGCTGTCGTGGTGTATGTGTTGTGTGTCCTAGAGGGTTGCTGTGCTGTGTGTATATAAGTAGGTTTCTGTATTTACCAACAAGTAGTCCATTGCCATATCGTCCATCCTGGAAGTGTTGATTGATGGTACAGTGACGGAAGATGAACGAGTCATGGGCACTCCCAGGATACTTTGCCAAAATATTGGTGATCAATCCTTGGTGATCCACAATGGCCTGCACATTGATGGAGTATGTGTGCTTCCTGTTGCGTTATAGATGTTCAGTTGCAGTAGGTGGCACAAGGCGTACATGTGTCCAGTCAATGTCACCAAGGACGTGTGGGAATCCATTAATGAGGTAAAACCCCTGTTTGCTGGATGAGAAGCACCTCCATGTCTCCCTTTTGCTGCTCTGCTGTTGCTTCTGTGTGTTCTGATTAAATACAGGTGTGTTTGCCCCATTTTAATGCCTGCCCTGACCCAGGCGTTACTTTTTGACGCAAATCGGGCTATGTGTCATTTTCCGACTCCGCCTCCCGGCCGTGCCCGGAAGCATAAATATGACACACAGGCGTTTAAGTCATTTTTTGGACGGGAACGCCTACCTTGCATATGATTAAAGCAAGGTGGTTTCCCGCATCCAGAAAATGCCGCACACAGTGGGATTTTGGCGTCTGCGGGCTCGGGCTTCAAAGTTTAAATATGGGGCAAGGTTTGCGCCAAATGTGCGTCAACATTTTTGACACACATTCGGCGCAGAGAGAGTATAAATATGCCCCATAGTTTTAACTTTCAGCCAATGGACAGACAATACACGTCAGCTAAAGAAGCAGGGAGGGCCTGATTTATTTAGTTCACTTGCATTGCCTTGGGTCATGCAAGTTGACGCAAGTGCTGAAGTGACATTTACAATGTCAGGCAAATTCAGATTTGCATGTCTTTGCATAACGTTTCAGCCACGGAATAACTTTAGGCAGCACCTTTCACTGCCTTGGGTAACCCTGGGTTGAGTAGGCATTATATGGCTGGAGCATGGGTATTACCATGCATCTACCCATGTGTTTCGATGCAAACCAAGATTTAGTAAAGTCAGTCAACCTGGGTTTGTGCCAATATGGTGAGGCAGTACAAGGAGAAATATTGTTATTTTTGCTTGTTATTTCCTTTTTGCATGTGTGCTGCAATCTGTGTGTATATGTATATGCAGTGTTGTCATACATACTGTAATTTCAGATGTCATCACTCATGTTATCAATTCCTCCATTGTACATATCAATAATGTAATATGTGAGGGTATAAGCAGTGAATGGCGAGGGTGCAATATATTCTTACTTCCTCGAGATATAGTTGCTTTAGTTAACTATAACTGGTGAATTTCAGTTTTTAGTCTAAAATGTTATGTTTTACATGGCATTGTCACCTAACTATAATGTCACTTTAAACTTTGTTTTTTCAGTGACTGTCTAGGGCTTTTGAATGTCAGTCACTATCTTCATATAAAAGGCAACTTTACAGGTTTTGTCAAGACATCATTGTAATGTCTGTCAATAAACACTGAAATAAAGCAATTATGTTACAAATAACATGATTTAACAACTGTCAAAATCTTTCATTTACAATCCTCAAGTCACATAATACAGCCATAAGGCCAACCACAAAGAGTTCCTGCATTCCCAAGTTGAAGAGAAAAACATGGAGCTCTGGAAATGCTTAAAAAAGTAGACACATTTTCCTGGGGTTATTTTCTTTGGCCTATGAGAAACATAGAGTTAATTTTTGTAAGTATTTCTGGGGGGCTGTTGTGGTCCCTGCAGGCCCCACAAACACTTAAAACATGTGCTGGTGATTTCCCTGCTCGGATTAATGCACCACCATGCACCAAAATATGTGTAAATTAGCCCACAAAGGACATTATGGGGTGCTCCTTCCTAGAGCAGTGAATAATAAATGAGTGGCTCTGGCCCCTCATTTATTATTCTTTCTCCTTTGTCTTTTTTATTATTTTGTTTGTGAGTGTCCTGGTCCCACCTGGGACACCCGTAGCTTTTCTTTTTGGTAAGGGCCATGAGGAGAGTGCCAGATTCCCCATTTGCCCTGCAAACTCCCCGGCCAGCACTTTTTGTGGGTGCTTGCAGAAGCTAGCCACTTTGTTTTTGGTAGGTGGCCCTGTGCCCACCTGGGGTATCCACAATTCCTAAATAAGTTAGGCCCAGATTAGAGGCCCAGAGCACCTTTGGGTATTGCCAGCTCACATGGCAGCATCCAGCCACTTTTTGTTTTTGTTAGCGCTCTGTTTCCGACCTCAGACACTCACATCTTTAAAGTAGGTTGAGAGACAAGGGGAAGCCCAAAGGTCCAGGCGGCCCCTACCAACTCCCTGGCCAACACCCATCCCATTGTGCTGGGAGGAGGGCAATGCATTTTGTTTTTGTGAATGCCTTCGTGTCCACGTCTTTAAAAGAAGTTAGTAGTTAAGAGAGACCTCTAAAAACCCGATCTGCCCCTGCAGGCTGTCCGGCCTGCACCCATCCTGGGTGCTGATGGGAGCCAGTAACAGCTATGCCCCTGCCCTTTAGGACCACCTTTGTACTCTGCTCCCACAGCAGGAGCAAACATTCTTCCCTGCTGGTGGAGTCAGGCAGAGAACAAAAAAGATTTTTGCTCACTTCCTGCGGGAAGGATTTAGCCCCAGTGGATGGGGTCTCTAGGACTGTACTTCGGCACACTTGCTCCCCATAATAATTAAGATCGGCCCCCGGAATGGGATACCTGGGGCTTAAAAATAGCTGCACAACCCCTTCCCTAGAAAAATATTGAACCACCCTCCAGGGCTCCAGCCCACCCTGGGCTTTTTTTCTTTAAAAAATTGCCAGCAGTGGGCTTTTTTATTTTTGTAAATTTACTGCAGATCCACATATCATCAGAAAATTTGCTGCAACATTTTTTTCAAAATTACGTTTTTGCCCCTATCTACTCTGCCCCACTACATGTTTCTTTAACTTTTTAGCAGGACAGTGGACTGAGTCCCTGAATCTTAAAATGGCTGCCGCTATATCTTTGTTGATGTGATGGCAGTCACTCATATCTTATCTTGAGATCTATCAGCTCTTCTGATTCTCTGAGGCATGATATAATTCTGAACCTTGATTTCTTTATGGACCAAGATCTAGCTTTCTGCCAAGTTGCGTTTAGTTCTAACTAGCAGTTTCTGTGGTATTATTGTTCAATTTCCCTATTGAAAATTGCATGGGAAAAACCCATTCTGGGACTTTCTTTTTTCTTGGCCGCCGCTTATAGGCAGATCTAAAATACTTTTCCTATGGAAACGTGGTCCTAACTACAACTACCTCATGCCCTAAGGTAACTATAACTGGAGCCGCCTCCATGCACAGATTTTTTTCAATAATTTAACTGTGGTTTCATTTATATTTTTAATAATGTTATAGAAATTGTCATGAGTGCTGTAATACCTGGGGTAATTAGCAGTGCAAGGTGAAGGTGGGAGTTATAGTTACCTTAGAGCGTGAGTTAGAGTTACTTGAAATACCTCTAACTATAACTGCTGAGCTTCTATGGTTTTGTACAAGTAAATTCAGAACCTACCTATAATGTCTCTGTAACCTTTGTTTTTTATTCAGAGAATTTCTATTGTCTTTTTCAATTCTGTTTCCTCACTATAACGTCCATGTAACCTTTGTTTTTTCAGTTAAATTCTAAGCTTTTTTAAAACATAAAATAATTGTAATTATTATATGTCAATTCAACCACAGTTACGCATGGCCTTTAGCCACGTGCAGCGGAGTTTGACCGCAGGGCCTGCATCCAACCCCTATAACCACTCAACCCTATGCAGGGCCCCTTTGAACTACCCCCCTCCCCAGAGCCGACTTTGGTCCTGTGGACCAAATTCCCCGGGGCTCAGCCTTCTTACAATAGGTGTGGGGGCCCACCCAGGGCCGATTTCAGCCTCAGGGACCCCATCCCCCAGCCATAAATAAAATGGAGGAGAGAGCATCGCAGCCATTTCCCCGTGCTGATTTTGTCCCCAGCAACCCCATGCCCTGGTGCCCAAATACACATAAATAGAAAAGGGGGGCAATGTGGCCCCCATCCCTGGGCTGATTTCAGCCCCAGGGACCCCATAGTCAGTGATTTTAGCTAAATACATGTGGCTGTGGAAGCCTACTGTTAGCATTTAAAATACAGCTTTTCGTCTAAGGCCTACACGTTTATTCCGCAATTTATTTGCATTAATTTTTATTTAGTTAAAACATTCCCACAAAGTAATTTATTTTAACATATGTGCTACACAAAAGTGTTCTTTTTTGTTTAATACTTAATAATAATAGCTTCATGTATAACAACAACATGGGTTGTGTATATATAGATCATGTTATGAATGGGGTCTCTACTTGGCAGTGGTGTGTAACCTGTCCAAGTAGGGACACTCACTCTACTCAGTGAAAGGGACTCATACACCTAAGATAATCCCTGCTCACCCCCTTGTTAGCTTGGCTCAAACAGTCAGGCTTATTTCAGAGGCAATGTGTAAAGTAGTTGTACCTAGACACATGGTAACACAGTAAAAACACTACAAAAGAACTCCACACCAGATTAGAAAAAATTGTTAAATGCTAACACTAACAGTAGACTTCCACAGCCACATGTATTTGGCTAAAATCTCTGACTAATTCTTTTTTCTCTCCTTTATCTTGACTTAAGTCAGAAAAATAGCCTATATTTATCTAAATAAAACAAGACTAAAACGAAAAAAATCCAACATGCACAAGTCAAGGTATCACTTTTGAAAAGCGTAAGCATTTCCCAATCCATAGGGTCACAATTCCCAGGCCTCCAGGAGGCAGTCTCTGGTATCTGTATCACCTGTCACCGCTTAGCACTGTAAAGTGCGCCACACCACCACACAGCACGGGATCAGGAACAAGGCTCACATGTGTTGGACTACACCTCCCACAATTTCCAGGGCCCAAAGAGGTGGTTGCTGGTCCTTGCATCACCTGGCAGTGCTTGGCATTATAAAGTGCACTACATCACCCCATGGCGTGCAATCACCAATGAGGCTCCTGTGTGCTGGACTACACCTCCTACCCTTCCTAGAGTCCTAGGAGATGGTATCTGGTATTTGCATCACCTGGCATTAGTAGGCACGATATAGCAAGCTACAAAGCGTGCTGCATCACCCCGCAGCGTGGTACACGCAGGGGATGGGCACAGGTAAGTCTGGGCCAAGGGCAGGCCCGCCCAGCACCCATCAGTGACAGGAAGAGGCAGGGCAGGGTCACCCCCTTGGCCCTGTCATTTGTGTCATTGTGCTGGACAAGAGCAAAAGGATCTGAGTGTTGTTTTATATTTAAAGGAGTGATGGTCAATTTTTGCACGCTAGGTGAGATGTTATCTGTCTAAATTCCTGCAGACTTATCTGATTTTGAATGTTGTGGGCCGCTGGATATCAAGACCAAGAAGGTATAGCTAACATGGGCTCTCTAGTTCATCCTAGTCTTAATTTTGGATTGTTTTGTGCCTTTCAGTGATGGATGTGTGACAGTATTCAAAGTAAAAAGATCATGGGACTGCTTCTGCTAGTTGACTTGCGGGTATTTTTGCACTAGGCCCCTCTGTTTTTTTTTGCAAATAATCATGTGATATAATGCCAGAACTACCTGTTAGCTCCAAGGGGGCCATCACAGTCCTGTTTTGGATGGTCGATTAAGACGTGTGTCTGGTACCATTCTGTAATATAAACAGGTGCTCCAACCTGTGGGGTGTTTTAGAGATTCTTTTGGGGTTAGGTCAATTGTCATAGTTGCTAATAGCTTTCATTGAACTGTTTTCAATTGCTCTCTAACATGGTTAAACAAAAGGCCTTGGAGACACCTCTGGGGGTTGAAGTAGTGAGAAAAGTACCTAGGCACTAAGCAGAGGATTGCACTTCAAGTGAAATAGATGACCTGTTAGAAGAGGTGGAGGGCCTACTTGCCCTGAGGGAATCAGGAGCACAATCCAGGAAGGCAGGAAGGAGGCCTCTGCAAAAGGGCATTCATTAGTATCTTAGCAAATCAAACTTAACTTGTAGCAATGGAGTTGGCACGAAGGATGAATGTATTAGTGTGCTCCTTTCAAGGAACTCTGTGCCCCTTCTGTCCTTCTGAAGGACTCTTCTTTAGAGCAAACACATACAAACATCACCACCATAGTTAGTATTGAATGCTCAAATCATTATGCAGCTTTAAAATCCATTGAATTCAATGACACTGCAGGTAATGACTTGGTGTCTGACCAATCATCAGCTGAGCATTCTAAAGTGCCCACAGAAAAGGGGGGAGGGAAAATAGCAACACAATTACTCCTTTTGAAGGGGGAGATTTCTAGTCTGTGTGAGTGTATGGGCAAGTTGTCCAAAGACTTAAATGAGAAACTGGTTAAACTATCAGTTCTGTTTGTAATTATTAGTAACACTATTGTGGAAAAAAGAGCAAACCACCAGGACTATGTAATATTAGAGACACCAGAGACAGCCCCCAAAGTTTAACTTTAGGAGTGGGTAACATGGCTGACCCGCCTAAGGGGGTCACCATGGATCTGACTTAGGTACACCCAAAAAACATCTTATAGGGGTACTGATTGAAGGAAGACACATAGCTAATCAGAATTGAACATCAACTAAACACATAGCACCCACACACAGAATTCAGAATCTGCATAGGATTTTAAATAGCACTGAACCCAAAGAGGACCTAAGTAGTTCCTATGATATTTATATGACAAATGCTCCTAAAATACCACAAGGAGGCAGATAAACCCAGAACTCCTGTATCACCAAGGCGATCCACTTGTTACAACATACAAGATTGTGCAGATCTATATTAAGGGATGACATCATGCTTGCCACTCGCTGTAGTGATAATGATCTGCAATTTGACTACATAGGGCTAAAGCTTAAGAACCATAATATGGTGAAAGGTTTAATTGCAATGGAGTTGAGGTTTAGACCTGACATAAAGTTGTAAATTAAACTCAAGCTCAGTGCCCTAAAATATTCAACAGTGTCTTCGGAGGCAAGGATCTCCCAACCTCTAGCACTCCAACAATGCTCCTCTTATCCAGTTGAGTGTTCCAACTTGTCTGAGATCGACTGACTACAGGGGAGTATGGAGGTCTGACAACTACCATAACACTGACACAGGAAGGTTCTGTTACTTTACATGGATTGGCACACGATTCCGTTGCTAGACAAACCTAGGGGGAACGCAGGGTAATCACATGCATGATAGGCAGAATCTGCTTGAACCTGGAGGCCGGTTTTGCTCCCTAAATTGGTTGAGTGAAGAAAGGGAAGCAGGAGAAAAGTGTCTCCGACTACTATCTTGGAAATTGGTAGGTATCAGAGCAAACCTGTCAGACCTTGAGGGGAGGGAGTTTATTGACCAACACCATATCATTCTTTTACAGGAGACCTTAGCAGTAGCACCGGTATTTAGAAGTGGCTTTATTAACGCAGCACTGTCTACTTCGGGAAGAACCTTTGGCTAAGGTTGGCTCTTTTCTCTATGACAGATCAGTTCCCCCAAACATCCAATCTCCGATAGTGGTCTATCTCTCAGATCTGCTGAATCATTTACACAGCAATGTTTTAAAACTCATTGCAGGAGATTGTAAAATGAGACTCATGGAGGAACATATGAACTTAGATTATTTATTGCAATCTTGAGACATATCAACTAAATCAGGGGTTCCAGAGCATGCTTTTACAAAACAAATAGTATTGACAGCACAGCTGGGAGACTTGGGTGGTCATTGCAACCCTGGCGGACGGTGCTAAAGCGGCGGTAAGACCGGCAACAGGCCGGCGGTAAACATTTTGGAATTTCGACCGTGGCGGAAACCGCCAACAAAGACAGCCACTTTAATACTCCGACTGCCACGGCGGTACAAACAAACAGCAAGGCAGTCACCGCCAACAGACAGGCGGGAGACAATGTACCGCCCACACTATTATGACAGGCCAATCCGCCACCTTTTCCGGGGCGGATTCAATGCTGATAAAAACATGGTGGAAACAGGCATTTCGAAGTGAAAACGCTCACCTCCACACACTCCACGAGGAACGATGAAACCATAGAGCCGGAACTCCATATTCTTCCTGCACTAGTCTTCCTGCTCCTGTACCAGGAGCACCAACGCCGGCGGCGAAGACCACGATGAGTACTGCACCTACGACACAGGGGAGGGGGGAGGCAAAAAACAGGGACACACACACGCAACACCTCCACCCCCACCCCCACCCACTACAACACACACACCAATGCATATCTAAACATTACAGTTACATCCTCCAACCCCCCAGGAATAATGCAAAGAAAAAAGGAAATGAGTGTAACCATTGTAATATATAAAAAATCAGTATGCAAAAATATACATATATACACTACTAACAAAATATACACCACGAATAGTAGTCCAGGTATAGCACCATTCATAGTCCGTGGACCACTTGGCCCAAAATGCATGGGCGAGTCCCACACAAGATACCGGAACATGACGGAGAGAACACTGCAGGGGAATCAGATAGGAATACAACAGGCACCTCAGGGAGAAGGGAAGGGGGGGCACCTCAGCCGGATGAGTGTACGACGCCAGATCCACGAGGGGCCTCCATGCCCATTGATGTATCCTGGGGAGTGCAAAGCCACAGTCTCTCAAGTCTCTACAGTGGGTGGTTTGCCCACGGTTGCATCCTGGGGAGTGCAAAGCCACAATCTCTCAAGTCTCTCAAGTGGGTGGTTTGCCCACTGTTCAATCCTGGGGAGTGCAAAGCCACAGTCTCTCAAGTCTCTACAGTGGGTGGATTGCCCACTGTTCAATCCTGGGGAGTGCAAAGCCACAGTCTCTCAAGTCTCTACAGTGGGTGGTTTGCCCACTGATCAATCCTGGGGAGTGCAAAGCCACAGTCTCTCAAGTCTCTCAAGTGGGTGGGTTGCCTACTGTTCAATCCTGGGGAGTGCAAAGCCACAGTCTCTCAAGTCTCTACAGTGGGTGGGGTGCCCACTGCTGCATCCAGGGGAGTGCAAAGCCACAGTCTCTCAAGTCTCTACAGTGGGTGGTTTGCCCACTGCTTTATCCTGGGGAGTGTAAAGCCACAATCTCTCAAGTCTCTCAAGTGGGTAGTTTGCCCACTGTTCAATCCTGGGGAGTGCAAAACCACAGTCTCTCAAGTCTCTACAGTGGTTGGGTTGCCCACTGCTGCATCCTGGGGAGTGCAAAGCCACAGTCTCTCAAGTCTCTACAGTGGGTGGGTTTCCCACTGTTCAATCCTGGGGAGTGCAAAGCCACAGTCTCTCAAGTGGATAACAGTCTCCACTTGTTCTGGAGGGGGCTTTGTGCCCAGAGTGCTTCATCCTGTGCAGGACAGACGGAGTGGATGCCTTTTTCCACTGGTTCTGGAGGGGGCTTTGTGCCCAGAGTGCTTCATCCTGCCAAGGACAGAGGTAGTGGATGCCTTTCTCCACTGGTTCTGGAGGGGGCTTTGTGCCCAGAGTGCTTCATCCTGTGCAGGACAGACGGAGTGGATGCCTTTCTCCACTGGTTCTGGAGGGGCTTTGTGCCCAGAGTGCTTCATCCTGTGCAGGACAGATGGAGTGGATTCCTTTCTCCACTGGTTCTGGAGGGGGCTTTGTGCCCAGAATGCTTCATTCTGCCAAGGACTGAGGTAGTGGATGCATGTCTCCACTGGTTCTGGAGGGGGCTTTGTGCCCAGAGTGCTTCATCCTGTGCAGAACAGACAGAGTGGATGCCTTTCTCCACTGGCTCTGGAGGGGGCTTTGTGCCCAGAGTGCTTCATCCTGTGCAGGACAGATGGAGTGGATGCCTTTCTCCACTGGTTCTGGAGGGGGCTTTGTGCCCAGAGTGCTTCATCCTGCCAAGGAAAGAGGTAGTGGATGCCTTTCTCCACTGGTTCTGGAGCGGGCTTTGTGCCCAGAGTGCTTCATCCTGTGCAGGACAGACGGAGTGGATGCCTTTCTGCACTGGTTCTGGAGGGGGCTTTGTGCCCAGAGTGCTTCATCCTGCCAAGGACAGAGGTAGTGGATGCCTTTCTCCACTGGTTCAGGAGGGGGCTTTGTGCCCAGAGTGCTTCATCCTGTCAAGGACTGAGGTAGTGGATGCATGTCTCCACTGGTTCTGGAGGGCGACTGGTGCCCAGAGTGCATCACTCACCCCGTGACGGTCCCTGTTGCGTCAGTGCCCCTGCCTCTCATGGGCTAGCGGTGCTTGATTTGGCGGTCCTTGCCCTGTTCAGCGGTGCTTGACTTGGCGGTCCTTGCCCTGTTCAGCGGTGCTTGCCCTGTTCAGCGGTGCTTGACGTGGCGGTGCTTGCCCTGTTCAGCGGTGCTTGACTTGGTGTTCCTTGCCCTGTTCAGCGGTGCTTGCCATGTTCAGCGGTGCTTGACTTGGCGGTGCTTGCCCTGCTCAGCGGTGCTTGCCCTGTTCAGCAGTGCTTGACTTGGCAGTCCTTGCCCTGTTCAGCGGTGCTTGACTTGGCGGTCCTTGCCCTGTTCAGCGGTGCTTGCCCTGTTCAGCGGTGCTTGACTTGGCGGTCCTTGCCCTGTTCAGCAGTGCTTGCCATGTTCAGAGATGCTTGACTTGGCGGTGCTTGCCCTGTTCAGCGGTGCTTTCCCTGTTCAGCGGTGCTTGACTTGGCGGTCCTTGCCCTGTTCAGTGGTGCTTGACTTGGCGGTCCTTGCCCTGTTCAGCGGTGCTTGCTATGCTCAGCGGTGCTTGCCATGTTCAGCGGTGCTTGACTTGACGGTGCTTGCCCTGTTCAGCGGTGCTTGCCCAATTCAGCGGTGCTTGACTTGGCGGTCCTTGCCCTGTTCAGTGGTGCTTGCCATGTTCAGCGGTGCTTGACTTGGCGGTCCTTGCCCTTTTCAGCGGTGCTTGCCATGTTCAGCGGTGCTTGACTTGGCGGTCCTTGCCCTGTTCAGCGGTGCTTGAATTGGTAGTCCTTCATTGCCCAGCTGGGCTGTGGCTGGCGGTCCTTCATTGCCAAGCTGGGCTGTGGCTGGCGGGGTCCTCTTGGGCAGCTGGGCCCTCCTGGGCAGCTGGGCTGTGGCTGGCGGGGTCCTCCTGGGCAACTGGGCTGTGGCTGGCTGGCAGGGCCCTCCTGGGCAGCTGGGCTCTGGCTGGCGGGGCCCTCCTGGGCAGCTGGGCTGTGGCTGGCAGTGGCCTCCTGGCCAGCGGTCTTCTCCGCCGTGCTGGTCCACCCAGACTTAGCAGGTTTCTTCTGCCCCTTCCCCACCTTGGGAGGAGTCACAGCTGAGTCCACACTCCCCCCGGGACCCCTCTGAGTGGCTTGGGTGGCTGGAGTCTTCCCCCTCTCCCGCCAGGCACTGCCCAACTTCTGGTGCTTCACAGGGGGGTGGGGGGGCTGGCTGTGCTCTGGCTCCGTGATACACTGGCTGGCCTGTTGGCTGGTGCACTCCACATACCTGTGACAACAGGCACCACTGGTCCCGGTGATTTAGGGGCATATTTATACTCTGTTTGCACCGGAATTGCGTTGTTTTTTTTGACGCAATTCCGATGCAAAACTAACTCCATATTTATACTTTGGCGTTAGACGCGTCTAGCGCCAAAGTCCATGGAGTTAGCGTCATTTTTTAGCGTTGACACCTACTTTGCGTTAATTATATGCAAGGTAGGCGTTCCCGTCAAAAAAATCAACTCCGAGGCATGTGCGTCGGATTTATACTCCCGGGCAAAATTCACGCCCGGGAGTGGGCGGGTCAAAAAAAATGACGTTAAGGGACCTGTGGGCTCAGAAAGGAGCCCAGAGGTGCCCTCCCATGCCCCCAGGGACCACCCCTGTCACCCTTGCCCATCCCAGGAGGACACCCAAGGCTGGAGGGACCCATCCCAGGGACATTAAGGTAAGTTCAGGTAAGTGTTTTTTTTAATTTTATTTTGTGGCATACGGGGCGTGATTTGGGCCCCCCTATATGCCACTATGCCCAATGGCCATGCCCAGGGGACAGAAGTCCCCTGGGCATGGCCATTGGGCAAGGGGGCATGACTCCTGTCTTTGCTAAGACAGGAGTCATTTCTATGGGGGTTGGGAGTGAGAAAAAAATGGCGCAAATCGGGTTGAGGTGAAAAAATTGCCTCAACCTGACTTGCCCCATTTCTTGACGCCCAAGCCCCATATCCCCCTACGCCGACGCTGCCTGGTGTACGTCATTTTTTTTAACGCACACCAGACGGCGCCGGCGGCTAACGCCGGCTAACGTCATTCAATAAATACGGCGCCCGCATGGTGCTTCAGAATGGCGTTAGCCGGCGCTAATTTTTTTGACGCAAAACTGCGTTAGCGCAGTTTTGCGTCACAAAGTATAAATATGGGCCTTAGTGTCTGAGGTACTAGTACGTGACCTATGAGTTGGACGGGGGTGGTGTGAAACAGGTTAAGGGTGGACATGAAAAGTTTTTGGAGACACTGGGACGGGTAGCTGGAGGGGGTTTGGGAGTGGAGGAAGAGGTGGTGGTTGTAGGAGGTATAACTTTTGTGGATTTGGGTGCAGGTGTATGCGCTGGAGGCTGTCGTAAGGTGGATGGCTGTTGGGTGGGTGTGTGCCTGCATTTGTGTACCTTGGGAGGGGGCGTCACAGACACACTGGGAGAGGACACAGAGGACGTGTGAATGGTAGTTGGGTGGTGAGTGCACATGAGCCGGGTGTGGTGGTGGGTGTGCTGGAGAGGGACATAGTGGCTGTAGTGCATGCAGGTGTGAGTGTAGACGAGACTGAGAGGGAGGAGGGAGATGACGAGGAGGGGGACACAGTGGAGGCAGTGGATGTTGGTGTGTCTGTATGTGTGTGATGCTTGTGTGAGTGCCTGTGGGATGTGTGGTGCTTATGTTTGCCTGAGCTTCCCTTGTGTGTTGAGGTGTGTGCAGGCTGGTCTGATGGTGTGCTTGGATAGGCAGAGGTACAGGGGATTGGGTCTTGGTGGCAGAAGTTGGAGGGGGGAGGCTAGACACGGGGACAATGGCTGCCATCAGTGCTGAGGCCAGAGTTTGAACGGTTCGATGAAGGGCAGCCTGACCAGAATGAATGCCCTCCAGGAATGCATTTGTGTGTTGCAACTCCCTTTCTACACCCTGGATGGGATTCAAAATGGTAGGCTGCCCAACAGTGAGGGACCTGAGGAGGTCAATGGCCTCCTCACTGAGGGCAGCAGAGGTGACAGGGGCAGGGGCTGAGGTGCCTGGGGCGAAGGTGATGCCCACCCTCCTGGGTGAGTGGGCACGGGCGAAGGCTGAGGGGCTGCTGGGAGGGCGGTGCTGGTAGGGTGGCTTCGGCTGTACCTGTTGAAGTGGGGGGCACAGATGTTGCTGCCAACACAAGGGAGCTCCCATCGGAGGACGAGTCCGTGTCGCTGGTTGCAGATCCTGTGACCGCCGTGGTGCTCCCCTCACCCTCCATCCCACTGGTGTATTCAGAGTCCGTAGTGTGGGCCTCCATGCCCATGTGGGATGCAGCTCCCTCATGCTCCGGTGCCACTGCACCTCCGCCTGATAATGCTAATGCACACAAGAACAGGGAGACCGCAAAAAAAGGAGGGGGAGCATAAGAAAGACAGGTTGAGTGCATGGCTTACCGCTACAGTTGGCGGACAAGACAGACACAGCAGCCCCCTGCACTACGTCGCGCTGTTGGGCTCTACAGTGCAATTCCTGGGAAATGGCCTACAAGGCTATGTATGACATATGCACACATAGATGACACAGGTGCATGAATAGCTGTAGTTGGCACTCTACAGAGGTGGGGTGGGGGGCCACAGGGCCATGCCTTACAAAGGGGCCTAGCCTACGGAACTCGCCCTGGCCTAGGGAAACCCACAGACCTCCTCCCCCACCCAGACCCCTCCACTGCGCGCAAAGTCAGCAGAATGAGAGTGTACTCACCCCCTTGTGTCTGCTGTGATGCCCTCAAGCGCCCATCCAACTCAGGGTAGGCCACTGCCAGGATCTGGAACATCAGGGGGGTCATGGTTCGACGGGCACCCCTCCCACGTTGGGAAGCCATCCCCAGCTGAGCCTCCGCCGTATTCTTGCTCCAGCTGCGAATGTCCTCCCATCTCTTCCGGCACTGGGTGCTCCGTCTGTGGTGAACCCCAGGGTCCGGACGTCCTTGGCGATGGCATGCCAAATATCCTTCTTCTGGTGGGCGCTGACCTACATGAAATGTACAGGGGAAGAAGAGAAGTCATTACCAACTGCACTGTCAAAGTGAGTGGCCCCCATCCCTACCCTTGCCATGTGGCACATGCCCCCACTATCTTTCATGCACGCAGAACTCTGCCCCCTTCCCTCTTACAACAAGCCCTCTCCACACAGGCATAGCCCATACAACATGCTCCCTGTGTACTTACCTGTTGGTCTGGAGGACCGTAGAGTAGCGTGTACTGGGGGAGGACCCCATCCACGAGTTTCTCCAACTCCTCCGATGTGAAGGCAGGGGCCCTTTCCCCAGACGCACGAGCCATTGTCTCTTCCAGACCGAGGTCACAGCAGCACTTGCAGTGTAGGTCCTCTCCTGTCGAAGATCACACGTCTGCGGCAGTCACGTCCGCGGTGGTGCGTACCATCACCGCCAGCGTACATCGTCACTGGCTCCTGGGACCCATAGGGTCCAATGTTAACCAATGCAGCATTGCGCGGCGGTCTTCGACCGCCTACCGCGACGGTGTACAACGCCAGCGCAATTACCTCACATCCCATTGACCCGCTTTAAAGGTCAGACAGCCGCCATTTCAGGGGCCCACATGGCCTAATTACCAACTGCGTCACACATACCTAGGCCTACTCTGAACACACATACAGGCCAGATTTTGTGTTTGAATCGTGTTCTGTGTAGACTGTGGGTACATACCTCTGAGCTGTTTGACTCTGTGCTCGCTGTTGTCCTTCAGAGGCACCGTCCGCTGGGACATGTGAGGAGATGGTGGAATCCTCTGGTGTACCGACCGCTGGTGGACCTGTCGACAATGGAGGAAAGAAATGTGATCATCACCTACAGGTTTGACAGTGCCACAATCCAGGAACTGTGTACCCAGTTGGAGCCAGACCTGATGTCAGCAATCCGCCATCCCACAGGAATCCCCCCTCAAGTGCAGGTGCTATCAGTGCTCCATTTCCTTGCAAGTGGATCTTTTCAAACAACTGTGGCCATGGCATCAGGGATGTCCCAGCCTATGTTTTCCAACGTGTTGTCCAGAGTGTTGTCTGCCCTGCTGAAACACATGCGGAGCTACATCATTTTCCCTCAAGTGGAGGACTTTCCTACAGTGAAAGGTGACTTCTATGCCCTTGGACATATCCCCAACATCATAGGTGCCACTGATGGGACTCATGTGGCTTTTGTACCCCCCCACAGGAGTGAACAGATGTACAGGAACCGGAAGAGTTATCATTCCATGAATGTACAGATGGTATGTTTGGCAGACCAGTACATCTCCCATGTTAATGCCATGTTCCCTGGCTCAGTGCATGACGCCTACATCCTGCGGAATAGCAGCATCCCTTATGTGATGGGTCAACTACAGAGGCACCGGGTGTGGCTGTTAGGTGACTCTGGTTACCCCAACCTGTCATGGCTACTGACCCCAGTGAGGAATCCCAGGACCAGGGCAGAGGAACTCTACAATGAGGCCCATGGGCGGACTAGGAGGGTGATCGAACGCACCTTCGGCCTCCTGAAGGCCAGGTTTAGGTGCCTCCATATGACAGGAGGATCCCTATTCTACTCACCAAAGAAGGTGTGCCAGATCATCGTGGCCTGCTGTATGCTTCATAACTTGGCTTTGCGACGACAGGTGCCTTTTCTGCAGGAGGATGGTCCAGATGGTGGTGTTGTGGCAGCTGTGGAGCCTGTGGACAGTGATGAGGAGGAAGCAGAGGAAGAAGACATTGACAACAGGGACTCAGTCATCCAGCAATATTTCCAGTGAAACACAGGTGAGAATACATTCCTGCCTACTACAAGTACTTTTACACTTCTACCTCTATCCTGTCTGTCGATTTCACCCAGTGTATGGTCACTGAGTTGTCACTTTCCCTTATGGTTTCGCAGGTGTGGGTCCCAACGTGTGTCATCTGCTTAGATTCCTCATGGACTAGAGCTGTGTGACATAGGTATATTGACATTACTATTCCCTGGACATTTTGTCACTGTAATTGCAAATACACTATTTCAAAATCACAGACATACTCCAGATCTTGTGGTGCTTTAGGTGTGTTTATTTACATACAAAATATTGGAGGGTGAAGTTAAATGGTGAGGTGTGATGGCGGAGGAGTGTCCATGGCAGAGTCCAGTCTATTCTTCTCATAGGTGCATTGCCCATATGGGCATGAGAAGTGGAGCTGGGTCAGTTCCAATATGGACAAGGTGACAAAGTGGGACAGTGGGTTGACAATCAGGGTGGTCTCATTTCTTGGTGGGGGTCTTGGCATCGTGCTCTGTCTTGTTCCTGGATCTCAGGGACCGCTTGCGGGGTGGTTCTCCATCTGCAGGGGGTGGGGTGCTGGTGTGGTGGTCCTGTGGTGGTGCCTCCTGTCCACTAGCGCCGGCGGAGGTGGTGGGCAGTTCATCGTCCATGCTAGTGTCAGGGGCCCCTTGGAGTGCCACAGTGTCCCTCCTGGTGTTGAGTATTTCCTTCAGCACCCCTACGATGGTGCCCAGGGCAGAGCTGATGGTTCTGAGTTCCTCCCTGAACCCCAAATACTTTTCCTCCTGCATGCGCTGGGTCTCCTGAAACTTGGCCAGGACCGTTGCCATCGTCTCTTGGGAGTGGTGGTATGCTCCCATGATGGAGGAGAGGGCCTCGTGGAGAGTGGGTTCCCTTGGCCTGTCCGCCCTCTGTCGCACAGCAGCCCTCACAGTTCCCCTGTGTTTCTTGGGCCTCCGTCCCCTGGACCGTGTGCCCACTACCACAGCCCCCATGTCCCTGTTGTTGTTGGGGTGGTGGGCTATCCTTGGTTCCCTGTAGTGGTGGACACACAGCTGATTGACGTGTCCTGGGGACGGAGGGATGGGTCCACTGGGTGGGTGCTGTGCTGGTGTTACCAGAGGGGGGAAGATCCGCTGGACCGCCAGGTGGTGTCTGGAGACCACGGAACGCACCTTCCCCCGTAGGTCGCTCCACCTCTTCCTTATGTCGTCCCGATTTCTTGGGTGTTGTCCAACTGCGTTAAACCTGTCGACTATTCTTCGCCATAGCTCCATCTTCCTTGCAATTGAGGTGTGCTGCACCTGTGCTCCAAATAGCTGTGGCTCTACCCGGACGATTTCCTCCACCATGACCCTGAGCTCCTCCTCCGAGAACCTGGGTGTCTTTGCCGTGCCATGGGGTGTTGTGGGTGATGTGTGGGGTGGTGTGTGTGGTGATAAGTGTGCTGATATGTAGTGGGGTGTTGTGTGAGGTGCGTGGAAGTTGTGTGGGTGATGGTGTTGAGTGCCTGTGGCTGCTAGTTTGTGGATGGTTGTGTCTCTCTCTAGCCTTCTCTCTGTAATAGTTGTCGTAGGGGTTTGTGGGTGATGTGTGTGTATGTTTTATATTGTAATGGGTATGTGGGAGTGGTGTGTGTATGTGTCTCAGGTGTGTGTATTTCGAATTGTCCAATGTGGCTGCGTTTTGTAAAAGTGTGTGTATTTTGAGCGCGTGGTTTCGTGTGTTGTGATAGTGTGGGCGTACTTCTGTTGGCGTGACAGTGGAGGTTTTGTTTTCGCCAGTTTATCACTGACCTTTCGTGTGGCGGACTTGTGTGGGTGTCTGAATTTTGTCGGATTTCGAGATGTGGGTCATAATAGCTGTGGCAGAATTCCGCGGCCGCGGCTGTGTGTTGGCGGTCTTCTGCACGGCGGTAAGCGGCTTTTACCACCAATGTTGTAATGACCCCCTTAATCTTCAAACACCGCCTAAGAATTGTCAATGGCAACACTAATTCAGATTACCCTCCTTGTCCTTTATAGGAGGCCGTAACACAAGTCACATTGACTACATACTGTTGGACAAGGTATTATGGCACTCACTAGTTGACATGGTTGTTGTTTCAAGACCAGATAGTGATCAATAGTTTGTGCCAAATTCACAATATCTACCTTAACAAGTATAAATCTGTCACCTCTTATTTCAAATTACCATGTTGAGACATTTAATAATAGGAGAAATGTTAATTGGGCAGAAGTATCAACAAATATATGACCTATTTATGGAAAAGCTATCTTTATTAGCCACCCCAAATATGCTCAAAGAGGAAATTGTCACTGTGCACTGTCAATTAGTAGAACAGTTATGGCCTCTGTTTGGAAAAGTCAGTCATAGGGGGAGCTTCCACAAGCCTACGCCCAACTGATATAGTGAAGAATATCTGCAAAAACGTACCTTTTAAATGCTATAAAGAAGGGCAACAAAACTGAAATAACTTCCGCTAGTAAAAAATTACAAGACTATTTTGACCAAAACCAATAGGCGTTGGCAGATAGGCCAGTGGACTGATCTTACTAATGCACTTGAGAATAAGAGCTCAAAGGCCTTTTGGAAGTTAGTTGCAGCAGGTACACAGGTAATTGACAATCACTTAAAGGCAGTAGTACAGCCAGGTAAATGAGTCGCTCACTTTAGGACCTTCTACAGCGAGTGGGGCCCAGAAATGGAAGAAGATGTGATCATGGAGAAGGTTGCCTCCAAAAAGCAAATAAATGTAATTGATAATGATGGGGATAATGTTAAGAGGGAGCCCTTATTTTTTACTTTGACTGAAACAGCAGATACCTTAAAACTAATTATGAAAGAAAAGGCTCCCAGGTTCGATTGCATCCCTTGTGATCTGTTTTTGTCACACCCTGAAGTGTGGGTACATTACCTCAATTGCTTGGGTAATGTCATTATGAGGGGAAATACAATTCCACCTACTTGGCTTGGTTCTGTCATAGTTCCAATTTTTTAAAACTGAAGTAGGGACTCACCTTCCAATTGCAGACCCATAAACTTACTGCAAAAATAAATGTGCAGGCTGTGATGCTATTAATTGTGTTTGACCAATGACTTTGTGTTTCACCACTGCGCATGTTAGTTGCTCAATGTTCACCAGTAGCACATTATGGGGGTCATTCTGACCCTGGCGGTCGGTGATAAAGCGGCGGCCAACCCGCCAACAGGCTGGCGGTCCAAAAAATGGAATTCTGACCCTGGCGGGAACCGCCAACAGAGCCCGCCACTTTAACACTCCGACCGCCACGGCGGGACACACAAACAGCGCGGCGGTCACCGCCAACAGGCAGGCGGCAGACAATGTACCGCCCACCCTATCACAACTCACCAATCCGCCACCTTTTCCGGGGCGGGAGCACCGCCGATAAAAACACGGCGGAAACAGACTACGAACGGGAAAACGCTCACCTCTATACACTCCACGAGGACGGAGGACAGCATGGAGCCCGAATTGAACATCCTACCTGCTCTCGTCTACCTGCTCATCTACCACGAGTACGAACTCCGGCGCAGACGACAACGGTGAGTACCGCACCTACGACACAGGGGAGGGGGGGAGGAGGAAGGGTTACGGGCACACACATACGCAATACACCCACCCCCCAACTATCTACACACCAATGCAGAGCACCAAGTCAAAGTGACCCCACCCAAACCCCCCGGAATAATGAAAAGATATAATTAAAGTGAGAAACTAAATTTATGTATAAAATAGGTTCATTGAAGTCATGGTAAAATAGGAAAATGAATAAAAAAAATCCAAGTTTAAACATTGCATAACCGATAAATAGAGGCAATAAGTCCAGCACAGTCACTGAAATTTCAACTGTCCGTGGGCCAAAGTGTATCAACACATGGGCAAAGCCCACACAGGAGACCTGAGTCCGTTGGAGAGAACACTGCAGGGGCATCAGATGATAAAACTACAGGCACCTCAGGGGGAAGGGAAGGGGGGGCACCACAGCCACATGAGTCCACAACGCCAGATCCAAGAAGGGGCCACCATGCCCACTGTTCAATCCTGGGGAGTGCAAAGGCTCAGTCTCTCAAGTCTCTACAGTGGGTGGCTTGCCCACTGTCATATCCTGGGGAGTGCAAAGCCACAGTCTCTCAAGTCTCTACAGTGGGTGGCTTGCCCACTGTCATATCCTGGGGAGTGCAAAGCCACAGTCTATCAAGTGGATAACAGTCTCCACAGGCAATGGAGGAGGCAGGGTGGCCCGAGTGCAGCGTGAACAGTAGCTCGACACAGAACCGGCACTGTCATTGGGCCAGCGGTGCTTGAGACGGTGGGGCCCAGCGGAGCGGTGCTTGAGACGGCGTGGCCCAGCAGAGCGGTGCTTGAGATGAAGGGCCCAGCGGAGCGGTGCTTGAGACGGCGGGGCCCAGCGGAGCGGTGCTTGAGATGAAGGGCCCAGCGGGGCGGTGCTTGAGACGGCGGGGCCCAGCGGAGCGGTGCTTGAGACGGCGGGGCCCAGCGGAGCGGTGCTTGAGATGAAGGGCCCAGCGGAGCGGTGCTTGAGACGGCGGGGCCCAGCGGAGCGGTGCTTGAGATGAAGGGCCCAGCGGGGCGGTGCTTGAGACGGCGGGGCCCAGCGGAGCGGTGCTTGAGACGGCGGGGCCCAGCGGAGCGGTGCTTGAGACGGCGGGGCCCAGCGGAGCGGTGCTTGAGACGTCGGGGCCCAGCAGAGCGGTGCTTGAGATGAAGGGCCCAGCGGAGCGGTGCTTGACAGGAAGGGCCCGGCGGAGCGGTGCTTGAGATGGCGGGGCCCAGCGGAGCGGTGCTTGACAGGAAGGGCCCAGCGGAGCGGTGCTTGACAGGAAGGGCCCAGCGGAGCGGTGCTTGAGATGAAGGGCCCCTGTTCAGCTGTGCTCCTCCCGGCGGGGCCCTGTTCAGCGGTGCTCCTCCCGGCGGGGCCCTGTTCAGCGGTGATCCTCCCGGCGGGGCCCTGTTCAGCGGTGCCTTTCTGGACGGCGGGGCCCTGTTCAGCGGTGCCTTTCTGGACGGCGGGGCCCTGTTCAGCGGTGCCTTTCTGCACGGCGGGGCCCTGTTCAGCGGTGCCTTTCTGGACGGCGGGGCCCTGTTCAGCGGTGCCTTTCTACACGGCGGGGCCCTGTTCAGCGGTGCCTTTCTGGACGGCGGGGCCCTGTTCAGCAGTGCCTTTCTGGACGGCGGGGCCCTGTTCAGCGGTGCCTTTCTGGACGGCGGGGCCCTTTTCAGCGGTGCTTGTTCTGTAAGTCAAGGGAGTCAGACCTGGCCACGACTCCCTGCTCAGTCGCCCTCCGACCGTGCAGTTGCTGGACCCTTCGGTGACGGTGTCCTGGGCCCTTGGGTGTCCTCCCTCACACCCGGGATGAGGCTTGTGGGGCCCTCCTGGTCCGCGCTCCTGCTGGCTGACTTCTCCGCCCTGCTGCCCTTGCCCTCCTTCGATGTTTGTCTCTGGGCCTTGCCTCCCATGGATGTTGTGGCAGGTGAAGTGGCAGAACTTTGGTCCTTGGGGGCAGCCGTGTCAGTCTTCTCGCGGCGGCCCCTTACTTTACGGGGCCTCTTTCCAAGGGGGGGGCTGGCTGTCCCCTTGCTGCTGACCGATGTATCACTGCTGGCAAAGGGGGGACTCCAAAATCCATGCACTACGGTGACCCTTGAAGCCGGGCTGGTGGTGGCTGAGGCGCTCTTGGGACTCTTAGCAGATGGAGGGGGGGGGGGTCAGGTGAGGGAAAGAGGTCAAGAGTGGAGAGGTAAACTTTTTTAGGACCAAGGTAAAGGGTAGGTGTAGTGGTTATGGGAGTGGAGGAAGAGGAGGTGGTTGTAGGAGAGTCAGGTGTGCTGTCCTTGGGTGAAGGTGCATGGGCTGGAGGCTGTCGTGAGGTGGTTGGCTGTTGGGTGGGTGGCTTCCTGCGTTTGTGTGTCTTGGAAGAGGGGGTGACAGACACAGTGGGAGAGGACACAGGGGATGTGTAAATGGCAGTGGGGGTGGTGACTGCACGTGTGCGGACTGTACTGGAGGGTGTGCTGGTGATGGAAGTACTGGCTGTTGGTGGTGTGCATGCAGGTGTGAGTAGAGACGTCACAGGGAGGGAGGAGGGAGACGAGGAGGTGGGGGACACAGAGGTGGTAGTGGCTGTTGGCATGTCTGCATCTGGGTGTTGCTTGGGTGAATGTTTGTGTGATCTGTGGTGCTTATGTCTGGATGAGCTGCCCTTGGGTGTTAAGGTGTGTGCAGGCTGGTCTGATGGTGTGGGTGGGATAGGCAGAGGAACAGGAGACAGAGACAGGCTGGAGGCAGTTAGAAGAGGGAGGCTGGAAACAGGGACAATGGCTGCCGTCAGTGCTGAGGCCAGAGCATTGAACGATCGTTGATGGGCAGCCTGACCCGAATGAATGCCCTCCAGGTATGCATTGCTACGATGCACCTCCCTCTCTACCCCCTGGATGGCATTCAAAAGGGTAGACTGCCCAACAATGATGGTCTGTAGGAGGTCAATGACCTCCTCACTGAGGGCAGCAGGGGTTACAGGGGCAGGGCCTGAGGTGCCTGGGGCGAAGGAGACGCCCGCCTTCTTGGGCGAGCGGGCACGGAGCGAAGGCTGAGGGGCTGCTGGGAGGGCGGAGCTGGTGCGCTGGGTGGCGGCTGTACCTGTAGAGGCGGGGGGCACGGATGTTGCCGCCACCGCTAGGGAGCTCCCATCCGAGGACGTGTCGGTGTCGCTGGTGTCACCACGGGTCCCCGTTGTGAAGCTCCCCTCGCCCTCCGTATCACTGGTGGCCTCGGTGTCTGTGCCATGGCCCACCGGGGCCTTGTGAGTTGCAGCTCCCTCGTGCTCCGGTGCCAATTCTCCTCCGCCTGATGATGCTAATGCACACATGCACAAGAAGATAAAGAAAAAGGGTGGGGGGAGAAATAAAAACAGGTTGAGTGCATGCATTGTCAACACCGTTGGCGGAGAGGACAGACACAGGAGCCTCATGCACTAAGCCACGCAATCGGGGTACACTACTCAGTACTTGTGACTAGGCCAACAGGTCTAGGGACAACAAATGCGCACATGGGTGATGCAGGACCATGGATAGCTGTACTTGTCACCCTACAGAGGTGGGGGGCGGGGGCACAGGGACATGGCTAAAGGAGAGGACTACACTACAGAAAGCGCCCTGGCCTAATGTCACCCACAGCCCTCTTCCCCCACCCAGGCACCTCCACTGCGCGTAAAGATAGCTGAATGTGCTGGTACTCACCCCCTTGTGTCTGCTGTGATGTCCTCACGCGCCCATCCAAATCGGGGTAGGCCACCGCCAGGCTCCGGGACATCAGGGGGGTCAGGGTACGACTGGCACCCCTCCTAGGTTGGGAGGCCATCCCCAGCAGTGACTCGGCGGTCTTCCTGGTCCCGCGGGGGATGTCCTCCCACCTCTTGCGGCAGTGGGTGCCCCGTCTGTTGTGGACCCCCAGGTTCCGGACTTCCTTGGCGATGGCACGCCAAATGTCGACTTTCTGATGGGCGCTGACCTATTTGACATGTACAGGGTGGAATTGGAAATATCATCAATTTTCTGCATGATAGATGCGATTGGCCCCCCCTCCCCAACCTTGCCATGTGGCACATGCTCTCAACTGTCGTGCCTTGCACTCGTCATTGTCTCCCCACCCCACCATCTAATATCCACCCCACTCAACACAGGCATAGCCCATTCAACGTGCACACAGTGTACTTGCCTGTTGGTCTGGAGGACCGTAGAGTCGCGCATACTGGGGCAGGACCCCATCCACAAGTTTCTCCAACTCTTCTGTAGTGAAGGCAGGGGCCCTTTCCCCAGTCGCAGCAGCCATTGTCTCTTCCAGACCGAGTTCACAGCAGCACTTGCAATATAGGTCCTCTCCTGTGGATGATCAGGTCTCGAGTGATTAACCAGATAGAAAATGGCGGTCACGCCCGCGGTGGTGCGTACCGCCGCGGTGCGTACCGCGACCGCCGGCGCACCTAGTCATTGGCTCGTGAAACCCATAGGGTTCCATGTTAACCAATGCGGCTTGGCGCCACGGTCTTCGACCGCCTACCGCCACGGTGTGTCACGCCAGCGCATTGACCTCACATCCCACTGTCACACTTCTCAGGTCAGGCAGCCGCCATTTCAAGGGCCCACATAGCTTAATTTCTACTGCGTCACACAGGCCTAGGCCTTGCATTGCCACTCATACAAGCCATTCAATGCATTGAGAATCGTGTACTGTGCAAGCTGTAGTTACGTACCTGTGGGTTGCTTGACTCTGTACTCCATGTTGTCCTTCCTAGGCACCGTCCGCTGAGACTTGCGAGGAGAAGGATGAATCCTCCCGTGTACCGACCGCTGGTGGACCTGTCGACAATGGAGGAACGTCATATAATACTTCGATACCGACTTGACCGAGCCACTATACATGAACTGTGTGCCCAGCTGGAGCCAGCACTGATGTCCCCCATCCGCCAACCCACAGGAATTCCCCCTCTGGTGCAGGTTCTGTCAGTCCTCCATTTTTTGGCCATCGGGTCTTTTCAGACAACAGTGGCGATGTCATCAGGGATGTCTCAGCCTATGTTTTCTAAGATTTTGTCCAGAGTGTTGTCTGCCCTGACGAAATACATGCGGAGCTACATTATTTTCCCTGAGGAGGGTGATTTGGCCACTGTGAAGGGTGTCTTCTATGCCCTTGGACATATCCCCAACATCATTGGTGCCATTGATGGGACCCATGTGGCCTTAGTACCCCCAAAAGACGATGAGCAGGTGTACAGAAACAGGAAAAGTTACCATTCAATGAATGTGCAGGTGGTCTGTTTGGCTGACCAGTACATCTCCCATGTAAATGCCAAGTTCCCTGGGTCAGTGCATGACGCGTATGTTATGCGAAATAGCAGCATCCCCTATGTGATGGAACAGCTACAGAGACAACGTGTGTGGCTAATAGGTGACTCTGGTTACCCCAACCTGCCGTGGCTACTGACCCCAGTGAGGAATCCCCGGACCAGGGCAGAGGAACGGTACAATGAGGCCCATGGGCGATCTAGGAGGATCATAGAAAGGACCTTCGGCCTCCTGAAGGCCAGGTTTAGGTGCCTGCATATGACAGGGGGATCCCTAATGTACTCACCAAAGAAGGTGTGCCAGATCATCGTGGCCTGCTGTATGCTTCACAATCTTGCATTGCGACGCCAGGTGCCTTTCCTGCAGGAGGATGGTCCAGATGGTGGTGTTGTAGCAGCTATGGAGCCTGTGGAGAGTGAAGAGGAGGAAGACGATGGGGACGACATGGACAACAGGGACACAGTCATACAACAGTATTTTCAGTAGCACACAGGTAAGAATCCCCCACGCCATTTTACATTTACTTCTGGCCTCCTGCATCTCTACTTTCTGTGTTTCCCCCCAGTTCCTTTCAACTGAATTGTGACTTTCCCTTCCCTTTTCAGAGCTGTATGACCCACTGCGTGACTTTTGGTTTGTTCGCCCATGGAGTAAAGCACATTGACATTGGTATGTTGTCATCACAATGTAACTGAACATTTTTGAACCGTTATGTGTAATACATTTGTTAAGAATATAAGCAGACTCCTGAGTGTTTTAAGTGCAATTTGTGATTTATTTAAAGTGCTACATATAGGTCCATGATAGTAAAACGGTGATGGGTGGGGTTGGAGTGATGTCCATGGCAGAGTCCAGTTCTCGGTCGCACAGGTGCATTGTCCATATGCCTGTGGAAGGATGGAGCAGGGGCAGTTCAAGGTTGGACAGGGTGACAATGTGGGACAGTGGAATTTCATCAGGGGGTATCTTATGCTGGCGGGGGTCTTGGCATCCTACTCTGTCTTCCTTTGTGATCTCAGGTTCCTCTTGCGGGGTGGTTGATCTTCAGCAGGAGGTGGGGTTCTGGTGGCCTGTCGTTGTGTGGGGGCCTCCTGTCCACTAGCGCCGGCGGAGGTGGTAGGCTGTTCCTGGTCCAGGCTGGTGACAGGGGCCCTTTTGGGTGCCACATGGTCCCGCAATGTGGTGACTGTTAGGTTCAGGGCCAGGACGATGTTCCTGAGCTCCTCTCTGTATCCCATGTACCGTTCCTCCTGCTGTGCCTGGATCTCCTGGAACCTGGCCAGTACTGTCGCCATCGTC
Source organism: Pleurodeles waltl (assembly GCF_031143425.1). NCBI lineage: Eukaryota > Metazoa > Chordata > Amphibia > Caudata > Salamandridae > Pleurodeles > Pleurodeles waltl. The sequence goes on from NC_090444.1 coordinate 669,696,901, forward strand.
TCCTGGGAGCGGTGGTATGCTCCCATGATGGTGGTGAGGGCCTCTTGGAGAGTCGGTTCCCTGGGCCTGTCCTCCCCCCCCTGTCGCACTGCAGCCCTCCCAGTTGCCCTGTTTCCCCGGGCCTCTGTCCCCTGGACGGTGTGCCCACTACCACTGCCCCCAGGTCCCTGTTGTTGTTGGGGTGTTGGGTCAGCCTGGGTGCCCTGTAGTGGCGGACACACCGCTGATTAACCTGTCCTGGAGACAGAGGCATGGGCCCGCTGGGTGGGAGCTGTGCTGATATTCCCAGAGGGGGTTAGGTCTGCTGTGGCCTGTGTCTGTGTGTGGGGAACCGACTGTCCAGAGGTCCCCGATGGTCCGGGCTGGTCATCAGGTTCTAGGTCGACAGAGCTGCTGTCCTCACTGGGGGCCTGTTCTGGGGGTGGGATGGACATATCTGGACCCTCCTGGCCGGTGTGTTGGCGTTCGGGCCCTGCAGGGGTGAAAGAGTATGGTTATTGCTTCTGTGTGTTCCATGGCGTGCGATTTGTGGGTGCCCTTGTCCCCCAGTGCTGGCATTCCCTTGTGGCAGGAGTTCTGAGGGTGGCTTGTGGGGGAGATGGGTATGTGCAGTGGTCATGCATAGGTGATGGGTGTCCATGGTTTGTGTTGGCATTCAGGGTTTGGTTTTGGGTTGGGTGGGTTGTGCTGGTGAGACATTGGCAGGGAGGATGTGTGCTGGGGGGTTGGGGGTGAGGGTGGGGGTGTGGGTCGGCATGCTGGTGGTTGGAGGGGGGAGTAGTTGAGACTAGACTTACCAGAGTCCATTCCTCCGCCTACTCCAGCGAGGCCCGCAGGATGCAGGATGTTCAAGACCTCTTGCTCCCATGCTGTGAATTCGGGAGGAGTGGGTGGTGGTCCGCCGCCAGTCTTCTGCACAGCGATGTTGTGTCTTGAGACCATCGACCGTACCTTCCCCCGTAGGTCGTTCCAGCACTTTCGGATGTCTTCCCGGTTTCTGGGATGCTGTCCCACAGCGTTGACCCTGTCGACGATCCTTTGCCATAGCTCCGCCTTCCTGGCTATTGTGGTGTGTTGCACCTGTGTGCCGAAGAGCTGGGGCTCTACCCTTATTATTTCCTCCACCATGACCCTGATTTCTTGGTCCGAAAACCTGGGGTGTCTTTGGGTGCCATGGGGTGGTGTGGATGAGGTGTGGGGTGGTGTTTGTGGTGATGTGAGTGGTGGTGTGTGGTGATGTGTGCGTAGATGTGGTGTGGTTGATGATGTTGGGTTCCTGTGTGTGTTGGGGTTTTCGATTGCTGTGCTCTCTCTCTCTCTCTCTCTATCGCCTTCTCTCCGATTTCAATGTGGCTGTGTTTTGGAGCTGGGTGTGTATTTTGACCGCGGCGGTGTGTACCACCAATGGAATACCGCGGTTGAATGACCGCGCGTGGATTCGTGGGTCGTAATGGCATGGGCGTGTTTGTGTTGGCGTGGCGGTGGAGGTTTGGTCATCTCCAGTTTATCGCTGCCCGCTGATGAGGCGGCCTTCCGTGGATGTCGGGTTTTTGGCGGCTTGGCAGTTGTGGGTCAGAATGACCGTGGCGGTTTACCGCAGCCTCGGCGGTAGAATGGCGGTCTTCTGACCGGCGGGAAGAGCCTTTTACCGCCGAGGTCAGAATGACCCCCTATATGTTTTGTTCAGTTTAGCTGCCTATTGGCTTTAACACGGAGTTAGCCATTACATTCTGTATTCAGTTTAGCCGCCTATTGGCTTTGACATGGCATTAGCAATTACTTTCTGTATTCAGTTTAGCCGCCTATTGCGTTTGACATGGCATTAGCCATTACATTATGTATTCTGCCTATTGGCTTTGACATTCTGTATTCAGTTTAGCTGCCTATTGGCTTTGACATGATATTAGACATTACGGGCCAGATGTAGCAAAGGGTTTTACCCAGTCTATGTCTATGGGAAAATGTGTTAGTACATATGGCCCTACATTTTGTATTCAGCTCAGCTACCTATTGGCTTTGACTTGATATTAGACATTACATTTTGTATTCAGCTCAGCTGCCTATTGGCTTTCACATGAAATTAGACATTACATTTTGTATTCAGCTCAGCTGTCTATTGGCTTTGACATGATATTAGACATTACATTTGATATTTAGGTTAGCTGCCTATTGGCTTTAGCGTGTGAGTTAGACATTGCAGTTGAAACATCACAGATGTCTGTATTCTTCCAAGCTGTGTTTTTCCACAAGATGAACCAAGCTGTTTTCTTCACACCAGACTAGACCTGATAAGAGAGAGTACATTTGGCGTTTTCCTTTCTACTCAGCCTTGGGAATAGGAGAAGTCTAGGAGATCTGGCAAGTCTCCAAAGGCTTGCGTAGTTTTCCCGAGTCTGAGAGGAGGGGGCACGCTTTTGTAAGGATGACTCTGGGCTACAGTGAGTTAGAATCAAATCTGCTTGACTTCAGGCTGGAGCTAGACGTCAGTTGCCAGTCTCCCGTTTGGGTAGATAATCTCTTTCTCGCAGTTGACCGGAGTCATCAACTTGCAGACCCCAGAAAGATGAAGCTGAATATTTAGGCCTTGCCCATACAGTGATGAATTTGACTTTTATGCTTTGAATATATTATATATTTGCTGTGTACTTTGCAACTGAGAAGTACTGTGATATATTTTGCTTTCATTGGTGCAACTACTTTTGCTCTTTTGAACGTGTGCTTGAAATCTACTAATTCGTCTCTCAAGAACTTGTGGGTGGGGAAGAATTAACAACAATAAAGGTCTTCTTTGAACTCATAAGTGCATTCCAGAGAGGTTCTGTAAGCTCCGATAGGAGGTAAGTAGGAAAGCAGAACACAGGCATGTCCTGGCAATGCTACAAACATGGGCCATTGAAAATAACATCCTTGAAGACACAGGAAGGCTTCAGAAAAAATGTCTGTACCCTCGACCAGGTCTTTCGCTTCATGGTGATGTGCTGGAAGCATGTCACCAGGAAGAGGGATCACTTCTATGTTGCCCTTGTAGACCGGAGGTTAGCTTTTGACCTGGTAGTGAGAGACAGCTTATGGAGGGGACTGGACTCCTATGGGATACCAGGAGACCTCATTTGAATACCTATGCAAAGGTGAGATAAAAAAGGGACAGTGACCTAACTGATAGAATTCCCATACAGTGGGGGTAACGCAGGGATGTGTACTAGCCCCAACACTCTATAGCCTTTATATTAACGGAGAAGTGAAAGGGTTATCTGAGTGCATGCATGATGCACTTAAGATAGCAGGAGTATCAATCCCAATCTTAATGTTTGCAGACAATATCTTTGTCATTTCATGAACACCCATAGGCCTTCAGGCAGAATTGGACTGTTGTGCTCCTCTTTGTAGAAAGAGCGGACTGGGAAAAAGCAAAAATCAAATATATGGTAAAAAGCTCAACAAGGCCCTTCAGAGCTACAATGATGGTTGAGGGGTCCCTAATAGAACAGGTCAAACAATTCACCTACCTAGGAATAAAATTGTAGGATAATATAATCTAGAGTCATCAAATAGAGAAGAGCAAAATAACCCTGAACCAAAGAGCATATCAAATTGGAAGGAAATACTATATAGAGCCATGGGGGCGGCTGCCAACTAAGGAGCAGAGATATGGGCATATGCAGATGCAACTACTCTCACAACTGTGGAGAATACAATTATAAGGGGCTGCTTAATTCACTAGTGGGTACACCCCTAGTTCCGCTAAGGTTAGATCTACCATTAAACCCTATTCATTTGGTGTCTGCCCTTAAGCCTTTACTATACTGGGTGAGGTTATGGTTAACCCCAGAGTTGATTTCCTACAGGGGTTCTTTAGCAGACAGAGGGCCTCATTATGAGTTTGGTGAAAGGGATTACTTCATCACAAACTTGACGGATATCCCGTCCGCCGTATCACAAGTTCCATTATATCCTATTAAACTTGTAATCTGACGGACGTGATATCTGTCACATTACCATTAATTTCTTGCAATAACCAAGTCTGTACCCATTGGTTGAAAAACATTAAGAAGAAGTGTGAGCAGTTGAAAATGGAAAAGATTTGGAACTCTCCGGCTGCTGTAGCTAAGGGTTTTACTCAGAAACTGAAACAAGTGTATTGGGAAAATGTTATGGACAAATATTGTCTGACTTTAGTGATAAGAGACTAATAGGGCAATGTTTTAGTTTAAAAAGCTCACCCAATTTTGATTTATATGTTTGGACACAATTTATCCATCCTATCAAAACACCTATATGTGCAGTTTTGATGTGGCACATTACCTCTCAGAGCATTCACAAATAAATGGGACAAATCAGGTTACTCTCCAGAGTCTTGTCCTTTTTGCCTGCTGGTAAGAGAAATGGAAGATCATTTCCTTTTTTTCTGTCCTAGTTACTCATGGCCACGTATGAAGTGGATCATTGCAGACTGCAAACTGTAGTATTAAGGCACTATTGGGAGGCCTCAAGAATTTTAAAAAATGACATAAGGGAATCAATAGTGTTTGCAGTACCAAGCTTCCTAAGGTGGGACTGAAAGGGTTGTCCTCCGGGAACCATTGATCTATGAATATTCAAGAAGTCAATTGCTTTACTATAATCCAAGCTCAGCAATTAGTGGGACACGATGGTAGATTGTAAATGTTTCATGACGCTTGAAGATGTGCTAGTATTTTACTGGGTTTTATTTAACAAATGAATCCTATAGAAGAATATATATGATTTTTAGGGTTTGGTAATTGACATTACAAGACAGCATAATGGACCCTTTGTAGCCCATTTTTAGGAATGATTAGAGGTTTATGATATTAATGGTTATATTTTACATGTATGGGAGGAGGGTTTGCTAATGTGGGTTGTCTTTTATGGCTTTATTCGTGATGATAGCTTTTGTGCCTGTACTATGAGTCATTTTATTATGTTTGTATTGATACATTTCTACTTATATTTTATATTTTATTCACACAATGTACTTTTATGGTCATTTGACTGAAATACATTTAAAATATTATTATAGGAATCAATGGCTGTATCTCTTTAGCACAAAGTACCAGGTCAGGTTCAAGTGTTCTGCTCCTCCCACCATTCTAGCTCAGAAAGACCCATCAGCTTTGTGATGGGCCATTAGGACCTCAGTTCCCTTTGTGTGACTGTCTAGAGTGAACGCACAAACAGCCCAACTGTCATCCTCACCCAGACGTGTATTCAGCAGACAGGCAGAGGCACAGAATTGTTAAGTAAGAAAATGGCCACTTTCTAAAAGTGGCATTTTCAAACTCACAATTTGAAAAACAACTTCATCAAAAGATGTATTCTTAAATTGTGAGTTGAGAGACCACAAACTCCACATCTCTATCTGCTCCCAATGGGAAATTACACTTAAAAGATAGGCAATTCCAATGTTACCCTATAGGAAAGATAGGCCTTGCAATAGTGAAATCCACATTTACCAGTATTTCACTGTCAGGAAATGTAAAACACACCAGTACATGTCCCACCTTTTAAATACACTGCACTCTGCCGATGGGGCTGTCTTGGGTCTACTTTAGGGGTGACCTACAGGTAGTTAAAGGGAAGGTTTTGGCCTGGCAAGTGGGTGCACTTGCCAGTTTGTCATGCAGTTTAAAACTGCACACATAGACACTTCAATGGTAGTCTGGAGACGTGTTTGCACAATCTGTGCTGCAGGCCCACTAGTAGCATTTGATTTACAGGCCCTAGGCACACCTGGTGCACTTTACTAGGGACTTACTTATAAATCACATATGCAAATCATAGAGAAACCAGTCACCAATACATTTTAGACAGAGGGCATATGCATTTCAACGGTGGTTAGCAGTGATAAAGTGCCCAGAGTCCTAAAGTCAACAAAAACAGGTCAGACAAAATAGGATAAAGAAGGAAAAAGGTTTGGGCATAACCCTGAAAAATGGGCCCCGTCCAACAGATTACACAAGAAATATATTTCTCTGTTCACTCATAGCAATGTTGTAAGGGTATTAATACATTCTTATAAGTTAATGTTTAGAAGCGATTATTTTCAATAAATGTCACTCAATGCAGTCCTTTAGTGCAATGTGCGAACATGCTAATGAAATAACTGTTTGTTTTACAGAGTGGTTATCATATTTTCACATGATATTTGTTGTATGATTTATATGCTGAATCTTTAAGGACTTGGCTTGTGCTTTAGCCCTTAGAGCCAAGCCAGATCCTTGATTCTACTCTGGCTCAACTTGCTCTATGAAATTGATACTTGTCCTTGTCTCTTTTATTTGCTTGGCTTTTCTTTTTATTAAAGGAGAAGTTGATATAGATTACACACATCAAAACAGCAAGGCAGAGGGAAAAAAATGAGAAATTAAAACAGGAAAGAAGGAAAGAAAGCCTCAACATTTTTGAAAGGGGAAGAACATTTAATTGAAAAGAAAATTCCATTAAATAATTGCTCATTTTAACCCTATATGCCTAATTGACTGTCTTATTTTGGTGATGTGGTCTTCTAATTCATATACTGCCATGAGTTCCTTCCACCATTTATCATGTGTTGGTGAGTTCATAGATTTTCATTTCGTAGCAATATTTCTATAGCCATTGCATAAAAGCCCAGCATTCTACTTTGTTCCAGAGAAAAATGATGCTAGGAATGAGATTGATTGCTGATACCTGCATTTGTTAAAGTCTGCATGAAACTGAGTTCCAAAGCTAAGTGAAAACCCTTCTCAAGCAACAACCACAATCCTTGTCAGGGTGCACCACTATAGTCATTACATTAATCTGCACCTAACCCTATGGTAGCTTGACACATAGCAGTCAGGCTTAAATTAAAGGCAAAGCTTAAAATATTTATATAGCACAAAAACAGTAATAAAGTGAAAACAGCACAAGAAAATCCCAAACCAGTTTGGAAAAATAGAGTACATTTTAACAAAATAAAATGAAAACAAAATAATGAAATCTGACCAGTAGATTCAGAGATATGCAATTTTAAACTTTTAGGTTAGCATAGTATCTAAAAGTACACAGCATTGTGAATGCGTCTGGCTTTATTTGGTATTTTATAATTTATTGATAAGGGGACATGTTAGAGGTTTGATAGACCTTTTGACTACGCTTAAAGTGATTCCACTATGGCTCATAACTTCAACAGCAATATAACAACATAATCAATAAAACACTATCAATCTTTAGGAGTCAATAATCTTTACACACTATGACTCATTCGGCCATAAATAACCACACATTTTAGTCAAATTTAGAATGCTTATTTCCCTATATTAACAATGTGAATATCATGTAAATTAGTCTCAAAACCAAATGGTAAGCATATACAAACAACACAGGCTGACCAATATGGCAGAAGAACCTCAATTTTACAAAAGCATCAAGTATAAGACATTCGAGGGTTACAGTGCAGATTAATAACATCAGTAACTGAACAACAGAGATGGCATACATCTGGATTTAACCAGTGAGAAAAATCAATTACTGGTTAATAGCATTTATTAGCACTTGACATGCTAACTAATCCTCCAATTCGAATGCCATGTTGGGACTTCATGCAAAAATATTTTTAGTCAAACTTAATTTGGAAAACATCTAACTAGGGCTCTTACAAAATAGCGGTTGGTACCTAAAAGAAAAAGACAGGTCTATAACAGAAACAATAACATCTTGTTATACCTCTCCTCAATAGATTGGCAAGCTGCAATTTCTTCGTCAGATGGTCATCTGCCTGGTCAGTGTCAGCAATGGGGCAGTGGAGGAGATTAGCACAGTCACGGTTGGGCTTTAATTCAACTGAACTAACTTATAAAGGTTGTCAAGCATAGGAATCAGCATTACCACAACTACTGTATGAGGATATACTATGTGGAAAAGAACATCTGGAACTGCAGTGCTCCACGAACAGAACTGCTAAGGGGTAAGCAAAGGAACTGAATGAGCACAGAAAAATGGATTTGAGCTCCTAAGTGCAGTCAGGCTAAGTTAGACTCCATAAAGTGTCTTCTCACGCCGCCATTGGCCAGAATATTGTAGATTCACAGTAGAACCAATGAACTCCAATTTCTAAATCTATAATATAACTAGACAGTCTTTCACACGTCGAAGATTTGTGGTCAAACATAACATTCTTTCGCATTCATAGTCTTAACATATTCATTCAATAAGTGATAGAAAACATTAGAGGAAAGATCTTTTTGTGACTTATCTGCGTGTAAGTATATTTCATTCCTTTTAAACTTGTCTAACTCTGTGGATGTAATACTAGTTTCTAAAGTAGAGGTCTCATTAGCTACAGCTTCATCGAGAAAGTTCACACTCACAATTAATAACAAGAATACTATCATGCACACAACTGCTAAGCCAATACCTATATATTTACAGCACCTATTCTTCCTAACCTGCCGGTTATGGTCACTCATGATCTTTAAAGAATCAGAAAGTAGAAGGAGAAAAATATCACTATGCAGCAAAACAAACAAAAACAAAATCTTCAATCTTCTTGTCAGTTATTTACAGCTTTCAGTCTCTTTTCCAGAAGTTTTGTCAAAATTGGTAACTTGTCAAAAATCAGTTTAGTAGCTTGTCAAATCAGTTTATTTCAAGAGTCTTTTCAGGTTACTTGCAATGTCTCTTTTCTCTCTCAATTGAACACAATCTTTTTCAGAGTTCAGTTCATAGATCTACTTCATGTGCCAAAGTATTGACCTGGAATCTCATGATCAAAACAAAAAATGACAAAAATTCACTTTGCCAGTCACTAGTTGTTTCATATGCCCGTTGAGGACCTGTGTACCTTTGATTTGTAATTTGTTCTTTTCAGTTTTCAATCTCCACTTAAGTCTCCATCACTCAATTCTTATTTGTTTTGTGGTGTCTCCCTTTTCTTCGATTGTTGACAATGCAACTAGGTCTTTTCTCTTCGCTTGTGATCTTGGCCACTTGTCTTCTTTCAGTGTTCCTTTTGTCAATGCTCTTTTCAGTGCTGGGTTTACAGCTTCTCCTTGTTCTGCAGGATTTTGACTTGATATACTTGCAACTTGTTCTGGAGGGGTCAAATCATTTTGACTCTAATTTGACTCAACTCCCTCCACCGGGTCGGTGGGCTGTTCTTCTAGATTTTCAAGATCGTCTGCTTCTGGGAGAGCCCTCCTCTGAGTAGACTCTCCTGCGACCTCAGTTGAGACTTGTTCAATGTCACTTTTCTGTAAGTCTTCCGTCTCATCTCTTACAGAGTAGCCAGATATTCCTCTGTCTGCCCAGACCCTGTTTCTGATCCTCCACTTCCCTTGTCTGCTTCTATAGTTGGTCTGTATGTTGTTGGTGCTCTCAACAACTCTTCTTCATTGTCTAAAGGACAGGGTACATTCCGAGTACGGCTGGCATGAATGCAGTTCGGAACTCCTGCACACTTCACAGCCGTAGTATTAACCAGTACTACTTGATAAGGCCCTTTCCACCTGGGCTCCAAACAAGTCTTCCTCTTGTGTTTTCTGATCACAATCCAGTCTCCAGCTCTTAGGTTGTGACTCTGGTCTTGGGATGGCTGCACAGTTGTGGCCTCCACCTGATGAGCAAAAGAGCGAACCACGTCACCCAGACCCTTGCAGTAATCCAACACTATATCATCTGTTATGTTCACAAGAGCATTGGCAGGAACAGCTGGCAATCTCATTGCTCTGCCCATGAGAAATTCATGTGGCGACTGACCAGTCTTCCTTTCGGGTGTGTTCCTCATACTCATCAGACCTAACGGTAGTGTGTCTGGCCATTTCAGATTTGTGGACGCATACATCTTTGAAAGTCTTAACTTCAAGGTACCATTTATTTGCTCTACAAGTTCTGATGCTTCAGCGCGATAACTACAGTGCAACGTCTGCTCAATGTTTCAAGCTGAATATAGTAATTTAATTACTTCATTGTCTATCTGATTCTAAAGAGACTGGAAAACCAAAACGAGGTATCAGTTCCCTAAGCAGTAACTTCGCTACAGTAAGGCTATAATTTCTTCGTGTGGGGTAGGCTTCAAGCACGTGACTAAAAATGAAATCAATCACCAGCACATATCTCAATACCCCACATACAGCCATCTCAATGAAATCCATCTGCATTATGCTAAATGGACCTCCCGCTTTTCCAATGTGGCTCATACTAACTACAGTCCTTTTCCCCACGTTCATGTGCTGGCAGATGATACAACAGTGGCAAACTGCTTCGGCAACCTGTCTAAATCCTGGATTAAACCAAACTGCTTGAAAGTGTGAATCATAGCATCCCTCCCAACATGTGCTTTTCCATGGTAGTACCTAGCCATTTGAATCAACAGGCTATTTAGCAGGATTATTTGGCCCTCCCCTGAAGCCCAAACGTCACCTTCTCTTTGTACACATTTCAATTTAACCCACATTTTCTATTTTTCTTTGTTAACATTTTCCAACAGATTTTTCAATTCATCCCAAGTATCTATGACATGCAGCGCATAATTTTGACAAATTTCTTCTTCTGGAAACACTTCCCATTTGTCCTTAAAAGATATACAATTCAATGCGCAAAACCTTACGACTTGATCTGCATATCCATTCAACCCACCACCTGACTGCTGGTGCCGTTAGGACACTGCTGGCCCTTTTACGACTTCACTGCAAGGCCGGCGGATGGAAACAGTGTTTCTGCCTGCCGGCCCTGCGGTGAAGAAGGCCTTAACATTGATGCCGGCACGGAATTGAGCCAGGGCCAAAGTGGCGGTGCAGCTAGTGCAGCAGCACCAGGCACGCATTTCACTGCCCGTAATTCAGGCAGTGAAATGCGTGATGGGACTGTGCATGGGGGCTCCTGCACTGCCCATGTCAAGTGCAGAGGCAGCGTAGGGGACCCCAGGGTGCCCTCAGCACCCCCATTCTGTCAGATTTTCTACAGCAGTGTAAACTGCCATGGAAAAGCTGGAGGAATGGGACTCGTAATCCGGAGAGCAGCGCTGCTTGCAGCCCTGCTCTGGAGGATTACAACTGCTGGGACCACCAGTCTGGAGGCTGACTGCAAACCTGGCAGTGTCAGTGGATTGACCGCAGCGTTTCAGCCGCAGTCAGAATGTGGCGGATCGGACCACCACTATTGTGGCGGTCTGATGGCCACCCCAAGTCTGGCGGTCTCAAGACTGCCAGACTCAGAATGGCCCCCAAAGTCTTGTGATCTCTGGTGTGCACTGCATCTCACCACAGCAATCTTTTCAGGCACTTGTAAGGCTTGTAACAAATCATGGATTCTATCACCATTTCAAACTGGTGAACCAGAAGAGGTCTCAAAACCTCTCTGTGACCATAGCTGACCGAAGTCATGGACTATTCCACATCTGTACTGGCTATCTGTATAAATGGTAACTTTAAGCTGTGCAGAGACATGGCATTCTCTCGTAAGAGCTACCAGTTCAGCAACTTGTGCAGAATATCCTCCCAGAAGCCAGGAAGTAGTGAGTATACCAGAAATTGTGGCACACAGCATATCCTGCTTTCAATGTTCCCATGTTATCTCTTAATCAGGAACCATCAAAAAAATAATTTGGTCATTTTCTTCCAATCGGGTATCTCGAATGTCAGGTCTAGGTTTTGTGCACAAATCAGTAACCTCCATACAGTCATGTTCGACATCTTTTATTTTGTCAATTTCAATATTTTCTTTTGGAAGCAGTTTTGCTGGGTTAAGCACTGGGTTAACACCTTTTCAGAGTAAAATGTAGTGACCCCAGAATTATAGTTTTATATCGGGTCAATATGGCATTTGTCAGGTGTTGGGTCTTTGTTCTGGTAAGCAAACCTTCAATGGAGTGCGGGCCCAAAACAGTTAAGGGATGTCCCATCACAATGCTCCCACTTTGAGCGAGGTGCAAACCAACCGCTGTCACAGTTCGCAAACAGCCGGGTAAAGCTGGTGCAACTGGGTCCAAAGTAGCTGAAAAATATGCTACGGGTGGTGTACATCCCTGTATACCTAAGTCAGGGCAGACAAAGAACATGCATCACGCTCATGACAAAACAACATAAAAGATTTTGTGTAGTCACGCATTCCAAAAGCCGGAGCTTTGCACAGACTTTCTCAGATCAGTAAAGGCTTTCATACAAATTGAATCTAACTCTAGGGAGTCAGTAACCTTTTTGTGTGTCAACTTCTGCAGTGGTTTTGGGATGACTGAAAATTAGGAATCCACTTTTGATAATAGTTCACCATTCCCAGAAACATTCTGACATCTCTTTGTGTAACTGGGGGATCCATCTGTAATATGACAGTGACTCTTTCTCTCAAAATTTTCCTCGCTCCCTTTTCAATTAGGTGTCACAAATCTTTCACTTTTTTCTGTCAGTATTGTAATTTTGCGGGGGACACTTTGGGGCTAATTATGACCCCGGCGGTCAGCGTTAATGTGGCAGTAGTACCGCCAACAGGCTGGCGGTATTTACCACCACATTATGACTCAGCCAACCCGCCAATGTACCACTCCAAATGCCGTGGTGGTTGCAGCCTTTGGGCTGGAGATAACCATCTCTAGCCCGGCGGGCGCCATTGTGTCGCCGGCAGGATTATGACCCTGCCTACCGCCATAGTTTTCGTGGCATTCGTAACGCCACGAAAACCATGGCGGTAGGCTCTATCAGTGACAGGAAATTCCTTCCCTGTCATTGATAGGAGGCCCCAACCCCCACCTCTCCTAACACCCCGCCACCCGCTTACATCCATGCTGCCATATTCACACACATGCAGACACACTAATTCACACACACGCAGACACACACTCATTCGCACATAAATACATGGATGCATTCATCCATTCACTCTCACATCCGCACACACTTCAAAACATACACGCAGGCACGCATTACGATTTCCATACATACAAGCACTCACACTTCCATTCATACACGCACTGACACTTCCATACATGCATGCATGCAATGAACACTAAACACATACCTGCATTCACGCACACACTCACACATACATGCACACACCCCCCACACACACACAACACCCCCCACCCCCTCCTGTTGGAGACACGACTTACCTGGATCCAGGGGGTCATCAGGCAGGAGACTGGACGGGGCACTATTACCGCCAGCAGCGCCCACCAGCAGAACACCACCAGGCTGTATTATTTTTCATAATACGGCTGGTGGTGGTCTACCGGCATGGCACTGATGATGGTAGCAGCGCCACCTTACCTCCATCCGCCAGTATGGCCACAGCTGGATTTCCACCCTTCTTGTGGCAGAAATCCAGCTGTGTTCATAATATGGCGGACGGAAGGTAGCCGTGGCAACGATCTTTTAGCGGCCGTGGCCGCGGTGGTAGGTGGTTTTTACCGCCAATCTTATAATGAGGACCTTTGTGTCTGTTCTTTCTCAAATTATTTACAAGGCAATAGTATCTTGCTTGCACTCTTCCTTCGTCTTCAAAGCAACAAACAAATCATTAATGTATTGAACTAACGTCAATTGGAAAGGCATTTCCTATGACTCCAGATTTTTCTTCAGTATCTGATTAAAGATGTAATGAAAGTGGGTACACTGTTCCAATAAGTAGGTATGCAGGGAGAAAAAGGGAATCAGTATTGGCAGGAGAGCCCTCACGCATCGACTAGGATGCTGAGCATCATCACTGGGCTAGCTCCTTCATCAGACCGGTACTGCAATGTCTGGCGGGCCTACCACACATCGGTGGTGGCACTCAACCGAAAGTGATGTGATAATCGGAGATAGGGTCTGCAAAAAATACCGAGAAAAGGAGAGAAAAAGAATATAGTTAAAATTGACTCTGACCCATGAACATCATAATTTAATGAATCAGGGTAAGGATCAGGCCAAGATTAAAAAGAATGGGAGTGGAAACGGGGAGTAATGACCCACAGCACTCCAAGGAAAGTAAAAGGGAAGTGTGCCTAGTCCTAACAATAAATGGTCAACATGTTTCGCGCTGATTTGGTCACAAAAATGATCCTCTGGCGCTTCTTCAGGACCTGCAGAAATACTTCTCCTAATTATATGAAAACAACGTGAAATAAGTGCTAACTAGTCACTTACAGACCGAAGACAATTATGTCACTGTCACGTAGTAGGTAAGTCGCCCTGCATCCGAAATAAAAATATTAAAGACATAGACAAAAATTAATGTCTGCCAAGTGCTGTATATCTGCTTTGCGGTGTCGTAAATCGCCTCACAGTCATTTCCGCCGCATTAACGTCGTTTTCCTTTACGACGTGACGCTGTGGTGTGCGTCAGAGAAAATGACTCACATCTGTGCATCAAAATTCACCGCAAACACAGCAATTTGTCCAGAAGAGAGCCAAAATGGATCCCAGGTGCTTGCACAGACCCCGGGAAGATGACAACAGACCAGGAACCAGCCAGGAGGGCCCACACAAGACCCAGGACAGGGAGAAGAAGAAATGAAAGTGTTGATTCATTGCAGAGGAGCAGGAAATTCTGGTGAAAGAGGTGACGGAACACCAGCACCAACTGTTTGTCACCTCAAAGTTGCCAGTCAGTAGGAGAGAGGCAATATGTCAACAAATTGTTGACAAGATTAACAGTGTGGCAGAAGTAGGCAGAACAGTCATCGAGTGCAAAAAACGCTGGCATGACTGCAAGCGCAGGACCAAGGAAAAGATGGCCAGGAACAGGAAGGCAGCACTGCAGACTGGAGGTGAGATTCCAGCACACCAGGAGGCCCTGGACCACATGTAGGAGATGGTCGCAGCCATCATCCCTGAGGAGATCGCCACAGGGATTCAAGGACACGACAGCGCAGACTACCAGGATACAACACACATGCAGGGTAAGTTGCATGGGGAATTAAAATGCACAAATGTTAACTGCCAGCGGGGGTGGGCAATACCTACTACACAATGCATGTAAGTCATTATATTCAGGGAGTGGCATGGGTAAAGAGGCACAGCACCGGGGCATGGCCAGTTCAGAGGAAACCTGGGGCACACCACTACACAACCCCAACAACCTTTCCATGGGTGTATGCTGCCATGCCATGGATGTTGCAAAGGTAAAGCCAGGCTGGGAGGGAAGGGCAAAACGTCAAACTGGCATCCCGTCACACATCAGCCACTATACTCCCTACATTAACTAGGGCCCAATTAACAACCTCTAGCCATACAGACAACTGGAATGTAACATTGACAACAGTTGCCACTACCATCTCCGCTGTGTGTGCCAGTCAATAGCTAAAGGCAGTAACGTCCCCATAGATCAAAAGCACCCAAATTAGAGGGTTTAGGGTGACAACGTTAACAATCCCCTGAGACAAGACAAATGTTCCAGTCCTGTCAAATGTGAATGTCCATAGTTGCCGCAAACATCAGAAAATGTCATCCACATTAGGAGGTACACAGCACTAATGTCATACCCATGCTGCATATGCCAGGGTCCACCCTGAGCCTGGGTCACAATGCAACATCCCAAATGTCTTACTGCTCAGACAACAGCTTTGAGGGGGAGGACACATGTAACTGGTCACAGCAATACACCTGCACAGTCAGAGGAGAAAATAGGACACTGCTATGACTATCAGGGCAATCCAATGTACCACGCATTCCCCAACATCAGCAGTACAAATTACCAATGCTGACATCCATATTGTGCCATAACAATGCTATACATAGTATATGCTACATTTCAACTACATATAGGTGGTGGATGTGAAAGATCAGAGACTGGGGCAGGTCCAGATTGTTAAGTGTCGTGCTAGTGCCATCAGAGCACCAACAGCCAGTGAAAGGCCTCACCATGAGAATGGAAGTAGACGGAGGGTTGAGTAGGACAAGAAGGTTGCAATTCACTATTTGGCCAGAGCCAACACCTAGAGGAGACGATGCTGACAAGTCCACAAACTGACCACAATACATGTGACATGCAGGTGGGGCATAGGCCTGGGAGAATGCCCATCTGAAAGACAGGAGCAGTGAACAGGAACCAAGATCACAATGTGAAAATAATTACAAGGCAGGCATGTCACATTACAAAGCCCACAGCACTGACACACTAAGTGTACCGTATTTCATTGCAGAGGACGATGGATCTCCTGCGGATATGCCTGTCCAGGACTACCCTGATTACATGGATGACGAGCTGACAAACATCAGCCAGCAGACCCTCCAAGAGGTCCTTGAAACCCTCCAGACCCCACCTTCAGTCACAAGGAGGAGCACAGATACAGCAGCCATCACAGAGGAGGCACCCACCACCCCAATTGTACGACCTGCCAGCTCCAATACAGCTGAGGACTCTGATGACACTGGCACCAGCTTTGAGAGAACTGTAGTCGGAGTACAGCGGGAGATGGCCAAGGAGGTGCAGGTGGGGATACAAAATATGGCAGCCAGCCTAGAGGGGGTGCGTTCGTGCATGATGTCAACTGAAGAACAGGCAGCAGCTATGCAAGGGTGATCAACTATCTTGCAGGAAGTAGAAAAAAGGGTGAATGAAATCAGCACAGCTGTAATATAGTTGACCCAACACCTACAACAGCAATCCTGTCAACGCGTGCACGAATGCAACATTGAACCCCTCAGGGCCGACCTGGCTCCCTACGACCATGATCTGGCTGCTATTCTTAAGAACCAGCAGATCCTCCTTCCTGCATTACTGCCTTTAAGACCCCCACAGGTAGCAGCTACCGGGATGTCTGACTCCATGTCTACACACACTGAGGTTTGTGTTGCCCCTTCACAACCACCACCACCAAAGGCAGAGGAGGCAACATACACATCAGAAGATGAAGACCAGGAACAGATCACCTTCACACGTAAGAGTACCCAGTAGCACTAGTCCTTGCCACATGGCCACCTATTACCAAGGTCCTGCGCTTTGTAACATGCCAGTCTTGCAACAACTGTACTCAAAGACTGTTCTGCAACCCACTGTTTATCTTGTCAGCCTGCCCTGTGATTGTCTCTCACTAACTCATTGGCATGTCCTGTCCCTCTGCGCTGTCTGACACTTCACCCCAGCATGTCCAATGACATGTCCTTTTGCATTTGTGTAGGATCACAATGGAAGATGTCACTATAATGGACTCACAATAATGGACAATGTACATATAGCACTTTTCAACAAATAGCACTTACACAACCACTTTGGGGGTGATTCTGACCCCGGCGGTCAGAGACCGCCGGGGCCGGGGTCGGCGGGAGCACCGCCGACAGGCCGGCGGTGCCCTGCAGGGCATTCTGACCGCGGCGGTTCGGCCGCGGTCAGATGCGGAAAACCGGCGGTCTCCCGCCACCATGGGGATTCTGACACCCCCTACCGCCATCCTGTTCCTGGCGGGTCTCCCGCCGGGAACAGGATGGCGGTAGGGGGTGCCGTGGGGCCCCTGGCATGGGCACTGCATAAGAGGGCCCCACTTTGTATTTCAGTGTCTGCTATGCAGACACTGAAATACGCGACGGGTGCCACTGCACCCGTCGCACCTTCCCACTCCGCCGGCTCAATTCTGAGCCGGCGTCCTCGTGGGAAGGATGATTTGCCCTGGGCTGGCGGGCGGCCTTTTGGCGGTCGCCCGCCAGCCAGCCCAGGGCAAATCCCAAAATACCCTCAGCGGTCTTTCGACCGCGGAGCGGTATTTTGGTGGGGGAAGTCTGGCGGGCGGCCTCCACCGCCCGCCAGACTTAGAATGAGCCCCTTTGTCTCTGTGTAATGTGACACATCAACCATGCAGTAGGTCCGTGAAGTTTGCCTACTGTCAATTATTATAGATTGTCAATACAACTGTCCTGAAATAATGATGGCTGAAAACTATGCACAGTGGCCTGGACTGTACCATACTCTGCCCTTCCTGAGGGTTATTTCTGAGGAAAATAGAAACTATACACCATAATGCTGTGTTGGACAGAATAACGCTTCCTCAAGGGATGTCAAATCCAGAAAGTATTGCCTTCAAATTGTTGCTTCAATGCAAAACTTACGTATGTGACATTTCCAACAAATTTAAGCTAACACACACCAAACTGCATGCATGGAGGTGTATGAGTTTACATCCAAAGAAGTAACCATGCTGAACAGTGTAACAAGTGACCTATGTGAGTTAAGTACACTATACTATAAGAGAGCTTACTAACACTCACCTTATAAGGATTTCCTTGGACATCAGACTGCAGTCAGACTTAACACAGTGTCCCCCATACTAAATCTGGAAGCACAGTATGTGAAATTGAAAACATACATCATGAACTAAGCACACTTTGGGATCCATAGTAACCGTGATCGGTGGCTGCAATGAATGGCCGAATCTTAGCTAAGAAGCTTTGGGGTAGCTGCCAATGTTACAGCTCAGTTGGGATTTGTTTGCAGCATAGGACACAACATCTAATACAAAAGAGACACTGTTCACTCATGACAAGGTCCTGATCTACAAGCATTTGACACATACTGTAAATGGTTACCTCGATATTTATTAAACAGTAAAGACAGAAGTGAAAACTCGGGGAAAGACCTTACCTATCCTAATCTACTCTAACTACTCATTACCCACAACTGTCCCTAACTAACCTAAACTAAACTTACTTATCACATTTACCGAAATGATCTAAACATCAACCCATCACCCCCCTTATGAGACGGGAGACATGGAGGACAACAGATACTAACCTAAACACATACTATCCTATACTAAACAAATATATATATATATATCTATATATATATATCTCTCTCTCTCTCTATATATATATATATATATATATATATATATATATATATACACTTTTTTTAATTAATGTTTTTAAACACAAGAACCCCAACATTGCCCCCACCCACCCACACACATAAAAATAAACAGTAGAAATATTCAGAAACCCCCACCCACTAACACTAACTAAACTAACTCCCTATACTAACCTAACACTAAGCCCCCTAAAACCACAAAGTATAAGAACCAGGAAAGAGGAGGGAGGGGAGGGAATCATGTCTGTCTACATGTCTACAGGTTGGCCTTCCTCAGGGTCTTCTTGATGGAACGCACCCGCCGGTTGACCTGTGCCACCTCCTGCTTCAGTCTGGTCATGTTTCTAAGGACATGGTCCAATTTCCTTTGCACATGAGAAAAAGCAGCAGGGTCAATGGCTGCAGCAGGGGTGGTCTGGGTGCCAGCTGAGGAAGTATCGGCCTGTGTTGTGGCAAAGGCTGTAGGCTGCCCTGCAGGTGGTGCTGTGCTTGGTCCTGGAGCAGTTGCCGTTGATGGTCCCGCAAAGGTCCCAGCTGCTGTAGGTGCCACCTGGGTGGTAGTGGTGGTGCTGCTGGTGGTGGCTGTGGTAGACACAGAAGGGCCACCTTGTGCAAATGCCCTTCAGGCTCCGGAGGCTCGTTCATGGCGATATCTTCAGGCCATGTTGCGGTACCCAGACTCAACATCTAGTATGTGGCGGTATCTCATTGCCCGCCGTTGAAAGTCCCTGACCTGGATGGGAGTCATATTTGCAGCTGTTAAGACAAATAGAAAATCAAACATTAGGTACTGCATTGTGTGAAATGGCACAAGAAGTAAATCAGAAAATACATCTAATGTACTTGAAACAGCACATATCATCAAAGAGATAATTGATTGTCCCTGAGGAAGTACATGGCAAGCCAGCCTACAAAGGTCCTATCACACATAGCGCATCCAAACCCTACCAGGTGGGAAACAACTGCCATGATTTTGGCATCATAGTTCTGCCAGTTGTCAGCTAAAAATCATGCTACACATCCTCCACCACTGCCAGGGCAACAAATGTCATAGTACGAGATTGCAATCTAGGGCCACGTGATCTGCGAGTTGCAAATGTACTTGCCAGTATAGAAAGCATGTGCTAATCATGAGTGGGTATTCTAGGTTCAGACAAGTGCTTCACTGATTTACATGTCTGTGTACCAAACTCGTATCATCAGTCCTATGTACACTATTCACAACCCTACACCTGTGTCTGAGGGGGGTGGACAATCAACTAATAATTTCTAACAACAAGGACACCCAGGAAGCTTAGGAAAGCTGGACATGGGTTTGGCCCAGCACACACACCACAGGTAAGGAGGATCTCCAAATAGGAGACAGCTAACCCTTGGACAATCCCATCAACACTCATGTTTGGAAATGCAGACCTTTGTCCACATCATTTACTACCAGTAAGCCATGACTTACAACAAACTGAGAGATGCAAGAACACCTCTGGCCATGAGTTGCATGCACACCTAGGCCATTGTACTCAAGTGACACATACTCGTAGCACTACATGTGGAGCTACATGCTGCTAGGAAGTTTAACATACAGTTCAACATGTTCATTAGTGAATAGGGAAGCAGAAGTCTATGGGTTAGACTTTGGCATCCCTATTCTGGGAGAATTTGGGTCTGACTGGCTAACTAATTCACTAATATGGTCCACTGCAACTTTTTCTGAATCAAGTTTTATCCACATGACTCATCCCTATTCACATTGCTGTGCCTACAGGACTGACAAAATATGACAATACGATAAGGATTGGCCAACTCAAAGATGGTGATAAAATGATATTCCACTCATGGAACAAAACAAATGATTGGCCAGCCCATCACACCTTGCTATGTGTCCAACAAACAGGAGACCATCACTCGTCACCAGCAAACACAACACATAACAGAAATATATAACACTTACTGGAGATGTCTGGGTCCGCAAATCAAGCCACCTCGCCAACAGTGTAGGGTGCCGGTCCACCTGTAAGTCATGGAAGGGAGAAATGTGCTCAATGTCTGTGCACTGTACAACAATTCAAAAGACAAATACTATGTGTAAGATTACATCAGAAAGTAAAGCCTCTCAGACATGATGATACTGCATCCTACATTCCACGGCAATCATGTACAGACCCAGGGACTCCAGTGAGTGATACACACATATCTGCACACATGCAGTGGCCCCAACTATCATGTGGTGGCAAACATGCTCTTTCATTAGTGAGCAGACAAAATCATGGAGTGTATTCGTCTCATCATGTGTATCCATGAGAGACAGCCAAAGCCACTTTCCGTGAGGACTGCATTACCAGTCAACGAGCCATTGTGACTATGACCAATTTATGTCACACAGGTACAATGTACAAAGGGCCAGGGACAGTTGTTAGCCCTCACTTTGTTACAGTTTCTTCATTCGATGTGGCAAAGCTATGATGAGTTGCACCAACCATAGAGATATGAACCCATGTGCATACCTTTTGCCAGCCATCCCTAATTTAAATGTGGCACTACAAACTCCAAATACCAGTCTAAGATGTTAGCTGAGCGCAGCTATAACTTGTTACCTATGTGTCCAAATCCAGATCAGACATGTATCCGAAATGAAGCAGGGGCACAATAAATCCTTATATTTTCACGATTTCCATGATCGGTTTCCTTACACACTCACTGAACACACATGAGACATATGTTTGCACCACATTGCTATCATCAATTGACTTGAAACCTGCACTAATTTTCAGGCTCCTGTTGTGTATATAAAGTTAGTCTAGTTGTTGCATCAACAAATGACGGTAACATGTCGGGAACTTCCATACCTCACAGGCAACTGTGGCCTATATCTATGCATATTTGGCACCTGATTTGTGTTGCCGTTTGACACAAAGGCGGCACTAACTTACATAATACAAATGTATTCAGTAAGTTTGCGGAGCTCTTGCTTCCAAACAGCTCGCAATTGTGGTCCTTAACAAAGTAGAAATATGGCCCTGTATGTTTCACTAGCATTCCACAAGCTCATCAACATTGCTGCAGATATTGTAAAAATCAGCTAATGTCATTACAGAGCATTTAAACGTGCACATTTCCATGATGTGTACTCACCAACAGGGCCACCAATCACTATCCCCAGGTGGTCCAGCAGATCTTGCTCCCTGGAGACAAGGTCAGCCCAGCGGTGCTTCAGCTGGAGGTCATTTCTTGGTGTGTTGTATATCCTCTGCAGATGATGCAACACCTTTGCCCACCGGAGCCTCCGTACCTCAGTGTGATACCCCTGGATCAAATGCCCACCGGCCTCAATCATCAGGGTTAGGAAATGGCACACCAGCCAAATGAACCCACCCAGCTCCTCCTCTCCCATCCTGCCAAGACGAGGCCTACCCAACATAATGGTACAAAAAATGAAAATAGGGGATAAAGGGGAACAAAGGGGAATAGGGGGAAAGTAGGACAGGAAGAATTAAAAAAACACTACTAACACAGCCCAACTACACCCAAACTAACACTACCCACACCAGACTCCCAACAAAACAAAGACAATTGTTTACAACACAAATGACCACAAAAACACTCAGACAGGATACCACAGACAGTTTTTAATCACAAAAATACAAACAAAAGACCACACTGGAGATAAATTCACTAAATGCACAGAGACAAATCGAGACACAGCCACACAGTCAGGAAATATTACAGACTGCAAAGTGAAACTGAAAGTACACCCACTGTACCTATTCTGTAAACAGGATATCCTATTACATCACTTCCTGCCTAAAATGCGGTGCGTTTTTATTGTCATGCATCAAAATATTATGACACATACAGTCTGGGCGTAATTTTTTATTGACGCACAGGAGTAGATTTCACCCCGCATCCATATGGTTAAACAATGTTTCAAAGTTAACCAATTTTCGGAGGTACAGTGTGCAAGATACCGCTCAGGGCCAATGGTTCTTTCAGGGCATTATGCGTCATTTTTCGGCAAAATTTCTCGTATGTGGCAACATTTCAGGCATTAACCGGGTTTGGGTCATTTTACCATTTTAATGGTACATTACAGTTGTGACAATACTGAGATAAGTTGATTGCACCCACTTTGGGCATGACGGTGTATGGGCACATGTGACACATCATACTACTGCGGACCAGTACTACTTCATGTACAGGATTTTCACTCTTGACTGACACAATAGATGGCCAAACGTGTGGCCTACATATATGTATTACACAAATTGGGCATGTTTGGCTTCAGGAGAGGATAGCAAGGTGACACACATAAGTACAATAACTCAATGCCTATGGGTCAATGTGTGTGCTTTGGCTACTAATATTGTTGTTGACCACTGTGTGACCATCACAAGATGCATTATAGCAAATATACTTGTATGCATGTGGAGTCAATGTGTCCAACCCTCAATGCAAGTCAGTGTGGAAATGAGAGAGGACATGTGTTAGTCATACATGTAGCAACAACTGCTGTGTGCACTTTCTATTTTTTGGGTAACATATACACCACATTTTACAAAGCATGCACTGGATGGATAGCAGACGGTTGTTCATGTCAATGGTCCAAAACTTGCCATCACATGTCCTGGAATTTTGGATACAGCTTCCTAGGCACTTGTTGGTGAGCCCACCATGAATCAGGCACATGTACATACTGAGTGGGTACCGTGTTAGTGACACGGAGAGCCAAAGATAAACCACATTTGTAATGTCACGCCACAGTTGAGGTCATATAACTGAGCCACAACTCTCCTGTGGCAGTGGACTACCAGCAGACCAAGCAGCATGTGGCCACATATTTCCAGTGATGAAATGCACAGAGGTGTCTGGTTCATGTGTGTGGGCCAATGTTTAGCCTGTATATTTGTAGGGGTCTACGTTGTCACAGTTACGTCCAGGTCTAGCCATGAGTCTGTGGCGGCTATTCCTGTATCTACCAAGTATAAGATTAATGGAAGTAAAGCCAATGAGGATTTGAGAACCCACATGGAGATGGTCCTACCCTGTCACTGCAGACGTGTAATGAGACTGTCAACGGGACAACCTTGGTGTGCTGAGTAAGATAATATCTCAGGATTCTTGTACTGGTAGGTGTCATCACAACATTTGTACACAGGTTGGCCTCTAAACTTCCCACTGCATCTGGGAACATCATAGCTTCTGTGCTGATTATTCTTGAAGCTATTCACCACGCACAGCCCATCAATATGTTGTGATCAATGTGAATCAGCGTGTGGACTGTCAGGGTCCTAACATGTGTGGACTTTTCATGCACATTATCTGACGTTGCTGGTTTTGCTGGAGGCACCATACCCAATCCCTGCATACGGTCATGGTACACTGTCACAATTTGTCACTCATGCATACATAAGACCCAGACAAGGGATAGGCCATGATTTGGGTATTTGGAGACAAGTTCCCAACACTGGTTCGATAAATAAACAGATTATGCTATACAATGTATTTGAATATGCATTGTAGACCCACCTGACAAAATACCCCAGGAGGAATGTGAGGGTTGGGAAAGCAACTATGACACAAATGTAGCCACAAGGAACCTTTAGGGTAACGCACAGACAGGAGCCAGTCGGGCTAATAGGATGCCGGGTCAATCAGGATCCAGACATTTCACAAGGTAAATACTCAGTGGTCTGACTGAGACTGGTCGGAGGAAGAACAAGACAGTTGAAATGGAAAACTGTGTTAGTCCTGTGTTTTGGAAGGTGACACATTAACCCAAGGGCTGTTTTACACAGCTGATTTTTATGGCAATGCATAACAGTGTAATCGAAAAAATGGCAGCTTCTATGCTGTTCCAAGCATCTGCAAGTGCAGTGCATGTTCAAATGGCTGGTCTGCATGGAGGTGCTCACAGGTGTGTGCAGCATCAGTGTCTCACAAGATTCGAGTTCAAATGGCCAACAGTACCTTTCACATGGGAAGCAATCTACAGGTGATAACAGGGCTTTGAGACTACAAGCCAGTGCATTATTTAACCTGACGTCCATGCAGACAGAAGTACAATGACTATGGCATACCATACTAAATTGGGAAGCACACTGGATTAACATTGTGAGTCTGGAAGTGTGTAGAGGAGGGATTATCTGGGTACACATATTACCATTCCAGGGACCTCTTAAGACGGGTGTAGTGAGACCGGGTACAAGGGTGTGTGAGGACTTAGGACATGGGCTGACATGTACATGGAATGTCATGTGCACAATGCTTGTCATAGCTGTGGCACTTGTGCTATCTATTTCCTGCTTATATGGAAATCTAGTCACACATAGTCCTTGCAAAGATAGGTGATGTAACAGTTACTGCTGTCAAGGGTCTGGTCATACATTCCTGTTACTAATGCAATAGCACATCCACTGCCTCATGTATGATGCTTTTTGTTCCATTATAGACTGATGGTGTCTTAGTTGTGTGCCATATGCTGCAATGAACCATGTTGCCAACATGTATGTGTGAAATAGGTGTGGTCCTCTGCTGTTGCCCTTCAAATGTGAAATGTACCGGGTATATGTCTTTTACAGTGTGTGTGAATGTGACTGTTGATTCATACGCATCACAATTGCTTTGGAAATATCTGTGTCCTGATCGGTATATCAGCAATGCTCTATGAGGCTACACTCTTATTCTGATAGTTAGAGATAAGGGTAAGCAAAAATTATTACCCAGACCATGATATGGTGATTATTATAGGTGTTTATTTACATATGTTAAAACAGTAGTGATGGTGAGTTGAGTCAAAAGAAATTGTTGACAATATGTTGTCGCCTACGCAATCCTGCAGCTGTGTTTGGTTGGTCCCCCTCTTGTTGATGGCCAGCATCCTCCTCTTCCTCCTCTTCAGGCATTTGTGGCTATGGTTCTAATAGGGGAATGTTCCTTCGTACACAAATGTTGTGCAGGATGGCACAGGTTAAAATGATCTTGCAGACCAATTCTGGTGAGTATAGGAGGCTGCCTCCAGTGATGTCGAGGCACCTGAATCTTGACTTCAGGATGCCAAAGGTCCTCTCAACTATGGTGCGTGTCCTCCTATGTGCCTCATTATAGGCACGCTCTGCTGCAGTGGTTGGGTTGGCAAATGGGGTCATAATCCATGGCTGGATCCCATACCCCTGATCAGCTGAAAGAGAAAATGATTGAGATCATGTTGATGTAGATTGCCCCATTAATATCACCTTGCATGGCAGTGGTTCTCTTACGTTGTCTGTGACTCATTGGTGTTTGTGTTATTGTGTCCATTCCTAGGCTTCTAGGATGTACCATCAGCATTGGGTTGTTTCCTTGGCTGAACGAGTGTTTGGCTGCTGACCGGATGTCAGCAGTATATTTTGAGAGTTGCAGTACAGTGTGTACTCCCTTGCATTGTGACTTGTCATACAGGTGTCCCTGTGTCTTCACTGGGGGTGAGATGATAGTTCCATACACAGAATCAATTCAACAGTGGTGGTAACACGTTTGCATCTATGTACCCTGGACATCCCATACATTTTGACATATGCAATAGTTTAATTTAACCATCAGGGAGACAACATTTTGCAAGGTGACAATTAGCCAAACTTCTCCGTACGTTGTGATCACGGACGTGTTAACATTTGACTGTACACTAATTTCACATGTGTGACAACTTCACTTCAGACCTATTTCTCTGCCCTTGGCAAGTTGACTCAGGTTGTAACGTCTACCTAGACTACTGCACATGGTCTAGTTCAGCTGGCTAACTTGGTTGTGAGGTTGTTGTTTTGAGTTTCAGAAGGTCCGTATGGCAGTACATCTGTTGTGTGTGTGTTAATTTGTCACAATGCGTATGTTTAGGAATGTGCACTTTCCATATTGTCCCATCAAGATGTGTTCTTCGCACAGTCCACTTGCCTCTTGGTAGTGGGCAATGTGAGAGCAGGAGTGATGTGAGATATTGGAACGGTCCTCAATGATTGCATGTGACCTTTATTGTAGTCATCATAATGCTATGTGTGTCATGGTGTTTGACCTGCAACAAATAACATTCTGCACCCCTTACACACTATGTATTGATTTAAATGATGTTTGATTGAGTGTTATTGATGTGTTATTGAAGTTTAATCTTCGCAGATGTACTGCCAGTTGGGGGCCATGTGTTTGTCATTGTGTTGTTTTACATTTTCCCCTTGTGTCTGTGGAGTGGCATCAGTTTTTATTTGGAACGGTACTTTGTCCCTAGGTGTGTCTCCCATTGGGTGAGAATATCAAACATGCCTAGCGGTGTCACAACCTCAGTGTGTTCCTGTCCACATGTCGATGTCGTGGTGTATGTGTTGTTTGTCATACAGGGTTGCTGTGCAGTGTGTATATAAGTAGGTTTCTGTACTTACCAACAAGTAGTCCATTTCCATATCGTCCATCCTGGAAGTGTTGATTGATGGTGCAGTGATGGAAGATGAATGAATCAGGTACACTCCCAGGATACTTTGCCACGATGTTGGTGATCAATCCCTGGTGATCGACAATGGCCTGCACATGAATGGAGTGTGTGTGCTTCCTGTTGCGGTATAGATGTTCAGTTGCAGCAGGTGGCACAAGGCGTACATGTGTGCAGTCAATGGCACCAAGGACGTGTGGGAATCCATTAATGAGGTAAAACCCCTGTTTTGTCTCCTGCTGCTTCTGCTGTGTGTTGGGGAAGCAGATGTGGTGGGGTGTGAGTGTGATGATGGCATCCAGTACCTTGGGCAGGAAGGCGGTGATGGCTGTGAGATCCCAGCAACCGGGGCGCCAGTGGTTTGGAAGGAGCCACTTGCCAACATGTGTAGTACAGCTAGCAGCTTGGTTTCTGGTAGGATGGTGCGGGGTGTCTGCAAGCTGGGTGCCAACTGTGGCTCAATGTTGCGCAGCAGCTGCTGAATGGCTTGCCAGTTCAACCTGTACCTCTGGATGATGTAGTGTTCCCTGAGGCCATGAAGGGTTGTCCTGGTGCGGAATATCCTCTCCTGCCTTCTGTGCTGTCTTTGGGGTCCCAGCTGGAGTTGTTGGAAGCTGCTGTTGCTGGTCCTGTGCTCTGCGTCTGCGTGCACACTGGATGAGAAGCACCTCCATGTCTTCCTTTTAGAGATCTGCTGTTGTTTCTGTGTGTTTTCATTATATACAGGTGTGTTTGTCCCATTTTAACGCCTGCACTGACCCAGGCGTTAATTATTGACGCAAATCGAGCTGTGCGTAATTTTCCGATTCCACCTCCCGGCCGTGTGTCATTTTTGTGCGGTAGCATAAATAAGGCGCATGGGTGTTTGTGTCATTTTTTAGACGGGAATACCTACCTTGCATGTCATTAATGTAAGGCGGTTTCCCGCATCCAGAAAATGACGCACACAGCGGGATTTTGATGTCCGCGGGCTTGGGCGTCAAAGTTTAAATATGGTGCACGGTTTGCGCCAAATGTGTTTCAAAATTTTTGACGCACATTCGGTGCAAACGGAGTATAAATATGCCACCAAGTGTCTCATACAAATGTACAATACTCCAGAGTCTTAGACCACGCAGCATCTGTATATCAATAACCATGTAGGCAATTTTGAGCACAAAGCTCCACACACATGTGAAGTTCAATGACTTCCCCACACACACTCTTTGGAGTACGCAAATTCCCTAAACAACTTCACTGGACTACGCAAACTCCCTATTAATCATAAACATAAAAATTCACCTGCGATTTGCTTCAGCAGTGCAAGCGCAAAACCTATTTTATTCACACTCTCACTAGGTATGCTGAGCACATCTTCAAACAAGCAATGGTAAACTCCAAGGTTCTGGGAAAGTCATGGTAGGCTCTTAGGGGTAATCTACTGGAAAAACATGGGGCCTCCTAAGGAGATGTAACCATCCAACTCTGCTACCAAATCTGTGAGCACATCTGGCCGTATTTGGTCTTTTATAATTTATTAATAAGGGGATGCATTAGAGGTTGACAGACCTTTTGACTACGCTTAGAGTGATTGATTCAACCATGGCTCATAACTTCAACAAACATCATAATCAATAAAACACCATCAATCTTTAGGAGTCAATAATCTTTGCACACCATGACTCATTCGGCCATGAAGAACCACACCTTCAAGCAAAATTTAGAATGTTTATTTCCCTATATTAACAATGTGAATATCACATAAATTAGTCTCAAAACCAAATGGTAAGCATATACAAACAACACAGGCTTACCAGAATGGCGGAAGAACCTCAATTTAACTAAAGCATGAAATATAAGACATTTGAGGGCTACAGTGCAGATTAATAACATCAATAACTGAACAACAGAGATGGCATACATCTGGATTCAACAGGTGAACAAAATCAATTCTTTGTTAATAACATTTATTAGCGCATGACATGCTAACTAACCCTCCAATTCAAATGGCATGTTGGGACTTCATGCAAAAATATTTTTAGTCAAAGTTAATTTGGAAAACATCTAACTAGCGTTCTAGCAAAATAGCGGATGGTACCTAAAAGAAAAGAACAAATCTATAACAGAAACAATAACATCTTGTTATACCTCTTCTCAATAGATCAGCAAGCTGCGATTCCTTCATCAGATGGGCATCCGTCTGGTCTCCGTCAGCAATGGGACAATGGAGGAGATTAGCTCACTTACGGTTGCCCTTTAAGTAAACTGAACTAACTTAGAAAGGTTGTCAAGTTTAGGAATCAGCATTAACACCAGTTCTCTATGAGGATATACTGTGCGGAAAAGAACATCTGGATCTGCGGTGCTCCACAAACAGAACTGCTAAGGGGTAAACAAAGGGATTGAATGAGCTCAGAAAAATGGACTAGAACTCCTAAGTGCAGTCAGGCTAAGTTAAACTCCATAAACTATCTTCTCACGGCGTCATTGGTCAGAATATCGTATGCTCACAGTAGAACCAAGGAACTCCAATTTCTAAATCTATAATATAACTAGACAGTCTTTCACACATCCATGATTGGCTCCTCTTTTCCCATTACCATCATCAGCTTCGTCAGGTAACTTTTAATTTTAATCCGAGCTGCAGTCAGTGCATCCATTGTTGGCGTCTGGAAACATCAGTTTCTCAAGCATCAAGGATACTTTTGTAACGATTCGTAGTACGGGACATTTGAGCAGACAGTTCTCACAAGAAAGTTTAAGACATTTATGAATCGCTTGGTCAGCGCTGTGTGAACATTGGTCAAATACCAATACTTTGCTTTCACCAAACATTTACGAACATTTGTTTAGGCTATGAAACTTAACCAGAGGCTTTGTCGACTAGGCTCAACTCTCATAATTAATTGATGCCTAATACATTTACTCAAATACATATCATTAATTAATTAGAATGTTCCACTACTACATTTTATTCTACATGTGAACATTATTTAAACTAACAATGCAATTCTTTAATAATGTCATACATGTTATGGGGGTCAAAAAAAGTGTGTTTCCCGTGTTAATTGCTATGGGAGTTTTGAACACAACTATAGCCACCGCTGAATGGAATTCCACCAAATTTTGAAAAAAGGTAGGTTTCGGAATGCAGATTATGTTTTGCATATTTGGTGCAAATTAATTCAGTAGTTTTTGAGAAATTAAAGGGGAAATACATTTGTAAATCTAGTGCCGTGAATCCATCACAATATTTTTGCGGCGATCATGGCGAATTCGTGAATGAGCACACCATCAGGAATGCTGTTATAGGCTTGCCACAACCTGACGAAGAAGTTGTGGCTGCCATGTTAGGTAAGAGGACACAGTCCCTGGGAATGAAAAACAAAATGAAATATGGAATTAGACCCAGGGTGGAGGTACCCTGATTCCAGGGCTGTGAAAAAGGTGTCTTTGAGGGTCAAATCCTGTTTTTTTTTTGTTGTAAAAAATGTCATGTTGGGTGATATTTGCAAATACATCACAATCTTCCGTGCAGACCCCAATGTAACGTTGCAACAGATTTGTAAATATCAGCAAAAAAAATAATACAAAAAAAATCTTTTTCGGACTCATTCATACACTAAATCATTTACTCATAGAAGTACTCAGACACTCATGCACTGACTCACAGACCCACTCAGACACTCACGCACCCACTCACAGATCCACTCAGACCATCACACATCCACTCACAAACCCACTCAGACCCTCACAAATCCACTCTCACCCCCAGACAGACCACACACCCTCTCACAGACCCACTCAGACCCTCAGGCACCCACTCACAGTCCCACTCAGACCCTTATGTACCCATCATAAACTCACTCAGAGTTCTGATGCACCTACTCACAGACCCAATCAGACCCTTATAAACTGACTCATAGACCCAGTCAAACACTCATGCACCCACTCACAGACCCACTCATACCATCAAACTTCCACTCACAGACCCACTCAGACCCTCACGTTCCCACTCTCGCACCCAGTCAGTGATTCTCACATCCACTCTCACACCCAGAGAGACAGATGCTGCAGCCAACTCCCTTTGGCTGTTGCAGGGTTGGGTGCTTATGGACAGCATGCACAGCAAGGCATTGGGTGATTATAGGGGGAAGATCGGAGGCCCTGTGGCCAACTCCTACTGTGCACGGTCAAGGGCTGGTTGGATTAACATATTGTGGGAAAACTGGGCTGTTTGCAGAAGCTCCCTCACTTTTTGTCCCCATTTTGAGCTGATACTGGTGTTTTCTAACTCTGACTGTGCCCGGGCACTGCTAACAAGTCCCAGTGCAGTACCCTGTTTAAATTGGTGTAAATTAGGCACAATTATAATTGGCTCTGGCAACCTACCTACAAGTCCCCAATATATGGAAGGGCACATAGGTTTTGAAACCCCGGGGTAGAGAGGGCACCCCTGTGTGCACTTCTATGGTTCCTGGAGCCATTGTGAATGCAGGCCTACCTGGAATTAAAAGTACTTCCAAAGTCTCAAACTACCTTATTTTTGCATATACGTCACACCTAAGGTCTGCCCTAGGTGCCCCAGGAGTGGGTGCAATGTAAATATAAGCAGGGACCTTACAAAAGATGTTTTATAAGCATTGGTGAGGGAAAAACAACCAAATTCATGTTTTTCTTATTGTAGTCAATGGGCTCTGTAGACTAACATTGGGAGACTTTATTTAAAAAAAATAAAGTCTTATTTCCAATAGAGATAAGGTACATATAGCAAGTTTTGTACCAAATTAACTGCTTTATTAAATCCAACAACTTGCCAATGTTGAATTTAATATCACTAGTCCAGGGAAAGAGTTTTAGAACTCTGTCCAAAACTTAACCGATTCAGACCTGAAGTGCCCTTTCCTGATTGGCCAGCCTCTGGAAGCCTCAGACAGGGTACCTTAATGAGGTGTGAAGTGGCCTGGGCTGAGATAAAGGAAGCATCTGGTGGCAAGAGAAATGCTGCAGCAGATGGCAGAGCAGGGTTGGGGAAGAGTAGCCAAACTGGTCTTTAAAGGAGGGAAAGCCACTTGGGTCAGAAACTGGACCTCCCCTATTCCCTGCTCCCCCAGGCAGCTGGGGACCCCACTGATTAGATTAGGAGAGGGGCTGGAAGGGGTGTGTTAAGGGACACTTAGCCACACCAGTGGCCAGATCTAACCTCCAAAGATGATTTTTTGCCATCTTGGAATTTGAGAGAATGTTGCTTTCTGGGATTGATTTTTGCCACACTTCACAGGAAGTGGTCAGCCCAGAAGGTGCCTCCCCACACCCCATTGGACAGGAGAACCCCCCGCTTCCCACCCCAGGAGCAAGGATAAATATGGCAGGGCTACCCCACAATTCAGATTGCTGCTGGAAGAAGATACTGGAAAAGAAGGACTGCCCTGCTGGACACATGACCTGCACCTGCAGACTGCAATCACAATGACTGCATCAGCTGCACACTTTTAGCTTCACCCAAAAATGGACTTTGCCTTGCTTCTGGAACTCCAGGATTGGACTCCATGCAGGCTACAGGTACAAAGGAGCAGACCAGAGCTGCAGCATCAAGTCCTCCAAGAAGAGCCCAGATCACCAGCGTTCAGTGGCCATTTGAGGATTCTGACAAGGTGCATTCTGGGAACTGCAGTTCCAACTTCCAAGGAGAAAATCAGACCTTCTGGAACCTTGGATCAGGTTTTGTCTTCAATGACTCAAAAGGGACTTCTGGAAGAAGATCCAGAAGTTTTGAGAAGTTTGGAGCAACTTTGGAAAAAAACTCCATAAGTGGACTGGCACAACATTGAGAGTCAAACCAGCTACCTTTAAGCGTGACCCAGCCTGAATTTCAGGTTCATCCCACTGAAATCTCCAGAGCTCCAGACTGCCAGGATTTGAGTGTGGGCTTGTGGAATGGCAATCCAACGATGTTGCATCGAAATCGGCTTTCTGAGGTTGGCAGCACAATGTCATGGACGAAAAGCTCCAGAAAAGTTTCTAAGTGTGAAGGTAAAATTTTGACTGAGGACTCCCATTCAATGTATCCAAGCAGGGCTTAATTGTGGTCAGTCTCAACATTTGACTTGGCCCCAGTCGAGTACGTCCAGATGTCCCCAGTTGGCGCTTTTGGTTTTTAGGCGCTAGAAAGCATTTTTTTCATTTAATCTTTAAAAATTCATATCTCTGGGTTCCCTACATTGGAATTTTTATATTTTGTGTCATTTTAAAGATAAAAATATTCCCTATTTTTATAATTCAGTACTGGATTGTTATTGTGTGTTGTGTTTTACTTATTTACTGTTTTATTAATATTAATTGTTTTACACACCTGTCTCCTAAGTTAAGCTAAACTGCTTGTCGGTCAAGCTACCATGGGTTGAGCAAACATTAATTTACTCAGACCTTGACTTGACCTATTGAGGATTTGTGACCTACTGCTAAGTGTGGGTATCTACCAGCCTTTACCAATAATCCACTTTCCGGCACATATAGTAATCAAAATGTAAAAAAACATGTAAATTAACTGAAAAAAACAAAGGTTACAGGGACCTTATTTTTAGGAAATATAATTAAATAAACTGTAGAAATTCACTGAAAAAACTGAAGGTGACAGGGACCTTATAGTGAGCTTCTGAATTTACTCATACAAGCCATAGAAATTCAGCAGTTATAGGTAGAGTTACTTCAAGCAACTATAACTCACGCCCTAAGGTAACTATAACTCACACCTTCGCCATGCACTGCTAATTACCCCAGATATTACATCACTCGTGACAACTTCTGTAATGTTATTAGAAATATAAATGAAACATTAGCAGACAAATTAATGAAGAAAAAACTGTGCATGGTGGGTGCGCAATTTATAGTTACCTCATGGTGCGAGTTAGGACCTAGTTTCCATAGAAAATCAATTTTTTTACTTGCCTATATCTTTGGACCGTTTGATGAATCTTCACAAATTTTTCCCCCAAAAAAGTATCAAGTTGGGTCTTGTTGTGCATGGGAAGATTTAGGATGATCCGTCAAGCAGGGATCAAGAAAATGGAGAGTTAAAAAAACTGTGTTTTCTGTGTTAATTACCATAGACTCTTTAGACAAGTCTGCAGCCCGAACCGCTGGATGTAATTACACCAAATTTGGCAAAAAGTTAGCTTTTGCACATCTCTTGCTGAGATCTGATTGGCTGCCAACACTTCAAACAAGAAGTGTTGGCAGCAATTTTGGGACTCACTTTCAAAGTAAACAAGAAAAAAAGGGGCAGGGTATTTATACTCTAACCGCTTAGCCGTGGGCTTGCAATCCCCAGAAGGCTTGAAAGTATTTGTTTTAATTGATGGAGCATCTGGATCTGCGGATCTCAATATGAATTTAAAAAAAAACACAATCTCCTATGTTTCTAACTGAGATTGACCTCTGGTGGGCCAGGTCCAGTGGACATTTCTGGCTTATAAAATAGAGTAGGGGGCATACGGGGTCCTCTCCAGGGCTTGCACAAGCCTAAGGGGCCACCACCTCCCCTGGAGCCATACATGGCCTTGGGGACAACTACCCCCCAAGGCCAGCAGCGACTACCACCCAAGGTGCCCTCCCTCGGGAGGAAGCTGTTTGCTTTTGCTTAGAGGGAGCTGACAGCTTCAGCCAAGCAAAAGCAAAAGCAAACACTCCACTTTCAGCAAGCAAGAGCTTTAAATAAGCTTCCGCTTGCTGAAGCTGAGTTTTCATCTCTTCCCTGCCCGCTAACATGTGGGCAGGCAATGAGATGAAAACTTTGCTCCTGCACACAGGGTGATGCCTTGAGGCCCTTCCCACGGTCTCTGTAACTTTAGACTAGGTGCCCTGAGTGCCCAATAACATGTGGCCAGTGTAGGAGGCTGGCCTGGCTTGTAGTGGGTACCAAAGGTACTTACACCTTGTGCCAGGTCCAGTTATCCCTTATTAGTGTAGAAGAGGTGTTTCTAGCAGCTTAGACTGATAGAAGGTAGCTATGGCAAAGCAGCTTAGGCTGAACTAGGAGACATGCAAAGCTCCTCCTATACCACTTATATCATATGCACAATATCATAAGAAAACACAATACACAGAGTTACTAAAAATAAAGGTACTTTATTTTTATGACAATATGCCAAAAGTATCTCAGTGAGTACCCTCAGTAGGAAGGTAAGTAATATACACAAGTTATATGTACACAAACCAAAATTAGGTAAGTAAGAGCAAGAAAAGTAATGCAAACAGTGTAGAATTACAATAGGTTGCAATAGGCAAGCATAGGTATAGGGGCAACACAAACCATATACTCCAAAAGTGGAATGCGAATCACAATTGGACCCCAGACCTATGTGAGCTTGTAGAGGGTCGCTGGGACTGTGAGAAAACATTGAGGGTTAGAAAAATACCACAACCCAAGACCCTGAAAAGTAGGAGTAAAGTACACCTACTACCCCCAGAGAGCACAATAGTCGTGATAGGGGAATACTGCAGGAGGAACAAAATCTAGCAGTGCACTGACAATGGATTTCCAGACCTGAGTACCTGTAAGACAAGGGGACCAAGTCCAATAGTTGCGACAGTGTCCAGGGGGGGCAGGTGCCCAGGAAACCCCGGATGAAGGTGCAAGGAAGCTGCCTCCGGTTGGAAGAAGCTTAGAGTTCTGCAAGAAAGAAAAGGACTAGGAACTTCTCCTTTGGAAGACGGATGTATCACATCGCGATGAAGCTTGCAAAAGTGTTCCCACACAGAAATACCACAAACAAGCCTTGCTAGCTGCAAGGGTTGTGGTAGAGGTTTTTGGGTGCTACTGAGGACCAGGAAGGACCTGGATGTCGCCTTTTGGAGGAGGAGACAGAGGGGGCACTCAGCAACTCAGGGAGCCCTCACAGAAGCAGGCAGCTCCCGCAGGAGTACCCCAACAGGCACTTAGAAGAAGAGTGAACCGGAGTCCATGCGAAGTTACAAAAGGGGGTTCCACGACGTTGGAGGACAACTCAGAAGGTTGTGCACTGCAGGACAGAGTGCTGGGGACCCAGGCTAGGCTGTGCACTAAGGAAATCCTGGGAAAGTGCACAGTAGCCAGAGCAGCTGCAAATCACGCGGTACACAGCTTTGCAGTCTAGCATGTGGAGGCAAGGACTTACCTCCACCAAGCTTGGACTGAAAAGTCACTGGACTGTGGGAGTCGCTTGGACAGAGTTGCTGTGTTCCAGGGACCACGCTCATCAGGATGAGAGGGGACCCAGAGGACCAGTGATGCTGTCTTTTGGTGCCTGCGTTAGCAGGGGGAAGATTCCGTCAACCCACGGGAGATTTCTTTGGAGCTTCTGGTGCAGGGTGAAGGCAGGCTACCCCCAGAGCATGCACCACCTGGAAACAGTCGTGAAAGCCGGCAGGATTAGGCGCTACAATGTTGCTGGTAGTCGTCTTGCTACTTTGTTGCAGTTTTGCAGGCATCCTGGAGCAGTCAGTGTTCGATCCTTTGGTAGAAGGTGAAGAGGGAGACGCAGAGGAACTCTGGTGAGCTCTTGCATTCGTTATCTGAAGAATTCCCCAAAGCAGAGACCCTAAATAGCCAGAAAAGGAGGTTTGGTTACCAAGTTCGGAGGATTGGCTACCAAGAGAGGTAAGAGCCTATCAGAAGGAGCCTCTGACGTCACCTGCTGGCACTGGCCACTCAGAGAAGTCCAGTGTGCCCCCAACACCTCTGTTTCCAAGATGGCAGAGGTCTGGGACACACTGGAGGAGCTCTGGGCACCTCCCCTGGGAGGTACTGGTCAGGGGAGTGGTAACTCCCCTTTCCTTTGTCCAGTTTCACACCAGAGAAGGGCTTGGGGATCCCTGAACCGGTGTAGACTGGCTTATGCAGAAATGGGCACCATCTGTGCCCATCAAAGCATTTCCAGAGGCTGGGGGAGGCTACTCCGCCCCAGCCCTTCACACCTATTTCCAAAGGGAGAGGGTGTAACACCCTTTCTCAGAGGAAATCCTTTGTTCTGCCTTCCAGGACCAGGGCTGCCTGGACCCCAGGAGGGCAGAAACCTGTCTGAGGGGTTGGCAGCAGCAACAACTGCAGTGGAGACCCCGGAAAGGCAGTTTGGCAGTACCTGGGTTCTGTGCTAGAGACCCGGGGGATCATGGAATTGTCCCCCCAATACCAGAATGGTATTGAGGTGACAATTCCATGATCTTAGACCTGTTACATGGCCATGTTCGGAGTTACCATTGTGACGCTATACATAGGTAGTGACCTATGTATAGTGCACGTGTGTAATATTGTCCCTGTACTCACAAAGTCCGTGGAATTTGCCCTGAACGATGTGGGGGCACCTTGGCTAGTGCCAGGGTGCCCACACACTAAGTTACTTTGCACCCAACCTTCACCAGGTGAAGGTTAGACATATAGGTGACTTATAAGTTACTTATTTGCAGTGGTAAATGGCTATGAAATAACGTGGACGTTATTTCACGCAGGCTGTCAGAGCTCCCTATGGGTGGCAAAATAAATGCTGCAGCCCATAGGGATCTCCTGGAACCCCAATACCCTGGGTACCTCAGTACCACATACAAGGGAATTATATGGGTGTACCAGTATGCCAATGTGAATTGGTAAATTTAGTCACTAGTCTGTTAGTGACAAATTTGAAAAGCAGAGAGAGCATAACCACTGAGGTTCTGGTTAGCAGAGCCTCAGTGAGACAGTTAGGCATCACACAGGGAACACATACAGGGCACATACTTATCAGCACTGGGGCCCTGCCTGCCAGGGTCCCCGTGACACATGGACTAAAACAGCATACATACAGTAAAATATGGGGGTAACATGCTAGGCAAGATGGTGCTTTCCTACAGCCAGGCCACTGGGAATAGGGTTCCCGGGGCAGAAATTGGCCTAGGAAGTGGTGTCACGTGGCCCACTTCCTTTTTGAAGAAAGTATTTGGCCCAGGGTAGGTGGTGGCCCCCAGGGTCCTAACGTGTCCTTGTGGCCCACCCTATAAATAATTTAAAGATAACCCCAGAAAGGTGGTGGTCTCCAAACATTATTTTACAATGTAGCCACAGGGAAGGGTAGACTGTGTGGCACCCCTAATTTTTTTATTATGTAGGCTGTGAGTGGTGCGGGGTTAGTGTGGTTATATTAACTTCTCCTACTTCAAAGAGGGCATCAGAGACAAGTAGTTCCTCAGACCCAGCCCTTCAGTACACCTCTGGTACTTTGGAAGGCTAGGAAGGGCTGTTCAGCTGCTCTACTGCAAGGACTATTGCTCGGCTGATCTGCTACCCTGCAGCCTGAGTAAAAAGAGCAGGAGCTATATCTTGAACCCAGAATCGCCAGCGTGTCTCCAATTGCGAGTTTGCTTGCCTCTTGATCAGAAAAGACTCCAACCTCCTTGAGCCCAGTATCCAAAATCTGTGTTCTGTGAGTCTTGCCCCCCAGTATTGCCATCCAGTCCTGGACCTTTGGAAGTTGGCCTGAAGGTGCCGCCCCTCCCATGTTAGTTTTTAAATCATTTTAGGCAATATCAAGAATCATTTGAGAAGCTGTGTGATGATGTCAGATTACATATTTTACAGATTTTTCGCACAGCATATCACTGACCATTAAAGTATCATTGTTTTAATATCTGCTCCAGGATTCAAATATGGGTTCTTTGTGGAGCTTAGTAATCTTTTCCAGCTACCCTGGTATATTTTT
The DNA here is from genome assembly GCF_031143425.1 of Pleurodeles waltl. NCBI lineage: Eukaryota > Metazoa > Chordata > Amphibia > Caudata > Salamandridae > Pleurodeles > Pleurodeles waltl. Next base: position 669,735,781 of record NC_090444.1, read on the forward strand.
TATTTTATTGTGGTGTTCTCTTCCTTTGTCATTCTAGGGGTCTCCCTTTTCAAAAGCTTGGATGACCTTGTGCTGCTTGGTGTGTTGATTTAAGATTTGCCCCAAACATTTTTCTTTCTTTGTCCCTTGTTATCGTCTCTCCCCAACTCTCCTCTTTTCTCTTACAGAAAAATTGTGTCCTTGATCACATGTTTGTTCCCAAATGTTCCTTAATTTGCGGCATGCCTAGCCACTGACATTTGTATGATAGTCAGTCCAAAATCCATTAGAAACGGGGAAAGGGAGATTTAATCATTTAAATTTAGAATGAGAGCTTTCAGCATCTTGGTCTCATCTTTAGAGCAGCCAACCCCAACACTCAGTTATTCGGAAGTCTATTAATCAGAAGATGGCCGTGAGCAAAGATGTCAAGTTCCAAGAAAGACTGAGAGACATGTTTAATAATCCTCTAGCGCTATTCCAACGCCACATTATCATCATTTTTTATGCTAATGTGGTGTAATAAGGACAAAAACACTGTGCCATATTTACAAAGTGGCGCAATGGATACATTGCGCCACTTTGTAACCTTTTGCACTACATTATTCCTGCACCAGGCATAATGTATGCAAAGGGGGTGTTCCCCCGTTAAGGGGGGCCAAAGAAATGGCGCAAGGAAATCGAAGAGATTTCCTTGCACTATTTTTTCTGCACTTTTAATGCCTGCTCAGAGCAGGCGTTGGAAGAAGGCTTCCATTGGTTACAATGGGCCTCTGAGTGCTCTGCAGGATTAGCGGCAGAATTTTTTACGCTAATCCTGCAAATCCCCGGACTAGTGTCAAAACTTCTGACACTAGTCGCCTAACTACCGACCTGGTTTGCCATATTTTAAATATGGCGCACACATGGTGACATTAGCAGGGAGCTAAGGGGTGCAAGAAAGTGGAACAATGGGCCCCTAAGTTGAGAAGTCTGAGCGTACCTGCCCTCATTAATTTTAACTCTGTTGACTGTCCATCAGCTTCTCCATTAACTTCCATGAGGCACCAAGCGTTGAGCACTGAGGCTTTAAAGATCCACTTGCTGGAGCTCGGCGACCGCTGGTAGATGCTGTATGGCACCTCCGCTTGTCTCTGCCCAACGCTGCAGTCGTCTTGCCGAGAAGTGTTCCCTCTCTCCTCGCTCGTACCGCGGGAATCACCACTGTCACCCCCAGTCAGTTCCTGTCACTTCCCCGGGTGAGGAGGCAGCAGCGATCATTGCTCTGATGACTGGTGTGAATCCTGCTACCTCGCCAATCCTAAAAAGCTTGGAGCAGATTGTGTTCTCCGCCAGTAGAGAAAAGCTTCCTGTCATCGTCAGAGGGTCTGCCAAAGCTTATACATTTCTCAAGGGCGCCGGAAAGTATTTCACGATGGCGCTCCTATAACCAACTGCTATGGAGGGTTCTCTCCATCCCTGGAGCTCACAGAATTAATTCTTCAGCGTTCAGGGTTCCGGCCACCAATTTCGGCATGTTGGCTGCATTATTATCCTCCATCTCTAGAACCCAATGAACCATTTATCCACCGGTTATGATAAAAGGAAGGTGATTATATTAATGGCGTAAGTTAAAAATGCCCAACATAGGATAGTTTAGGTATTGTGTACAAAGGGGAATCCTTCTATTTGCAAAGTTATGTCTCTAAAAATGCATGTTAAAATATAAGATGTACTGTGCAAAATGGAAATTATTTTCTTATTCACCAGGCAGACTTTTTTTATTCTCCAGGAACGCTTTCTGATTTGTTGGAAAGCAAAAGGTGGAAGAGACATGGAAAGAGCGTACCTTCCCCTACTTTTATTCGCAGCGCCTTTATCGAAGGTCTGTCGTTGCAATTAGAGTCTCAAAACATTGATCAGACACCAATTCCCAAATGGATGTTTTGGTATCCATTGGCAAGGGGAAAGTTGTCATGTGCAGCTTCCATTTTTATTAAATTAGGCTGTCAGGATTGGGGGAGCAAACAGTGGTCAAGAGGGCTGATCAATGTTCCCCCAAAACAATTCACCGAAGTTTATTGTTTAACGCAGCCCCTGTCTTTTTAATGGACAGGGGCTGCATTAAAAAATCAAAACCATTGACATTCTGCTAATCAGAATGCCAGGATGTCTGTCTGCTTTCTGTTGCTGCAAGCCATTACACCAGTTTCACAGCTTGTGCAGTACCATTCACATATAGAATATTGCCTCATTAATATTAATTTAGCAGCATTTTGCAAATCCTACTGAATGGTTGTTTTCAGGCTGCAACAGACTTGTTCATCTCCAGTTGAGGCCAGTTCGCTAAGCAGTCGCCTTGCAAAATATAGCATCCGTTTTACGACCCATTAGTACATCAGGCCAATGTTACCTACCTATATAGGTAGTTGGTTATTTGGTGGAAGGCAAAAATGATTTCACTCTTTATTTCATTTTTTTTATGTGATAGATGATTACTGGTGCTATCAGCAAAAACTTGGTGAAGCGAAGAAGGCAACCATTATGGAAGAAGGCGCCTGGCCACCATGGCCTCACCTCACCCCAGGATCACAATGATTTCAATACATTTACACCCTGCCTTATCATGCGGGGCATATCCGCCAACTGGGCCAAAAAAAGTAGCTCAAGTGCCAGCAGCATACTGCGACAGTGGATAGGTGTTGTGTGTGGTACCACCTGAGAAAGTCTCTCAGGGGCAAGGAAAAAAACGCATGAAGTTGAAGCTGAGACAGGGAGGTATGTCATAAATAGTAAAGCAGGCCCAGGTCTGATGATGAAAGAATGTTGTTGTTTGGGGGGAGTTCGGAGAGAGGGTGTTGTTTGTGTGGGTGAGAAAGAGCGAGAGAGAAAGAAAGGCTGTTCTCAGTGTATTAGAAATATATTGATCAGTGATTCGACAATAAGGTGAACGTTCATCTAAATCGAAAATGTAGGAAAAAGTTTATGCATAACAACGTGACAGTTGTATTTTAAGAATAGGTAAGAATATCTCATTTTTAATCTTCCCTTCACCCAACGTCATTGTTTGCCAAAGAATAGCGCAAAAGTCTAACCTTCAGGCACAGTCCTTCCCGTTAGTATTCGGGATGACATACTGGATAGAGGTCCAGCTGTGTGCGCACAATTCAGAAGATGTTTTGAATGCTTCAAACTCAATATCCCTTATGTCTCAATCTAGAAAACTCCAGAATAATGTACTAACTCGTTTTTTTAAAGAAGAAGGTACACAAAAGAACAGCACCTCTGTGGTATTTCTATTAGCAAGATATTTTCAGATTGAAAATAATTTACAAAAGAAAACACTCGATCAACGTTCATACAAACTGTCAACCTCAATTCGCATTGATTTCATGATTCAGAGACAGCACGGAGGAAAATAGGCTTTATGAATAAAAGATGTCCCAATACAAAGGCTATTTGCTGGCGAATTGAATTTTAAGAGTGTATTATTTCATTGAACATTGAAAATCTAAACATCTGATCTCTGGAGATGTAGACGGAAACAGAGGATTTGGCTGTTTATCAGCAGCTGTTCTATTATAAACATTAAAACCATCAGCACAATCTAGAAAAAGGCTTACGAAGATTGCAGCCGAAAGGAGGAAGCAAAACGTAAACAAAAGAAGGTAAAATGGAACGAAATCGTGGCCCAAGAGGGGGCCGAAGACATGTAGGAGCAGAGAAGCAAACGGAACAGAAGTGCTCAATAGGAAAAAGGAAGAAGTAGGCGTGTCAAGAAGACAGCAGGAAAGTCATAAACCTCGAAACATAAAGAGAGAGGTGCAAAATCACTCTGATGCAGAGAAAACAAGTAAGGGCTCAAAAAACAGGCAGGAAGAATATAGTTATGGTGAGAAAGAAAGAAATCCAGTAAGAAAGAAAGAAACACAATTGAAGATATTAAGGAAAAGGGAAAAAGGAAAAAAAAAAGAAAAAAATTCAAGAAAAGAACGGAATATTTAACAAATAAAGGAAAATAGAGAAATAAATAAATACATAAATACAAAATTTATTCAAAATATTTTAATAAGTTTTAGTTGACTATGGGAAGACATTACATAAAAGAGCACCAAAAGAGGTACTTACAATTTTATATTAATATTATGACTAAATATATAGAATATAAACTGTGGGCTTATATCAAAACAAACGTCAGTAGAGTACTTATCAATTTTAATTGTAATAATGTTATGAAACTAAAATAAAATAAAAATGGAGTAAATGAAATCATTATTAAAAAATAAATGTTGATAGAGCTACTAAAGTTAACTAATACACCTATACATGAAACAATCAACAGCTTATCATTAATAAATACAAGATGATATGATTAACTGTTCATGGTGATTAGACTCAAAGTCCGGACAAATAAACACATTCTCAGTTCTCACCATCATGGTGTCATATAGTAGAAGGCTTATGACAATTGTACTCACATTTATTAGGATACAGATATCATATACAGATATCATATTGCAAGTTTTTTTAACAGTGAAGTCATTTCAAGAAATGCTGCGGTCACCATATCTCTTAGAACTCCACCAAAGAAGATATACATTTAATAAGGGAAATATTGAGCATCCTCACATCCTTAATCAATGGTGAAATGTCTTGCCCAACACTTTCCAGAAGAATTCACACAAACTGTGACAGAAATTCGATTAGCAGTACATATCACAGAAGGAAGTGCACGTAATAAGAACAACAGACGTGAATGTATTTATTTAATCCTTTTATCATATATTTTTAGACATATTACGAAACACTGCACCTTGACAGCCAGATTGTTTTATTTAAAATTGCCTTGTTCATGTTAAAAGTGGCACTATGAGAAATACTATATATCTACTATGTACTTCCAGTTTTTTTTTACCTCCATAAACTTTAATTTCAGACCTCAGGTCACCCTGTGTAGGGATGAAACTGCAGGAATTTTGCTCTTCGCTTAAAGGGCGAAATTCCTTAATTTGTCCCTTTTTCAGCATAGTTAAAAACACCGAAGCTGAGTAACTTCCTGCAGTCTGATCTCAATTCACACTGGGTTGCAGGGATTTCTTCATCTGCACTAGACAATTTAAAAATTTTCTTTACAGTAATTGTAGAGCACACCATTATCAAAAGGAGTCCTGGCAATTTATACTATGTTTGCGCCAAATTTGCATCATTTTTTTTAACCCAAATTCAGCGCAAACTTAACTCCATATTTATATTTTGATGCTAGACCAATCTAGCGTCAAAATAATGGAGTTAAAGTCATTTTTTGGATGTGTGTAACCACTTTGCATCAATGAGATGCAAGGTCTGTGTTCCCGTTCAATAAATGACTCAAAGCCCCTAGTGCCTTATTTATCCTCCCATGCAAAAAAGGTGAACGGGGAGAGGCGGGCCTAAATAATGGTGCTAAGCCTACGTAGCGCCATTATTTAATACCTGGGTCAGGGCAGGCGTGAGGGGACCTGTGGACCCATTTCCATGGTCAAACACCATAGAAAGAGCCCACAGGTGCCCACCCCAAGCCCCTAGAACACCCACACCAGAGGGACAGCAGAGGATGGGGGGGACCCCATACCAGGTAAGTAGGGTAAGTATAGGTAAGTATATAAAAAAGTATTAAAGTGCCAATGGGGGCCCTGAAATGGGTGCGCCTAGATGGCACTAGGTGCAATGGCCATGCCCAGGGGACCCTTGTTTTGCCTTTAACCAGCCTAGCATCATTTTTTGGTGCAAAACACCCTTCCCCCATACCGCCACCCACACCCGGCTAATGTCATTTTCCCAGACATTAGCCCACCCTTTCCCCCGGCTTGCAGAATTCCATAAATGTGGTGCCTGGCTGGCACTTTGGAATGATGCAAGCTGGCGCTATACTCTTTGATGCAAAACTGCGTTTGCGCAGTTTTGCATCAAAAAGCATGAATGTGGGCCTACGTCTCTTATTCGACATGGACAGAACATAAGACTGCAGATTTTTTTTTAACAGTGCCACTTTTTTTCTCTATTTCCTAGTCCCAGAAATACCATGTTGGGGCATTAAGGATAAATGTCATACAACTTTCACTATGCCCCCGCCACTTTCAGTGCAGAAACATAGTGGTAGTTCTTATGCTGTTTATGCTAAAAAAGCAGACAGGACTAGTGCATGATGGCAACCCAGGGTATCCACTAAAGAAAACCTTATCCAGATGGGGGGAGCAACATCCTGAGTAACTGCCTATATTTAAGGTCCACATATTTTCATAAAATTGTAAGGCTGGTCCTCACACACGACCCTTTGGCCCATATATATACTTTTTGATGAAAACCAGCACCGGCGCTGATTTGCGTAAATTTTTTTACCTCCGGCTAATGCCATTCGAACATGCCAGGCGGGTGCCTTATTTATGGATTGACGTTAGCCGGCGCTGCGGGCTGGTCAGAGTAAGTAAAAATTACTCTAACCAGGCAGCGCCGGCGTGGGAAAAAACGAGGGTTGTGCATCAAAAAATGGTGCAATCCAGGTCAGAGTCAAAAATCATGCTCTAACCGGACTTGCGCCATTTTTTGACACACAACCCCCATTGAAATAACTCCTGTCTTAGCAAAGACAGGAGTCATGCCCCCCTGCCCAATGGTCATTCCCAGGGGACTTCTGTCCCCTGGGCATGTCCATTGGGCACAGTGGCATGTAGGGGGGCCCAAGTTGGACCCCCATGGCGCTTAAAAAAAAAAATACTTACCTCAACTTACCTGGGATGGGTCCCCCCATCCATGGGTGTCCTGCAGGGGTGGCTGGGCGTACCAGGGGGTGTTCCTGGGGGCAGGGAAGGGCCCCTGTGGACTGCTTCCATGGTCAGAGACCATGGAAAGAGCCCATAGGTCCCTTAACGTCTGCCCTCACCCAGGCGTTAAAAAACGGCACACATCAGGCTGGGTGCCGTTTTTTAAGGCCTGCCCCCTTCTGCGCGTCAAAATGACGCAGGAGTATAAATAAGGTGCACAGGCCTTAAAGTCATTTTATGGACGGGAACGCCTACCTTGCATGTCATTAATGCAAGGCGGTTTCACGCATCCAGAAAATGACTCACACAGAGGAATTTTGACGTTCGCGGGGTCGGGCGTCATAGTATAGATATGGTGTAAGGTTTGAGCTGAATTTCCGTAAAACTTTTTGACCAAATTCGGCACAAACAGAGCATAAATATGCTCCTTTGTGTCATGTTTGTCAATGGCCCGCCACGTTCACCAGAGAAATATCTGGTGGTGAGTCAGCTCCCTGTCCTGGCAGGGAGTACATACCATGGGTAGTGGTGTTTGGAATCCTATACAAGAGTTGAACAGGTCAGAGCCTTCCCACCAAGGCATAGTCTTTATTGATGGAATGGTCTAGAACATTATTAAAACCAGATAGATTTGGTGATGCCTAGGAGTGTCAATTACTGTTCCATCTGCTTAGTAGACATGTTTTAGCCTGGCTTTGGACCCTAACTGTGGTCTCTAGCTTTCCTCATGGTGGGTATAGCTACTATCCTACCTCACTGTCTAATTGCACCCACTCAAGGTAAGCAATCATCCATACACCACCCAATTTTGGATGTCAGCTACAAATTGTTTGCCTGCTCTGGGAATTTTTGAAGGTTTTGTGACATGACAAGATATAAAACATAAATCACGAGAGGGAAGTTCTTCGTGTTACATATCTCTTTTTGTAGATGTGGCACTACCCTCAAAACACCACAAACCACTGCAAGCAATCGTTGATGAGGTTCAAAAATATTTGCCATGTTCATTTATTCCTTCTTACTCTGCTCTAAACTTGGCTAGGCGCCATGGGTGAACTCATGGGGGAGAGTTTTTTTTGCACACTCTGTTAGATATAATAGTATGGTCATAAAATCGATTCATATACATGTCTTATGTTATCCACCTTTACAGCCTTCCTACTTCATCAAAGGTTCTTGTCCTCCCGCTGCACCTTTACTCACGCACAAGCTCTCTGGATCTTACTTTCTGAAGAGGAGGTTTGTGTTCATGTAGCTGCTCATCTATGCAGTGCAGCATGCACATCATTAGCATCATAAGCGCGCTATGGAAGGCGGGGAAATGTAGTCCTTGGGCCACATGTGTTAACAGTCAACTATTTTAGCCTGTGTAATCCCCTGTATAGAACAATTATTTCAATTCAATGCATGGATTTTCATTAATAAAACTCATAGTACCACGAGCCCCATAGCTCAATGGGAGATATTTTTTGGGATGGGTGTATTTGTATTATAAATATGGTGTATGTTTTGGCAAGTCCTAGATCCCAATTTACAAACCACAAGGCACAACAAAAAATTGTGGAGTAAAAGATCCAATTTTCAGGGTATTCCTAACACATTTGACAGGAAATGCTTTGGCAAAATCCTTAAGGGGGGTATAAGTAGCGGTATTTACTGTTTTTATCAGAGTAGTCAACGAGTCAAGCACTATTTATAGATTTATGTGTGTGCTAATGGTATTAGTCTGTCACAATGCATATATATGCACCAATTATTGGCTCACCTGTCACTAAGAGATAGTGTAATTAAAGGCCACTAAATGGGTCACTAGTTGATATACCTTTACTTGTATGTGAATTAGAAAATAATTTCTCACATATCACCCACTTGAAATTGTTCTCTGAGTGGTTCATCTCTAGGTAGTAGTTAGTTGTTCTGGTTGAAATCTTGCATCGTATTGGCCTCAGATTCTCATTGATCCCAATGCACACCTTTTGAGACGTGATTGCTATGTACATAAGGCTGCCTTGACAGGGAATCATGTAAATCACATTGTCATGATTATAGTGAGTATGATGTTTTATGACCTACAGGCAGCCTATGCCAATACCTACTTCCTTGGTGGCTGTGGTAAACTGACACACAGAGCATCTGCCACATGTGACATTTTCTCTAACTGGTGGTAAACCCCATAAGGTACTGGAGGTAGCTTGTGTAATTAGACTGATTTTTGGTAAGCACCAACCAATCTCTAATGCTCCTACCTCATTTAAAAGAGAGGAGGGGCAGAGCTTAGTCATTCCCTATATTTCACAAAATATGCCAATATCTTAATCTGAGTATTTTTCACTGCAAGAGAGACTGTAGAATAAGTAGAGACACAGGTTACCCTGTGAGATGTTTGTTTGTGTTGGAAGTCCAGGAGGGAATCTCTATTGGTATTACATTTCCTCTTCCTGGTTTTCTCATATTTTGTTTAGGGTATAGAGGAGATGTATGTTTGTTCATTTGTGCATTAGCTTGATCACCAAATGTATGTATATCTTAGCAGTTTCTGCATATCCAAAAGGAGATTTGCAACACCTGATCTTGGGTGAAAACTGGTGAAATATAAAAGGTGGCTTCTGTCCTTAGGGTTCTCAAACAGCTTAGTCATGAAATTGCCATCTTTGATTTCTGATATCAAGATTGATGAATGAAATTATATCCTTACTTAAGTTGTGAGTGAATTTTGGTAAGACTCATGATCATTTAACCACTGGATGAACTCAAGGGGAGAGTTGATGTCCCCGAGCCAAATGCTCAAAATGTCATATAAATGCTTGCATCACAATATGGTTTGGCCCTTGTAAGGGTTAATGTGTGCGTGTGAATAAAGTGAATACAAAGACATGCTAGATTTGGGACACAAGTGCTGCCCATTAATGTGCCCTAAATTATTTGATGACACAGTGCTCCAATTTACTTTAAAAAAGTTCCCAGCAACAGCAATTCTAGTCATTCCACTAAGAAATGTACTGGGATGATATAATCTCTGTACTCCTGAGAATGGACTCAATAACCCCCAGCGTGCATTCCTGGGAGATACGTATATACAATGCCTCAATGTCTGTTGTGATGAGTACATCATTGGTTGCATCAATGGTGAGATCTTTCAATAGGAATACTGCATCCTTTGTATCTTTCAAATAAGAGGGCATTTTCATGACCAGTGGCCTAACGAACCAATCAAAGAATTGTGGTAGGAGTTCCAGACTCAAATTAATTCCTGAGACAATTGGTCTTCCAGGAGAAGGAGCTGCTGTATATCCTGCCAGGGTAGATCCACAAATGGGGAGTGATCTGGTTCAGGAATAAGGGGGGAAGATCTATAAAAAATTAGCCACAAGGGAAGCGCTAGAGAGCCGGAGAGGAACATGATGTTATGCAGCTCTGTGAAGCTCCTGCGTCCCAGGACATACATCCAGCATAATCTTCCCCATGTACCTGCCACAGATCCCCGATTTAGCCTCCCCAGCATTCTAACACTGTGGCAATTTGATTGCTTGTGAAGCTCGGCATGAAAACATTATGACACCGGAACGAGGGCCTGGATCTGGTGCTAGCGGCACAGCACTTAAAATGGCGGTGACATAGACTTGTGGAATGGTCCGCCTGACCCTCCAGAGTGTAAGAAGCACACTAGATACCTAAATTGCACCGACCTGTGGTCTGGCGACAACCTGGCCACTCATGCTTACGGGTGTGGTTTGAAATGGCAGTGAGTGTGAACGAAACAGAGAGCAAGTGCCGGAGAGGGGGACCTGCTATGAAGCCTTTTGTGGTGCTGCTGAACTGGACCCCAAAGGAAGAAGTGAGCTTGGCAAAGGCTGGGTCTGCGGAGCAGCACAGCAGCAATTGAGAAGCCACTGCTTCTGCGACCTGGTGCTAATTTGGCAGAAACGTTTTTGCAGTGGGCCTGGTATGCTGTGCGAGGCTGCCCTGCTGTGATGCGCTGCCTTGGCCTGGCTGAGGGGGACTGTCCCCCACGGACATAATGCATAGATGAAGACCAAGGTGTGAGCCCATACTGTCCTGCATATACTACTGGACAGTGATTACCAAGTCCTCCATTTTAAGTTTGTTTTAACTGTCGCCATTGGTGTGGATCGCACTCCTTTGCACTTACAAGCTGACCTGGTGCAATACTTCTGCCTGGGGCTCCAGTGTCACAGGTGCACATCAGAAGCGATCCTACTGCCTAACAGTGTCCTACGTAAGTTATTATTACAGTGCATAAGAAAAAATCAGCCTTTGTAATCTCCTGCATGTGGGCGTGATTTTCAACCAGCATGCCTATTAAAGAACCCTTATATGGTTGGGACATAATCTTACGCACACTATGCCCCCGCTGGACTGGGCCGCATTAAGGCAACTGTGAAACTGGCGATCCTCATGGGCCTATCTTGCTAAGACATACAGTCCCATCCTCCGCACAGGTCTACCTCTGAGGGCCGCACATCGACATTGCTTGGGTCTGCCCGTGCCCCTCTGATTGAATCATGTCAGGACCCGCGATAGACAAGTTGCACCACCATCACACAGCCTGATTCTGGGCACCTGTGGAACTTGCCACGCGATTGGCTAGCCCACATCTATCAGCTTGTCTATGATCAAAGCAAGATATAATGGAGAAAACTCAAGGCAAACTTCACTTTGATGCCAGAAAGGCCTCCTGGTCGCAGGTAAGTGGCATGGATCAAGAGTCGCAGGGTCAGCAGGTGACAGAGGACGTTTTGAGCACTGGTGACATGAAGTCCCTTCTATTGGCCATGCAGAACAGCCTGACCTCTATTGAGGACAAAATGGATAACATTTGTGCCTGGATGGACTCCCTCACAAATAAGCTGGAAAAGAAGGCTGGATGCCTAACTGAAGGTGAACACAGGATCTCCACTGCAGAAGATACTGTGAATACTAGGAGTGAGCAACCTTTACAAATGGACAAAGTCTTGAGGCTTATAGCAGGCAACAATTAAGACCTTGATGCCAGATCCAGGAGAAATAATCTACATATAGTGGGATCCCAGAATACACTGACATTGGCTGCATGGAACTTTTCCTGGAACGTCTCCTTGCAACGCTGTTTGGCATGGATGCATTCTCTAAACTACTGATTGTGGAAACGGCTCACAGAGTGCTAGCTGCGAAACCACCATAGGGCACCCCGCCTTTGCCTTATCATGGCCCATCTTCAGAACTACAGAGATAGAGATGTAGCCCTGCGGCTGGCATGAGAGCAACGTGTTCTGCAATTTGAAGATACTGAGGTATCTATATAACGAAATTTCATTGTGGTGGTACAGGACGCCCGTAGGAAGTTTGCTAATGTAAAACAGAAACTATGGCAAGTAAACATCCCATATGCAATGTTATACCCAGCCCTCTTGCGGATTACACATCGAGGCAAGAATCAGGCTGGAGAATATTTGAAGAGGAGTTCCACGTGGAGGTCACGGGTGAAACATGACTCCATTAACTCCCAAGCTGCTTCACCCTTGTCAGACCAGGAATGATGAGCTGGACACAGAACTGTCTGCTTACCATTGGCTGTCTCCAAGTATGCAAAATTGCCTTGATTATGGTCCACTGGGCCTATATAGCTCTGCTAATTGGACTAGAACACTGGCCGCATGTGACTGACATCAACGTTGTGATTTATTGATATGTGAAAAGTCTACAGCACAGTTGTTATAAATGGAGACTAAGGCCCTTATTACAACCCTGGCGGTCGATGATATAGTGGCGGTAATACTGCCAACAGGCCGGCCGTAATAATTATGAAATTATGACCACGGCAGAACCGCTCAGACAGACAGCCAATTTAGCACACCGACCGCCAGGGCGAAATCAACAGGCACCACGGCGGTAACCGCCTACAGCCAGGTGGAAGACAATGTTCCACCCGCCGTATTATGATAGTCCAATCCGCCACCTTTTCCGGGGCGGTACCAATGACATCAAAAGCCTGGTGGATACACTGCACAGAATCAAATCAAATCAAATCAAATCATTAGCATTTATAAAGCGCGCTACTCACCCGTGCGGGTCTCAAGGCGCTAGGGACAAAGGGGGTGGTTATCGCTGCTCGAACAGCCAGGTCTTTAGGAGTCTCCGGAAAGCGGAGTGGTCCTGGGTGGTCCTGAGGCTGGTGGGGAGGGAGTTCCAGGTCTTGGCCGCCAGGAAGGAGAAAGATCTCCCACCCGCCGTAGAGCGTCGGATGCGAGGGACGGCGGCGAGTGCGAGGCCAGAGGAGCGGAGGGGGCGGGTGGGGACGTAGAAGTTGAGCCGTCTGTTGAGGTATTCCGGTCCCTTGTCGTGGAGGGCTTTGTGTGCGTGGGTGAGAAGTCGGAAGGTGATCCTTTTGCTGACTGGGAGCCAATGCAGGTGTCTCAGGTGTGCGGAGATGTGGCTGTTGCGGGGTACGTCGAGGATGAGGCGGGCTGAGGCGTTTTGAATGCGTTGCAGGCGATTTTGGAGTTTGGCGGTGGTCCCAGCGTAGAGGGTGTTGCCGTAGTCCAGGCGGCTCGTGACGAGGGCGTGGGTCACGGTTTTTCTGGTGTCGGCGGGGATCCAGCGGAAGATCTTGCGGAGCATGCGGAGGGTGAGGAAGCAGGCGGAGGACACGGCGTTGACTTGCTTGGTCATGGTGAGAAGGGGGTCCAAGATGAAGCCGAGGTTGCGGGCGTGGTCTGCGGGGGTCGGTGCGGTGCCGAGGGCCGTGGGCCACCAGGAGTCGTCCCAGGCGGACGGGGTGTTGCCGAGGATGAGGACTTCAGTTTTTTCAGAGTTCAGCTTTAGGCGGCTGAGCCTCATCCAATCTGCGACGTCCTTCATACCCTCTTGTAGGTTGGTCTTGGCGCTGGCGGGGTCCTTGGTGAGGGAGAGTATAAGTTGGGTGTCGTCGGCGTAGGAGGTGATGATGATGTCGTGCTTGCGTACGATGTTAGCGAGGGGGCTCATGTAGACATTGAAGAGTGTCGGGCTGAGTGATGAGCCTTGAGGTACGCCGCAGATGATCTCAGTGGGTTCTGAGCGAAACGGAGGGAGGTAGACTCTTTGGGAGCGGTTTACGAGGAAGGAGGCGATCCAGTCCAGGGCCTGGTCTTGGATCCCGGTGGAGCGGAGGCGGGTGATTAGGGTACGGTGACAGACGGTGTCAAAGGCAGCCGAGAGGTCAAGAAGAATGAGGGCGACTGTTTCACCGTTGTCCATCAGGGTTCTGATGTCGTCTGTGACTGAGATGAGGGCGGTTTCAGTGCTGTGGTTGGTTCGGAATCCGGTCTGTGAGGGGTCGAGCAGGTTGTTGTCTTCCAGGAAGGTGGTCAGCTGTTTGTTGACGGTCTTCTCTAATACTTTGGCTGGGAAAGGCAGAAGGGAGATGGGGCGGAAGTTTTTCAGGTCGCTCGGGTCAGCCGTAGGTTTCTTTAGTAGGGCGTTGACTTCGGCGTGTTTCCAGCATTCGGGGAAGGTAGCAGAAGAAAAAGAAGAGTTGATGACGGTCTGGAGGTGCGGGGCGATGATGTTGTCGGCTTTGTTAAAGATGAAGTGCGGGCAGGGGTCCGAAGGGGCGCCGGAGTGGATAGAGTTCATGATGGATTTGGTTTCTTCCGTGCTGATGTGGGTCCAGTTGTTGAGGGTGATGGTCGGGGATGTGGGTTCGGTGGTGTTAGGTTGGGTCTGGTGTCCGAAGCTGTCGTGGAGGTCGCTGATCTTGCGATGGAAGAAAGTGGCGAGGGATTCGCATAGATCCTGTGAGGGCGTGACGGCGTTGGCGTTGGCGCTGGGGTTGGAGAACTCCTTGACGATGCTGAAGAGTTCTCTGCTGTTGTGGCTGTTTTTGTCCAGTCTGTCGGTGAAAAAATTCCTTTTGGCAGTGCGGATCAGGTGGTGGTGTTTGCGGGTAGCGTTCTTGAGGGCGGTCATGTTGTCAGCGGTGCGGTCCTTGCGCCAGGCTTTCTCAAGTGCGCGACAAGTTTTCTTTGATTCTTTGAGGGTGTCAGAGAACCAGAGGGGTTTCTTGGTGTTGTTCTGTCGCTGCGAGCGTTTGAGGGGAACAAGGTTGTCTGCGCAGTTGGAGATCCAGTTTGTGAGGTTGAGGGCTGCGACGTTGGGGTCGGTGGTGAGGGTGGGTTGGTTGGTGGCGAGTGCGGCGAACAGTTGCTCTTCAGGGATCTTGTTCCACTGTCGGCGAGGGATGGGTTGAGTGCGGAGGTGGCGGGTCTCGCGTCGGAATGTGAAGTGGACGCAGCTGTGGTCGGTCCAATGAAGGGCGGAGGCGTGGCTGAAGAAGACGTGTTTGCTGGCGGAGAAGATAGGGTCGAGTGTGTGTCCGGCGATGTGGGTGGCAGTGTTCACCAGTTGTTTAAGGCCGAGGTTGGCGAGGTTGTCGAGCAGGGTGGTGGTGTTGGGGTCGTTGTTTTGTTCCAGATGGAAGTTGAGGTCGCCTAGGAGGATGTAGTCCGGTGAGGCGAGGGCGTGCGGGGAGATGAAGTCGGCGATGGTGTCGCTGAAAGGGGCGCGAGGTCCGGGAGGACGGTAGACGAGGGATCCTCTGAGGGTGGTCCTCGGGTCGGTGCGAATCTGAAAATGCAGGTGTTCAGCGGCAAGAGGGGAGTCTTCAGTGGAGGTGGTGACGCTGATGGAGTCTTTGAAGACGATGGCGATGCCTCCTCCTACTTGGTTGGTGCGGTCTTTCCTGGAGATCTTGTAGCCTTCGGGGATGGCGGTGGCGATGTCTGGAGCAGAGGAGGCGTTCATCCAGGTCTCCGTGATGAAGGCGACGTCCGGTACTGTGGAGTCTAGGAGGTCCCAGAGTTCAACGGCGTGTTTGTGAACGGAGCGAGCGTTGACTAGGATGCACTTGAGGTGGTTGATGGCGCGTGGGCTTGTGGTCGTAGTTGTTGCGTGGTGGAAGATGCGTTTGCAGGAGTTGCAGGCGAAGGGTCCATGGGTGCGTTTGGGGTGAGCTTGGAAGCAGGTGTTGGAGCGTCCTGGGTTGAGGGCATGGAGGGTGGTGGGGTCATAGCGGATCATCGGGGCTTGGGAGCGCTGGGGACCAGGGGTCATGGCGCTGGGCGCGGGCCAGGCGCAGACGGGCGCAGACGGGCTTGCCTCTGGTGCGCCTCCGGCGCGCCAGCGGCGCACCCGCTGCACGCGCCCGCTGCGCGGTCGCACAGCGGCCGCCATATGAGGTAGGAGGGGGGGAGGGGTCAGCTGGGGGCGAATGGGAGCTGGGGGGCGGGGGTGTGCAGGAGGTCGAAGCGGGAAAGCGCGAGGGAGGGGGGGACAGGTAGAGTGAGAAGAGCTGGGGGAGGGGGGTTTAAGGGTGGAGGGGGGAGAGTGTTAGGAGGTTTAGGAGATTAGGGAGAAAGATAGGTGTAGGGTTGTGAAGATAGGGGAGGGGGGGTTGTAGAGGTGGGTGAGGGTGAGAGGTAGAGTGAGGGGATAGGAAGATAGGTAATAGAGGGGGTGGCAGGAGGGGGGGAGAGATAGAGAAATAGGTAGAGAGAAAAGGTAGATAGAGAAATCGATAGATAGGGAAAAAGATAGAGAGATAGGAAGATAGGAAGATAGGAGGAGGTGGAGAGTGAGGGAGTTGGATAGTGGGATAGAGAGATGGAGAGATAGGTAGATAGGAGGAGTGAGGGAGGTAGAAAGTGAACGGGTTAGATAGGGGAGATAGAGGGGGGGATGCGAGTGGGGGAGGGGGATGAGGCAGGAGCAGGAGGGCAGGCGCGGGGAGAAGAGGACGGAGGAGGCAGAAGAGCCGAAGGCAGAAGACAAGAAGAAAAGAAGAACAGAAGAAAAGAAGAACAGAAGAACAGAAGAACAGAAGACCGGAAGGACTGAAGACCGGAAGAGCAGAAGACTGGAAGAGCAGAAGACACACAGAAGAACACAGAAGAACAGAGAGGAGTACAGAAGAACAGAGAAGAATACAGAAGAACACAGAAGAATACAGAAGAAGACAGAGGAAGACAGAGGAAGACAGAAGGGAAACGACTCAACACTGGAGACTCAGGGAAGAATCACGTCACCATGGAGCCCGAGTTGCATGTGTTCCCCGTGCTCTTCTACGTTCTGCTCCACTACGAATACCAACGCCAGAGAAGACGACCACAGTGAGCACTCCTGACTAGCACACAAGGGGGGGGAGGAAAAGAGAGTAACACACACACGCAGCACACAACACCCCCACCCCTAACACCATACAAATAACCAGATGCTATAACATTACATATTCACCCCGTACCCCTCAGGAATAATGCAAGGACAAAATTAATTGATTAAAGTGAGTGTAATAAGATAAAATAGTATAAATACGGGCATCCAAATCAACAAGTATATACATATTTACAAATGTAGAGACACTGCCCAGTCCTCAATGTCCGTGGGCCACAGGACCACATCACAAAGTCCAAGGCCCCACCTCACTCCTGCAACTACATGGAGAGAACAATGCAGGGGCATCAGGTCAAAAATAGCCAGGGACCTCAGGGGGACAGGGAACAGGGGGGCACCTCAGCCGGAAGATGGTATAATGCCACTGGTCCTGGAGAGGGCAACATGCCCATTACTCTGTCCGGGGGAGTGCAAGGCCACAGTCTCTCAAGTGGGTGACTTGCCCACATGGTCTGGAGGGGGCAACATGCCCTGTGCGCTGTCCTGGTGTCATGACCACACAAACTTGCCAAATCAAATCAAAGAAATGCTTGAGAAAAGCAAAGAGATATTCTCAGTGGAGACAGCAAAGCCCAAACTGGAAGAAGGTTTGCAGAGTAATCTTGCGCTTATTTCAAAGGAAGAATCAAGAAGAGAAGATTCAAGATGGTCGTCGAGAGTCCTGAAGGTTAGTTACAGTTCTAGTCTTGCAATCGGTTGGTTGCTAGGTTACGAGCTCACCAGCTGGAAGCTTCGCACTTCAACCTAGGTCTGACAGGAATCAGCTGTTTGGAGAGAGAGCTCACTTCAGAGCAGAAACTCCTTTGAGGTAAAATTACCCTTGAAAACTTTTTTACAGAAAATGTGATAAATATTGTCAAGGTTTATTCGAGGAGTTTGATAGTAGACCGTTACAGTGGAGGTTTGGCAAGGCTACAGAGTTTAATGTATGAATAAACCTTATGTTTACAAGGTTCCTGTTTTACGATATCAAAGTCAAAAGAAAAAACAACTTTAACAAGCAAGTATTTACAAATACCAAGGTTATAAACGAAGGCAGACTTGAATCAGAAAACCCAATTTTTCAACACAATTTTGGCATTTTACTAGGACATACCCCATTTTTGCAATTTTTTGTGCTTTCAGCCTCCTTCCAGTCAGTGACAGAAATGGGCATGAAACCAATGCTGGATCCCAGAAACCTAAACATTTCTGAAAAGTAGACAAAATTCTGAATTCAGCAAGGGGTCATTTGTGTAGATCCTACAAGGGTTTCCTATAGAAAGTAACAACTGAAAAAGAAAAATATTGAAATTGAGGTGAAAAAAACATAAATGTTTCTCTACGTTTTACTCTGTAACTTTTCCCTGCAATGTCAGATTATCGAAAGAAATATACAGTTACGTCTGCTGGACTCCTCTGGTTGTGGGGATATATAGGGCTTGTAGGTTCATCAAGAACCCAAGGAACCCAGAGCCAATAAATGAGCTGCACCCTGCAGTGCGTTTTCATTCTATACCGGGTATACAGCAATTCATTTGCTGAAATATAAAGAGTAAAAAATTGCTATCAAGAAAACCTTTGTATTTCCAAAAAGGGCACAAGATAAGGTGTTGAAGAGCAGTGGTTATTTGCGCATCTCTGAATTCCGGGGTGACCATACTAGCATGTGAATTACAGGGCATTTCTCAAATAGATGTCTTTTTTACACACTCTCCTATATTTGGAAGGAAAAAATGTAGAGAAAGACAAGGGGCAATAACACTTGTTTTGCTAATCTATGTTGCCCCAAGTCTCCCGATAAAAATGATACCTCACTTGTGTGGGTAGGCCTAGCGCCCGCGACAGGAAACGCCCCAAAGCGCAACGTGGACACATCCAAATTTTTGAAAGAAAACAGAGGTGTTTTTTGCGAAGTGCCTACCTGTAGATTTTGGCCTCTAGCTCAGCCGGCACCTAGGGAAACCTACCAAACCTGTGCATTTCTGAAAACTAGAGACCTAGGGGAATCCAAGGAGGGGTGACTTGCGGGGCTCAGACCAGGTTCTGTTACCCAGAATCCTTTGCAAACCTCAAAATTTGACTAAAAAAAAACATGTTCCTCACATTTCTGTGGCAGAAAGTTCTGGAATCTGAGAGGAGCCACAAATTTCCTTCCACCCAGCGTTCCCCCAAGTCTCCCGATAAAAATGATACCTCACTTGTGTGGGTAGGCCTAGCGCCCGCGACAGGAAACGCCCCAAAGTGCAACGTGGACACATCCAAATTTTTGGAAGAAAACAGAGGTGTTTTTTGCGAATTGCCTACCTGTAGATTTTGGCCTCTAGATCAGCCGGCACCTAGGGAAACTTACCAGACCTGTGCATTTCTGAAAACTAGAGACCTAGGGGAATCCAAGGAGGGGTGACTTGCGGGGCTCGGACTAGGTTCTGTTTCCCAGAATCCTTTGCAAACCTCAAAATTTGGCTAAAAAAACACATGTTCCTCACATTTCTGTGGCAGAAAGTTCTGGAATCTGAGAGGAGCCACAAATTTCCTTCCACGCAGCGTTCCCCCAAGTCTCCCGATAAAAATGATACCTCACTTGTGTGGGTAGGCCTAGCGCCCGCGACAGGAAACGCCCCAAAGCGCAACGTGGACACATCCAAATTTTTGGAAGAAAACAGAGGTGTTTTTTGCAAAGTGCCTACCTGTAGATTTTGGCCTCTAGCTCAGCCGGCACCTAGGGAAACCTACCAAACCTGTGCATTTCTGAAAACTAGAGACCTAGGGGAATCCAAGAAGGGGTGACTTGCGGGGCTCGGACCAGGTTCTGTTACCCAGAATCCTTTGCAAACCTCAACATTTGGCTAAAAAAACACATGTTCCTCACATTTCTGTGGCACAAAGTTCTGGAATCTGAGAGGAGCCACAAATGTCCTTCCACCCAGCGTTCCCCCAAGTCTCCCGATAAAAATGATACCTCACTTGTGTGGGTAGGCCTAGCGCCCGCGACAGGAAACGCCCCAAAGCGCAACGTGGACACATCCAAATTTTTGGAAGAAAACAGAGGTGTTTTTTGCGAAGTGCCTACCTGTAGATTTTGGCCTCTAGATCAGCTGGCACCTATGGAAACCTACCAGACCTGTGCATTTCTGAAAACTAGAGACCTAGGGGAATCCAAGGAGGGGTGACTTGCGGGGCTCGGACTAGGTTCTGTTACCCAGAATCCTTTGCAAACCTCAAAATTTGGTTAAAAAAACACATGTTCCTCACATTTCTGTGGCAGAAAGTTCTGGAATCTTAGAGGAGCCACAAATTTCCTTCCACCCAGCGTTCCCCCAAGTCTCCCGATAGAAATGATACCTCACTTGTGTGGGTAGGCCTAGCGCCCGCGACAGGAAACGCCCCAAAGCGCAACGTGGACACATCCAAATTTTTGGAAGAAAACAGGAGGTGTTTCTTGCGAAGTGCCTACCTGTAGATTTTGGCCTCTAGCTCAGCCAGCACCTAGGGAAACCTACCAAACCTGTGCATTTCTGAATACTAGAGAACTAGGGGAATCCAAGGAGGGGTCACTTGCGGGGCTCGGACCAGGTTCTGTTACCCAGAATCCTTTGCAAACCTCAAAATTTGGCAAAAAAAACACATGTTCCTCACATTTCTGTGGCAGAAAGTTCTGGAATCTGAGAGGAGCCACAAATTTCCTTCCACCCAGCGTTCCCCCAAGTCTCCCGATAAAAATGATACCTCACTTGTGTGGGTAGGCCTAGCGCCCGCGACAGGAAACGCCCCAAAGCGCAATGTGGACACATCCAAATTTTTGAAAGAAAACAGTGCCTACCAGTGGATTTTGGCCTGTAGCTCAGCCGGCACCTAGGGAAACCTACCAACCCTGTGCATTTTTGAAAACTAGAGACCTAGGGAAATCCAAGATGGGGTGACTTGTGGGGCTCGGACCAGGTTCTGTTACCCAGAATCCTTTGCAAACCTCACAATTTGGCTAAAAAAACCCATGTTCCTCACATTTCTGTGGCAGAAAGTTTTGGAATCTGAGAGGAGCCACAAATGTCCTTCCACCCAGCGTTCCCCTTAGTCTCTCGATAAAAATGGTACCTCACTTCTGTGGGTAGGCCTAGCGCCCACGAAAGGAAATGGCCCAAAACACAACGTGGACACAACATATTTTTTCACAGAAAACAGAGGTGTTTTTTGCAAAGTGCCTACCTGTGGAGTTTGGCCTCTAGCTCAGCCGGCCCCGGGAGGGGGGGGGGGCAGAAATGCCCTAAATACAATTTGCCCCCCAGGGCAGCGACCCTTGCCTGATGGGTTGCTACCCATCTCTAAAAAAACAAACAAACAAAAAAAAAAACACAAAAAAAACATTTGCCCTGGCGCCTAGAGGTTTCTGCCCCTCCTGGGGGCAGATCGGCCTAATAATAGGCTGATCTGCCCCCACTGGGGGCAGAAATGGCTTAAAATAAATTTCCCCCCCTCCTTGCCTACGGGGTCGCTCCCCCTGCGTGACATTGGCGCCAAAAAACAAATCCCAGGTGCCTAGTGGTTTCTTCCCCCTTGGGGGCAGATTGACCTAAAATCGGGGGGGCAGAAATGGCCTAAAATAAATTTGCCCCCCCAGGGAGCGACCCTTACCTAAGGGGTCGCTCCCCTTGTGTGAACTTCACGCAAAGAAAAAACTCCCTGGTGTCTAGTGGTTTCTGCCCCCCTTGGGGGGGCAGAAATGGCCTAAATATAATTTTCCCCCAAGGGGAGCGACCCTTGTCTAAGGGGTCGCTCCCCACCTAAAAAAATTAAATGAAACATTAAAAAAAAAAAAAAAAAAAATATGGTCCCTGGTGCCTAGAGGTAAAATGCCCCCCATGGGAGCGACCCTTGCCCAAGGGGTCGCTCCCTTATGACAATTTCAGAAGAAAAAAAAAAAATCCCTGGTGTCTAGTGGGGTTTCAAAAGCCGGATTGCAAGCAATCCGGCTTTTGAAACCCTCGGAGAGACTTCAAAGGGAAGGAAATACTTTTCCTTCCCTTTGAAGCCCCTCCGGGCCTCCCCCAGTGATTGAAAGAGAAATGCTTTTGCATTTCTCTTTCAATCGCGCTGGAAGCAGAGCTTCCAGCGCGATTGGGAAGGCCCCTGTGACAAATCAGCGCGCGCTCGCGCGCTGACGTCACAGGGGGGGTTGGGGGGGTCGGGGGTGGAAGGGGAAGGTCTTCCCCTTCCATCCCCACCTTGGGGGGGGAGGGGGGCGCAAGGGGGCGCGCTAGCGCGCCCCCAAATTCCCCTGTGCCATGGACGAGATGATCTCGTCCAAGGCACAGGGGAACTGTAGCCTTGGACGAGATCATCTCGTCCAAGGCACAGAACAGGTTAACGGAGAAATGAATGTTAACAAGTAAGCATTTACAAATGCAACGGTAATAAACCAAAGTAGAGTTAAAAAAGAAACAAACTTTAATAAACAAGCATTTACAAATACAAGTTCTCAACAGATGTCGAAGTAAGAAAGGAGAAATTAACTTTAATAAACAAGCATTTACAAATACAAGTTATCAACAGATGTCGAAGTAAGAAAGAAGAAATAAACTTTAATAAACAAACATTTACAAATACAAGTATTGACAGAAGTCAAAATAAGACAGGAGAAACAAACTTTCACAAGCAAGAATTACCAATGCAATAAACGCAATTGAACTCTCTAATGTAAATTAGAAACCAACTAACATCAGCTGATTTGGAGAACGCATTATCACCAACTATATATATACAGTATATATATATATATATATATATATATATAGCAACATCAAACCAATCTCTAACAAAGGTTGAGAAGTTATTCCAGAATCAGTAATAAGCATTTTTAAGAAGAGTTTATCATTCATAGAGAGAAGCAAGGCTACAGAGAACTCAGGTTGAGTGAAGAAATAATAGAACTAAAGAGAATTAAGTGTTAAGAATAGAAAGTGTAAAACTGATTTTGTATGTCCCTAGTAATTGCGACTGTGACTCTTGCAGGTGCTGCATCCAATCTTAGACGTGAAGAGGCAGACTGAGTACTGACGTTCATCATCTCTGTGGCAGTCTCTCTACAATCCCATTCCCCTTTCCCCCTCCGGGGTACTCAGCACAAAGGATTAAAATTTGTTGTGAGTAGCTCGGGTCGGGACTGAGGAGTTATCTTCTGCTTCCGAGGAAATCGAATTGAAGTATCCTGACACCTGGGGAGTGAAAGGCCACATTCTCTCAAGTGGGCGACTTGCCCACATGCTCTGGAGGGGGAAACAAGCCCTGTGCCTGATCCTGGGGAGTGATAGGCCACAGTCTCTCAAGTGGATGGCTTCTCCACTGGGTCTGGAGGGGGCATTGTGCCCGGTGATCTTCATCCTGTGGAGGATGAGGTGAGTGGATGGCTTCTTCCACTGGTTCTGGAGGGGACATTGTGCCCAGTGATCTTCATCCTGTGGAGGATAGGGTAAGTGGATGGCTTCTCCACTGGTTCTGGAGGGGCCCAGTGATGCAGATCTCGGGGAGTGCAAGGTCACAGTCTCTCACTTGGGTGTCAGACCCACAGGATTTGCAGGGGCCAGGCTGCACAACAGCCCATGGACACAGGACTACACACTGTCCTCCAGTGGTGACGGCTGCTCAGTGGTGGCAGTGGTGCTGCTAATGGTGGAGCTGTGGCTGCTGGTGGCGGTGCTGGTGGCGGTGCTGGCAGTGGTGGAGGGAGGCTCCAGACCATCCCCTGTAGCCTCGGATGGCTGCCCACTGGAGCTGGGGCTGCTGGTGGTGGTGCAGGTGGCGGCGCTGGCAGTGGTGGGGGGAGGCTCCAGCCCATCCCCAGCATCCCCATATGGCTGGCCACTGGGGCTGCTGCTGCTGGTGGCAGTGCTGGTGGCCGTGCTGGCAGCGGTGGTGGGAGGCTCCAGCCCATCCCCTGCAGCCTCGGACTGCTGCACCACCATGGGTGGTGGTGGGGTCTCCAACTGAGTCCCTGCACCAGGCCCCTTGTCTCTACTGCCTGCTGTTGCAGGCCCCTTGCCTCTCCTTCCTGCAGCTGGGTCTGCCTCCTTGCCCTTCCTTCCTGCAGCTGGGGCTGACTCCTTGCCCTTCCTTCCTGCAGCTAAGGCTGACTCCTTGCCCTTCCTTGACGCACTTGGGGCCCTGTCCATCTGGCTGGCTGGTGGCCATGATCCTTTCCCACCTGGAGTAGTTGGGGACACTACTGTGCCCAAGGACTGGGTGGCTGAGGTGCTTGTCTGGGTTTTGACCACCCTGGCCTGACATGAGGGACGGGGGGAGGTCTAGGGAAGAGGTCAATGATGGCGAGGAAAAGCTTCTTTGGGACATTGGGGCGGGCCACAGGAGATGGTTTGGGAGTGGAGGAAGAGGGAGTGGTGGTAGGAGGTGTCAGTCTGCTGTGTTTCGGTGCAGGTGCATGGGCTGGATGCTGTTGTGAGGTGGATGGCTGTTGGGTGTCTGAGTGCTTGCATTTGTGTACTTTGGGAGGAGGGGGCAGAGACACAGTGGGAGAGGGCACAGGGGACGTGTGCATGGATGTGGGGGTGGTGACTGCCACTGAGGGGTGTGCACTGATAGGTGTGCTGGTGATGGTGGTAATGGATGAAGATGTAGTGCATGCAGGTGTGAGTGTAGACGCAATTTGGAGGGAGGTGGACGAGGAGGAGGAGGGGGCCACAGTGGAGGCAGTGGATGTTTGTATGTCCGATTCTGGATGGTGTTTGTGTGAGTGCCTGTGGGATGAAGTGCGGTGTTTGTGTTTGCCATGTCCACTCTTGTCTGTTGTCCTGGGTGCCTGCTCATCTGACTGTGTGCTTGTGATAGGTTGGGGTTGAGGGGAATGGAATTGGGAAGAGGAAGAGGAAGTTGGAGTGTAGAAACAGGGACAATGGCTGCCATTAGAGAGGAGGCTAGAGCCTGGATTGATCTTTGTTGGGCCGCCAAGCCAGTGTGAATGCCCTCAAGGAATGCATTTGTCTGTTGCATTTAGGCTGCCAGCCCCTGGATGGCATTCACAATGGTTGACTGCCCCACAGAGATGGATCGCAGGAGGTCAACAGCCTCCTCACTCAGGGCAGCAGGGATAACTGGGGCAGGGCCTGAGGTGCCTGGGGCAAAGGAGATGCCCACCATCCTGGGTGAGCGGGCACAGGAAACTCTCTGAGGGTCTGTTGGGAGGGCAGTGCTGTTATGGGGGTGGAAGCTGTAGCTGGGGTGGTAACAGAGGTGCCCGCCACCACCAGGGAGCTCCCTTCGGAGGAGGTATCCATGTCCTGTCCCCTCCTGTCTCCGCCATGGTGCTCCCTTCGCCCTCTGTCCCACTGGTGCCCTAAACTTTGGTGGATTTGGCCTCCTGGGTCCTGTGGGATGCAGCTCCCTCCATTTTAGGTGCCTCTGCTTCTCCGCCAGATGATGGTAATGCTCATAAGGACAGGGTGACAAAACAAAAAGGGGGGGAAGAGACAAAGGATACACTTGGTCAATGGCGCCAACAACAACACCATTGACATACACAACACACTCAGACACAGGGAACAGCCCTACACACTAGGCAACGTACTACCAGTCACAATGCTAGACACCAGCCCATGGATAGGGACACCTAACAGCCAATTGCAGCATACCTGAGACCCAGAGACACCTGCCCAGTAGTGGATGCCTACTAGCTTGGTTGGAGTACTTCACATCAGAACCCTGCCCAACATGGGACCTACTCTGCAATACCAGGCCTGGAATAGGGACAGCAACAGGGTCCACATCCCCCACACGGAAACTACCCCACCAGGTGTAAGTTGTAATGAAGGGCACTGTACTCACCCCTTGTGGCTCCTGTGATGCCCCCAAGCACCCATATAGCTCCATATAGGCCACTGCCAGTATGCAGGATATCAGGGGGGTCAAGGTTCGACGGGCACCCCTTCCTCGTTGGGAGGCCATCACCAGCTAGTCCCCCGCAGTCTTCCATGCCCACCGCCTCAGGTCCTCCCACTGTTTGCGATAGTGGGTGATCCACCTGCCGTAGACCCCCAGGGTCCGCATGTCTTTGGAGATGGCACACCATATACCTTTCTTTTGATGGGTGCTGACCTGCATGGAAATGGACGCAGGGAAAGGTATAAGTTTGACCGTCCTGCCTGTTACACTCATGGCCCACCATACCCCTTCCCATTCCCATTAGCACACACATGGCCCACCATACATGCTGCATGCTGCCCAGGGCCCATCCACCAACCCCCCCTACATGAGGCTTTCACACACAGCACTCCATGCATTCACGTCCCATGCACCGTACTCACAGTGTACTCACCTGTTGGTCTGGAGGCACATACAGCAGTCGGTACTGGGGTAGGTCCCCATCCACCAGTAGCTCCAACTCCGGCGAGGTGAAGGCAGGGGCCCTTTCCCCAGTAACACGAGCCATGGTCGGTTCCAGACACAGGTCACAGTTGCACATGCAGTATAGGTTCTCTCCTGTTGAAGGTCAGTTAGCAAGTGAGGAATCAGATAAAAAATGGCGGTCACGTCTGCGGTGGTGCATACCGTCACCGCAGACGAATATCACCATTGGCCACTGTACCCTATAGGGCCCAATGTTAACCAATGAGGAGTTGCACGGTGGTTCTTGACCGCCTCCCGCAACAGCATACAACGTCAGCAGAATTACCTCATTTCCACCTGTCCCTCCATACAGGACAGGCGGATGCCATTTCATGGGGGGTGCTGGCCATGGCTCCTAACTGCGTCACAGTACACAAATGCACTATTTAGACATCTCCAACAAAACACTGTTACAATCACAACATGCATTGAACTGTAGTGATTGGAATGTAGAGATAATGACCAGATGCTTACTATTTTGGCCCATAGATTGCAACTGCTGCGGATGAATAGGAGATGGGGACATCCCCCGTGTACAGACCCCTGGTGGACTTGGCAACAATGGAGGACAGGCACATTATCCTCCCCTATAGACTTGACAGGGCCACAACCACTGAGCTGTGTGCCCAATTGGAGCCTGACCTAATCTCTGCTGTCACCCCACCGGGATCCCTCCTCTTGTGCAAGTGCTATCAGTGCTCCATTTCCTGGCAACTGGCTCTTTCCAAGTGACAGTGGGCTTGGCAGCAGGAATGTCACAGCCAATGTTTTCAATAGTGCTGACCAGAGTGTTGTCTGCCCTGATTAAAAATACATGTGTAGCTACATCCTTTTCCCCCAGGTGGAGGATTTGGCCACAGTGAAAGCTGATTTCTATGCAATGGGACATATCCCCAACATTATTGGGGCTATTGATGGAACACATTTTGCATTTGTCCCCCCGATGAAATGAACAGGTGTTCAGAAATCTAAAGAGTTTTCACTCCATGAATGTGTAGATGGTGTGCCTGGCGGACCAGTACATCTCCCACGTCAATGCAAAGTATCCTGGGTCTGTGCATGATGCCTTTATCCTGAGAAATAGAAGCATCCCAAATGTGATGGCCCAACTCCAGAGGCCCAGGGTGTGGCTAATAGGTGAGCCCTGGTTCCCACCCAGTATATGTTGATGTATGGGTATGGTGTGAGCCCTAAGAGTTAGTGAGTGGCTAACAGTTGTCCCTCAATAGTTGCAGATGACTCTGGTTACCCCAACCTCTTATGGCTACTGACTCCTGTGAGAAATGCCAGGACAAGGGCAAAGGAATGAGGCACATGGGCAAACAATAAGGATTATAGAGAGGACCTTTGGCCCCCTGAAGGCCAGGTTTCATTGCCTCCATCTAACAGGTGGAGCCCTGTTCTACTCTCCCAAGAGGGTGTTCCAGATCATTGTGGCATGCTGTATGTTGCACAACCTTGCCTTGCGTCGCCAGGTGCCTTTTCTGCAGGAGGAGGAGGCTGGAGATGGCCACTGTCACTGGCAGGCTGTGTATTCCTACTTCTATGCCCACTCACTGTACCCTTGGCATCTCTTTTTGCAGATATTGGTGCCCCACTATTGTTCCTGGTGTGTTCAGTGCAGCCAACTACACGTCTTTCCAATGTAAACATTACTGTACAGTTGAATTGCAATTTTTGAACTTTTGTTAAACAAATACCTTTTGAAAACATCTGACATACGCCATACTTGTATTTTATCAAAGTATGTTTATTGCAGTGCTCTGAAGAAGAGGTGGTAGTGCAATGGGCTGGGGTGATGAAGGAGGAAAGTCCGGGGTAGAGTCCAGACTATTTGTATCACAGGTGCATATCCGAAGGGGGCATAGGAAGTGTAGTAATGGCAGTTCAAGGTGGACAGGGTGACAGGGTGGGACACAAGGGTGACACTCAGGAGAGTCTTTTTTCCTGGAGGGGGTCTTGGCAATAGTCTCTGACTTCTGCCTGGATCGATTGGAACGTTTGTGGGGTGGTTCTCCTTCTGCAGGGGGAGGGGTGCTGGTGGCCTGTTGTTCCTGTGACGGGGCCTCCTGTCCACTAGCAGCAGCGGAGGTGGAGGGCTGTTTGGTGGTTTGGCTAGTGTCAGGGGCCCGGTGGTGTGCCACTGCCTCCCTCTTACTGTTGGCCATGTTTGCCAGCACCCCTGCAATGGAGACCGGGGTGGTGTTGATGTTCTTCAAGTCCTCCCTGATCCCCAGGTACTGTCCTTCCTGCAGCCGCATGTTCTCCTGAAACTTGTCCAGTATCTGGCCCAGTGTATCATGGGAATGTTGGTATGCTCCCATGATTGCGGTGAGTGCCTCCTGGAGAATCAGTTCCCTGGGCCTGTCCTCCCCCTGTCACATAGCAGTCCTCCCAGCTTCCCTGTTGTCCTGTGCTTCTGTCCCCTGAACCGTGTGCCCACTGACCCTAGGTCCCTGATTGTCTTAGGTTTGTGGGGTGGCCTGGGGTCCCTGTAGTGGTGGACACACTGCTGATTGACGTGTCCTGCGGACAAAGGTATGGGCCCGCTGGCTGGATGCTATGGTGGTGTTTCCTGAGGGGGAGGCTCTGTGGTGATGTGAGAGTGTGCCTGGGTAACCGACTGTCCAGAGATCTCTGATGGGCCAGGTTGGTCATCCAGATCCAGATGACCAAAGCTGCTGTCATCACTGTGGGCCTTTTCTGTGGGGGGACTGGATGTTGCTGGCACCTCTTTGCCGGTAACATTGGGTGGGTTACCTGTGGGGATGTAAATGCTGTATTATTGTTTCTGCGTATGACATATTGTGCATGGGTGTGTTGTTATAACCCTGGCAGCTTTGCCTTGTGTGAGTTGTTATTTGGTGGGCTAGGTGATTCTCTCTAGTGTACATGCTGTGATGATAGGTGTCAATGCAGGTAAGTGAGAGCTGTCCATGCATTGGTGTTGGATGCACGGTTTGGTATTGGGATGAGTGGGTTATGATGGTGGGGTATGTGGGAGGTGGCACTGGTTGTGTTGGTGCTCTTGCTGTCTCTCTCTCTGTTGGCAATGGTTTGTATTAGTAAAGGGTTGTGGGTAGTTTGGGTGTGTGTTTTATAGTGGGGTGGGTGCTTGGGTGTGGCGTGTGTATAGGTGTGTATTTTGAGCGTGGCAGCATGTACCGCCAATTGTTTACCGCCATTGGATGTCCGCCACGGTGATTCGTGGGTTATAATGTTGTGGGCGTAGTTCTGTTGGCGTAACAGTGTGGGTTTTGCCACTGCCAGTTTATCACTGACCTTTGGGCTGGCGGACTTGGGTGTGTGGCTGTATAGTGACGGATTGGTATGTGTGTGTCATAATATGGTTTGCGGTTATCCCCCGCCGTTGCTTTATGTTGGCAGTAGTCGGCATGGCATTAATTGGGATTTACCGCCACTGTCATAATGAGGGCCTAAGTCCTTATATGCTCTCCTGGGGCAATTGTAGACCTCCCCAGGCACCCTCACATCGATAAGGGGTACCTGCTCTCTTGATGACCTCATTAGGTGACACCCCTTTGTTAATTAGACTCACAGCTCTATTCAGAATGCCTTTTAACAATCTCAAGCCTACTAGGCTGACATTGTGTCGTCTTTATGTTATACAGTTTTTTTTAGTTGGTTGTTTTTGGAATCTGTTTGGTGGGAGTTTTCTGACTGGTTTGGGCTGTCAGCGTGGGTGGGGGGAGGGATGGGGAAGTTTTGGTTGTTTACCTGCCCATACCTACTTACACTGCTGACTGCAGACTAGCGACATAGATCTGGCCTATACATGGCACCAGACCCCTCCATTGGGATACTATATTTTTCTGTAGGCACTACCGGACATGCCTGATAACAAAGCACTAGGCTCTGACTGTGGGCTTAATTGTCTCACATGGAACATGGGAGGGATTGGTGACCCATGTAAGATAAGAAGATTTTTGCATACCTAAATAGGCACAACATACATGTGGCACTACTGCAGGAAACTCACTTCACTGCCAACACATATGCTTCGTTTGCAACACGATGATCCACATATAGTCAATTCGCCTCCTACTTGTCATATTCACAGGCCACTGCTATATTGGTGCCTAAAGGCACGCTGTATCTTTTGCAGGGGGCCAGGGATGACCCTCAGGGAAGATACATTATTATATGGGGCAAATTGGCACATCACTATTGTCAATTTCTACGGCCCTCAAACAGATGATCCCTCCTTCTTTGATAGCCAGTGGAGGCACATTGTAGTCCATGCACATCGGGGGCTATTTCAACTTACCGCTAAATGCCACCCTAGATAAGTCAACACTTGTGCATCCCATGGGGCGGAGGCCGGTCACCGACGTGCCATAATGAGTGACATGATCTTCTGGATGGCTGGCGTAGGCTCCATCCACAGTGTAGGGAAAGCACCTTTTACACTAGCGTGCATGCAAGCTTGTCCCTGATAGATTATTGGTTCATCTCTCATGCCCTCGTGCCATGGGTAAGCGATGTCACTCACCTGGCATGTACTTACTCAGATCACTCCCCCATTCTTTTACAACTCACTCCACTGGCCTCAATCTCCCCACTAGTTCGATGGCAACTCTCCCCTACTCTCCTACTTCACACCCCCTTTTGGGAACAACTGTGTAATGATATTGCAGAATTATTTGCTACTAACCACGAAAACGAACCCAAGCTCAGCACGATATGAGAGGCCTTAAGGTCAGGATACAAGGCCTTTGTCTAGCCAAAAGTGGGGGTACACTCCAAGACATATGAGCCTCACTGACCTGGATGGAAGCTGACATTCACTCTTTGGAAGCTGCCTTGCCAGCTTCCGATACCACAGGAGCTGCTCAACAATTTCGGAAGATATTGACTGAATACCTGGAAATGGCTGAAAAAGAGGTCCTCTATTGAGGCAAATATGGGCAAGCAGGGTCATATGGAGAGGGTGAATACTCAGGTCATGCCATGGTCACTACAATACATACATCACACTCTGTTAATACTATTCTTGTAAAACGGAATGCCACTGGTCTCCTCTTGCAGGATAGCCCAGACGTTCTTAGGGTGTTGTCGTCATACTGCGAATGGCTCTGCACCTTGACCAGGGAACAGCTGCCAGATGTTGATACACACCTAGTGGTTGTGGCTCGGGAATGGCTCACCGATGGTCAGCGAGAATTTCTAGTGGCGGATATAGAAAATGTCAAGATACGGGAAGCCATAATGCAGTTACAGTCTGGGAACGCCACAGGCCCGGATGGCCTACTGTGTGACTTTTATAACACATATGTGGGAACTCTCATGCCGCTACTTAAAGCAGTTTACTCTGAGGTAAATGAGATTGACTTCTTTCACCATTTATGGAAGAGGTCCTGATCATTATGCCCCTGAAACCAACCAAATCACCTTCCAGCTGCGATTTATTCAGACCGTTATCTCTCATAAACTGTTATATAAAAATGTCGGCTACATTCTTGGTTAATGAACTCAGCCTTTCAATGGCTTTCTTGGCGAGGCCGGACCAATCGGGGTTTATCCCTGGAAGGGCCACCTAGCATAACTTGCACACGCTCTTTGCATTCCTACAGAGCATTGTTCCAGACCTACAGCAGCAATTTTTTTAGATGCCACTAAGGCATTCAATTAGCTGGAAAGTGATTATATGATGGTCATCTTGCAGCAGATTGGATTCCCACCAGTATTCATGCCCTGGATCGCACTGCTTTACACCAACCCTACTGCGCAGGTTCATGTGAATGGTGCACGGTATGCCTCTTTTCACATCACCCGGGGGAAGAGGCAGGGGTGACCTTTGTCATCCCTGCTGTTTGCACTCACGATAAAGCTCCTGGCCACCAAACTACACCAACATCACAGGCAATATGCGTTTAGAACACCTAGAAGACACATCTTAATTTCGCAGTACATCAACAATGTTACATTATATCTCAGCGACCCAGCCGAGACCATTAACGGAGTACTGTGGGAATTTTACGATTTGATCACTTATCAGGCATTCAAATTAACAGGGAGAAATTTCACATCTTCCTGTTGACCGCAAACACACAAGAATTCCAACCGGACTACCCTGAAATGGTGCAACTCGAGCCTTTGCTACCTGGGCATAAAAGTGTTGCGTGACAGGGAAGAAGTGATGTGCAAAAAACGATGGTACTGCATTGGAAAACATCACGACCAATGTCATTCGCTGGATTTCATTACCTCTATTGCTGGGGGTCCTAATTTCTCTCATGAAAATGGTTATACTACCTAAATTATTATATTTGTTTCTCAACATCCCGTACTCACTGAGCCATGACTTCTTCACTGTGCTCAAAACACAATTGATCTGACTGGCCTGGGCTGGTGAACAGAAGTGGCTGAAATGGAAACTACTTACCCAACCCTTTGACCGTGGGGACTTTGAAGCTCCTGACATTGGATTATAATATGGCAGTCCTCAAGCTCACTTTGGAATATACTGGTACCACCCTCCCCCTAATAAGCCACACTTAGACATTGAACAGGGTTACATAGCCCCAGCTTCCTCTTATGCCTAGTTGAGCTCTGGGGCACATACCACATCATCCCCTGATTCTACCATAGCCTGTATACAGGATGCGTGGTGAAAGTTGATTAAATCGGCAGGTAAACAAGTACTATTCTCACTGGCTAGTCCTCTCCACCTTCAGGCCACTTTTGAAGTTACCTATGAGGTAGCGAGCAGAAACATGTTGATGAAGGCGGGGAGCGTACATGGGGTGATCATTATAGAGAAGGCCAATTCATAAACCTTGAGGCACTACTGCCCACTTCGTCACAGTCACAATGAGATATTTTCCTTTTCATTCGCCTTAAACATGACGTAAAGGTTGTCAAACCAGACTTTCCTAAAGAGCCTCCCAAGGTTAACACTTAGCACTCATTGCTCACCTCTGATGGTCAGAGTCATTTAGGGGGTCATTACGACCCTGGCGGACGGTGTTAAAGCTGCGGAAATACCGCAAACAGGCCGGCGGACAAAAAAAAGGGAATTACGACCCTGGCGGTAACCGCCAACAAAGACAGCCACTTTAACACTTCGCCCACCACGGCGGTACAGACAAACAGCGTGGCGGTCACCGCCAACAGACAGGCGGGAGACAATGTACCGCCCACACTATTACAACACACCAATCAGCCACCTTTTCTGGGGCGCATTCACCGTGGATAAAAACACGGCGGAAACAGCCTTTGCTATGGGAAAACGCTCACCTCAACACACTCCACGAGGAACGACGACTCCATGGAGCCGGAACTCCAAATCCTACCTGCCCTTGTCTTTCTGCTCCTCTACGAACAACAGCGACGTACGCGCAGAACATACCGGTGAGTACTGCATCTACGACACGGGGGAGGGAGGAGGTAAAAGTTAGGGGGACACCCACCAAACACCCCCACCCCCACCCTCGCATATTACAACATACACACCAATGCAGTCAAAAATATCACATGAACAACCCACAATCCCCCCGGAAGAATGCAAAGACAAAGCGAGATCCGTTCAAATATTGTAATGTGCCAATATACATGTCATATAAAAATATACTGAATCATATCTCGAAATCTGTCATAATTATATATACAATACAAGAAGTAGTGCAGATATGTACACAACAATGTCCGTGCACCAACAGTCCAAAAATGCATGGGCGAGGCCCACTATAGATACCTGACAAAAATCCGAGAGAACACTGCCAGGGCATCAGATAGAAACACTACAGGCACCTCAGGGGGAAGGGAAGGGGGGGCACCTCAGCCACATGACTGCAAAGCCAGATCCACGACGGGGCTCCATGCCCATTGATGTATCCTGGGGAGTGCAAAGCCACAGTCTCTCAAGTCTATACAGTGGGTGGCTTGCCCACTGAGCCATCCTGGGGAGTGCAAAGCCACAGTCTCTCAAGTCTCTACAGTGGGTGGTTTGCCCACTGTGCCATCCTGGGGAGTGCAAAGCCACAGTCTCTCAAGTCTCTACAGTGGGTGGGTTGCCCACTGTGCCATCCTGGGGAGTGCAAAGCCACAGTCTCTCAAGTCTCTACAGTGGGTGGTTTGCCCACTGTGCCATCCTGGGGAGTGCAAAGCCACAGTCTCTCAAGTCTCTACAGTGGGTGGTTTGCCCACTGTGCCATCCTGGGGAGTGCAAAGCCATAGTCTCTCAAGTCTCACAAGTGGGTGGTTTGCCCACTGCTTTATCCTGGGGCATGCAAAGCCACAGTCTCTCAAGTCTCTACAGTGGGTGGTTTGCTCACTGCTTTATCCTGGGGCGTGCAAAGCCACTGTCAAGTCTTTACAGTGGGTGGGTTGCCCACTGGACCATCCTGGGGTGTGCAAAGCCACATTGACACAAGTAGATGCAGTTCTCAACTGGCACTGGGTGGGACTGGTGGCCAGACTGGATGAGTCTCCCCGTGAAAGTTCCTGTCCTGTCACTGTCCCAGCTGCACATTGGAGAAGGATGCCTGATGTGGCGGCCTATTCATACCCACACGGTGTTTGCCCTGATCAGCGGTCTTCACCATGGCGGTCTTGGCCTTGTTCAGCACGCTTTGCCATGGCTGGCTATGGACTGTTCAGCGGTCTTCACCATGGCGTTCTTGGCCTTGTTCAGCGGTGCTTTGCCATGGCTGGCTATGGACTGTTCAGCGGTCTTCACCATGGCGATCTTGGCCTTGTTCAGCGGTCTTCACCATGGCGGTCTTGGCCTTGTTCAGCGGTGCTTTGCCATGGCTGGCTATGGACTGTTCAGCGGTCTTCACCATGGCGGTCTTGGCCTTGTTCAGTGGTCTTCACCATGGCGGTCTTGGCCTTGTTCAGCGGTGCTTTGCCATGGCTGGCTATGGACTGTTCAGCGGTCTTCACCATGGCGGTCTTGGCCTTGTTCAGCGGTGCGTTGCCATGGCTGGCTATGGACTGTTCAGCGGTCTTCACCATGGCGGTCTTGGCCTTGTTCAGCGGTCTTCACCATGGCGGTCTTGGCCTTGTTCAGCGGTGCTTTGTCATGGCTGGCTATGGACTGTTCAGCGGTGGCCTGAGATGGCGGTTCAGATACTGACATTGGGGTGTGGCATGACGAACTCCACACTGGACATTGGGGTGTGGCATGAAGAACTCCACACTGGACATTGGGGTGTGGCATGACGAACTCCACACTGGACATTGGGGTGTGGCATGACGAACTCCATACTGGAAATTGGTGTGTGGCATGACGAACTCCACACTGGACATTGGTGTGTGGCATGACGAACTCCACACTGGACATTGGGGTGTGGCATGAAGAACTCCACACTGGACATTGGGGTGTGGCTTGACGTTCCATCATCGCCCAGCGGGGCTGTGGGATCCTGGTCCCTCCTGGCCCCTGACTCCGGCGGTGGTCTCTTGACCAGTGACGATACTTGGGCCCTCCTGGCCCCTGACTCCGGCGGTGGTCTCCTGACCAGTGACGATACTTGGGCCCTCCTGGGCACTGACTCTGGCGGTGGTCTCCTGACCAGTAACGATACTTGGGCCCTCCTGGGCACTGACTCTGGCGGTGGTCTCCGGACCAGTAATGATACTTGGGCCCTCCTGGGCACTGTCTCTGGCGGTGGTCTCCTGACCAGTAACAATACTTGGGCCCTCCTGGGCACTGACTCTGGCGGTGGTCTCCTGACCAGTAACGACGGTGCTGGCGGTTGTGTCTGGAGCGCCAGAAATGATGGCGCACTTCTCTGCCGTGACACTCACAACAGGCTGGGCACACTTCCTCAGAACCTTCCCCACCTTCTTTGGAGTTACAGCTGACTCACCAATCGCCTTCGATCCCATTTCACTTGTTGTCCCACCAGGAGTCTTGACACGGTCCCGTCGTCCACTCTCCAATTTCGGTGCCTTTACAGGGGGTGGGCTGACAGTGCCTTGGCTCCGGGTCCTACTGCCTGCCCTGGTGGACGGTGCACTCCAAAAACCTGGAACATGCACCACTGGTACTGGAGGCTTTTTGGCTGAGGCGCTACGACTGGACTGATGAACTGGTGGGGGGGGGGGGGGCAAACAGGTCAATTTGACAGAGGGACAGTTTCTGAGGACACTGGGATGGGTAGCTGGAGGGGGTCTGGGAGTGGAGGTAGAGGAGGTGGTTGTAGGAGGTGTCACTTTAGGTTTTTTGGGTGCAGGTGCAGGTACTGGAGGCTGTCGTGAGGTGGATGGATGTTGGTTGAGTGATTGCCGGCGTTTGTGTACTTTGGGAGGGGGAGTCACAGACACACTGGGAGAGGACACAGGGGACGTGTAAATGGCAGTGGAGGTGGTGAGTGCAGGTGAGTGGCTTGTGGTGCTGGGTGTTCTGGTACGAGTCCTAGTGCCTGTAGATGTGGTGCATGCAGGTGTGTGTGTAGACGACACTGGGAGGGAGGAGAGAGAAGAGGAGGAGGGGGGACACAGTGGAGACAGTGGATGTTGCTGTGTCTGTATGGGTGTGATGCTTGTGTGAGTGCCTGTGGTGTGTGTGGTGCCTATGTTTGCTTGAGCTACTTTTGGGTGTTGACTTGTGTGCCTGCTGGTCTGTAGGTGTGCTTGGGATGGGCTGGGGTACAGGGGATTGGGTCTGGGTGGAGGAAGTTGGAGGGGGGAGGCTGGACACAGGGACAATGGCTGCCATCAGTGCTGAAGCCAGAGATTGCAGGGTTCGCTGAAGGACAGCCTGACCAGAATGAATGCCTTCCAGGAATGCATTACCGTGTTTCAACTCTCGTTCTAAACCCTGGATGGCATTCACAATGGTAGACTGCCCAACAGTGAGTGACCTGAGGAGGTCAATGGCCTCCTCACTAAGGGCAGCAGGGGTGATAGGGGCAGGGCCTGAGGTGCCTGGGGCGAAGGTGATGCCCACCCTACTGGGTGAGCGGGCACGGGACACACGCTGAGGGGCTGCTGGGAGGGCAGTGCTGGTAGGCGATGTGGCGGCTGTACCTGTAGAAGTGGGGCGCACAGATGGTGCCGCCACCACAGGGGAGCTCCCATCGGCGGACGAGTCCGTGTCGCTGGTTGGTGATCTGGTGGCCGACGTGAAGCTACCCTCGCCCTCCGTCCCACTGATGCATTCAGAGTCTGTGGTGTGGCCCTCCATGGCCATGTGGGATGCAGCTCCCTCGTGCTCCGGTGCCACTGTACCTCCGCCTGTTGATGCTGATGTACAAAAGGACAGGGAGAGCAGGAAAAGGGGGGAGACAGAAGAAAGAGAGTTTTAGTGCATTGCATACCGCTACCGTTGGCGGACAAGACAGACGCAGCAGCCCCATGCATTACGCCGTGCTCCTGCCCTCTGCACATGCTATTTCTGGGATATGGCCTACATGGCAATGGCAGTAATCTGCCCACATGGATGGCAAAGGGGCAACTATACATCAACTTCCCTCTGTTTTGAGCTGGGGTAGAGTGCCACATGGCCTACATAACGGAGGGGCCTTGCCTACCTAACTCGCCCAGGCCTAGGGACACCCACAGCCCACCACCCCCACCCAGACACCTCCACTGCACGCAAAGTCCATAGGATGAGGTTGTACTCACCCCCTTGTGTCTGCTGTGATGTCCTTAAGCGCCCATCCAACTCCAGGTAGGCCATCGCCAGGATCCGGAACATCAGGGGGGTCATGGTGCGACGGGCACCCCTCCCACGTTGGGAGGCCATCCCCAGCTGAGCCTCCCAACGTCTTCTTGCTGCAGCGGCGAATGTCCTCCCATCTCTTACGGCAGTGGGTGCCCCGTCTCTGGTGGGCCCCCAGGGTCCAGACTTCCTTGGCGATGGCACGCCAAATGTCCCTCTTCTGGTGGGCGCTGACCTACATGACATGCACAAGGAAAGAGGAACAGTCATTACCTACTGCACCGTCGTTGTGATTGGCCCCCTCCCAACTCTATCCCTGTGGCCCATTCATCCCCATACATAACTGTTCTATGTACTCTGCCCCCTTCCCTCATCCACCCAGCCCTCTCCGCCCAAGCCTAGCCCATACAACGTGCTCCCTGTGTACTAACCTGTTGGTCTGGAGGACCATAGAGTAGCGTGTACTGGGGGAGGACCCCATCCACAAGTTTCTCCAAATCCTGTGCAGTGAAAGCAGGGGCCCTTTCTCCAGACATAGCAGCCATCGTCGCTTCCAGACCGAGGTCACAGCAGCACTAGCAGTGTAGGTCCTCTCCTGTCGAAGGTCAGGTATCTAGTGATTGAACAGATAGAAAATGGTGGTGACGTCCGCGGCGGTGACGTCCGCGGCGGGGCGCATCATCACCGTCAGCGCACCTGTTCATTGGCTCCTGGGACCCATAGGGTCCAATGTTAACCAATGCAGCATTGCGCCGCGCTCTACGACCGCCTACTGCGACGGTGTCCAACGCCAGCGCAGTTACCCACAATTCCATTGTCCCAGTTTAGAGGTCAGGCAGCCGCCATTTCAGGGGCCCACATGGCTTCAATTACTACTGCGTCACACATACCGAGGCCTACACTCAAAACCTTTCCCGGATGGGTTAATTGTCTGTTGTAGTCTTGTGTGTGACTGTGGGTACATAACTGGAGGAATGCTGACAGTTTCTTCGCTGTTGTCATTCTTAGGCACCGTCAGTTGGGACATATTGGAAGATGTCGGAATCCACTGGTGTACCGACCGCTGGTGGACCTGTTGACAATGGAAGAGCGACATGTCATCGTGACCTACCGGTTTGACCGTGCCACAATCCAGGAACTATGTACCCAGTTGGAGCCAGACCTGATGTCACCAATCCGCCATCCGACTGGAATCCCCCCTGACGTGCAGGTGCTGTCAGTGCTCCATTTCCTTGCAAGTGGGTCTTTTCAGACAACAGTGGCCATGGCATCAGGGATGTCCCAGCCTATGTTTTCCAACGTGTTGTCCAGAGTGTTGTCTGCCCTGCTGAAACACGTAAGGAGATACATCATTTTCCCTGAGGTGGCGGATTTGCCTACAGTGAAAGGTGACTTCTATGCTCTTGGACATATCCCCAATGTCATAGGTGCCATTGATGGGACCCATGTAGCTCTGGTTCCCCCCGCAGGAATGAACAGGTGTACAGGAACAGGAAGAGTTATCATTCTATGAATGTCCAGATGGTCTGTTTGGCAGACCAGTACATCTCGCAGGTAAATGCTATGTTCCCTGGCTCAGTGCATGACGCCTACATCCTGCGGAATAGCAGCATCCCTGATATGATGGGTGAACTCCAGAGGCACCGAGTATGGCTATTGGGGGACTCTGGTTACCCCAACCTGTCATGGCTACTGACCCCAGTGAGGAATCCCCGGACCAGGGCAGAGGAACGGTACAATGAGGCCCATGGGCGGACTAGGAGGGTGATCGAGCGGACCTTCGGCCTCCTGAAGGCCAGGTTCAGGGGCCTCCATATGACAGGTGGATCCCTATTCTACTCACCGAAGAAGGTGTGCGACATCATCATCGCCTGCTCCATGCTCCATAACTTGGCATTGCGACGCCAGGTGCCTTTTCTGCAGGAGGATGATCCAGATGACGGTGTTGTTGCAGTGGGGGAACCTGTGGACAGTGATGAGGATGAAGCTGATGAAGATGAAAACGACAACAGGGAGTCAGTCATACAGCAATATTTTCAGTGAGACACAGGTGAGTACATTTTCATGTTTCACATAATATTAACTTTCACATGTCTACCTCTATCCTGTACCTACATTTCACTCCCTATTTGTTAACTGAGTTGTCCCCTTCCATTTCAGTTTCACTAATGTGGTAACCTACGTGTCAACAGCTTGCACCCTTGAAAGGCTTGTGATGTGTGACATTGGTATGTTGGCCTTCCAATGGGTAACCTTTTTTAACACTGTAATTGACAATACAAAGTTCACAATCATTGACTGACTCCAGTTTTATTAGTGTTTCAAGGGTGTTTATTTAAGTGCATAACAATGAAGGGGGGTTGTGAAATGGGGATGGGTGATGGTGGAGGAATGTCCATGGCAGAGTCCAGTCTATTAGTCTCACAGGTACATTGCACATCTGGCCATTGGAAGTGGAGCTGGGGCAGTTCCGATTTGGACAGGGTAACAAAGTGGGACAGTGGGAGGACGATCAGGCTGGTCTTATTTCCTGGCGGGGGTCTTGCCATCTTGCTCTGTCCTGTTCCTGGATCTGGGGGCCCGCTTGCGTGGTGGTTTTCCGTCTGCAGGGGATGGGGTGCTGGTGTGTTGGTCCTGTGGCGGGGCGTCCTGTCCACTAGCGCCGGCGGAGGTGGTGGACATTTCATCATCCTGGCTAGTGTCAGGGGCCCCTTGGAGTGCCACGTGTCCCTCAAGGTCTTTTGAATGTCCGTCAGCACCCCTACAATGGTGCCCAGGGCGGAGCCAATGGTCCTGAGCTCCTCCCTGAACCCCAAATACTGCTCCTCCTGCAGACGCAGGGTCTCCGGCAACTTCCCCAGTACCGTAGCCATCGTCTCCTGGGAGTGGTGGTATGCTCCCATGATGGAGGAGAGGGCCTCGTTGAGAGTAGGTTCCCTTGGCCTGTCCTCCCTCTGTCGCACAGCAGCCCTTCAAGTTCCCCTGTGTTCCTGTGCCTCCGTCCCCTGGACCGTGTGCCCACTACCACTGCCCCCAGGTCCCTGTTGTTGTTGGGGTGTTGGGTTAGCCTGGGTGCCCTGTAGTGGTGGACACACAGCAGATTGACCTGTCCAGGGTAGGGAGGTTTGGGCCCGCTGGGTGGGTGCTGTGCTGGTGTTCCCAGAGGGTGGCAGTTAGGTGTTGGGCTGTGGCTGGGCAAGGGGAACCGACTGTCCTGAGGCCCACAATGGTCCGGGCTGGTCATCAATATCCAGTGGGGCAGAGCTGCTGTCGTCACTGTGGGCCTCTTCTGGGGGTGGAGTGGTGTTGTCTGGACCCTCTGGTGTGGTGTCGTTCCTTCGGGTTCCTGCGGGGGTATGAGTACATGATTATTGCATGTGTGTGTTTCATGATGTGCAATGTTTGGGTGTGCATGTACCCCAGTGCAGGCATTCCTGTGTGGGGGCTTGTGTGGTGATGGTTGGGGGGTGTTGTGGGTCTGTGCAGTGGGCCTGCTTTAGTGATGGGTATCCATGCTTAGTTATGTCATGCAGGTCTTGGGGTTGGGATGGGTGGTTGGTGTCATGGGTAGATAGGTGAGGATTTGGAGTGATAGGGGAGGGTGGGGGTGTGTGATATCATGCAGGTAGGGTGGGGGATATGATAGTTAAAATTTGACTTACCAGTGTCCGTTCCTCCAACGACTCCTGCGAGGCCCTCAGGATGCAAGATGGACAGGACTTGCTCCTCCCATGTTGTTAGTTGTGGGGGAGGAGGTGGGGGTCCGCCGCCAGTCCGCTGTACCGCGATGTGGTGCCTGGATACCGTGGAACGCACCTTCCCCCGTAGGTCGTTCCACCTCTTCCTCATGTCCTCCCTATTTCTTGGGTGCTGTCCCACATCGTTGACCCTGTCGACTATTCTTTGCCATAGCTCCATCTTCCTGGCTATTGATGTGTGCTGTACCTGTGAGCCAAATAGCTGTGGCTCTACCCGGATGATTTCCTCGACCATGACCCTGAGCTCCTCCTCGGAGAAGCGGGGGTGTCTTTGGCGTGCCATGGGTGGTGTGTGTGATGTGTGGGGTGGTGTATGTGTTGATGAGTGTGGTGAGTGTTGTGGTATGTGGTGTTTTGTGCGTGGGTGTTGTGTGGGTGATGGTGTAGTGTGCCTCTGTGTGATGGGGTTCTCTATTCTGTGCTGTCTCTCTCTGGCCTTCTCTCAGAAATTGTGGTCGTAGGGGTTTGTGTGTGATGTGGGTGTGTGTTTTATATTGTAATGGGTGTGTGGGAGTGGTGTGTGTATGTGTATCAGGTGTGTGTATTTGGAATTGTCCAATGTGGCGGTGTTTTGGAGATGTTTGTGTATTTTGAGCGCTGCGGTGTATACCGCCAATGGAATACCGTGTTTGAAAGACCGCCGCGTGGATTCATGGGTCCTAATAGCATGGCCGTGTTTCTGTTGGCGTGGAGGTGGAGAATTTGTTTCCGCACGTTTATCGCTGACCTTTGGTGTGGCGGTGTTGTGTGGGTGTCTGAATTTCGGCGGATTCCGAGATGTGTGTCATAATAGCTGTGGCGGAATTCCGCAGCCGCGGCGGTGTATTGGCGGTCTTCTGCACGGCGGTAAGCGCCTTATACCGCCAAGGTCATAATGACCCCCTTAGTGTTACTGCTGTATCGAGTGGCGCAGGCAAGGGCGAGGAGCAGAGTTCTTTAGGGCTGGCATGGGGAACTGTTTAGTCTGCTGACAGATAAACAGTGGCTATATTGCTGTCAGCAAAAGGTTGCATTGCCTCGAGTAGTAGGTTACGCATTATTCATTCGAAATTCCTACACAGATTACCCTATGATCCGATGAGTCTCCATAAATATGGGTTGCGCTCAGATGATACCTGCTTGAGGTGCTGGACAGAGTGAGCAGACATCCTGCATTTGGCTTGGTCATGCTCTGGGGTGCCACCCTACTCGATGGAGCTTGAATCTGCCTTGTCCCTAATGATTTCAACAATGCTCACCCCACTGGTGTCACTGTTTGGATACACTGGAGAAATAGATATGGGATATCGTAGATATATTTCCCTCAGCCTGTTGCTTCCCAAGAGGAGAATAGCCTGTAGATGGAGTAGGGGACACGGGCCCAAATTTAAAGAATGGATAACCAATTTCTATATATTGTAGGGATCTGCCTGCAGTTTATACAGCGCTATTGCCTCTCAGTTCTAGACCTAGGGACATCAGGGGCCATTGGAGGTCTACTTGCTTAGTCATCCACTGGATACTACATTAGGAACCACTTAATTCCCTGCTATGGGTATGTTTTATCTTGTTGTGATGTGTCATTGAAAGACGTGGTGCGACGCCGGGAAGCCACTGTGTCTCTGACTTATGATGTGGGAATAGGTTTACAAGATGTCCATGTGAAGTTAGAGGGAGGGATGGTTAGATAGTGATTGCCAGGTTGTGAGACAAGTATATTATTGTGGATATGCATGCAGGTACTGTTAACTTAGTTAATTGCCTTCCGCACTGGTACATTTGCAAACACATGTTCATTGTGATATGATATTTTACCATACTCATACAATAAACTGTTCTATAATAAACTAATAAAAAAAATAGCCACAACAAATACCCACCCATTAACCATTGATATGCTGTTCCATTCTGAGGGCCTCATCACTACTCAGGGACCCTTATATTAAAAAAGAAATTCTATATTAGTCACAGAAAATATTTCATCTTACCTTTCACATATACACAACACATCCCCATTAAGCTGCTAAATTTTAAGAAGAGTGATAACTCATTTAATTGTCAGATATACTTCACAACCACCAAAGACATTTTTTGATGACAATAAGTTGTCAAAAAGTGTTCCATAAATATCAATTGAATGATAATGTCTTGACAAACGTAAACAAATGACAATACATTACATTTGTAAATCATGGACTTAACATCACAGCAAATGGTGACATATAACATCAATACATTAAATTGAAACAATAAGGCCCTTATTATGACCCTGGCTGTCTACTGACCGCTGGGGCCACGGTGGCGGTTTCACCGCCAACAGGCTAGCAGTGAAGACCGCCACATTATGAGTGTGGTGGGTTGGCCTCTGCCAACCCGCCATATCTACGCTCGTACCGCCAGGCAGTCGGACCCGCTGTGCCGAAGATGAGTATCTCTGACATCTCGGACCTTGCAGTCCACAGAAAACCACTGCAGTAATAGGAGCCACCTTTCCATCAGGGTTTCCGCAGAGGTAGCACTGCCACAAAAACCCTGGTGGAAAGGCCACTGGTGACAAGGAATTTCTTCCCTGTCACTTGCAGATGACTCCCCCATTCCCCACAGCAAGCACAATTCCTCCCTCACTCCCCATCCCACTTCCCCCATCCCCCACCCTCCCTACCCTCCACCAGATACAGTGGCCCCACCCCCTACCCCCCTTCAAGTACAGTGCCTCCCTCCCCGCATACATGCACATGTGCACAGACACCCACACGCACC
Organism: Pleurodeles waltl; assembly: GCF_031143425.1. Lineage (NCBI taxonomy): Eukaryota > Metazoa > Chordata > Amphibia > Caudata > Salamandridae > Pleurodeles > Pleurodeles waltl. The sequence goes on from NC_090444.1 coordinate 669,780,246, forward strand.
CCGCATGCACTCATTCACCAACACTGACATACACGCATTCACTCACCGGCATCCATACACGCATTCACCACAACAATCATGCTTGCATTCACCACAACACTCATACACACATACACACATGCATACACACATGCATGCACACGCACATACACACATTCAAACATACACTCACTTCTACATACATACACACATACAAACCTGCATAAGCATATACATGCATACACACAGACAACAACCAGTCGCATGCACACACAAAACCCCCCACCCTCACACCCCTCCTCCCTTGTCAGACGATCTACTTACCTGGTCCAGGGAGGAGGTCATCCACCAGGGAACAGGCACTTCCACCTCTGGCAGAACCCCACCATCAGGACACTGCCAGGCCGTATTATTGCATATAATAAGGCGGGTGGAGTCCTTCTGGTGGGGCGGGCCGGTGGTGGAACCGGCCCAGTGCCTCCACCCACCAATACGACTTCTGCTGGAATTCCACCCAATATGTGGCAGAAATCTAGCAGTACTCATAATCTGGTGGGTGGAAGGCCGACTGCACTGTCGGTCTGCTGGCGCTCATGGCTTTGGCGGTATTGCTGAAAGACCGCCAAAGTCATAATGAGGGCCTAAGTGTCCAATCTAAGACACATCAAGAATAGTCACTAATAACATATTGCTACTCATCGTGCATGAAAATGTCCTATGACCCAACACACCTTGTGCACAGAATCCACCTTATTCAGTCTCAATAAACAGTCCAACTTAAAGGTTATGAAGAAATTTCTGTTCACTATAACTTATGGTGGTATGCACTCAGCTAATTTAAAACTGCACACATGTTTCACTCTTCTTGAGGTCTTCCTCTGGGCTTCAACAATCCTTAAAGAAACATTATCATTCTGTGTATGCATAGGTGGCACCAAATCTAGGACATACAATTGAGGAGTCCCAAATAGCTAACATGTCTCCACCTCAATACAACCTGTGCAAATCTCACTAATTTGTATCAATAGTATCCAGCACGTGCACGACCGCGGTGTAATTGGTCAGATTTCTTCAGAACCTCCTGGGACTTGATTTGAATAATTAGTAGTCCTTCCCTCAAAGACAGACTTTGAGGTACCGGAATCCTCTTTTATATGGTGGACTACACCCTGTGGGGTCATGCTATAATTCATAAGAAGCAGTTTGGTGAATTAGCACACAACTACGAAGGGTATAGACTCCCTTAAAAAGCAGTTTGGTGAATTAGAACGCCTTCCCCAAGTTGGTTTTGATTGGAGCGGGAATAGTCAATGACACCACTTTAGTATACAATGCCTTCTCCAACTTGGCTTGGATTGGAATAGGAACAGTAAATGTTACCCCTTCAGTGTCCAACAACTTCCCAAAGGGTGTTTAGATTGGAATGGGAACAGTAAATGTCACCCCTTTAGTGTCCAATGCCTTCACCAATTTGGGAGCATATCTATGAAAATTGAGGCATCGCTGTGGTAAGGCAGCGATGTGTCAGACAAGGTTACGATGTGGTAAGATATTTTCAAATGCCATGGTGCACCGTATTTACAGTACAACTCACCATGTCATAAACTCCCAAAGTGCTTCAAAAATGACACATCCGTGGGACTGATGACACAGAGAAAAAAGTGACTCATGTACAGCCAAAGTGACCTTAAGCTGTTTTGCAGGTTGAAAACCAACGCTTATGTGCCACAAATCAATTATGCGCCGCAATAGAGTGCGGCATGCGTCAAAAATCCCTTAAAAAGTTATACATTATATAAAACAATATTGACCACACCTCTAAAGAGAGAAATGGAGCAGGGGTTAACAGCAGCCAGGACAACAATCCAAACAACCCCAACTCCAGCTATGATGGCCAGACAGACCCACAGTGGAAGAGGCATTGGAAAAATAGTTTCAGTGAGGAAGCAGATGAGATACTAATAACAAAGGTGATAAAGCGGGAACATCAACTCTTTGTCACCTCCAAATTGTCATTAAGGAAGAAAGAAGTATTTTGGCAGTCCATAGTGGAGGAGATCAACAATGCAGGGCAAACTAAAAGGACAGTGCCAGAGAGCAAGACGCAATAGCACGATTATGAGCTTCGGACCAAGGAAAAACTGTCCAATAGTGTGAGGGCAGCATTGTGAACTGGAGGAGGACCTGAGGACCTTGAGAAGCTGGAGCCATTGAAAGAGCAGGTCGCATCTGTCATCCCAGCAGAGTTGGTGACTGAACTGTGCGGACACAACAGTGTTGCAATTGAGAACCAGCAAGACCAACAGCGTAAGTGGCAAAAAAGGATAATATGCATGAGAATGCCATGATGTGCAGCTCAGCAAGCTATGTTCCTGCACTGTACTGTGCTATATGCAAGGAAAAAGGGCAGGAATCACTCGCATGTTCAGTCATACATCACATAAATGTTAGTCATACTGCTTAGCTACATGTTGTATAGCCCAGTCCAAATCCATCAACTTTGTCCATTAGATGTATGATGTGCAGCACCAGTCCAGGTACACCTTTGTATACTGGGACTTGTAGTGGAACGTATAACAGGAGTGACCAGAACTACAGGTCCCACAATACAAAGGAATAATACCTGGACTGGAACAGCACATCATACCTGGACACTTGAACCCTACCCAATCTGACTGTGACAATACAGACCCCTTGCACCATGAGGCTAATGTGTCTTTCTTGCACCCACGCTTTTAAATCTGGACTATAAAGCAGTGGATTGGAATGGGGTTGCCAGAGGATTAACTCCTCACCTGAGAGTGGCTTCAGGTATTGTGTATGTGAGGTTTTACCATGTGAGATAGTGTGAATAACTATTTGTACAGTCACTAGCACTACATTGCATGCAGCTGTCATGATGTGTAGGGTGAGAGCACACAGGTGCTGTCTGCTATGGTAGATACCACACTACCTCCTGTCATCTACAAATTTATACTTGGGGAGTGGTGAATTTAAGTGAGGCACACCAGAGGACCAGAAGGGTTTATTTAAAGATTAGGTGGTGTGAGAGCCTGAATTGGCCCTATTAGTATAGTGCAACGTAGGTATGACTGAGCACATTGAACTGGCACAGTGTCCGAATGTGGAAACATTTCATAGCAAGGAGGTGAGTTGCGACATGTGTAGTGCAAGTTAGCCTGAGCTATATGCTCACACTGCTGTGTCTGATAGTGCCACACGTGCCACAGCTGTGAAGGAATGCTAAAGAAGAGGTCATGGGTTTCCTACATCCTACATGGAATGTGGACCTGGGTGAAGATGTATCAAGTGTGGGAGCTGGACAAAGAAATGTCTGACTATGACACATATGTCAATGTAGGAGGAAATGAATCAGGGAATAGTGAAGGGACAAACTGAGATAGGTTCCTATGACAATGGGCACTATTTAGGGATGTTCGAAGAGTGAACTGTATGGGCCTAGTTGTGTCACCAACCCGGGTACATACATGTCACAGAATATCATTACTACTAGTATGTGGTATACAGATTGACCCCATGTTGGTCTTTTTCATGCAGTAACTTTTATTGTTGAAGTTGCGGTCACATGAGAGTCAATGTATGATTGGGGTAGCATCAATGCATGACAGTAAGTTCAGTCCCTGCATCTAAATGAAGTCTACCCGAGGACTCATGTACAGGTACAAGTAAATGGGGCTGAGTTAAAAGAAGTGTGATACCCTGCAGACAATCAACTCTTGCAATGACAAACTGAGATGAGCATCAGTGTTTAACATTTTCTTTGATTCACTGGGCATATCCCCTAAGAGTTATCCCCTTAGAGTTGTGACACATTGCCTAGTCTTCTGAACTATGAAGACAATTGTGTGTGTAATGAATTTACACAAGTTCACACAAATAGGTAGATTCATTGTAAGTACATACCCTTACACAGGATGAATGTATATATATATATTCATTATTAGCAAGTCCAAGCTTTCTTGTTTCTCTGTTTTACATGACAGTTTTACAGCTTGGAGCCAGTTTTCTCATGAATCAATGGCTTCAGACTTCCACTTGTAATTTGAGGAGCTGTAGCTAGCCATACCGCCTTTTGGATGGCCATGGGTTGCTGCCTTTATGGCGAGTATATGGTGTTACAAGAATCCAACTAAGGGGTTAAATGTTAAGCTCATGGCTCCTGGAGTAATATTATGTCAAAGTTTTGAAGGAAGCATATTGTACTTGATATTGAGGCATTGTTCCAAACCTGTGAACTTTCCATAAGCAAATATTGATGTACTCATTTTTATCTGTGGCCTTGTGTTTATTAAATCACTGCATCTTTTTGACTGAGCAAATCCCTTGGGGAAGAAGTATCAAGGATCGTAGGAATCCAGGACCAATCCAGCTTGTTTAATTCCGGCTGCTTATTCTGCATTTGGCAGTGCCTTCCCTTTTGTTTTACAGTGTCCTGTTTTGCCAACGGGTCTGGTGAGTGACTTCTTGCATCCCTCAGTATTGATTTTGGCTCTGGATTTTTATTTGGAGTCGGCATTGTCTGACCTATCTTGTGCACCAGGGGATACGGATATTTGGCGGGTTCTGGTCTTTTCAGTATTATTTCCCAGATTTCAAAGTGAGCTGCATGGACATAAATCTGCTGGACAATTTCTTCAGATTTCCAAGTTGTCAGTTTTAGCTTGGGCTGCTGCCTGATCTGTGCTGGCCGAAATTCCACTGCTAGTAAATCTGTAGATCGTATACCTCCTAGCTCAAGGATCCCCCTGATTAATTTTAGCAAGTTTCCTCTATTCGACATGTCATTTGGTCCTTGTGAGACATATTCAGGCTGGAAGATGAGCTTGGCCAGACTGTTTTTGGGGCTGCGAGATGATGTTGATCAATGACATTGAGGTGATTGTTCTTTTGGTGCTACCAGATGATGCTGTCTGATGAAGTTCAGGTGTGTTTTTTTCGCAGGCCATAACTAGTCCACCCATTTGTGTATCCTGCTGTGAGGGCCATGCTTGATCCTGACTAAGTTCTTTTTGACTTTACACCCGGCTTGTGCTTTTTACATTGGAGGCCAGGCTGTTCCCGTTTGTCATGATTAGTATTGAATTCCTATTGTTCTTTGGGGCTACCCCATAGTTAGTAACTGGTGCATCCTTAGTTCTAAGACTATCACCCAAATTTTCTGGTTGTCCTCCACTTTTACTGTTTTTATGTGGGCACAGTTGGCTTTTACCATTCTTTGCTCTTAAACAGTTATCCTCTTCTGCTGACCAAGTGATCTCCTGTAATTGAATTACATTGCTTGACGTGGCATGAGTTTCGATGCTCTGTCGTGTATGACCATTAGGGAACAGTTTGATGGAATTTGATGTTTTGGGCAGGTCTTGAGTTGGCGGTGCCGGAATGGCACGGCTGAGCTATCTCTCTTAACTGCCTGATCCAGTGATGTGTTAATAACTGAGCTGTCCAAATTGATTTTGCTTTGTTTAATAAACACTGGGTACATTTCTTTGGTCTCTTGCTTCATTATTTTTGACTGCTTATACTTTCCTTGCCTTTCCCGCTTGCATTGCCTTTTGGTTAGTTTGCCTGGAGCCGAGCTTGGGCACTTGGAGATCTGAGTGAGCTCTGGTTTATCATTGTTGTCTTTGCCCCAAATTCTTCCTGATTTTCTGGGGATTTTTTTGTGATCTTGTCTTGCGAATGTTCAGTTTCTTCTAGCGGAGCCTTTGAATATTTCGTCTGCAGTGTTGCAGTGCATTGGATTTTTCTGACCACTGACCTTTCTGTCTGAAGGATAGACACCATTAAATCTGTAGCATGGCCAGTTTATCAATTATAGGGCCACATCTATACATTTATGGTGACTCGATGGGTGGATGCTTGGCTTGACTAATTATGAGGGTTGCTAATGCATCCAGTCTCTGATTGCTTCCCCCGATATGCTCTGCCATCACATTCATCAACTCTAGTTGCACATCCAATTTATCTGATTGAAAGTTCAGCACTTCAGTTGATGGTTGTAATGAGGCTATCCAATTCTCCCCCCACCTTTTTGGGGGGTAACATCATACCCTTCGGTGAGTCTGGTGTGACTTCTTCTGTTGAAGAGATCATTATTAATGATGCATGAAGGCGGTTGTCTTTTACTCCAGTTCCCTTATCGCTTCTTATAGTACCTGGAACGGGATTGACTGTATTAGTTGAAATGCTTTTCCATCCTGTGGTGTTACTTCTCTCTGGACCTTCTTATCTGTAACCAGGTTGCTGCTCTGTCCTAAGGGTTCTGAGGTAGCTCCCTGCTCTGCCACTTCTGCCCTGTGGCTACTCCCCAAGGACAGATTGCCTATTGATTTGTATTTAAGGGCTTGTTGCAAATCAGAGTTATTGGATTTTGACAGTGATTGTGGCCAAGAATCTGCTTTTTGACTATCTTGAGACTGATCCTTTTAGCTAGATAAGTTAATTTCTTCTTCATTCTCATCTTTTTTAGTTGCACTACTCTTTTTATTCTTGCTGGTTGCTTGTTTTGTCCCCTTGTTGCCCTCAGTGTTATCCGTTATGTTTGGTTTCATGCAGGCTTGAACCTGGGTTGTTACTTGTCTTGTTTTGTTGTTCAGAATCGGCCCTGGTGAATTGTGCCTCTCTAAATTTTCCACTGTTTCACCCATTTGCTGTCAACATTCATTATTTGCTCCATTTCGATGAGGGTTATCTCATGATGAAGCCCCTGCTCTTCCTCATTGTTGTCTTTTTCTATTCTCTGAGGGATAATTGGACAAGGTCAACCTGTTAGGGTTTGTACACAGCAAAGAGCATGTCCCCTCTCACTGCACTAGTGGGTTCTGTAATAGCTCCCTTTTAAACTTACTATTGAAAGCCTTTCTTGTTATCTCACCTTCCCCCCCCCATAGGCTTCTGTGTTTGTTGTTTAATGTGCTGTTTTGTTTACACATTGGGCCTTGCTTTTACCAAGGCTTCTTTAAAATACTCCTCCCTAGGCCATGTGTTAATCCAACTCATTTGCATAATAACTGAAACTCTGCACACCTTTCAAGAACATGTGCAGCATGTGAGGACCACACCCAGCTCTTCAAACCACACCCAGCTCTGCACACCTTCCAAGAACATGTGCAGCATGTGAGGACCACACCCAGCCCTTCAAACCACACCCAGCCCTGTCTATAAAAGGCATCCCCCGAGCCTCACCCAGTGCTTGTGCTCGTCTACCTCCCGCTTACCTGAGAACAGATCCCTCAGCGCTGGCACTCCTGCTCTTTACAGACTTTCATTGACTTCAATGGGCGCAGCTTCTGGCTCTTCCTTCTTCCGGTTTCCGGTTCCTCCTTGCTTCAGCCTCTCTCCTATGAGTAACCTGCAAAAGAGAAAGAAGACAAGGTTAGACTGATCAGTATCTCTTGCCAGCAACAAGTAAGTGCAAAACCTTTTATTACCTGAAAGAACTTTGACAACAATTTCTGTATTCCTGTATAGACAATTTGAAACGAAATACCTTCCACGAACATTGTGATTCAAACTCTTTGTTACAAGAATATTTTGCAGAACTTTGTGAAGCAAACATTGTTTTTTCTCATGGAACTTTTAAGAATCGAACAGTGGAAACCGTTAACAGCAAGACAAACAGTAAATCAAGGACTTGCACAAATTACATGCTGTATTTTGATGTAAAAGTACAGTATTTGTTTTATAAAAGATTCTGGAAATATGGGAAAAGTGAGTTTGCTATTGGGAATTTAGGCTTTAGTTATATTATGATGAATGTTTGATATTGGTAATTCTGATAACGGTATTTGTTTAATGTTTTAGAAGCTTTACAGTAATAGAAAACACATCCCAGAGCAGTAACACATTCCAAACCTGGAAACTAGAGACCAGGATCCAAGAGGTACTTTTAGAAGAGAATTTCTAATAAATAAAGGGATAGTCAGGAACCCATTTAGGAATAGGTTGCACTTATCTGTTCTTTGTTTATGTTTCATTAGGCACCAGTTTCTACAGAAGTCAGAAAGGGCCGCAGATTTGTGCAGCACTTCAACAGTGGAAACGCAAGAACGGTGTTGTCTCTCTTTTTTATTTTATCCACTTCCCCCCTTCCCTTGAGCTTCTGTTCTTAGTGCACTGTTTTAAAAACTAGTGTGCTGGAACAAGCAGTTTCAGGGTGGGGTCGGATTGTCTTCAACCTCCATCAGAACTGAACAAGAACTCAGGTGAGCTGGGCTTTGACAGAAGCACAAGCCTTAAAAAATTTCAGTTCTGGTGGACGATGAATACCGGGGAAGATATAGAGGGCATTGACGTCACGGATATGGCGCAGGCCCTAAATGAGGACTTGGCTCATAATGAATCAGTGTCTGGCATCTTGCAACATATGCAAGAGGAAATAGAGAGATTAAAGATGGAGAATACCTCTTTAAAACAGGATTTAAGCAGGTATAAATTTAGGGGATCTCAGTGGAACACAGCTTCTACGCCTTTGTTTAAAACCTCCTCAGAGACAGGGGCGCCATCAAAACATACACCTTTGCCTCCCCCAGTTGAGGTCACTGTTAATGTTCCTAATGCTGTGCCCTTAGCAGCACCTGAACGTTTTCATGGAGATAGTAAAAAATTCCATGTTTTTATCAATCAATGTCAATTACACTTTATTTGTAAGCCACAACAGTTCCCTACTGATGATACGAAAGTGGCATTCGTCTTGTCTTATTTGGGTGGCACAGCAGCCAATTGGTCAATTCCTTTCGTGGATAGAGATGATCCCATCCTCCATAATTGGAATCAATTTAAACGTACCATGACCAGCCTTTTTGCAAAACACACTTTCATGCAGGCAAGTGATAATGAGCTTTTAAATATTAAACAAGGTAACAAGGATTTATTGACCTATCTCACTAGTTTTAATCGTTTACTCACCGAGACACAGTGGCCAGAAGAAAAGCGTGTCTCCCTTTTTTATAAAGGTTTGAGAGACGAGTTAAAAGACGCGCTGGCTCATATCGTTGATTTGCCAAAAGACTATTTGGACTTTGTAGATTTAGTTGTGAAATTAGAACATAGACTAGGAGAAAGAAAGGGAGATAAATACAAACTGGAATCACGGTTAACTTTTATTAGACACGAGAAGAAAGACACAGATAATAAACTCCCTGAACCAGAGCCTATGCAAATAGGGACACTCAGAGGTCCACTCACATCAGAGGAAAAAGAAAGAAGGAGAAAATTTCAATTATGTTTATATTGTGGCAGGGCAGGTCACTTTGCCAGAGAATGTCCAGTAAAGCCTAAAACTCCACGAAAGGGTGCTGTTTCCTCCACCTCCTCAACTGAATCGGGAAACGATTAAGCTCGACAAGGGGAGAGGTTACTTGTTTGAGAAAACATCTTAATCAAACCTCTAATGCTGCAGCCTTCAGGGTACCGCACATACCTAGACATTTCATAATTCAGGTCGTTTTAATTGTTACTACCCAAGTGAGGCATTCTCTCCCTGTCCTACTGGACTCAGGCGCGACAGGAAATTTTGTAGATAATAAGTTAGCTGAAATCTTAGGACTTCCTATGTGCCTAAAGCCTTGTCCAGAAGCAGTATGTGCAGTGGATGGGTCAGAATTGACCTCTGGATTAATCACAAAACAAACAAGTCCACTTGTTATGGTCTGTCAGAACGGGCACACAGAGGTGATTATCTTTGATCTGATAGATACTCCTAATTTTGGTTTGATTCTCGGGGTACCCTGGTTAACAACTCATAACCCAAAAATTGATTGGGTTAATAGAACTGTTACTTTGGATTCCTCTTTCTGTAGAACCAATTGCTATCAAGAAGCAGGTACAGAACAGAGCACAGTATTACACTGTGCTAGTGTTACACAAGATGAATCAAGTCTCCCTCCTGAATATTCTGACTTTAAAGACGTCTTTGATCCAGTAAAGGCTAGTGTGCTGCCCCCACATCGGTCTTATGACTGCCGTATAGATCTTATCCCAGGGGCCCCTTTACCTAATAACAGAGTATATGCTTTGACTGACGAAGAAACCAAATACTTAAGAACCTACCTAGATGACCTACTACAGTCTGGGTTCATCCGTCATTCCACATCTCTGGTGTCATCTCCACTCTTTTTTATCCCGAAGCCGGATAAATCCCTGCGCGCGTGTATCGATTATAGAGGACTAAATAAGGCTACAATAAAGAATAAATATCCTCTTCCTCTAATACCTGTGTTGTTGGATCAATTAAGACATTCTACTGTATACACTAAACTAGATCTGCGGGGAGCTTACCACCTGGTCCGAGTAAAAGAGGGGGATGAGTGGAAGACAGCTTTCAAGACAAAGTTTGGTTTATTTGAGTACACAGTAATGCCCTTTGGGTTATGTAATGCCCCTGCGGCCTTTCAGTTCTTTATAAATGAGGTCTTACACGAATTCCTGGACGTTTGTGTCATAGTATACATAGACGACATCCTCATTTACTCTAAGAACTCAGAAGAACATACCCAACATGTTCGTGCAGTATTATCAAAGTTAAAAGAAAATCATCTTTTTGCTAAGTTAGAAAAGTGTAATTTTAATGTCAACAAGGTGGACTTTTTAGGATACTGCCTGTCACCTCAAGGAATAACTATGGATGTAAAGAAAATCAGTGCTATTGCTGATTGGCCAGAACCATCCTCTGTAAAAGATATTCAGAAATTTCTGGGTTTCGCCAATTTTTATAGGAGGTTTATTGCACATTTTGCAGACATTGCGGCCCCAATAACTACCTTGTTGCGGAAAGGGCAACGATTTCTTTGGACTGATGAGGCGGCACACGCCTTTCAACTCCTAAAACAAAAGTTCACTTCAGCCCCAATTCTGAAACATCCTGATCCTGACTTGCCTTTTTTTGTTGAAGCGGATGCTTCACAAGTAGCTTTAGGAGGAGTTCTCTCTCAACGAGATGCAGTAGATGGCCAGTTACATCCTATAGCCTTCTATTCCAAAAAGTTATTGCCAGCTGAACAAAATTACATTGTGGCTGAAAGGGAACTACTAGCTATCAAAGTAGCCTTTTCAGAATGGAGGCACCATTTAATGGGAGCCAAGTACCCAGTTACAATCTTTTCTGACCATAAGAACCTACAGTTTTTTTGGATCACTTAAAGCACTAACACCACGTCAGATGCGCTGGTTAATTTTTTTTAGCACATTTGACTTTGTTATAACCTATAGACCAGGTGCACAACAAATTCAATCTGATGTGTTATCTAGATACGGACATACCTCAGACATGAAACGAGATAAAATAGGAGAACCCATTATTCCTCCCCAAAAGTTGTTGGCACCAGTACAACAGAAGGATTTCATCACAGATCTATATAATGCACACATGCAAATAGCACCTCAGGATTGGTTAAATGATTCCCATAACACAATACAACAAGGTTTATTGTATCACGACAACATGCTGTTAGTGCCCACCTCTGAATTACAAACACAGGTGATAATTTGGCATCACGCCTCACCGTTGGCAGGTCATCCTGGTTGGGTAAAAACCCTGGAAAATGTGCAAAAACACTTTTGGTGGGACACTATAAGAAAGGACATTAAGCAATTTGTCACTACCTGTCCAATTTGTGCAAGACATAAATCTTCTCATAAGGCTCCTGACGGCTTGTTAATACCAATGCCAACACCCAAACAACCTTGGCACACTGTGAGCGTAGACTTTATTGTAGGTTTACCACCTGTAAAATCCTTCACAACAGTGTTGGTTATAGTGGATTTTTTATCTAAAATGGCACATTTTGTACCATTACGGAAATTACCCACGGCGGCAGAATTTGCCGATATTTTTATAAGGGAAATTGTGCGTTTACATGGTTTGCCAAGCAAAGTGGTGTCAGACCGAGGGAGCCAGTTCAACTCCAGATTTTGGAAAAAATTATGTGAAAAACTGAAAATAGATGTGGCCTTATCCACTGCTTTCCACCCAGAGACAGATGGACAGACTGAACGACTGAACCAAACCTTACTTCAAACGCTACGTTGTTTATTGGCTGATTATTCTAGTGAATGGTTGGAAGCTCTCCCTGTAGCAGAGTTTGTTTATAATAATACTGAGCATTCAGCTCTACTTTGCTCACCATTCTATTTCTTGCAGGGATATCATCCAAGAGCTATACCCATTTTGTTAGAAGATTCCCTGTTGCCTACAGTAACGGATAGACTAACGAGGTTAGGTGACATACAAGACAAAGCCAGGAAACATTTATTAAAGTACAAGGAAAGCATGAAAAGACAAGCAGACAAACACAGGTCTGAGGCCCCAATGTATAAAATTGGTGACAAGGTATGGCTCTCCACAAAGAACCTAAACATAGAGGGATCCCGAAAGCTGCAACCACGTTTCATTGGACCCTTTAGTATAACTGCCATAGTAAACCCGGTAACAGTAAAATTAGATTTACCAAAAGAATATCCAGTACATACTACATTTCATGTGTCCTTGCTTAAGCCGTACAACTCAAAAACCCGACCTGAACCACCACCTCCACCCATACCAATTAAGGGAAATCTGGAATATGAAGTGAAAAGCATAAAAGACTCAAAAAGAATTAGTGGACGTCTGTTTTATTTAGTAGAATGGAAAGGATATGATGAATCTGAGAATTCATGGGAACCAGCATCATATGTACATGCCCCACAGCTGATTAGACGGTTTTATTTAAAAAATCCAGGAAAACCCCGTCCTGTAGGAGGGCCTTTGAGGGGGGCAACTGTTAGGGTTTGTACACAGCAAAGAGCATGTCCCCTCTCACTGCACTAGTGGGTTCTGTAATAGCTCCCTTTTAAACTTACTATTGGAAGCCTTTCTGGTTATCTCACCTTCCCCCCCCCCCCCCCCAGGCTTCTGTGTATGTTGTTTAATGTGCTGTTTTGTTTACACATTGGGCCTTGCTTTTACCAAGGCTTCTTTAAAATACTCCTCCCTAGGCCATGTGTTAATCCAACTCATTTGCATAATAACTGAAACTCTGCACACCTTTCAAGAACATGTGCAGCATGTGAGGACCACACCCAGCTCTTCAAACCACACCCAGCTCTGCACACCTTCCAAGAACATGTGCAGCATGTGAGGACCACACCCAGCCCTTCAAACCACACCCAGCCCTGTCTATAAAAGGCATCCCCCGAGCCTCACCCAGTGCTTGTGCTCGTCTACCTCCCGCTTACCTGAAAACAGATCCCTCAGCGCTGGCACTCCTGCTCTTTACAGACTTTCATTGACTTCAATGGGCGCAGCTTCTGGCTCTTCCTTCTTCCGGTTTCCGGTTTCCGGTTCCTCCTTGCTTCAGCCTCTCTACTATGAGTAACCTGCAAAAGAGAAAGAAGACAAGGTTAGACTGATCAGTATCTCTTGCCAGCAACAAGTAAGTGCAAAACCTTTTATTACCTGAAAGAACTTTGACAACAATTTCTGGATTCCTGTATAGACAATTTGAAACGAAATACCTTCCACGAACATTGTGATTCAAACTCTTTGTTACAAGAATATTTTGCAGAACTTTGTGAAGCAAACATTGTTTTTTCTCATGGAACTTTTAAGAATCGAACAGTGGAAACCATTAACAGCAAGGCAAACAGTAAATCAAGGACTTGCACAAATTACATGCTGTATTTTGATGTAAAAGTACAGTATTTGTTTTATAAAAGATTCTGGAAATATGGGAAAAGTGAGTCTGCTATTGGGAATTTAGGCTTTAGTTATATTATGATGAATGTTTGATATTGGTAATTCTGATAACGGTATTTGTTTAATGTTTTAGAAGCTTTACAGTAATAGAAAACACATCCCAGAGCAGTAACACATTCCAAACCTGGAAACTAGAGACCAGGATCCAAGAGGTACTTTTAGAAGAGAATTTCTAATAAATAAAGGGATAGTCAGGAACCCATTTAGGAATAGGTTGCACTTATCTGTTCTTTGTTTATGTTTCATTAGGCACCAGTTTCTACAGAATTCAGAAAGGGCCGCAGATTTGTGCAGCACTTCAACAGTGGAAACGCAAGAACGGTGTTGTCTCTCTTTTTTATTTTATCCACTTCCCCCCTTCCCTTGAGCTTCTGTTCTTAGTGCACTGTTTTAAAAACTAGTGTGCTGGAACAAGCAGTTTCAGGGTGGGGTCGGATTGTCTTCAACCTCCATCAGAACTGAACAAGAACTCAGGTGAGCTGGGCTTTGACACAACCTTGTGCCTCTTCTTGTATGGATTATATAACTGCCTTAGGATGTTTAAGGAAGGGACATTTCTGGTTGGGGGTTATCTTCCCAAAGTGAGTCCTTCCTGACCCTAGGCCTTTCTCAAGGTAAATCAAATCAAATAACACTTTGCTGTTCACGTTTTACTATTGTCACATTTTCCAGGCCAATTTGTTCAGATATGTTCTGCCCTGGTAGTCACTCTCCATGCTCTGCACCTCCGGTTACCTCTATAGACCATGCACGATCCTTTCTCCAGGCTGTGTGCTCGACTGTGTGCCAAGTGTAGTGGTGTTGGTGCTTTCCTTGACTTGGCGTCTTCTTTATACGTTCTCCTGCTGGCCTTGTCAGCGCCACCACACCTCCTCTAGCCTCAAGCCTCCACTGACTGATTGCTGGATGGAGGCGCACGAGCATGCAGTATTACACTGAACTTTTTGCGGCTCGGGCTCAACTCTATAGCACCCGCTGCCCCGCCTCACTCCCTTGCGACTCCAATTTACTCCAATTTCACTTGTGCTGCTATGGGGGGACAAGAGTATGCAGTAAATCTATGTCCCAAACATAGGCACTCATTAGGCCCCTGGCAGTCGGTGATAAAGTGGCGGTAATACTGCCAACAGGCTGGTGGTAACTACAGCCATATTATGACCATGGCGGAAAGTTCTCTGAAATACAGCCAATGTACCACACCGACTGCCAGTGCGGAAACAACAGGCACCACGGCTGTAGCCGAATACAGCCAGGGAGAAGTCAAAGTTCCACCCACCATATTATGACTAGACAATCGGCCACCTTTTCCGGGGCAGTAAAAATGACATCAAAAGCCTGGTGGAAACAGACCATAGAAAAGAAAGGACTCACCATTGGAGACACAGGGAAGAACCACACCGCCATGGAACCAGAGCTTCATGTTTTGCCAATGATATTCTACGTTCTGCTCCACCACGAACACCAAAGCCGGTGAAGACGACGACGGTGAGTACAGCCTTCTATCACGCAAGGGAGGGGGGAAGAAAAAGAGAGTGATACACACGCACAACACACACCCCACACACACACCATACACACCACCAGCTTCCCAAGAAAACAAGTCAATCCCCCTAAATCAGAAGAAAAATGCAAGGACAAAACGATTTCGCCAAAGTGTTTGTAATAAGATCAACACAGTAGAAATAATAATTTAGGCAATATAACATATATACACAAATTTAAAGAACAAGGGACACAGCCCAGCCCTCATTTTGTGTGGGCCACATGGCCACAGGCCAAAGTCCAAGGCCCCACTTGTCACCTGCTTCAACATGGAGAGAACACTGCAGGGGCATCAGTTGGTAAATAGGCAGGCACCTCAGGGGGACAGGGAGGGCACCTCAGCCGGGAGCTGAAACAAGACCACTGGTTCTTGAGGGGGCAACATGCCCTATGCTTGATCCTGGGGATTGCAAGGTCACAGTCTCTTGAGTGGGTGTTTTGCCTACTGGTTCTAGAGGGGGCAACATGCCCTGTGCTTGGTCCTGGGGAGTGTAAGACCACAATCTCTTGAGTGGGTGTTTTGCCCACTGGTTCTGGAGGGGGCAACACGCCCTGTGCTTGGTCCTGGGGAGTGCAAGGCTACAGTCTCTCGAGTGGGTGTCTTGCCCCCTGGTTCTGGAGGGCAGCCCGCACAGTAGCCCATTGACTAGGATTACATTGCGTCTGCCGGCAGTGACGGCTGCACTGTGGTGGTGGTGGTGGGAGGCTCCAGCACATCCCCTGCACCCTCGGACAGATGCACTGTGGTGGTGCTGGTGGTGGGAGACTCCTGCACATCCCCTGTACCCTTGGATGGATGCACAACCATGGTTGGCTGGTGGGGGCTCTGTCACAGCTGCTGGTCCAGGGTACTTGCCCTTCCTGCCTGCAGGCTCCTGGGCCTTTCGGGTGGCAGGTGCAGGCTCCTTGGCCTTTCGGGTGGCAGGTGCAGGCTCTGTGCCCTTCTTGGGTGCTAGTGCAGGCTTCTTGGCCTTTCGGGTGGCAGGTGCAGGCTCCTTGTCCTTCTTGCCTGCTGGGGCAGGCTCCTTCCTCTTCAGTAAATGTGGCCTGGATCCCTTTCCACCATGAGTGGGTGTGGATGTAACTGGGCATGTGGACTGTGTGGCTGAGGTGCTTGGCTGGGTTTGTGATACCCTGGCCATATGTGCAGGACGCGAGGGAGGGGGAGGGAAGAGGTCAATGGTGGATAGGAATAGTTTTTTAGGGACATTTGGGCAGGAAGAGGAAGAAGGAATGGGAGTGGAGGATGAGGGAGTAGTTGTTGGAGGTGTCTATCTGCTGGATTTGAATGCAGGTGCATGGGCTGTATGCCATTGTGAGGTGGGTGGCTGTTGGGTGTATGAGTGCTTACGTTTGTGTACTTTAGGAGGGGGAACAGACACAGTGGGAGAGGACACAGGGGACGTGTTCATGGATGTTGTGGAGGTATCTGTCTGTGAGGTGTGTGTTCTGCTTGGTGTGGTGATGATGCTGGCAGTGGATGATGATGTAATGCATGCAGGTGTGAGTGTGGACCTGAACTAGGTGGGAGGAGGAGGAGGAGGAAGAGGGGGGGACAGTAGAAGTAGTGGATGTTGTTGTGTCTGCAACTGGATGGTGTTTTTGTGAGTGCCTGTGGGATGAAGTGTGGTGTTTGCCTGTGACACACTTGGGTGTTGTCTTGTGTGCATGCTTGTCTGTATGTGTGCCTGGGATGGGTTGGGGTTGAGGAGAATGGTACTGGGCAGTGGAAGTTGGAGGGTAGCAATAGACATCAGAGAGGAGGCCAGAGCCTGAATCGATCTCTGTTGGGCGGCCAATCCAGTGTGAATGCCATCCAGGAATGCATTAGATTGTTGCATCTAGGCTTCCAGCCCCTGGATGGCGTTCAAATGGTTGACTGCCCTACAGCGATGGATCTCAGGAGGTCAATAGCCTCCTCACTCAGGCCAGCAGGGCTCACTGGGGCAGGGCCCCAGGTGCCTGGGGCGAAGGAGATGCCCTCCCTCCCGGGTGAGCGGGCACAGGCAACTCACTGAGGGGCTGCTGGGAGAGAGGTGCTGTTATGGGGTGTGGCGGCTGTACCTGTAGCTGGGGTGGTCACAGAAGTGTTCACAACCAGGAAGCTTCCATCGGAGGATGTATCTGTGTCTGAAGTATCCCCTCCAGTCTCTGTTGTGGTGCTCCCCTCGCCCTCCGCCCCACTGGTGCCCTCACCGTTGGTGGACTCTGACTCCTGGGTCCTGTGGGATGCAGCTCCCTCCGTCGCCGGTGCCTCTGCTCCTCCACCAGACGATGCTAGTGCACATAAGGACAGGATGATAAAACAAGAAAGGGGGGAAAGAGACAAAGGATACACTGGGTCAATGGTCGCACCAGCACCACAGTTGGCATACACAGCACACTCAAACACAGGGAAGAGGCCTACGCACTATGCATTGCATTACCAGTGATATCGCTAGCCACCAAGGCATGGGGAGGGTCACACACTGGCAAATGCAGCACACCTGGGACCCACACAGCCCTTAACAGTAGTGGATGCCTACGAGCTAGGTAGGGGGATTATCCACTCAGAACCCTAGCCACCAGGGGTCCTATGCTGCAATGTCAGGCCTGGTTTAGGGGCACCCACTGACACACATCCACCACTGTATACCACCCTTCCACGTGTAGGTTGTAATGATGGGCACTGTATTCACCCCCTTGTGGCTGCTGTGATGCCCTCAAGTGCCCATCCAGCTCTGGATAGGCCACTGCCAATATGCGGGCCACCAGGGGATTAGGGTTCGATGGGCACCCCTTCCACATTGGGAGGCCATCCCCAGCTGGGCTTCCACTGTCTTCTGTGCCCAGCGTCTCAGGTCCTCCCACCGTTTGCAACAGTGAGTGCTCCACCTGCTGTAGACCCCCTGGGTCTGCACCTCTTTGGTGATGGCACACCATATACCCTTCTTTTGATGGGCGTAGACCTGCAGAGTCAATAAACACAGTAAAATACCATTAGACAAACAGTCCAGCCTATACACATATGGCCCACCATACGTGTTCCCATCACCATTGGTACACACATGGCCCAGCACACAACCTGTACGCCGCCAAGAGGACATCCACCCATACATGAGGCCTTCACACACACCACTCCATTGCATCCATGCCACATGCATCGTGCCCACATTGTACTCACCTGTTAGTCTGGAGGCCCATACAGCAGTCCGTACGGGGTAGGACCCCATAGTCTCTCCAAGTCCTCAGAAGTGAAGGCTGGGGCCCCTTCCCCGGTCACACGGGCCATGGTAGGTTCCAGACACAGGTCACAGCAGCACATGCAGTGCAGGTCCTCTCCTATGGAAGGTCAGGTAGCAAGTGAGGAATATGATAGAAAATGACGGTCACGTCCATGGCGGTGCATCCTGTCACCGCCGGCGTAGATCACCATTGGCCACTGTAACCCATATGGCCCTATGTTAAACAATGAGGAGTTGCACAGCGGTTCCCAATAGCCTCCCGCAATGGCGCACAACATCAGTGGAATTACCTCACTTTAACCTGTCACTCCACACAGGACAAGCAGATTCCATTCCGGGGAAAGGCAGGCCTCTGGAATAATGCTGCGTCACAAGAGATATTAGCACATACTGGACAAATCACACTGACTAATTACATGTTTACAGGATGCAAACTACTGTTGTAGCTCCATTAGTTCAGTTTGTGACTGGCTCCTCAATCTTTTGTCCCATAGATTCCTAACACTGCGGGTGAACACGAGATGGAGACATACCCCTGTGTACAGACTCCTGGTCGACTTGGCAACACTGGAGGACAGGCACATTATCCTCACCTATAGACTTGACAGGGCCACAATCACAGAGCTGTGTACCAAATTGGAGTCTGACCTGATATTTGCTATCCATCACCCCACTGGGATCCCCCCTCTTGTGCAAGTGCTATCAGTACTCCATTTCCTGGCAACTGGTTCTTTCCAAGTGACAATAAGCTTGGCAGCAGGAATGTCACAGCCAATGTTCTCAGTAGTGCTGACAAGAGTGTTATCTGCCCTGATAAAACACATTTGCAGCTACATTGTTTTCCCCCAGGTTGAGGATTTGGCCACAGTGAAGGTCGAGTTTTATGCAATCGGACATATCCCCAACATAATTGGGGCTATTGATGGAACACATATTGCATTTGTCCCCCCCCAACCCCGGCAGAATTAACAGGTGTTCAGGAATCATAAGAGTTTCCACTCCATGAATGTTCAGATGGTGTGCTTGGCGGACCAGTACATCTCCCACATCAGTGCTAAGTATCCTGGGTCAGTGCATGATGTCTTTGTCCCAAGGAATAGCAGCATCCCAAAAGTGATGGCCCAATTACAGAGGCACAGGGTGTGGCTAATAGGTGAGCCCTGGTTCCCACCCAGTATATGTTGGTGTATGCCTATGGTGTTGTCCATATGGGATAGTGTGTGGCTAAATGTTATCCCTCAATATCTGCAGGAGACTCTGGTTACCCAAACCGATCATGGCTGCTGACCCCTGTGAGGAATGCTAGGACAAGGGCAGAAGAACGTTATATTGAGGCACATGGGTGAATCAGAGGATCATTGAAAGGACCTTTGGCCTCCTGAAGGCAAGGTTCCGGTGCCTCCATCTAACAGGTGGATCCTTGTGCTATTCACTCAAAAAGGTCTGCCAGATAGTAGTGGCATGCTGCATGTTGCATAACCTGGCCCTTTAGATGCCATGTCCCATTTCTGCAGGAGGAGGAGGCTGGAGATGCCCGTGTGCCAGCAGTAGACCCTGTAGAAAGTGGGGATGAGGAGGCAGGGGATGAGGAGGAGGACAACAGAACATCTGTGATCCAATGACACACAGGTAGGACAGTGTAACTTTACATTTCAATGACTTTGGTTGCAATCTGTGTGGCAATGCCATGCTGATATTTACCACTTCTAAGCCCACTTACTGTTCCCTCTGGCAATTCAATTTGCAGATGTTGGTGACCCGACATATACTCTTGGTGTGATCACTACAGTCAGCTACAGGTCATTAATCTATGCTCATCCTCTGTACAGTTAATTGGCAATGTTTGTTCCTGTTTCAATGAATACATATTTGATATATTTGACATACTCCAAATGTTTTTTTTCTTCCAAAGGGTGTTTATTGAAGTGCGAACATATAGGGTGAAAGTGCAATGGGACAGGGTGATGATGGAGGAAAGGGGGAGCAATGGCAGTTCAAGAAGAACAGGGTGACTGAGTGGGATACAAGGGTGACAATCAGGAGAGTCTCATTTATTGGCGGGGGTCTTGGCAAGTGTCTCTGGTTTCTGTCTGGATCGCAGGGAATGCTTGCAGGGTGGTTCATCTTCTGCAGGGGGAGGGGTGCTAGTGGCCTGTGAGTCCTGTGGTGGGGCCTCCTGGCCACTAGCGGCAGCAGAGATGGAAGGCTGTTCAGATGTCTGGCTAGTGGCAGGGGCCCGCTGGTGTGAGACTGCCTCTCTCATAATGTTGGCCATGTCTGCCAGCACCCCTGCTATGGAGATCAGGGTGTTGTTGACGGCCTGCAAGTCCTCCCTGATCCCCTGCTACTGTCCCTCCTGCAGCTGCATGTTCTCCTGCGCGTTGTCCAGCATCTGGCCCATCGTGTCCTGGGAATGTTGATAGGCCCCAAGGATCTCGGAGAGTGCCTCCTGGAGAGTCAGTTCCCTGGTGGCCTGTGCCTCTGTCCCCTGAACCGTGTGCCCACTGCCACTCACCCCAGGTCCGTGATTGTCTTGGGGGTGAGGTGAGCCTTTGGGTCCCTATAGAGGTGGACACACTGCTGAATTACGTGTCCTGAGGACAGAGGTATGGGTATGCTGGGTGGGTGATGTGGTGGTGTTTCCTGATGGGGGAGGGTCTGTAGTGGTGTGTGACTGGGCCTGGGTAACCGGCTGTCCAGCAGTCCCTGGTGGGTCAGGTAAGTTATCCAGATCCTGAAGATCAGAGTTGCTGTCATCACTGTGGGCCTCTTCAGTTGGGGGACTGGAAAGTGCTGGCACCTCCTCTCCACTGACATTGGCTGGAGTACCTGTGGGGATGTAAATGATGTGTTATGGTTGCTGTGTCTGACGTATTGTACAGCCGTGGTTTCCCCTCTATGGTTGGATTTGCCTTGCCAGCTTTCACTTGTGCATGGTGGGATAGTTAATTCTCTATGCTATGCATGCTTTAGTGGTGAGTGTCGATGCAGGGCTGTGAGGGGTGCCCATGCATTGGTACAGCATGCATGGCTTGGCATTGGGATGAGTGAGTTGTGATGGTGGGGTCTGTGGGATGTCGTGGAGTGATGGGAGTGAGGGTGAGGGTATGTGATGGAATGCAGGTATGGGGTGATAATTGTTGAAAGTTGACTTACCAGAGTCCAGTCCTCCTCTGACTCCAGCCAGGCCCTCAGAATGCAGTATTGTCAAGACTTGCTCCTCCCATGCTGTGAGTTGTGGGGGAGGAGGTAGGGGTCCACCGCCAGTCCTCTGTATAGCGAGCTGGTGTCTTGCTGCTATGGAATGTACCTTCCCCCATAAGTCGTTCTACCTCTTCCTGATGAGGTGTGTTGGTGAGGGTGTGTTGGGTAATGTGTTGGGGTGTGTGATGTGGAGTGCAAGAGTGGTATATAGGTGTGAGTGGTGTGTGGCTCAGGTTGTGTCAGTGGTCTTGGCGTGTCTCTGCTGTCAATGATTTGTATTTGTAAAGGGTTGTGGGTAATGTGAGTGTGTTTTTAATAGTGGTGTGGGTGTGGGTGTCTGGTGTGTCTTGTTTGAATTGTCCAACGCAGAGTTGTTTTGTATGTGGGTGTCCATTGTGAGCCCGGCGGTATGTACTGCCAATGGTTTACCGCCACTGAATGTCTGCTGTGGTGATTCGTGGGTCAAAATGTGGTGGGCGTTGTTCTGTTGGCGTAACGGTGTGGGTTTTGATACCGCCAGTTTATCACTGACCTTTTGTCTGATGGATTTGTGTTTGTGGCTGTAGTCTGTCAGACTGGTGTGTGTGTGTCATAATATGATGAACCGATATCCGCCACAGAGGCGGTAAGTTGGTGGCCATCAGCATGGTGGTAAGTGGCATTTACCACATATTCATAATGAGGGCATTAGTCTTTTGCCCGTATGCCAGCAAATCAATGAAGTTTTTATCCAGGGGGCATTGAGGGCACTGGAGGGTGCTACTGGAGGGTGCTGCAGGCATTTGATTTAATTGGTTATCTTGGTATCCACAGAAGTTTATGGTTTCACACTGTACCTTTTGGGATTATGTCATCTGCTCTGCGTGTTCTGAGCAAGGACTGTAAAATGTTGTCATCTGCTTCTTCAATGAAGTGTTCTGTCTGTATACATGTAAATCACAGGTAGAATCTCAAAAGCAAAATGCATATCATTACCTTCACAGCGTTTCTAACACCACTGGTTTTCACCCTATTACTCCACAGTGCAGATGTGGACATACTGTCAATAAGTGAATTAGTAATGAGTATACTCATCATGGAAAATGAAGATAATTAACAAGCCAGATGTGGACCGTACCCCAGCTTACCCTCTGAGACAGGTCAGGCCAGCAAGCTATGTAACTGTTTTGCTATGGGTGGTATGACACGAAAAGTCACCCTTGTCACACAGTGGTCATGTTAACAATGGAAATATATTGCCATCTCAAAGACAACTACAGTTCAACTTTGCCTCATTTTCTACAAATAACATATGTCCTACACATCAATGTTGAAATGAAAGTGAATGAGAATAAAGTCTGTATGTCAGCAACATTGCTCATGTCAATATCCAGAAGAGGTCACCAGTAACATATTGAGATTAAATTGCAGAGAGGGAAACAACAACTCCTGACCAGCATCCTGTCCTGGATGACCAGCCTGTTGGGGAGGACATTCTGCCCCCTTTGGATGAAGGCACATTCATTGAGGTGTGGCTGGGTCTCCAGAGGATCTGCCTACCCAGGACATGCCCCATCTGCCAGCCCAAGCCCAGTTCTGGACTCTGAGGTACCGCAAAATGTCTTCCAATGGCGAGTGGTAGGGTCTAGCAGCAGTTGGAAGATGATGCGCGGGTGGGAATGGAGAACATTGTGGGCACCCTATATGGCTCAGACCCAATAAAGACACCTTTGAGGCAATCAAAGGCATGTACTCTTCGCTCTATAGAACGAATCAGTCACTGGGTGACATTGCTGGTGTTATGATGCAGAGACATCAACAACAGCCCTGCCGATGTGCCACGAGTGAGGTTGCATCTCACAGCTGGGGGCCATCCACACCAGCCTCCAATATATGGAGTGTAAGCAGGACTTCTATATTGCAACTATGGGTGCCTCCACAGCAACCTTGTTGGCTTGCTGGCATGCTATCAGGTCCTTGTTAGTGCTGGCACAGACAAATGCATCCGGGAACAGAGGAGCAACATATTCTGCCCCTGATGTGTGTGCATCAGATGCCTGCTGCAGAAACACCACCACTCTCAGGGTAGGCACAACACACATCAGGGGATGAAGGTGTAGACTTCACCACTTTCCGGCAGCAAACTGCCCAGTAACATTGGTCTGTGCCTCTTGGAAAGTTTCTAATTGGACCTGTGTTTATCATCATGACACCCCCCCTTGTCACCTGGTACGGTCCCCTTTTGTATGCCCATGTGTTAATGTGATACATTTTTTGACAGTTGATATGGGCTACTTTCCCTTAGTGGCAGTTTGAACATCCTCCTCACTAGAATACTCCTCACCTGGAGAAGTCATAGGGCAAGGCTCCTCTATGGAACCTATCTCAACATCCTTTGGACTTGAACAATGTTGGGGTTGCTGCTACAAGAACTGCTAAGTTTGGGGCGGCGCGGAGCTTGTGGAGTCCCACTATGCCAAATTTGCAAAGTGGTTAAAAACTTTACAAGGTCTGTGGAATGGTGCCAGTGGGTGAAGCTGCTTGGCACGCCCTTTTGTGCTATGCTTTTCACTTTCAGGTGCGCGATTTGCATTCTTGCATTGCAAATATCATGCAAACTGCACCACGTGGTATGCATGGGAGTGGCCATTTTGTTTTATCTTTCTCAGTGCATGGTTCTGGGCCTAACTTTTAATGCACCCTTAAGCTTTTCAATCCCACCTCTTTCTAAATTATCCCCCCTTCATTTTCCTTTATTTTATCAGTGTGTGTCTTTGTATTTGTCTACTTTACATTTCTGGTATTTTTGGTGTGTTTTTGCGACTTTTTGAATACTTATTTTTAATTTTCCTTTTCATTTTTTATCTTTTTTATTCCTTCCTTCCTTCTATTTCTTCCCCTTTCTTTTTCCTAACCAGCTCCATGGCAGAGGGCAACAGAGTGAGGGGTGATGCCAATGCAGCTGGTAGTTACTTACACTGTGGACATCGGTGCAGCGAAGGAGTGCAGCCCTGCCCCATTTTCACTGAGGTGAAGATGGGAGCACTTTTCTTTTTTGTGCAGCGCCACTTCCCCTCCATGCTGGCAGCAGGCGGCAGGCCTGGGAGTGGTTATGCCCTTCCGGGGTGTCAATTGCTATGGAAAGAGTGCACTGATTGGTGCATCAGCACACTGGGGCCCTGGGCACCCAGCAGCAGTTGATGCACCATTGAGCGGACATGATCGACCGTGAACAGGACCTGCTCGACCTGCTGGGTATTGAGGTGTCAGGGCTTGGTGAGTAATTGTTCATCATCACAAGCTTTATTTGGTCACATTTAACCATCAAAGCAATAAAAATCACAACAGATAAAACAACAATATGTGCATAATTAATACAGGAATAAAAAAGTTTGAGTAAAAGGACCAATAGTCATACAGATAAAATAAAAACATATATACTAAAAATCCTTAATATACTTCCCACAGGAAACTAACTAGCGACCTGTCTCACGTTATCAACCTGTTTACAACCAGCAGAGGGTCACAATGATTTTAGAAGAAAATGGTATAAATAATCAGGGAATAAATAGGTTTAAAAACTATAATCGCTTAAAGATAAGTCTTTTTGGCTTTTCAAAAAGCGTGTACGTATA
Source organism: Pleurodeles waltl (assembly GCF_031143425.1). NCBI lineage: Eukaryota > Metazoa > Chordata > Amphibia > Caudata > Salamandridae > Pleurodeles > Pleurodeles waltl. Next base: position 669,805,562 of record NC_090444.1, read on the forward strand.
TGCCATGCGGCCGCAAGGAACTTGCTGACCACACAGATTAAAAAGGTGGAGGTATCTCTCATCATCAGTCTTAATGCATCTTTACAGTGTCTCAAGCCCATATTCCTACAAGCTATGTGAATCCACTTCCGCTGGGCAATCTCATAAGCAGGACAAATGAACATAAAGGGGGTCATTCTGACCCTGGCGGTAATTACTGCCATGGCGGAGGTCGGCGGTAGCACCGCCAACAGGCTGGCGGTGCACCGCTGGGCATTCTGACCGTGGCGGTTCAGCCGCGGCCAGAAACGGAAAGTCGGCGGTGTCCCGCTGACTTTCCGCTGCCCTTGAGAATCCTCCATGGCGGCGGAGCGCGCTCCGCCGCCATGGGGATTCTGACACCCCCTACCGCCATCCAGTTCCTGGCGGTTCTCCCGCCGGGAACAGGATGGCGGTAGGGGGTGCCGCGGGGCCCCTGGGGGCCCCTGCAGTGCCCATGCCAATGGCATGGGCACTGCAGGGGCCCCCGTAAGAGGGCCCCAAAAAGAATTTCAGTGTCTGCCTAGCAGACACTGAAATTCGCGACGGGTGCAACTGCACCCGTCGCACCTTCCCACACCGCCGGCTCAATTCTGAGCCGGCGTCCTCGTGGGAAGGGTGTTTCCCGCTGGGCTGGCGGGCGGACTTTCGGCGGTCGCCCGCCAGCCCAGTGGGAAAGCCAGAATGACCGCCGCGGTCTTTCGGCGGGAACCGCGTGGCGGGCGGCGACCGCCGTCCGCCGCGGTCAGAATCACCCCCAAAGTGTACTATAGTTTCGGAGGTAGAATTGCAGCTGGGGCATAGATCTGTTATCAAAGCAAGTCACCAAGTACTTGTAAAAGACTTCAAAGGTAAGCACCCATACCTGAAGCGGACGTACAAGCTTTTGCTTATTAAGTCAGAATTAAATATAGGAAAGAATCGAAGTAAGGGTGCCACTTGAAGTCAAGAAATTGGGATGTCATTTGACCATGTGACATACATAGCAAGTGATTGTTTCTGACATAAGACCAATAGACTGCTTTCAAATAATGTTTCTGGGCCCTCCTTAAATTGTGGGGTTGACTCCAGAAGTCCCTGAGTCCCAGATCACGGAACCATCTCGAGATATGCTTAAGCCAAGGAATTGAAAGTGCATTAGGTCTATCTAGGATATCTTGTAAGGACTCCTTATACATGGCTAATTCTGGGGTGGTCCAAATACGTACCCAAAAAGGTAAGGGTCTTAGGGCTATTATGTCAGAAATACGGGAGAGCCCAAGATCCAAAAACGCTGGAGTCAATGGGGTATTACGAGGACATGCCAAAAGAGATCTTATAAAGCTGTTTTCGCCCGCAGATAATTTGCTGACGTTTGAGAATCCCCTAACCTCTGCGCCATAGGTCGCTGCACCCTGAGCCTTAACTTAAAAAAAAATAATAGCTGGAGAGACAGCCTTCACAGTAGTAGATTTGTAAAAACGCAAGTTAGCCCAGGATCTGTGTGATAAAAGTGCAGTGCTCTTATCAACCTGGGCCTCCCATTTCATATTGTTGCTAATTCTTACCTCCAAATAATCAATAGAGCATACCTTACTTAGGGGAGCCTTGTTAAATGAAATGGTGCATCTTTTGATGGGGCCACAGCCAAAAGTCATAAATTTAGTCTTACTAGGATTAAGCTCCAATCCATAATCTGCACAGAAAGCACTGAATCTATCCACTAGGACCTGCAGGCCCATCGGTGTTTTGGAAATTAAGAGGGAATCATCAGCAAATAACAAGATAGGAATTTTTTGATTATACAAGGAAGGAGCATCATTTTGACAATCCATTACAATTTTAACCACCTCATTAATAAATAAGGAAAAAAGAGTGGGAGCAAGAACACATTCCTGGCGTACCCCGGCCTAATATCTAATCAATCAGTAAGTTCCCCCTGACTGCCCCATCTTACTCGTGCATAGGTATTCTTGTGCAGCCTTTGAATTAATTAAATACACTAAATTCCCCAGGGCACCAATTTTATTCAAACCTTCCCAAAGCTTCCCTCTGGGGACAAGGTGAAAGGTGGATCTTAAGTCCACAAAGGCAACGTACAATTTTTGTTTTGCTAAAGTGACGTATTTCCAGAATAACAGAGAGAGCCTAAAGACCTGGTCCATGGTGCTAATTTTTGGGCGAAACCCAGCCTGAAGAGGGGATAGAACCTGATTGTCTTGAACCCATTCCATGAGCCTATCTAGTACTTGCTTAGCAAAGACCTTTTGCAAATTGTCAATAAGATTAATTGGTCTATAATTAACAGGTAAGCTCACATCACCTTTTTTGTATATAGGGATTATTTCTGCCCCATAACACATGTCTGGGATAGGGCCACCTGCTGCTATGGCGTTCGATAGTGTATTTATATACCACACCCAAATGACGGGTTCAGATTTAAACAGGTCCCCCGGTATCTTATCAGAGCCGGGAGCTTTACCTGGTCTCAAGAAGTTAATGGCTGCTATAGTTTCAGTCATTGTAAAGACAATGTCCTCCGTAGGGCCCTCAACAAAGAATCTGCATTCGTTGCCCCCATGGCACACAAAATCCTGTTGTACAGATACGGCATAAATCTCAGAAACATGGGCCACCCATCCCTCTTGCTGAATATGCATACTAATTGTGTCATTGCCCCCTCTGTATCTACTAGCCACCAACCTCCAAAAGGGGGCTTCGTCTTGGTTCTTAACTGCATCCAGCATCCTTTGCCAACTCTCATGTTCCCAGTGTTTTTTAGCTAATTCCAGGGCCTTGGTATACCTGAGTCTGGCAATTTTGATCTCCCCAGGTAAGTGCATTTTAAGGGCTGATTTTAAATTGGACCTTGCATAAATACAGTCCTTGTTATACCATTCCATGGATTGAGTATAATCAGGGATGTGCCTGGAAGAGGTTTTCTTATAGAAAATGCCCTGTAGGATACTCGTCATTTCTGCGTGGATGCTCAGGATTGGAATATTATCAACCTCAGGCTTATCAAAACTAGAAAAGAGTTTTAAAAAAGATGAATAGATTATCTTATTTGAATATGGATTTGATATCACTTTTGGCCAACTGACACAGGTTTGTCTATGATTCAGAAGAGGCATCGGGACGCCAGTGGTCTCTAAATTCTGGGCTCTTCCAAATACGTGACTGGTTAAGGTAAGTCACAGAGGATTGTGATCACTATTGTGACGGGGTTTAACCTACATATCTAGGGTACTTGTCCAGAGCCTAATATCCACCAAGAAATAATCAATGGTGCTAAAGGAAAATCCACGCTTAAAAGTAGGGGCACAATTTGGATTCTCTTAATCCAAATCTAAGGCAGAGGGAAGCTATCTGCAAAGCAGTGCAGAAGCCAATACAGGAGGCACCCTCCTTCGTCTTCCTCAGTTGTTAGATTACTAATAAGATTCTTAGATTCAAAGGTACAGTTCATATCGCCTGCAATCACCAGGTAACCTGATGGATGCAGGTGCTCCATATGTTCGACTAACTGGGCAAGTACCTTAGACTCTGTGCCTCGTGAAACAGATCTTGCATATACATTGACCATGGTCACTACAAAGCCAGGCTGAAATGTGAGTTGAACTCCCAGTAGGTCATGTGAATTGAGATTTATTACTGAGTGGTCACATTGTAGTTTGTTATTCAGCAGAGTCATGAGGCCACCTTTCGGTCTGCCAAAGCCCCCAGAAAAAGGTTGGGCAGGGGAAAAGTAAGTTATAAACCCGTCTAGATAGATCACCTCTTCAGCCCAAGTTTTTTGGAATAAGCAAATGTCTTGCTTGTTGATGAAACTAACCCACTCAGGATCTCACAACTTTTTCTCTATTCCTGCAACGTTCCAAGACATGATATTAAGATCTGGGTGCGCGGTTTTTATCCTAGTTCTCAAATGTAAGGCGGTCTCTAGATTACCGGGCCGTAATTCTCTACTAACCCCGGTAATAACATTGGAAATCTCTGCAGGAGGGTCAGTATCCAGTTAGTCCAAATCAGAAAGCGAAGGGGAAGGATTCTCTGTCATAGTTGGTGCACAACTCTTGAGTAAAGCTTGGGCCCCACACATAAATCTAGTGGATGAGGTGCAACAATTACACAGCTTGTCCCCGGGTGGGTGCATGTGGAGGCCAATACCAGTTTCGCTACCAGCTTTCAACGAGCCAGTCCGTGTGTCAAATGCAATAAGGTTATCCACTAGAGTGGTATCAGTGAAAAGAATTAAGATAAAATCAAATCCGATCTCAGTTGACCATACCTACACACCTCCAGGATGTCAGACCGGAAAACAGAGAGGCATTTCCGCTGTGTGCGTATCCAATGGATAACTTTATTAGTGAGAGAGTCGGTGTCTCTCTGTGACCAGCTGGAAACCTAGGGACCCCTATCATGTAAATGTGAGCTTCCTTCCTTCTCCTATCAAGTCACCCCTTCATATCATACACCTGTGTTTGTCTAGGTTGGCCTGGGGAGTAGGTCTAGGCAAACTGACAGACACCTGCGCACCCATCCCTCCCCTAGAATCTTCATGGGTGACAACTTGGCGGGAGACAGGTAGTTCCTCAGGACCAAGTGTATACTCATTTTTGTTTGGGTCATTAGCAGGCATTTGTCCAATGGTGGTTGACACAAATGGACAGATCACCTTTCTATTCACTACCTCACTTCCAAACCTTGCCCTAAGCCCTGGGCATACGGGGGAATTGGCCACTTTGCCACTATTATCTGGTACAGCTTGCATGCAGAACCCCCCAATCAGCACACAGTTATGGTTATCCACGCTGGACATTTTACAACTACTTGCTGCCCTCCGGTCAGGTGATTCCGAAATTTTGTTCAAGATTGTTAATAACAAAGATTTTAAATCATCCAGCTTCTGGGAAATAATTGCCAGCTCAGTTGCTCTATTTGGTTGCATCTTCCAATCCTGTTTCCCTGCATCTAATTAGTCAGGGACCAAATGTAAGGGGCGCTCTAAGCTTCCACTGAGAGTAGACAAAACTGAAAATCTATTCGAGTAGGGAATATCAGTAAAGGTTGGGACATTATGGGGGTCATTACAACATTGGCAGTAAAATCCGCTTACCGCCGTGTAGAAGACCGCCAACACACTGCCGTGGCCGCGGAAATCCGCCACAGCTATTATGACCCACATCCCGAAATCCGACAAAATTCAGACACCCACACAAGTCCGCCACACCAAAGGTCAGTAATAAACTGGTGAAAACAAAACCGACACCGTCACGCCAACAGAAATATGCCCATGCTATCACGACCCACTAATCCACGCGGCGGTCTTTCAACCGCGGTATTCCATTGGCGGTACACACCTCCGCGCTCAAAATACGCATTCATCTCCAAAACACCACCACATTGGACAATTCGAAAGACACACACCTGAGACACATACACACACCACTCCCACACACTCAATACTAGATAAAACACACACCCACATCACCCACAAACCCCTACGACCACAATTGAGAACAAAGCACAGAGAGAGACACCACCATCCACAAACTAGCAGCCACAGACACTCAACACCATCACCCTCACAACTTCCACGCACAAAAAACCACACATCACTACATATCACCACACTTATCACCACATACACCACCCCGCACATCACCTACACCACCCCATGTCACGACAAAGACACCCCAAGTTCTCTGAGGAGGAGCTCAGGGTCATGGTGGAGGAAATCGTACGGGTAGAGCTACAGCTATTTGGCTCACAGGTGCAGCACACCTCCATAGCTAGGAAGATGGAGCTATGGTGAAGAATAGTCGACAGGGTCAACGCAGTGGGACAGCACCCAAGAAATCGGGACGACATCAGGAAGAGGTGGAACGACCTACTGGGGAAGGTGCGTTCCGTGGTCTCAAGACACAACATCGCGGAACAGCGGACTGGCGGCGGACCCCCACCTCCTCCCCCACAACTAACAACATGGGAGGAGCAGGTCTTGGCGATTCTGCATCCTGAGGGCCTTGCAGGAGTCGGTGGAGGAATGGACTCTGGTAAGTCAAATCTTAACTATCATATCCCCCACCCAACCTGCATGCTATCTCAGATCCCCACCCTCGCCCCCACCCCTATCACTCCAACTCCTCACAAATGTACCAATATCACAAACCACACATCCCAACACCAAGCCCTGCATGCAAAACCAAAGCATGGACACCCATCACTAAAGCATGCCCACTGCACATACCCATAACACCCCCCTCAACCATCATCACACAAGCCTACACACATGAATGCTAGCACTGGGGTACACGGTCACCCACCCATTGCACACCATGAAACACACAGATGCAATAATCATGCCTTTCCACCCCTGCAGGACCACTACCCAACGTCACCAGACAGGAGGGTCCAGACATTTCCACCCCACCCACAGAAGAGGCCCACAGTGATGGCAGCAGCTCTGTCCACCTGGATCTAGATGACCAGCCCGGACCATCGTGGGCCTCGGGACAGTCGGTTCCCCTCACACAGGCACAGCCCACCACAGACCTTCCACCCTCTGGTAACACCAGCACAGCACCCACCCAGCGGGCCCATACCTCCGTGCCCAGGACACGTCAATCAGCTGTGTGTCCACCACTACAGGGAAACCAGGATAACCCACCACCCCAACAACAACAGGGACCCGGGGGCAGTGGCAGTGGGCACACGGTCCAGGGGACAGAGGCACAGGAACACAGGGGAACTGGGAGGGCTGCCGTGCGACAGGGGGTGGACAGGCCTAGGGAACCCACTCTCCACGAGGCCCTCTCCTCCATCATGGGAGCATACCACCACTCCCAGGAGACGATGGCAACGGATCTGGCCAAGTTTCAGGAGACCCAGCTTCTGCAGGAGCAACAGTATTTGGGGTTCAGGGAGGAACTCAGAACCATCAGCTCCGCCCTGGGCACCATCGTAGGGGTGCTGAAGGAGATACTGAACACCAGGAGGGACACTGTGGCACTCCAAGGGGCCCCTGAGACTAACCTGGACGATGTACTGCCCACCACCTCCGCCAGCGCTAGTGGACAGGAGGCACCGCCACAGGACTACCACACCAGCGCCCCCAGACGGAGAACCACCCCGCAAGCGGTCCCTGAGAACCAGGAACAAGACAGAGCACGATGCCAAGACCCCTGCGAAGAAATAAGACCACCCTGATTGTCATCCCACTTTGTAACCCTGTCCATATTGGAACTGCCCAAGCTCCACTTCCTATGCCCATATGGGCAATGCACCTGTGAGACTAATAGACTGGACTCTGCCATGGACATTCCTCCACCATCACCCCTCACCATTTTACAACCCCCCTCCAATATTTAGCACTGCAATAAACACCCTTGAAGCCCAAAACAACCTGGAGTCAGTCTGTGATTTTGAAAATGTGTATTAGCAATGACAGTGACAAAATGCGTTCTCAAATGTAATGTCAACATACCTATGTCACACATCTCAAGTCCATGAGGAATCTAAGCAGATGACACACATTGGAACCACACCTGTGAAACCGTAAGGGAAATGTACAACTCAGTTACCATATACTGGTTGAAATCGACAGACAGGACAGAGGTAGAAGTGTGAAAGTACTTGTAGTAGGCAGGAATGTATTCTCACCTATGTGTCACTGGAAATATTGCTGGATAACTGAGTCCCTGTTGTCAATGTCTTCTTCCTCTGCTTCCTCCTCATCACTGTCCACAGGCTCCACAGCTGCCACAACACCGTCATCTGTACCATCCTCCTGCAGAAAAGGCACCTGTCGTCGCAAAGCCAAATTGTGAAGCATACAGCAGGTCACGATGATCTAGCACACCTTCCTTGGTGAGTAGAATAGGGAACCACCTGTCATATGGAGGCACCTGAACCTGGCCTTCAGGAGGCCGAAGGTACGTTCGATCACCCTCCTAGTCCGCCCATGGGCCTCATTGTAGTGTTCCTCTGCCCTTGTCCTGGGATTCCTCACTGGGGTCAGTGGCCATGACAGGTTGGGGTAACCAGAGTCCCCTATTAGCCACACCCGGTGCCTCTGGAGTTGACCCATCACATAAGGGATGCTGCTATTCTGCAGGATGTAGGCATCATGCACTGAGCCAGGGAACATAGCATCTACCTGGGAGATGTACTGGTCTGCCAAACATCCCATCTGTACATTCATGGAATGATAACTCTTCCGGTTCCTGTACACCTGTTCACTCCTGTGGGGGGGGACCAGAGCTACATCGGTCGCATCAATGGCACCTATGATGTTGGGGATATGTCCAAGGGCATAGAAGTCGACTTTAACTGTAGGCAAATCCTCCACCTGAGGGAAAACGATGTAGCTCCGCATGTGTTTCAGTAGGGCAGACAACACTCTGGACAACACGTTGGAAAACATAGGCTGGGACATCCCTGATGCCATGGCCACTGTTGTTTGAAATGACCCACTTGCTAGGAAATGGAGCACTGATAGCACCTGCACTTGAGGGGGGATTCCTGTGGGATGGCGGATTGCTGACATCAGGTCAGGCTCCAACTGGGCACACAGTTCCTGGATTGTGGCACGGTCAAACCTGTAGCTGATGATTAAATGTCGCTCCTCCATTGTCAACAGGTCCACCAGCGGTCGGTACACCGGAGGATTCCGCCATCTCCTCACATGTCCCAGTGGACGGTGCCTAGGAAGGACAACAGCGACCACAGAGTCAAACAACTCAGAGGTATGTACCCACAGTCTACACAGAACACCAATCATAATCCAAAAAGTTGCCTGTATGTGTGTTGAGTCTAGGCCTAGGTATGTGTGACGCACTTAAAAAATTAACCCATGTGGGCCCCTGAAATGGCGGCTGCCTGACCTCTAAACTGGGACAATGGGATGTGAGGTAACTGCGCTGGCGTTGTACACCGTCGCAGTAGGCGGTCGAAGACCGCAGCGCAATGCTGCATTGGTCAACATTGGACCCTATGGGTCCCAGGAGCCAATGACGAAGTGCGCCGGCGGTGATGTTACGCACCGCCGTGGACATCACTGCTGCGGATGTGACCGCCATTTTCTATCTGTTCAATCACTCGATACCTGATCTTCGACAGGAGAGGACCTACACTGCTAGTGCTGCTGTGACCTCGGTGTGGAAGAGACAATGGCCCGTGCGTCTGGGGAAAGGGCCCCTGCCTTCACTGCAGAGGAGTTGGAGAAGCTCGTGGACGGGGTCCTCCCCCAGTACACGCTACTGTATGGTCCTCCAGACCAACAAGTAAGTACACAGTGAGCACGTTGTATGGGCTATGCCTGAGTGGAGAGGGCTAGTTGTAAGAAGGAAGGGGCCTCAGTTCTGCGTGCATGAAGGACTGTGAATGCATGTGCCACATGGCAAGGGTAGGGGTGTGGGCCACTCACTTCCACGGTGCAGTTGCTAATTACTTCTCTTCTTCCCCTGTATATTTCATTTAGGTCAGCGCCCACCAGAAGAAGGATATTTGGCGTGCCATCGCCAAGGAAGTCCGGACCCTGGGGGTCCACCAGAGACGGAGCACCCACTGCCGTAAAAGATGGGAGGACATTCACCGCTGGAGAAAGAAGACGGCGGAGGCTCAGCTGGGGTTGGCCTCCCAACGTGGGTGGGGTGACCCCCCTGATGTACCGGATCCTGGCGGTGGCCTACCCTGATTTGGATGGGCGCTTGAGGGCATCACAGCAGACACAAGGGGGTGAGTACAACATCATTCAGCGGACTTTGCGCGCAGTGAAGGTGTCTGGGTGGGGGAGGAGGGCTGTGGGTTCTCCTAGGCCAGGGCGAGTTCCGTAGGCTAGGCCCCTTCGTAATGCAGGCCATGTGGCACTCCACCCCACCTCTGTAGAGTGCCAAGTACAGGTATACATGCCCCTGTGTCATCTATGTGTGCAGATGTCGACCATAGCCATGTAGGCCATATCCCAGGAACTGCATCTGTAGAGCCCAACAGTGCGGCATAGTGCAGGGGGCTGCTGTGTCTGTAATGTCTGCCAACTGTAGCGGTAAGCCATGCACTCAACCTGTCTTTCTTCTGTCGTCCCCCCTTTTTGTGGTATCCCTGTTCTTGTGTGTATCAGCATCCTGAGGTGGAGGTACAATGGCACCGGAGCACGAGGGAGCTGCATCCCACATGGCCATGGAGGGCCACACCACGGACTCGGAATACACCAGTGGGACGGAGGGCGAGGGGAGCTTCACGGTGGTCACAGGATCTGCTACGAGCAACACGGACTCGTCCTCCGATGGGAGCTCCCTTGTGGTGGCGGCAAAATCTGTGCCCCCCTACAGGTACAGCCGCCACCCCCCCTACCAGCACCGCCCTCCCAGCAGCCCCTCAGCCTTCGCCCCGTGCCCGCTCAGCCAGGAGGGTGGGCATCACCTTCGCCCCAGGCACCTCAGCCCCTGCCCCTGTCACCTCTGCTGCCCCCAGTGAGGAGGCCATTGACCTCCTCAGGTCCCTCACTGTTGGGCAGTCTACCATTTTGAATGCCATCCAGGGTGTAGAAAGGGAATTGCAACACACAAATGCATTCCTGGAGGGCATTCATTCTGGTCAGGCTGCCCTTCATCGAACCCTGCAAACTCTGGCCATCCGCACTGATGACAGCCATTGTCCCTGTCTCTAGACTCCCCCCTCCAACTTCCTCCACCCAGACCGAATCCCCTGTACCCCAGCCTATCCCAAGCACACCATCAGACCAGCATGCACACACCTCACCACACAAGGAAAGCTCAGGCAAACATAAGCACCACACATCCCACAGGCACTCACGCAAGCATCACACACATACAGACACACCAACATCCACTGCCTCCACTGTGTCCCCCTCCTCGTTGTCTCCCTCACCCCTCCCAGTCTTGTCTACACTCACACCTGCATGCACTACCTCTACAGCCACTAGGTCCCGCATCAGCACACCCACCACCACACCCCGCTGATGTGCAGTCACCACCCCCACTACCATTTACACGTCCCCTGTGTCCTCTCCCATTGTGTCTGTGATGCCCCCTCCCAACGTACACAAACGCAGGCACACACCCACCCAACATACATCCACCCCACGACAGCCTCCAGCGCATGCACCTGCACCCAAAGCCACAAAAGTTACACCTCCTACAACCACCTCCTCTTCCTCCACTTCCAGACCCCCTCCAGCTACCCGTCCCAGTGTACCTAAGAAACTGTTCCTGACCAAGCTTGACCTCTTTCCCACCCCCCTCTAATTCATAGGTCCCGTACTCGCACCTCAGGCAAAAAATCTCCGGGACCAGTGGTGCCTGTTGTTAGAGGTATGTGAAGTGCAGCGTGCACCAGGGCAGCCAGGGTGACACAGAGCCACAGCACAGCCAGTCCCCCCCCCCATGAAGCACCAGAAGTTGGACAGTGCCTGGCGGGAGAGGGGGAAGACTCCAGCCAGCAAAGCCACTCACAAGTGTCCCGGGGGGAATGTCCACTCAGCTGTGACTCCTCCCAAGGTGGGGAAGGGGCAGAAGAAATCACCAAAGTCTGGGAGGAGCAGCACGGCGGAGAAGACCGCCATCATCCCCGATGCCCAGGAGGCCAACGCCAGCCTAATCGTCACTGGCCAGGAGGCCATCGCCAGAGTCAGTGCCCAGGAGGGCAGCGCAATAGTCAGTCGGCAGGAGGCCACCGCCAGAGTCAGTGCCCAGGAGGGCAGCGCAATCGTCACTGGCCAGGAGGCCACCACCAGAGTCAGTGCCCAGGAGGGCAGCACAATCGTCACTAGTCAGGAAGCCACCGCCAGAGTCAGTGCCCAGGAGGGCAGCTCAATTGTCACTGGCCAGGAGGCCACCGCCAGAGTCAGTGCCCAGGAGGGCAGCGCAATCGTCAGTGGCCAGGAGGCCACCGCCAGAGTCAGTGCCCAGGAGGGCAGCGCAATCATCAGTGGCCAGGAGGCAACCGCCAGCCAAAGCCCAGCTGCCCAATGAAGGACCGCCAGCCCAGCTGGGCAATGAAGGACCGCCATGGCAAGCACCGCTGAACAGGGCAAGCACCGCTGAACAGGTCAGAAACTGCACACTCAAGCACCACTGAACAGGACAAAGACTGCCATGGCAAGCAGCGCTGAACAGGGCAAGCACCTCTGAACAGGTCAGAAACTGCAAACTCAAGCACCGCTGAACAGGGCAAATACTGCCATGGCAAGCAACGCTGAATAGGGCTAGCACCGCTGAACAGGTCAGAAACTGCAAACTCAATCACCGCTGAACAGGGCAAAGACCGCCATGGCAAGCACCACTGAACAGGGCAAGCACCGCCAACTCAAGCACTGCTAGCCCATGAGCGGCAGGGGCAGTGATGCTACTGGGACCGTTACGGGGGGAGGGATGCACTCTGGGCACCAGTCCCCCTCCAGAACCAGTGGAGACATGCATCCACTCTGTCTGTCCTGCACAGGATGAAGCACTCTGGGCACCAGTCCCCCTCCAGAACCAGTGGAGACATGCATCCACTCCGACTGTCCTGCACAGGACGAAGCACTCTGGGCACCAGTCCCCCTCCAGAACCAGTGGAGACATGCATCCACTCCGTCGGTCCTGCACAGGATGAAGCACTCTGGGCACCAGTCCCCCTCCAGAACCAGTGGAGACATGCATCCACTTGAGAGACTGTGGCTTTGCTCTCCCCAGGATTGAACAGTGGGCAACCCACCCACTGTAGAGACTTGAGAGACTGTGGCTTTGCACTCCCCAGGATTGAACAGTGGGCAAACCACCCACTGTAGAGACTTGAGAGACTGTGGCTTTGCACTCCCCAGGATTGAACAGTAGGCAAACCACCCACTGTAGAGACTTGAGAGACTGTGGCTTTGCACTCCCCAGGATTGAACAGTGGGCAACCCACCCACTGTAGAGACTTGAGAGACTGTGGCTTTGCACTCCCCAGGATACATCAATGGGCATGGAGCCCCGTTGTGGATCTGGCGTGGTGCACTCATCCGGCTATGGTGCTCCTCCTTCCCTTCCCCCTGAGGTGCCTGGTGTATTTCTATCTGATGCCCCAGCAGTGTTCTCTCCGTTTTGATCAGGTATCACTTGTGGGCCTCGCCCATGCATTTTGGGCCCAGTGGTCCACGGACTATGACTTGTGCATTACCTGCACTACTAATCGTGGTGTATATTTTGTTGAATGTGTATATATATATATATGTAGATATTTGGTTACTGAATTTTGATATATTACAATGGTTCCACTCATGTCCTTTGGTCTTTGCATTCTTCCGGGGGGGGTTGGAGGTTGTTACTGTAATGTTTGGATATGAATTGGTGTGTGTGTTGTAGTGGGTGAGGTTAGGGGTGAGGGTGTTGCGTGTGTGTGTCCCTGTCTTTTGCCTCCCCCTCCCCTATGTCGTAGGTGCAGTACTCACAGTTTTCTTCGCCGCCGGCGTTGATGATCGTCGTATAGGAGCAGGAAGACTATCGCAGGTAGAATATGGAGTTCCGGCTCCATGGTGCCCTCCTTCCTCGTGGAGTGTGTAGAGGTGAGCATTTTCCCTTTGAAATGGCTGTTTCCGCCGTGTTTTTATCCGCAGTGAATCCGCCCCGGAAAAGGTGGCGGATTGGTAGGTTGTGATACTGTGGGCGGTACTTTGTCTCCCGCCTGTCTGTCGGCGGTGACCGCCGTGCTGTTTGTTCGTACCGTCGTGGGGGTCGGAGTGTTAAAGTGGCTGTCTTTGTTGGCGGTTTCCGCCACGGTCATAATTCCCATTTTTTTACCGCCGGCCTGTTGGCGGTCTTACTGCCGCTTTAACACCGTCTGCCAGGGTTATAATGACCACCTATGTCTTGAAGAAGAAGGGTCCCTAACTTGAAGGCACTCAGCAGGTTTCACACACAAAACAAATCTCTTCGATGGCGATGGAGTTGGTACCTGAATTTTGGGGGGAGGGTGAAGCTCCACCTCTACAGTCAATTGGGGTGTCTGAGGTTTTATCTTGAAAAGGTCAGGGATCTTTCTTTGCAAAGATATGTCAGAGTTAGGGAGGGCAGAGATGGAAGGGCTTCTCAATATTGCCTCCACCTCCACAAACTGAGTGTCAATGGCTTTAAATTGATTCCTGCTGATGTTAGGGCATCAATCCGCTTTCCCACTTGGCCGCTTCTTAAGTTTTTTAGCACCAGAATGGGACACTGGAATATCAACTGCTTTCTGCTTCCCCATAACTTATCCACAGTATTCAAAGATTTTATGTGGAGGAAGGAAGGAGTAGAACAAATGCCAAGGACAGTGCCGTAGGTCTCCTTACCAGGGAGACTAATGGTGCAGATCCAAGGGGGATGGCCCAGCCCAGGCTCGAGCAGGTGATGATGGGCAAAGACAGGCCCATCTTGGCCTGGTCTTTGCCCGGGCAGGTGCCCGGCTGCGTCCTGTGAGCATCCCGTGCCGCGTTGATCACGGCCCCTGAAAGTGGGCCTCGAGATGCCAGGAATGCTGGGGGGTGTGGTCCTTGAACCCCCGGCGACTGAATCAGTGTCTAAACAATGTGCATCCCACGCCGCGTTGATCATGGCCCCTGAAATAGGGCCTCGAGATGCCAGGAATGCGGGGGGTGTGGTCCTTGCTCCCCAGCGACTGAATCAGCATCTAAACACTGCACGTCCCCTGCCGCGTTGCTCACGGTCCCTGAAATAGGGCCTCGAGATGCCTGGAATGCTGGGGGTTGTGGTCCTTGCTCTCCCGGCAACTGAATCAGCGTCTAAACAATGCGCGTCCCTGCGTGAGTAATAGTTATTTATTTGTTGTGTGTGTTTCACATTGCAAATTTTTTTCTAATAGCAGTGCTGACTCTAAGAGGTAAGTAAAAGTTATGGTAATTTATTATGTGATCCAGTTTGAGTTACAAATGCGAGTCAGCACTTCCTAATTTTATTAGTGGGCATGAGTTTGGGCTGATTATTTAAGGAGCCATGCAGACAGATACTCCTCCTGTCACCAAGAATAAGATCATGGTAGTATTAATAAGTAATATAATTGAGTTAGCATTCCCTTCTCTGTGCCTTTCTTTATGTAGCTTATGCAGTCGCTCCCAGTCGCAATCGCCACATGATGTGTAGTATGATATCATCATAGTATGTATATATCCATGCATTGAAAAAAATGGAGGCTAAGTCACCCCTTCAAAGGTGGTTGACAAGCAAAAATCATTTATTGCAATATGAATGCATTTTTAGTCGTACGTATTTAAAAGGCCCTTTGAGCCACCGGAAGTCACATTTAGTGATGGTCCGTCAACGCATACTGCAAGGCCATATTTACAAGACCAAGTAAAGCCACCCTATGTGGCTCTTCGTGGCCTTGTAAATGTGGACTGAGTCGACACACTGGACTCAACCTGCGACAGGGAGGTGTGCCATGGGTGTTACAGTGGGTTTTCCCAAGTAACACTTATGGCTTTGACATATTCCCAGACTTACAAGGTTTTGTAAACTTGGGAATGTGTCAAAAGCCTATGTTTCCCCAAGGGAGGCGTAGGAGAGATGCAACAAGGAGAAATATCTTTATTTGTCTTCAATTTTTTTTTTCATTTTTCTATCTGTGATGTTGTCAGCAGCACACATAGAAAAAGTAAAACTCCTATGATAATTTTTTTTTTGTAAGAAGGTGTCCCTTCCAACACAAAAACAATCATCCCGTCAATGTAGGCACCCTTGCAGCATGGTGCAGGGGTGACTGCATTGGCTCAAGACAGCCCATTGTGTGTCAACGCAAGGGAATAATACAGGAATGCACCATATCTTGTAGATACAACACATTCCTGCCCTTTTCTTTCAATGCAGGGCAGCGCTGCCTTGAAGGCTTGTGATGCTGCTCTGCATTAAAAGTTTATAAATATAGCCTTTAGTTCAGAAAATGTGAATTAGGGTTTAGGTGTAAGAATTAGGAAAGTAAAAGTAATAGGTCAACTCGACTTGAGTCAATCATCACTAGGTGACCTTATTGAGAAAAGTATGTAACTGTGATTGCCACTGCTTGTCAAAATATTTTTTAGGGAGATTAACTGTACCAGTAATCTTTTTTTTTTATCTTCTTTATTTCTTACCTCAGCACCCAAGGGGAAGAAGAGGGCAATTTTGGAGGCAGGTCCAGAAGGAGACAAAGGTGCCAGTGCCACCACCAGTGCGGAAGCTGGCGGATCTGCCGGCCCATGTAAGTCTTCTTGTTGTATTATTATTATTATTATTATTATTATAATTATTATTTCCCTAATTTTTACTTCTCCTCATTTTAAATAATTTTTCTTTTAGTTTTACCCTGCTTGTCTACATTTTTTGTACTATTTTCAATCTATCTAAGAACATAAAGAGGAGTCTCTCGTTTGAGCCAGCAATGCAGCAAACACAAACTCAAGCAGCATTTCCCAAAATAACGCTCCTCTCTCCTTTCCACAGACCTGAGTTAGTACTAAGCCTCAGGGTCTTTGCCATCCCCCCTTCGGACCCCTGCCCTCACTTCATCTTTAATAAAGCCGACGACATCATCGCCCCGCACCTCCAGGCCGTCATCAACTCTTCTTTTTCTTCTGCTACCTTCCCCGAATGCTGGAAACACGCCGAAGTCAACGCCCTCCTAAAGAAACCTACGGCTGACCCGAGCGACCTGAAAAACTTCCGCCCCATCTCTCTCCTGCCTTTCCCAGCCAAGGTAATAGAGAAGACCGTCAACAAACAGCTGACCACCTTCCTGGAAAACAACAACCTGCTCGACCCTTCACAAACCGGATTCCGAACCAACCACAGCACGGAAACCGCCCTCATCTCAGTCACAGACGACATCAGAACCCTGATGGACAACGGTGAAACAGTCGCCCTCATCCTCCTCAACCTCTCAGCGGCCTTCGACACCGTCTGTCACCGCACCCTAATCACCCGCCTCCGCTCCACCGGGATCCAAGGCCAGGCCCTGGACTGGATCGCCTCCTTCCTCTCAAACCGTTCCCAAAGAGTTTACCTCCCACCGTTTCGCTCAGACCCCACCGAGATCATCTGCGGCGTACCTCAAGGCTCATAGCTCAGCCCGACACTCATCAATGTCTACATGAGCCCCCTCACCAACATCGTACGCAAGCACGACATCATCATCACCTCCTACGCCGACGACACCCAACTTATACTCTCCCTCACCAAGGACCCCGCCAGCGCCAAGACCAACCTACAAGAGGGTATGAAGGACGTCGCAGATTGGATGAGGCTCAGCCGTCTAAAGCTGAACTCTGACAAAACGGAAGTCCTCATCCTCGGCAACACCCCGTCCGCCTGGGACGACTCCTGGTGGCCCACGGCCATCGGCACCGCACCGACCCCCACAGACCACGCCCGCAACCTCGGCTTCATCTTGGACCCCCTTCTCACCATGACCAAGCAAGTCAACGCTGTGTCCTCCACCTGCTTCCTCACCCTCCGCATGCTCCGCAAGATCTTCCGCTGGATCTCCGCCGACACTAGAAAAACCGTGACCCACGCCCTCGTCACGAGCCACCTGGACTACGGCAACACCCTCTACGCTGGGACCACCACCAAACTCCAAAATCGCCTGCAACGCATTCAAAACGCCTCGGCCCGCCTCATCCTCGACGTACCCCGCAACAGCCACATCTCCGCACACCTGAGACACCTGCATTGGCTCCCAGTCAGCAAAAGGATCACCTTTCGACTTCTCACCCACGCACACAAAGCCCTCCACAACAAGGGACCGGAATACCTCAACCGACGCCTCAGCTTCTACGTCCCCACCCGCCTCCTCCGTTCCTCTGGCCTCGCGCTTGCTGCCGTCCCTCGCATCCGCCACTCCACGGCGGGTGGGAGGTCTTTCTCCTTCCTGGCAGCCAAGACCTCGAACTCCCTCCCCACCAGCCTCAGGACCACCCAGGACCACTCCGCATTCCGGAGACTCCTAAAAACCTGGCTTTTCGAGCAGCAGTAACCCCCCCCTTTCCCCTAATGCCTTGAGACCCGCACGGGTGAGTAGCGCGCTTTATAAATGTTAATGATTTGATTTGATTTGATTTGATCATAATGGTTTCTCTTTGAAGTCAATAACTTTCTTCTTCTAGCTGTTGATTTAGTCTCAACCTGTGTCCTTCCATCCTCCTCCTCTTGATTCGGAGGACCTCCGTTCCAAACCCAAACTGAGCAAGGTAGACCTGTGTGGTCAAGTGCACTGCTGTTAAAAAACAAATAGAGAAACAGAACTGGAGTATTTTGTGTTGATTTGTGGTTGGTAACTAAAGTAACTGATCTGGTCTGAGGAACCAGAAAAAAGTAGTGGATCCTGCAGGTAAATTTCACTAAGTTGTAAGACCAATCACTTTCACGACAAAATGATCACCCATCAGCCCCCAAACATTGCAAATCATCAGAATCAAGTTTACAAAATGGTTAAACTTCCCCCTCATTGTTAGCCACCACGCACACCATCAGTCATCACTCAATAAATCACCACTCATTGGTGCAATAGTTAGTAGTTATCTCTTCCAATCCAAGCATTTGGTTGAACAAAATATGATCTCATTTACTTGTAGCAAGAACAATACGTTGATATTTTGCATTGGCACTGGCAATCTTTTACTCAATGATCTTCTGGGACAGCTCTCCTACGTGATGTAAAACAAAGGCTATGCAATGGCATGTAAGGGAGTCAGACATCGTCTCAAATGTCCTAAAGGGAATGTGGGGGCTTCTTCACTGTACTTGAGTCCAACTTCAATCCGGCCATATAATAATATGTAACAAAAAAATGGTGGGCAGCATACATCAGACACAAACATAATGTTCCACTAGCAATTTTAGCAAGGAAAGAAAGAAAGAAAGAAGTTCAATGAGAAATAGATTAAAAGTTCTATGGTGCTGCTGGCAACTCTGTCTGGGAAGTAGAGTTCGTCCTCAAACTCAGGTAGTTCACCCAGAAGTTGTTCAGCAAACTCACTTGTTCCTGACCAATCGTCCTCTTCCTACTCCTGTGGTGTTTTGAGAACAGTATAATCAGGCGGTTTAAAATGTTGG
This sequence comes from Pleurodeles waltl, assembly GCF_031143425.1. Taxonomy (NCBI): domain Eukaryota; kingdom Metazoa; phylum Chordata; class Amphibia; order Caudata; family Salamandridae; genus Pleurodeles; species Pleurodeles waltl. The sequence continues at coordinate 669,824,626 of NC_090444.1, forward strand.
ATCATTTGGATCATGGTTAATCCATCCACATTTTGAGGTGAGAGAATGGTTTTTCTCACTGTAACAACTGCACTAGCTGCACTGAACACATGTTCAGCAGGCACACTGGCTACAAGACAAGCCAGATACTCTATTGCCTGTCTGCTGAGCCTTGGCCATTGGTGGATCTTCCCACACCAATAAACCAGTGGGTTTTGATCCACATACACCTCTTTTAGGTCATCCAGATACTCCTGGAACATCCTCTGAAATGTCATTGGTGCTGCCACTTGTTCGAACTCTTTTGCCTTTGCCTCTGCACTGGACTTGAGACCTGCACTTAAATCCAAGCCAGTGCAGTGGCTGGGTCTGATTCTTCTAATGCTGTTGTTGTCAATCTACTTGTTGCTGGTGTTGGCTGCTGTGAGGGGCAAGAGTGCCCTCTCTGGAAGTTGAAGGCGGCACCCTAGAACTGTAGAATGGGACTCTAAGTTACAGCCGTTCTTCTTCCAGTTCTCTGGCTTACTCAACAATCCACCTCTTACATTTTGAAACATCCCCTTCAGAAAAAAGAATGAAAGAGGAAGAGTTTTTTTGTAGTGTGGATCAAATAGGGTGGCACAAATGTCAAAGGGACACTGGCTGGATGGACAAAATGACCACCAGCCACATGATCAAACAACAACAAGGAGCAAGGAGTCATGGGAAACAAAGAAAGAATACACACTAGCCTATAGTAAAGGAACGCTGGCTGCATGCACAAAATGGCTGCCAGCCACATGGTCACACAACAACAAAGAGCAAGGAGGCATGGCAAACACAGAACACATGCAAGCCTATGGCAAAGGGACACTGGCTGGATGGACAAAAAGGCCACCAGCCACATGGTCAAACAACAACAACAAGGAGCAAGGAGCTATTGTGAACAAGAAAGAACACATACAAGCCCAGGGGTAAGAACACTGACTGCATGCACAAAATGGCTTCCAGCCACATGGTCCAACAACAACAATAAGGAGCAAGGCGATCAAAGAAGAACACATGGAAGCCTACGACAAACACATACTGGCTGGATGCAGAAAATGGCCACCAGCCACATGGTCCACCAACAGCTGCAAACAAGGAGGAAGGGAGGACAACGAACACATGGAAGCTTCTGGACATAGACTACACAAAATGGTCCCTGGTCTCAAATGGTGGACTATGACACACAGGACATAAGGAGGCATGTTGGAAACACTGAAGAAACACTAACATTAATTCAGCAATGCAAAACACAAAAATTAACTGAGGTATAAAACTTTTACAACAGAAGACATTCTCCTATGCACATAACATATACACTTTTTGCAAAATTATGAAATGCAAATAAAGCCAACATTTTTAATTTAATCCAATTCCATCCGTGCCCTAAATTAAGTTAAAAAAAATATACCACTGAAATATTTATTTCATGCACTGATGTCTACTAGTACTGGCTCTTTGGAAATCTAGGACACATAGTACAATAATACTACAGATGTTACAAACATGTAGAAAAGGACAGGTACTACTGAGTTGTGCAACAATTTTCCTTTACAAAAGATTTTAAAAAATCAATGAAATACAAAATAAATAACTAGGCCCAAACTCCAGTCCACCGACCATTATAAATGTTTTAAACCAAATAAAAGTACAAGGAAATATTGGTGCATGACCGGTCAAACAAACAAACCCTTCATTCAGTAGTTTTGGAACTTATTTGTATGATTTCACAAAAACAAATTCAGATTAAAATCCAAAGGTACATCCAGGAGAAAAAGAGTGATTCTACCACCTCAAAATCCAAGTGAAAAGTGACCAGGAGTTGGACAAAGCACTGGGAGGAGGCTGCTGGACAGGAACTGGAACTTGGAGTCTCTGGAGCACTTCCTTCTTGTTTGAAAAAAGGGTTTCTTGCATTAAAAAAAAAACTTACAGGGTCTATTAGAGAAGAAAATCCATTCAAATTTTTTTTTTGACTAGATTTAGATGTATCTTGAGTAGAAAATGTACTCCAGGTGCATTTGTGCTGGTGAGTGGGACTGTTTTGGCCGCCGTGGTGGCCAGAAGCAGCGTAGGTAAACATGAAGTCTCGTGCATGTGGCCAGAAACAGCATGAGCAAATGCAAAGTCTTGCACACTTAGTCGCAGCCGGGGAGTATTGTGTCACTCTTGCGAAAATGCCCAAAACTAGTTTCACACATGTGAATGAACTCTGTGTTGCGCCGGATTACAGAATTCAGGAACTCCAAGCTACTCTGTGCTGCGAAAAATGCCCGAATTCTGCAAACTCTGCTGATGGAGCAGAATTCTACACTCGAGCCTAATGCTCACCCAAATCCAAATGAAAAGTCTATTTTATTAACAACATTTATCTCAGAAATAACGGAAGTAAGACTTAGTAACCCAGCATGGGAGATAATTGTGACAGGGGACTTCAACACAAATGTAATTTACATTACTGATGAAGATGAGAATTTGGCCACAGATGTTGCAATTTGGGCTGTGCAGACTCAATCTGGACCTCTAACAAAATGTACCAACCCCAGCAGGCAAAAACGAGTTACAGTATTGGAATATTTAGTGTTGAGAGTCGAAAATGGCAGATCCCAGGATGACACCCCTCTTCCGAGTTACTCTTATCATGGCGCAAATTCATGTTCCATGATAGACTATACAATCCTCTTTTCATCACTACTTCTGTACTTGAGGAATATGAAATAAAATACACCATGTGAAGTGACCACTCCTAACAACAGCTAAAATTGAGCATAATCTCTCCAAGGTACACCAGTACACCAGCAGATGTTGGTTCATTAAAAACAACCAACCTAAATCGATTGAGGTGGACACATACCTCTCAGGTGAAAGAATTTCTGGAGTCCAGCACTATTACCAAAAACAGCCAAATGGAAGTATTGAAAAATTTATGGCAAAATTATAACTGTGCACACCGGTAATAAAAAACAATAGGAGGCAAGGAGACAAGCAGACATACAGTCTTCCAAAAAAATGGCAAGCGTAAAAAGGGAATTAAGAAAGGCAGTTAGGAAGTCAAAAAAGATCAATGCCCAAGAGTTTTTTGGGGGAAAAGATAAACAACTTATGAAAACAATATGAAAAACAACTTTGGGAAGACCGGATAATGAAAACAGACGCCTTATGGTCAAATCTGCTATTTAGTGCCTAGCAATCCAACCCTGGGGAAATTATTAATGGTCTAGGTAAATCAACTAATGGAATAAACAACTCGCATCAACAAATCACAAGACCACCTGAATTTCAGTCTTATGCAACAGGCTTTAGGGAAAAGTTGTTGCACAATAAAAATCTGATATAAAATCAGGTTAAGACAAGGATGCTTATGAAATAACTTGCTTTGGCTGGCTTTGGAAACAGATCCTGAATGCCGGAGGAAGTTTGGGTCGCTCACTTGATTGAGATGTTCACCTATGTCATATATCACAAGAACCCAGAGTGAGCTGAATATAAACGACTTTCTAACAAGGAAAGAATCTCCACTATATTAAGCCTCACACCTACCCCTAGCAACATGGACGAATTGGAGGTCAAAGAACGCAGCTTTAGTACTGACGAATTTGCAACAAGAGATGTTAATACTGCCAAAGTAATGTAAAATAGCAACCAGTGCATCGTCATGGACTGTCCATCCGGGCTGACCTAGTACCATTCCCCAAATAAAGTAGTGAAAGTAATAACAGCAGGAAGAAGAGATGGGGCGTCTGGGCCAAATGGCATTTAGCAGGCTATCTTCCAACTGAACCCTGAATACTGGGTGAATATGCTGCCAGTGCTATAGAAGGAAATTTAATTAACAGGCACAATTCCATTGATCTCAAGAGGGTTGATAATAAACCCAGTTTTTAAGGGAAGAGATTGGTCCAGCCCTGCCAACTACAGGCACATAGGGGGTCATTCTAACTTTGGTGAGCGGCGGAGGCCGCCTGCCAAAGTTCCCCCGGCAGAATACCGCTGCACGGTCAAATGACCGCGCGGTAATTCTGAGTTTCCCGCTGGGCGGGCGGCCAACCGCCAAAAGGCCGCCCGCCCAGCGGGAAACCCCCTTCCACGAGGATGCCGGCTCCGAATGGAGCCAGCAGAGTGGAAGGGGTGCGACGGGTGCAGTTGCACCCGTTGCGATTTTCAGTGTCTGCCACGCAGACACTGAAAATCTATGTGGGGCCCTGCTAGGGGGCCCCTGCAGTGCCCATGCCAGTGCCCCACGACACCCGTTCCCGCCAGCCAGGTTGGCGGGAAGGGGGTCGGAATCCCCATGGCGGCGCTGCCTGCAGCGCCGCCATGGAGGATTCCTCAGGCCAGGGGAAAACCGGCGGGAAACCGCCGGTTTCCCTTTTCTGACCGCGGCTTTACCGCCGCGGTCAGAATTGGCCCGGATGCACCGCCAGCCTGTTGGCGGTGCATCCGCGGTCCCTGGCCCTGGCGGTCTATGACCACCATGGTCGGAATGACCCCCATAGTGTTATTGGACTCCTAAGCAAAGAACTATGCGTTGCTAATTTTAGAAGGGCTCGGAGTGTGGTCAAATATGAACAACTTGGTCCCAGTCAATCAGGCAGGTTTTCAATGAGGATTTGGAACAACCATGAACATTCTAGCTGTTACCCGAATAGCTGACCAGTGCAAGTGATCTCTGAAAAAGCTGCATCTCTGCTTTGTAGATTTTAAAGCATTGGACACTGTGGAGGAAACTAAGGGAATAGGGGTTTCCCAACTAGAATATTCTATGCCATCAAACAACTGTACACGCTTACTTGGATCAAGTCAACGTGGCAGATGGTTCAAGACTATCAAGGACAATTCCAATGGAAAAAGGCCTAAAACAATGCTGTGTGTTGCCCCAGCATCTGTTCGATTTGTTCAAGGCAGATTTGTCCCCAAGATTAGACAGTTCAAACTCCCACCGTGCCTGAGCCCCCTAAGCATGTCACATCTTTCCTATGAGAATGATGTAGTATTGCACAGCCTAACATGAGTTGGGCTTCAAAGATCACTCTCCGATTTAAAAGAATATGTCACTGCAAATAAACTTGAAATCAATACAACAAAAACCAAGACATTTACCATTATGAATCGACCTGCACTACCACTAAGTTGGATGTTGTTGTGCTAGAGGAGGTTAAGAGTTATAAGTATCTAGGAGTGTATATGATGGACAGTAGATTAAGTGTGATGTATTGCACACGCGATCACCACACGCGATCACCTGGGTTCGGAAGTGGAATCAGGTGACGTGGTGGAGATGGTTGGATCGGTGGACGGATGGCTGGGGCGGCTGGCATTAAACTTAACAAGCAGATATAATACACTGTGGTTATTATACTTCACATTTGGTGACGAGGATGGGATATGCCGCCTCAACATCCTGAATATCATATTATTAGTGAGTTGCTAGTACGTAACAGTACTCACTATTGTTTTTTTTGGAGGACTCCGTGGACACGCTTTCGTTGGTGATCTTTAAGGCGCTGATTTGGATAAATCCGGTCTCGGTGATAACGACTTGGCACGGATTTCTTGATCAGATTACAGAGGAGGAAGCTGGAGTTCTCGATCAAGCGGCGATATCGTAACGGAAGCGGCGAGTGGTGAGGAGAGATTCTTCGGAAACAACATCTGTTCGTGGGCGTGTCGAAGTTGCATCAGTGCCTTAGAGGGATTGTTGTTTCTTCAAATTAAAGGGAAAGGTCTTAAAGGGATTGACGGTTTTACAGTGAAAAGGAAAATCTTATATTTTAGTTCTCGTGAGTCTTATTGGACAATAATTTTGGGAACGGTGACAGGCACACCTTATTTAAGAGTGTAATTTTGTTTGCCTGTCGTATGCAACATACGGTGACAGGCACACCTTGACAAAACGGGAGAGGGAAGAAACAATTATTAACGGAGAGAAGTCACAGGGAAACGTTAAAAAAAAAAAAAAAGATGATATTTGTGCATACTGCAGAATAACATATTGGTGCATTTGAGAACTAGAATTCTGTGTGTTTTTATGTAATTTAGGACAATTGTAAATTTAGCAGAATAATGCAGAATGTTACACCTCCTCCATTTTATTAAAGCAGTCCTGGTGATCCAACATATCCCTGGAGTAAATGGAAGAAGATATTTGTCCATTATGCTAGAGTGTGTGGACCGACACTAAGCGCGGAAAGGAAACATGCATTACTACTACACTGTCTCGGGGGTGAGGGACAAGAAGTATTAGAAAATTTGCCTGATTTAGGTATTGAAGAAAGTAGGAATTTAAATTAATATGAAGCGTGTATTATGAAGTTAGATAAACATTACTTACCAAGGGTGAGTATGATAATGGAACGATATTATTTTGGAAAAAAGGAACAAGGAAAGGAGGAGTCAGTGGAGGAATATATAACTAGTTTGAGAAAACTGGTGGCGTCATGTAAATTTGGAGCGTTGGTGGATTAGAGAATTAGAGATCAGTTTGTATTAAAGTGCAGTAGTGATAAAATTAGAGAAGAGCTGTGGTTGAAAGATGAACCGCCTTTAGAGGAAGTAATTCTTGTGGCAAAAAGAGTGGAACACATGATGAGGTGTGTTAAGGAATTAAGTGGAAATAAAATAATGAGTGGAGAATGTACAAAGGTGGAGGAGATAATATGCGAAGTGAAGAACAAAGAAAGTGGAGGAGAGAAGAAAAGAGAAGATATAGTAAAATTCAAAGGGGAATGCTATTGTTGTGGTAGGAGTGGCCATAAAGCTAATGCAAGCAATTGCCCAGCATTGAATGTGGTGTGTAATGGGCGCGGGAAAAAAGGCCACTTCTACAAATGTTGCCGTAGGAAAAAAAAAAATGATAATATGATGAAAGAGATCAAGGAAGTATCTCAGGAAGTAGTGTTCCAAGTTGATGCTCGGGCTAAGTGTGGAGATCATCCAAGTGAAGTGGTGAGAGTAGATGGAGTGGATCTGATAATGCGATTTGATGTGTGTTCACAATTAACGATAATTTCAAAAACAAGCTTTGACAATTTAACTAAGAAGGTAAGGAAGTTAAAGAGAATGGATGTATCTCCTGGAGGTTATGGTGGACAACCTATAAAAATGCTGGGGTATTTTGAAGGTCATATTGAGTTAAAAGGCAGACATCTATTAGGGAAAGTTTATGTGTCCGAACAAGGTGACAATCTTTTAAGTTGGACACATCAAAAGCTTTTAGGTGTCATTTTGAATCCTAATGCACAACCGCAAATACAAATTCAGAGTGTGGATGGCATAGACAGTAAGTTAATTCATGAATTTCCTGAAGTGTTTTCAGACAATTTGGGGTGTCTAAAAGGCTATAAACATAGAATTAGGTTGAAGAACGGTACCATTCCAGTTGTAGCAAAAATTAGAAGAATACCTTTAGCTTTACAAGAATCTGTAGAAAATGAACTTAAAAGGTTACAGGTCCTGGGCATAATTGAGGAAGTGGAGGCAACTGAGTGGTTGTCCCCCATAGTTGTGGCAAAGAAGGGGGATGGAGATATCAGGCTTTGTGTGGACCTTAGGGCTTTAAATAAGGAGGTAGTGGTGGATAAATTTCCTCTTCCAAACATCGAAGAGATAGTATCTATGGTTGGTGGAGCAAAGTATTTCTCTACTTTAGATCTGAAATCGGCGTATCATCAGGTAGAGTTGGATGAGTGTTCACAAGAATTGACTGCATTCAAAACAACTTTTGGTGCGTTTAAATTCAAGAGAATGCCTTTTGGACTTGTGTCTGCGGCTTCTGTGTTTCAACGTATTATGTTTAAGATTTTGAAGGAGGTTAATGGTGTGAAATGCTACCAAGATGATGTGTTAATTTACGCTGACACAGCTGTAGAACATTGGGAATGAGTAAGGATGGTTTTGAGATGTCTAAGTAGTGCTGGTCTTACCTTAAAAAATAACAAATGTCGTTTTGGTTTGACAGAAGTTGAGTATCTAGGACATTTGATTACAGGGTATGGAATAAGACCCAAACCAGATTTGGTTTCGACAATTAAAAATTTAGTTTCTCCTCAAACTAAGGAAGAAGTAAGTTTGTTTTTAGGAATGGTAGAAAATTATGGGAGATACATTAGGAATTTGTCTGAGAAAACTGTGAAAATGCGAGATTTACTAAAGAAAGGAAAAGAGTTTAAGTAGGATTACTTGTGTGAAGAAGAGTTTGTAAAAATTAAATAGGAACTAGAAAATGCTCCATGTTTACAAGCATTTAAACCGGGTAGGTCAACTGCCATTGTCACAGATGCTAGTGCAAAAGGTTGAGGTGCGGTTCTGATGCAAGATGATGGAAGTGAGAAGAGGATGATTGCTTGTGCGTCTAAATCTTTGAATGAAACTGAGAAGAATTACTCTGTAATTGAAAGGGAGTCGCTGGCTATATATTGGGCACTGAATAAATTTCGACATTTTGTGTGGGGGACTGAGTTTGTGGTTTTGTCTGATCATAAACCGCTAGTGGAAGTGTTTGGCAGTAAAGGTCTTAATTGCATTTCTGCAAGAATAAGAAGGTGGATTATTGGCTTACAGGATTTTAAATTTAAGGTAGAGTATTTACCAGGCGCATTGAACGTTACTGCAGATTGTCTTTCAAGATTAGTGGACGAAAACAGGAAGGAAGGGGAACAAAAAGATATAAATTTACAGGAGGAAATTGTGTTTTAAGTTTGTTGTGATGTGTTTGAAGTTACATGTGGAATAATAACCAAACAAGAATGGAGAGAGGCGTTGAGAGAGGATGTAGAGTTGAGTGGGGTTTGTGAAGCTTTTAAAACGGGTACATTTGAGGCTTTAGGGAAAGTTTGGAAATTGTTGAAGGATGAATTGGCGGTAAATAGACGTATGTTATTGAGGGGAACAAGATTGATTCCACCAAAAGTGTTGAGATGTAGAATAATGAATCAAGCTCATGATGGTCATCTTGGGATAGTTAAAACAAAAGAAAATCTAAGAGCAAATTTTTGGTGGCCAGGTATGGATGTGGAAGTGGAGCGTGTAGTTAGAGAGTGTATACAATGTGCACGTAGTGACAAGATTTTAAAAACTCGGAATGCACCTATGTATTGTAGGAATTTACCATGCAAACCCTGGGATGAAGTAGCAATAGATATTGTTGGTCCTTTACCAGGTGAAAATTCTACCCCATATCTAATGGTGTTAATAGATTTGTATTCGAGATGGGTAGAAGTTAAAAATGTGCATGAAGTATCTTCTTCCAGTGTAATATTTTTTTTAGAAGACACTTTTAGGAAAGAAGGTTTTCCAAAATCATTATTGTCGGATAATGGTACACAATTTTGCTCAACAAGCTTTGAGAATTTTTTGAGTAGTTGTGGCATATCTCACAAAAGGTCAGCGGTTTATCATCCAGAAACTAATGGTGCAGTTGAAAGATTTAACAAGTACATAAAAGAAAGCATTCAACTTGCTAAGGTGAATACTTTGAATTGGCGAGCAGAACTTTTGAAAAGGATCACAGCTTATCGGTTTTCTCCACATTCAACAACTGGTAAATCTCCTTTTGAACTTTTCAGGAAAAGGATTCCTAATACCAATTTATCTTCTGGATAGATGGAATGGATAAAAAATTGATATAATCTAGTCCACAAGGAGTTTAGAGATAGAGAAGAAAAGCTTATACATAAAAGAAAACAAGAATTTGATACAAGGAAAAAAGTATGTAAAATTAATATTGCAGTGGGTGATATAGTGAAGGTGAAGGCACCTGTTGGATGTTTTGATGGGTCAAAATTCACTAGACCTCTTCATGTGATTAAGCTATTCAGAAATGCTGTCAAGACTTCAGATGGCAAGATTTGGAACATGAACAGAGTGGTTTGATTGAGAGAGTCAGTGAAAATGAATGTAAACAATGAAAAGTTGTCAAAGACAAACTTTGGTCTAAAACACGAAATTATGATCGACATGACACTGATGAGTTTGATGGCATAAGGAGAAGTAGTAGAAAGAAAATAAGTACTGGACATTTTAAAGACTATGGGGGTCATTACGACCTCGGCGGTCTTTTCAAAAGACCGCTGAGGCCGCGGGAGACAGAATACCGCCATTGCAGGCGGTATTCCTGGCTCCCTATTATGACATTTCCGCTGGGCCAGCGGACGGGAACAGTGTTACCGTCCGCTGGCCCAGCGGAAATGTCACATCAACATTGCTGCCGGATCATAATAGAGCCGGCGGCAATGCTGATGTGCAGTGGGTGCAGTAGGACCCGTCGCGCATTTCACTGCCCGAAATTCGGGCAGTGAAATACGCGACGGGGCTATGCCGGGGGGCCCCTGCATTGCCCAGTGCATGGGCAGTGCAGGGCCCCCCAGGGGCACCCCAAGTCCCCTTACCACCAGCCTTTCAATGGCGGTGTGTACCGCCACGGACAGGCTGGCGGTCGGGGACTCATAATCCCCAGGGCAGCGGTGCATGCACCGCTGCCCTGGGGATTATGACCGCCAGGCGGAATCCTGGCGGGAAAATGGAGGGGCCGGCGGTATGGCCGTGGCTTTTCCGCCACGGTCATAATTGCTGGCGGAACACCGCCAGCCTGTTGGCGTTGTTACCGCCAACTTACCGCCGGCCGCCAGGGTCGTAATTACCCCCTATGTTCTTATTTGACTAGGATGGTGTTTCTCATCACATGTGTGGGATGTACATAGTTCCCGTTCTTATTCATTTTGATGGATCTCACAGTTATATAGGTACATTGTTTCTGTATCGATTTTGTTCATTGTATAAAAGGGAGATGTGTGATGTATTGCACACGCAATCACCGCATGCGATCACCTGGGTTCAGAAGTGGAATCAGGTGACGTGGTGGAGACGGTTGGATTGGTGGACGGATGGCTGGGGTGGCTGGCATTAAACTTAACAAGCAGATATAATACTTCGTAATCATTGTGGTTATTATACTTCACATTAAGCTTTCAAGCACACAAGGAGTACATCACCAAGAAAGGAAATCCCATGATTTATGCTCTTTGCACCCTCGCTTAGAAATCAGGTGGTCCCTCCTTTAAGCCATTACTGGCTATTATAGGGGCCAAATTAACACCAACCCTAGCCTGCACAAGTGTGGTCATGCATGGGACAGATGCTTCTCTCCTGGGTACACTGCAAGTTAAGGCATTTAAACGGGTGCCTAGGCTTCCACAGAATACCTCTCCATCACAAGTCCACATGAAATTCAGCCTTATGGAACAAGCTTTAGGGAGAAACTATTGCACAGTAAAAATTTGATATAAAATCAGGTCAAGACAAGAATGCTTATGAAATAACTCGCTATTGCTGGCTTTCGAAACAGATCCTGAATCCACTCACTACAAGCACCTCTATACATCAATCAAGATAACAAAGACAATGGCCCTCTGGAATAAGAATCTGTCTTGTCCTGTATTTCGGCAAGTTGTAAACAAAGCTGCTAAAATGCATTCTTATTAAGTAATTGTGTGCATGCCTGGATGGTCCCTTACAATTATGATAGATTGAAACCAGTCTCATATTTAAATGAGACATTCTCACCACATATAAAGAGGAAGCTGATGACAATTCAGTGTAGTCTATTAAGATCTTTGGCAGACCAACCATCCTGGAAATTCAAAGGCCCCAAAACCTGAAGGTTATGTGGTTCAGAGAAGGAGGATTTTATACACTTAAATATGCTCCTCTTTAAAAAAGCACAAGTAAAGTTACTTAAAAGGAGTTTTAATGTGAGGGGCATTCAATCATGTCAGGCGGCGATGATAAAAGGCCTAGATCCAGCGGACTTTCAGCTCAATTGCAAAATGACTAAATATCTGTCTACAATAGAATAATCAATACAATCCATGTTATAATGACTTGCTTAGTGTCTTCTGATGTGTGGCAGGATCCAGGACTTTGGGAAGGCTGGGGAGTTATGGTTTTAACAGACTTTAAATGGGCATTTATCTACTGGTGCTTTTATTTGGTTAAACCCAGTAGAAATTCCATCTAGTCTATCACTAGTGATCAACATAGCTTTTTCTTGGTGAAATTGGTTTTGTGGGATGACTATTAAACATAACAAACTAGGTGGACTAACAGTGCTATGGCTACTCATTGATGACCAATCACTGTCAAACTATGGCGATTTAAAAGTCTGCCACCACTGAGTGACTCCCTGATGATACTGCATGTGAATGATCAAGTACGTTTTTTTTCTTTTTAGACCGCTGATGAGAATATGGAATTTTATTAATGCTTTTTTGTCGTGTATTATGTTTTATATTTTCAACTTGTAGTAACATTGTTAACCTAAACAATAAAGATTTTTGTACCTTTGCACCTTGTATCAACAGTAGTGTAAACTTCCATTGGTCTCACAATAAGTATAGCTAATGCATTAGTATCATGTAGGTTACTCATAGATGTTTGAATCAGGCACTTAGGGCCAGATGTAGTAAGCCGTTTGCATGTCGCAAACTGCAAAAATCGCAGTTTGCGGCATGCAAACGGCCGAACGCGATGCTCATTCCCAAATTGCGAGTCGGTACCGACTCACAATTTGGGAATGCGACTCGCAAATAGGAAGGGGTGTTCCCTTCCTATTTGCGACCACATCGCAATTCAGAGTTGCTTTGTGACCGTGAATGCGGTCGCAAACCAACTTGCAGTTACCACCAGTGTCACACTGGTGATAACACATTCGCAAAAGGGACGGGGTCCCCATGGGAGCCCTTCGCCTTTGTGAATGTCGAAAAAAATATTTTTTCCGAGCAGGCAGTGGTCCTATGGACCACTGCCTAATCTGAAAAAAACGAAACCAAATGGTTTCTGTTTACTTTTCATTTTGCAACTCGTTTTCCTTTAAGGAAAACGGGCTGCAAAATGAAAAAAAAAACTGCTTTATTTATAAAGCAGTCACAGACATGGAGGTCTGCTGACTACAGCAGGCCACCATCCCTGTGAGTGCAGGGACTCGCTATGGGGTCGCAAACTGCGACCCACCTCACGAATATTGATGAGGTGGGTCTTTGCGACACCATAGCGAGTCGCAGAAGGTGTCTGAGACACCATTCTGCATCCAAGTTTGCGACTTGCAAATTGCGAGTCGGTCAGACTTGCAATTTGCAAGTCGCAAAATTGGATCTTCCTACATCTGGCCCTTAGTCCACTAAAACAAATCTATGGGTAAATGAATGAGTGCGTGTGTGCTACTGTCACTTGCAAGTATTTGTCCTTCACTGTCGGTATACCTTTTATCATTTCTGCTGCCAAGCATGCTTTGGTGGCACCCTGCAAGTCCTGCTGAGGACACCTTGAGGTCTCCTGCTAATGCTGTAGCTCATGCAGTTTTTCACATCCTGCAGTCGTGCTGCTCTCGCTTAGTCTGATGCCTGTGGTCCTGAGTTTTTCATATTGTGCTACTCCTGCTGCACTTGAAACTCCTTCTGCTGTCATATTTAACCAGTCCTGTTGAAGACACTATTGAGTTCTGCTGTCACCCAATGTTACTCCTAACGGTCCTGCTTCTGCTTTTCACATGCAATTAGTAACTTTTTGTCATTCCACTTGCCCATCTTACTTTTTGCTTTGTCGCCCCTTAGGCTTAATTTGGTAAAAGGCCAAAGTGAGTTCATTGAGGAATGCTACACAAAGCCAAGGGAAGTGAAAAATAGGGATTTACTGCATCAATAACAATTATTGATGCAACAATCATTATAAGTGGCTGTGGCTGGTGGGACCACTAAAATGGGGGTCTACAATCAGCTGCTCAAAGTGGAGAAAGGATTTGTTCCCTCCACTAGCATACACCTACACTGTCACTAGTTCCTTAAATCTACCTTCAAAATAGCATCCAGTCTATATGATTGGCTGGTGGAGCAAGAATCTGGCATGGAGTGATGGAGACCAAGACTCATACTTTTCCATATGCATGCCTGATTCCTGTTTCTCCCTCTGTCTCTCCCCATTTACCACAATCTGATCCTGCAACATTGTCTCACACAATAAACACTAACTACAAACACTATAGATATATGCACTTAGTGATGTCTTCCACTTAGCAACATAGCCACCAGTGCTACATTCGGGGACAGCTGCCATTGCATTTAATATGATCCTTTGCCTTGCTCATGGCTGGGGCCGTGCAAATAATTATTTGATTAGTGGAAGAATAAATCTTGGATCCAACTACTTACTGTTTTGTAGTACAACGCTATAGCACTCCAATAACATTCTCCTAGTGGCGCTAAAGTTCCTCAATGCAAAATGTAATAAGCTGTATGACTGCATCAAGCTATTTCTTACTTACACCATACATGCTCATTGAAAGCGCATATTGTGTCTGATCAATAATTGCAGACAAACCCAGCACCAAGGTGCTAAGTGACCAAAGGGGCTGATTTATAGTTTAGCGAATAGAGGTTTGGTAGTCAGAGCGATGGAGTAATCTACTCTCTTACCTTGCAGATAGCATCAGAATGTACCAAATTAAGGTGAATCAGTTGGGAACATGGGTAATAGAGCTTTCATTGCATGTTTAAGTCTACAATATTAAAATATGTCTAAAGGAGTCCTTTCATGACACTTTTTAAATTCATCTATTGTGACGAAAGTGTGCTCTCTGAATATCTCCCACATTTCAGTATATTTAGTGCCCTCGGCTACTGTATTGCTTTAGGTTCTACTCTAACTGGCTAGAGAAGGTTGTTTTGCAGTGGTATTTTAGGAGAGTATAGCAGATTAGATCCAACAATGCTGCTAGTTGGTGCCATGCGAATTCATTGTTATAGACTGTGCAACTCACACTCTGTTTCAAAAGAAGAAGTAATCACTCAAGGTAACACAGCGTCCTGATCCTAATGCGCATTAGAAGCAACCTTGGGAGCAAACAGAGGATATATGAGCAGGTTGACTAAGGTTTTGCTTTGGGGTTGCTTGACTTTTGTGGTGCAGCTCAACACAAAACCGTATCCTGAATTTACTAAGGCACGCAAAGCCACTTTGCCTGATTTTGGATTGTTGAGTAAACACAAAGTAATGCATGGCAGTGCATAGCAGTGTCTTGCATTACCTTGTGTTGGGAAGTTATATCATGAGGGGAGCATGGGCGTTCCCATGCATCCACCCACAGATTTTGATGCATTCCCATATTTACTAAAGGAAGTAAACCTGGGAATGTGTGAAAATGCTACTCCTTCTCCCGTGAGGTGTCACAAGGTTAAATATGTTTATTTACTCTTGTTACTTCCTTTTTCTATATGTGCTGCATTCTGCTGTTATGAATCAACATATTTCCCCATAGACACAGAATAGGTAATACCCATTGATAAATCCGACCCTTTCGTTTTAATGAATTCAGATGGATCTAAAAGATATCAATGGTAGAACTGAGCATTCAACATAGATTTTCTTCTATAAGTTTAGACCGCTAAGGCTAACTTTCTAGATAACGCACTTTTCTGCAGACCAATCCATTTAAGATCCAGGCCGTCGAGTGAAGTAAATCTTAAAGTGAGATGTAAACATTAGAAACACCCAATCTGGACAAATCTTTATCTGAACTAAAAGAGGATACCTAGAGAAAAAGGGCCATGCAAGAGCTGTAAAGACCACCAAATCTTAAACTTCCCCTTTCCTCAAAAGAACATCTAATGGCAGAATGGGAAATGGGGAAAAGGAAAAGCAGAAGTCTTTAGGCCACAAATAAGGCAGAATATCTATCACAAAGCTTTCTGTACCTTCCCCTTTAAAAAATAACCTTGGAAACTAACGGGAAAAGCATTCTGGTTTGAAAACAAATCCAAAGTGAGTGTCCCATTCATGAAACACATGAAAATGTGACAAATGAGACAGAAGTTCTGGAGAGAAGGACTCTTCCTGTTAAGAGTACTGCTAACACATTTTTATTTACCTGAATATGAATTGTTAACATTGTAGTCAGAATCTCACCCTCCAACACACACACACAGAAAAATAGCTGTGGCAACCTTATGCATCGGCAGAGTATGCTTCCCCATCTGATAATTGAGCTGGTGGCAATGCTTCCACATGCAGGGGTCGCCAGCACCCTCAAAATGCATACTGTCTACACAGCAGACAGTGCGCATTGCAAGGGTACTGGTCAGGGGGAACCCTGCTCTGCCCATGCCACAGGCATGGGCATTGCAGAGGCCCCCCTGTACTCCCTCGTACCTGTTCTCTTCCAGCCTTTTCATGGAGGTGATACTGCCATGAAAAGGCTGGCAGAGATCAAGGTTGTAATCAGCAGGGCGGTGCTGCATTCTCCACCAACCTGGCTGATTACAACCTGCACCCACCCTCAGCCCATTGGGATCAAAGTTATTGGCGGGAATGGAGAGAGGTTGGCGGGACTGCCCCCAACCTCGTAAAGTGGCACACAAAGCCACACACTACATGAGCAAACAAATGTCAACACCAATACCACTCAACTCCATGACAACAACATATTTCCTACATACATATGCTCATCACAAAAATCACACCCTATCCCTGGGGGACAAAAGCACTCCCCACACCCTCACCTACTGCCCAAACAATACAGGAAGCACAAGTAGCACACACACAAATACTGATACACAACTAATGTGAGTCAGAGACAACTCTAACCCAGGAAAGGAAATGCAGGGCAAAGATGTAACCAGGAAAACAACAACTGGTTGGGTTGAATATATATTTTGTGAAAAATAATTTGAAAGTCAAAGGCCATATTCCAGTCCATGCAGTATGGTTTTTACACCAAAGGCACGTATTGTTGACCGTAACTTGACTCCTGACTGCCAAGTGACCTTCACAGGTAGGGGCATCAAGGGGGCAGGCAGGCACCTCGGGGATTACCTGGGTGGTAGTGGCAGAGGGAGGGGTTGGGTTTAGGCTTGGGAAGGGGGTTTGGAATTTGGATGGGGGTTTAGGTTTAGGCTTGGGGGAAGGATGACTGTTCTTGGGAGGGGTAGACTTCTTGGCAGGGAAGTGGCATGGATACTTTCTGGGGGGTGGGGGAGGCCTTGGAGGTGGAAAGGATGGGCTTGGGATCTGATTGTACTTGTTGGGGTGGGAAACCACATGTTTAGGGGTCTCACAGGGTGGAGAGTAGTTGGGAAAGGGGTAAACTCCAAAATGAAAGAACTCTTACACACACAGGGACGGTCATAGCAAAGGGGTTTGGGTGTAGAGGGAAAGGTAGTGGTTGTCTGAGGTATTTTTGTGGATGTCTTGGGTGCATGTTTGTGGGAGGTATGCTTGTGGGTGGTGGTTGTCTACTGGGTGAGTGAGTGAGTGTGTTTATGTGTTTTTGGCAGAGGGGGTGGAGGACATGGCTGTGGTGGGTGGGTAACTGTCTTTTGGGGTGGTGACTGTAGTATGGTGGATGTGCTGCATGTAGCAGTGTCTGTGGTGTCTGCAAGTGTGGTGACTGTGGTGGATGTCTGAGGGTCTGCTGGGTAAGATAGGTGTAGGGGCTGGATCAGTGAATGTTGCTGTGGTGTCTGCAGGTGTGCCAAGTGTGCTGTCTGTGATGCTGAGTGTGGTGGGGGTGTCAGGACAGGTTGTGACTGTTGTTTTGTGTGCATCTGAATGTTGCTTGTGTGCATGCCAGTGGTGTGTCTTGTGGTACTTATGTTTGTCTGGGCTACCAATGGATGTTAAGGTGAATGCACACCTGTCTGTTTGTGTGTGTTGGCTGGGTCTGGTTGGAGAGTTTTGCACTGGGAAGAGAAAGGTGGAGGGGGGCAGTAGGCAAAGGGTGACTGGCTGCCGTCAGTGTGGAGGCCAGAGTATAAAAGGATCTCTGTAGGCCAGCCAGTGCCCTCCAGGAATGCATTACTCTGTTGGATTTGAGTTGCAAGTCCCTGGATGGCATTCACGATGGTCGACTGACCCACAGAGATAGACCTCAGGAGGTCCACAGCCTCCTCACTGAGGTCAGCAGGGCTGACAGGGCCTGGGGCAGAGGTGCCTGCGGCAAAGAAGAGACGCCCACCCTTTTGGGTGAGTGGGCATGGCCAATTGGGTGGGGAGCTACAGGAAGGGCAGTGGTAGAAAGGGGGTGGGAGACAGAGATGGTACTAGGGCAATTCCAGATGGGTCTGCCACCTCCAGGGAGTGTCCACTGGAGGAGGGTTCTGAAGATGATGAGGTGGATCCCGTCACCCCCATGGCACTCCCCTCACCATCCGGGCCACTGGGTCCCTCAGTGGCAGTGGTATCATGAATTGGGGTCCTGTGGCCAGCCGCTTCCCCACTCGCCTGTGCCCCGTCTACTTTGCCTGCAGATGCTGGAAAACAGAGAGAGACATAGGGTCATTACATTCTTATCATACACTAACATCACACTGTACACTTCATAAACATAACCTCTAGGTGCACTACACCCCCAGGTAGAAGCTGTTTTGTGCCAACATCATGTCACAACAACATACAATCAACACCCCTATATGACAGGAATGTCACACACCACATAAGCCCATCCTATCAATACAGCTATCACACTAACCATTTTATCACAAGCTGACTTGGTAACATGAATTTTGGTCCCTATCCACAGCAACTTTGTCAACCAACAGCAAAGCAATGGAAAATAGTGGTAACATTGAATTCCACATATCACATACACCAAATCTACACATACTTACAACATTACCTGATGTCATGTGCCAGGAAAGTAACCTTATATGCTAAACACAAGACATCATGGTCCATACATGAAATGTCGCAGAGTTCACAAACTTCACAATTGAAAACTGCTAATATGCACCTATTCTATTTGGCATTTGGAGAATGATAAGAGTCTAAGCATGTCACCAACACATGTACCAATAGTGTTGTAGAAAAAGATGATGCAGACTTTTTGGACTTACTCATCTTAGTCATTCTCCCCTGTAAACAAAGCCTTGTACACTCATAGGGGCCTACTTAGCCCACCTAATTTACCCACAGACAAACTCAGATAGCATACCTACTCCTTATATACAATAGACACCTGCATGAAGGCCACATAAAGTTGAACATATCATGATGAATAGCAACATCAATTGCCCAATGTTTGAGTGGCAACATCACTATCCACACTTCAGACACGAGTTATCTATCCCTTTTGCAGGAAATTGTCAATGCCACAAACCACATCTGAGGATACCATGATGGAGACATACACCTTGAGGCAAGCCAAATGACTGACTACACATACCTTTCCACCCACATGTGAATTTGAACTACCACACCTGCACCACAATGTAGTCAGTGCAAACCATAGGTTTCCATATGAACAAGTATGCAAAGTATATCTAAAATAGCAAAAGTAAGTATGTTTAACTTTCATCACAATGTTGATTTGTGGCAGAACCTTACAATGTACACATTATGTTGACAAACTCCACTGAGAAATGTAAATGTTAATAAGATGTATTGTCCTATTTAGTGTGCCCACGACACATTGGCTAAGGAAATAGCTGTGTAACCACTTACCATCCAAAGAGCATGTACATGGTACTGACATTCAGAGCTCGTATGTTTTGCAATAGCAGTCTAGTAATACCACCATGGATTCCAATATGTAGGATGTCCACTCTGATGAGACATCACAGGTGCCAATGCATAGTCCTCACTTACCAATGGAAACACATCCTAACAGCTTTCAGTAAGTTTAATATGGCATGTGAAATGTCAGATGGAGATCACAGCCTTACATTAAGTCGTCACTCATCAGAAACCTCATGAATAGTAGGACTTGTCAGACTCTATGTTGCACTTAGAGATGGATCAAGGGGCCACTGGAAGGGACAGAGGGCAAAGACCTGGATATTGGGACTATGGATCTGAAGGTGGCAAGGTACAACCAGCAGGGTATATAAAGCAGTATAGTGGTACACATCTGATACAGTCACATGTGCAATATCATATGCTTTTGTATAGAAGGGATAACATAGGAGAGTGATATGTCACCACACGCAATAGAATGTGCACACCTGTGTACCAATGTTGAGGACTGGTCATCTATGTGTTCCAAGGAGATTTTTCACCCTTTACACTTACGCCTTTGTCACAGCTTAATTTCTTTCACATCATACACTGACCTGTCATAGGGATGAAAATGTGTTCAGTCAGTACTTACCCCCTTGTGGCTCCTGTGCTGCCCTTGAACGCCCATCCAACTCAGGGTAGGCCACAGCTAATATGCAGGCCATGGGGGGGGGGCAATTTTTGACAGGCACTCCTTCCTCCTCGGGAGGACATCCCATCCTGGGCCTCTGTGGTCATCCGAGCACAGCGTCTTAGGTCCTCCCTCTGCTTCCTAGAGTGGGTGCTCCGCCGGCTGTGGGCCCCCAGGGTCCACACTTTCTTGGTGATGGCACACCAGATCCCCTTTTTCTGATGGACGTTGTATAGGTAAACACCTATTTCTGACACCAGCATCAATGTTAATGCTGTAAAGTATTTTTGTGGATCAGGGTACATACATCACACACTACCTACTCTGTATCAGGTCTCAAAATCTTTCTATGCACATGTGCATCAACCCACACATAGTCGCTCAATCCTTCATTCCTCGCACATTTCATCTACATCATCATACACTTGTCCTTTCAACCATTGGTATTGCATTTGACTTACCTGCTCCTCTGGTGTACCATAGAGCTATCCAGAGGGGTAGGACCTCCTCCACAAGCTTGTCCAGCTCCTCTGAAATAAAGGCAGGGGCCCTATCACCTGTAGGACGTGCATGATTGCTCCCAGAGGCAGTACACAACAGCTCAGGTCATGAAGGTCTTGCTGGCAGCAGTGTCAGGAGTCACGTGAAGGACTCAGCAGAAGATTACAGTCATGTCCGCCACGTACAGGGTCGTCACCTCTGGAGGACATCACTATTGGCCACAGTCCACCAAACGCAGCAATGTTTTCCAATGGTAATGTTCACCATGGTTGGAACTGCCTATCACCATGACAACATCCGCCAGCGGAGTTAGGTCACTTCCTGATGTCCAGTACAGTAGGTCAGGCAGCTGCCATTTTAAAGCCCATATTTGTACAATAATATAATGAAAGGTGCATCATTAACTATAAATCGGATCTATGATAATGTGTCAAGTGCTGGTTTTATGCTTACATGCAGCAATGTGCACGTCATATGTAGAAGGTGCGAAATTATGTTTTCTGGTTTATGTGCATGAAACAGTATTGTCCGCATATTACTGACAATTTGAACATAGTATGGGTGAAACAAATATGTGTTACATGTTAAGTAAGTTAAAATAACTTTAACTGTCAGTGACATGTTTCTCCATTTAAAGAACATTGAAGGTGTTAGGGGATCTGGGTATGGTAATTAGTCAAATATTGCCTACATGTGGGCTCAGTACAACTTTTTCACTGTTTCATGTAACATGATGTAGATTTATGTGTGACGTTGGGGTGATCATACTTAAGATGTGTAGATGGAGTCATTCACATACATTCTGGTGTTGTCCCACATAGTTACCCTGGCATGAGAAGAGTAAGACAACCTTCAGTGTACTATCCACTAGCAAACTGCAAACCATGGAGAAGCACCATGTTATCCAAATATACCACCTGGATAGGCATACAATCATGGATCTCTGTCGTCAGTTGGATCCTAATCTGATGCTTGCCATTCGGAATCCCAATAGCATACCTCCCATCATTCAAGTCATGTCAGTGCTACACTTCCTGGCCACTGGGTCCTTTGAAAATACAGGGCCCCTAATTGCAGGGATGTCTCAGCCCATGTTCAGTCTGGTGTTGAAGGCTGTACTGTCTGCATTGTTAAAACACCTGGACAGCTATATCACAATTCCCCAACGTGAGGATTTGGTCCATGTGAAGGCAGATTTCTCTGCTTTGGGGCACATTCTATATGTTGGTTGGAGCCATAGATGGCACCCATGTAGCCTTGGTTCCCCCAAGTGCCAATGAACAGATAACTAGGAACAAGAAAAACTTCCACTCCATCAACGTCCAAGTGGTCTGTTTGGCTGACCTCTACATATCACATGTTTGTTCAAGGTATCCTGGGTCAGCCCATGATTCCTACATCATGTGGAACAGCAATATCCCATTGCTGATGACACAACAGTATACAGAGAGGGTCTGGCTGGTTGGTAAGTTGTATATGTCAGGTGTGTCTGTACCCTTTTTCTGCGACCATATATGTGGATGTCCAAGATTAATGTTTGGATTGGTGTAACTATACCTTACAGGGGATTCTGGCTACCAAAACTGTCCTTCGTTATTGACACCAGTGAGGTACCCAACCATGACAGGGGACGTCCGTTTAAATGAGGCCCATGGAAGGACAAGGCATGTTGTGGAGTGGACTTTTGGGCTCCTGAAGGCAAGATTTTGCAGCATTGACAAGTCTGGAGGAGCCCCCCTCTACTCACCAACACGGTTTGTCAAATTACTGTTGCCTGCTGCATGATCCATAACCATGCCCTGTGATGTCAGATACCATTCATACCAGGTGAGGGGAAGCCAGCAGATCTTGTGGGTGGAAATGCAGATTTGCCAACTGAGGATGAGCGTGATGGGGATGAAACTGGAGACATCAGGACTGATTTTATCAATCAGTACTGCAGCTGACTCAAGATATGTGATATGATGTTACAAAAGAAATTCTCTGGGGGTATTAGTGAGGTTATGCATGCTATATAATGTACTTTTTACCACAGTCAGAGAGCTCTGAAGTGGCTCCAAATCCAATTACACAGATATGCATGCATATTGTTCCGTATAGTTTTGTACAGAACTGTTATATACATAGTCTAATGTTTTCAAAATGCCCATTCAAAGTCAGATTTGTGTATATGAATTGGCAGTTTAATGTATGTTTAACACTGTGGACTGTACCTTATGCTTCTCAATTACAGATTGCAGATTGACTGTTTGGGTCATCCTCATTTGGCAATATCAGACAGTGTCAGAGGCAGATGGAATTTGCAGACTGACATGTGAAGTGAACATGGATTAAACTAGTTAGCAGTTTGGCATGAGATTTGTGGTGTGTGAGTTTTATACCCAGACTGTCAGGGCAGTGGGATGATACTGTACCTTTCCACACTAAATACCTGTTTGTTATTGGAGGTGATGCCTATGGTGCCATGTATGTCGGCATTTGTGTCTGACTCATTTCATGATGTGGTAAAAAGACCTTCTAACATCATGATGCTTTGTGTCTTATATGAACAAACTTGTACATAGCTGCCACTGTGTTTCCACTTTGCAAACCAATATGCATGTCTCTCAATACTGACATAGGTGAGGGTCAAGCCTACAGATACCTGACCATGTTCCATGAGTGGGGTCATTAGTACTGACCTCTGTCTGTTTCATGGAGTAAAGTTTTTTGTTGGCTATGATATGAGTTTGTGATAAGGCTTTAGCTGATGATACATTGCATCAATATGTTTGCCTCCTGGGATGGTGAAAGACTGACATGTCCATAACTTCAGGAGTCTGTGGGTTGATAGTGAATGACACCTATGCTGAAACATTGAAGTATACAGCAGTACTTCACTATTTGGTGATTGGCATTCTCCAAATAAATATGTGGGGATGTACAAAAGAAGTGATTTGTGTCATGTGTATATTACATTCTCAATGCAATATGTATCCTGGTTATACAGTACATGTGTGACAAAGGTTTTTCATTACGGAGGAACATTTTGCTACAAGAGTTGTCATAAATGGCAGTTTTATCTGGTTGATACATCACACTTACACAGGTTCTATGGTTAGGTGGTATTTATTGGGGAGTGCACAGAAAAATGAGTGAAAATAAACACAAACAACACAAAGTAAACAGTGAAGGGTTCAGTCATGGTGGATGAAATCATCAGGGTGGCTGCTACACCATTTGGAAACACAAGCCCAGTGTCCTTGTACAATAGGAAAATGGAGTTAGGTTTCAGAACAGTCAATGGGATGTATCTGTGGCACACAAGGGGAACCTATCAGTAGAGGTTCACTTTCTAGCATTGGGTTTGGTCTTGGCATCTGCTCCTCCTAAATGTCTAGGTGGACGTCCATGTTTGCAGACAGAGGTAGGGGTGTCTGAGGCATTTCTTTCCTCTGGCAGAGCCTCAATTCCATCAGCAGCCACAGATGTAGAAGGGCCTGATGTTACATTGCTAGTGGAAGAGGCCTGATGTTGGGTACAAAACCTACTCAGGGTGGTTTTCATGTCCCTCAGCACCCCAGCACTGGCAGCCAGAATGGCATTTTGGGCCTGCCACTGATGCATTGCTTCCTGGTGGTTGTCCCTCTGCAGCTATTGGTTATCCCCCCATCATGGTCAGTACGTGGCCCATCATGCCTTGAGAATGTTGGAAGGCTCCTAAGACTTGTGAGATTGAGTCCTGGTCAGTTGTGTCTCTTGGAGCCCCCATCCTCGGGCTCATAGCATCCCTCCCACGTACCCTTGCCCCACGTACCTGTGCTCCTGGCACACTGTGCCCACTCTACTGGTGGCAGGACCATCATTGTCAACAGGAGACTCAGGTACCTGTATTGGGGGCCACACAATGGAAGACACTGTCCTTGAGACACAGGTTTGGGGGTGAATGTGTGCCTGTGATGTGGATGCAACAGGGCTGGGAGGAGTTGATGTGGGCAGGGTGAGGCTGACAGTTGTTGACTGACCAGGTGTCCCTGATGGACTATCTTCGTCTTCAGTGTCCACACATCTAGGGGTGTTTTCCTCACTAAGGCCTTCATCCAGAAGGGTTGTGGCAGTCTCTGGTGTCCTCTCCATGTTGAGATTGGCAAGGTTACATGTAGGTGAAGTGGAACACACATTGCTGGAAGTGATTCAACAAGTGATGTTTACCTTTGACAACTAAACATGATGTGTGAGATAACACACTGCCTTTACATAATCCCCTCATATGACAATGACAGCTGCTTCCAAATCTGGGTTAAAGCAATGTGGGACACAGTTTTGCAATTGTATACACCATGCTCCAAGCTCTTGGAGTATGTTGGTATTTAGATGACTGCTGATACCCTCATATCTTGTCTGAGTAAAGAAAATAAATTCTACATTTCTCTTCTAGTACTAGTAAGGTGTTTTTCAAAGACCAGTTTGGTAGGAGACACAGCTGTAGCTGTGTTTTGTTTGTAATGGAAATGGTAGTGGGCCATAGCATTGCCGTCATTGCCATGGACTGTTAAACAGTGGTGCATTCGGAATGGGTTACTTTGATTGTTACTTCCACATGCAAGACATTATAATTTAGTACACTGTTCTGGTTTTCTTACAGGTCGAATAGTGCCTGCTGGGAGTTGTAGCTCTGTCAGTTCCCAGTACTTCACATGCCAACATACACTGTGGCCCCAGCTGAGTTTAGTTGACATGAGGCATGACAGAGAGGGGTATTTGGACATTTGATCACAGGGGTGGTGGGTGGTTTGGTCATTGAGGTGGGGGAAGGTGATCAGTGAGCATGCAAGACAGAATGTTTTGGTGACATTAATGACGTGACGTGATGTGAATTACCCGACTCTACTCCCCCAGGTATTCCTGCCAGGCCCTCAGGATGCAGGATATCTAAGAGCAAGCTGTGAAAGTAGGGGGAGGAGGTAGGGGTCTACCACCAGTCTTGATGACCACCAGCTGGTGTCTGGTGGCCATGGAACATACCTTCCTCCTGAGGTCATTCCACCTCTTTCTGACGTTGTCCCTTGTGCTTTGGTAACTACCTACTAAATTCACCCTGTCAACTATCCTTTGCCATAACACCATTTGCCTCGCTTTTGATGTTTGCTGGGCCTGTGTTCCAAAAATGTATGGCTCTACTCTGATACTTTCATCCACCATGACTCTTAACTCATCATCTGTGAAACAAGGATGTTTTTGTGGGGACATAGTAGTAGTGGAAAAGATGGTGAGGTAGTGACAAAAGGGGAAAACTAAAATAATATTGCTGAGGTTTGGGTGCTGTAAAGTGAGTGGGTGACAGTTGTTGTGTATTGTGTGGGATACTAATGTATGTGTTGTGTATGTTGTGTAGGTGTGGGATGTGTGCTGAGTGAGATGTGTATGTATGCCTTAACTTGGTTTTTCTATCTCTGAAAAAGACTTTGCTTGTCTGTGGATGTGTGCAGCATTTTAGTTGCAAAAGATTGTGGGATGTGAAGGTGGGTGTTATGAAGTGCAGTTAGTAGGTGTGTCAGGTGTGTGGATGTGTGTCAGGTGTGGGGTTTTAAAACTATCCAATGTGGTGTGGCGTATTACTGTGGTGACCGCAGACTTCTGCGGTTCACACCACCAATGGTTTTCTTCCATGGAAGAACCACTCTCGTGATTTGTGGATAGTAATATAATCAGAGGAATTTTGTTAGGCTGGCGGTGGTGGGACCGCCTCTTTTCCATCCTCCAGTGTGCTTTCGGTTTCAGATATTCTGATGTTTTTTGGCGGACTGAGCTCTGTGACTCTTAATGCGGGGGACGGATCTCCACCAACATGGAGGTCTTTTGGCGGTCGCCACTGAAGTGGTCTTATCATCAGACAGCCAAACTCCCAAGAGGGTGGCCGCCACCTATACGGCAACCTCCCTGCCTGAGTCATTATAAGTTTCCTGCTGTGTGAGGGAGCGGAAACCTGAGTTTCTGCCTACTGACATAGTGGAAAACAGGCTACAGCATTGTCTCCGGTGGCAATGCTGTAGCCAGCAGTTTGCACCAGCACCCTTGCAATGTTCACTGTCTGCAGAGTGCTGGTGCTGGGCAGGAGGGCCCGCCCTCCATATCAAGTACATAGGCAGTGCAGGGCCCGCCCCTCTGTTTCCCTCTGCACCTATTCTCTGCCAGCTTTTTCAAGGCAGTGTTACCACCATGAACAAACTGGCGGAGAACGAGGTTTTAATCCTTAGGGCAGCACTGCATGCATTGCTGCCCTAGCAGATTAGGATCTCTGCCACCACCAGACCCCCAGGATCCAAGATCCTGGCTGTGCTGGCAGTTCCCTGGCAGTCGGCCCTTAATGTGAATATCGTCTAAGATGTTGTCAACCAGATCTGCAAGAGAAAAGTTTAAAGAATTCACCAAAGTGCACCAAGTGGGAGATGTCAGAATAAATTCAGTTATAATGCAATGTAGTAAAGTGGTAAAGTGTCTTCTTCACTGAATGCATTCATTTTATGTAGAAATCAGAGAACATTAAATTGTTCAACATGTTGCCACGATCTTAACATCAGATTGTTTTGCCTTCTCAGGAAGTGGTGATGCCAGATTGGAATGCTTTTTACATCTAGGAAATATCCCTATGGATTCATGTTCTGGACATAAAAAGGAAACCCCACATTCTTTCAGGTGTGATTGAGAATGTGGGCAACCTCTGCTCCTTTCAAATGTTTTGAAGATGAAGCAGTAATGGACTTTGCCAGCAGTGACACTGAAGAGGATCTTTCACTGTGATCTTGTTTACAATGACCTCAGTGATGCTTGTTTTACTTGGTAGCTTTTTCAGAGACCAGAACTTTGGGAACTGCTCCCTGAATCAATTTCCCTATTTCTCTACCTGAATTGGTATCAGAAACATCAAGTGGTTCTTAAAAAAGAGAGAGCCCTGAAGCACTTTGTGTCATCTTTTCTGGAACCTCAGAGTGTGTTTCATCATATGGAACTTCATGCTAACATTTTGAGATTTCAGAGAGTGTCAGTTGGCTTAGGCTCCTCCATTGTATCAATTTTATCTTTATGCCTCAATGTGCCCACTTATCTTCATCTACTTGATGTTGACATCTTTGTAAAGAAAGTACAATACACTTCTTCTGTCCTCTTCAATATCAGAAGACTCATGGGAGGACACTTCTTCTTAGTAGATGTATTTCCTTCTATGATTAATACTGCAAAAATGATCCCTTTGTATAGAACTAACCTTCCTCCAAACAACCACATCAGGAAGCACAGAAAAACAAAAGAAGAATCAATCAGGGCCTGAGGATGGAATGCACTTTCATCCCTCTCTTAATTAGCAAACACAAAGGTGACTCCCTTGACCAAGTCACTAACTGTATGCAGAGTCAGACCTAAAACTAGTATGTGCTAAAGTTAGGCAGGGCCTGCTGATCTCAGAACAAGTGGACAATTAAGTCTGTTTTTAAATGACGGTCTATAGGAGTTGTGCATGTCCTATTAGTAAGGACTGGATCAAAAAGCAAGAGAAAGAGGAACAAGCATTGGCATAGCAAATAGGTCTCGTCTTTTGGACCTTATAAGTGTTTAGGCATGAAGACCTAAGTGTTTAGGCATGCAACACATTATCCTGGGTGCTGTGCCGCCATGGATTGAAGAGCTATACAATTACTACACACTGGGTCATACAGTCTGATTCACGAATACATGCTTGCCTCAGGAAATATTTCTGAACACATTCCAATGCTTTTTAAGGCATTCACAGAAAGGCAAGTGACTCAATGCAAGTCAACATCACTATGACATTCTGTGTGAGACTGCATCACTAGAGTATAACACAGCCTGAAACATCAGCATTAGAGGCACTTAGAAACGTATTAGATTGTGACCTAATATATCTCAAGGAATGGGAGAGGAGGAGGCCAGAGAAAAATGCATTTTTAAGGCTGTGTGCTGCTTTCTTACCTCACCTTGTGAAGGCAACCTTCATCTACTCCTGGAATAATAGCACAGCTCAAAATATTTTATTTCCAGTGACAAATATGTACACTCCTGTACCTCTATACAGACCCTCAGTTTGAAGGCACTGATTTTACACTTATTTTTATCTAAAAACAGCTATTTTCCTAATGTGACCACCCCAAATGTTCATTTCAATACATCTCAGCAGAAAGATAAATGTGGCCTTCAAGCACAACATCTATCCATCTCTTTACTATGAAGTGAAACTAAAACCAGAAACATAACACAAAACATTTGACTAAACATTTGAAAAAGATTTGCATTGGACCCTGCTCACAGCATGATACCAGAGGTTAGAGAACAACAGACATGCTATGGCATCACACAGATTGTACAGAAAAATATATTCCACCTTACATTATGAACAGGGCCATTGGAATTATGTGACAAGGAGGGCCAAATTATGTGACAAGAAAAAGGGAAATGATGTGGTATATTGACCATTTTGTGATAGCATGAAGTAATTTTGCTATTTTTACATGATACAATCTCACGAGGCAAAGGATTTCAACTCTATTAGTGCCAATTTAACACCCCAAAACAGCAATAAGCAACTAAAAGGTGACCAGTCCAGCTTTGCCAAAGGCTTTCACTATGTCATCATGTTTTAGTAAAGTTTGATCCTAGCTTGAGCTAGAAGCAAGCATTTTATGTCGTTAAAATCTGCGAATTAGGAAGCAAATAATGGATTATTCATGTGGAAAACACCAAAGATGCAGAATCGCATAATTCGGGTGGATTACGATACTAAACTTTAAGTCAGAGTAATACAGACTTAAAAAAGGCCTCCTTATGGTCACAGAAATACTTGCTGTTTTGCAATGCCATACACTGAACCTAATTAAATTAATGATAATAATAACAACTCTAGTGGGAACAATAAGAACTCTTGTTATCATCAGCATCAATTGCATTGCTGTTGATACTTCAAGTAAAGTATTTACACCACACCATGATAGTAGGGGATTGTTTCTTAGGGCCAGATGTTGGAAGGCATTTGCGCCTCGCAAACGGTGAAAAACGCCATTTGCGAGGCGCAAATGCCCTCGCGTGATGCAGAAACACATATTGCGAGTCGGTACCGAATGTGTTTCCAACTCGCAAATAGGAAGGGGTGTGCCCTTCCTATTTGCGAGTCACACCACGATGTAGAGTTGATTTGTGACCGCAAAAGCGGTCGCAAATCAACTCGCAATTACCATCCACTTGAAGTGGATGGTAACTCATTTGCAAACGGGAAGGGGTCCCCATGGGATCCCTTCCCCTTTGTGAATGCTCACAAAATTATTTTTTCAGAGCAGGCAGTGGTCCCATGGAAAAAACAGAAACAAAAAGGTTTCGGTATTTTTTCTATTTGCAGCTCGTTTCCTAGAATTTTTTTTATTTAAAAGCAGTCACAGACATGTTGGTCTGCTGTCTCCAGCAGGCCACCATCCCCGTGAGTGCCTAGACTCGCTATGGGGTCGCAAACTGCGACCCACCTCATGAATATTTATGAGGTGGGTCTTTGCGACCCCATAGCGAGTCGCAGAAGGTGTCTGAGACACCTTTCTGCAACGCGAATTGCGAGTTGCAATTTGCGAGTCGCTCTGACTTGCAAATTGCAAGTCGCAATTTGCCACGTACCTACATCTGGCCCTTAATGCTTAGTGCTTGGGGAAGTCCACAAAGGAAGTTCAGGCTCATTTACAGGAATATAGCTTAGTAGGTCCAGCACGCACAGCAGAAATCTGTAACGTTTGCTACATTATTCTACTTGTTGTAGTGTAGTATAAATAACCATGGTAAATGGAGTAATGGAGGACCAAATAATGTTGCAGGGTTTACTGATTAATTGTCAATGTAAGCATGCTTATGTTATGTTGTCTTATTTCACGATGTATTGTATAGTTGTGTTGTCACTTGTTAAAATGTGTAATTTGTGTGTATTGCTTGATCGTGTGCTGGCATCAACATATCTTGGTTTGCACATTAAGGTTTGTTCTTCCATGTTATTTTGTGCTATGTACTATCCTGGTCTTGTAATGTGTTGTTTCTAGATGATGTTGCGTTGTATAACACAGTAAGTGGATAGTGCTTCCACTGGAATAGCTCTGCCTAAGGCCGCTGAGAATGAAAATGCCTTCATTTTTCATTCTCTCAGCCTGGGTTTGTAATTTCAAAACTCACAGACGGTGTTTGAGATCGGATGGTAACCCTCTCCTCCCCCTCTGCCTGGTAGTGTAAATAGTGTAAATACTCTGTAGGGTGAGGGGTGCATCAATGTCCGGGTAGGAAGCATGGGTAAATCTGGTACAGGCCAAGTGCTGCCTATAAATCTGAAGTGGAGGAAGACAAATGAAGTCACACACTCACCCTCAGCGCTACACAGCCCAATTGTTAGGGAGTAACAGTGAGTCTACTGTCCCTTTAAACAGCCATGGCCCCAATTTAGGGCAAATATTAATTTTATACTAAATTGTAATGTTGGGGGCGGCTGCAAACTCAATAGATTATAGGGAGCGGACTAATGGGTCCATTACGCCCCAAAATACTCCTTTATGTAATCTGTATAAAATTAAGTACAATTAGTTAATAGCTTCAGAGAGTGCTGCATCCCAGGGGCCAGGCATCTGCAGATAATATTATTTTTTAAGGTAAATCAGCTTTATTAAAATCAAAATACATATGGGTTACATACCAACAATACAAGATATCTGTCACACTGATAATGATAACATTTTAAAAGGAATTGTAAAAGCTGTTTAACATTTTAAAAGTATAAAAAGGGGAAGAAACAATTAAAACGGAACAAGACCATTTACAATGCGAAAGATGCATTGGATCTTCAACAGGTAAATACAAGAAAAAATTAATATTCAAAAAGGCATAAATGTAAGCTAAATTAAAATTCACTCAAGAACAGAGAAAATAAAGAATTCATGGTGGCTTAAAATTCTCAGATAATGTACAATTAGTAGAATTACAAGCAACAGCACTAAATTAATCAGTCAAGGGTAACCAGTACAAATCTCTATTTATGGAAGGGCAGCATAAAGAGGTAAAAGCAATATCCAGTCTATTGTAGTGACAAACATTATTCCACCAAGCTTGATAGGAAATATTGGATGATTTTTTCCAATTGAGAGTAATTTGTTGAAAGGCCAGAGCTAACATGAGATCCAATAATTTAAAATTATCATCATCTGAAACAATGTCCCCAGAGAGACTACCTAAAAAAAGCACCAGCAGAGATAATTGGGATTGCAAATGAAAAATGCAGGTAAGTTGACACCAAACTTTTCTCCAAAAAGAGACAGTAGGAGGACATTCAAAAAGGATATGCATAAGCTCTCCCTTTGGGCTATCGCAGGACCAGCAACTTGAAGTGGAGGATACAGAAAATTTTGCTATAGTAGAAGGGGTAAAAAAAAGTCTGTGATAAAGAAAGAAAAGTGACTGTGTGGTAGAAGCTGATCTGGATATTTTATAAGATCAATGCCACACCTTATTCCAAAAGGAAACAGTCCAGGTACATCCCAAATCCAATTCCCATTGAGATTCAATTTTAGATTTAGGACGCGTCAAAACAGGAGACTGAAAAAGTTTATAGATATTTGATGCCTTAGGATACGAGATAAGAAAGGAGGACAAAGAAAAGGGTATTTCTGAAGAAGAAGAAGGGGAAGGCAAGGAAAAAAGTATATCAAGAATATTATTAATAAGAAGAAGATATTTAGGCATAAATGAATTGGGACAATGAAATAGAAGTTGGAATTCTGAAAAAGAAAGTGGAGTATTATTAGAGAATAAATCTTTGACCCAAACTACATTTCTTTGTCGCCAGGATTTCCAAAATAAGGGTTTTTTATTATTATTGATAAGACAATTATGCCAAATAGGGGAGTTCAGGAAAGAGGAATGAGAAACAGATGGAGGTAAATAGTGAGAACGCAGAAGAGAACAAGTATGTTTAAGAAGCAGAGATGAGATAAGTGAAATATTATAGGAAAAGGATACCACCTCACTAGGGGAAAAAGGCAAAAGAAAAGAACACTCAATATCCAACCATAATGGAGTAAACCTAGATTCTGACAGGGAGACCCACCTAGAAGCTTGACGCAAAGAAAAGGATTTGTGATACAACCTAAAATCAGGAAAATTGACTCCTCCCTCCTGTTTAGAATGGCGAAGATGACTAAGAGAAATTCTAGATTGCTCATCATTTTAATGGAGTCAAGACAACCCCACCACGATAAAAATAAGGGATTCCAAGCCAGAATCGATCTATCAACTTTCTCTAAAGCCTCTGAAATATTTACTTCAATGGACTTTTTAATGGATGAAGTGAACCAAATGCCTAAATATTTAATCTTGGAAGAATTCCAGTGAAAACCAGTGATATCAAACAATGCTTTAAAACAAAATTTTGTTAGAGGGAGGATTTCAGTTTTATCCGAATTTATCTTATAACCTGAAATCAAGGAAAAATCCTCAATTTCCCGAAGTAGAGACGGAATCGAGAGCTCAGGGTTTGAGATATAGAAAAGTATATCATCTGCATACGCCGTTAATTTTAAATGTTTCTCGCCATACTGGAAACCTTCAATTTTAATGTTATTTCTAATACTGGATAAAAAAGGCTCAAGAGCTAGGTTTGAGAGAGCGGACACCCTTGACGTACACCTCGGCGTAGTACAAAATAGCTAGACAATTTCCCATTTACCAATATCGATGCCATTGGAGATTGATAAAGCAAAGAGATAAATGAAATGAAATGAGGCCCTAAACCATGCCAAGCTAAAGCTTTTAATAGAAAAGACCAGTCTAACCAGCCGAACGCTTTCTCAGCATCTATGGAAATTGCCGCTAAAGAATACGACAGAGCGGGAGCTTTGCTGAGTACATTAAAGAATGTTCTAGAATTGTCAGAAGCAAGTCTACCTTTGACAAAACCCTTTTGTTACTTACTTATCAGCGCAGGTAAAAGGTTATCAAGACGTAGGGCTAATAAATTAGCAAAGATTTTATAATCTGTATTGAGAAGACAGATTGGTCTAAAAATTTTACAGCAAGTATGATCCTTACCGTCCTTTGGAATTAGGCAAATCAAAGCTTCCTGAAATGTGCCCCCTGTAGAGCCAGAACCCATGAAGAATTGGAAAAGCTGAAAAATGTTGGGAAGTAACATGTAAATCCATCTGGACCAGGAGTTTTACCTTTTTTTAGAGATTGAAGGGCTCTAAAAATGTCTAACAAAGTAATATCTGCTTCAAGTGAAGTAGCATCAATCAGTGTCTTATTAGGGTTCGGAATATTCTTTAAGTAATCATCAATCTGTAAGGGGGTCAGGACAGACTCAGGAGTATAAAGTGCCTGATAATAATTAACAAATTCAGCTAAAATATCTTCATCCTTAAAAAGGGACTCACCAGTATCTGAAACTATAGACTTCACATTATGGCGTTGCTTTCGAACTTTTAAATAATTAGCCAGAAGCTTCCCCGCTCTATTTCGACCTCCATAATAACGGGCACTACTACGTAGAAGAAAAGAGGAAGCATTATCCGTTGAGATTTTGTTAAATTGCAGTTTTGCCTGAATAAGTTCTTGTATATTAAAATTGGAGGAGGAAGAATAATACTGATGTTCTAAGCATTTAATTTTGAGAAGCAGTGCTTGATGCTGGGCATTGAAAGTTTTCTTTTTATTAGAAACAAAATTTATTATATGACCACGAGCCGCAGCCTTAAACAAATCCCAATTAATTGTGGAGAAAAGTGTGAAGCTTCATTAAATCGAAAAAAATTGTCGCAAAGGCAACAAAGGAAGTGGAAAATTTAGAATCAAGTAATAAAGAATTATTAAAACGCCACCTTTTGGACCTGGGATGCACCAGGAGCAAGTCAAAATCTGTAATGACTGGGGCATCGTCAGATATTACCATAGGTTCAATGGAGAAGTTAATAAGGTTTTTGGACAATGAGTAAGAAACAAAAATATGGTCAAGTCTAGATAAGGAGCCACGTGGTGGAGAATAAAACTAAAAATCCCTATTATCAGGATTACAAGTTCTCCATGAGTCAATTAAATTGCATTGGGAGAAAAATGCCTTAAATTGTTTATGCATTTTATGGAGAGAAAATGTAATTACAGATTGCGTATCTATAAAGGGATCAATAATTTGATTGCAATCCCTTCCAATCAGAAGAAAATCATAATTATAATGCAAACATTGTTTAGTAATATTGCACCAGAACAGATAATCTGAATTATTTGGACCATAAATATTGCCAATAGTCATTGTAATCCCATTAATACTAAGCCTCACAAAGAGCCACCTGCCATCAGAATCCGAATCTTGCGAAATAACATTAACTGATAATTTTTTATGGCAAAGCACAATTACACCTATTTTCTTTGTAGATGAAGGTGAAGTAAAAACATTGCCCACCGAGCCTTTTTTGAGTTTCAGAGCTTCAGAATCCATCAAATGGGTCTCCTGTAGAAGAACCAAGTCTGGATTATATTTAGATAAGTGGGATAAAATTATCTGCCTTTTGATTGGATTAATAAAACCTTTGACATTCCAAGAAATAACCCTGAATTTACGTTACATAACCACATATATACACGAAAGGCCTTGTACCATAAATAACTAAAATACACTTAAGGGAAAAGAAAGCAGAAAAAACAAAAGGAGAGAAGAGTAAAGGGAAAATAGCAGGAAAAAGGATGGAAAATAGTCAAGAAAAAAAGGAGACGCAGTACATGTCAAATAAAGACGACTGCAAAAACATACCTGAGATGAATGAACAATAGGGGAGGGGTGGTGACAGCACAGACTGAAGACGGCACAGCAATGGAACGGAACGCATCAACGGACAATGGTTACGAGCAAAAATAATGATTGTAGAACACCAGGAACCTGTGAAAAGAAAACAAGACATTAACAAAAAAGGTTCTGCAGTCACGGCAATATAATATACTGTATAAACTGCATATGAAGGACCACCAATTATAATGCAGTAGTAATGAAAGGGCATAATAAATTAAGAAACGTATATAGTCAACGTGTAGAAGGACCAGCTGTTTCCATAGAATTTGGAGAGTGTAGTCGTAGAAAATCACGAAGAACTGCAGGAGAGGTAAATGAAGTGGTCTTGTTTTGATATGTCACTTTGAACAAACATGGATGGAATAATCCAAAATGAGCTCCCAAGACACAAAGCTGTGGACGAAGATCCAAAAACTCTTCCCTCCTGTCTGCTGTAGCTTTGGACACATCCTGTGAAATGAAGATTTTACTTCCCTGCCAAGAAATTTATTTTTTGGCATTCGCAGCGTTAAGAATTCTCAATAAGTCAGTAAATTCAAGAAAGAAAATAATCAAGCCTCTTGGTTTAGATGTAGAGGAATGTGGAGAACGATGACCAATGTGGTGTGCTCTTTGGATGTTCAATACTGTAGAAGATGGTAGACCCACCAACTGTTGAAAGAATGAGGTAAAAAATGAAATTGAGTCACTCCCTTCAGGACCCTCCCGTAATCCATAATGGGGAAGATTATTGCGTCTATTTCTGTTTTCCAAATCCTCCGTAAGAGTCTTCAAGGTTGCCACTTCCTTCTCCAAACTAATAATTTTATGTGTTTCATCCTGCACGTCGCTGACTCTTTGTTCCAAAGCAGAGACTCTCACTTCCATTTGAGACTTAGAATCAAGATTTTGTATCCGAGAATTAGTTTCTTCGATAAAAGGACGCAATGCCCGTATTTCATCAAGCACAAGCTCAAGAGAAATCGGCGAGGGAGATTTTACTGGTGAAGGTGGGTCCTGTTTGACCCTCCTATAAGTGGATGTAGAAATGTTCTGAGGAATTTTAGGCGAAGAAGAAGATGAGGAAGACATCATTGATACAGAAGAAGAAGACGCTGCAGCAGAAGTGTCCAGTTGTAAAAAGTGCAAAAGTTTGTCAGCTGAGGAGGACTGATGCAACAGAGATTTTATTTTCTTTAGTTTGCCCATATAAGAATAAAAAGCCTTCAATAAGGAAGCAAGTGACAAAGGGACTCCAAAAATATGTTAACGAAACAGCAAAAATAAATAACCAGGCTTGCACAAAAAAGAAAGTCAAATATTCAAAAAAGTACAATGTAATGGTGAGCAAAGTTAGTCAAAATGGCCGCACTCATGAGGAAAAGTAAGAAAACTTAATTAGAGAGTCAGGAAATAAGCTAGGCAGCCCAAAACACCCCATAGTTGTTCCTAGTAAAATGACATGAAAAAGATGCAGAAAAAAGGCTCCGGCGGTAGAAACTTGTCCGACGATGCGCGGAGCTCCGTAATCAGGCGGCCATCTTTGTCGCCGGCTCGTGCGCACCCCAGATAATGTTATTTTAACATGGGTGACCTTATTTTTAGTCTAGCACAAATCCCCAGAAAGGTTTGCTCACAGAAACTGGCTTCTCTGATGATAATTTTCTGCCTGCATTCGGTAAAGATCATTGTGGGCTAAATGGGCCTACTCTTCATTTAAATAATCAGTTTGTGGATTTGGTGTGCATGGATGGCAGCTGAAGTATGATATAAGCCAGTTCAAAAAATGGAAACAGCTTTTCGGACCCTGTCTAAGGCAGCATCCTTTCTGCATATTATGTTGAGCTTGTCCTTGGGTGTCATAAGTGCTCAGAAAGGCTGCTGTCCTGTCCTCCAAATGCCCCTGGGGACATCTGGCATTTGCAAGAGTATGGGGCTCATTAAGAACCCTGGTGGTTCAGACCGCCATGTCGGCAGCAGCGGCAAAGACCGCCACTGGCACGGCGGTCTGAACCGCCATACAATGATCACCTCCACCGCCAGGCTACAGCCGACAGGCAGCCTGACGATAGAGGAAAGCAGCACTGCCCAAAGGGATAATGATCCCTTTTCCTCCAGCCTTTCCCTGGCGGATTTCTCCGCCAGACAAACACTAGCGAAAGGGGTGCTCCAGGGCCCCCCTGGGGGACCCTGCACTGCCCATGCACTTGGCATGGGCAGTGCAGGAGCCTCGTGCAGTGCCCCATCACGCAGGTCACTGCCCGATTTACAGGCAGTGATCTGCGTGATGGGTGCTGCTGCACCCGCTGCACACCAACATTGGCAGCGACTGCATTTGGAGACACTGTCAATGTTACGGGCCTTTTCCCTGCTGGGCCAGTGGGCGGAAACACTGTTCCACCCGCCGGCCCAGCAGGGAAAACATTAAAAGGCCGGCAGGGGTCGTCGTGCTGGCGGTCTTCTGTTGACCGCCAGCGCTGATCTCAGCGATTTTTGCCGCTGAGATCATAATCAGGGCCTATGTCTGCGGCTAGTACATGACAGATGTTCTCTAAACACCCAGTAAGATAAATGTGTATTTGCCTTATGGAAGCACAAGTCACTACAGATATACTTATTTATGTGCTATAATGTTCAATTTGTTGATATATTATGTATTTGCACGAGACCAACAACTTGTGGAGCAGATACGTGTGTTCTTGATAACTTGGCAATCAAAAAATTAAAATAAGATTCATATAAATACTATGCTTAAAATTGCCCTTTGCTCTTTATGGCCGTCTTTGTGAAATCATCGCCAACCATCGAAAGGCACTTTATGGGCCAAAAAGAGTGAAAACAGTCAACACGAAAAACAACCAACAATGAATACTGAAGCCTTGGCTGCTGCAGCTACCAAATTTATGGTCACCACATTCCTCCTCGCATGGTCACAGTTGTAAAACAATGAGAGAATGAAGCTATAACCGCCCCCTACTAACACCACCACTTATCTTCTGCAAAGCCTACAAGGGTTAGTGCTACTTCACCCCGATGGTCATATGACACATAGACAAACAACCAATCAAAATGCGAAAACAAGAGCATGGTCCAGCCCTTTCATGTGATGGTGTTTCTAGAGCAGGCACAGCGGCAGTTATGTATATGCACGGTGTGTGGGTGTGGCCATGTTGGGTGTAAATTACTGCACACTTATTGTATCTTTCACTACACCTAGCATGTCCTTTAATATTGGACAGTCTAGTTTTTAACATGTTATGCCGACAGTATGACAATCTCACCACTCATGTTGCTGAAATGATGAGAAGCTTGGACAAACCCTGCATGCTGTCTGCACAAGTAATTCAGACAGCTGTAGATGATATACAAATACGACCCTAGAGTACACACAGCAAAGATCAGTGGCAAACATGTTTTATCATCACAGGAGATCCGAGAGAGTGCGCTCCAGCAGTCAAATAACTTAAAATTCTCGAAACATTCTACTGACTTTGGGTGGGAGGGACGTGCCAACTATGCCCAATGTCTGAAATCATCAAATAAAGCAACAGAGTGGGCGGTGCGGTAAGGATGGCAGCAACAACAGGGGAAGGAGGGGATAGGAGTGCAGATGGAATAAAATATGGGCACCAAAAATGAACAAGCACCTAAAATGTAACAGAGCAGGAAAGAAATTTAAAAAATAGTCCTCCAAATGACAGATAGAGAAGCAAAGCGTAAAGATACAGTACTTGGTCCATGATCTGTGGGAGGACATGAAAGACAACAAGCATTGGCAAATCCAATAGGTCTTGACAATGGGCGACCTACTGGCTTTGGCAATGGGGTGGTGGTGGTGACCCTTGATGAGTGGGAGGGTGGGTGAGGGTGTAAGAAACCGACGGCCCACATTCATCGCTGCTGCAGTGCTGAGGGCAGAGCACGGATGGGGCAGAGTGCAACAAGACCATGCTTGGATTTGGGCCCCAAAGATAGTCGTGTCTGTACCCAGTACTCTGCCATCAGCTGCTAAGCTTCCGTGAAGGGAGACCATGAAGGGACTGTGAGAGCAACGGGCAATTTGCCCATCGATTACCACCAGTGGGCAAAATGCCCAGGACCAATCTGTGAATAAAAGTGGAACGAAGACATAACCAGCTCTCCTAGGCTGTGGCTGGAGCATCACCCATTTGCAAACAAAAAAAGTAGTCCCAAAACAATGCCAGAAAATGATAACTGCTTATTTTTAGCAGTAATTGGGTGGTGCACACGGGGAGGTCTAAACCCCGGAAGACGTATTCATGCCCTTGCCAAATTGGGGGTCCGAGAGCTATTGACATTGTCAATGTTTATGTTTTTTAGCCAGCTGTTATGAAGTGGAGTGGATGTATTTGGTGTGGAGTGTAATTTTGTGGGTTGGATTGGAATTATTTGTTGTAGAATTGTGTGGTGTGGAACTGTGTGGTGTTGAGGGAAGTTATTTGTAGTGGAAATATGTGGCATGGTGTACAGTGGAATTATGTGGATATTAAGTATGTGGTATTTAGTGTACTGAAATTGTTTAGTGGTATTGTGTGTCATGAAGTAGCATGTAGTGTAGAGCAATTAAGTGGTTTGGTGTTGAATTTTGTGACATGAAGTGGAATTCTGTGTTGTGGATTGGATATATGTGGCGTGGAATTGTGGGGAGTTGAATTGTGGTGTGTGGAACTGAGTGGCATTCAATGAAATTATGCTGAGTGGAATTATGTGGCATAGTGAAGGGTGTATTTATGTGAATGGTTGTTATGTGGCATTGAGTGGATTTATGTGGGGTGCATTTCTGTGGCACTGAGTAGAGTATAATTATGTGGAGTTGAATTATGTGGTGATGAGTGATATGTGAAGTGTAAATACGTAACGTGAAATGGAATTGTGTAGCGCTGAGTTGTGTGGAATTGTCTGACATTGAGTGGAATTATGTGGCAGGGTGTGGAGTAGAAATGTGTGGAGTGGAATTATGTGGCATGTGTGGAATGGAA
The DNA here is from genome assembly GCF_031143425.1 of Pleurodeles waltl. Classification (NCBI taxonomy): domain Eukaryota; kingdom Metazoa; phylum Chordata; class Amphibia; order Caudata; family Salamandridae; genus Pleurodeles; species Pleurodeles waltl. The sequence continues at coordinate 669,865,115 of NC_090444.1, forward strand.
TTATGTTGAATTTAATAATGTGGCATAATGTAGAGTGGTAAATGGTGTGAAATTATGTGGCATGGCACAAAAGTTGAATTTTGTGTAATGTGTTTTGAAGTTGAGTGGATTTGTGTGGAGTGTAAATATATGATGTGAAGTGTAATTATGGAGGTTGCAGTTGAATTATGTGCAGTGGAATTATCTGGAGAGGAAATATGTTGTGTGGAGTGGTATTCTGTGGTATTGAACAGAGTGAAAATGTGTGGAGTTGAATTTACTGGATTGCAATTATATGACATGAAGTGGAATGATGTGTGGTGGAAGTGTGTGTAGCTGAATTGTGTGGTGTGGAATTATGAGATGTTTAACTGTGTTGTGTGCAGTGGAATTATGCAGCATGGATTTGTGTGAGGACTGCATGAGGGACTCTTTTACATCTGAGAAATGCACTATATTATCACACTGTTTTCATATTAGTTTATTTATGTTTTCTAATCACGGTTCGGCTAGGGCCCATGCAGCCACATACCCTTTGACCATTTGGCCATTGATTGAATGCACTTCAGTAATTATGGCAAGGATGTTGCAGAGCTTGGAAGACAGTATTTTCTAGGTACTTAAGGCTTCATTACGAGGCTGGCGGTCTTAAGACTGCTGTGCAGACAGTGAACATTACAGAGGTGCTGGTTTACCCTGCGGCGGCCGCATTGACACCAGTTCGATTTCGAGCCAGAGACAATACTGCTGTCTGTTTGCTGCTAGACTGATAGGTGGAAACCAAGGTTTCTGCCTGTCAGCCTAGCGGGAAACACCTAATAGGTCCAGCGGGGTGGTCGCCACTACGGCAGCAGCAATGCTGTCGTGAGTTTGGCAGACGGGCTATTCCATCCTCCAAACTGTCAATTAGGCCCCTAGAGTGTCTATCTATCTATCTATCTATCTATCTATCTATCTATCTATCTATCTATCTATCTATCTATCTATCTATCTATCTATCTATCTATATAGTCATTACTGACGTGAGTTCCTTATGAAAAGCTCAAATGTGCGGTTGGTAAATAGTGGTTTTATTATGTCTTGGATCGTGTACATCCGTGTTTACTTGAGACAAAAGATTCTGTCAAATGTAGCACCTGTGGGGGCTGTGGGTGCAAATCATACATAGCTGACAAGTTCCTAGGTCCATGCGTGATGTGATACTTGAGTCCAGAATGTTTTAGTTTGAATTCTGAGTCTTGAAGTCATGTTTTATAATGGGATAAAAAAGACTACAAGTCCCAGAATTCCAATAAAAACCCTGGAATAGAGCAGCACATCATGCATGGACCTGGGAAACTTGGCAGGGCTAATCATTCTCCCTGAACGGCAGCAAGATGACGGAGTATTATGATAAGGCCCGAACTGCATAGCAAAAATAAATGTGTGCAAAGTTACGGCAGCTAGATATGTCAACACGTCCCCGGTCCTCTGACCTGGTCCCAGCCAATCTCACCATTGTTTACAAGAGCTATTCACCATGGCAGGTCCTGGGTGTTGGCAGTATACAAAGGCATTCCTTGATGTAAAGAACGCTGATCATGTGGGAATACAGCACCATAACAACAATTTGACAGAGATCTTACAGACATGCAGGTTCCAGTCTATCTATCACATTGCAAGTCTGTTTCCATTACTCAGCAACATATCCTTGTTTGTACTAGCAGCCTGATTCAAATCAGAATGGTGGCAAATAATTACACACAAGTCGGTCCATAGCAGCTTGCATAAATACTTCTCCCACCATAAAGCCACTTTAAAGGAGAGAAAAGATTCTAAATGCAGTGGTACCCATGGAGGCCGTGGGCACAGATCCCACTTCCTGAGTGGCAGTGAGATGGACTGCCAGAGACTTGAAGCAGTGGGGGTCACGGAGGTACAGTGGTTCTATCAAAGGATCAAATAACAAGCTGCTAGGAGAGGAAAGGGAAGGAGAGGAGGAGAGGCAGGGAGGGCACAAGAAAGCTGGAGGGAGAGAACTCTGCAACTAAATAAAGCTTGTGAATGGAATGTTGGTATCTATTTTATTTTTTGTAAATAATGAAACACCATAAGCAAGTTACAGAAAGGAACAGAAATAGCATAAGGAGATTAATAACAAAGCTGATCTTTGAAGGAAAAGAAGCAACAGGGCTGTGGGGGGTGGGGACTTGTGAAAACAGGAGCACTCAAGTTGAGTGCCCAAACACAAAGAAAAAAGTAGCTCCGAAGATGAGAGGGGTGGAAGGACACAAGTACTTGAAGCAATCTCTGGGTAGGGCTAAACACAAGAAGCATGCTTGCCATGGAAAAATGGACACAAAGGATTTGAGAGCGACAATAGAGCGAGAAAATGGTAAGTCTGTGGGCAGGCTGAAGACCACAGATTGAAACCTACATGTCTCTTCCAGACAGCACATGTGCTGTTAAGTTGAGACCTAAAAATGAGGAACAAAGATGCAGGACTGACCACAAACAAGCAAGAATTTTTAAAGGACACTGAAACAAACAAATGAAAAGCAGTGAAGCCCACACAAAAGTAAATACTACAGTATATATAACAGGTATCGAAAGCTTGACCTAATAAAGAATATTCAACAGGTATCAAAAGCTTAACCTAAAAATGTACGCTCTCAATGGGGAGCATATGTGCAATAATGTCTCATTGCACTGTGGATTTGATGTGTGATGTTTATCACCATTGGCCTCCAGTTATGGAGGCGGAAAGGCAATAGGGTAGGCATATCTTTGAAGATACAGCAGCATTCTTGAGATTTTATTTTGCAAAGAAGATTAGTCTTGAAACATAGCAGCATAAATTTAATATGGGGAACCGGAATAGTGATGCACCAGTGGGCAAGTACTCTGTCACATTTGTTGGCCATCAATCCTGATTTTGATCGATTTGTGTGTCAAACAATGTGAGATCGGCTCAGGATGCAGACTAATTTGAAAGAATTCAAAATAGGTGATGGTTGCCACAAAATCCTATATTCCGGCAAGGACTGGTAATAGTTAGGTATATAGACCTGTGCTTATTGTAGGTTAACCAGATTTCTGATGAGATAAAACAACTAGCTGTGTTCATAGCAAGTGATACATTTGAGAAGAAAGTTCATGTTAGGGACACCAATGGCAAAAATAGTGGGGAGGGAGACAAAATGTAGGTGCACTTGCCAAAGTCATATGGCCTGTTGCAAAAATGTTTCATTCCCAGGAAAGGAATGGAAAAAAATTGAAAGTTACCAAATTTCACCCAAATGTGTTGTCAATGCAATGAGTAAAGTGAAGTGAGGTGTAACTTGTGGGTAAGAAGTGGAAAAAGTTACAGATAGTGATGGTGGTTTGATGTGAGATGTACAGTTGAACAGTGTGCTCTAGAGTAATGTCAGAAAATGTTTTTTAAAGCAATGTTCAGGGTGATTATAGCAGGAAAGACAAGAAGAGATTAAAGCAAATAAAGGACATTTCTATTTCTGTGATTGCAGGAGACAATGGTGCTGATGATGGTCATGGAGAAAAGAAGAAAACAATTTAACTAGAATTGTGTATGTATGATTGATTCGTGTATTCTGTTATGTTTTGTGGCTATAAAGGACCTTACTTATTTTCTTGGGTTGGGAAATACACATATTAGTTGTTTTGATTGTTTGCACTTTTCTGAATTTGTATTTGTTATGGTGTTATGGTGATGGATAGGTACATCTTCTGATGCTGGAAATGTACCAGCGATTGGATGGTTCGAAATTGATTTGTTCATTTGCTGACTAATTACTTGACAAGATTCAGCACTAGACTCAGATGTGGCAATTTAGTTGTTTCATTCAGCTTCTTTTTGCATTATGACCTATGTAAATGTGGAGTCAATCAACCAATAAACCAGTGTGTGGAGTTTTAAGACATGGAGACCTAAGCATACATACTAACATTATAGTAAAATATACTCCTAGTATATTTCAAAGTGATTTTAAAAATGTTACTTTACTTCCCTGCTAGGACCTGCCCTCTTCCGCAGGATTTTAAATTCAACAAAAAAAATCAATGCTCTTCAAGGGGTTGGCTTCATGTGTATGATAGAAAATCATTAAAAATGCTAGATTGCTTGGAGGAAATCCTCTCATGAGATTTGTGGGTAATGCTGTGGCCTAAGTCAGCCCACAGATACCTGTGAATCAAGCTGAATCCATCACTAGTCAGAAATCATATGTTGGGGTAAGTGGATCCTGGCATCTAAAATTCTGGAACTAGTGGTGCTAGAACAATTTTCAGAGAGTCGGGGTGTTGAAGGAAGGTGTCACTTCTAGCTCTCTAAAGGCAAGGTGTTTCTAAATATGAGAAATTGGCTTATTGCTTGAGGAAGGTGGTACCCCCACTCAGGAAGCAGCCACAATCCTAGTTAGGGTGAAGCACAACAATCACTAAATTAAACAATGCTTAACCCTCTAGAAGTTTGATACAAATGCAGTGAGGTTCAACGTAGAGGCATTGTGTAAAGTAGTTATGCAGCACACAAGCAGTAATAAAGTGAAAACACAATACAAGAAGAATCCCAAAACAACTTAGAAAAATAGCAAAATGTTATTAGATAAAATGACTCCAAAAATATTTAAATCAAATCAGTAGAATCAAAGATATGAATAGTTAAAACTTTTAGTGAGTCTTGCACCTAAAAGATCAAAGTGACAACCCCAGGTATGTAGTCATACGTGACTGAGTCAAAGACAAATGTTATAGCTGATGAAATCAAGTGTGGGCTGGATACAAGGGGTGGATTGGGTCTGGTATCGGCTTACCTTTAAACTTGGAAAAATTATTAAAGAAAGATTTTTGAGAGTATAGAGTTCAGTTGGGCAAGGCAGCAGACTGTGTCCGAGGATGAGTAGGTGATGCTAGGGAGCCAATGGAAGAAATCTCAGTGATTCCATTGATGATGACAGAAAAAGCACTAGATGAGAAAAGATGGATTTTTAGTCTGAGGCATTCATTTTTGATAGGGAACCGTTTGTAGTTGAGCAGGATGAAAATTTCTACCTTCAAACTTAGAAGTTTTTCTTGAGCCTAGAATCACCCAGCCTGACAAGGCAGCAGGCTGTAACTGAAAAGGGTTCCAGAAGGCCATATACCTTAGTTGGGAGGTCCTGGTGATGAAGAATTTCTGAGAAGACTGTAGCCGGAGGCACCCCCAAAGTCAAGACAACCAGTGATGCAACTTTGGCAGATTGGCTGGCAGGCAGGTCTCTGTCCTCTCTTGGTTCTCCAGGCAGTTTACTTGAAAAAAGTTTACCAGTCCCAGGTTTTAGAGTTAGGCAGCAAGAGTATCACCAACACCACTTTCAAGGGTCCAGGACATGGGGGGACCACTTGAAGTGGGACTCACCCCAGCAGAGGCCAGCAGCAGGCATCAAGGCAGGTTTTAGGAGCTTTTTATGTATCTGTAGCTCACCCAGGTGGCCAGTCTAGCCATTGGAGTCACTCCAGTGGTCCTGGGTTCAAGGAGACAGTATGGTTCTCCTTTAAGATCAAGGCAGTCCTTCAAGCAGCAAGGCAGTCCTACAGCCAGCAACATAGTCCTTTTGAATCTTCCACAGGTCTAGGAGTGTGCTGAAGAGTTGTTGTGAGGATCTAGTATTTATAGTTGTAGTAAGCTGCTGTGTGTGGGGGGACATCCTGTCCTACTCCCACATCTGGTCCTGGCAAGTTCTTCACTCCCCCTGTAAATTTTCCAGGAAGTCTGGGGTGACAACAGACTGGTGTCAGAGTCCTTTGTGTGTGCTGGAGGCAAGTCGTTTGAAGTGCAAGAGAGGCAGGGCACAGCTACGCCCTCTGCGATCCTGGCAGAGTGACCCATAATGCTCACACCTAGTCCCCTTTGTGCCACTGTTTGGGAGGATTACACAAATCTCAACAGTAGAGTCATTCACAGTCAGGTGACCCATGACTATGGCACAAGGCAGAAGTGGTTAGTGCAAGAACATGGCAACTTTCTTGAAGTGGCATTTTTAGAATTGTGACTTAAAATCTGACTTTGCATTAAAGATGATTTTAAATTGCAATTTATTTGAGGCTAAACATGACATCAACATCTCTATCTTGTCCCTCCCAAAGGTAGCACTTATTAAGTGCAATAAGGTAACCCAATGTTAGCCAATGGGAGCAATAGACATTACAGTAGTGATAAACAACTTTAGGAGTTGTACACTACCACAGCATGTAAAACTTAAACACACATTTTCTACTTTTTAGATAACTTGTACAGTGCACTGTGAGCTTTTAGGGCCTAACAAAGGGTTCACTTATAAGTATTAATAATAAATAAGGTCCAGGCCTGAAAAAATGATTATTTCACCAGATCAAAATGTAAGTTTGAATCTGCAATTGAGGCTGCAATGGTAGGCCTGAGATATGTCTTAAAGTGCTACTTGAGTGGGTGGCACAATAAGTAATGTGTACCCACTAGTAGCATTTAACGTACAGTCCCCATGTACCTGTAGTACCATACACTATGTACTTACAAGTAGACTAAATGTGCCAATCTCTTGTAGGCCAGCTTCATCATGTTTTAGGGAGAGAACACAATCACCATAGTATCAGTTAGCAGTGGTAACGTGCACAGAGTCCTAATGCCAACAAAAATGAATTCAGAAAACAGGAGGGATGAGAGCAAAACATGTGTTGGGATATCATACCAACAATGTCAGGTCTAATATTAGACTAGAAAAGTAGGGAATGAGTCAAAGTTCTTCAGTGTTTGTGAAGTTATTAAAAATGTGTTTTGTAAAAGAGCACTTATTGGAATATTGTGAGGGGGTTGTTGCCACATTTATAGGCAAATGTGCTATAAATGTGCCACTGTTGTGCTCTGGCATTTACAGTTCAGAGTTAATCACAACAACAAAAATATTGTATAGTTGAGAAAATATTGAGCCACTCTAAGCTTGTCTTTTATATGGATATTTTCCAGCTGAAATGCTGTGATATGATGGAAAAAACATACTAAGAATTGACCAATAGACAGAACAACTGCCATCATTAATATTATGAACCAGTACATATAATATATGGAATAAAGTCCCCGCCATACATTAGAAGGCTATTGTAGGTCGATAAGGAGTTCCATGATCATGTAAAGGAACAAAGCTGAAGGCTGAACTCCCTTATAAGGTCATAAATCTCCGAGGTGACCTGCAATATCCTTTTCATGTATGGCAGGGAGCACATTATGCCACAAACTACTTAAGTCTTTGGTGCATGCCTTATTAATATGGATGAGAGAACATGTTTGTGAATATGAAGTATAAAAATAGAATTTCTAGTGTAAAAATAACCATGAATAAGGCTGTTAGACACTTGATGCAAAAAGATATAGTTTAATACAAGTCAGCTTTTAAAAAAAAGATGCAATAGCTTGGAAAGTGTAGAAACATGCAGAAAGATTCTACATTTCCTCTAATGACAGAAGGAGTGCAAAAACTAAACATGTTGCTATTAATATCCCTTTACTGAATGTTACTATAAGCTAGAAAAATAGAGCAGTAGAAAGAAAAACAATGTTTCCTCTTTAGGTGGCAGCCTACCAGGCAGCACAGCTGTCGGGTTTGCTAAAGACATTTTGGGGACATTCAGAAAGTTGACTTAGAAATGCATTCTGGCCGTTGCTTGTCATTGTGGTTTGTCACTCATATTTTTGGGCTTTCTATTCACTGGGTTTATTTGCTTTAGGCTGTCCAGCTAAAGTTCGTCCCACCCATTGCTCCAATCTTGTTCACTGTATTCTTTCATCAACTTGCTTTCTGTAAGCAGGCCTGTTAAACTTGTTCTTATCTTGTCATGTTTGCAGGGCATTGGAAGACAGAGGTCAAATTTCAAGCTGTGTCTTCCGAGGGAGCTTGGCGCTTACTTTGCTTTCACTGACTTCAAAGTGAGAGCATACATAGGAAGCAGGAATGCAGATTACTCTCCCCATAGAGACTGCTCCTGCCCCTCCTATGCTTCAGTTTACAAGGCTATAACATAATCCTTAAATTGCACATCATGTAAGATGCAGATGAATTTGTTTTTAGTTAGATAGATAAGTGGTTTACTGCTTTTATCACAGAGGTCCATTTGTTACATGCAGCTAACAAACTGTAATCCGGCTAATATAGCACTGTGAGCTGTGAAGGACATGTGACTTCTACACCTTGTAACCCTCACTGTTTTATGCAGAAAGCATCTTGCACATTGATTTACATACCAAGATTATTTATTGTCAATGTATAATATGTGTGTTGTGTAAAATCCTCTGACACCCTGCACTGGGAAGAGTAGTGCTACAAAAGAAATAACATACTGGTATTTACATTGCTATTTGTGCAGACACTGGGACATACCAACACATCTGATTTCTACAGTGCAGGCATTTCTCTTGTAAGCGGTGACTGAACAAATTCAAAAGCATGCCTCTCTTGGGCACCTGTAATGTGATAACAAGCTAAGCTGTGAGCCTTTCTTTTCCCTTCTTTCCATGTGCATCTAAGTGTGAGCTTCCAAACCACAACCAGGCAGGATCAGATAGGAACAAAAGGAGACCTGATGGCACTTTAACTTTGAACCTTTATCTTTTGGCCATCTGGAGGTAAAAATAAAAAAGCACCCTCCCTGCCTGCATTTTGCTAGTTAGAATGAAAGCAAACAACGGTGCAAGTGGTGCTAAACTTGTCCCAGTGGCTGAAAATACACTGGAATAAGTTAAGCATAGGCAAATAGGCAAAGTCCTTCTTCACAAACAACAACACAACATCACTGCTGTACAGTATGCCTTAAAAAAAATTAATTGCAAATTATAGAGAGATTTGCAATCTTATGTATTTAAACTTTCATATATATATATATATAACACGGACAGTTCCACTATTGTCGAATTTTGTTTACTTTTAAAGAAGTAATGGCTTCCTCATTAGAAGCTCGAAGAAAAGAAAAATCCAGCAAGCTTTTCTTTACCCAACAGATTCATGACAGAGATGCAACACAAGGGGGATCTAACATGGGCTCTGGTTTACAAGTACAACTTATGTACGATAAGTTAGAGAAACTTATGAGAAAAGAACTTTCTAAATGGTGGGAGATCGAATCTCTTCAACAATATATTGAGGTGGAACGTGTTCCGAGGGGTTTACGTATATATACAATCCCTTCGTATGAAGACCCTGACCCAGAATTATTGGAGGAATGGGCTGAAAATTCTAAGACCAGCTCCCTCAATATGATGAGGATCTTGATTAAATATGCGTCTAAAGAACGAAGAAAAATTGTTGATGAGATTGATAAAATTACTAAACTGATTCTCACTCTAGTATCACAAAATACATTTGATGAAGTTAAGGATAACCTGGATAAAAAGCTCTCCAAATTTGAGGAAGAGATTACTGTGAAAAATCAAAGAAAATTTATACGTGATTATAAAGATTACCAATCAGGAAGGATCCTTACCTTTCACCACAAATACGACCACATGTATACAGAGGGTTATAAGGAGCCAATACCCTCAGGTGATAACAAAAGTTCTGGTATCAATCTGGGACTAACAGAGGAAAGGGATGTGTCAGATGAAAATCTTTCGGATGCACCGGAGACTACAGCCGAACCAATCAGGGATGTGGATGCTAGTGTCAACAGATCCAATTTTTTAAAACAGTTTTGTCTCCTAAACCAAGGGAGGACAGAACAGAGAAAAGATTTTCAGTCCAGAGGCAGAGGTCGAGGACAGAGAGGAAGAGGACGAGGAACCGGTCAGCGAAGGCAAGAAGAAAGAAAAGAGGTTCCTATGACAATGGCAATGGCTACAAGAGCACGCAAAATTCCACAATGACTGTAATTAATTTGTCTGAGAGATTTTTGACTAAGGAGGAGGAAAGTGTACTAGCTCTAGGTTTATCTTTCTGCCCTACCAATAATTTTGACTATGTACAAGCTCGGATTGATCTTTTTCATTTTACACGTAAACTGAAGTTGAAAAAATGGTATAAAAACAAGGTAACGGTAGACAGGGGTGTTGAAAAATCTAATAATATCAGTAAATTATGTATTTCGGATGTGGATCTATTACACACACTATCAGTATTGGATGCTGACATGAGTGCGCATGATGATCCATACGTGAATTTATTCAATTTGGGTATAGAAACTGAGTTACCCTGCCCGAGTCCCTTTAAACCAAAATCAACTTTTCTGCCAGCTATTCAAAGTGATGCCATTCATGTGTTTGAAAAAGATATGATCAATCAATTTAAAAAAATAAGATATGGCACTAGAAACGTTAAATATAATAACCTTACTAAGAAACAAAAAATGGCTCTGGAGAATTTGAATAAAGACCCTGATATTGTAATTCGTGAATCAGATAAGGGGGGCAATGTACTTGTCCTTAACAAGACACAATATTTAGGTGAAGGACTACGTCAGCTGAGTGACCGCAAATGCTATATCTCTGCTAATCAGGTTGAGCTAAAAAAGTCTAGTCTCCAATATCTTGGGATGTTGGTTGACTGGAGAGACAGGGGTTTATTGGAATGGGATGAATATCTGTTTTTGATATGTGACCACCCCAGAACACCAGTGTTGTATCTCTTGCCCAAAGTACATAAGGACAGACTGAATCCGCCAGGTAGACCGATTGTGTCAGCAATGGATTCGTTACTTGAAAACACCTCGCGATATATAGACTTCTTTCTCAGACCCTTTGTGGAATGTTTACCTTCATATGTCAAGGACACCACACAATTTGTAAGAATGATGGATGGTTTGGGCTGGGAAGATGATTTTTTATTTCTGACCCTAGATGTCACCAGCCTTTATACCTGTATCCAGCATGAACTGGGTCTTAAAGCAGTTAGACACTACCTAAGAGCAAGATCTTTATCATACCTGATGCATACTGAGATGATTTGCGACATGATTTGGTACTGCTTTACCAACAATTTTTTCCTATTTGATGGTCAAATATATAAGCAGACTCAGGGTACCGCGATGGGTACATGCTTCGCCCCCAGCTATGCGAATTTATTCATGGGCTGGTGGGAGGAGCAACTAGCATCTAATGTAATCAACTATGAGGACAGTGTGGTACTATGGTGCCGGTACATAGATGATATTTTTATCATCTGGAAAGGGGGAGGATGATTCGGCACTTAATTTTGTTACAACTCTAAACGATAATCAATGTAACCTCAAGTTCAGTGAGCAGCACAGCAGAACGTCCATTCAGTTTTTGGATGTCGAACTAAAGGTTGAGAACCACATGATACACACTAGGCTTTATAGGAAGATTACGGCAGGCAACAGCCTATTGAATGCTAAGAGTGCACATCCCCCGAATTTGATTAATAGCATTCCATATGGTGAACTCTTAAGAGCAAGACGTATATGCAGTACCAATGAGAAATATCAGCAAGAATGTATGACTATGTGCATGAGATTCAGCGAAAGGGGATATAATGCAGATGTTATACGTCAGGCGGTAGAGAAAGTTGAGGAAGTGACAAGGCCAGAAATATTGTATCGTACGCAGCATCGCACTACCAAGAATGACAAGATTAGGTTTATTACGACCTATTCCATTCAAAAATTCAATCTAAGGAAAGCACTCACTAGGAGCTGGCATATCCTACAGACAGACCCTGACTTACATGAGGCTGTGGGCAATAATCCAGCAGTAACTTTTCGTAGAGGCAGATCGCTTAAGGATAGCCTCAGTCCCAACATAGTGCGGAGCAGCATTGAATCTGAGAGTGAGAGATCTGATATTTTGGGTTTCTTTTGCTGCCACCAATGCAAAGCATGCAGATACAGTAAAGACTGCAAAAATGTAACATGGGGTGGCGGGCAGAATCAATATGCTATAAAGGGATTCTTCACATGTAACACTGAATTTTGTGTGTACTGCCTACGATGCCCATGTGATAAGATATATGTGGGTAGTACAATCCACAAGGCGAAAAAGAGAATGCTGGAGCATGTAAGAGCAATTCGTAATTTAGACCGCAATTACCCTGTGGCACGCCATTTTCACGAAGTACATCAAGGCGATGAAAAACAACTTACATATGTGGTCTGTGATCAAATTAAATCTAATTCAAGAGGTGGAGGCAGACAAAAAATGCTACGTACCCTTGAATCTAAATATATCATTAAATTCATGACTTTGTCACCTAATGGGTTAAATTTAAGTGAGGAAATTAACACCCACCTTGGTAGCTAATCTGATTCTGATCATACTAATGTTCTAGTCTTCGAGTTTCTATGTAGATACATTTATACTTTTTCAGGTTTTTTAGTTGTGAGTGTCTAATCATGATAAAGTTAGTATGATTAAGCGGAAATATGAAATTCATACTGCAGTATTATCTGTTTAATTAATATTATATTGAATATACAATTCAGAACTCATGGTATGTATTTATACTTATATACAAGTTGAGTCAACACGATGTGTGAAATTTACATGTATATGTTAAAGAAAAGCTCATACACGTACATGATATTTCCAGGTATGCATTTCATTGCATATACTCTTACAAGATGGCACTCATGTTTTCCAGAAGGACATTTGTGATTAGTCCTTTGTTTATGTTTATGAATATGTATTTATACCTGTTGTTTGCTACACACCCCCACCCGTGAACAAGGCTTCGGCTGAAACGCGTTGGGAGGAATACCATTTCTTTCTTTTTTTCAATATATTTTGGAACTATTCGTTTGGTGTCTTGATCTCTTGTTTGACTGAACGAGTGAACTTTTAAATATTTATGGGATACCCGATCCCACATCAAGACCGCCATAATCAGAGCCTTGGCAAGTCGGGTGCTCTTTCTCTTTGAATATATAGATACGTATATACATATATATCTATATATATATATATATGTTGTTAACATAGTTACTTGCATCATTAACCACATCATAGCATTTTTTTTTTTTAAGTTTGCCATTCTGCCATGCAGTGCAAAATGGGCAAAAAAAATTAACAACCCAAATAAATCTTGCATAGGTAAGACCGATTGCCTTTTCCAATGCTTTGTTCTTTTAAAAGCTCTTTTAATTATGTTTTGTGCCCTGTGCGTCCCTTTCCCTGGTCTTACCGCTCTGGCATCAGGCATTGTGATGTCAGAACTTAACTGTAATAAGTTATTACAATTGAGTTCTGACATTATAATACGAGACGGGGTGCATCACAAGTCACCTATTATAAAGAAATTATAGACAGTTTTGATACAGGGATTTTAAAATCCCATATTTTATAGCACCCATCAATTGTGAAATGGAGAAATTAAAATGCTGCACAAATATAGGATTCAGACCTTACCCATCGATTGTTAAATCAAAGAATTTGACTTCAGAACATTCTGTGAAAACAAATTCCTTGTGATTACTCTCTGTTAGAAACAGAATCCATTTTTTGACACAGCTTGCAAGATAAATGTCAGCAACGCACCCTTATTCTCTGAAAGGGTGTCTAGCAAAAGGCCAGGAGAGGGTTCTCAATGCTATATTTTCAGGATCTCCACTCACCAGGTAATGATTTTTAATTTAAATAAATTCCATGTAATTTGATATAAAGTGGTTAAGTTGAATGACTAATTATTGAGAGTAATATTGAAAGCTGTGTGACCAAGATAGTGTGCTTCGGAAGCAGTTTTGCCAATTTTTGCGAAAGTTCTATTGTCCTTTTTCTGCTGAAATAATGGACTATGGTTTTTTCCTTCATGATATGTACCACCAGTGTTAGTTTTGCCATTCAAAATCAGTATACACAACTTTCGGCACATTTTAAATTGATCGGGAAAAGTGCCCTGGTTCCTGCATTTTTCACAAGGAATATGTAAGACAAGAATATTTTATTGTTTCAAATATGCTTTATTTTTTCACATGAGATATAACACTTTGATCACAAATATCTACTAGAGCGTATATTCATTTTGGATATTTCTTTCATGAACTGCAACATATCTCAAACCAACTTTATGTACTAAATAACAGTTGAGGGTAGGAAGTATCCCATTTCTTGACTAGTATTTCTAATTCCTAAGCATGCTATCTATGCAAGATGACTAGCAGGGCAGCATTCATTTGTGTAACTCATATTTTGATGGAGTACTACGTCAAATTCCAAATATGTGTTTGTCATGCTCAGGAACTTCAGGTGTACCTCCAGTGTCTCTAATCTACACTCTTTGCAACTATGAAAGCAGTCAATAAAAATAAATATTAAAATGAAATTATTGATGCGAGAAAATGAAGCTAAGCTTAACTGCAGTTGCTTTGTAATTTTTTTAAACATGTTTGAACTCTGCATAACCTATGCTGCTTAACTTCCAGGAAACCTGGTAACATTAGCACATTCTCTACAATAAATGTTCACTTATAACCTCTGCATGATTCCTATGTTCTACAAATCAGATTTGTTTTACTAATGGAAGCAGTACTAAAAGAATACTCGTTTGCTTGCTAACCTGCTTCAGAATGCGCTGACGTTCATAAAATATATAACAAAATTGCATCATACATGAATGGCACAATAGTGTGAATATGGTGGGAAAGAAAATGGATATTACATTCATGTATGTGTATTATTCTTACAGAAGCAAAAATATGCATGAGAACTTGGGACTTGATTTAGAGTCTGGTGGAGGGGTTACTCCATCGATATCCCGTCAGCAGTATTAAAATTCCCATAGGATATAATGGTATCGTAATATGGCGGAGGGGCTCTCCATCACATTTGTGATGGAGCAATCCCATCTCTCGAACCCTAATTCAGACCTTTGGACTGATGTATTGGATCCCTCCCAGCTTGTGAATAGGTCCACTATTTAGAATTGCAACATGTAAAGAAAATAATTACAGTTATTGTATACTAAAGCATTTGGAAAATGTATAAAAGATGGCTGAGGGAAAGAGTAAGGTGTTCCTAATGCAGTGTAGGGTAGATACAAGAGGGTGCTACTTATGTTCTTGGCATTTTGGGAACGTCATATTTTTTATTCACTCTGCTGCAGGATAGCCACTTTGAATATTGCTAGAGAAAGATGGAGAAAAGGAGAGCTGGATAGACTGTTGCAGTGCAGCCTGGCAGCTGAAGCACATTTGATATTAGCTGTGGGAAACTGTGTTAGTGATAGAAAAAGTAATACTTTTTAAGTGTTTTAAGAACATTCTCAGACTGCTATAATACAACTAGACAATATAAGTTACTGAGTCATTCTTGTGGAAACTTTCTGCTATACAGACTGAGATGAGTAGAACAAGGACAGATTTAGGACACGCCTCATGCATATGTTCTGTATATTACAAATTACTAATAAATTCATTACCTAAACCTTAATAAATACTTCAAATCTTTTTCCAACTCTCATCAGTGACTGTTAGAAATTGTTAAGTATAATTTACATTGCAATTAATATACCTTACAGCCACCAAACACAATCCATATTGGGACCTAGAGGAAGGGATAAGTAAGTAGTACAGAGACAATAAAGGTTTTATACTAAAGACCCACCACATTTTATGTCATGTGTGTAGTATATAATATACAACCCGTGATCCATGGCTGGTCACATATTGGTCTCCTTAAACTAGTAGTATGTAAGTTACATGAAGGGGAGACTTTTTACAGAAAAATACTTTCATATTAAAAGACAAAGAAAATCAAAAGCTACATTAAGAAAGAAATGCAGTTTTAACTTTTGTCATAACCAATGCACATCATTTCATTAAGCCTGTAATCTTTGAAAGCTGAAAGTCAAAGGAAGTTGCAGTTTTATGGGCAATTATCCAAACTCGCATAATTTATGAACATGAAAGTGTTGTGTCTTATGCATAGTGCCACGCTTGTTTTCATAAATTTCTGAATCCTTCTTATATCAAATGAAAAATCTAAAAATAAAAAGCTAACCTTTTTGGTAGAGTGCACAACATAAATGTAGTTAGTTCCTCAATTATTAAGGATGATTTTGCAGTTTTGTACAGTACAGACTAGACCCACGAACACCAGATTTGTGATGGGGGAGAATAAGTGATTTTCCCGGCATCATAGAATGTCGAGCCAAGGGCAGAACTCGAACGTGATTCCATAATTCCATAGTTGACAGAATCTGCTTCTTGGTCATATCTCATCCCTGGCTGACCCCGGGACGAATTCCTAGCTAGTATCCCGATAGCCAAGTAGAATTATGGTGGATCAGTAGGTTAATGAGCCAGCTGCAGAAACGAAGTAACTGCTCAAAAAGAGGGACAGATCTCTACTAAGCTGAACGCCTGATGCTACAACATAGTAGGAAATGACACAACAAAACACACACCATGATGCAGCGGATTGTAGTTGAAAAGAATCAAGACGTTTCCAGATCAACATGTTCAAAGAAACTCATTGTCTGGGATTAAAACCTGTTTATATTGCACTCCAGTTCTATATTAGATTCGCCCTTGACCCATAGCATGTACTCATTTTTGGGTGTAAAATTGAGTCAATTTTGACAATAAAAGGATACGTTAAAAAAAAGAACAATACAAAATCAGACTGGTGGTAGTTTTGTGTGTCAGACATTTTTCCATATTACAGTCTGGCATTTATAGGTATCATGCCTCATTTGTATTTTCAGGAATGGTGATATATTTTAACATATTTGTAAACAAAGGAAGCCAGCAAGATGTGCTTGTGTCTTTGGGGAAGGTGGTGTTAGAGATTCTTAGTAGAAAATAGAAACCACTAATTAAAAACGCATATTAGTGTAAATTAGGCCTAACCAAAAGCCACATTTAAACATCCACTTTCCTTTCTCAGCTGTGCATGATCTGTGTTTTGCTTGACTTGTTTGATTTACTAATGTTGACAAAGTCTAACATACTTTATTCAGTAGAAGTGTTTCTGTTGTAAATTTGCATGGCCTATGCAAAAAACCAACTTCCTGTTCTAACAAAAATGTTATACTACTTTATTCTTTCTATCTGCCTGACCCACATTACTTGCTAAACTGATCTGAAATTTGCTTCATTGTGAACAGGCCTTAGGGAGAAAAGCATGAGCTATAGTCAGTCCTACAAAACATTTTTCCGAATGTCTCTTCTTTCAGAGACCAAGACAAGTGGGAAAATGTTTGATTATTTCAATTTGTGGAGAAAAGTAATAAAATGTATCTTTTATTATTACTGTCTTTGCTGAAAAACTCAATTCCAGCAGAAACTGATCAGGTAGCCCCAGTTCCAATGTATTTGATTGTCTAATATCTGAGAAAACTAAATGTAATAGCTTGTACATCTTTTGCATTCCTGTATAAGAGTGTCTCAGGGAAAAAGACTGCTTCTAGGATAGTACTTGGGATTTTGGCCTGGTCACTTGCTCTCAGAACTAGACCCGCTATCTCTCTGAGCTCTTGACATAGACAGTTTTGCTCTTTGCCTAGACTATTCTCTATTAGAAGTTTGTTACATTATTCTTTATGAGCACTGATAGCTTCGGAAACTCAAATGTTTTACTTTACTGATTTATAATACTAGGATAGGGATACATTGCAGGAAACACTTAATACAAAGTTCTGTAAACTCTAATTTACTAATAAGGAGAAAATTAACACTTATGATAAAATAAATAATAAACACTCTATTTGAACTCTCATTATTGAATTGTGAAAGAATATTAATTGCATTGTTTATGAAAACTGCAGCTTGCACCTACAACCCTTTCTCAATATCCCTCCTGGGCCCCTAAGAGGTATGTAGTATCTTATAATTTTAGAATTCTCGACATTCACAGTGGTTAGGAACCATAGCACCCCTTTCACAATATCCTGGACTAACGTTCAACTTACAGATTGTGTTCGCACATAAGCTTTATTCGGCCAACAGACCATCAAAGCAATACAATACAGTACGATATAAATATAAGTAAACTACATAATACCATAGAAAAATGTAAAAGAAGTAAAATCCATGTTTGCCCGACTAGTAACAATTTCAAATCATTGTAAATAAAAAATACGTATGCGCCATGCCATTACTAAAAACTTACTTACTGCATAAATTGTCACATTTGAATTATGGCTTTTTAAAATCCTCAAAGCTAAAAAGCATTTCCTTGAGTTCAATTCCCGACAGATTTTGTGAATCCATTTAAACCTTGGGGTTGTGTAAGCGGGACAGAAAAACATAAAATGTTCTACTGTTTCGGAAGAAGTGCCACATACAGGACAAATATCAGAGCTTAACTTAGGTCCCCATCTGCTCGTCAAGGCCTTCAGAGGTAATGTTCCGAATCGAAATCTGGCATACAAGCTTTTGCCTAGTAAGTCAGGTATTATATCTAAATATATTTCGAACTCTGGGTACCATTTAATGTCAATAAACAAATTAGTTAAATGGCCATTCGATTTTTTAGAAATGTAATTATTGCGTATGTGGGACCAGTAAGCTCCTTTCAGTACTTTTACATGGGACTTCACGAGTTACTGCGAATTCTCCCAAAAGCCCCTCAATCCCAGCGTGCAAAACCAGCCGGATACATATTTGATCCATGGGATTGACGTAGAATTAGGGCTTTTTAACAATTCTAATAGAGAAAACTTATATATGGCCAGTTCGGGAACTACCCAAAGCCTCACCCAATATACTAGAGGCCGTAAGATAATTAAATCAGCTATTCGTTTAAACCCTAGGTCTAAAAATAGGGGGGTTAATGGGGTACTAATAGGGCAAGCACACAAAGCCCGTGCAAAGCTATTCTCAGTTTTGGTTATCCTACTACTATCTGCCATGCCCCAAATCTCTGCGCAGTAAACAGCAGCACCCTGTGCCTTAGCCACATAATTCTTTACTGCTGGAATATGGATGCTGCCCGATGTTGCAAAAGCCCAGCACTCTTGCCAACTTGTTCCTCCCAAAGGAGTGAATCTGTAAGTCTCACACCCAAGTAGTCAATGGAGCTAACCTGGTCCAAAATAGCTCCATCTAACCTAATAGTACATTTCTTACGAGGGCCAGAGCGAAGCACCATTAATTTTGTTTTCTTCAAGTTCAGCTCTAAACCAAAATTCCAGCAGAATGATTTAAATCTGTCCACAAGAATTTGCAACCCCATAGGGGTTTTTGAAATCAATAGAGAGTCATCCGCAAAAAGGAGAATTGGGATTTTCTGATTGACTAGTGTGGGAGCATCATTCTGGCATGTCATTAGTTCTTCGACCACCTCGTTGATGAATAAGGAAAACAGAAGTGGTCCAAGCACACATCCCTGACGGACACCTCTTTTAATGGGAAATTTGTTAGTTAATTCACCTTGATTGCCCCATCTTACTTGCGCGTATGTGCCTTCGTGCATGCGTTTTAATAGATGGATAATATCGGGTGGTGCCCCTATTTTGTGTAACACTCCCCAAAGCTTATCTCTTGGGACCAGATCAAAAGCAGAACGTAGGTCAACAAAAATAACGTATAGAGTTTGCTTTGCCAAGACTACATATTTCCAGTGTAGCACGGTCAACCTAAAAGCCTGGTCAACCGTGCTAACTCTAGAGCGGAACCCTGCCTGGAGCGGTGAAAGGATCTGCTGCTCCGACACCCAGTTCGATAGTCTAACTAGCAACTGTTTGGCAAAGATTTTTTGTAAATTGTCGATTAAACTGACCGGTCTGTAATTGATTGGAAGATTTACATTACCCTTTTTATAAATTGGGATAATTTCTGCACCCTTCCACGTCTCAGGGATCTGTCCTCCTTTTGTGATTTTATTTGACAGTAGATTAATATACCAGGTCCATATAGATGACTCTGATTTATAAAGGTCGCCTGGAATTTTATCGGGACCTGGGGCTTTACCTGACTTTAAAGAGTTGATAGCCTCTGCAGTTTCTTCTAAGGAGAAACAAATATAACTCTCAGAGTTATATGGATTCCCATCAGGTGAAGAAGTGGCAAGGTTAGCATTTTGTAAAATTAGAGGGTCTAATCCCACTTTATCACAGTCAACAGCCCCAGTGGAGATAGTTCCTTCATACAAGAGAGAGAAGTGCTCCACCCAGGTTCTGGGTTGAATGTGGTTCCTTAGATTAGACCTACCCCCTCTCTCGTGCTTCGTCAGCAGTTCCCAGAAAAGCGTATTGTTGTTTGCTTTTGTAGCATCTAACAAATCCTGCCAAATAACATCTTCCCAGGTTTTCTTTGATTGTAAAATTGTCTTTTTATACATACATCTTGCTTGTTTGATCGCCCCCGTGAACCCAGCCTTTATGGCTTTTTTTAGCCCGGTTTTAGCCCTCATACATGCATCATTGAACCATCTACTGTTAGATGAACCCCCGTGTTGCCGGCTTACCAAGGCTGCCTTTTTGTAAAAAACACTTTGAAGTTTGACCATCATATCTTCGTGGATATCAAGAAGTGGGATAGCTTCCAGCTCAAGGTCTTCTTAAGCTGACAGATTATCTAAGAACACTTGATAAATCTTACGTAGCAGATAGGGGTTTGACATGACTTTGGGTCACCTCACCTTCGTATTAGCATTATTTAAAATAGGGGGAGGGACCATTGATGTTTGCGTATTCGAGGTTCTACCAAAGATATTCCCAGAAAGGGTAAGCAGCAGTGGGAAGTGATCACTCTCGCATCTTGAATCTACCCTCATGTCAAGCAGCAGTGGCCAAAGACGCACATCCACCAAAAAATAATCAATTACACTGGCCACAGAACCTCGTAGAAATGTCGGTGTAAGGTTTAAATCAGAAGGAGTTCGACCATTGCAGGCCCTTAGGCCAAACTTTAAGCATAATGTAGCGAGCTGTGCTGCAACACGAGAGCGTGGAGGATAACTATCACCATCCAATTGTGCAATCCCCCATAATTCGTCCTCTTCCACAGTTAAGTCCCTAAGAAATGCTGAGGGTTCAAAAGTGCAATTTACATCCCCTGCGATAATTAAATAGGAATTAGTTTGTATTGTGTCTAAAAAGTCAGAGAGTAGAGTTAAAATATGTGATTCTGTACCACGTGCAACAGAACGGGCATAAACATTGATAAGAGTTATGTTAAAATTTTGATGAAAAGAAATTTGTAAGCCCATCAAGTCAGGACAATCAAATTCTAAAAGCTTATAGTCACATTGGAGCTTTGAATTTAAAAGAATTAAAAGTCCCCCTTTCGCTCGACCAGTTGCTATCTCTGATGGCTGTGCAGGGATATTAAAGGAGAGAAACCCATCCATACTTGATTGGCCCTCAACCTAGGTTTCTTGGAAAAGACACACATCTTGTGACTTGATGTAGGCAACCCAGTCCACATCATCCAGTTTCCTAGCAAGGCCAGCAAGATTCCAAGTCATAATGGATAACCCATTAGTTCCCGTTGCAATCCCATGTTTGCAGGGTAGAGCATCTTTGATTTGAGATTGTCTTTACTTCACAGACAGAATAATGTAAATGAACATCTGCATGAAAAGAGAAAAAACAATAATTTGTAAAAAGAAGTTGCTCTTCTGGGGGCAAGTAATCAAAGTATGGTGCCCATACCCTTTTAGTTTAAGAAAAACAGTTCCATTAGTTTTGTGAAAAGGAAACCAACCAGGTAATTCCAAGAGCTGAAATTCTTCAGCTACAGTCATCAGGCAGGGAGTCTCCTATGTTGTGAAACCAGGGAGGGCAGACAGATAACGAAGATTTCTTGCTAGGATGTCAGCTTGCCTGAAGAAATGTAAATGTGCGCAATTGGTTAATTTGCAAATGTAACGTGTGCTTGGAAGCCAGTACTCGCCTTCATTTGCAGCTTTTGGGTGACACAGATTTATTGTTTTTGAGATGTATTGTAAGAGAGCTACCAGCTAAGCTATGAAGTTAAAGGACAGTTATAAAAAAAATGCACTATGCACAGTCTGGCTACTACTAAAATCTATCTATTGGAATCACTTTTATACCTTAAACCTTGTTGCACATTTTGTAGTAGCCTATTTTATACTGTGTGCAAACCAAGTTCAAAATAATGACGTAAATATTCACAGTGCTTTCTGTCACAGACTGGGGCCTTGTAGGACTAAGCAGAGACAAGTCATAATTCTCCAATGCACCAACTAGGATTTAATTATTTGGCTCTCTGGTTGAATGCATGAACTAAAAGAGGTTACACAACGTATGCTGTGCATTTCCCACTAATTAACATAACCTACATTACATTTTTGCTTAAGCTGTACCTTTTCCTATATGGAAGTGAAATACTAAAACTAGTTTCAGAATTTTTGTTTTCTTAGCCACAACCCTGACCTGGCCCCCTTGCTCACACTCCCCCAACCTTCCATTGGATGCAGCTTCTCGGTTCTCATACTTTCTTTAATACACTTCGACCACTGCTGGGGACTGTGTTTTGTTACAAGTAACATTTGACTCTCTTCAAGAAACTCCAATTTTCCACTGCAAATAAAACACTTAAAGTGCTTCCTTGATGTCATTTCCCTTATTTACTACTCTCCAGTTTTTTGCATCACTATGGGAAGCCGTTCACATCAAAATTACAGATCTCCATGTAGTACACCTCCTGAAATGCATTGTGTGCTACAAAGTGAATATGACACATATGAGAATGAATGAAATATGTGTCAAAACAAATATGATTCCTGGCAGAAGGAATCTGACTTGTACAGAACAAATTTGAAACATGGAGGAGTGAATATGCTACTTAGTGAATAGTATGAATAAAACTCTCTGAATAAATAAGAGATATACTGAAATATATATCAGTTATACTGAAATGAATATGGTCTTCACTGTGAACAATATAGCAAGGACTTAAATGAATACAATATACATCAATAACATGGGATATTTCTTAAGATTACTGACATATGCCAAGCAGAATATGGCATGAGTTAAAATGACTATGACAGAAACAGATTGAAATGATTATCAGTTACAGCAGTGAATATGTTATATTTGAAAAATAATGTATTGTAAACTAAAAATAATATCACATACCTTAAAATGGACATTTCCACATTTTGCATTGACTAGGGATGGTGTTGAAATGAACAATACTGAGATTGGAATGAATGTGAAATACACGGAAAAGAGTATGAGATGATTTAAAATGAATATGACATGTGTTGAATTTAATATAAGCCCCATTTGAATGAATTTGACATGGCTTAAAATGGATATGACCAACACTGAAATTCTCATGACATTTGTAAAAAGTAATATGGCTTGCATTGAAATTAATATGATACATGTTGAAATGGATATGACACAAATTAAAATGGTTATGATGCATAGTAAAATTCCTATGACAAGTGTTAATTTGATTATGACATCTGTTGAAACAAATAACACTGATTTGAAGGTATATAATACACGTTAAGATGAATATGACGTACTAAGATGAATATGAGCTTCATTGAAATTACCTTGAGATTAATTTTAAATGAATATGACTAACGTTGAAATGAACATGATATTTATCAAAATGAATACTCCTTGCACTGAAAATTGTATGATACTCATTGGAATGAATATTATATGTGTTGAAATGGTTGTGACTTTTTAAAAATGAATGTAAGAAGTTTCAAAATGAATGCAACATCTATTGAAAGGAATTGGACTCATGCTAAGCTCAATATGACATAGGTTGAAATGGATCTTAGACTCATTGGAATGAATTCAACATACGTTAAAATGCACATGACAAATGCTGAAGACAATGACACTTGTCAAGATGAATATGGCATGCTCTGAACTTATTATTATATACATCAAAATGAATATGACATGTATTGAAATAATTATGACATATGTTGAAATGTATATTACCCATGCTAAAAGGTATAGCATATGTTAAAATGTATATAGCCCATGCTTTAATGAATATGTCAAGTATCAATGTGAATGTGACATTCTTTAAAATGAATATGACCTTCGTTGAAAGGAATATGACACATGTTAAAATGAGTATGAACCACATTTAAATGACTGCGACACTTCTGAAAGTAAAATAAAATAGCCCACATCAACATTAATGTGACATTCATTAAAATGAGTTATACTTTTTTAAATGAATGCAAAACTATGTTAGCTAAATTTGGCATGCATTGCAGTGAATAAAACAAACATTTAAATGAACACAGGCCATGTTTAAATGTATATGACTCATGCTGAAATGAAAATGGCATGCATTGAAGTTATATTGATTTGCTTTAAAAAGAATATTACATATTGAAATTAATATCACATATTCTGAAAGTATAACACATGGACTAAAATGAATGAATTAAAATGAGCAAAACAAATGTTTAACCAGATACAAAAAAGGAAACATCCTTTACTACTCATTCATTACCACAGATAGGTTTATTATGGAGGTAAGTACCAAAAAGGTAAGTATTTCTACTTTACCACACAGTTAAAAGAGGTGAGGGTGATTTTAGGGTTAAAGGGCCAGATGTAGGAAAATGCCAATTTGCGACTTGCAAATTGCGAGTCCCTGCGACTCGCAATTTGCAACTCGTAAATTGGTATGCAGAACGGTGTCTCAGACACCGTCTGCGAGTCGCTATGGGGTCGCAATGACCCACCTCATTAATATTAATGAGGTGGGTCGCAAATTGCGGCCCCATAGCGAGTCTAGGCATTCGCAAACATGGAGGCCTGCTGTCGTCAGCAGACCTCCATTTTCATGACTGCTTTATCAATAAAGCAGTTTTTTTTTTTTAAGTGTAGCCCGTTTTCCTTAAAGGAAAACGAGCTGCACTTAAAAAAAAACGAAACCTTTCGTTTCGGTATTTTTTCAGGGCAGGTAGTGGTCCCTTGGACCACTACCTGCCCTGAAAAAATTGTTTTGGGTCCATTCGCAAAGGGGAAGGGGTCCCATGGGGACCCCTTCCAATTTGCGAGTGGGTTACCATCCACTTGAAGTGGATGGTAACTGCGATACCATTTGCGACCGCATATGCGGTCGCAAATGGTATTGCATGCCACTCCGAATCGCAAATAGGAAGGGAACACCACTTTCTATTTGCGATTCCGAAATGCATATTGCGAGTCAGTCCCGACTCGCAATATGCATTTCTGCATAGGGAAATGCGATTAGCGAGTCGCAAATGGCAATTTTTGCCGTTTGCGACTCGCTAATCGTTTCCTGCATCTGGCCCCTAGTGTGGGTAGAAGCAAAGGGAGGTAAGGGTAATTGTAGGATTTAGAGTATGGCATACGTGTACAGTGGAGTGCCGTATACAGGCCTGGCATATATTGGAGTGGGGTAGAGTGGAATACCATACAGTTGAGTGGCTTAGATTCCAGTGGCATACAGTGGAATAGGATTGAGTACAAGGTGAAAAGTAGAATAATGTATAGTGGAGTAGTGTAGAGTGGACTGGGGTATAGTGATATACTATATATTATAGCGGTTTAAAATGGAGTGTAACTGTATAGAGTGGAGTGTCATAGAGTGGAGTGGTGTATAATAGAACAGCGTATAGTGGAGTGGTGTACAATGGAATGGCATGGAGTGGAGGTCCATACAGTGGAGTGGTGCAGGGTGGAATAATGTACATTCAAGTGGTACAGTGGAATATTGTAAAGTTGAGTGGTGTATAGTGGCATAGCATACAATGGCATGGAGTGAAGTGGCATATGCATGTAGTTGAAAAATAGAAGGAATGTTGATTATGGTGTGCAGGGTAACGCAAAAAAGTGAATTGTGTTGCCTTGCCAGATTAACCAAGCAAAGCAGGGCCACTCATAGTGGTCTTGAACTGCTTTGTGCATTTGACTTAAGTATTGTTTTGCCTATGTGACACAGTGCATGATGGAAGGGTAATGCAATACAATACTAGAGGGAGGCCTTAATTATAGATTGTGCCCTGGTAAACCATTGTAGTAGAATATGATTAGCTAATGATTGTTTTTACAAAATTAAAAGGTAGCTATTATTTTTTTTTAATAAAGTTTGGCTGCATTCTAGGTGAGGGCCCTAGATATAGGGAGCTAGTAGGTTTTACTGTTGTTTGCTACCCATCACCACTTTATTAAAGTGGTAATAGGTAGGGAGTTTTTCAAATATTTTTTTACATATTTTCAAAAACAAATGTTTGTTATTATTTAAATTCATAAATTGAACCTTAATTTCTAGGTATTACTGCAGTACTGCAAATACTTTTTTTTTACTGAATTAAATATTTCCGAAATTGTGAAGACACTTATGTACACTATATTTGTGAAACATAGTACATTAAGGTGTTCCTTCCAATTTTAGGGAAGGCAGTGGGGTGAGGGAAGTGTGATAAATGTGGGATGATGAGTAAAGTATGAGGATAATGGACATTGGAGATAGGGATGAGTGCTAAGGCTTGAAGAGTAATAACAGAGGCATGAGGCATGAGGAGTGAGGGATTAGACTGCTCTAAAATAGACAGGGTGGTTACATTTTAGGACATCATAGTTTGTCAATCTCACTCATCGGGCAAAGCGAAAAGAAAAGGTGAACCACAAGAACTACAGAATCAGCGATTAGGGATGTGAGGTGAGGAGGAATGAAGGGAGTGTGAGAGAAGAAAATGAGCGATAAGGTGCAAGAGATAAGGTGTGACTACCGAGGAATGAGGGACTGGAGGTGAGAAATGGAACATGGGTATGGGAGTGGCAGATGGGGCTGGAGGAGTAAGGAGTGATGTATGACATAAACGGTTTAAGGGATGAGGAATGATGATGTCTTAAAATGGATTAGGTACTGGAAGTTTGAAGGATGGCAAGTTAAGAATGATGGGTGAGGAGTGAGAGATAAGAAGTTAAGGATACGCCGCCCGCCATGCGGTTACCGCCGAATGACCGCACCGCGGTCAAAAGACCGCGGCGGCCATTCTGGCTTTCCCGCTGGGCTGGCGGGCGACCGCCAAAAGGCCGCCCGCCGGCCCAGCGGGAAAGCCCCAGCAACGATGAAGCCGGCTCCGAATGGAGCCGGCGGAGTTGCTGGTGTGCGACGGGTGCAGTGGCACCTGCTGCGATTTTCAGTGTCTGCTTTGCAGACACTGAAAATCATTATGGGGCCCTGTGAGGGGGCCCCTGCACTGCCCACGACAGTGGCATGGGCAGTGCAGGGGCCACCAGGGGCCCCACGACACCCGTTCCCGCCATCCTGTTCCTGGCGGAATTTACCGCAAGGACCAGGATGGCGGGAAGGGGGTCGGAATCCCCATGGCGGTGCTGCAAGCAGCGGCGCCATGGCGGATTCCTTGGGCCAGGGGTAAACCGGCGGGAAACCGCTGGTTGCCCTTTTCTGACCGCGGCAGAATGGCCCTGGAAGCACCGCCAGCCTGTTGGCGGTGCTTCCGCGGTCCCCGGCCCTGGCGGTCATGGACCGCTAGGGTCGGAATGACCCCCTAAGTGCGAGCATTGAGGACTGAAGATTCATGGGTGAGGCTTTAGTGAGGGATGAAGAATGAGGGAACATTGAGGCATGATGAGTGAGAACTTTGGAGTGAATATAGAGAACTGTGTCATGTGGAGGGAGGGATAAGGATATCCTAAAATGATTAGGGAGGTGGACATTTTGTGAAAACATAATTTGCCCAGTATTACTGTTGAAGAAAAGATGAGTAAGAAGTGATCTATCAGGGCTGTAGAGTAACAAATTAGGTTAAGAATGTACACAGTGGGAAGAAGAATGAGAGAAGTGGGTAAGTTACTGAGAAATTAGGAGAAAGGAAAAAGTTATGAGGATTGAGTCATAAGGACTGAGAGAGAAGGAGAAGGCGAGTGAGCGATGAGATAAAAGACGAGAAGTGAGGGATGAGGAGTGAGACTGTAGGAAGGAGTAAATAAAACTGATGGATGACAGTTAATGAATGACAATTGAAGGATCAGCAGTTAAATATCAGGGCTGAAAATTGAGGAGTGATGGATAATAATGAGGAATGATGGTTGATTAAAAAAGTATGAGAAGCAAAGAAAGAGGAGCGAGGGCAAAAGGGTACAAAATAAGGAAAGAGAACTGAGGCATGAGATGTAAGTAAACAACATCTTTTAAAACCGACAGTGTGGTATACATTTTAAGGTATCACAATTTGTCAATTTCACTAATTTTCATACAAGGAAGTATGAGCTGTGAGGGATGAGCAAAGAAGGAGAGGTGAGGGATGAAGTATGACAAGTAAGTGATGCAGAGTGAGTAGAAGACTATGGGGGTCATTCTGACCCTGGCGGTCACCGACCGCCAGGGTCAACGACCGCAGAAGCACCGCCAACAGGCTGGCGGTGCTTCCATGGGCATTCTGACCGCGGTGTCCCGCCGGTTTCCCGCCGGTTTCCCGCTGCCCCAGGGAATCCTCCACGGCGGCGCTGCTTGCAGCGCCGCCATGGGGATTCCGACCCCCTTACCGCCATCCTGTTCCTGGCGGTTTTCGCTGCCAGGAACAGGATGGCGGTAACGGTTGTCGTGGGGCCCCTGGGGCCCCTGCAGTGCCCATGCCAATGGCATGGGCACTGCAGGGGCCCCCTAACAGGGCCCCACTATGATTTTCAGTGTCTGCCAAGCAGACACTGAAAATCGCGACGGGTGC
Organism: Pleurodeles waltl; assembly: GCF_031143425.1. Classification (NCBI taxonomy): domain Eukaryota; kingdom Metazoa; phylum Chordata; class Amphibia; order Caudata; family Salamandridae; genus Pleurodeles; species Pleurodeles waltl. The sequence continues at coordinate 669,893,664 of NC_090444.1, forward strand.
AACTGCACCCGTCGCACCCCTTCAACTCCATTCGGAGCCGGCATCCTCATGGAAGGGGGTTTCCCGCTGGGCTGGCGGGCGGCCTTCTGGCGGTGGCCCGCCAGCCCAGCGGGAAACTCAGAATTACCGCAACGGTCTTTTGACCGCGCAGCGGTATTCTGGCGGCGGGACTTTGGCAGGCGGCCTCCGCCGCCCGCCAAAGTCAGAATGACCCCCTATGAAATAAAGACATGGAATAAGGTATGAGAGATATGGAGGGACAACTGTGGGATCAGGGAGGAAACATTAAAACATAGGTTGAGTGATACAGAGTGAGGGATGTGAATGGGTGAGAGGTGAGAGATGAGTTGTGTATGAGGAATGGATGATGGTTGATTAATTGGGAGCGAAGAGAATTGAGGGTAGAGAAGGGAGGGTGAGTGTAGGAAAGTACCATCTTGCCTGGCATGTTACCCCCATTTTTCACTGTATATATGTTGTTTTAGTTGTATGTGTCACTGGGACCCTGGTAACCCAGGGCCCCAGTGCTCATAAGTGTGCCTGAATGTGTTACCTGTGTAGTGACTAACTGTCTCACTGAGGCTCTGCTAATCAGAACCTCAGTGGTTATGCTCTCTCATTTCTTTCAAAATTGTCACTAACAGGCTAGTGACCATTTTACCAATTTACATTGGCTTACTGGAACACCCTTATAATTCCCTAGTATATGGTACTGAGGTACCCAGGGTATTGGGGTTCCAGGAGATCCCTATGGGCTGCAGCATTTCTTTTGCCACCCATAGGGAGCTCTGACAATTCTTACACAGGCCTGCCACTGCAGCCTGAGTGAAATAACATCCACATTATTTCACAGCCATTTTACACTGCACTTAAGTAACTTATAAGTCACCTATATGTCTAACCTTTACCTGGTAAAGGTTAGGTGCAAAGTTACTTAGTGTGAGGGCACCCTGGCAGCCAAGGTGCCCCCACATTGTTCAGAGCCAATTCCCTGAACTTTGTGAGTGCGGGGACACCATTACACGCGTGCACTACACATAGGTCACTACCTATATGTAGCTTCACAATGGTAACTCCGAATATGGCCATGTAACATGTCTATGATCATGGAATTGCCCCCTCTATGCCATCCTGGCATAGTTGGCACAATCCCATGATCCCAGTGGTCTGTAGCATAGACCCTGGTACTGCCAAACTGCCCTTCCTGGAGTTTCACTGCAGCTGCTGCTGCTGCCAACCCCTCAGACAGGCATCTGCCCTCCTGGGGTCCAGCCAGGCCTGGCCCAGGATGGCAGAACTAAGAACTTCCTCTGAGAGAGGGTGTGACACCCTCTCCCTTTGGAAAATGGTGTGAAGGCAGGGGAGGAGTAGCCTCCCCCAGCCCCTGGAAATGCTTTGTTGGGCACAGATGTGCCCAATACTGCATAAGCCAGTCTACACCGGTTCAGGGGACCCCTTAGCCCTGCTCTGGCGCGAAACTGGACAAAGGAAAGGGGAGTGACCACTCCCCTGACCTGCACCTCCCCTGGGAGGTGTCCAGAGCTCCTCCAGTGTGCTCCAGACCTCTGCCATCTTGGAAACAGAGGTGCTGCTGGCACACTGGACTGCTCTGAGTGGCCAGTGCCACCAGGTGACGTCAGAGACTCCTTCTGATAGGCTCCTTCAGGTGTTGCTAGCCTATCCTCTCTCCTAGGTAGCCAAACCCTCTTTTCTGGCTATTTAGGGTCTCTGTCTCTGGGGAAACTTTAGATAACAAATGCAAGAGCTCATCCGAGTTCCTCTGCATCTATCTCTTCACCTTCTGCCAAGGAATCGACTGCTGACCGCGCTGGAAGCCTGCAACACTGCAACATAGTAGCAAAGACGACTACTGCAACTCTGTAACGCTGATCCTGCCGCCTTCTCGACTGTTTTCCTGGTGGTGCATGCTGTGGGGGTAGTCTGCCTCCTCTCTGCACTAGAAGCTCCGAAGAAATCTCCCGTGGGTCGACGGAATCTTCCCCCTGCAACCGCAGGCACCAAAAAGCTGCATTACCGGTCCCTTGGGTCTCCTCTCAGCACGACGAGCGAGGTCCCTCGAATCCAGCAACTCTGTCCAAGTGACCCCCACAGTCCAGTGACTCTTCAGTCCAAGTTTGGTGGAGGTAAGTCCTTGCCTCACCTCGCTAGACTGCATTGCTGGGAACCGCGACTTTTGAAGCTACTCCGGCCTCCGTGCACTTCTGGCGGAAATCCTTTGTGCACAGTCCAGCCTGGGTCCACGGCACTCTAACCTGCATTGCACGACCTCCTAAGTTGTTCCCCGACGACGTGGGACTTCTTTGTGCGACTTCGGGTGAGCACTGTTTCACGCATCCTTGTAGTGCCTGTTTCTGGCACTTCTCTGGGTGCTACCTGCTGCTAAGAGGGCTCCTTGTCTTGCTCGACGTCCCTTCTACCTCCTGGTCCAATTTGCGACCTCCTGGTCCCTCCTGGGCCACAGCAGCATCCAAAAATGCTAACCGCACGATTTGCAGCTAGCAAGGCTTGTTGGCATTCTTTCGGCGGGAAAACACTTCTGCACGACTCTACAAGGTGAGAGGGATCCGTCCTCCAAAGGGAAAGTCTCTAGCCCTTTGCGTTCCTGCAGAAACCGCAGCTTCTTCTGTCCAGTAGAAGCTTCTTTGCACCCGCAGCTGGCATTTCCTGGGCATCTGCCCATCTCCGACTTGCTTGTGACTTTTGGACTTGGTCCCCTTGTTCCACAGGTACCCCAGATTGGAAATCCAGCGTTGTTGCATTGTTGGTTTGTGTCTTTCCTGCATTATTCCTCTAACACGACTTCTTTGTCCTTAGGGGAACTTTAGTGCACTTTGCACTCACTTTTCATGGTCTTGGGGAGGGTTATTTTTCTAACTCTCACTATTTTCTAATAGTCCCAGCGACCCTCTACAAGGTCACATAGGTTTGGGGTCCATTCGTGGTTCGCATTCCACTTTTGGAGTATATGGTTTGTGTTGCCCCTATCCCTATGTTTCCCCATTGCATCCTATTGTAACTATACATTGTTTGCACTGTTTTCTAAGACTATACTGCATATTTTTGCTATTGTGTATATATATCTTGTGTATACTGTATTTCCTATCCTCTCACTGAGGGTACACTCTAAGATACTTTGGCATATTGTCATAAAAATAAAGTAGCTTTATTTGTAGTATAACTGTGTATTGTGTTTTCTTATGATATTGTGCATATGACACTTGTGGTACTGTAGTAGCTTCACACGTCTCCTAGTTCAGCCTAAGCTGCTCTGCTAAGCTACCATTATCTATCAGCCTAAGCTGCTAGACACCCTGTACCCTAATAAGGGATAACTGGGCCTGGTGCTAGGTGCAAGTACCCCTTGGTACTCACTACAAGCCAGTCCAGCCTCCTACAGTGAGGAAAAAAATTAGAACCAGAAGAAGGGCATTTAGGGCCTTATTTACAATTTTGCAGAGGACTGCCTGCCCTTTTCCTGTGCAATGTAGTAAATTACTCTGTCACCTTGACAGAGGGATCGACTTCCTAAACGTGAAATGTCTACAGGTCCAGTGGACATCTCAAGCATTGACAGGGACCACTGTTCCCTCTCTGCCAACATTTAAATTGGGCCCTACACATGATGGAAGTGAAGTGAAGAATGAGGAGTGAAAAAGAAGTGAAGGGTTGTGGAATGGAAAACCAGGAGACAGATAAGTTGAGTAATGGATAAGGCCTGATGAGTGACTATTGAGGAGTGAGAGGGGATACATGAGAAGTAAAGGCTGTGGAGAGAGGAGGGATGAGGACGGATGGATAAAACTAAGGTGAGATATGAGTTAACCATGAAAGTAATGAATGAGGGGGAATGATGAAGAGTGAGGGGTGAGTAATCAGGAGCGAGAGCTGAGGACTCATGAGTAAGGTGCAAATAATGGGGTAAGAAGTATAGAAAGTAAAATGAGGAGTAAATGATGAGAAGCAAGACATTAAAATGAGGAGTGGGTGCTGTGGAGTGAGGAAAAAGAAGTGAGAGATTCAAAATGAGTGCTCTGACAGGAGATATGAATACTGGTAGTGAGGAAGTAAACAATGGATGATAAATGAGGACATTAGGAGTGAGGGATGATGAGTATGTGATTGGGGTAGTGGATGACAAGTGGGGAATGAGGAGAGAGGGGCAAGAACTGGTTAGTCAGGCGTAGGGAATAAGAGATGAATCTCGAGTACTGACAGATGGGAAATGAGGAATAATGAAGAGGACTAAAATCTGATGAATAAGGAAATTAGGTTGAAGGGTAAGGAATGACAATTCAGAGATGCAGAATAAGTCATCAAGCCTGGCTAGGTCCAAGATGGCGGACCCTGCCACACTTTGAAATCAGCGCCCTGACCTGGATAAGGAGCATTGGTGACAGCAGTGCAGCTACTTTGGATTCAGTTGGTGCAGCCTGCCTTGTCCCGGCCTCTGGATGGGATTCCAAAAAAAACCTGTGCAGTCCCACTTTGTCACCTCTCTAGTGACAGCAAGCAGCGGCCTGTACATCAGGCACTGAGGAGGATATATAAGCAGGCCCATGGAGACAGGTGAGTGTCCTGGGGTTGGAGAGTGGTCTGCTCAAGCTTACTTGTATTAGGGGATGTGCTGGGAGGGAGAGGTTCTCCTTGAAGGTACCGACCACTGGTGACATGGTCTTGTGGAACTCCTGGGTGTCTTGGGTTAGGACGGGGCAGCCCTTGTCTGGGCCTATTGCTGATGCTCACCACAGAGGCCCATGCATTCCAATGAAGTATGAATTACCCCTGTATTATGTACAGGTGCTATACAGCACATCTTGGCCCCACTGCAAATGCTTGGCCCAGGACATCCCCCTGCATGGCATTTTGCCCCCCTGAGTCCCAACTGCAAATTGATTGGCTGCTGTGCTGCGCTACTTTAACTTTAGGGGGGCCTGCTGGACCACCAATGCCAGGAGCAAACATGGAACTGGAAGCACTGTATTCATCATGTAACATTCTGTTGGCTATCCAGTCCCTCCCCCTAGCAATTTGGGGGTGAGCTGGAGAGAAGTGAACCAAATTGAGAATGGTGGGATCATTGGCATATATACTATAGGACGTGCAGCCTCTACTCATAGCTGAGCTCCTCCAGCAGCCACAGCATCCCCCAATGATCATCCATTGGCACCCTACTGGAAACAAGGTAGGGCTCAACAGCCTACACCCTTGTATGCATGATGGGGAGGGGTGACACTATGCAAGCTAAATTTCACTATGAAGCCAAGAAGGCAGCCATAGCTCACTCAGCAGAATTAGCATTATCTTCTCAGGGTCTCACCGCAGAAACAGATGACGCCAACATGAAGTCGCACCTAGTGCAAATCCAATAAGACCTGACTTCTATAGATAACAAGATTGAAATACTTTACTCCAGAGTGGGCAAGCTAAACATTGCTCTCAGCAAGCAAAATAAATGAATTATTACAGCCGAAAGTCACATTTCTACTCTTGAGGACAGCACAGCTGTCTATAAAGAACAAATAGTAAACATGAGTATAATGCTAAATGTCATAAAATGAAGAACAAGCACTTGAAGCCAGATCATTTAGCAACAATCTGCGGATCCTAGGTATGTCTCACACAACAAACATAGACAAGATGGCTTCTCAAATCCCTCTTTGGATCTGACAGCTTTTTGTATTGTTTGCTTTGATAAGGGTTCATCGATCCCTGGGCCCTATGCTCTCAGCTGTTAGAATTCTCAACTCTAGTGATTAGAATGCAGCAGACACTTACATTCTGACGCACAAGGACTCCAATCTCTCCATCTTTCTGGATTTCACACAAACAGTCCAAAAGGCCCAGCATGGGAATTTAACAGCACGTGAAAACTGTGCTAAGCTGGAATACAATATGCATTGCTTTATCGAGGGTGAATTAGGATCATGCATTGCAACAGGTTTAAAATACTTTCTTTACATGACATACTGTGAAACCTCTGATTCAGGCAGCCACTGCACAATTGCACCCAATGGCCTCTGGTTGTGTTTACCCAAGCCCCAGCTAGAACTGAGACTGGAGGGATGGTGGAGCCCCACTCTGGGCAATGCAGCATGCTTGCCATGACATCTTGACATGACATCTGCAGCTCCTTCTCTTCCTCCTTTTCTACCACTAAGGCTCAATCAACTAAGTGGGAGCTCATAGATGATCTTTTTCTGGACAGATGCAAGGATCCAGTAATAGAAATGGTTATTGGTATACCCTGGATATTTACCCCTGGGCAGGAAGGTAGAGAAGCCCAGATGAAAGCTGAATGACCCATATGGGCAGCATTTTTCATCTGAAAAGTCAGCAATATAGGATATTGAAATCATTGGATTTTCATGAACATTCCAACCTTTGATTTTTAATCAGGGTATGGGTACCCAGTAAATAAAAGTAGATATTTCTCCATAAAATCTGATAGTGTCTCTCTATGCTGATGATCTCATGCTGATATCACACTGTACCTATCCAACCCAAAACAAAACATCATCCAAGTCATCCGAGAGTCCAACTTACTTAAAGAACTTTTGAGTATCGCAATTAGTTGGAATAAATGCACAATTCCCATGAACACAGGCAGTGCAGTCTTGCGAATTAGATTTTTACCTGCTTTGGAATACAAACTCCATCAAATATGTGGATGTGATCATGGATAGCTATAAGACAGCTGTAACACACATCGAAGATTAGGTTTGCCATTGGGTGTAGCTCCCACATTTGTAGTTGTACATATGTACCTTTACTACAAAATATGTGGTACACATGACCACACCTTACAATATGTCTGTACAAACCAGGATTCATTTTTGTACAGCCCACATCCTGAGCTTAGTATTTCAAGGTGCTGTCATGTGTTCATAATAACTTCATTAGAACACAGGAACTCTTTTAATAATCTAAGCTAAGAATGTGCACTGTGCAACAGTGAATCCATTTTTTTCTGCAGTGCACATAATACGGAGCTCAGCCTGCACACGGGGGACCTCAATGCACACATACTTGCTATGATGGGCTCAGACATGGCTTTACTTCATTGTGTTTCCATCTCTGCTTCAGCCTGAAATGTGCGTACAGAGGGCGCACCAGAGCTGCTGGGCTCAGGAGTTGGGCAGGAGCTTGGGCTTGTTGAATGTGGGTTACTGGAATGGCTGTTAGGCATTTGCAGGCACTCAATCAGTACCAGTGACTAAAAGACTCTCACACATCATTATTCAGATGATAGAGCTGTCCGCACAGACAAAAAGAATTATGGGCAGGACCATGTGGGCAGGCCAATAAACAGCCGTCACCCTGACGCAGGGCAGGGCAGACTTCCGCCAAAATATAAATGAGGCCCTAAATGCCCTTCTTCTGGTTCTCATTTTTTTCTCTGTCTCTCCGTCATGCATGGTGTCACAGGGCAAAAAAAATACTTAAGTCAGATGCACAAAGCAATGCAAGGCCACCATGCATGTCCCCGCGTTGCTTAGTAAATCTGGAGAAATGCAAGGCAGCACAATTTGCTGTTTTATATTACTCTGCACGCCATAACCTACATTTCTGCTATAGTTCAACTACATCCAGACATCAATTCACTCTATTATACTGTACACCACTCCACTATCCACCACTCCACTTTATGATAGTCTATGGTACGGCACTCCAGTGTACACTACTCCACCCTATGCTACTCCACTTTATTGCACTCCACTCCAGTCCATTCCGTTTTACGGCTCTCAACTAGATGCTATTCTACTCTATGCTACTCTACTCTACACTATTACACTGTATCCCACTCCATTCTATGCCACGACACTGTATGGTATTACATTCTACCCCATTCAACTGTACGCTACTCCACTATATGCTATTCCACTCCATGCCACTCCACTGTATGCCACTCCACTCTATGCTATTCCACTGTATGCCACTCCTCTGTTCGCTACTCCGCTCTACACCACTCCGCTCAATGCTATTCCACTGTATGCCATTCAGATATATGCACTCCACTCTACCGTATTCCACTCTACACCCCTACTGTGTGCCAGGCCAGTCAACTCCACTACCCTGTACAGCTGCTCTGTACATTAAATTCTAATATTGCCCTTATCTTCTTTTACCTCTACCCACCTTTAAACTCTAAAATCACCTTTACCTCCCTTTACCTTAAACTGCACCTAAAAAAATATGTTATAAATAATACTTACCAGCATAGTAAAGTACTGGGTGGTAAAGGTAGAAATGCTTACCTGTGTGGCACTTGTCTGTAAGGTAAACCTATGCGTGGTAATGGATGCTTAGTAAAGGATGTTTCCTTTATTTATATTTAGCTAAATATTTGTTATATTCATTTTAATTCATTCATTTTAGTCTATATCATATACTTCCAGAATATGTGATATTAATTTCTACATCTAATATTAATTTTAAAGCAAATCAATATAATTTGAATGGATGCCATTTTCATTTAAGCATGAGTCATATTCATTTAAACATGGCTTGTGTTCATTTCAATATGTGATTTCTTAATTGTGATGCATTTCACATTTATCTTACCTAGTTTCATATTCGTTTAAAAATTTGACGTGAGCCATATTAATTGCAGTAGGTTTCCTACTCATTTAAAAGTGGTTCATATTAATTTTAACATGTGTCATATTCCTTTCAATGAGCGTCATATTAATTTCAATGGATGTCATATTCACATTAACACTTGAAATATAAATTTTAGCATGGCCACATATGCATCAACATATGTTTGAATTATTTAACAGATCATATTCATTTATCATATTAATTTAAGAGCATACCATATTCATTTATTTTAACAAGTTTCATTGCAATTTGAGCATTTGTCATATGCATTTTAAGGCATGTTGAATGGGTCTCATATTAATTTCAACACATTTCATATTCAGCTTAGCATGTGTTATATTTCTCTGAATGGATGTTGCACTCATAATAAAAGTTCTTATATTAATTTTTAACAAAAGTCACATCAATTTCAACACTTATACTGCTAATTTCGGTGTGTGTCATACCACTTTAAATGCAAGGTGTATTAATTTTGATAAATATCATGTTCATTTCAACGTTACTCATATTCATTTTAAATTCATATCAAATTTATTTTAATGAAGCTCATATGTATATGAGTATATCATATTCATTTTAACATGTCATATTCCTTTCAATGAATGATATATTTGTTTCAACTGATGTCATATTCATATTAACACTTGTCATTAATTTTACCAGGCATCATATCCATTTTAACCTATGTCATATCCATTTCTATATGTATTATATTGTTTCAATGCATGCCACATTCATTTTGAGGAATGTCATGGGAATCACAGTGTCTTATTCACTTTAACTGGTTCTGTGCCGCGGACGTAACAGTTATGTCCCGCAGCACAGTGATCTGTAACCATTACGTCCTCGCACTGGAGATTGGGGGTGTGAGCCTTCCCCCCACTCCCCAGGGCAGGGATCGAAGGGGAATCGCTTCCCCTTCCACCCCATCCCTACATCTAATGATGTCAGAGCGCAATCGCGTGCTGACATCATTAGAGGGTGCCGGAAGCGTTGGAAGCCATTTGCTTCCAGCGCGCGTTAGGAGAAACAGGTGAGTTTCTTTACCAGCTGTGGGGGGGATTCCTAAAAAGAGGCATCATGGGAAAGGAAAGGGTTTTCCTTTCCCTCAATGTGGGGGTCATTCCAACCCTGGCGGTCGGTGTTAAAGCGGCGGCCAAACCGCAAACAGGCTGGCGGGAAAAAAAATGGAATTCCGACCCTGGCGGAAACTGCCAACAGCGACCGCCACATCAACACACCGCCCGCCACGGCGGTACAAACAAACAGCGCGGCGGTCACCGCCAACAGACAGGCGGGAGACAATGTACCGCCCACTGTATCACAACCTACCAATCCACCACCTTCGCCGGCGCAGAAGACAACGGTGAGTACTGCACCTACGACACAGGGGAGGCGGGAGGGGAAATTATTACGGGTACACACATACGCGACACACCCACCCTCACCCTCACCCACTACAACACACACATCAATGCATAGCCACACATCAGAGTGCCACCCCTCAAACCCCCCGGAAGAATGCAAATACAAAAGGAAATGATTCTAAACATTGGAATATATTGTATTACTGCCAAAAAAATATATATACACATCAAAAACTCTTATCTACATAAATGTACAAGTCCGAGCATTGTAGCAGGCATTGTTCGTGGACCACTGGGCCCAAATCACATGGGCAAAGCCCACACAGGATACCTGACTCCAACGGAGAGAACACTGCAGGGGCATCAGATAGCAAAACTACAGGCACCTCAGGGGGAAGGGAAGGGGGGGCACCTCAGCCAGATGAGTGCACGACGCCAGATCCACGAGGGGCCTCCATGCCCACTGTTCAATCCTGGGGAGTGCAAAGCCACAGTCTCACAAGTCCAGACAGTGGGTGGGCTGCCCACTGTTCAATCCTGGGGAGTGCAAAGCCACAGTCTCACAAGTCCAGACAGTGGGTGGGTTGCCCACTGTTACATCCTGGGGAGTGCAAAGCCACAGTCTCACAAGTGGATAACAGTCTCCACTGGTTCTGGAGGGTGCCTGGTGCCCAGAGTGCTTCGTGCAGCCCTGCCCGACACAGATGCGGGCCAGCCCCTGCCGCTCATGGGCCAGCGGTACTTGAGAAGAAGGGCCCAGTCCAGCGGTGCTTGAGACGGCGGTGCCCAGTGCAGCGGTACTTGAGACGGCGGTGCCCAGTGCAGCAGTGCTTGAGATGAAGGGCCCAGTGCAGCGGTACTTGAGACGGCGGTGCCCAGTGCAGCGGTACTTGAGACGGCGGTGCCCAGTGCAGCGGTGCTTGAGATGAAGGGCCCAGTGCAGCAGTGCTTGAGACGGCGGTGCCCAGTGCAGCGGTGCTTGAGACGGCGGTGCCCAGTGCAGCGGTGCTTGAGATGAAGGGCCCAGTGCAGCGGTGCTTGAGACGGCGGTGCCCAGTGCAGCGGTGCTTGAGACGGTGGTGCCCAGTGCAGCGGTGCTTGAGATGAAGGGCCCAGTGCAGCGGTGCTTGAGACGGCGGTGCCCAGTGAAGCGGTGCTTGAGACGGCGGTGCCCAGTGCAGCGGTGCTTGAGATGAAGGGCCCAGTGCAGCGGTGCTTGAGACGGCGGTGCCCAGTGCAGCGGTGCTTGAGACGGCGGTGCCCAGTGCAGCGGTGCTTGAGATGAAGGGCCCAGTGCAGCGGTGCTTGGGACGGCGGTGCCCAGTGCAGCGGTACTTGAGATGAAGGGCCCAGTGCAGCGGTACTTGAGATGAAGGGCCCAGTTCAGCGGATCCGGCCATGGCGGAGAGGTCATTTGCCACCTATCCTGTGGCTGGCGGGGCCCTCCTGCCCATCTGTCCTGTGGCTGGCGGGGCCCTCCTGGGCAGCTGTGCCGGGCCTGTTGGTGGCCTCCTGCCCACCTGGGATGGGGCTGGCGGGGCCCTCCTGGCCAGCTGGGCTGATGGCGGTGTTGTCTGGCGTGCTGCCCTTCCCAGCCTTCCCTGATCGCCTGTGGCCCTTCCCCACCTTGGGCGTTGTGCCAGCTGTCTCCACACTTCCTGCCGGAGCCATGGTAGGGGTTTTAGTCCCTGGTATTTTCACCCTCTCGCACCGGCCACTGCCTATCTTGGGATGTTTCTCCGGGGGTGGGCTGCCCGTGCCTTGGCTTCGTACCGAACTGGCTGCCCTGGAGGGTGGGGCACTCCACAGTCCATGGCAGACAGTGATGACAGGGGCCGGTTTTGTCGTGGCTGAGGTGCTGACTGTAGTCCTATGACATGGACGGGGTGGGGGAGTTGGGGGAAAGAGGTTGAGTTTGGACAGGAAAAGCTTTTTAGGAGCAGTGGGACGGGTAGGTGTAGTGGGTATGGGAGTGGAGGAAGAGGTTGTGGTTGTAGGAGTTGTAAGTTTGGTGTCTTTGGGTGCAGGTGCTTGGGCTGGAGGCTGTCGTGAGGTGGATGGCTGTTGGGTGGGTGGCTGCCTGCGTTTGTGTATCTTGGAAGAGGGGGTCACAGACACACTGGGAGAGGACACAGGGGACGTGTAAATGGCAGTGGGGGTGGTGACTGCACGTGTGCGGGGGGTTCTGGTGTGTGTGCTGCTGAGGGACGTAGTGGCTGAAGATGTTGTGCATGCAGGTGTGAGTGGAGACGTGACAGGGAGGGAGGAGGGAGACGAGGAGGAGGGGGACACAGTGGAGGCAGTGCGTGTTGGTATATCTGTATGTGGATGTTGCTTGTGTGAATGCCTGTGTGATGTGTGGTACTTATGTCTGGCTGAGCTTCCCTTGGGTGTTGAGGTGTGTGCAGGCTGGTCTGATGGTGTGTCTGGGATAGGCAGAGGTACAGGTGATAGGGTATGGGTGGAGGAAGTTGGAGGGGGGAGGCTAGAGACAGGGACAATGGCTGCCATCAGTGCTGAGGCCAGAGTCTGGAACGATCGCTGAAGGGAAGCCTGACCAGAATGAATGCCCTCCAGGTATGCATTACTCTGGTGCACCTCCCTTTCTACACCCTGGATGGCATTCAAAATGGTAGACTGCCCAACAGTGAGCGTCCTCAGGAGGTCAATGACCTCCTCACTGAGGGCAGCAGGGGTGACTGGGGCAGGGCCTGAGGTGCCTGGGGCGAAGGAGATGCCCACCTTCCTGGGTGAGCGGGCACGGGGCAAACGCTGAGGGGCTGCTAGGAGGGCGCTGCTGGTGCAGTGGGTGGCGGCTGTACCTGTTGTTGCGGGGGGCACAGATGTTGCCGCCACCACAAGGGAGCTCCCTTCAGAGGACGAGTCGGTGTCACTGATGTCTGCCCGAGTCCCCACTGTGGAGCTCCCCTCGCCCTCTGTCCCACTGGTGAATTCGGAGTCCGTTGCATGCCCCTCCATGGCCATGTGGGATGCAGCTCCCTCGTGCTCCGATGCCACTTCTCCTCCGCCTGATGATGCTAATGCACACATGAACAGGAAGACCACAAAAAAGGGGGGGGGAGAAAATAAAGACATGTTGAGTGCATGCATTGGCGACACCGTTGGTGGACAGGACAGACACAGAAGCCCCCTGCACTGCGCCGCGCACTTGGGGTCGACTACTCAATCCGTGGGACATGGCCTACAAGCCTATGGACGACATCTGCACACATAGATGACACAGGGCCATGAATAGCTGTACTAGGTACCCTACAGAGGTGGGGGGTGGGGGCACAGGGCCATGCCTTACGGAGGGGCCTAGCCTACAGAAATCGCCCTGGCCTAGGGATACCCACAGCCCTCCTCCCCCCACCCAGACACCTCCACTGCTCGCAAAGTCAGCAGAATGAGAGTGTACTCACCCCCTTGTTTCTGCTGTGATGTCCTCACGCGCCCATCCACATCGGGGTAGGCCACCGCCAGGATCCGGGACATCAGGGGGGTCAAAGTCCGACTGGCACCCCTCCCACGTTGGGAGGCCATCCCCAGCTGAGCCTCTGCCGTCTTCCTGCTCCAGCGGCGGATGTCCTCCCATCTCTTCCGGCACTGGGTGCCCCGTCTGTGGTGGACCCCCAGGGTCCGGACGTCCTTGGCGATGGCACGCCAAATATCGATCTTCTGGTGGGCGCTGACCTATGTGAAATGTACAGGGGGAGAAAAATAGTCATCACTTTCTGCATATTCAATGTGAGTGGCCCCCCATCCCTACCCTTGCCATGTGGCACATGCTCTCACCGTCGTTTGATGCATGCCTCAATCGCTCCCCTCCCCACCATCTTTCATCCACCCCACTCAACACAGGCATTGCCCATAAAGCATGCTCCCAGTGTACTTACCTGTTGGTCTGGAGGACCGTAGAGTAGCGCGTACTGGGGAGGACCCCATCCACAAGTTTCTCCAACTCCTGAGCTGTGAAGGCAGGGGCCCTTTCCCAGTCGCATGAGCCATTGTCTCTTCCAGACCGAGGTCACAGCAGCACTTGCAGTGTAGGTCCTCTCCTGTCGAAGATCAGGTATCGAGTGATTAAGCTGATAGAAAATGGCGGTCACGCCCGCGGCGGTGCGTACCGCGGCGGTGCGTACCGCGACCGCCGGCGCACATCGTCATTGGCTCATGAGACCCATAGGGTTCAATGTTAACCAATGCTGCTTTGCGCCGCGGTCTTCGACCGCCTACCACCACGGTATGCCACGCCAGCACATTTACCTCACATCCCATTGTCGCACTTCACAGGTCAGGCAGCTGCCATTTCAGGGGCCCACATGGCTTACTTTTTACTGCGTCACACATACCTAGGCCTTGCATCAACACTCATACAAACCATTCAATGGAGTGAGAATCGTGTTATGTGCAAGCTGTGGTTACATACCTGTGGGTTGATTGACTCTGTGCTCGCTGTTGTCCTTCATAGGCACCGTCCGCTGGGACATGCGAGGAGATGGCGGAATCTTCCGGTGTACAGACCGCTGGTGGACCTGTCGACAATGGAGGAAAGACATGTCATACTGACATACAGGCTTGACCGAGCCACTATTCATGAACTGTGTGCCCAGCTGGAGCCAGACCTGATGTCACCAATCCGCCAACCCACAGGGATCCCCCCTCTAGTGCAGGTGCTGTCAGTGCTCCATTTCCTTGCAAGTGGGTCATTTCAAACAACAGTGGCCATATCATCAGGGATGTCCCAGCCTATGTTTTCCAAGGTGTTGTCCAGAGTGTTGTCTGCCCTGCTGAAACACATGCGCAGCTACATCGTTTTCCCTGAGGTGGGGGATTTGCCTACAGTGAAGGGTGATTTCTATGCCCTTGGACATATCCCCAACATCATAGGTGCCATTGATGGGACCCATGTGGCTTTGGTTTCCCCCCACAGGAGTGAACAGGTGTACAGAAACAGGAAGAGTTATCATTCGATGAATGTGCAGATGGTATGTTTGGCAGACCAGTACATCTCCCATGTTAATGCCAAGTTCCATGGCTCAGTGCATGACGCGTACATCATGCGGAATAGCAGCATCCCTTACGTGATGGGTCAATTCCAGAGGCAACGTGTGTGGCTAATTGGTGACTCTGGTTACCCCAACCTGTCCTGGCTACTGACCCCAGTGAGGAATCCCAGGACAAGGGCAGAGGAACGCTACAATGAGGCCCATGGGAGAACTAGGAGGGTGATCGAGCGGACCTTCGGCATCTTGAAGGCCAGGTTCCGCTGCCTCCATATGACAGGTGGATCCCTATTCTACTCACCAAAGAAGGTGTGCCAGATCATCGTGGCCTGCTGTATGCTTCACAACCTGGCTTTGCGACGACAGGTGCCTTTTCTGCAGGAGGATGGTCCAGATGGTGGTGTTGTAGCAGCTGTGGAGCCTGTGGAGAGTGAAGAAGAGGAAGCCGAAGAAGACGACATAGACAACAGGAACACAGTAATACAGCAGTATTTCCAATGACACACAGGTAAGAATACACACCGGCATATTACATATACTTAAACACAACTACGTCTCTACTGTCTGTCCTTTTCCCCCAGTGTATGGTAACTGAGTTGTGACTTTCCCTTCCGATTTCAGAGATGTGGGCCCCACTGCGTGACATCTGCTTTGTTTCCCCATGGACTACAGCTGTGTGACATTGGTTTGTTGGCATCACAATGTAAATAAGCATTTTGGCACGGTAATGTCTAATACATTTGTTCAAAATCACAGCCAGACTCCTGATTGTTTTGTGCAATAACTGTGTTAATTACAGTGCTCTATATTGGTGGGTGGTTGCAAATCGGTGAGGGGTGATGGTGGAGGATTGTCCATGGCAGAGTCCAGACTATTTGTATCACAAGTGCATTGTCCAAATGCCTGTGGAAAGTGGAGCGGGGGCAGTTTAAGGATGGACAGGGTGACAATGTGGGACAGTGGGATGACAATCAGGGAGGTATCGTTCCAGGCGGGGGTCTTGGCATCTTACTCTGTCTTCTTCCTGGATCTCAGGGCCCGCTTGCGGGGTGGTTCTCCTTCTGCAGGGGGTGGGGTGCTGGGGGCCTGTTGGTCCTGTGGCGGGGCCTCCTGACAATAGCGCCGGCAGAGGTGGTAGGCAGTTCTTGGTCCATGCTAGTGTCAGGGGCCCTTTGTGGTGCCACAGTGTCCCACAATGTGGTGACTACCAGATTCAGAGCCCCTACAATGGTGCCCAGGGCAGAACTGATGGTTCGTAGTTCCTCCCTGAACCCCAAATACTGTTCCTCCTGCAGGAGCTGGATCTCCTGAAACCTGGCCAGTACCGTCGCCATCGTCTCCTGGGAATGATGGTAGGCTCCCATGATGGAGGAGAGGGCCTCGTGGAGAGTGGGTTCCCTGGGCCTGTCCCCCCCCCTGTCGCACAGCAGCCCTCCCAGTTCCCCTGTTTCCCTGGGCCTCTGTCCCCTGGACCGTGTGCCCACTACCACTGCCCCCAGGTCCCTGTTGTTGTTGGGGTGGTGGGTTAACCTGGGTGCCCTGTAGTGGTGGACACACCGCTGATTGACGTGTCCTGGGGACAGAGGTATGGGCCCGCTGGGTGGGTGCTGTGCTGGTGTTCCCAGAAGGGGGGAAGGTCTGCTGTGGCCTGTGGCTGTCTGAGGGGAACCGACTGTCCCGAGGTCCCCGATGGGCCGGGCTGGTCATCTAGATCCAGGTCGACAGAGGTGCTGTCATCACTGTGGGACTCTTCTGGGGGTGGAGTGGACATTTGTGGACCCTCCTGCGCAGTGACGCGGCGTTCGAGTCCTGCAGGGGTATAAAGGGATGGTTATTGCATCTGTGTGTGCCATAGCGTGCAATGGGTGGGTGCCCGTGTACCCCAGTGCTTGCATTCCTGTGTGGGGGCTTTTGTGACGGTGGTTTGGGGGGGGGGATGGGGATGTGCAGTGGGCATGCTTTGGTGATGGGTGTCCATGCTTTGTGGTCGCATGCAGGGCTTAGGGTTGGGATGGGTGGGTTGTGATGGTGAGACATTTGCAAGGAGTAGGTGTGATGGGGTGAGGGTGTGGGTGGGTGTATGAGTTGGCATGCTGGTGGGGTGGGGGGGATGAAGTAGTGAAGATGAGACTTACCAGAGTCCATTCCTCCAGATACTCCTGCGAGGCCCTCAGGATGCAGGATCGCCAAGACCTGCTCCTCCCATGTTGTAAATTCTGGGGGAGGAGGTGGTGGACTGCCGCCAGTCCGCTGAACCGCGATGTTGTGCCTGGATACCATTGAACGCACCTTCCCCCGTAGGTCGTTCCACCGCTTCCTGATGTCGTCCCTATTTCTTGGGTGCTGTCCCACAGCGTTGACCCTGTCGACTATTCTGCTCCATAGCTCCATCTTCCTGGCAATGGAGGTGTGCTGCACCTGTGTTCCGAAGAGCTGTGGCTCTACCCGTACGATTTCCTCCACCATGACCCTGAGTTCATCCTCAGAAAACCTGGGTTGTCTTTGCGGTGCCATGGGGTGGTGTGGGTGATGTGTGGGGTGGATTGTGTGGTGCTAAGTGTGGTGATGTGTATTGGTGTGTTGTGTGAAGTGCGTGGTAATATTGCTGGGTGAATGTAATATGCGCGTCTGGGTGCTCGGATATCTATTTCTCTGTGCATGGTACCGATTCTCTAGGAGTGGAAGTTTGTGGGTGATGTGGGTGTGTGTTTTATATTTAATTGGGTGTGTGGGAGTGGTTTGTGTATGTGTATCAGGTGTGTGTATTTTGAATTGTCCAATGTGGCTGTGTTTTGTAAGAGTGTGTGTATTTTGAGCGCGGCGGTGTGTACCGCCAATGGAATACTGCGGTTGAAAGTCTGCCGCGTGGATTCGTGTGTCGTGATAGTGTGGGCGTGTTTCTGTTGGCGTGACGGTGGAGGTTTGGTCAACGCCAGTTTCTCGCTGGCCTTTGGTGTGG
The DNA here is from genome assembly GCF_031143425.1 of Pleurodeles waltl. Classification (NCBI taxonomy): domain Eukaryota; kingdom Metazoa; phylum Chordata; class Amphibia; order Caudata; family Salamandridae; genus Pleurodeles; species Pleurodeles waltl. Next base: position 669,911,618 of record NC_090444.1, read on the forward strand.
CGGACTTTTGTGGATGTCTGTATTTTGGCGGTTTGCCTGTTGTGGGTCAGAATGACCGTGGTGGTTTACCGTGGCCGCGGCGGGATGTTGGCGGTCTTCTGACAGTGGTAAGCGGCTTTTACCGCCAAGGTTGGAATGACCACCTGTGTCTTTTAGCATTCCTGCTGCCCGATTGCGATGTGATCGGGCAACAGGAATGCCCACTAGACTTAGATTGTCTTTTTTGGGGTATTTGTTTACAGGGGAGAGGTCCCTTAGGCAAGGATCACTCCCCTCAGGGGGGCATAATATCAATGGCCAACTTGAGGGCAGATCGGCCAATTATTTTTAGGCTTATATGCCCCCAAGGGGGGCAGAAACCACTGGAATGCCATGGATTTTGTTTTTTTCCGTGGGGGGGGCGGCCCCTTGGGCAAGGGTCACCCCCCAGGGGGGCCATAGAACTGTTGCCCATTTCTGCCCCCTTTGGGGGCAGATCGGCCTATTTTCTTTTAGGCCCATCTGCCCCCAAGGGGGGAATTAGTCACTTAGGCATCAGAGATAGTGTGTGTGTGTGTTTTTTGTTTGGAGGAGGAAGCCCCTTGGGCAAGTGTCGCTCCCCTTAGGGGGGCATAGTATTTATAGCTATTGCTGACCCCATTGGGGGCAGATCAGCCTAATATTTTTAGGCTGATCTGCCCCCAAGGGGGGCAGAAACCATTGGGACTCCTGTTTTTCTTTGTTTTTTTTTCTGTGGGGGCGGCCCCTTGGGCAAGGGTCACCCCCCCAAGGGGGCATAGAACTGTTGGCTATTTTTTCCCCATTTGGGGGCAGATCAGCCTATTTGTATTAGTCCCATCTGCCCCCAACAAGGGCAGAAGCCACTGAGCCACCAGGGATAGTATGTGTGAGTGTTTTCTTTGTTTGGAGGGGGCCCTTGGGCAAGCATTGCTCCCCTTAGAGGGGCATTTTATTTATGGCTATTTCTGCCCCCCTTGGGTGCAGATCAGCCTATTATTTTTAGGCTGATCTGCCCTCAATGGGGCAGAAGCCACGAAGACACCAGGTATTGTTTTAGTTTATTTTTTTGCGTGTGGGGGCACCACTTGGGCACAGAACTGGTGGCCATTTATGCCCCCCTTGGGGGCAGATTGACCTATTTTTTTGTAGGCCCATCTGCCCCCAAGGGGGGACAGAATCCACTTAGGCACCAGGGAACATTTCTAAATGTTTGGTGGCAGGGTGTTTGTCAACTATCAAAGTATTTGCATTTGTGATTATAACAGTTTATTTCTCCTTTTTGTTCTAGTTCAAAGGTTTTGCTTCCTTTGCTGCGGCTCCTTGCAGTTTTGTCAGTGGTTGAACTGTGGTTTGCGTAGTTGCATGTTTTAGGTAAGTAAAAAGTATTTACTTCTAAGGAGTATTGTTGCCATGCATGAATGAGATGTTTGTAGGTGGTATACTAAATGCAGGATTGTGTGTGAAATTGTCCTTAGATTTGTGCACAATGATATTTGTGTTGTCTTAAGTGTAATTTGCTTTTCTTTTTTTCTTTTTAATGGGATATCATTGGTGATTGCTGTGTTGGTGCAGAGTAGTTGCAGGTGAGTCTAGCGTTTTCAGGCAAGTGAGTGGTATCGTTTTTGAGTACATAACTCTTTTGATAAAGCCACACTTTGTTTATTACTTATTTTAGACAGTGTTGGTTGTTGTTGGTACATTTGTCAAGTAACACTTCTTAGAAAGGATCATGGCTAGCTGCAAAGTGACCACTCAGCTGGTTGTTGGCATTTTTTTGAGTGATCTTCTGACCATGATTATGAGACTGGCTCTGCATCTGAGGCAGAGGATGAAGTGAGAGATTCTGGCAGTGAATTTTCTGTCCAAGAGGAATCTTCAGATGAGGAAGCCACTCTCAGTGCACATTAAGTGCCTATTTTAGAGGAAGAAACTCATGTACCAATAGTGGAGCAGCCTGGAGCTGAAAGGTTTCCCTTTGGAAGACCTGAACTCTGGGTTGCCCCAAACATGGAGAAGCCAGATTTGCCTGCCTTTACTGGTCTACTGGGGTGTAGAGTCAATACACAAAACTTTTTGCCTGTCAATTCCTTTCAGTTGTTTATGGACGATGTATTTTTGGAAGAGATTGTTGAGCAGACTAATTTGTATGCAGAGCAGTATTTGATGGACAACGCTGCCAGACTTAGGCCACACTCTAGAGCTACCCAGTGGAATCCCACAAATTTAGAAGAGATGAAAAAGTTCTTGGGTTTTACTTTTTTGATGCGGTTGATAAGGAAGCCATCACTGGCTTCTTATTGGTCTACTAGTCCCTTGATAGCAAAGGCTACATTTCCAGCAACCATGAGTCGTGATCGGTATGTGCTTCTTCTTCGGATGTTGCATTTTGTTGACAATGATTTAGCCTTGCCACGAGATCACCCTGATTCTGACCGTCTTTTTAAGATTAGGCTTGTCCTAGATCATTTTGTAGATCGGTTTTTAGAGGTCTATGTTCCAGGCAAAGAAATAGCTGTGAACGAGTCTTTGGTCCTGTTCAAACGTCGTTTGGTTTTTAGGCAGTACATTCCTTTCAAGAGGGCATGGTATGGAATTAAAATGTATATGCTGTCTGAAAGTAGTACAGGATATGTGTATAAATTCTGGGTCTACACTGGTAGGCATTCCAGTATTGACCCCCGTGGTTGTCCTTCCACTTTTGGAGCTAGTGAAAAAATTGTGTGGGAACTTGGTAGACAACTGTTTAACAAAGGTCACCATTTGTACGTAGATAACTTCTACTCTGGAGCGCAGTTGTTCAAGGAATTGTTTAGAGTAGTCACGTTTGCTTGTGGCACAATCCGTTCTAACTGAAAAGGCTATCCAAGGGAGATCGTATGTAAAAAATTGAGAGGGGACAGTGCAGTGCCTTGTGGAATGATGAGCTGCTAGCTCTGAAATTTGCAGGCAGGAGGGATGTCTACATGCTACCTATCATCCATGATGAGAATACTTCCCCTGTGACTGTTTGGGGTCAGTTTGCCAAAGTGCGCAAACCTGTGTGCATTTTAGATTATAATAAGCACATGGGAGGTATAGATAAAGTTGATAAGAGGTTGGAACCTTATACTGCTGTTCTTAAGTCTTACGTTTCCTATAAGAAGATAGCGGTTCACCTCTTCCACTTGGAAACTTTTAATACTTTTATTGCATTCAAGGATAGTTCTCCAGAGACAAAGATCACATTTGTGAAATTTCAGGAGTCAGTGATAGAGAGCCTTATTGAGGTGGAACAGGCTAGCACTAGCAGAAGCAGTGGTGGAGGATGTGGCTAGTTTGAAAGCTGGCCACTTTGCTGAGCACACTCCTCCCAAGCCCAAAAAAGACTTTCCAGCTAAGAAATGTAGAGTCTGTGCTCAAAGAAGTATCTGGCAGGAGACTCGAATATACTGCCCAGATTGTCCTTCAAAGCCTGGGCTGTGTGTGGGTGGCTGTTTCAGTAATTACCACACCCCAAAAAAATGTTGGGAAATACAGTGAGTGTAAACTGCCTGTTTTATATGTTCAGTTTCTTTGTTGGCATTACTGTCATGTATTTAGTTAGAGCTTTTGTGTTTGTAGTTTTGTACTTACTTATAATTATTTTTTTATTCATTTGTTGATTTAAAAAAAGTGATGGCGTTGTGCGTGGAGTGGTGCTTGGCTGGTGGTGTAAATAGTGACGTGCTGTTGGCCACTGCAACACACTGCCAGCCAAATGCCAGCCCACACACTCCCATCAGCTGTTGTGATTGCTGTATCAGGCAAGTGGGCGTAAGTAAGTGATGGGCCCTTGGGTGGCGGTGTCTGTCAATGCAAATGTTGTAACGTGCTGAGCCCATGGCTGGTGGCGTGAATGGTCTTGTGCATGTCATGTATGAAAGGTGTGTAAATGGTCTGTAAAGCGGTTGGGGCCTTGTCGTGGCTTTACAGCTCATGAGGTTCAGTTTGGTACAGTCATTGGTTCAGTTTTTTGGCCTTTCAGCTATTAACAGTGCATTTCATTTTTGGGAAATCTCTTGTTAATAAAATTTTATCTACTGAACTATCATTCATCCTCGTGCCAAATCCAACCAGTATGTGTGGAAAAAACGGACAAAACCTGTTCCGCTGTAATCCAGTGTCGCAGCACACCCTTGACACGCTAGGTGTCTCAGATGGGACCCCGATGATGAAGCATGCCACCAACTTGGTTGGTGGGTGAGGGGTCTTTTTAATATAACCTAAGTGTGTTTCTTTTCACAATTTTAGTGTTTGGAATATCACAGAAGTATGTGAACACATCAAAATGATCTATTACAAAACTACTTGTGTTTTGGGGGAACCTATGATTTTGGTCCCGGGTGCGGCCTTCATGTAGGGAAACCTACCAAACCCAGACATTTTTTTAAACTAGACGGGCCCAAGGAGTCCAGGGAAGTGTGGCTTGCGTGCATCCCCCAACATTTTCTTACCCAGACTCCTCTGCAAACCTCACAATTTGCTCACAAAACGTATATTTTCCTTACTTTTCTTTGTAGGATCACTGCTCCGGCACAAATTTCCTACCACCCAGCGTTCCACTCAGTCTCGCAAGTAAAACTATACCTCACTTGTGTGGGTCCCCAGAGCAGAGTCAGCCTAAAGATGTATAAAAGAAAAATAAGTGCATATCAACTGGCAGTGTTCTCCCCTCAATCTACAGGTTTTTGGCCTTTTTCTGTTGCAGGCACCTGGGCCACCCACACAAGTGAGGTATCAATTTTATCAGGAGACTCGGGGGAATGCTGGGTGGAAGGCAATTTGTGACTCCTCTCAGGTTCCAGAACTGTCTGTCACCGAAATATGAGGAAAAAATATTTTTGGGCCAAGTTTTCAGGTTTGCTGAGGATTCAGGGTAAAAAAAACACTGGGGGATCCATGCAAGTCACACCTCCCCGGATGCCTTTGGGTGTCTAGTTTTCAAAAATATTTGGGTTTGGTAGGTTTGCCTAAATGGCTGCCGAGCCCAGGACCAAAAACGCAGGTGCGCCACAAAAATAGGTAGATTTGTATTTGATAATTTTGATATGTCAACATAGTATTTTGGGGCATTTCCTTTCGCGGGCACTAGGCCTACCCTTACAAGTGAGGTACCATTTTTATCGGAAGACTTGGGGGAACAATGTGTAGAAGGAAATTTGTGGCTCCTCTCAGATTCCTGGACTTTCTGTCACCGAAATATGAGGAAAAAGTATATTTTGTTGTCAAATGTTGAGGTTTTCACAGGATTCTGGATAACAGAACCTGGTGAAAGCCCCACAAGTTACCCCATCTTGGATTCCTCTAAGTGTCTAGTTTTAAAAAATAAACAGGTTTGGTACGTTTCCCTAGGTGCCTGCTGAGCTAGAGGCCAGAATCCACAGCTAGGCACTTTGCAAAAAACAGCTCTGTTTTCTTTGGGAAAATTTAATGTGTCCACGTTCTGTTTTGGGGCATTTCCTGTTGCAGGCACTAAGCCTACCCACACAAGTGAGGTACCATTTTTATCAGAAGACTTGTGGCTCCTCTCATATTCCAGAACTATCTGTCACCGAAATGTGAGGAAAAAGATTTTTTTAGACAACTTTGGAGGTTTACAAGGGATTCTGGGTAACAGAACCTGGTAGAGGCCCCACAAGTCACCCCTTCTTGGATTCCCTAGGAGTCTAGGTCTAAACAATACACAGGTTTGGTAGATTTCCCTAGGTGCCAGCTGAGCTAGTGGCCAAAATCCACAGCTAGGCTCTTTGCAAAAAACAGCTGTTTTCTTTGGGAAAATGTGATGTGTCCATGTTGTGTTTTGGGGCATTTCCTGTCGCGAACACTAAGCCTACTTACACAAGTGAGTTACCATTTTTGGTGGGAGACTTGGGGGAACGCTGGGTGGAAGGAAATTTGTGGCTCCTCTCAGATTCCAGTACTTTCTGTCACCAAAATGTGAGGAAAATAGTTTTTTTGCCAAATTTTGAGGTTTGCAAAGGATTCTGGGTAACGGAATCTGGTGAGAGTCCCACAAGTCACCCCATCTTGGATTCCCCTAGCAGTCTAGCTTTAAAAAATGCACAGGTTTGGTAGGTTTGCCCAGGTGCCGGCTGTGCTAGAGACCAAAATCCACAGCTAGACACTTTGCAAAAACCAGCTCTGTTTTCTTTGGGAAAATGTGATGTGTCCACGTTGTGTTTTGGGGCAGTTCCTGTCGAGGGGTACTAGGCCTACCCGCACAAGTGAGGTACCATTTTTATTGGGAGACTTGCGGGAATGCTGGGTGGCAGGGAATTTGTAGCTCCTCTCAGATTCCAGAACTTTCTGTCACCGAAATGGGAGGAAAAAGTGTTTTTTGCCAGATTTTGAGGTTTGCACAGGATTCTGGGTAACAGAACCTCGCGAGAGCCCCACAAGTTACATGATCTCGGATTCTCCTAGGTGTCTAGTTTTCAAAAACACACAGGTTTGGTAAATTTTCCTAGGTGCCGGCTGAGCTAGCGATCAAAATCCACAGCTAGGCCCTTTCCAAAAAACACATCAGTTTTAATTGTAAAAATGTGATGTGTCCATTTTGCGTTTCCTGTCGCAGGCAGCAGGCCTACCCACGCAAGAGAGGTACCATTTTTATTGATTGACCTGGGGGGGACACAGAATAGCAGAATAAGTGTTATTGCCCCTTGTCTTTCTCTACATTTTTTCCTTCCAAATGTAAGAAAGTGTGAAAAAAAAAGACATCTATTTGAGAAATGCCCTGTAATTCACATGCTAGTATGGGGACCCCGGAATTCAGAGATGTGCAAATAACCACTGCTTCTCAACACCTTATCTTATGCCCATTTTGGAAATACAAAGTTTTCCTTGATACCTATTTTTCAGTTTTTATATTTCACCAAATGAAGTGCTGTATACCCGGAATACAATGAAAACCCATTGAAAGGTGCAGCTCATTTACTGGCTCTGTGTACATAGGGTTATTGATGAACCTACAAGCCTTATATGTCCCCGCAACCAGAGGAGTCCAGCAGACATAACAGTATATTGCTTTCAAAAATCTGACATTGCAGGGACAAGTTACGAGTAAAACGTGGAGAAAAATTGTTGTTTTTTTTTACTTCAATTTGAATATTGTTTCTATTTTAGCTTTTATTTTCTGTTGGAAACCCTTGTAGGATCTACACAAATGACACCTTGATAAATTCAGACTTTTGTCAACTTTTTAGAAATGTTTAGCTGTCCAGGATCCAGCATTGGTTTCACACCCATTTCTGTCACTAACTGGAAATAGGCTAAAAGCACAAAAAATAGTAAAAACGGGGTATGTCCCAGTAAAATGCCAACATTTTGTTGAAAAATGTGGTTTTCTGATTCAAGTCTGTCTTTTTCTGAAAGCTGGGAAGATGGTCATTTTAGCACCGCATACCCTTTGTTAATGCCATTTTCAGGGAAAAAAACACAAGCCTTCTTCTGCAGCCCTTTTGTTCACATTTCTTTTTAAAAAACAAAACGTTTGCTGTATTTTGGCAAATTTTTTGGTCTCCTTAGGGGAACCCACACACTGTGGGCACCTCTAGAATCCCTAGGATGTTGGGAAAAAAAGAATGCAAATTTGGTGTGGGTAGCTTATGTGGACAAAATGTTATGAGAGCCTAAAGTTGAACTGCCCCAAACAGCCTAAAAAAGGCTTGGCAAAGGAAGGGAAAAGGCCTGGCAGCGAAGGGGTTATAGCATGTCAAATTCATTTCAACATGTCATATTCGTTTAAAATCATCTCATATTAATTTTTGTATATCTCATATTGATTCCGATCTCAGTAATGTTAATTTCATAGTACTTCTTAGCCATTGCAACATATGTAATGTTCATTTCAGGTATGCAATACTATTTTCAGTGTACAATATATTCTTTTTAGAATATAAGGTGGTCACTGCTGTAACTGATTTTCATTTTCATATGTCATATTCATTTCAACTTGTCATATTCCTCTTGGCATATGTCATTCATTGCAAGAAATGTCCCATTTGTGTATGCATATTATATTCATTTCGGTGCTTGCTATAATATTTACACTAAGGGCCATATTCATTTCAGTATAAATTATATATATTTCAGTATATCTCTTATTCAATTCAGAGTGTGCGTTATTCATATTAATCATTAAGTAGCATATTCGATATGCCATGTGTCATATTTATTCTGGCTCAAGTCAGAATCATTCTGCCAGGTATCATATTTATTTTAAAACATATTACATTCATTCTTATATGTGTCATATTAATTTTTAAGCACGCTATGCTTTTCATGGGGTGTCTCATATGGATTTCTTCCCATACATCACCCCGTATATCCGGCACTGCTGCATTGTGTCCAGTTTGGCTAAAAAGCCCTCCTGTCACACTCCATTTAGCAGATTGCCAGGCTTCATTGTAAAATGCTACAGAAATCTAACAAGCAAATACATAGTTCTGGTGCCATGAGCTAAGAAAACCGTCCCTTCCAACATTTACATTTTTCACTAAGGTTAACCCTAAAGACGGGGGTGATTTTCAATTATAGGTTCCCTTCCAGTTGTCAGTATCTCAGGGATCAGTTTATTAATCTGTATTAGCTTTTCCATTTGTGGTTAGATGCTGTTGTTATGCATTTTTTAATGTCAAGCTGCTGATAATCATATGAACATTTTGTTGGGGCAAGAATCATATGGAATTCTGGTTTTGTTCAATCACAATGATCGCTCAGAGAAAAAACACACAAACACTACGGCCCTCATTATGTCATTGGCGGTAAAAACCACCTACCGCCGCGGTGACGGCCACCAAAATACCATCACCGCGGCTACCATCCATCCGCCACACTGTTCTCACTGCCGGACTTCCACAACAAGAAGGGCGGAACTCTGGCAGTGATCATACTGGCAGATGGTGGAAAGCTGGCGCTGCTACCACCAGCACTGCCACGCCAGTAGAACGCTGCCAGCAGACTCATGACCTGATACAGCCTGGCGGTGTTCTACTGGCGGGCGCTGCTGGTGGTAGCAGTGCCCCTTCCCGTTCCCTGCTGGAAGACCACCTGGAAGAAGGTAAGTTGGGCTTCTGACAAGGGAGGGGGGTGTTGTGTGTGTGGGGGGGGGTCATGTGCATGAATGTGTGACAGTGTGCGTGAATGCGACTATGTGTGTAGTGTTGTTTGGGTGGGTGTATGCATGTGTGTGAATACGTGTAAGAATGGTAATGTGAGTGCGTGTCTGCATGTAAGTGTGAATATGTGCACAAATGTGTGTGAGCATGACTGGATGTATGCATGTATGCATGCGTGTATGCCAGTGTGAGTGAGTGGGTGTATGCATGGTGTATGTCTGCAGGTGTGTGCGTGTATTGGGGGATGAGAGGATCGGAAGGGGGGGATTTTGGATGGAGTGGAGTGAGTGTCTCGGACTGTTAGGAGGGTGGCTGAGATGCCTACCAGTGACAGGGAAGGAATTCCCTGTCACCAGTACGGCCTGCTGCCATGGTTTTCGTGCCGTTGCTAATGCCACGAAAATCATGGTGGTAGGCTGGCTCAAAATGCCGCCGCCTGTACTATGACAGCCGCCGGGCTGGAGATTGACGTCTCCGGCCCGGAGGCTGCTACTGCAATGGTGGTCTGAGTAGAGAAGTGGCGGGTTGGCTGCAGCCAACCCGCCATTCTCATAATGTGGAGGTATGTACTGCCACCCTGTTGGCAGTACTGCCGCCACATTACCATTCACCACCGGGGTCATAATGACCCCTATGTCTTACCAATCAAACATGAAAAAGACAGTGAGTGGGTGGAAGTGTTTCTGTGTTTCATAAAGACACATATCATCAGGGAGGAATTATGGTTTTAGGATCTAGTCTTCAAAGGTTCAAATATAGAAGTCTATTGACACATGCAGTAGACTGGAGTTCTTCCCCTCTTGAAGTCACTGTTTATCACTGTTCAATTTCAGGTTTGTCTCTCCATCATCCTACATACAATTATTTACCGCTGCCCATCACAAGAGTTTTTATTTGTGTTCGCCTGAGCAAATTGACTTTGTTGGAGGCAGAATAAGGGCAGGTGGTGACATAGAAATGAAGTCTTGATCAGCTTCTGTGGCCTCTTTCTTCTTCTCCTTCTTTTTTTTTGACATGTGGGGGTTCCTTGTTGCGAGAAGGCATGACAATGCCAAATAATTTCCATTGCATCATCCAGTTCAAATTTGTTTTTGAGTTCTAAAGTCACTCATCTATCATCTATTGGGGGTTCCCAAGCAGCCAAAGCAAGATGGCATGCTTAACCCGATCTCTGGTGAACAACAGCACCACTGGTAATAATCCTGTTAAAATCAGTGTTTTGATTGCCACTGGCAAGATTTTGGCCGGAAGAGACACCAGTGTATCAGATGGGGACAGCATCCCGCTGACCTGAAGGTTAGGAGGAACTTTCAGCAGGGAAAGCAGAGGTGCTGCAAGCAACAGTTAAAGGGTGGCTGCCTGGTATGATTTGGAGGTGGTGGCCTGTAATCCTGAGGCCGCACTGGTGACGATGACCCAACGAGCACAATTAGATCCCGTTGTGGGACAGAAACCCAGGGAAGTGGTGGACACTGGTGATCCACCTGACAGTATCAGCAGCCATAGGAGAGAGCAAACTAGGGGCCTCATGTGATCCAGAGATGGACTGATGCTGCTGGGCAAGCAGGTGTGTGGGGTGACAACTTGAACACTGAGCTGGGAAATTGCCACAGAACCAAAAAACCTTCCAATGCCTAACAGGTGAATATTCCTTTGACTACAGAACCCTGTCCACTATCCCTAGGAGAACGGGTTGCAAGGGGAGCAAAGTGGAAAGTGACATACTGCATGGAGAGACTAATCACAATAGGCCACGATAGGCAGCACAAGCAGACCCACCAGGAAGACACAGAGGGCAGGTCCAGCAGAATCATTTGCTTGGTGGGCCAACTAGAAAGATGGATGGGCAAGCTATTGAACAATTCGTAGAAATATTTGTGAGGCAAACAATAAAGCCAGATGACCTGTCTGCCCACTTTGCAATGGAACATGTGCACTGTATCTCTGGGCCAATGCCATATCCTGGGACAACATCGAAACTTCCCTGGGTTTTTGCAATACCTGAAAAGGCGTGGGAATGGTTGGAGTGCTGGCATTCACCAGAGCAGAAGAGGTCCAAAAGTATTGTTCTAACAACCCACAAAGGAGTAGTGAGTCACTATTGGCAGAAAAAACAGCATTGACTACAGAAGAACCTTAACATGTCACTGCCAAAATGGAAAACATCCCATCGGACATATGCTGTGATAACTCTGGTGGCTAGAAGGCAGTCATATTCCAAGATAGGACAACAGTCAGTTGGTGCTAGAGGCGGATCAACAAGAAACTGAGCCAAGAGCTTGGTCACTACCCCAGACTCACAGACAAGTATGGGAGGACTGTGGTTTGAATGATCCTTTTTTTAGTTTGTTTAAGGTTTGGCACATGTTTACAGGGACAATGGCCTTGAGCATTGGGATGATATGTAGTAGTAAGTCCACAGCATGTGGTACATTGTTGTTGGGCCAGGAGGTAGGGGGAATGTTAATTGGAAGCAGGCTTTTGGTTCACAAAGAAAGACACAAGGTGGTGGACTACACAGGTCTTCAGGCAGATGGTTGTACATGCATCAGTTTGGTTAATGGCCAGAACACACAAGCTAGACATGGGTTACAAAGTAAAATGGGAGTTGGTGATGAGATTTTTGGCCCAACATGACCTAGACCTAATACTGTTACAGGAGACACATTTGTAACAGATGAACGTTTTTGGGGCAATGACGATGCAAAGTGTTGCAAAACTTGGGTTTTACCTCTGGTTATAATGGAGTGGGGATTCTCATGTGTAGGTCACTCCCTTTGACAGTTTCACAAATGTGGGTAGACCCAGAGGTTTAATATGAGGTGCTTTGCAATGAAATGGATTGGAGAAAAGATTGTGGTGGGCTCCCTATACTTACCACCTTGATTCCACACACCAATGCTAGAGAGATTGGGGCAATTGATCACACAGACACCTGAGGGCATCCGGATATTTGGAGGTGACCTCATCCTCACTATGCACTGGCCTGAACATGGAATGAAGTCAAAAGACTTTTTAACTTCATATGTTCACTGGGTCTGACAGACCTCTGCAGATTGGCACACCTGGACAAAAAGCAATATTCCTACATCTTAGGGGAAATGTGTTAAGGCTCTGAACTAGATTATGTTCTGGTGTGGACACGGGAGGCACAGTACAGGGACCTGGATTTCCTACTGAGATGTATTTCTGATCATGCCCCTCTATTTACTAAACTGACAACCAAGACATTTACACATAGGGATGACTGGAAACTCGACCTTTTGACATTATGAAATTATGAGACATGAAGAGACCTGTTTGTTTTTTAAAAATAAACTCCCAAAGCAGGAGTTTGTTTTAAAAAATAAAAAAAAAGGGTTTCTCTGAGGGTGACGGAGTCATAATGTTTTTTGTCTGTCCCTTACAGCCAGGCTTTACTATAAATTGGGCAGATGGCATAAAGTCCTCCCTTCAACGGTCAATACTCTGTTGGACCATCAGAGGAAGTATTCTGTTGAGAAACCACAAAGAAAGGAATAGAACCATAATTAACTGAACTTAATGTTATTAGAATATGAACAAATGTTCCCATTAAATCAGAGAAAGGCATTCAAGACACAGAAGAAAAGAAATTCACAGAGATTTTTATTTATTGACTTTATTAAAATATTGTAAGAAATGAGATGCTAAATTAACAGAGACATTTTGTTACTTCCATTCTTGTGACCTACTGATTCATCATTTAACAGTTCCACTTGATGCTCATTTTCCAGATAGGGGATGTGGATCCAATATTAAGGTTTCAGAACTGGTATGAGGTGTTTCTCTTTCAAATATCATTTTCTGGCTGTCGCTCAGACACATCCTTTGTGCTAAGTGATGGCTTTCACAGCAGTAGCAATAGTGCTGGCTACAAGCACAAGTATCAAACACAACAACACAATGAAGCATGGGATTTCTCGACCTGGCTTTGATCAGTGTTTCTGAGTAGTCATCAGGGACAGCCAAAAGGGCAGCCATGCTTAGAAACTTTCACACTTATAACAAGAAAAACCTATGAACTACCCCTTCTATGATCTACCCTATGTGGTCATTCAGGAAGAACCAATCAGCACCATTTGCTGAAAGGACCTCACAGAATTTATTTGGGAAGCCTTTTTCCCTTATCCTTTACTTCAGTTCTGGGTCTCTGTACTCTGTTCACAGGGATGGAGTCAGTACACTCCCACTGTGTAGGAAAGCTGTACATACTCTCCATCATGTCATTCAAAATGCATCCCACTGGTCTATGCACAAAGACCTCATCACACAAGGACTCTTACTACCACACACTTAGTGGCAGATTTACTAAGGATTTGTGTTTTTCTTGCATCTAGCAATGGGGTGCAAGGCAACACAAGGGCTAAATGGGATTTACTGAGCCATGCAAAGCGATTTTAAATGGCTCTGCATGACTCAGTAAACCCAGACTAATGCAAGGCAGTGCTAATCACTGCCTTGCATTATCCTGTGTCAACAAGGCATTCCCTGATGGAGCATGGATGTTCCCATGCATCTACCCATGGATATTGATTCAATCCCAGATTTACTAAGGTGAGTAAACCGGGGACAAGGTCAAAATGGTACGTCCTCCCAAGTGAGGCGTAACAATGAGAAATATTTCCATTGCTCTTCTTTACTTCTTTCTACGTGTGATGCATTATGCAACACACATAGTAAGAGAGAAATGCCTCAAAGTATTGTTTTTGTGCAGAAAGGTGCCCCTTCCTGCACACAAACAATCCTACTTGTAATGTAGGCACCCTTGCATGATGGTGCAAGGGTGCCTGTGTTGGAGTTAGCCATCACATAGTGCACCAGTGCAGGGAGAGAGTAGACATTAAAAAAAATTCTCACTTCAGCCAATTGAGGTTCTCAAACTGTTTATGCTATCCTTCACAGACCACATTCATTTTCACCCATCCTCCTTTAAACTCCTCTGCCAAGTTTCAGTCCATATGCCCTTGGATATGCCCTCAGACTACTGTGCCAGCTTAAGATTGCATCTTTTACACTCAGATGTCAGTATGTAACAGTCACATCTTTTTATTTATGTTGCATTCTCAGATTTTTCAGCAAATACTTACCAGTTCTGTACGTGGTCTGAGAAGGTATGAGTTTTTATGAGTTGCCAATATAAGAAGCATCAATAAGAATCATTTACCAAAGGGATATGCTAATATGTGGCCTAAATTCACATTGGTGTTCTTCTGCTCCTGGACTTCTTCCTTCACTTTTACTTCTTTCTGTGCCTTTAAGCATTGGTCCTACTACTAGCCCTGTTCCAAGTCCACCTTTTCTGGGTTGTTTTGGTTCCCCTGATCCTCATCCTGGTCCTGGTCTAGGTAGTTCTAGTAACCTTGGTAATGGATTCCTGAATCTGGGGGTCCTGGTTGTAGTCCTTTTTTAACCTTGTATTTCTGGCCCTGCTCCTGACTCATCTTAGTATTAGGCCTTCTGGGGCCACCTGGTCCTGGTACTAGTGATCCTCATCTAGAGCATGTTGGTGTGCTGGGTCCTTATCCACCTATCCCTAGTGTCCTGGTTCTCCTAGATCTGGCTTTCCTAGTCTTACTGGTTTGGGTCATCCTGATTCTCCTTGCCCTGGTCCTTGTGGTCCATGTGGTACTGCCTTCACTGGTCCCAGGCCTCCTTATAAGGACCTCTTGGGCTGGACCTGGTCATTTTGGTCTCTTATCCCATTGTTTCTCATGGCTCAGGTTCTCCTGGTTTACATGCACTTTGCTAGCCTGGTCCTAATACCCCAGTTGCTAGTCCTCCTGTTCCACTTAGAAATTGAAGTCCTGCTTCTTGTGATTCTTTTAGTTCACTTAATCCTCCCCATCTGTTCCCCAGTCTTAAAGGCTCTAGTCCCCCTACTCCTGACCTGGCTAGTTCTCCTCCTCCTCCTCCAACATGTTGTGATTCTTTTGGCCCTGATCCTCCTGCTTGTTGTTTTCTTGGACTAACGTGTCCACTTTATTCTGGTTGTCCTTCTTAAGGTCATGTTCTTAGCCATTCTATGCCACCCAGCTTGGTCCTAATGGCTTCTATAATCCTGGCTTTCCTTGTCCTGGTCCTCCATTTCCTCCTCATCCTGGTCCTGCTTTACTTGGTATGCCAAGTCCTGATACTCTGGTATCTATGAATTGAGCTTCCTTCTTTCCTTGTTTGTGGTTCCACTGATCCCCATTGCCCTGCTGCTCTTAGCTCTAGTCCTGCTGGCTCTGGTTGCCTGGCCATCTCCTCTCTATTCTCTAGATTCTCCTGTTCTCCTGGTTTTGCTCACTATCAGTCTGGTTTTTCTAGCAATTGTGCTCCTATTCCTGGTCCTCAAAGTCTGTGTTTGCTTCCCGGTTTTGTACCCACTAAACTTGACCGTGTTGCTTCTGGTTCTCTTTGTTTCGGTCTTTGTATGCATAATCTTCCTGGTTCTGGTTGTCTGACTGGCAATCCTGGTCTATTGTAGCCCACTTCTCCTAGTTCTTTCTTTGCCTTCCTGATCCTCTTGACCCCGGTTCTTCTGATCCTTCTCACCCTGCTCATCTGATACCCAAAATATCAGTTCCTGAGCCTGCTGGTCTCCTCGGCCTACCTGGCCTCCTATGTCCTGACCCTCTTAGGCCTTGCCTTCTTAGCTCTTGTCTCCCTGTTGTCGAGCATCCTTGTTCTCTTGCCCTATGCCTTGTCCTCATGGTCCTTCTGGCACTGCACCCATTGGTCAGGGCCTCTTGGCCCTGGTTCTCTTTGTTTGGGCCCTTCTCAATCTCGTAATTTTGGTCCTAGCTCTCCTGAACATCCAGGTCCAGTCTCTTTAGTCTTTCCGGCTCTGGCTATTCTGGTCCTCCTGTTCATCCCTTGTCCTGATGCTCAGGGTCCTGATCCTCTTTGGCCTGATCTCCCTGGTCTCTTTAGTCCTTTGTTTCCTTACCTCTTAGAATGCTTCCTTCTGACTCTGGCTGCCTGTATCTCTGGTCTCAGATACCTGGCACTCCTGGCCAACATCATGCTATTCTTGTTTTTATAATCCTTGTCATTCTTAAGACTCTGTACCTATTGTCCCTGATCCTCTTGGCCCTGTTCCTTGTGGTTTGGGCTCTCCGGATCTAATTTTCCTTGACCTGACCCACCTGCTATCTTAATCTTGATCTCCTTGGTCCTGTTCCTCCTGGTCCTTCTTGTCCTATTGTACTGTATTTCATAAACATTGCCTTTTGGCCATAATGGCCCTTCCTGGTTCCCCCAGTCTTGGCCCATATGGACCTGTTCCTTTTGATCCTCTTGGTCCTCACCACTATGTCCTGGTTCTCCTACCTCCTAGCCCTAATACTGCAGGTCCTGGTCCATGTTACTTTTTGTGTCCTGGGACTTCTGGCCTTTGTCCTCCAGGTTTAGGTTGTCCTTATTTTCCTAGATCTCTTCTGTTCCTTAACCATTCAGCAGCCTCCACCGCAAATCTCAAAAGGGGGGCGGGCAAGTGGAGGGACCGGGATTGGGGGGATTAACAAATTATTTTAAAAAACATATCTGTACCCGTTGCCGCCGCATTCCGCATTGCTCCTCAGCTGTTTTTCTGGTGTCCCAACATTCACTGGGACACCAGTGCAAGCTCCCAAGCAATCCTTGGTCAGAGCTGCTTGTTCTGCCGCTGAGACACTATGTGGGAGTCTGCAGAGTTTCTCCAGCCCAGCTGTGTAGCACAGATGGATTGGAGAAACCTAAATGTGCATGTGTGTTAGGCTGGTCTGAGACATCTGGCCAAACACACATGCGCACTTAATACACAGGATTCATTCCCTTCAACCCCCTCCCGTGGCCGAGCCCCACCCCTGCCTGCACCTGCTGATGGCTCAGCCAGCAGCTAAAAGATAAAATAATAATGAAATATTGTTTTGTCTTTCAGCACCTGACTGAGCCAGGGTGGGGCGCTCCTTTACCATTGTGAAGGAGCCACCCTTGTGTCAATGTAGTGTTGCTGGCTGTGTGTCAGAAAAATGCATGCCTTGACCATGAATGCCGTTACTCTGCAGTCTTTACAACAAATGCGTCTTTACCACACATTTATCTATCTCGCATATCATTACAATGAGATGCCTTAGGGAAAGCGCTGGATTTTGGAGAGGTATAATTTACTATTCCAACTCCAGTGTGCACAACGTTAGAGCAAGCCTGGGACTTTAAAGTTCGATGCCACTTTCCCAAAGACATGTGTTTGCAGCGACATGTATGGTAAAGGGATGCGTAGTAAATACACATTCGTTGTTACGGCTGTGTTGCAACTGCAGCGCATGGCTCGGCTGTCATGATAAAGGCAGTTTCCCAGTCCTGGTAGTACTGCAGCCATTGATCCAGGTCCTCTTTATCCATGTTCTCCTTGTTTGTGTCCTCCTAAGCCTATTCATTTTGGTTCTGGTCTTCTTGCCCACCAATGTCCATTCCACTTGGACTTCCAGATGCTGGGTAGTATCCTTATCTCAGATCCTCCTCACCCTGGTCCTGCTACTTGTAATAACTTCTCTGCTTCACTTGGTAATCAGAATCTCTGGTCCCCTAGATACTGATCTTCATGACCTTTTTAGCCCTGTTTTCTGTCCTCCTGGCCTTTTATGTAGACCTCTTGCTCTGGTCTTCTGGGTGACCTTGGTATTGCCCTCCTCAGTTTTTCTAATCCCTGTCCTTCAATCCTAGTATCCTGGACATACTAGCCGTTACCCTACAGAATCAAATCTGATCCTAGGTCTACTGGCCCTCATTCTCCTCCTCCTTGTCTGCATTGTTCTGTAAGAAACTGTCTGATTAAAGATCATTCTAGCCTTTCCTAGTACTGATGTTCCTTGACCTCTGGTGCATGCTAGTCTAAGAACATTCTGGCCATTTACTTCCTGGTTTGACTGGTTGTTATTCCCATGTACTCCTGTCCATACGGGTTTGGATGCTGGGTCTCCTGTTTGGCTGGCTCCCAGTTCTGAACCATTTCATCCACCTCACCCTAATCCTCATCTATCAGTCCTCCTAGTCTGACTTCCTTGGTTTATCTAGTCCCCTGTTTGCTTATTACTAATCCTTCTGATCCTGGTTACCTTGGTCCATGTAGTCCGGGTCTTAGTTTAGGTACTCCTTTGTCTGGCCCTCATGTAGCTGACCTTGGTTTCTGTAGCCCTCCTAATCACTGGCCCTACTTCCCCAACCTACTCCTGCTAGTCCTCCTGGTATCCTGGTTTGGCTATTCCACCTTGTTCTTGTCCATCTGGCCTTAGCCCCTCAATCATGGTCCTCCTTGTAATGGTCCTATTTTGTTTGGTCTACCTCATCCCTCTGGTACTGGATCTCCTAGTTCCTATGTTGTAGCTCACCCTGGTTCATATAGTTCTTGTCACCCTCTTTTAGGATTCCCCTGAGTTGGACACCCGTGAGCCTTCTGATCCTGGTCCCACTCAACCTAGAGTTTGAACCCTTATAACCCTCTGGTCATTCTCATCTAGGGTCTCCTGGTCCTGCTAGCCCTGGTCCTTTTTGGTTGTGCTCTTCCCAGTCCTGGTCCTTTTGCTTCTGACCCCTTGGTCCTCCTTGATCTATTCTCTGTGATATTGGCCCCCGTCTCTGGTCCTTCTCTCCACTGGTCTCTTGGTAGTGTCCTCTTTGATCTGTCTACAAGGTCTGCTACTACTGGTTATCCTTGTCCCACTGGTCTTGGTCGATGTGCACAGGCCCTCATAGCCCTCCTTGTCATAATGGTCCATGGCTTTCGGGTCCTTCTACCTCTGGAATTTCTGTTCCTTTGGGCCACTAGAATGAGATCCCCCTGTTCCATATCGTCCTAGCCCCCTGATCCTTCTCATCCTGGTACCCCTAGCGCTGTTTATTATTGTCCTATTCCTCATCTTCTATTTGTTTTTGGTCCCCTCTGACAATGGTAAGTCTGGTCCTCATAGAGCAGGTCTCCCTGGACTGGTTCTTCTTGTCCTGGTGACTCTGGTCATTGTAGCCTTCCTAGTGGTCCACCTCTTTGCCCTTATTCTCCTAGTTTTCATCTTCCTCCTCCTACTGCTTCCTTCCTTCCATGTAGGGATTCTATTTTAGATTGCACATTTTAGCTTGGCCTCTCTTCTGGGGGTGATCTTTCAAAATGTTACACTTATACAACAATGTACTGAGAAGTCACTGTATGAGCATCTTACTCCTAGAAAACACTGCTGCCATGTAATCTGCACACTCTGTCCAAGGCTGGCTATATAGAACACAATGCCCTGGTATCATGACTGTACGTTTAAGATAGCTCCCAAGTTACAGACATATCAGCGCACCACCATCTCTGAGCCTCTGACACAGTTTAATATGAACAGTGCTTTCATTATATAAACTGCCTCTATTTTACATTTGGCAGAGGGGCACTTCTGCTGGGATTATCCTGGAGCATGGTGCACTGTGACTGAGATGCAACCGTGCTGACTCTAAATGCTCACAATGCTTCTCTGAGATCACAATAAAAAGGAAGAAAAACTTCCTCAACAAAAAAACAAGGTTAAAAAGTGGTAAGTGGCAGTTATTTCTGTTAAATATGCCACACATACTGAGAACACTGCTTCAGAACAAGACGTAGACATAAACACTGCTAGACAGCACAGCAGAGGTCATTATAGTTCATCGGAATCTTCAACAGTTTCTGGTTTTGATAGCAACTAGTGAATATGTTCAGGTTGAAACACCAGATCAGTGGCTGGGCCCTCCCAATAAACTTTATTAATTGGACATTCAAATTGAGAGTGACTTACGACACACTATTAAAGTAATTTCCTGGGAAAATTTAACATACACTTATGACATTCTCCTGTCTGAGGTGGATTGTTCATCTGAAGTTGTTAGATAGGTTCCATAAGGAGAAGATTTATTATGACATCCCTTCCCTGTTCTTGTCCTGACGCATTTAAACAAGCGTATGCCAAAGAATGGGGTCTTGCACAAGCCCCGGCATTGTATCGCAACCATGTAGGATAGGGTAGGGGGTTCCCTTTACCAACTAATACCTATATGCTCTAGCCCACAAGTGCAACCACAATACTCAATTAAACATGAAGTGAAATCTGCAGTGAGAATTTTTTTTTACAACTAGAGTACTAAGGCTTAATTGAGCCCTTTGTATCTCCAAAGAAAAATCCGCAACATTCAACACTTCTAATTTATTTTTCTATCAAAATATAGCACCTTAAAGCAGCGGTTTGATGGTGTTCTGTGCCCAATGGTCACAGAGAAGATTCTGCTGACTTCCTCAAGGATATAAGAATGGTTCGGATTGTTTGCTGCCCAAGGAATGCTAATTGTACAAGAAAATGATTCAGAAACATGTCTTACATTAATTACATATATTTCACAGATGATGACTTGAACTGACACTTAGCCAAAATAGATCACAGAATATTGGGGCTCTCTGTAAATGGCTACAAATTTAATTTTCAAAAATTAAAAAATGTCTTTCTCACTGTCTTACTTTTGGGATAAGAGCTGTCCAATGAAGGCAAAAGAATTGTGCCACATTTCTTAGAGACATGTGATGTATTACAACCACCAAACGCCATAAAAAACAACAATCATTCTTAGGCTTTCTAAATTTTGCTAGAACATACATACCAAATTATACACAGTGGGTTAAAATGCTGTATTATTTAATTCACCCAGATTTCTCAAGTACACATTGGACAACAGAGCATACACAGATTCTCAGAATACTGCAAACTGACATGCTTTCATCCACGCACTTACATACTCGTGTCAACAAAACAAATTTTGTGAGCTACATAATTGTGGGATCTTCTGGTTACACATATGTCATCTTCAACGAGGGTAAAACTGTGATGATTGCATATAAATCACATTTAGATTCTAATGCTGAAGTGAGTTTTGCACCAACAGAAAAAATACTGACTGCAGTCCAGACAGCTGCCATAAAGGAAAGATCATTGGCTCAGGTGAAGCGTATAAATGTTGTAACACCCATTCCACCCTTAAAGGATGTCACAAAGCAAGTGTACCTAATGCAAAAGCCTTCTATCCAAGATGGATATGATGGGCCAATTCCTTCACTGCTAGTGATGCAACTTATGTATTTGATTACAAACACAAGAGTTCCTCCAGTATGAACAAGATTACCCTATGCTCAGACATTTTGCCTCTTGATCACTATGATTTTATAATGTATGCTGATCGTTCAGCTCAGTCTGTGATTGGCACCAAAAAGCAATACTCAGCTGCTTTATACCCAATGTCATGAAAACTGGTGCTTTCCAGCCAATAAAATATTTATTGGGACAGTACCACTCAGCTGGCTGAATTGAAAGCTTTGATGTTGGCTCTGGAAAATATGGATCCTGAATTCCCCACATTGTGATTTGTATTACTGTTTCCAGTCTTATAATAGAATTCTGCATTATTGGCACCTGAATGGGTTCAGAGACAACTCTAAAGGAAACACTATCAAGTATAACGTGCTTTGGGGAAGAGTGATGCATCTTTAGGGTTGCTCACCATGGACTCATGTAAATCACCCATTTAGCCACCAACGTATTGGAATAAACATTGCAGGAAATTCATTAGCAGATGAACGTGCCAAATCAGTGGTTCCAACTGCTACTGTGGTTGGGATTACTCGTTCTCATACAAGGGTAGATGGTGACATCATGGCTGCTGTCACTGCTTTGTGCAGTGGGACTCCGGTACCTTAAATTATATCCAGCAAAATGCCCCATATGCTCCACAATGACTTTCAGTCAGGCACAGCGTCCAAGCCTGCCACCCAGATTTTTACTTTTTTGGCTTCTTTTGCTGTGACAGGACTGTCAAGTACAGAAATGAGGGCCTAGTAGAAGCAGGACCTTGCCCACTTAAAACACTGCTTAACGTGTTAAAAATTAAAACTACCAATCCCAAGATGCATTGTGCAGGTGACTAAAATAACAAAGTGGCTAAAGGGGCCACTCATTACGTGGGACCAATAAGCAGCAATGCCCTTCACCTGCTCTGTTGGGTGAATAGTATGAAAAAGTGTGCGTATTTTCAGGCAGTGAAGTGAACTCTTCCTCCAAATCACTCAGATGCATTACTTATCTGTCTCCTGCTTTCACTTCCCCATTCCACAGAAGTTCCATTACAGTGTCTCACTTATGTTTTCCGTCTGCAAGTACCCCAAAGGACTCTGCCCCCAAACATCACTTCCTTATTGTACGTGTCCCTCCCTCTGGATCCCAGGTATCACTTCTCTGCTGTCCCTGTTTGCTGTTTCATGTTGACTGCTGCTGTATTACAAGATTTGAAAAACTAATCAAGCACTACCCCCTACAATAGAAGCCTGAATTCAGTACAAGGTGGTCCAAAGCTCAAAAAAGCCAAGCCATAAAAAGTAATCAAAATGAGCATTATGGACATTAAAAAAAACAATGTATTCTTTTGAGTGAATAAAATGTTTATGAAAAAAATGCTTTGAAACCATATTCAGTATTCTTTACTGACAGCTAAATACTTTGACTGAAGCACAAAATATATGGGTGCAATACAGTGAAGTTTCTGTTTAATTTCCACATGTCTCATTTGAATATTGAAATAACATAAATGATTTTATTCAAACTGGATTTTACGTCTTTTTCATCTATAAACAGCTTAGCTTAATTCAGGCATCTACCTTTTTACAAACTATTTTACATGTGTATATGCACTTCCTTTAAATGTTTCACACATGTAGCATCCCCATTACAACATGGCCACCACTCTACTGTTACCTGTTATCAATTTTTTCTTTAAGGCAGGCTAATTAAAGACTTCCTTCACACTATTTTATTAGGCCGCCTACCAAAGTGTACGTCATCTCTACTATTTAGTCAATGGCTGGCTAACCAGTAAAGATAAGGTACTATTTTAGGGCCACTGGGTAAATAGCAGAGGTTTTGCACTATTTGGCTGGCAGCCAGGTAAATAGACACTTTCATTTAGTTAGGGTTGGCATTTCCCACAATCGCTTTACTTATTTTCTAGTAATTCTTGCCCATTTTTATAATTTCAATTTTATTGCCTCAACTCTGTCCTTTGTGCTGTTTTCCTAAGTATTTCTATCATTGCTGGTTTTTATGCTAATTGAGGCACTACATGTAAACAGTGTTGCGGTTTCAGCATTTTGTTTGGCATCTTTCTTCCATTGTTTATGCAATTCAATCCATTGTGCTGCACCAAATAAGCCCCCACTTCTAAATATGTATCAATAACATCTATCATTTGAAAAAAAATGTTTTCCCACATATCAATTTGTTCCAACTACTGCCTGTTTTTTTTTTTAAAGAAGCGCATATGTGCTTGGTCCATGCATATTCACTTAAAATCATGCAGCAGAAACAATTGTTTCATGAGATTCAAAAACATGCATTTTTGTTCCATACATTCCCCGGTACCATTGGAGAAGAGAGATTTTATTCCTTTTTGTTACCTTGCTACTTCACAGCAATAAAATTTCTGGTGGGGGCACCTACTGGCAGTCGCCAGAAGGTAGCGTTTAGTTAGGACTTAGTTTCCATAGTTTCCATAGGAAAAGTGTTTTTTATTTTGCCAATAACTTTGATGCGGTTTGACAAAACGTCACAAATGTTTCAAAATTAATCCAACAGTCAGTTAAGACAATAAAAAGGGGAGTCCCAAAATGCTTTTCCGCTATACAATAGTCGATGGGATTTTGAAAATGACTACTGAACTAAACACTTGACGGAATTAAACCAAATTTGGCAGAAAGGTAGCTCTTGGTCCAGAAGTGTTCTTTTTGTGATTTGGTGTAAATCCATGCAATAGTTTAGGAGAGTTAAAGGAAAAAAGATTAAAGATATCTCGGTGGAGCTAAGCACAGATCTCATAGTGAGTTCTGATTGGCTGCCTGCAGTTCAACCTGGAAGTCAATTACAGAGTAACCAAATCAGGGGCTGCTAATATAGTGATCAAAAACTAGTAATTCCATAATGCAGTTGGGCTATATTAATAATTTGGATGCTCATGCGCATTGATGAAAGAAACTGGAATGAAGTAACTACATCAAAGAGCTGCTGAAAGGTTGAAAAAATGGTTAGAAAAAAATGTAATTTGGAAGCAATTAAGTTGAAGCAATGGGCTACTTTTCCTCAAAGGGAGGTCATCTATACAGGCATTTAGTGCAAAGCTACAAAGATTAATGTCAGGACTCACGAAGATTTATAACAGTATCTGATTCAATAACCTTATCGTTTCCCGTAATGTATAAACATATCTATTTGTTTTAATCACTAATAGAGTTGGAATCAGGAAGGGTTATGTACAAAGGACAGAACAGAAAAAAAGACTTTGAGCACTGAAAAGTTGTGTAGGACTAAGGCATCACAATCCGTGATCAAATTCTGGACGACAGAAAAACATTGGATTTTTTGTAGCTGATTTCATTTTTTTTTTCAATAAACAGGAATTATGTCACTCACAAGAGCGACTCTCATCTGTCCAAGTGGATGTTTTGGGAAAATATATATATGTATACAGACACCAGATTGACACCAGTTGCTTTGGCCTTCCCAGGGGACACCACAATTTTTTTTTGTTATACATTTGCAGCAGTGGCCCATAGCTAAAACAACCTCTTAGGCTGTTATACTCGTACACGTCAATGTACCATATCCAAATTTGCAAGTTATTATCTTAGAAGCAATAATTTGTTCCGTATATATATTCCACAAAAAGCAACAATACATCTTCACGCCATGAAATATGACAATCTTCTGCAATCTTAATTACTGCATCAACAATTCACGTCTATTTTATATTCATATAGCAAGTTATTTCCCGAGCCTTTTACATAGTCTACAAGTAAAGTAAAGTTACACCCAATGTAAGGAAATAGTCTACTCCTTTATCTTGTAAAACCATTAAAAGTTTGTATCTGTTAAATTATTATGCAGGTAAGTTATTTGTTTAAAATAATTTTCTTCTTGTGATAATCTAAATTTGACTCCTACATTATGAGCCTCAATCTCGCCTTGGCTGAAAAACTGAATTCAAACGTGTTACCTCTGGCATCTGATTTACTTTTGTTTCCGTGTTCCTATACTCCCCATGGTACCAGAACCTAAAAAATTAAATTACAAGTGTCCTTAAGTCTTGTCTCTAAATCAAAAACTATTCTAGCTCCTCATGCCACTCTACGTCACTAAGTGGGTGGGTCGCCCTATTTATTATGGAAATTCCCTATTTAATCTCTCAATTTTTTTTAAAAACGTCGTGCTAAGTAAAATTAGGATTTAATTTATACACGTACCTAATTGCTCTATATTGGTGTGATAGGTGAATACCCACTCCCTAGCAATATTGTATGTTTGCAAATGAATAAGAAGTCGCTGTCATGAGGTAGAGAATGTTATTTTAGTAATTCCACTGCACTCTTTCAGTTCCGCTCGTCGTGCTTCAAATGGCTGCACTCCATAGAGAATCCTAGTCCCTTTATACCTGCCCGATCGATGTATTAAGAGCCAAGGGCTCTAATGCTTGTTAACCCAACTACTAACAATTTAAAATAAAAAAATTCGGGAATTTTATTAAGGTTATTTCTTACCATTACAGAAAGGTCAAAAAATTATAAATATGTGTATCTAGTGACAGGATACAGGTACTGGAAAGCGTCAAAGAGAAGTAAGAAATCCGAGTGGCATGAGGGAAAAGCCGAAGATGCTTTGGTACTTTTAACAGCATGGGTTCTGTTCCCAGGAGCCCAGTTGAGCTTGAATATGATTTCTTATCTTATATCATTTGATATTTGTAGTAACTAAACTGAAGGGTTAGAAAGCTTGCTAAATTGACGGAGAGTGCAAGGTAAAGTGATACTAAGGAATAACATTACAGGAGCTCCACGTTCGATTACCAAGCAGCGCGAATTTAATTATCATTCGGTTTATTTTTGATTCCGATTAGGTCTTTTTGAAGAATGGCAAATAGATTTGTATAATAATTACTAGAGATAACGAAAATTATTTAAATAGGAGAAAGTGGCCATACTTTATTTAAGCCCTCTTAGAGATGGGTTCATTCAAATAATGCTTGTAGCCAATTGTAACGATGTGCGTCGCCGGTTACTATTTGAAAAATAACGCGGGTCAGATCCAGGTGGCTCCAATTAGGTAATTGTTTTACGCATATAAGAGTACGGGTGTCGCATACCACTATCTGTCGGAATCGTTAACGAGGATGGAAGTTGATGAAGAGTGCTGCTGTAAGTGGCAAGGGTAGGGAATGTTGCAAGTGGAAACTATTGTAGAGGGGGTGCGGTGTTTTCAGGGTGTGCAGTGGCAGCAGCAGTGTGTAAAGGAAGTTTACTATGCCTTGTGTTTTTGAGGACAGAGGCTACCTCAAGGCATGAGTCAAGTGCGGAGGAGGGAGGCATCTCTGGAGTAGAGACGCGAGGAGATAGGCAGCTCAGGTTGAAAGAATCAGTACGGGCCGTTTTGGATTGTGTATTGTTTGCAGCAGGACGCTAATATGTGGTCTGGGAACAGTATAGTATAACATGCAGGTGGGGTGCATTGTAGATCTGCTTCTAAGAGGCTAAATTGATCCGGCGGGAATAAAGAGACTTCCATTCCTTATGGAGTGCAGCCTTTTGCCGCAGGATTTAAATGCAGTGGAGTTGGGATTATAACCGTGCCTAATTGCTCTGTTGGTTTGATAGATGAATACCTGCCTTCCTAGCGATAGTGGATGGCTGTAACTAAATAAGAAACATAGCGGTCACTGTCGCAAGGTAGAGAATGTTATATTTAGTAATGTTCTTCAGCACAATGTTTAAAAAAAATCAAGAGATTAAATGGGGAAGTGGCAAAGTAAATAGGGCGACTCACCCACTTAGTGACGTACAGTGTCACGAGGAGCTAGAATAGTTGATTTATGATTTAGAGACCAGAGCGGAGGACACTTGTACTTTTTTTTTTTTTTTTTTTTTTTTTTTTGTGTTAGGAGGGGGGGGGGGGGGGGGGGGAAAGAGGAAGAAGTGTTCCTGTATCATGGGGTAGTATACAAACCCGGACAGAAATAAATGAGACGTAAGCGGTAACACACGTTTGAAATCAGCTGTTTAGCCAAGGTGAGATAATGGTTCATAATACAGGAATTAAATTTAGATATCACAAGTACATTTTCTTTTTTTTTCTACAAGTAATTTAATTGCATAATTGAACAGATTAATTGTGAATAAGATGATTGCAAATGTCAACTTTTAATGGTTTTAGAAGACGGAATAGATTATTTCCTTGCATTGGTGTCTAATTTACTTGTCGAATGTAGAAAATGCTCAGGCAAACATTTTCTATATGAATATAAAATAGACCTGGCCTGTTTACAGGAATTAAGATTACAGGAGGTTGTCTCCTTTCACAGCCTGAAGATGTATTGTTGCTTTTGGTGGTGTGTGTGTGTGTGTGTGTGTGTGTATATGTATAGTTACTGTTTCTAAGGAAAATACTTGCTAATTTGGATATGTAATATAGATGTATACAAGTATAACAGCTTAGTACACTGATGGTCAAAGTGCAGCTGCCTCATCTCTTCTTCCCCCCCCCCCCTCTTTAAATGTGGCCTCCTCTTGTCCACAACACTCTGGTGCTGTTTGCTCGGAGATTCTAACAATTAAAGATGTTAAGACACAGGCAGACATTTATGTAAGGGATAATTGGTGTTAAAGGAAGTAACTGAGTCTGCATCACTTTACAAATGAAGGTGCTCCTAAAGTAATGTCCTCTTGCAGCGAAGTGTAAACATATGATGAAGTATATTCAAAAGAAAAAAATAACCTTTTCTCTTCCTCAAATTGAGGTATTTTAAAAGCAATAATTTTAAAAACCTGAATTTAGAAACATCACTCCTTCCCCCCTGCCCTCACAAGAATGTCAATAGTGAAATGTGGCAAGTAGGCTGTCAAGTGCACCCCTTTGGTTTCCTGGGTTCCTATGATACAAGTAAAACCTTCTTATAGAGTGTTTTTTTTTTTTTTTTTTTGTCCCCCCCTCTCCCCCCCAACATAGGAGAAGGTTTTGTACAGCAGACATCCTGAAGTAATGTCTTTTTATGTCCTGGTTATGTGATAACGAAGGGAAGAAAAATAAAACTATTGCCTAGGATCTCCCCATTTTTGATAAAGTGGGGAAGCTGGAATTAATCCCAGGTTTTCTGGTTTTGAGTTCTGCAATTCAACAACTACATGTATATGCTTTGCTCTACACCAGTGGTCTCCAAAACTTTTAATGCTACACCCCCCCTGTTGAAAAATAAAAATCATTGGGCTCCCCCCTCAGAATTTTTCACAATTACTTTATAAAGATGGCCATGTTTAAATATGTCTAGACTTATTTAAACATTGCAGTTAAGTAATGTTACCTTTTTAAAAATGCAATAACATGCTTTAGCTTAAAGCAAAGGCCTGGTATCTGTATAATGCTGCTTTTAGCCAGTCTGGCGCCCCCCCTGTGATCACTTGAGGCCCGCCCCCCCGTTTGAAGACCTCTGCTCTACACCGACCTTACCACCAATGCGGCCCTCAGACACATCACCGACCACCCCTTTTGGCCCCTGGGAAATCTTTAAGTACCCATGGTCTAAGAGTTGGTGTTGGGTATGGGTCATTGCTGCAAATGTAGAACAAATTTGTAGTGTCCCCTGGGGAGCCCAACGCAACTGGTGTCAATCTGTTAGTGTAATTTATAATATGGGATGTATATTATAAAAGTTATGTACATATGATTATTGTGACTACATTAATAACCAGTATACACATTGGTTATACATTTGCTTTTGTTCTCAGTACGTTTGTGTGATCAACTTTTTTAATGGAAAAATTAAATATGTAACTTCTGTATTTTGTAAACAGCCCTAAAGAAGTGCAGTGTGTGCAAACCACCTGTTGGCTGTAGTTGCTGTAGGAAGAGATACAAGCAATACAGTAAAGAGAATAAAAAAAAATAGTTTACATTGTGAATTTTAGTTGTTTCAGCATTGTCAATTTTTAGGTGTGTATATCCATCCTACTGGGGGGGCACCAGTAGGTATAGTTATGTATATAGTATACATAGATAACATTTTTATTTATTTTTATTTTATCAATTTTGGTGCTGTTTGGCAAATCTCCACAATCATCAAAACTAATACAACAGTTGGTTCAGCTGAAGTCTTGAAAGTTTTGGGGTGATCTGTCAAGTGGAGGCCTGAGAAAAGAGGGAGGGGGTCACAAAACAGTTTCCTCATACATTTCCCCATAGGGCCTTTCGGCATACTATAGCTATATTAGCTGAATGGAATTGCACTAAATTTGGCAGGAAGCTAGCTCTTATTGTGCTTTTTTATGACTTGGTGTAAATTTGCTCAATAGTTCTGGAGATATTAAAACCATTATAGATATCTGGGGACACAGATCCACCAATGGTGGATTTACATGCCAGTGGAAGAATTTGATTGGCTGGTCGCAACTTAAAGGGTAAGTTGTGGTGGTGGCCATTTTGTTTAATTGGAACACTCCCTAGGGCCGAAATATGGGCTGAAATGGGCATAAAGGGGTCAGGGTAGAGGTACCCTGACCCCTTCACGTGAAACTTTTTACGTTTTTTTATTTGAAGTTTACCAAGATCCATGGATCCACCTGCAGGGCCCAGTGTGTCCTCAGCTGTAAATCCTATTTACAGCTCAATTAGTGTTCTGTCACAAACTGATATAGCCACATGCATACTTGTACATACTCTCACCCAGGCAACTCATCCATACAGTGACACACCCAGCCATACATCGATGCAGGCACAGACCTAACTGAACATACACTTGTGCATAAACTGACACGCAGGCACACACTGATACACCCAGCCAAACAATGTGTTGGGTTTAACACTGTAGCACATGCACACCATAACACACCTAGGCACATGGTCATGTACATACTGACACACCCAGCAGCACAACAATGCAAACACTTACGTACCATTTGTAAGTGTGACACGTTACCTGCAAAGGTATCCAGGTGCTAAGACGTCTCATTCAAAAAGCGAGGTTTTGCGCCCTTTCTTGATTTTGGTCAGTGAAGGGGCAGTACAGATGGAGAGGGCGTTCCAGGTCTTCGAGGCAAGAAAGGAGAAGACACATCCAGTGTGGCAGTGATGAGTGTAAGGACATGGTGTGTGGAGGTTACTGCTGGAGTAGTGGAAGTGCTGGTTCAGGTAGGTGGGTCCTTGATCCTGGAGGGCTTTTTAGGCAAGGGTGGGGAGGTGTAAGTGGCATCACTTCTGGACCAAGAGCCAGTGGAGATCTTTCAGGTCCTGGGAATTGTGGGCTGTCTTGGGCATGTTGAGAACCAGTTTGGCAGCAGTTATGTATTGTTTGGAGTCTTTGCATGAGTTTGGTGCAGGTGCATATATAGAGTGCACTGCCATAGTTAAGCTGGATAGTAATAAGAGCGTGAGTAATTGTTTTGTGTTGATGGGGAACACTTACATTTTTCTGAGCATGCGCAGCTATTTACACACTGATGCATAAATGACCATACCCAAATACACTCTCATGCATACACTAACACACCCAGGCGGAGATTGATACATACACTCACATGCCCAGGCACATAATGATGTATTCCCTAACACACTGAGTCACACACGGGGAAAACAACCACAGAGTACATCCCGTCCGCCTTAGCAGGACCTCAGAGGATCCATAGTGATCTTCAAATTGACAATACATGCTTATTTTTTGGCAGTTATTTCTTTTAATTTTTTTTACCTTCATATTCCCTCATCTTCACTGATACTTGCTTTTTTTTCCCCATTTTTAAGTACTTTCTCATTACTTTCCCTAGTTTTTACTACTTCCTCCTTTTCCCCACATTTATAAGTAGCTAGTCCTTGTTCTCTCCTTATAATGTGGAGTTGGAACCATACAAGGGGTTGGCCTTTGGCCAGACCCTGCAGCCAACCCCTACTGCATTTAATCAGTGTCATTTGAGATGTCCTGTGTGATGTAATATGGGAGGTCCTAAGCAGTACACATACACATCACACTGTGGCAGGTGTTAAAGGGCACTGGGGACATGACCCCCATTGAAATTAATTGTAGTGAACATTGTGTTAGACAGTCACAAAAGGGAGATCGTATAAAGGGTTATAGATTTTTAGTTACAATATAAAACATTTGCTTGATGGTACGTTATTAGTTTTAGGAATTGTGGTGTAGTCTAAGGTGTCTTGTGGTGTGCTTTTTTTATTTAAAAAAAAAAAAAAATTGTGAACTTTTGCTGGGATTTCATGAATTGTGTTTGAGAGAACTTTCCTTCAAAAGTTAAAATGAGAGTGCATTTTTGTAAATCCACAGTATCTTTCTCAGCCACATGAGAATGAAGTCTGACGGTCTCAGTAAAATAGTTACTTCCAACAGTTGCAGTCTGTCAGTTGATTACCTTGTGTTCTACTGCAGCCTCCCAGAGTGTTCTAAAACTAGAGCATTAACAGTATTACTTCACACAAGTGTGCAAGCCTGAAGTCCTCTTTATTGAATCAAACTGGTAACATTTAATTTATAAAGGAACAAAATGAGAGGGTTCATTTTGTCATAGAAATTATGGTTCGTGCTATAGAAAGAAATTAGGACATGTTTTAAGTGAGTTCTCAAATATCTTCCTCTTGTATTTCATTACAACATTCTGACATGCAGACTGAACCATACAGTTTCAAAATCAGCAGCAGACTACCAGTTAATTCAGCTGACTAACTACAGTGTTTAATGAGCAACTAGAGTGAAAGTTCTGAGTTTATGCCAAATGTGGCACCTCTGAATGCCATCTTGATGGCATCAGAGTGGACAGCTGAAAGCATTTTCTACTGATAATTCTGGGGTAAATCTTACAGGCTCCCTAATTTCCTCAAATAAGTCTTCAAGATGGCTTCTAGAGGAGCAAAAAAATACCCCAAGTATAGTCCGATGACCCAAAGGTGCAAAACTTGGGTCCTGATTTAGAAGTTGACGGATGGGTTACTCCTTCACAATGGTGATTGATATCCCGTCCGCTAAAATCACGTAGAATATATTGGTATTTAGATTTCAGCAGGTTAATCCATCACTGTGACAACTCTTCCACCAAATTCTAAATCAGACCCCCAGTTTTTTGTT
Source organism: Pleurodeles waltl (assembly GCF_031143425.1). NCBI lineage: Eukaryota > Metazoa > Chordata > Amphibia > Caudata > Salamandridae > Pleurodeles > Pleurodeles waltl. The sequence continues at coordinate 669,943,945 of NC_090444.1, forward strand.
TTTGCAGGTTTTTTTTTTCTGGTTTTGGTTATAAGCATGGGGAGATTAAATGATTTGCCCAGAATCATAGTATGTCAAGCTGATGCTGAAACTCCAACCTCTTTCCCCTGGTTGGAAAGACTAGTTATGGCTGTAAGGCCCCATCCTCTCCCCCTAAGTGTTAACATGTTTGCAGAGGTCTTGTTCCCACCATGAGGGCAGAAACTGCAAGCGCTTTCCGACTGCATCGCTATTCACACCACCAGAGGTGGACTAGATCTTTGGACTTTGTGAAGAGTGTAGTAGTACATTCATTCAATGACATGAAACCATAAACAACTCTAGACACCACAAATAATTTAACACTAAATCAAACTGAAGTTTCAATGCTTCATTACAATCCCAAAATCAGTCGCGTATATAGTATGCAAAACTAAATCATAAACCTAATGAAAGCCATAGGTTGACAGTCTAAAGAGATTTAGGGAGTCATTACAACCCTGACGGACAGTTTTAAAGCAGCGGTAAGACCGCAAACAGGCCGGCGGACCAAAAAAGGAATTATGACCCTGGCGGAAACCGCCAACAAAGACAGCCACTTTAACACACCGCCTGCCACGGCGGTACAGACAAGCAGCGCGGCGGTCACCGCCAACAGACAGGCGGGAGACAATGTACCGCCCATAGTATCAGAACACACCAATCCGCCACCTTTTCTGGGGCGGATTCACCGCAGAAAAAAACACGGCGGAAACAGCTTTTGCTATGGGAAAACGCTCACCTGAACACACTCCATGAGGGACGACTCCTCCATGGAGCCGGAACTCCAAATACTACCTGCCCTTGTCTTTCTGCTCCTCTACGACCAACAGCGACGTAGGCGCTGACGATACCGGCGAGTACTGCACCTACGACACGGAGGCAAAAGTTAGGGGGACACCCACCAAACACCCCCACCCTCGCATATCATGACATACACACCAATACAGTCAAAAATATCACGTGAACAACCCACAATCCCCCTGGAAGAATGCAAAGACAAAGCAAATTGCGGTCAAACATTGTAATGTGCCAATATACATGTCATACAAAAATGTCTGTCAGCTGCACATGGGATAAGGATGCCTGATGTGGCGGCCTATTCATACCTACACTGTCTTTGCCCTGTTTAGCGGTGCTTTGCCATGGCGGTTCTGATATGGACGTTGGTGTGTGGCAAGATGATCTCCACACTGGACGTTGGTGTGGCATCCTGGACTGTGACTCCGGCGGTGGTCTCTGGACCAGTGACGATACTTGGGCCCTCCTGGGCTGTGACTCACGCACCACTGGTAATGGAGGCTTTTTGGCTGAGGCGCTACGACGGGACTGATGAATTGGAGGGGGGGGTGGGGGCAAAAAGGTCAATTTGACATAGGGACAGTTTCTGACACACTGGGATGGGTAGTTGGAGGGGGTCTGGGAGTGGAGGAAGAGGAGGTGGTTGTAGGAGGTGTCACTATAGATGTTTTGGGTGCAGGTACTGGAGGCTGTCGTGAGGTGGATGGATGTTGGGTGAGTGATTGCCGGCGTGTGTGTACTTTGGGAGGGGGCGTCACAGACACACTGGGAGAGGACACAGGGGACGTGTAAATGGCAGTGGAGGTGGTGAGTGCAGGTGATCGGCTTGTGGTGCTGGGTGTCCTGGTGCGAGTCCTAGTGCCTGTAGATGTGGTGCATGCAGGTGTGTGTAGACGAGACTGGGAGGGAGAAGAGGAGGGGGACAGTGGAGACAGTGGATGTGGCTGTGTCTGTATGGGTGTGATGCTTGTGTGAGTGCCTGTGGTGTGCCTATGTTTGCTTGAGCTACTTTTGGGTGTTGAATTGTGTGCATGCTGGTCTGTAGGTGTGCTTGGGATGGTCTGGGGTACAGGCGATTGGGTCTGGGTGGAGGAGGTTGGAGGGGGGAGGCTGGACACAGGGACAATGGCTGCAATCAGTGCTGAGGCCAGAGATTGCAGGGTTCGCTGAAGGACAGCCTGACCAGAATGAATGCCCTCCAGGAATGCATTACTGTGTTGCAACTCTCGTTCTACACCCTGGGTGGCATTCACAATGGTAGACTGCCCAACAGTGAGGTACCTGAGGAGGTCAATGGCCTCCTCACTGAGGGCAGCAGGGGTGACAGGGGCTGGGCCTGAGGTGCCTGGGGTGAAGGTGATGCCCACTCTCCTGGGTGAGGGGGCGGAGGGCAGTGCTGGTAGGGGAGGTGGCGGCTGTACCTGTAGAAGTGGGGCGCACAGATGGTGCCGCCACCACAGGGGAGCTAACATCGGCGGACGAGTCGGTGTCGCTGGTTGGTGATCCTGTGGCCGACGTGAAGCTCCCCTCGCCCTGCATCCCACTGGTGCATTCAGTCTGTGGTGTGGCCCTCCATTGCCATGTGGAATGCAGCTCCCTCCTGCTCCGGTGCCACTGTACCTCCGCCTGCTGATGCTGATGTACAAAAGCACAGGGAGAGCAGGAAAAAGGGGGGGGGGGAGGGGAAGACAGAAAAGTTTTAGTGCATGGCATACCGCTACCGTTGGTGGACAAGACAGACACAGCAGCCCCATGCATTACGCCGTGCTCCTGCCCTCTGCACATGCAATTTCTGGGATATGGCCTACATGGCAATGGTAGAAATCTGTGCACATGGATGGCAAAGGGGCAACTATAAATCAACCTGCCACTGTTCTGAGCTGGGGTAGAGTGCCACATGGCCTACATTACGGAGGGGCCTTGCCTGCCTAACTCGCCCTGGCCTAGGGACACCCACAGCCCACCTCTCCACCCAGACACCTCCACTGCACGCAAAGTCCACAGAATGCGGTTGTACTCACCCCCTTGTGTCTGCTGTGATGTCCTTAAGCGCCCATCCAACTCCGGGTAGGCCACAGCCAGGATCCAGAACATCAGGGGGGTCATGGTGCGACGGGCACCCCTCCCATGTTGGGAGGCCATCCCCAGCTGAGCCTCTGCCCTCTTCTTGCTGCAGCAGCGAATGTCCTCCCATCTCTTACGGCAGTGGGTGCCCCGTCTCTGGTGGGCCCCCAGGGTCTGAACCTTCTTGGCGATGGCACGCCAAATGTCCCTCTTCTGGTGGGCGCTGACCTACATGACATGCACAAGGAAAGAGGAACAGTCATTACCTACTGCACCGTCCATGTGAGTGGCCCCCTCTCTACTCTGGCCATGTGGCCCATTCATTCCCATGCATTTATGTTCTATGAACTCTGCACCCTTCTCTCTTCCAACCAGTCCTCTCCACCCAGGCATAGTCCATCCAACGTGCTCCCTGTGTACTGACCTGTTGGTCTGGAGGACCGTAGAGTAGCATGTACAGGGGGAGGACCCCATCCACAAGTTTCTCCAACTCCTGTGCAGTAAAGGCAGGGGCCCTTCCCCAGACGCAGCAGCCATCGTCGCTTCCAGACTGAGGTCACAGCAGCACTAGCAGTGTAGGTCCTCTCCTGTCGAAGGTCGGGTATCTAGTGATTGAAGAGATAGAAAATGGCGGTGATGTCCGCGGCGGGGCGCATCATCCCCACCGGCGCACCTGTTCATTGGCTCCTGGGACCCATAGGGTCCAATGTTAACCAATACAGCATTGCGCCACGCTCTACGACCGCCTACCACGACTGTGTCCAACGCCAGCGCAGTTATCCCACAATTCCATTGTCCCATTTTAGAGGTCAGGCAGTCGCCATTTCAGGGGCCAACATGGCTTCATTTACTATGGCGTCACATAGCTAGGCCTATAATCAACACACATACAGGAAGGGGTTTTGTGAGTGGTGTAGTCTTGTGTGTAACTGTGTACATACCTGGAGGAATAGTGACTGGTTCTTCGCTGTTGTCCTTCTTAGGTACAGTCAGCTGGGACATGAGACAATGGCGGAATCCTCCGGTGTACCGACCGCTGGTGGACCTGTTGACAATGGAAGAAAGACATTTGATCGTGACCTACCGTTTTGACCGTGCCACAATCCAGAAACTATGTACCCAGTTGGAGCCAGACCGGATGTCACCAATCCGCCATCCGACTGGAATCCCCACTGACGTGCAGGTGCTGTCAGTGCTCCATTTCCTTGCAAGTGGGTCATTTCAGACTGCTGTGGCCATGGCATCTGGGATGTCCCAGCCTATGTTTTCCAATGTTTTGTCCAGAGTGTTGTCTGCCCTGCTGAAACACGTAAGGAGATCCATAATTTTCCCTCAGGTGGAGGATTTGCCTACAGTTAAAGGTGACTTCTATGCCCTTGGACATATCCCCAACGTCATAGGTGCCATTGATGGGACCCATGTAGCTCTGGTCCCCCCTCCCAGAGGAGTGAACAGGTGTACAAAAACCGGAAGAGTTATCATTCTATGAATGTCCAGATGGTCTGTTTGGCAGACCAGTACATCTTGCAGGTAAATGCTATGTTCCCTGGCTCAGTGCATGACACCTAAATCCTGCGGAATAGCAGCATCCCTGATAAGATGGGTCAACTCCAGAGGCACAGTGTATGGCTATTGGGGGACTCTGGTTACCCCAACCTTTCGTGGCTATTGACCCCAGTGAGGAATCCCAGGACCAGGGCAGATGAACGGTACAATGAGGCCCATGGGCGGACTAGGAGGGTGATCGAACGCTCCTTTGGCCTCCTGAAGGCCAGGTTCAGGTGCCTCCAATTGACAGGTGGGTCCCTATTCTACTCACCAAAGGTGTGACATCATCATTGCCTGCTACATAATTTGGCATTGCGACGCCAGGTGCCTTTTCTGCAGGAGGATGATCCAGATGACGGTGTTGTAGCAGCTGTGGAGCCTGTGGACAGTGAGGATGAAGCTGAGGAAGACAAACGACAACAGGGAGTCAGTCATACAGCAATATTTCCAGTGAGACACAGGTGAGTACATTTTCAGGTTTAACATTACATTAACTTTCACACGTCTACCTCTATCCTGTACCTACATTTCACTCATTATTTGTTAATTGTGTTGTCCCCTTCCATTTCAGTTTCACAAATGTGGTAACCTACATGTCAACAGCTTGCACCCTTGAAAGGCTTGTGATGTGACATTGGTATGTTGGCCTTCCAATGGGTAACCCTTTTTGACACTGTAATTGACAATACAAAGTTCAAAATCATAGACTGACTCCAGTTTTATTAGTGTTTCAAGGGTGTTTATTTCAGTGCAGAAGAAGGAAGGGGGGGTTGTGAAATTGGGATGGGTTATGGTGGAAGAATGTCCATGGCAGAGTCCAGTCTATTAGTCTCACAGGTACATTGCACATCTGACCATTGGAAGTGGAGCTGGGGCAGTTCCAATCTGGACAGGGTAACAAAGTGGGACAGTGGGGGGACAATCAGTGTAGTCTTATTTCCTGGCGGAGGTCTTGCCATCTTGCTCTGCCCTGTTCCTGGATCTCAGGGACCGCTTTCGTGGTGGTTGTCCGTCTGCAGGGGGTGGGGTGCTGGTGTGGTGGTCCTGTGACTGGGCGTCCTGGCCACTAGCACCGGCTGAGGTGGTGGGCATTTCATCGTCGTGGCTAGTGTCAGGGGCCCCTTGGAGTGCCACGGTGTCCCTCAAAGTCTTTTGAATGTCCGTCAGCACCCCTACAATGGTGCCCAGGGCGGAGGCGATGGTCCTGAGCTCCTCCCTGAACCCCAAATACTACTCCTCCTGCAGATGCAGGGTCTCCTGCAACTTGTCCAGGACCATTGCCATAGTCTCCTGGGAGTGGTGTTATGCTCCCATGATGGAGGAGAGGGCCTCATTGAGAGTAGGTTCCCTTGGCCTGTCCTCCCTGTGTCACACAGCAGCCCTCCCAGTTCCCCTGTGTTCCAGTGCCTCCGTCCCCTGGGCCGTGTGCCCACTACCACTGCCCCCAGGTCCCTGTTGTTGGGGTGGTGGGTTAGCATGGGTGCCCTGTAGTGGTGGACACACCGCTGATTGACCTGTCCTGGGTAGGGAGGTATGGGCCTGCTGGGTGGGTGCTGTGCTGGTGTTACCAGAGGGTGGATGTTTGGTGTTGTACTGTGGCTGGGCAAGTGGAACTGACTGTCCTGAGGCCCACGATGGTCCGGGCTGGTCATCAAGATCCAGTAGGGCAGGGCTGCTGTCGTCACTGTGGGCCTCTTCTGGGGTGGAGTGGTGTTGTCTGGACCCTCTGGTGTGGTGACGTTCCTGCGGGGGTATAAGTACATGATTATTGCATGTGTGTTTCATGGTGTGCAACGGTTGGGTGTGCGTGTACCCCAGTGCAGGCATTCCTGTGTGGGGGCTTGTGTGCTGATGGTTGGGGGGGGGGGGTGTTCTGGGTATGTGCAGTGGGCATGCTTTAGTGATGGGTATCCATGCTTAGTTGTGTCATGCAGGTCTTGGGGATGGGTGGTTGGTGTTCTGGGTACATTAGTGAAGAGTTAGGGTGATCGGGGAGGGTGTGAGGGTGGGGGTGTGATTGCATGCAGGTAAGGTGGGGGATATGATAGTTAAGACTTGACTTACAAGTGTCCGTTCCTCCAACGACTCCTGCAAGATGGTCAAGACTTGCTCCTCCCATGTTAGTTGTGGGGGTCCGCCGCCTGTCCACTGTACCGCAATGTGGTGCCTGGATACCGTGGAACGCACCTTCCCCATAGGTCGTTCCACCTCTTCCTGATGTCATCCCTAGTTCTTGGGTGCTGTCCCACAGCGTTGACCCTGTCCACTATTCTTTGGCTCACAGGTACAGCACACATCCATAGCCAGGAAGATGGAGCTATGGCAAATAGCTGTGGCTCTACCCGAAGGATTTCTTCCACCATGACCCTGAGCTCCTCCTCAGAGAAGCGGGGGTGTCTTTGGCGTGACATGGGGTGGTGTGGGTGAGGTGTAGGGTGGTGTATGTGTTGGAGTGTAGTGGTATGTGGTGTTTTGTGCATGGATGTTGTGTGGGTGATGGTGTAGTGTGCCTCTGTGTGATGGGGGTTCTCTATTCTGTGCTGTCTCTCTATGGCGTTCTCTCTAATTTTGGGTCATATGGGTTTGTGGGTGTGTTTTATATTGTGTGGGAGTGTTTGTGTGTGTTTGGAATTGTCCAATGTGGCGGTGTTTTGGAGCTGTGTGTTTTGAGCGCGGTGGTGTGTACCGCCAATGGAATACCGTGGTTGAAAGACCACCACGTGGGGTCGTAATGGCATGGGTGTGTTTCTGTTGGCGTGGAGGTGGAGGATTTGTTTCCGCATGTTTATCGCTGACCTTTGGTGTGGCGGGGTTGTGTGGGTGTCTGAATTGCGGCGGATTCCGTGATGTGTCATAATAGCTGTGGCAGGCTCCCGCTGCGGCGGTGTGTTGGCGGTCTTCTGCACGGCGGTAAGTGCCTTTTACCACCAATATTATAATGACCCCCTTAGTCTAGTAAACATCAATACTGTTAAACACTCCAAAAGAGAGACCTAGATCAGCAAAACAATATGTACACTAACATCAGATTTCAAAGCAGAAGATGGTGGCATTAGTAAATTATTAAATTACATCTTCAACAGTCCATTGGGGCAAGTGTGCGTCAAAGGGCTTGAGACCTTGCCTTGTTTCTCCTTGGGTCAGGGCGCATTTCTTCTTCTCTCCGCAAAGAGGAGCAATGCATCAATCCGATCAGCACTCGGGTCCTGGCAGGCCATGCATTTTTTACACACCCAGCAGGGCTTGTGTTGGAAAACCAGCCACATGATACAAAAACCACGCAGCGTGGGTTGCGATCTCACCTGCCTTCGTAAGCGATGCTGCATGTCGTTTCTCCACCTCCATGCGTCAGTTCTTCAGTCGCATTGCAAGCAAGTGTCCATTTTCAGCCGTGAAGCTGGCAACGTGTGGGTTTTTTTTTTTTTTTTTTTTTTTTTTTTTTTTTTTTTTTGCCATTGATCAGTCTCGTCTATCTTCTCCCCCACACTGCGTTCTGTGTGTGGATTTCTTCCTCTTTGGCTGCCAGCATCACCTTTCAGGGTCCCAGGAACTGGATGGGCAGAGTAGGAGCCACTCCAAGTGCTGGCAGAGAAGTCTTGGCTGTCCCTGAGACTTCAAACAGGAGGCAAACTCTAAATCAAGCCCTTGGACATCTACACAAGATGTAAGGCACACAAGTCCAGTCTTTGCCCTCTTACTCTGGCAGAAGCAGCAACTGCAGGATAGCTCCCCAAAGTAGTCAGACAGGGCATCTCTTCTTCCTCAGCTCTTCAGCCCTTCTCCAGGCAGAGGGTCCTCTTGGTTTCTAGAAGTGTTCCTAAAGTCTGGTTTTGGGTGCCCTTATACCCAGTTTCTCCTTTGAAGTAGTCCTACTTCAAGGCAAAGTATCTCTTGAATGTGAAATCCTGCCTTGGCCAGGCCTCAGACACTCACCAGCAGGTTGGAGACTGCATTGGATGAGGGCAGGCACAGCCCTTTCAGGTGTAAGTGACCACTTCTCCCCTCCCTCCTAGCAGGGATGGCTCATCGGGAAATACAGACTACATCCCAGCTCCCTTTGTGTCATTGTCTAGTGAGGTGCAATCATCCCAACTGTCAAACTGACCCAGACAGGGAATCCTCAAACAGGCAGTCACAAATGATATAAGCAAGAAAATGCTCCTTTTCTAAGTGGCATTTTCAAACCCACAATCTTAAAACCAACTTTACTAAAATATGTATTTTTAAATTGTGAGCTCAGACCCCAACCTCCATGTCCAGCCTCTCCCAAAGGGAATCTACACTTCAATCATACTTAAAGGTAGCCCCCATCTTAACATAAGAGGCAACGGCCTTGCAACAATGAAACTAATTTAGCAATATTTCACTGTCAGGACACAAACACATTACTGTGTCCTTCTTTAACCATACACCGCACCCTGCCCTTGGGGCTACTTAGGGCCTTCTTTAGGGGTGTCTTACATGTAGGGGAAGGTTTAGGCCTGGCAAGTGGGTATAATTGCAAAGTCAAATTTGCAGTGGCAGGTCTGAGTCATGATTACTGGGATACGTATGTGGGTGGCACAACCAGTGCTGCAGGCCCACTAGTAGCATTTGATTTACAGGCCCTGGGCACCTGTAGTGCACTGTACTAGGGACTTACTAATACAACAAATATGCCAATTGTGGATAAACCAATTACGTACACTTTGTAAAGGAGCACTTGCACTTTAGCACTGGTTAGCAGTGATAAAGTGCCCAGAGTAAAAAAACAGCAAAATCAGGGTCCAGCACACAACCTGGAAAACAGAGGCACAAAGGTGAGGGAGACTACACCAAGGATTAAGTCTTACAGGCATATTAGTACTTTACAGTTGAAATCAATGGGACAATTAAGACTAAGGGACACTCCTCAGAAGCCTGGGAGGTGACTGTGCAGATTCAAGAAGGAGTGGGCACTCAGGCAGAGTTCTGGATAGGTAACTTAGTTTCACAGTTGCTCACTAATTAGAAATATCCATGGGCTTTTTGATGGGTCCTCCTAGTGAAATCTTATGCACAAGATTCGGCATCCAATGGTTCTTGACAGCACCATCAAGTTAGCGGTTAGTTACTTCAGATTTTTTTCATTGCACACAAGGCATTTCTCACATGGTAATTATGTTTCCTGTCTCGTTCCACTGCTATGACAAATATTGCATATCACTGAGACATGTCCTTCACATGCAATACAATAAGACATTCAAGGTCATGTCGGCAACCTAGGGAAAATTCAGGTCAAATGGAACAGAATAGGCAAATTTTCTTCTATTGCTGTAAAAATTAATGTCAGGCCAAGTTAAGCGAACCTAAATTCACATTATTACACTAATAAAACCTATTTCGCACCTTATAATTTAAAGCAAATTATTTTATTGCGAACATGATTTACGACATATTAGAACACAAGTGAAACATACATTTATTTTTCTGCCCACATGTAACTCAGACTATTAAATTCAACATAAGTACGAATAATCCATGTTCATTTAATACTTCACTTCTAATCATCTAGTATTTTTTTTATTTGAGTTCATTCAGTCTAGAAATCTAGGCCATTTAAAATAACAGAGATAACAATCATACATAATAAATAGTGTTTGTTTTGGGAGAAAAAAAATAAATAAAAAAAATAATAATAATAACAATATAAAAACAGTAGTAATCAGGACAGTATTAGAATAAGATCAACAAGACTAGATATTTGATTGAAGATAAAGTACAATAAATAAGACATGGGTTAAAATGTTAAGAGAAAGGATAAAAACTAGGATATAAAATTCTGTCTAACATACCAATGTGTGCAAGTGTTTCCCCGTAGGACCTGGTCCTCATCAATCCTCATATAGGGGGCAACACGTTCCTGCTAAGAAATTTCTACTGATACTACTAAAAAATAACAGCTGGGACTCCTTCTGTCGACTAATGTCAAGATGGCTCACATGCCCTTTAAAACAATAAGCCTACGCCGGATGTACCAGGCCTCCGCTAAAAATTTGGTAACTGTAATAGCTACCACGGAGGATGTGTCGTATGTACAGATTCTGGTGGCGCTTGATCTATCATGTAATGACATATTTTTGCAGAGGGGAATGATCCACCTCCCTCTGGGGCTCTTATACAAAGGGCAAAAAAATAGTATGTGCTCTATTGTTTCTTTACGATTTTGGCAAGAGATACATCTATCATTTGAAACGATGTTAGAGGACCAGTGAGCCGTAAAACCATTGATAGGCAGTGTACCATATCTTAGTTGGAGATATAAAGCACGGGCGTACGGAGGCATGAGAAGGTTCAAGAAGTTCTCAGGCCAGGGCTCGTGCTTAAGTAGGAGAAATTCCATTGTTAGCCTGCCCGCCCCTTTTTGATGCAAGGAGTCTTCATTAACTTTCTCCCAATATCTTTTAGTAACAAGTTTCCTTGCATTATCGGGGATTTGCTCCGGATATTTCCAGTAGGAAGGAAAACCTATTTTGACCCAGGCAGATTTCATTTCCTTCAGCCATGGAATTTTCTCCAGTGCCTGAGGGGTGGCTATGAGCTCTCTTATGGCCAGCCTGTATGGTTAGAGTTCAACAGATTTCCATAAACGAATCCAATAGGAAAGAGGCCTTAGGGCTGCAGTGGTTTTAATACTGTTTAAACCTAGGTCTAGCCTTAGAGGGGACATTGGTGAGCCCATACCTAGGCGGGCGATCTGTCTAAGAAAATGGTTTTCCTTGGTTTGCAGGATATCAAGGTTTTTGTGGGACCCCCAAAGTTCCGCTCCATAAAGGGCCGCTGCTCTGATTTGGACATTGTAAATCTCTGCAAGTATGTTCAAGGGGGGGCTCGGAGCCTTTCTCAATCTACGGACAAGGGCTCCACCTCTCTGGCTTATAATGAGAGTCCCTTTGTCAAGGGCTGCCTTCCATTTGCCTGTGGTCGATAGTCTGAAACCCAAGTAGTCAAACTCTTCTACTTTCTCCAAAGGGATCGAGTTCATTTCTATGCTAGCACGTGATCGTTTCTTGGAGGTACTATATATCATCAGTTTTGTTTTCTTAATGTTTATGTCGAGACCATAATCACTACAAAAAACACAAAATTGGTTGATCAGGTTTTGGATTCCCATTGGCGATTTAGATATCAAAATTGTATCATCTGCATATAGCAGACACGGGATTTTTTTCCCAAACAATTTAGGTGAATCATTTATACAGTTCTCTAAGTAGTGAATGCAATTGTTGATATATAGCAGAAAAAGAGTGGGTGCCAGGACACATCCCTGTCTAACACCTTTTTTAATAGCTACGGGGTCAGTCAACTCACCCCCCCTGGCCACATCTAATTTGAGCAAAGGTATCTTCATGCAGTTGAGCAATGAGTTTCAGGAGACCAGATGGCACTCCCATGTTAGATAATGTTGACCACAGCAGGTTCCTGGGGATCAAATCGAATGCGGCTCTGAGGTCTATGAAGACCACGTAAAGATTGCCCCTCCCCAGGTCAACGTTCTTCCATTTTATTGACATGAATCTTAAGGCTTGGTCAACTGTACTCACTGCAGGTCTAAAACCTGCTTGTAGGTCAGAGAGCTTCGGACTCCATAATCCATTCCTCGAAATGGAACAGAAGATGCTTTGCATAGATTTTCTGGGAGTTATCAAGGAGACTAATCGGACGATAGTTGGCAGGGATGCTAGGATTTCCTTTTTTGAAAATGGGTACTATTTCAGCCCCTTTCCAAGTGGGTGGAACGGGGGCCCCTGCTGCAATAGCATTGCAGATAAGGTTGAGGTATGGTGCCCATATGTCTGGTCTTGATTTGTATAGATCGCCTGGAATCTTATCTGGGCCAGGGGCCTTTCCCCATTTCAGTGAGTCTATTGCTGCTCTTGTTTCGGTTAGAGAATGAGATCGAGGTGGTGTCTTGGTTTATTGAGGCATCGGGGGCCCACAGGGATGCTTCAGATGGCCCTTCGTATAGTTGCCCAAAGTGCTCTACCCGTGATACTGAGGGGATTGAAGAACCAGGAGCGGCAGGGGAATTGCTACAATCATCAGTTATTAGTTTCCAGAACCTAGATGTATCATTGGATTTAGCAGTCTCCAAAATAGTAACCCATCTGGCCTCTTCCCAACTTCTGTGTGCCTTAGAACATTCCTTCTTATAAACTTTTCTGGCTGTTCTTAACAGCTCAACATGGCCATCTTTTATTGCTTCCAGGAGAGACAGTTGTGCTTCTCTGCAACAATTGTCAAACCAAGGAGCGCAGTGCTTTTTGTTAGGATTATTAAGATTTTTTTTTGTAAAGAGATGCTTTAAAGATTGGAACAGGTCAGTGTGGGCTGCTAAGACTTTGTCACCCTCCCCATTTTCATTTAGCCGGATCATGCACTCCATCTGGTTGGCAAGCAGGTTGTAAATAGGTGCCAGATATTTAGGGGAAGAACTAATAGATTCCCATTTTAGGTTGCGTCTGTTATTAGAGCCAGCTGGAAGGCATGACTCTTGGAGTAGGGCACATTGAACGAAGGAAAGTCCTCTGGTCGATAAAATCAACGGGTCATGATCACTCTCAATTTGCTTTTGGACCCTCATATCGAACATGTGGCTCCAGTCGGATGTCAAGAAGTATATAATCAATGTGACTGCTGAGCCTTCCGCGCCTAAAGGTAGCTTGCAAATTTACATCAGAGCGCGAGCGACCATTACAGGCTCGGAGGCCATGGGCTAGTGTGATATCGGCCAGTAAGCGCGCAGATTTGTTCAGCCTTGGTTTTTTGTTGGAGACTAGCTGAGGGATGCCCCAATGGGCATTCTCTTCTTTATAAATTCCTTGGACTAGAGGATTAGGTTCAAAAGTGACATTGAAGTCCCCTCCAATCAAAACAAAGAAGGAGGGATTGTTTTTGAGGAGACTGTCCAAAATGGACAGGACATCAAAATCAGCATGGGAGCTCACATTCCTGTTATAGATATTAATTAAAAGTAAAGGTCTCTCTTCAGAAATCATTATTAATAGGACTTGCAAGTCACGGCAACCCGTATCTATTTCTTCTATCTTGCACCTAAGAGAAGTGTTGATCCACACAAGCAGCCCTCCCGATGGTCTCCCAGAAGATGACTTGCGTGCTGGAACCCAATAGCTTTTGAAGCCTAGTCTATATTTGGGTTCTAATGCCCACGTTTCTTGGAAGAGACAGATCAGGTGATCATCAATAAGACAGCCCCATCCTGGGCTTTGTAATTTGCTCTCCAACCCTGCTATGTTCCAGCTGAGTACCTTATCGAGATCCTCTTTTTATGGACCCTGCTTTATTCTGAGAATATTTCCCACCGGGTGGGGGAACTGCTAGGAACCATGCTAATTCCCTCACGTATATTAGGACCAGTGGCTATCTCAATATGTGCCTTGTTAACCTCGTTGGATATAGCCCTAGCTATATATGAATTAGGTAGATTAGACCCCAGAATGTGTAGAACAGTTGCCGGGAACAGAATACGTTCATCTAGTAAAAGTTTTGCACTCAGTAATTCAATCAAATGCACATTGTCTGACATGTTAAATGTGATGTTAACTATGAATGGCAGCCGCATTGTCCACCATATTTCAAACATGCACATTAACATTTCTATGTTCATTTAAAAGATTAACAAAAAAATTAAGGTTTGTAAGTTGCCATTTGGTAACTTCTATGCCACCAATGTATTAGTAAAATGTGATCTCAGGGAAACAATTTTTTTTTTTTTTTTTTTAACAAAATTATCTAGTTTGACAAACATAAAAATGGCATTTTAAAAGTACTTTGTTGCTATTTGAGAACTAAAAACTTCCTCATTCTAATTTTTAGAGCACTTCCAAAATTTCTATGGGAATAAGACACTCATTTTTATAATCCCCTAAACGAAATGCTTTTGTGTTAATTCAAGCCTGATGTCATCTTGATAATATTCTAATGAGTATAGAATATTAGCAATCTAGCTGCTCATTAGACTACTGTAGGAAGGCAGCTCACAGGGCATGGGCTCAGATCATTGAAGGCAGGGAGGAGGGTCAGAGGCAAAATGTTGAGCACACTAGGCAGGTAGGATGGGCAGTGGCAGCACAATGAACCATGGTGGGAAGTGGGGGTGGCTACAAACCAACCATGCAGGGCAGACAAGAGGCTGTAGTAGTATATCAGACTATTGAGGGCAGAAGGAAGAGGCAATGGCAGTACAGCCAGACAATCCAAGATACCAGATTCAGACAGACTCCTAATGGTTTTAAGCCCAAAGGGCTTTATTTTATCTGTCTTGTTGAAAATCCTCTTTCATTGAAGTCAATTGGGGGAATTCAGTTCCCAAGGTGTGTTCAGAATCTCCCTCTTACCAAGTTCAAAATGTTGGCATGTGTTGGAAATGGCCCTTTCTTCAGGGTTATCCCCAAACTGTTTTTTACCCTCTTTGTTGGCTTTAGGACTCTGGGCACTTTACCACTGCTAACCGGTACTAACGTGCATGTGCTCTCTCCCACCACAACTTGGTATAATTAGTTTACACCTGTTTGGCCATCTTAATTTACCTGTAAGTCCCTTGTAAAGTGCTATACCATATACCCAGGGCCTGTCAATTAAATGCTACTTGTGGGCCTGCAGTGCAGATTGTGCCACCCACAGGAGTAGCCTTTCAAACATGTCTCAGGCCTGCCACTGCAGGGCCTGCGTGCACACTTTACTGCTGCATTGATGTGGCAAGTCAAACTACTTGCTTAGGCCTAAACTCCCTTTTTTGCTACATCTAAGTCACTGCTAAAGTTGAATCTAGATAGGCTGGTGGGCAGGGTGCAGTGTATTTAAAAAGGTAGGACATATGTCTTTATGTACTACATGTCCTAGTAGTGACAACTAGACTAAGGTTTCTCACTACTCTGTGCTGCTCCTCTCATAGGCCTGCATTGGAAATGCCCTGACATCTAAGTGCTATCTTCTGATCTCTGAGGAATAGCATGGGCATATTCATTATATTTCGAATGGTGATGAGAAATACTGTTTACTGGTGTAGGTGGTTTTTGTTTTTTCTCAAATTACCATGGTAGAAATGCCACTCTTGGTATTTGTCCAGGCTTATAACTCAGACTTTTGCAGCCTGCCTCCAATCCACATGTGGGGTGGAGTGACCGCTCCACTTGGTTCATGCTTTCCAAACATCCATAACACAGAATGGGTTGGGTGTGACAGAAGTGGCATCTGCATACTGATGGTCTTCCTGGGCTAGGGAGAGGGAAGGTCATTTACACCTTACAGATGGATAGGCTGTGTCCTGCCCTCACACAATTAACTGATTACCCCCCCCCCCCCCCCCCCGACTGATGTCTGGAGACAGGGCTGGCTTGAAAGAGTATTGTGCTTGAAGTGAAAGGACTCCTCTGAAGTTACACCCCCTCCACCCCCCCCCCCAACCAAAGGCATTTTTGAGTAGAAGGATCTTTGCCCCTGACAATGTCTTTTGGAATTGGGACTGAACCTCTGTCAGAGGGACTATTGTTTTGCACAAAGGGCTCATCTTCACTGTCCTTTGTTGCCCTGCTGCCTGGTGTCTCTTGGGTGGCACAAATGACTCATCAGGATTACTTTCCTGTGTTGCCCTGCTGCCAGCTGCACCTTGATTGTTTTGGTTCTGCTAGGACACTGCATGGACCTGCATCAGATGCTGCTGGGAGGAGCAAAGATACTCATAGGAACTGCCATTGGGACTGCTGGCCTTGTTAGCATCATCTGCTACCTACTGATGGAGTGGCTGAAAGGTCTGTCCCCTGACCTTGTTGTCTGTTTGCTCTGCATCTGGTGCCAGAGTGCTCACAGGGGTTATCAGGGGCTGACCCATTTACTAGTGCTGCTCCAGCTATAACACCTGGAGCCCTATACTTTACATTCGAGCACCCTGAATGAAAGTGCCTGCAGAGCACATCACTTTTCTCCCCTTTCATCTTGCCTTGTCCAAGCAGAGGGTGTGAGAATTGACCAGGCCCTCAGGAGCACTGGTCTTTGTCTCTATGTGCATGATGAGCACTGACCTCTGGAGAGATGGAAGGAAGGAGAGCAGTGGCAGCTGCTGACACGTGCTTCTGAAGCTCTGAGGACTCATGCACTGCCCAGTGCCCCAGGGGCACAAGCAGGCACCAACTCTGGTGCATTTCATTTGCAGCCAAGGCAGGAGGAGGAGCACAGCACCCTTCAAGCACTTCCTGGGGAGAAGCGGAGTTAACACCACCTGCAAGCACTCTGAGGTGAGAAGGGCACGGGAGGTCTTTGCACCCTCCCCCCCCCCCCCAATGGGACTCCCTGGCTTAGTCTTATAAACAGGGATCCAACTGGGCAGGGAGGACCATCGAGGTATTAATTGGTGTAGCCTGGCTTTAGGCTGGAGGGGCATTGAGTTGGACATGGCCCTTTCTGCAGGGTTATCCTAAATCTTTCTGCCTTTCTCCTCCTATTTTTCTGACCCTCATTTTGTTGGCTCTAAGACTCTTTACGCGTTTAGACATGATTGGCTTATTTAATTTACTTGTAAGTCCTGTGTAAAATGGTACACCATATACCCAGGGCCTGTAAATTAAATGCTACTAGTGGGCCTGCAGCGCTGTTTGTGCCACCCATAGGAGTAGCCTTTCAAACATGTCTAAGGCCTGCATCTGCAGGATCTGCATGTGCAGTTTGCTGGCACTTTGACATGGCAAGTCAAACTACTTGTGAAGGCCTAAATTCCCTTATTGCTAACCCCTAAGGTCAGCCCTAGATAGCCCTATGGTAGTGTGCAGTGTATGTAAAAGGTAGGACAGATGACTTTATGTACTACATGTCCTAGTAGTGACAGACAACCTACTTACTTCCTCACTACCGTAAGTGCTTCTCCTCATGAACTGAATTGAAAATGCCCTGACATCTGTCTGGTATTTTCTGATCTGTGGAATGCTTGAATGTTTGTCTAGAATGGTAGCAAAAAACCCACTTATTGGTGTGGTGTGTGTGTTCACCCCCCCCGTAGAAATGGCACTTCAGAAAGTTGCATTTCTCTATGCTTATAACTCTACTGCTTTTGCAGCCTGACTCCAAACCATATCTGGAGTAGTGACCGCTCAACTCTATGCATACTTTCCAGACAGCCATCGCACAGGAGGAGTTCAGTGTGACTGAAGAGGCATCTGCTTACTGATAGACTGGGCTGGGGAGAGGAAGGGTCAATCACACCTTACATGTGAGTAGGCAGTGGCCTGCCCCCACACAATGGACTGATTTGCCCACTACCCCCCTGCCCACTGATGTCTAGAGGCTGGGTTGAAAGGGTATTGCGCTTGATTTGAAAGGACTCCTTTGAAGTTACCTCACCTGACCAAAGGCATTTTTGAGTAAGTGACGAGCACTATTGAAACTGGGACTAAACCTCTGTCGGAGGGACTACTGGGCTGCACAGAGGACTCATCTGGACTGCCCTTCTATTTGTTGCCCTGCCTCCTGGTGTCAGAAAACTCATCAGGCATAATATCCTGTGCTTCCCTGCTGCCAGCTGCTTCCCTGATTGTTTTGGTCCTGCTAGGAAACGGCATGGACCTGCACCAGATGCTGCAGGGAGGAACAAAAATATTCAGGAACTGCCACTGGGACTTCTGACCTTGCTGGACTGGTCTGCTATCTGACTGAGTGGCTGGAGAGACTGTTGCCTGACCTTGCTGGTTGGTGGGCCAGCCTGCTGTTTGTTTGCTCTGCCCAGTGGCCTAGCTCTCTCCCAGGGGTAGGGAGGGGAGAAACCTGTTACTAGTGCTGCCCCTGCCTTGTGGCTATTGCACTTGGGAGCACTATACTTTATGTTGGAGCACCCTGAACGAATGTGCCCGCAGAGCACATGGTTCTTCCCCCCCCCCCCCCCCCCCCTATTTCAATCTTGCTTTGTCCAAGAAGAGTGTTTGAGGATTGCACAGGCCCTTGGAGCACTGGTCTCTGCCTCAAAGTGTGATGAGCACTAATCTGGTGTGGCCCTCTCCCAACCCATCACCTGCTGGTGGAGAGGGCTGAGAAGGGAAGAAAGTGCCAGCTGCTGGCAGGCTCGTGTGAAGCACTCACCATCCAGGGGCACAAGCACTCACCAACTGAGTTACTGTTGTGACCCTGTCGAGGCAGGAGGAGCACTATGGCCTTCAGTGCATGATGTGGAGAAGTGTAGTTACTGCTAGTGCCAGTGGCAAACACTCTGAGGTGAGCAGGACTGAGGAGGACTTCGTGCTGCCATGGGAGCCCTTGGCTGGGATTCTTGCCACCTGGGAAGAAAGGAGCTATTATCCCTGAGGTGCTACGCTGCATCTTCATAGGCAGCAACCCAATTCCCCCTTTTGGAGATCTTGCAGAGGGGAAACTAAGGAGCATTCCCCATCCTCTCCTGCCAGAGGTGTGCCCCTGTCTACACCCTACTTGTGCCTGGGGGCTTGTGTTTAGTACATAGTATTTCCTTAGGTTGTCCAGGATAATGAATATGACTAAGAGGTGGAATGATGAGCACTATTGTGCTTTTATACTAAAGTAACCCTTGTGCATCTAGCTACTACATGCTGGGCCCTGATGTGATATTTACAGAGGAAGGGTAGTGGGTCGCAATGTATGCAATATAAGGTTTCACAATCCGCATCAGATGACGCTGATCTGACAATTTGTTTAGCAGCAGACTACTATGCAATATTTGACTCACCTTGTGCAGCAGAGTACTACTGATCAATGTTTTGTCTAATGTTTTATGTGAAACACTGTTCTTGGGTGTGTAATTTACTCACCCTAACTAGAGTGGGTTCTGCATGGATGAGGTGCAAACCCTACCCAATCAAACACGATTTCTAAAAGCTAGAGTGATCAATTGGATCATGGAGGTATGTTCCTTCAGATAGCAGAGGGCAGGAGGGAGATGGACAGTAGCACCAAACCATCAAAGGGCAGGTGTCAGGTAGCAGCAGCACAATACACCACACTGGGCAAGCGTGACTGCAGTGCAGCACAAAGGACCGTGGAAAGCACTAGAAAGGGGATACACAGACCACGGAGGGAAGGTGGGGCCATGTGCAGCAAGCTGTCTGAACAGGTGAGAGGGACTGCGGCAGCATAGAATACCATGAATGGCAAGCAGGAGGATTAGTGGCAGCACAACTGCCATGGTGGGCAGGAGCAAGGGGTCAGGGGCTGGACACTAGGGCGGGGGAAGGAGCTTCACAACAGACTATGCAGGGCTGACAGGATTAACAGTTGCAGCACAAAAGAGCATGGAGGACAGGAGGGAGGGTATATGGGCATGAGTCAGACAAGCACGGAGGTAGCAAAGACCAGCGGAGCCACCTGACCATGCTAGGCAGATGGGAGGGGTAGTGGCAGCTCAACAGAATTCTCAGTTGATGGGGTGGGGGGGTAGGGGCAGTGGCACATCCATGGAACATGCTGGGGAAAAAATGAGGTAGTAGGGGCATGCACACAGATATCAAAGGGTAGGTACAACAAGATCAGCAGAGGCGATATGGGAGTGCAGCGATGTGGCATAGAATTGAGCAATGGCAAGCATGAGAAGGGGACAGGGATATCACTTTAAATGGAGTGTAGTGGCAGCACTTAAAACATGCAATGGCAGGCAAGAGAGGGGTTGGTGCATGCACTCAATAGAATAGGAAGGAGCTGGATGTAACAGCAAGCTCCCACTTCAGAGCAGGTGGGAATAGCAGTGTCAGAAGAATGGCCACACAGGGATGTAATGAGAGCTCGGGCATGGACTTTGGCAATGGATGGCAAGGGGTGAGTGGGCAGGAGCAGCAAGCTTGGGTGGGGGCAACAGAAGGCCAGGCCCTGTGTCCAACCTCCCCCACCCCCCACCCCCCCACCACCACCAACTTGTATTGCGATGGGCATCTTAATTAAGAGTAACATCCATGTAAGCATGGTTTTCAGTGAATTTATTTTTTTAGCTTATTTTTTTTGTTACTAAATGGAATTAAAAACAACTTATAAATTCACTAAAACATTTTTTTTACAAGGATGTTAGTGGGGTCCAGATTTACACGCCCAAACATAGGAATTCAGCTGTTATAGTTGGGGGCAGAAGTTAGTTACTTGAAATAACTAAGGTAACTACAACTCGCACCCTTGCCATGCACAGGTAATCACCCCAGTTATTACTATAAAATTTGCAGTAAATTTATTGATGGGAGACCTGTGTATTTATCTCTGCCTGCCCCACCTCTGGGAACACAACCTCCTTGGGGCTGAAAATATTAATGAAGGCTGTCTGTTGCAAAACCCTGGGTCTGGGGACCACCACCACCACAACCTCCTCAGGGCTAAGATTAAAAAAAAAAAAAATGGTTGTGGGGGAGGGCCCCCCCCCCCCCCAATAATGGCCCTGGGGTCCACCACTCCAGGGCCAAATCCTACTATGTCACGGAGTGCTTATTCCCAAGACATAGCTGTTTGCTCTCACTTAGGTGCGTTGACAGCTCCTGCCAAGTCAAAGCAAACACTGCTCTCAGTGGGTGAGAGTTGTCTAAGTGCTCCCACCCAAAGCAGAAGTTTTAACTCTTCCCCTGCCTGTAGAGATGCTTTCATGTAAACAGATGAAGATTGCTCTTGCACACAGGGAGAGCAAGAGCAATGCCAACTTTCAGGAGGTAGGGAGCTGGCTGGGGAGTGTGTGTGTGGGGGGGGGGGTGGGTGCTTGAGGCTCTCTGCAGGTGGACATCCAGTAGACCTGGCCAGGCCACAAGGGATGGGGGTCCCTGGGGCCAAATTTCATACATGGTGAGGTAGGGTGTCACATGACTCCCCTTGCCTATTAAATAAATGATGGCGAGGGAATGGGGTCCCCAGGGATAAATTCCCCCCCGAGAGAGGCAGTGTAGCCCCTCCATTTAGTTATGGCTGGGGGAAATGATGTCATGGACTGAAATTCCATTGGGGGTGGGCTACATGTTAGCCATCCCATAGATTAGATTATATTGTTCTCCCTTTAAATTAAGTGTGCAAATCACCTGGAAGCTACGCCCACTTGGCTTAACACTGTCCTCCCTCATTTTTAACCAGATGATGAACAGCCTCCCAGAGGGGCCCCAGTGAGGTTCCACCAGTTTTGATGGTGGTATTGCTTCTGAGGAATGAGGACATCTCCACAAAGCAAAGAAGCACTTAATCTAGACGAGGAGCCCTGGTTTGGTGGCGATCAACCTCCTTGTAGTCTCATTAGCCTCTATAATTCTGTGACCACATGAATCTTCCTATAGAGAAGAATCGGGGACAAATGTGTTGGCAACACACAGCATCATTGGTGACACTTCTCCTGGTACATTCTACAGCTGTAGTGTAGAATACACACTGGACATCTATCCAAGGAGGCAAAAAGATCTGAGTAGATATTTTCTGTAGATGCTTGTTGGATAAGACTAGGTGAGGTTCCTTTGAGTATCAGCTACTGATACACCTATACAGACACTTATGAACCCACACAGGCACGCGCATGGCCACTGTTGGACCTTAGGGTGGTCATCCCCCAACTTTTTGCCTGCCTCCAACTTTCCTGACCCTGGTTTTATTGGTTTTAGGACTCTGTGCACTTTACCATTGCTGTGCAGTGCTAGAGTGCTTATGTCCACTCCCCTAAACATGTTAACATTGGCTTATACCCAATCGGCATATTTAATTTACCTGTTAATCCCCAGTAATGTGTACTGTCTGTGCCTAGGGCCTGTAAACTAAATGCTACAGTACTGCAGCACTGACTTGTGCCACCCACATACATAGCCCCTTAACTATGTCTTGGGCCTGCCATTGCAAGGCCAGTGTGCAGTTTCACTGTCCCTTCAACTTTGCATTTAAAACTAATTGCCAAACCTTGAACTCTGTTTCTACATATGTCACCCCGAAGGTAGGCCCTAGGTAACCCATAGGGCAAGGTGCTATGTAGGTAAAAGGTAGGGTATGTACTTGTCTGTTTTACATGTCCTGGTAGTGAAACACTCACATTTGTTTTCCATTACTGTGCCTGCTCCTCTGATATGGCAACATTAGAACTAACCTTGTATCAAGTGGTATATTATGATCTGGAAGGAGTAGCCATGTTATGTGTGGTAGTGCCAGAATAAAATAGAAAATCCTACTTACTGGTGAAGCTGGATCTAATATTACTATTTTAGAAATGCCATGTTAATAAAGTGGGCATTTCTCTGCACTTAGGCTGTAAGGAACAGATGGCATTATCTCCAAACCATGTTTCTGTGCTGGTTGACAGATCTCCTTTGTGCATTCCACCCAGACAACCATAAAAACAAGACAATTGGTCACATCTGTGTTCTGAATGGCCCTTCGCGGACAGGAAATGTTGGGGGGGGGGGGCCTCACTTACATTTTAAAGGCCAGTTGGCTGCCCTCACGCAAAGGCTGATAACAGCGCGCACACACACAAATCCTGGCAGATAGTACTGGACTGAAATGGGAGCTTAAGCACTACAAAACTACTCTTTGAATTTTCACCCACTTTAAATACTTTTTATGGAGTCTCTGACCCCACCAAATCTAACCTTTGGACCTCCACCCTGTCGGAGGAACTGCCTGGCTGCCCAAAGGACTCATCTGGGCTGCTTGTTACCCTACTGGCATATGACTCTGCTGGAGGGTCTCGGACTTCCTCCTAAAGAGCTCTTCATGAGCTTGCCTCATGCTTTTAAAGTTTCAGGGCCAACTGACTTCATCCTGTCAGCAAATCCTTGTGCTTCTGAAAATTGATGCAAAGGCTGCATTGTGACTGGGGAAATTGCTGCAACAAACTAGAACGACTGCAGCAGCATCCCTACAGAATTTGCAGCACCTTCCTTGTAGTGGAAAATTTGATGCATTGCCTACCAGATCAAAGCAGCACCTGCTCCTAGCAGTGTTTCAAGCACTTTCAATGCATCATACCTGGGTGTCTATCACCACATCGCCATGAGGAACCAAGACTGCATTATGAAATAAACACCCGTGCAGCGTGGAAAGTAATGACTCAATCAGGAAATTTGTAAAGTGCAGTACTCACCGGTGGGTCTCAAGGTGCTGAGGGGGAGAGGTGCTGCTACTGTTTGAACAGCTAGATCTTGAGGAGTCTCCTGAAGGTAAGGAGGTCTGTGGTATCACATGGGTGGGAAGAGTGTGCCACGTCTTCGTAGTGAGGTACGAGAATGATCAGCTGCCTGTTGTAGTTCAGCAGATATGTGGGACGGTTTCTGAGGTCGGCAGAGATGCTGGGTCGGAGTACGAGAGCCATCTGAGGTATTCTGGTTCAGTGTTGTGCAGAGCTTTTGTGAGCGTGGGTGAGGAGTTAGCAGATGCCATGCCAGAAAATCTGAAGCAACACCTTATTTTTCCATGCATCTCCTCCTCTGCGGTCCCTGTGCATTATTTTTGACTAATTCAGCTACTGTGGCAAAGAAACAAGTATTGTATTGTGTGGTGTGTGTTTCTCCCCCCCCCCCCCCAAAGTGGTGCTCCTGCTTACTGGATCTTTGTTTGACCTTATTTTATTCAGATAATCTATTTTTCTATCTGTGGGGTGTATGTTCATGGTGTTTTCACTGTTAAGTATGATTTATTGCCCAAATACTCTACACTGCCTTCTAAGTGAGCTTGACTGCTCAGTGCCAAGCTACCAGCAGGTGGTGCGCAAGATAATTTGGATTATGTTTGTGACTTACTGTGTCTAGGATTGCGATCCCTACTTGGACAAGGGCGTATACGATGCCAATTTAAGACCCCCCCCATTTCTAACACCCACCTACTCGCACTCACCCAGACATTCTCGCAACCAGTCACCCTCTCACACCAGAGATGGGCCCTGCAGCCAACCCTCACCCTGCATGGCAGAAGGCCAGGCATGGCGCAGGTTTGGGTGGTTGGAGGGGGTTGGCTGCAGGCTGTGCCGTGGTTGGATTAATGTATAGTAATATAAAATTACTTTACAAAAACATACAAATCTACTGGAAAAAGGGTTACAGTTTTGGGAACAGTGAATTGGAAATTATTTAGATATGGTGTGTTGTGAGATATGGCAAAGTTTAAGCCACACAAATATTACAAATTCTAACTAAAATTAAATTTTAAATTTACACAACACCTCCAAGTTATTATAATACTTTACTATTAGGCCAGAAGTGTCTGGTCATCAAAATGTAAATACCATTTGAAACAAACATGTTCCCTGTGTGGCACTTGGAAATGGCTGCATAGAGACCATAGCAAAAACAATGTATCTTCCATCTTTTAGTGGAACTATTGGGTAGCCTGGGACATGACTGGACCCGGGGGTCTGCAACGGACCCGATCATTCCTTAATTTTAGCCCATGGGAGGTGGTGGTCCCTGGGGGTGTAGGCAGACCTCCTCATACTGTGCAACACTCCACACAGGGATGTGGCAGTCCCTGGGACCTCATGGCCTCCCCTGCATAACATATTTTTTACCCCAGGGAGGTGGCAGTCCATGGGAGTGGCCATGCACCCCTCCTTTCTCAATGCCCTTGTACCTGGCTCACCGAGGGGCTTCATTAAACAAGCGTGGGATTATATATATTTTTTTCTTGTTTTAAGATGAGTCCCAAGATGGCTGCCAGGACTTCCTTGCTGAAGTCTTGGCACCAATCAGATTTCTGAACAAGATCAGGAGGAATCCCAGAGACGGGCTCGCTGTGTCTGGCTCAAACTTTTTTGCCCTAAAACTAACTTGCGCCCTCTTTATGCACTAATTATAGTACTCGGCACATCTTTGATCACATCATTGAAAATATCAATGCAATATTTATTTTGCAGTTACAAAACAGCATTGCGGGGACACAAGTTAGTTATAACTAGGAATTTCTGTTTTGTATAAGTAAATTAAGAACCAAACTAATGTCCCAGTAACCTTTTGGTTTCTTGTGTTGTGTGGTTTTTTTTTTTTTTTTTCTGTGCCTTCATCCCTTACTCTGAGCTTGTGCGCAACATCTTCCATTCCAGGGTTCTTGCCTTCCCTTTCCTCCTAGGAACTTTTTATCTGCTCCATACTGATTCAGGAGGCTGTTCTTTTTTTTTTTTGTTCTGCCTCTTGGAAAGTCCTAAAGAGTGATAAGTATATCACTAAAGTCCACAGCCTAGCTCCCTCTCCAGGCAAAGATACATTTCTAACAGTGAATTAGTGATTGCTTAATTTCTTCTTTCATTTATTTACTTTCTCTATGAAGAATTGTTGGTTTTTGTTTGAGTTGTGTATGTGGCAGAAGTCTACCTAGCATATTTACTGCAAAATTGCTTGCAAATAAGCATAACTGTCAGAATCCAACATTAGGTCTCACATCCAAAAGAGGGCAGCGGGTGCACTTTGTGTACTGTGGCATTTTGTGCTATTGCCGTAGCACAAACGGCAGTAGCTAGCAGCTGATCACTCTTGGGGCCAGATTTTTGAGGGCTTCATATGACACCATGCAGAGCAAAATAGACCCCTTGCTGTGTTCCAAATAGGGAGCAGGAATTAGCCATATTTACTAATCGGATGTACTGTATACTCCTCAGGAAGGAGGATGCTCCTTTCTAGCTATAGCTGTGGAGCTACGAAATCTGCCCACTTAGCAACGGAACGTATAGCATTGCATTAGTTTTAGGAAATGGCTCATGGCTTAGCTATTATCGGCCTACTCTTGGTTTTAATCATTTTCAGTAGTAGCAGGTAAACACTAGGAAGCCCTAACATGGGGCAGTCATATAAGGGATACATATGTCTAACATTACATTTTGCTCACTGTCTGCTCTGGTGTACTGTGCTGCCTAGAGCCAATGCAGGCACTCTTGTGCTTTAGTTCAAGTGTTCCTGTGTAGCATAAAATATATTTTATATGCTGGAAGGGACACCTCTTGCACAAAAACAATCCTCAGGCATTTTCCTCTTTTCACAGGTGCTGCATAATGCAGCACAGGTAGAATGAGGCAATAATGAGGAAGGGGGGGGTAGTAATTTCTCCTCCTAGGCCTCTGTTGGGAAGGTGTAGCCATTTTACAAACTTGCAGGTTCGCTACCCTAACAATCAGGAAATGCACCAAAAGCCATGGCTGGATGCATGGAAATGCCCATACTGCATCAATTGAATAAACCTTATCAATGCTGAGTGATGCAAGGCAATTATTTATTTATTTTCATAATTTTGAAGATGCATGTGGGTGACTATGAAATAGCACAGATTTCTTTGAAGTGCAGGTGTGTAGTAGAGTGCGCAGGTGAAGAAGCAATGCAGGGTGTAGGTGGGAGAAGAAACAGACAATAAACAAGGAGGGCATGTATGGGGAGGCAACTTGAAGGACAGGGGGTGGATGAAGCAATGTGGAAAGCGGCGAAGGAGACCAAATTGGTGACAAAGGACATGGGTAGGGGAAGCAACGGAGTGTGGTGAGATTAAAGCAACACATGGGGGGGGGGGGGGGGGGGGGTGGAGCAAATGAAAGCAAATTAGGGCCGGTAACAGGGAAGTGCATTGGCAAGAACGTAATGCAGGAAGGACTGGGCTTTGCAACATGGAGGGGGAAGAAGCACAGAGGCAGGACTGGGAACCAAAAGTAACCCAGCTACATTTTGCCAGACCAGCCCCCACCTAGGGTACATGGTGAGCAAGCCTGACACTACAATTGGACTTGGGAGGGGGTAAAATAAGTGTTCACCACCCTAAACTGTGGGGAAAATGGCTAAAAACGTGCCATAGAAAGCACTGCTTTGATTATGTATTGAATTGTTTGTATTTAATTTAAAGCAGCGTAAATGAGGACCTTACAGTGACATTTTTTGTTGGAGCTCTTCAATTATTCCTCTCCATCGCCCTCCTAACAGTGCTTCACGTATTTCATCTGTTTTTATAGTGCCTCTCCTACCAATGTAGGATGTTGGAGCACTTTACATCACACATACAGAAATAATGAATCGTGTGTGTAAATTGGTATATAGAAACTGTTATACAAGACAGCAGGGACTAAGGTTTAAGATTCACATACCATCCATATTGCTAGGCATTTTTAAGAGTGCTTGGTCTGGGAAATATAAAATTAGGCTTCAGAATATAACCTAGTAGTTGGGGTAGACTTGATGATTTTTATTTCAACCCAAACAAATGCTTTAACAAAATTAGGATAATCGAAGACTGGGGAAAACCATAATTTTCAAACTGGTACCATGCAGTTTGCTTGCAGCTCTTCAGCAGTTCATAGCTCACTGTGGTAGATCATGATTGTAACTTATGAACTGTATATTATCAAATGGATCTCTGTGGCAAAATCACTAACCCATGGAGCTATCCACAAAATACTGTTCTGTGATCTGCATAGTGCACATTCTTTACATCTGGTAGCTTTGAGTCAAAACTACCACTAGACAAAACCCATCTCTTTCCGACGGGTACATTAACCACCAGAGTTATCTTAACACTTTTACTGATGCCTGAAAACTCCTATTTAAAAAAACCCAACTCTGCAGTCCTTTTTAAAACTGCTCCTCACGGTAATAAATGTGTCCCTCCAGCCTCCTGGGAAAACGACTGATGCCTGGAATAGCCAGTCCAGCCCCGTACACAGGCAACAATGAGCAACATGAAAAGGGGGAGAGAAATACCTGAGGGGGGGGAATCAAGACCACACATGCACACTTTTGAGCTGCCTAACCAAATGTCATTGACTAAACAGATACTATGAGCCATAGGTTGTCCAAACACAAGTGGAGACACAAAGAAGATGCAGGAAAGACAACCATGGGTACGCAATGGTAGGCTACAAGCCCCACCTGATCTTGATAAGGCCACAATATGGCTTTCATAACCAGGCAGCTGTATGGTCAACCTAAAAATGGAATCATACCTTTTATGGCCTGTGGCAGCTACATGTTACACTGTGAAGGAGGCAGCTGGGCAGCAGTGGCACCAGCATTGGCTGGTCCAAGTATTGTGCTGAGAGCCAGAAGTTGGGACTGACAAGCTGACTGGAGCAGTTTTCAAAGTGGTGTCCGGTGTAAAACTTAGTGGATCTAGGTGATACTAGATAGTAAAGCGTGGGTTGTGTGGGCTCTGTGCCTGCAGTACTTGTGTGTCCGTGCACTATAATGGTGAAAGTGTGTATTGTTTTGTGTAGCTCAGAGTGTAAAGTAGCACAGAAGGCAGGAAATAGATGCTTGTACCTCCAGAAGTGCTCATTATTCATCAAATGAGCAGACCACCTTGGAGTGTCTTAAGGTTGTGAGCATAAGTTTGGAAAGCTTTGAACATAACTTAAAGGCTTTGCTGGCTCATGCTGCTGTAAACCTGTCCTTCTGTATTAGTGCTGCCCCGTTTGTTCCCATGTGTCAGTCTGTTCCCATTAGGTGGGGGAATCAAGGGGCCTGATGAGCTGCAAGGGGTGTTTGGGTGTATTTGAGTAAAAAGCCTAGGGTCATGGTTTTCCTCTGCATGGGCTGGAAGTGGTCATCATTAGGGGGGGGAGAAATGTACCTGAATTCTCCTCTTCATTCTAATTTGGAAAAGCCACAATCTCCCCACCCCCATGCAGTGCAATCTTGTCCCTTCTAGCTGAGAAATTGGATTGTGGGGATTTAGCCAATGAAGTGTTGCAGCTGCTTGAGAGGGGCGTGTGCCCAAAGAATTCCAAGAACTTGACTTCTGCTCTCTGGTTCTAGGACAATGACTTTAAAGAAATTGCACTCAGGCCACTTGGTCTCAGCAAGGACGTGTATGTAAAAAAAAAAAAAAACTAAATCCAACCCCCTACTGAATGTGATTGTCACGTAGGCTCACATTATTCTAATGAGACTACTGGATTTTTGAGCAGCAGAATCGCCTGCAGTGTGGAAGACTGAGCCTGACCCACTACAGGTGACACATGTGGCCCCAATCCAGGTTTTGCTCTCGCTAACTTTGCTTTTAGACCTCATCCACCAGTCCAACAGTTGTTTTTGTTTTTTATTTTTTAAAGAATGTTGGCAAAGGATCCAGAAGCAGTTGGTGCAAAAAAAACCTGGAGCGGTTAGTAATTTAAGTGGGCGTTTGCTGTGGTGGCTCAGAATAAATGATGCCATCTGTCTGTGTTGAAGTTGCCAAATCAATCAGTTATTTCTGTAGTATTTGATGTTGGGAACCAATGCAAGATCATTTTCTACCCTCACCAAGTTGGAGAGGTGTCAGTGTTGCTGCTTGCAACTGGTAAAGGAACTTCTTGACCAGTCGTCCGAGGGATTCGGGAGCTACTGTCTGTTCCTTTTGGTTGGCTGTGCAGGATCGGCCACATTGTATCTATTGACAATGTCCAGTTAAACCAAGTGGTTTTCTTTGGCACCTGCCAATGGTGGTAGAATTACAGTTCTGGTGCAGTGTATTCCCAAGACTGGGACTGGTGCATAATATAAAGAACCAAATTCCTTTTTTCACAGCAACTTTTTCACTTACTAGATCTCCCAACTTTAGGAATCCAGCCTGTAGGTATTACAGGTACATCCTTAATTCCTGTGGAGGCATCACTGGCAGAAGCATTGTTGTGTCAGAACTGTTGCAATTCCTGTAAGACAGTAACACTCATTTATGTCAAAGGGGTTTTCTGCTGTCTCCATGCCAGGACAATCAAGATCTGGAACTTACATTCAAGTCCCAAACGGGCCTTCACAGGAAGTACGCCTCCCCAAGGACCTTCTAGACAGATTAAGTGCTCTCTGGACTCCATACAGGTGGTTAAGCCAACTATGACCCGTACCTCGGACTCTGGCTATGGACTGCTTTAAATCAGTTTAATCTCTACGTGACTCTATTTCCCTTGGGATGAAATGGAGACTAGTACTGGATTTCCCCGCCCCCCCCCCCCCCCCCCCCCCCCCCCCCCAGGACAACAAATCCATGGCGTCCCTGAATGCCCTTAAGGCAAAAGCAGGGCCCTGGTCCGAGTGGAAAGCCGCAACTGCACATGTTCCGATAGACTTGCAAATCTTTAATAACAGTTTGAGCGTCAGCTGAGCCTTGTGGCCACACCCATAGAAATCTGGAGCAGGAGTCTAGAGCGACTAAGATTAATTTGTCTGCACTGTCCGGTGTTAGGGGACTGCAATGGTCCAAGTACACACATTGTAAAGGTTTGTTTGAAATTAAGAGGGGTGTCTGCGGTGGGCATTTAGCAGCGGAAACTTTAATTTGTTGGCAGATGTCACAAGAAAGGACTTACTGCTTGGCCTCTCTGTATAGGCCTGGCCACCAATAATGGGCTTGTAACAATGATATTGTAGCCACCACACCAGCATGGGCAGATGCCACCCCGCCCCTCATATGTGGTGCTTTGAACTGGTCTTATGTGTTTGGGAAATATCTCAAACCCCTACGCCTTTTTATCTTAACCTCCGCATTCAGGCAGATTCCCATTTGATAGGAATATTTAGCAGGAAATGCTTTTGGATCGGGTGGACCATAAGCCGTAGCTTTCACGGCCGCCCATATGTCAGTCCTGTTTCGCACCGGAGTGGGTTACTGCAGCAACAGTGGCAGTAGGGAATGGTGACTTTGCGACTTCATCAACCAGTGTATTCCAGCACACTGATGTCCATTTGTTTGAACAACTTGAACATTTGTAAATGTCTCCTTCAGATCTGCTATTCCCCCAAACCCACTACAGAAGTCTGTGTTTAATGGTGTTGCCTCCAGAATCTTAGAACCCATTCTGGGACCATTGAAGTTTTCACTGTTAGCTGTGCAGGATCTGTATGTTCCTGTGCTATCGCCAGAGCCTTTAGCTGTGCTATGCAATCCCCTGTTTGCTTGTATGTATGTTGGGACAAAATGTATTATCCTTCATGTAGCCACTTATGACTGCGCAAACAGCGGAGTATTGATGCTTTGTGCCAATTGCAGGTTGCTCAGCCATCGATGTACATGACTTTGATACTGATCAATAGGCAGTGTTTGCTATAAGAACTAGAATACCCAGTTCCTGCAAACATTTGAGTTTGTAATTTTGGGTCAAAAATATAGTCTACATCAGTGGCTGTCAGACATTGCCCATTGAATCAGTGTGGATGTAGGGCTTTAACATTAGGAACACTGGCTTTGGTAGAATCCTCAAGGGCTGGCACTGGAGAGATTGCAATGCATTTGACTTGGGCCAGAGGTTTTTCTTTAATGACTGCGCTCTGTACAGCAGTGAGAATTTTCTCAGTGGGAGCAAAGCATTGTTCTGCAGAGTACAAATGTGGTTTGTATGCAATTTGGACAGTCTCACCCTCATTGAAAGTTACATAGTTGAAACAAATGGCTCCAGCAATTACTCTGACCAAATGTGTGCTGTCCATTGTGCTGCAAGCATGTCTTGTCTGCAGGTCTCTGAGAATGCATGTGTTTGACTATCCAAAATTTACTTTAAAGTCCAGACATATTGAGTCATAAAGGTTTAATGCGGAAGCAATAATCGGGAATGTAAGAATTGGGTTTCCAAAGTTTTTACATGAAAAGACTGGACTTTTTATGGTATTTGGAGGTTGCACTTGTGTGCATTTTTCCAAGAATTGTGGCGCTAGGATCTTTCCTGAACTCAATAGCTCATAATCCCAGAAACAAGATGCTAAGGAAGGCTATTTTTTGTAAGTTTAATTTTGTAGCTGAACTTGAAAATCCTACGACAATGCAGGCTACCTGTCTTAAATGTTGTAATTCATAATTTGTGAGATGTCTACACAGGACAATGCTTCAGGGTCAATGTCTTACAATATTGAAGTTGTATGAGCTGTGAACAGTCCTTGACTGTTCTTGCCCCACTGGGGTAAACTAGAGAATAGTTTTCCGGTAGCCTAGTGCACTGAATTATTAAATCTCTTCTATCGGGTGTTATATTGTGCACTGTGTTCAGAAATTCTGTGCGATGAGTTTTGTACAGCATATGTGCGTGTATGACCGTTTAAATGCCCAATTGATGGTGTAGTATTCTGCAGGCTCTTTGGGAACAAGAGGGGAGAAAGAAGGTTTGAGAATATCTTCCACATATGGAAAAGTACAGACAAATTCAGGTGGCCAGTCTTGTTCGACCAACAAAATATCATATATACAGATGACGTGAACTTAAAAGATTGCGTCTATTGTGCGTTCAATGTCTCCTAACTGTAGTACTAATTTGTACACCCTATCAGATGTGGAGACGCGTCTGCAGTTTTCACTTGTAGAAAGTGATCATTTGCTTTCACCTCCAGAAGATTCTGGTGACCTCTGTTGTGCAGTCTAATAGCGCTAGTGCCCACTTCTGCTCTTCAAGAATGCCCTCTTGTGTGGCATGTCAAACTGCAATCACTTTTCTTTTTAAATTGGGGTTTTTGTTGTGTGTGGGTTTTTTTTTTTTTTTTTAAATACAGAAACCTCTGAGCATTGATTCCTTTCACGGTTTCATGTAGTCTGTTCTTTGCTCTGACTGCCCACCTCACTCACTGTTTATTTCTGAGTCCTGAAAGGAATGCGATTGGGGTGTATCAGTATATTAAGTCAGGCCTTTTTATATTATCTCTATTTCTGAGATTATATCTATTCTGCGCAGTCTCTGTATGCAGAGATTATCACTTTTTTTTTTTTTTTAAGGTGTATGGTTTCTCCCCCCAAAGCATTTATTACCCGCAGGAGCTTACCTGGTAAAATCTTTATTAGGTTTATGCTGAAGCTGTGGTTTTGTTAGTCTGGAGCCAGACTATCTCGACCAATGCGAAGTAGGTTTCTGTGAATCTTTGCCAGCTCACATTATTGATTCTGTTGAACATCCTGGAGCCGCATGCACACTGCTAGTGTGACCGCTTCATCTTTAAGGCTACTTAGAAAAATTGAGGGCACTATGGCAAAATTGCCCATTAATTGCACCCCCAAATCTAGGGCCGGGGTGCCCTGTATTCATATTGAATCTGCTAAGTTATGGTAAATTGGCAAGTCCTGGTGTATCGTGTGCGGTAGTAATAGATCGCAGCAAATACCGTGCCCCTTGTATTATCTATTGTGGGAACCATCCCAATGGCAAGTATATCATTTAGTATTTTATGCTCATCCTGAGGTCCTGTATTGGGAAAATACTGCTTCCAGTGCTTTTTTTTTTTTTTTTTTTTTTTTTTTAAGCTAACCAGTATGGCATTTCTTCTCATTTCATGGGTACCTTAACCATGATTGTATGTGTGGTTGTGTTAATTGTCTGTATATCCCTGTCAGCTCAGCATGTAAGTGACTGACTTCAGCTACTGCTAGGTTTGCTATTTCAGGGTGTGGTGTATAAGTGGCCAATAGAGGCTGGGTAGGAGCATCATTACTTAGAGGACCTAACTGGTAATACTGTGTGGGGTAGGGTGCCATCCAGCCAATTATGTTTTTGATAAGAAGGGATTTCTAAATCTACATATGCTCTGTATTGTCCAGGTGTGTAGTGATGAAATGTGCTCGTGTTCCCATCAACTGCTGGAAATGTGATCCAAGAATAGAAAAGTTCTATAAGCTGCATGTGCGTCCACCACAAATGTGACTGAGCTTCCTTGGGCTGTTAGGCCATTTGCCAATAAGTGTGCAGTCAAGGGTTGACTTATTGACTGCAATAGCTACTGCTGTGGATTTGCCAGATTAGATACTAAATTTGTTCCAAGATAAGCACACTAAATGGGGATTTTCCTTTTTAAAGTTCAAGCTTGAAAAACCTCCACCATCAGATATGGTGTCCTAATTGGCTGAGGAGGAAATAATCAATACCACACTGAGGTGTCTTTGTATAAAGTGAGACCAATACTCCGGAGGGCCTGAAAATTGGAGCCTGACTATGTTGCTGGTGCCATGTCACGTAGGGTCTCATTATTCTAATGAGACTACTGGATTTTTGAGTGGCAGAATTGCCTGCTGTGTGGGAAATGAGTCTGACCTACTACACCTGTAGCCCCAATCTGGTTTTTGCTCTGGCTAACTAGCAGGGCCTCATCTCTCACAAAGGGCAGGGATGATTTGGGCAGCCAAGCGCATGACTTAATTGATTTCTCAGGGAAACCGTGGTCACTCAGGTGTCATCTGTTTCTCTCAGTTACTGCCTCGGTTTGTCATTCTGTATGTGAGACTAATATACATTTCAATAAGATTTTAATGAAGCAACCATCTTATATAGCAAAGCATGTGCTGCAATAACCAAGACAATACAGCATGCCAAGATTAAAATTGTGACCAAGAGTAAATCATAGGAATAACGCTACCATATTCTCACATCAATAGATCAATTCCTACCTAGGCTATAATAAAGCAGTGTGTTAAGCTCTAATTCTACCCTTCAGGTTCCCCTGGGAAGACATCATCCCCCATTACTGAGTGGTTCTGAAGTCAGCATAAGCAGCTATAGCAAAGCATTCATCATACATTTGGGGTTATCTGGTTGGCATCTCCCTCTAACGTGTATGGGACAGGGATGTGTTTTTATAATAAGTGCTGATGTTTAGTAAAAATGTTCCTATGTAAGGATGTGTGTGTTTGTGGTGTGTTTTTTTTTTTTTCTTTTTTTTTTTTTTTTTCCTCCTCTCTATGAATGTTAGAGACAAAACTTGTACCATGTTCACTGGCAATCTCTTACTGCAGCCTTGAAAGACTCGGAGTGAGCAAGAGTCTTGTTTGTGAATGTAGTGCTGGCCTAGGCAAAAACAGCTAGATAGAAATAAAACAAGACTGCAAAAGTGCTATTGTAAGAATAAATAAAAAAAACACTGAATAAAATGTGTCTAGGTTAAAGTGTACAGTGGCATGCATAATATGCTGAAATAATGTGTATGGTGCTATAGCTAAAATGGCTATACAACAAGGTTAAACTGACCTTGCGGATAAAGGTCCAAAACCAAGTCTTTTCTTTATTGGAAAAATAAATCTTCAGGAGATTGGAGGGGTGGTTGTAGATGGAATAGTTTCCCTCCCCAAAGGCATTTTTGCAATGAATTCTGGGGTGCCTTTTTGTACCTCAACCTCTCATCACACATGTGCCAGTCCATCCCCCAACTCCAGTAGACCTTGAGGAAATGGTCAAGCCTTCAGAAGATTTTTTGGGAGTATCTCGCCAAATGAGGGCTGCTGGGACTAGACCATGAGATGCTAACTTTACTTTGCCTGATTTGGATCTTGATCTTTCTAAAAGGTATGGGTAGCGGGAGAAGATCATCCTTTGTCCTTTGCGGGGGTGGGTTAGGAAGGGGTGTCCTGGGCTTTTGCTTCCACTGACAGGGTTACTAATCTTTGGTATTCCCACCTCGCTTGGTATTCCAATCTGTTTCTATCCAGCTTTGGATGGACGAGTTAATTTGCCAAGTCAATTAACAGACCAAGGTCAGGGTTTCTACTTCCCTGGTCAGCATAGAAAATCTTTCTTCGATCCTCAAACTATTGGAGAAATTTGTAGGACGGTCTGATTATATTCTTGACTCTGTGGTGGTCATCTTGAATGAATTGACCATGGAGAACTAAACTAAGAGCATGCACTGAGGCCTGTTTGCACCACTTGGTGGCTCACTGTTCTCATCAAGAGACTGATAATATAACTGTGTGGCCATATGTGGATTTTAGTACTGATGTGGGGAAACTCCAGTGTAAAGAGTTTACTGCAGAAGTGGACTTGGTCCAAAGTCTAGTGAATTCAATATGTTATAATTTTGCCTCTTCCCTGGCAAAGAGGAAGTGGTTGGTAAAACTAGTTCCACTGAACAGGATGTATTTCCAATTTTTAAAGCAGTGACTAACCAAGAGAACAGGTCTGTGGTGTCTACTGATGCTCTGGCTGGAAATAAAAAAAACATTGAGGGATGAAAAGACCGATGTCAAGCATTGCCAGGGAAGGCCAATTTTCAGAAGATGTAGATCTCCTGCTAGGAGACCTTATGCAGTTACCTCTCCCATGCGGTAGGGATTGAATCTGGGACTATAGGAGTAGCTGTCAGTGAGTCAGTGTCAGTCCTTTGCTGATCACCCTCCTGGAATGATCATTACATTGAACTTGATGGCCCTGTCATTTATAGTTTTCTGTTTGAAGGGAGATTGTACTGGCCTTTCGGTCCTGGAAAGAATTACTACACCTGGCTCCAACATGGAGTCATGTATGTTAGCCTTTATTCCAATGTTTGCAGATCGACATTTGGGCACATCTGTTAGATTTTTATTTTATTTTTTTATTCTTTGAGGTGAAGCCAAAACTGGTAATCTGCTTTTTAATTTGTATTTCAAAGTGGGTTTAACTGGAGGGTTAGCTTCTATGCCAAGTTGTTGGTTAACTTGGTCCCTCAAAATGCTGTTTGTAATCTTGTGGTATTGATCTTCCTTTCCTGACATGAAAGGAAGATGTGCTAGTGCAAAGGGACAGTCATAATTGGATGACTCATTGTATATAACAGCCATTGTGTAGGTTCCCTGGTAGATTTACAGGGACTGACAGTTTTCATGGGAGGGAATGGTAGGCAGGTGTTACCTTTTATTTTAATTGGAGACATTTGATGCTGCAAATTGTAATGATGTAGGGGATGAGTGTCTAGCTACTGAGGCCCTTATGACATTGGTGGTAATGCTGCTTACTGCCCTAGTGACTGCTGCCAACATACTGCCGCAGTGGCAAATATCTGTCATATGACACACCCATGAATCACCACGGTGAACATTCAATAGTGCTAAACCATTGGCAGTACACATTGGTGCGCTTAGAATGGCCACCCCAATATAATACAACATTGGCCTAAATGAAAATGCCACACCTGACACTGAACTGATACACACACACACCCACAGCACTCTAAAACACCTACCCACAACCCTTTACAAACACCAATAATCACCACAAGACTAACATGAAGACACTGAGACAACTACACACCCACCCCCATTCATCTGTCATGCACCCCATATACCCCTCCACTCAACACCTTCTGCACACCACATGTCCCCACTAATGTTGCCCACCCCCCCACCATACCACCTCTGGTTAACTGTTTAACTGATGAGTTGAGGGTCATGGTGGGGTGGAGGAAATAGTCAGGATAGAGCCACAGCTGTTTGGAGCACAGGTACAGAAAATATCCATTGCCAGGAAGATGGAGCTATAGAGGAGAATTTTGGCCAGGGTGTACGCTGTTCAACATCAAAGAACAAGGGATGACAGGAGGAGAAGGAATGACTTAAGGGGGGGGCGGTGCATTCCATAGCAGCAAAGCAAAATGCCATCCAGAGGACTGGCTATAGACCTCCTCCATAGTTCACAGCATGGGAGGAGCAAGTATTGTCAATCCTGCATCCTGAGGTCCTCACTTCAGTACCTGGAGGACTGGACACTGGTGAGTCAATATTTACTACTTATTGTGATGGCATGCAGGTATGGGGGTAATCATTCCATCCCACACACACTGCACCTACCTGACTAATCCCAATCCCTGCATGCTATACCAATGCATACTAACAGTCCCGCGGTACATTACCATACACAAAGGTGGGGGGGAGGCAACAAGAGGGGAAGCTAGGGGTGTATAATGTCAGACATGACGCATAATAAATCACTTGCATCCTCACAAGAGCCCCAGCCAATGTCCGTGGTGAGGAGGTGCTATGACTAACCAGTCCCCCAAACAGAAGATTTCCTCCAGTGCTGACAGTAACTCTGGACTCCAAGATCTGGAAGAACTACCTGGCCCATCAGGGACCTCTGGTCAGTAAGCCATGCCAGCCTACTCAGTCCACCACAGAGCCTCCCCATCAGTACCACCACAGCACCCACCCAATGTCACACACCTTTGTCCCCAGGACATATATGGAATACTAGGAGGACTACTGTGCACTGGGGAGGACCGGCCCAGAGACCTGACTCTCCAGGAGTCACTCACTAATGTCCTTGAGGCTTACAAACAATCCCAGGACAAGATGGGCAGGCGAGGAGAGAGAATGCCCATCTTCGTAAGTATATTTTTGTTTGGGGGGGGAGGGCAAGATTTATCCAAAAGTTCATGGATAACGCCAGACCTAAAAATTGCACCTTCATATAAATGTACTCTTCAGTTCAGTAGAACATTATGACTTTACCTCCTGCAGTAATTATGGGAGATTTTTCTCAAATACTGAATGGTTTCTCGTTTGGACTTGCCAGTAAATAATGACAAGTGGGTCACGTTCCTTTTGTGAAGAAAGTTTAAGGCACTAGAACTACTTTAATGTCTTGTTAGAAATTCCATTTACAGAATGGAGGGCCATGAATCACTCACTCCTCCACTTCTTGAGTATCTTTTTGGCTCACTCATCTAAACAAACATCTTTGAAATTTGCAAAATTACGCATGATTCACATTTCATGGAAATTTATATTTAGGCAAAATTAAAATGTGGTTATTCGCAAGTGATGGGGTGGATGAGACCTCCAGTGCACGAAAGGCTGGTTCCTGTCAACAAGCAGTTGGCAAGACAATGCACACCTATGCTTTGAATGCCCATTATGTTTAAGAGACCCTGATTATATTTTAATGAGATGAATTACACAACATGTGCCTCTACAAGCTAGACCTAGATGATCGCATGCCAAAGTTATTGCCACTGACATTGTCAACATATTTTGCATATTATTTTGAAGATGAGACATGCCTCAATACTATAAAAAGAGGTATAACTTATTTATTTGATTGTAATCTTTACAGCTTGCATAGCAAGTACAATAAGGACGCATTTCTAAATAAATGAGCAGTCCTGTAGAATTGACGTCAGTCAATGAGCCATATAAAGAGACTTACAAAGCAACCACATTCCAGAAATTGTGTGAAACAGACTAGCACACTTGCTCTAACTTAGTCCCGGTAGAATGGCTCACTAGTTTTAAGGGCACTGCCTTATTCGATCAAAGATGGGTGATACGAAATAAGATTCCTAATCCTACCTTCACACACAATGGCTTAATTAGCATGTCTGTCATGTATCCTTCTGTGGATACCAATCAAGGGTTAAACTGCTGTGTAATTTCATGCCACAACTGCCTCAGTTTAACAGTAGGACACTTCATGCCAACAATGGGCACAATAAGGAAAGCTTTGCTTTGAGAGTTTGTGAATGTATAGAAACCTGAGACAATTGACGTTCATGAATTTGTCTGATCCCTTTCCAATCTGGAAATGGTGGGAGCTTTGCTCTTGAACACTAATTGTGCTTCTAAGGTAGGGAGGGGGGGAAAAGAACACAACCCTTAAACGTCCTGGGAGCATAGGAAATGTTTCTTAACAGGGAAAATAGTTATCCTACATTGAGAAAAATGAAAGAAAAAAATGTGCATTTGAACTGGACTGTCTTTCTAAAGAGTTGAACTGCACATACAACTTCTCATTGGGGAAGCAGGAAATGTGACATGACAGTCCCAATAGAATGCCTGGAATTCTGTCACTGGTGTGATGTGGACCAGGTCGGCAGTAAATGAGATTCACTTAAGACCAGTTTAGAGGGTGTGAGCGTCATCATGCCAAAATGCAGCGTGACCCCATTTATTTATAGCCCTGCCAGCTTGACATGCAGCCACCGTGACCCGGCAGAGTAACCTAACAAAGGAGAGCCCAAGTGGCTTTCAACATTCCTCCCATGGTTTTAGTTGGGAACATTTTTAAAAAACATGCTGCAAAGAGGTACAACTTGAACAAAACACATAGCTGAAAGCACTGGCAAAATTGGGAGAGCAACAAAGTTAACATACAGCCTAAATAATCAGTTCAAAGGATGATACCACGCCACTTGGCGGGCTCAGCGATCAGCCTACAAAGTCTGGCAGTCTCTGGCTGGAGGATGGATTGGGCTGAAGGTTATATTTCCCCTTCCACCCATCCCACTCGCCCAGGCAAGGTTTGTCCAGCACAGATGGGGAGATGGGACCTGAACTTCGAATGGCACTGGGCACACCACCATCACTGACGCCACCAATGTCCACATCTTCCTGCTTGTCACCCTCAGCAGGTTTGAGTCCAATGCAGCTGCTCTTTAAAACTAAGACACATTTCAGGTGACTAGTTGGTCTCCTTGTTGACAGTCATCGTGCCATGCAGATGGGTGACTCTCCACATGCCAGGCTCATAAGGGGACTGGAACTTCCATCCAGGAAGTCTGTTTCTCACCACCACGGAGTTACCCACTTGAATGGCTGAGTGCTTTATTCTTCTAGTGTCACTGGACCATTAGTTGGTCTTCCTCCTTTCCTGTACAGCGATGCCGTCATCCTCTTTTGGTTGCCAAAGAGGATCAGTCGCAATAGTGTAGTGGGGGTAGTTGGACCATCAGAGCCGATGGGGCACACTCCGATGTACTGTGAGGTTTCTGACCATATACACGCAGGAAACTATGCATGGACCATTCCACACATGCTCCCTGATCGCTAGCAATTCACAAAGCGTGCTTCAGGGTTCTCATGAACCGATCAACATCCCCATTAGCCTGCAGCAAGTTGGGAGTTATCCCATGGTTTTATGGCTAGCTGGTTCAAATGGTTCCTGAACATGGAACCATTATCTGGTCAGATTTCATCTGACAGGCCAAACAAAGTCTTTTCCAACAGTGGAATGCTGTGGACACTACGACTTAACAATG
This sequence comes from Pleurodeles waltl, assembly GCF_031143425.1. Lineage (NCBI taxonomy): Eukaryota > Metazoa > Chordata > Amphibia > Caudata > Salamandridae > Pleurodeles > Pleurodeles waltl. The sequence continues at coordinate 669,984,984 of NC_090444.1, forward strand.
GGAAAATGACTGCAAGAGTCAATCATGACCAGAGATGACTTGCCGTCTGGGGGAAACTCCAGAAGTCCATGCTCATCTTGGCCCACTGCACAGTGCTAGGTGGGTCTGTGCTCTCTAGAGCCATTGGTTGGTCTAAGGCTGTGAAGGTACATGAATGACCTCTTTGCACGGTAGTCAACGAGAGTTTCTATCATTGGTAACCATACCTTGCTTTGAAGACTAGCTTTGGTCTGGGCTGTACCCTGGTTCCCTTTGTGTGCGAGTTCAACCACTTGCTCCCTCAGACCAGTGGGGATAACTATCATTTGGCCTCTCAGGAGAAGACCTTCGTCCCCCGCAGATAAGTCATCTATCACTCTCCAGATGGCTTGCATGACTAGATGTTCACTGTGATCACAGGTCCTGATTCCCTCAAGGACATTTTTCCACACTCTGAGACCAAGCATCTTTGGCATGGCTGATGACCAGGTCTTGCTTTGAAGCTTTGCCTATTTCCTTCACCATCATAGCCACTGGACATGCGGCCTGTACCAACATCTTTACAAAGCACTCCATGTGCTCTGTTTCCTTGACCATGGTCTCGCCTGGATGAGATTCCATGGGTGTCTTGAGAGACCATCAGCTGGGTTGTTCACTCCTGGCCTGTAGATGACACGAAATCTGTAAGGCTGAAGCACAACTACCCATCGATCTATCCACGGAGGAGAAAGATGAGCAGATCAGTGGCACCAGGGGCTTGTGATCGGTAACTACTTGGAACCTGTACCCATATAGGTGCAGGTGGAAGTGTTGACGAGCCCAATGGATAGCTAATTCCCCGCTGTGTATCGTGATTCTGTTGGGGAAAATGTTTGACTGGCATATGCAACCGGTACCCACTCTTGGTCTCCTACTTCCTACAGCAGAACTGTGCCAAGTCTGAAGGGGCTAGTGTCGACCTCCATCTTACTGTGGATTAAAGTACACCATCATCACCTTGTCCAGCAACGCCTCTTTGATGTTCTGGAACACCTTGCTCCCTTCACTCCATGACAATTTCACATCTGTCTTGGTGAGTTGTTGCAGAGAACTGAACATGGTGTCCCGTTGCGGGATAAACCTTCCAAAGTATGTCCCCCATACCAAGAAAATGCTGCACTTTGGTGGCACTGCAAGGAGTGGGAGCATTGTGAACAGCCACTGCCGCCTTTGGGTTTACTTGTAGGCCCTCGAGGGAGAAGATGTACCCCAAAAAATAAATATCAACCGAGTTCTGATAGAAGGCACACTTCATGCCGTGGAGTGTGAGGTCAGCATCTGCGAACTGTTGGAGGGTAGCTCTCTGGCAACTGTGGTGATCCTGAAGGGTTACAGAATGGATACGGATGTCATCGCTGAGGTTAAGCACCCCTTCAAGCCCAGACAGGGTCTCTGATAGCATTCTGGAAGACCTCAGTGGCTGAGGAGATTCCATAACTGAGCCTCCGTTAGCATTGCAACCCCAAGTGTGTGGAAAACGTCATGATGTTCCAGCTCTCTGGTGTCAAATTAAGCTGATGGTAGCCTAAGTTCAAATCCAGCTTTGAAAACCATTGCACCCCGTTGAGGCCGGCAATTATATCATCCATTGTGGGTGTAATGTTGCTCCCTCTTGATAGCAGTTAGGTAAGCACATGTCAGCACATTGCCCCAAAGCAGCCGGGCGCCATCTGTCAATCACTAGCGGAGACACCTATGAGGTAGGACCAGTGAGATTCTCGAACACGCCCAGTTCTTCTAGGGCCCACAGTTTTTTCCACTTTCGGCCTGAGATGGAATGCCACCATGCAGTGTTGCAGTGCCATGGGCTGCATGGTCAGGTCTATGTGTAATTTAAATTGTTTTCCTTTGAGTCTTCCTAGCCCTGTGAGCAGCTGTGGTAACTCATCCAGGAGGGTGTCGGCATGTGCGTCATTGACATGTTGAGTGAAAAAGACAAATTCTAGGTCCTTGGCTGTGTGACACCAGAGTAGGGTCCCTTGATTACCATCTACCAGATGAAACATGACTTGGATGGCCCCCTGAAGCGGCAACTGCTCATGCCCATCATAGCTGTATATCTTGGTATAACAAGGCACCAGTTCTGGCTGGGGCACAGCTGTCGATAATGACAAACATCCATGGCACTGACCAACGATCCAGTGTCAATAAAAATGTTTGCCGGAGCACCATTGATGTCCACTTTAGACATTGGGGGGGTGGGGGGGAAAGGAGGGGTCTCTTCTGTCTCCAGCCAGCGAAGGAACTCCTGCATTCCTATTGCCATCAATAGGAGCTAGTTGCCACAGTCATCCTCTCGTCCTGCCCACATCTTGGGCTTCCCTACTCCACACCTTGGCAAAGTGGATGATCTTTCTGCACTTGGCACAGGGTTTTCTTTTCAACCAGAGACTCCAGGTTTTCAGTGTTCCATCCCACAATTACTAAACTCTTTCCCTCCTTGCTTTTGACGTTGCTGTAGAGGCTGTCACATCTGCAGGACATCGACCTGTTCCTCTTTCACTGTGGTGGGCCTTGTGGGAGCTGGGCACCCTCAAGGATTGACCTCTTGCTGCCACCATTGCATCTGCTTGACTGGCCAACAATTCATGAGAGCAGGCCAGAATCAGAATCTCATCTAGGGTGATTCCTGGTTGGTGGACGATTAGCTGTTCCAGCATATTGGATCGGCACCCCTGGAATACTTGTGCTTGGATCTCCTCGTGTTGGTTGAGACCCACACACATGCTTGTTAGCTTCTGTCGGAGTCACCAGATCCTCTGGGTCTGTGCACGTTCCCAACACTTCCACCACAAGACCGCTCCAATACTCTGATTAGATTTATCACAGAGTCTAAGAGTCCAAGTGGGGAAAAGGGGATTAGGATGGGAACAGCTGGGAAGGAGACCTGTAGGAAGCAAAAGGTTAAAACACAACATCAAAATTATCTCATGAAATCAGTACCATGCTACAACTCTAAGCTTCGTCTTTTCCGAAAAAACATGAACAACCCTAAAATAGTCCTAAAACTGACTAGGCTTTAGATGACCGAATGCCTCAGGAGGAAACAGGAAAAGTTAAATAGGACTTTCAGATTCGAGTACTTTAGCATGAGAATCAGGAAACTGAGCAATTTCTAAACAATATGAATCTGCTTTTAAGAATATATATCAGGAACACACAGCATTACATCTAGAACTCTGGTATTGTTGTGTTCCTCTCAGAAAAAACATTGGCAAGTGAGTTGTGCACATTGCAGATTTTTATATGAGTATTAAACACCATAAAGGATTGTGCACCATGAAATCACACAACGTAGATTCAAGGAATAAATCACGCAACGTGTCAACTTGAAATGCTACCAAGATAATGTCTTAGAATAGTAGCGCACAGTAATTTACATTATTTATACACGTGGAAAGAATTGCGCGTCTTACTGATTCAAATGCCACCATGCAAATGCCGAATGGTAGCGCACAATGAATAACATGAAAAAGCACTCAGAGAAAGAATCTCGCATGTTGCCGATTCGAATGCCACCATGTAAATGTCAGAAAATGGTAGCACACAATGAACAGCATGAGTTACACACGAGAAGTGAATCGTGCGTTTCGCCGATTCGAATGCCACCATGTAAATGTCAAGAAAAGGTAGCGCGCAATGAACAACAAGGTTAAATGCTCATGAAACGAGTTGCACGTCTTGCCAACTCGTAAAACATAATGTAAATGTCAAGAAATATCAGCACGCAATGAACAACAATGTAATAACGAAGTCAAATCTTTATGGAATAAATTGCGCGTCCTCCCTATTTGCAAACCACCATACAAAAGTCAAAAAATGCCAGCACACAAGTAATCTGTTATTCATTTAAGAATTAAAATCAAGAATATGAAAATTCTCAATTACGGTGTTGGGAAATGTCCAAACACCGTCTTACCGCCTGGAAAAAGTGATCACCAATGAGCGATGAGTGCAGAAGACTGGAAAATCCAAATTGGCCGCCGGGACAGGAGCTCAGGAAGAAGCTGCTGCTCTGCACCGGGACCTCTATAAAAGTCAGCCCAACTTCCAGTGCTCACTATTCAGAGTCTTGGCCCAGCCTAGAACCACGCCCAGGCATGTTGCAGGGAAAGTCTCTAGAAGGCCCTGGAAAGGGACCACACCCTAACACACTCTGAATGTCTGCAGCAATACATTGCAAATGTACGGTATTTATAAGCACCTTAAAAAAATCTTTTGGCTGGAATTCTGCAATGCAAAAGGTTAAACAATAACATCACAATGCATAAATTGCATTATCTTGCGAGTGTTGGGTTTTTGCATTCTAGATGCCCGTAGAGTGCGCACTGTCCTGATGTTGACAGCTTCCTCACCCTGGCGTAGAACATGTCTAATGACTCTGTATCCATTTGTTGCACCTGATGCAACTTGAACCTTTCATTGTCCATGCTTAGCTGAAGGTTGAAGTGTTTTAGTGCTGCCACTGCAGCATCAAAATCCTATAACCCCTGTGTTTGGGAGTGTCTCAAACAACTCTAACAGCTCGCTGCCACCCATGTGTAGCAATGGACATCATCACAGCGCCTTCTGTTTTCCTTAAGATGCAAAAGTATTTGTGTAGCCTACCAAGTCAGTGGTGCCATTGCTGCGCAGCTGTGGTGGGGCCAGCCAGCTGGCTGAAAGGGGGTAGCACGGTTACTAAATAATGGGCTCCTGTATTGGGTGCTGGTGGCTGCTGTTCCCAGTGTTGATGGGAATAACTCATGGTGCAACTGTTCCATGCAGCTTTGTAAGCTTCTGATGCATGTGCCAAATAGTTTGCTTAATATTTTTTTTTCTTTCTATAATCTAGGGATTGCCTTTGGCCACCATGCAGTGTTTTTTTTTTTTTTTTTTTTTTTTTTTTTTTTTCTCTCTTCCCTGTACTGTCATTTATTTATCTTGTTCATTTGTACTTTCTCTTTGCCTTCTGCTTTCATTGAGTGGTGCATGTCTCTAATGCTTGCCGGTTTCATCAATTCTGAGCGGCACATCTTGAGTACCCCACCATATGGGTCCTTGCCTTTCCTACAGAGCCTCGGGCTCAATTGTCGAGTGTGCAAACATCACTCCAACCTTGGACGAGCTGTGCTTTCTCCTCATACATCCGTGGCTGGGCAGGGCACTGCACTTCACACGAATCGCAGTGGCTGGAGCACACACCCTGCAGCTCCTTCCTGCTGACGTGCCCCCTCGGATTAAACCCAGATCTGTATTCCGTCCATCATCTGTATTTGTTCTATCAGTTTTTTGCTTGCCATTCCAGTTGTGACCCAGCCATATGCAAATCAGTCTTGACCCTGTTCCCTATGGTAACAGTCTGCCCTGAACTGCCAGGGCAGGTCCTCCCTGAACCAGACACAAGCATCCCGGAACCAGTTTCAGGGTATCGTGCTTCATCAGCCAGGCTAGCTTGGATCTGGTGGCAAACAAGCACAGGACCCATGTCTGGGCATACCCTTCCCACTTGGGGGTGGGGACAAATGCAAAAACAGATGTCCTCAGGGGACAGGCTCACAGTGAGGTCGATGGTACTGTGGGTCCGTACTGTGTGATGCGCGCAGATCAGGTAGGCAATAAATGACATGCACTCAAGACCAGTTTGGTGGGTGAGCATCAGCGTGCCAAAATGTAGTGCGGCCCCCCCCCCCCCCCCCCCCCCCCCTTCTTTATTTATTGCCCGGTTGGTGGGACGCACAGCCACCATGACCCAGCAGAGTAACCCAACTAAGAGCCCTAGTGGCTCTCCACATCTGGCACAGCCTTCCAGTTGCATTACTGGGATGTTTTAAGTTCCCAAAATATGTACATTTGCATCAGACTATTTCTTTGGGGGGTGGGGGGGTGTGCATATATATAATATACCTTTTTTCTGACTTAAACTAGACTGTTTGTATGCACTGAGCAAGTGGCTAAAGCCTTGTGGTATTTTTGTCTATGTAGTTTTTGCTACATATATGCAACTTGGAGGTAGATGTTACAAAAGTGGCACGGTACTCAATGCAGAATCCCTTTCCTTGCGCACCTTAGTGCCCCACTACCACCATGTGTGCATCATATTTAAAATGTTGCACAATGGCGCTTTTTAGTGGGTAATATCAGAGTTTTTGAAGCTATTGATGTACTGTTTGAGGTTACTGCCAAAATGTTGGTAATAACCCTGAACAGTACATAGGGGCAACCATTATAAATAGTGGTGTGCCACCTTTTTAATGCTTGCTATTCGCAGGCATTAAAAATGCCAAAATAAATGATGCAAAAATCTTTAAGATTTGTTTGGTCCCTCTCTAGCCGAGGAACGGCCCCCTTGCATACATTATACCTGGCCCAGGAATGTGGCACAAGGAGTTACAAAGGGGCACAATGCATGCATTGCACAACTTTGTAAATCTGACGTCGGGATTTTGGCCTTGTTGGGTCACATTAGCATAAAAAATGGTATGCTAATGAGGTGCTACGGCCTCTTCAATACGCCAATAACTTAATTCAATTTGAGAGGCAGTTTCAACAATATTGGTCCTAGTTCTATACCATTACATTATGGGAACGGATCAAAACCAAGCAAATGGGTAAACTAAGGCTCATTCTAAAAGTACAATTGATCATTCAAAGAATAAACTTTTAGTTGCAGTTGCATTATAACAAAGGCTCTTAGTTTTATCACATTTACATTTGTTTGTATTTACATATTTATGTTTTTATATTTCATGTTGTCCAATTTCAACAAAATATAAACTTGGAAAAATTGTGATACACAAATATTGTGTTGAAAATATTGGAAAGTGGGGGACACCGGAGAGCCAGCACACAAGATGGCTGCACTCTTGTGAGACTCTTACAGTTGGTGGTTGATTCCGTCAATAGCCTATAAAACTCACTGGCATTTGCCCTTTATTATCCATGCAGCATTGTTCAAATTAAGCACTGCTGAGACCTGCCATTAGAAGCTGCTGTCAGCAGTGTTTTTGGAAAAAACAGCCTTGGGAGCAGAGTAGGCCTTGCTAACATGTCTGCCACATATTTGCGTGCTGATGATTAAGGCACGGTGGTGGACAATGGCCCCAGGCACTGGACCATGAGTGGGTGGGGTTAGCTAGCGGTCTCATTCTCCCAGTGCCATCTGGGGCACATCTGGCTGAGGAAGACCACACTGCTCCATCCAATAAAAGGGAGATGGGTGCAATGGCTGAGAAGCCTTGTCGTGTACTACCTCCTGGGTTTGGAGTAGACTGGCGATAAATAAGTGCTGCTGTCCAGCTGGGGGAGCCTCCCCCCCCCCCCCCCCCCCAAAGCCCCAGTTGTGGGACCCTGGGGGGGAGCGCAGAGACGGACCCTTAGCCCCTCTTTCACTGCTGGACACATATGGAACCATATACACTGATCAGCTTAAGGCATCAATTCTTGCTGCCAAATAAGCCTCCAGTCACACTGGGAAAGTGGAGAGTTATTGGACTCTTTTGGCCATTCATGCCTAATATTTGGGTCCCAACCAATGCTGCATCAACAGCTCAGCCCCACTCGGCTGTGACTAGTGGACTCCTGGTGCCCATTGTGGGGTACACCCTAGTGGAGCACAAACTGCCATAACTGCGGGAATAGCATTCCCCGGATATCCTTGTGGCAGGTGCCTGGCTCCTAGTGGTTGGGGCACCATAGCACCATTGCCTAGATTGTTGAGGCCACATAGACCCTTGACAGCTGTGCCAGGTATGACCAGGGCAGTGGGAAAAGCTGACAAACGATCCCAAGTTCCCTTGGGCTCCAGATTGTCAATGCAGTATGAGGTGACAGACAAAATCAGAGGAGCTGCTTCTGGCCCAGCCACTGATTTTGGGGGGGGGGGGGGGGGGGGGGGGGGGTGAGGGGAGGAGACATATGAAAGTGCTGCTTAACACAATGTGAGACTCTGGTATCCAACATCAAAATGGACACCCTCAACCCCATATGAATTCCTTCATGAGAAAGCCTGACAAAAGTAAAAGCGTCACAGAGGCAGAGGACAGGATAACCATCTTACCTCCAAGGACGAAACTTTACAGTATGGAAAAGGTAGTACACAAGCTGAAAGACATGAAGACCTAAAGGCCAGATCCCACCATAATTGAAATGCCAATAATGCAAATGCTGAGTCAGCCAATACTGGCCGGGTTGGAAATTATGTTGGGGAAACTTGCTGGAGACATTTGGTCAGGAGGTCTTATCATGGCGGCTGGTAGTGGAGAAGCCGTGTAGATCCTTGGCGTCCTGGCCTGCCCCATTATATTATAACCTATCTGCTAAATTCCTGCAACAGGGGTACTGCACTGACTGTCTAGGGAAAAGACAACTAACCTTCGATGGCTGCAGCATCTTTGTATCCGGATTTCACAATATTTGCACAATAGGCCAGTAGAAAGCATCTACAAGTCAAACTGCTTCTTCAAGCAAGCATTTGAATTGCCGTTCTGGTCCCAGCTCACTTGCAGTTTACACATGACTGCAAACAACACATCTTCCAAAACTCCCAGCAGGCATGATGTTCTCAAGAAGCTCCCTAGAAGTTCTGGCATGATAAAATGAGCTCTGGCAGTGAGGCCTCATCCTAACACCAAAACAGACTTTGTTTAGGGCCATGTCTGCTGCAGTCTATCACCTGAAAAGAAGATTAATCTCATCCACTGTTGGATTGGATGTACGTTCAGCATAACACATTTCAATGCCATCTAAGCAGCTCCATGTCACTTCAGACTTGAACACATTGTACTCTCAGTGTTTTTTCACAGATGTTCTAACATGCTGTTCCCCCAGCACCCGCAACTCTTGCATGCAAAAGAACCTAGCTGCCCTCCCAGGAGATTCCCAATGGAATTACCAGACCTGCATGGTTGGTACCCTTTCTGTTTGTATTTTTGGTTATTGAGGGAACTATTTATTTTCACTGGGAAAGAAGATGGGAAATGTCCAGATAGGATAAAGCGATTTGAGTGAGGACTTGGTAGAAAGGGTATTAGTTTGCACAAACAATTTGCCACGCCAGCTGCAACATTGGGAGCAACACTTCACCTTCACTATGGCTTGCCCAATTAACTGGTGCTCCAAATCCACCCTGATTCTCTAATGGATACTGGTGACTGATTTGCCTGTCTCCTGCTTGACCTGTAATGTCAGGACTCCGCAATCTCATGAATAAAATAAGTGTTTTTACTTCAAGACTATTGCAAGAGGCCCATTTGACCCGCAAGCAAACCTGGCATTTGCAAAATGATGGGCGTCCCACTGCTGCTTCTTCTCATAAATCTCCTATGCTTGGGGAGATGTGATAAAGAGTTGCCTCCTTTACTTTGAGGTCTTAACTGGTTGACCAGGATAGATATATAGTGCACGGAGGAAGATGGGGTTTGACACAACTAGCATTAGTCAACTGTTCTGGTTCTCATTTTGAGAACCTAGGGATGCAGTATGGGGAAAAGGTGCAATCCACCAGCCCCAGCTCACTTCTTTGGGGAGGTGAATTTAACTGCACCCTACATGACTACATTGACAGTTCCTGTGCTATCCCAATGCTGTACTCCTTGGCGACTCCGCAGCTTTGGACCACCATTGATGATCATGCACTGGTGGCTTTCTGGAAACTGTAACCCCCCCCAGCAACGGGAAAGCATCTTTTACTCGGCTGTTAATAGTACATGGACCTGGCTGGATTACTGGCTCTCCACGAGGAATGTGGACCTATGGATGTTTAAAACAAGTCCTCTACTGCATATCCTGTCAGATCACTCCTTGGTATTGCTGCACCTGCAGATCCCTAAGCTCTGTAGACTCCTAAGCTCTTGGTGGGTGAGGTCTAAACACTTATAGGCTTAAACTGTTGTGCCTACAGATCCCGAAGTTCTTGGTGAGTGGAGCTTACACATGCTCTTGGATCACTTCATGGATGATCTGCGTAATGCCATAACTGACTATGTCCATATGAATCTTAGGTCAGTGAGGGACATGGGAACCACCCAGGAGGCCTTAAGGGCCAGCATACAGGCAGTCTACATTTACAGGTGTAACAAATCAGAGAACTGAGGGCACACTTGCATAGTATGGAGCAGGAGTTAGTTTCTGGTGGGTACTCTGCAGACAGGGAATGATTAAGTCCAAGAACACGTTTTAGGGATACACTTTCCCACATACTTAGATGTAGCAGATAGGGCATCTAAGGAGGGGGACAGGCCAGGGCAATCACTGGCAAGCATGATCAGGCAACCATTGTCAGGTAACATTACATGCATTATAGATGGAGGTGATTCATACCATCCATGGTCCCTACTAAACTGATAACAAAAGACTAGCTGAACTAATTGCTAATTGGCTAAACCTCCTCCTACCTAATCACAGTACCAATTCAGATTTGTCTCCCTACACCCCATAATCTCTGCGCTCTATTTGCAGTGATACAGGATTTAAACCCACAGCTTGATGCAATCACAGCTTTAAGGTCTTTAATTTCCTAAAATGGAGTATTTACTACCATGACAAGGACCGGAATCCCAAGCATCTTCCTGACTGGATTAGAATCCTTTGACACCCCAGGTACTAGAATATGAATCAACAGCTGCCTTTCCAGCCCCCCTCGCTGTCTTCAGGAGCACATAGCAGGGGTGTACACTATCACCGATTCTGTTCACCCTTGCTCTTGAACCTCTGTAAGGCAAGCTGCACCACCAGTATGTGGACTATGCACTTCTAATAACACCAACATATCCATATATATTCTAACAGAAAAATGCATAGCAGAACCACACATGGCAGAACTACGCATGGCTTTGCAATAGTCAGAACTGCATCTTTACCATGCATGGCTTTACAATGAATTTCGTTGTAAAAGCATGCTTAGTAAAGTTATCTGGTAACACCATGAATGGTTGTGATACAACCCCTGACCCACCCTGGCCTAAAAACTACCCCACCCTCTCCTGAAGACTACCCTAACCTAAACTGCCCTGCCCTTAAAAACTACCCTGTTCCCCACCCTAAAACGATCCCACCCCATCCTAAAAACGACCCCAAACCCCCACCTTGAACCCTAAAATCTACCCTATCCTAAAAACTAGCACACACTTTCCTAAAAGCTACCCTGACCCATGCTAAAACCTACCCCAACCCCCTACACACCACCCTAAAGCCCACCCTGTCCTAAAAACGACCCCACCCTGTCCTAAACTACCGACTCACCCGCCATACCCTGAAACCTACATGTCCTAAACTACCCCACCCTGTCCTAAAAAATTACCACAATCTCCACCCTAAAACCTACCCTGTCCTATAAACTACCCCATCCTGTCCTAAAAACTACCCCAACTCCCTGAACCCTAAAACCTACTCTGTGCTAAAACATACTCATGTCATAAAAACTACCATGCCCATCCTAAAAACGACCCTGACCCAGTAGCCCTGAACCCTAAAATCGTCCTCACCCTTGAAAATCCCCCAGCCCCATTTACCTGACCACTGTGTGCCTGAACCATGCATATCCGTATGCCTTAACACATTTGCCTGGTTCAGGTGCATGTGTGGCTCAGGCAAACGTGGTAATGCTACACGTAGCTCCAGCTGCATAGAAAAGGCCATTTCACATGTGGATGATATGACCATTTTCCTGCAGAACCCTAGAAATTCTCAATGGGATGGAGAATATGTATGATTTGGAACACTGTTAGGGATCATTATCAACTGTGGAGAATCCCAAATATTCCCCTTAACTACTGGATAGAGGCATTTTGCCTTATCCTTTCCCCTTGAATGCTGCAACAACTTGATGAAATACCTGGGAGTATCTATAGGTCAAGAGGGATACAGTAAGGAGAGAACTATGATGAGGCTCTAGGGAAAATAATCTACAAGGTGTCACCATGGGTGTCCCTCACGTTGTCTCACTGGAATATTAGGGCTCAAAATAATGGTGATACATTCCAAACTACTTTGTTACTGTCTCACTGCCACTCACTGAATAACACATTTGCCAAGTTTGCTTTCAGTTAACTAAATTGAGTTGGTGTGGGCCAATAGGCAACCCAGGATTAAATTGGAAACCTTCATGCTAAACTTTCACTGGAATTGCGTGGATTTTGGCACCATACCCAGGCTGGGCTATCTTTGTACTCAAGCACACTTCACGTTTTCAGGTCTCTAGTAGAGTTTAGAAACTTGTGCATTATGATTTTAAGATGATTTAAAGGAGTTATCTGATGGCTTCTCAATATGTCATTAACCCTGATAGTTTCAGGATGACCTGAATATGACTGTGGTTACTTCACAAAACATGCTTGTTCCTGATGGTCTGCAGATCATTTAAAAATGACTAATTACTTGACTAGCTTCATCTTTTTATTTGACAAGACCGTACTATTGCTTGTGAATTACTTCAGTAAAACGTCAATTTTGATTTAATTATGAATTTACATTATAGTTATAAAATCTGCTTTAACTTCAAAATTTGATTGCTGCGTAAAAATGTAGAAACACTGCAAATATTTCTGTGTAAGCTAAGTTAGACATTACCATTTGTTACAGGCACTTATTTTTAGGCCTCACCAGAGACCATGAATGTCACTTGAAAGGCGTTTTGTTTACTGACAGAGGGCTTAGACTGATCATTGATTACCACTGGTTGGCTTTGTTGTACTAATTTCCTTGCTTCTCTTGGGTCAGCGCTTGCTGGTTTCACTTCCCCCTTTGTGTGTTTGCCCCTCCCCTGTAGTGTGGCCCAAGTACTGCTTCCTTGCTTAGTGTTCTTCCACTGCTCATGCTTTTGTACCTACATTGTTTTTCTTTCAGTTGCAGCACTCCATAAGAATGTTTATGAAGCCTTCTGCCTCCTAACCTTTCCACATTGTTGCTTGCCCCCCTCCTGCACTGTTGCTTGCTCCAGCTGCATTTTTACGTGCCCCCACTCCTGTGTTGCTTGCCCCGTTCCACTCACCCTCTCTCATTGTAGCTTGCCCTGTCCCAGCTTCTTTCCACTGTTGCTTGCCTCATCCCATCTGCTCCACCCTGCATTGTTGCTCACCTCGGCCCATATTTATACTTTTTGACGCACAACTGCGCCAACGCAGTTGTGCGTCAAAACTTTTACCGCCGGCTAACGCCATTCCAACGCGCCATGCGGGCGCCTTATTTATGGAATGACGTTAGCCGGCGCTGTGGACTTGTGTGCGTTAAAAAAAAAAAAAGACTCCCACCAGGCAGCGGCGGCGTATGGGGAAGATGGGTGTTGTGCGTCAAAAAATGGGGCAAGTCGGGTCTGAGGCAAAATTCAGGCCTCAAACCGGATTTGCGGCATTTTTTTTTACGCCCAACCTCCATTGACATGACTCCTGTCTTAGCAAAGACAGGAGTCATGCCCAGGGGACTTAGGTCCCCTGGGCATGGTCATTGGGTATAGTGGCATGTAGGGGGGCCCAAATCAGGCCCCCCTATGCCACTAAAAGAATCTGAAAAAAATACTTACCTGAACTTACCTTTACTTCCCTGGGATGGGTCCTTCCATCCTTGGGTGTCGTCCTGGGGTGGGCAAGGGTGGCAGGGGAGGGCACCTCTGGGCTCCTTCCGAGCCCAAGGTCTCTTAACGCCTACCCTGACCCAGGTGTTAAAAAACGGCGCCCATCAGGCTGTGCGTTGTTTTTTAAGGCCCACCCCCTCCTGTGCGTCAAAATGACATCCGAGTATAAATATGGGGCACAGGCCTTAAAGTCCCTTTTTTTTGGAAGGGAACGCCTACCTTGCATATAATTAACACAAGGCTGGTTCCCCCTTCGAAAACAGTACGCACATGGTGGAATTTTGACACCCGCGGGGTCGGACGTCAAAAATATAAATATGGGGCAGGGTTTGCGCTGATTGTGCATCAATTTTTGATGCACATTCGGCGCAAACAGAGTATACATATGCCCCCTCGTCTCTCCTGCCTCTTCCCACATTGCTTGCCCAGTCTATCTTGTACCTCCCACATTTCTTGCCCCATCCCCCTCACTTGCAGTGGCTTACCCGGTCACTGTTGCTTGTACCATCATGCTTGTGTTATTGCTTGGCCTGTCAGTCCCCCCCAATAGATTGTTGCTTGCTCCATCGTTATTGCTTGCCCTATTCCTCCGTGTTGTTGCTAGCCTCATCACTGTTGATTGCCCTGTGACTCCTGCCCTATACTGCATGTTGCTTGTCAAATCCCTCCAGCACCGCTGTGCATTGTTGCTTGGCCTGTCATTGTTGCTGTTCAACATGGCTTAGCAAGATTGACAAAGCCAATAGCTCTTGCATAAGCAAGACCGATTGACTTTGCCGGTATTTGCTACTTTTTAAAGGTGAAAGCAAACCTCCATTGTGAAGTAGTCTAGACTTGATGTTAATCATGTTTCTTATTGGCCGTGCTGTTGGAGTTCAGTGACAATGGAGTATGAAATTATGCAACAATTTTTAATTACACAGCCTGAAAAGCAAATGATGCACTAGTCTAAGCCACAAAAGACAATTTATGCAGCACAATATGTGCCACAGTAGTGTATATTGACATTTTTACATATGTATCTTTATATAGAAGTGTATCCCCATGCTTTAAAAAAACACACATTCAGCAAATACAAGCTAGAATTAGGCCTGTATGAAATTTAAATTAGGCCTGCATTAGCTTAATGTCGACAATTTCATGTTAATTGAAATTCCCAAGATAACACCATTATGCAACTTTGCTAAAATTATCCGCTGTTCATGGTAAACTTTTACCACAAGTGCACGCGTCAAAAAGTGGTGGTTGCCTGCTGTGCTTTTGTATTTTACAAAAATATTTTAGTGTGAGATATGCCCCCCTTGTCAGAAAATGGCACAAAGACACAAATGTAGTTTAATGAGATTTTCATTTCTCAAAAATATACATAATTGTGCATGGTTTTGCTGAACTTTTGAGTGTGCAAAAGCAAGTTATATGAACTTCGCACTCACTTGGTCAAGATGTTAAGCTCCAACAGAAGTTTTTTTTTTTTTTTTTTTTTTTGTCTTGCATGGAAGAACAAGAACTCCATTGTATAATAGTGCCCTTTATATCCCAGTAGTAAAATTGTCTGTTTAAAATATATTCAAAGTTGCACTCAGAAGGAAAAAACCTAGAGGTACACACCTGAGACCTATTCAGGTGAGAGGCAGCCAGTGGTTAGTGGACACTGGCTGGTTCTCTTAATTCCTACTCGTGTTCCACAAGTACTTTTACAATCCAGTTGCTTAAACAAGTTACTCTTTTGGGAACTTGACTCTCCAGCAGTACCAAAGTCAAGCAGTCCAGGATTACTTTAGATAATCCATGAAAGGTTTTCTACCCACAGCTCTATTAATGCACAGAGCGATTTCACCAGTTCCCCAGTCTGTTTTCAAATACTCTAGTGCATACTCAAGTTGCAGTCCTCATGTTTTATTAACTGTATTAACCTATCAGTGTGTACTCAACGGTATTGCACTGAACCGTCTTGATTTTTGTGAGTTTAAAGGGTTTTTTTAAGCTTCTAGTGAACCATAGTGGGCATGGACCACACTCTTGAACTGAAAAGACAAGTGTAGAATGTTCCTAACAGAAGGCAAACAGACGGCCACCAACTGGATTGTGAAACTTTACCTTCTCCTTTACTCTAGTCCCCGTCTCAGTCCTGACCTTAACAAAACCACAGTTAAATCAGTGATCCTAATCATTTGCACTAGCCAAACTCAAACAACTATAAACCAGATACAAACTCCAGTTACTTCCTCTGTACAACAGTTCTCTAAGTCTGCCTCCTCTGGTATTTGCTACTCAGGTTCCAAAGGTTGAACTCCCAGCTTCTTGCTCTGGCAAAAATGGTCACCCAACCCATCTGTAGAGCCTACATCCTTTCTGCCTTATCTTTCATATTGCTCCAGAACCCAGCCTCCAGCAGCTCAGGTCTCTGCTCCACCATATCTCCAAAGAGACAAGGCAGCCTCCCCCTGCAGCGCCCACAGGATGAGATACTGCTTCTCATATTTTTCCTCTGTGGGCAGTATTCTCTTGCAGCTGCATCTGCAGCACCTTGAGTCATCAAGTCACTGCTACTTAAATCTCACCCCAATAGCCTGCCTTTTCCTCAAAGATGCTGTAGCCTCCTTCATGTCAGCTCAACTTAGAATCTTGCATCTTGATTGCTGAGTACCAACTTATCAGGGAAGAAGGTGGTGTACAGACATTACACTGACAATGCCTGTAAGCAATCACCAAAGAAATGTTTGGGAGTAGAGCTTTGGATCTGCATCGGTGCGTAAATAAAAAGTAACTGTAGTCAGCTTGCAGGGGTGGTGCCTAAAAATTACTCCCCTTGTCATTTCTGTGGGAGGGGCCACTGTCACTATAGAATCCTAGAGCACCACCTACCAGTACAAGCAAACTATTGCCAAAGTGTCCCTATCCAGTGTGCCACCTGGCAAAATTAAGAGTGACTGGGGCAATCAGCTGAGGTGTCAACCTAGAGCTACATTACATTTTCTGTTCTGTATGTTTGGACTTGTGTGAAGAATGGATCCTATCAAGGCTGCTTTGAGTAATAGATTGTGTCTCCCTATGGGTAACCAGTGAAAGTGTGGAGGGTGGATGAAAGAGTAGGGTTTCCACCTACAGTGATGATGATCTGAATCTTCTATTGGAAACCTAGATGAGTGAAAAAGCATTGGTGACTCTGCATGGTAGAGAATGCACTTGTCACTCCTTAATATGCAGATCAAGGATAGGTTGGAGTCCATATTGATGACCGGTTGCTTGCACTAGCTAATGTCACAGCTGTGGACCTATTTCCTGGGGCCAGAAGGGTGTACTGTAGTAGCTTGTCACCACTTAGTGCAGCACCACCTGTTCACCTAGCCACTAACCACCACTTCGAAAATGACTTGTATGTTCACTCATTTCTACTTGCAATCACCATCTCTAGTCCTGTCACTCAATATTATATGATAACTATATATGAGTAATAAACCTATCCTACAGTCCTTTGCAGAAGGCCTGAGTGAAATTTGCTTTGTAATTGTGAATCTGTGGTGTGGTGTTACTTCCATTAACGACGCACAGAGAAAATGGAAACAGACCATGAATACTGTTCTGATCCATGAACTGCATTGAGATAGCTTGTCTGTTCATCTAGTCATGTACAATCTGATGGGATCAGCAGGCAGACATAGCTGTTATTAACTTCTCAGAAGTTCATTAGAAAGGTGTAAAAACTGAGCAGCTAGCTCTTTTAGCACATCTGATTGGCTGCCATCAGTCAACCAGGGTATGTCTGATGTCTGTTAGATCCCTCTTATTGGCTACTGTGAACCTTTCAGATTAACAATGGTAGACTGTCCATTCTATAACCAGTTTCTGGTGTAGGGTAACGCAGGCAGCCCGACAAGTGCTTTTTCCATTCTTCAGGAAGGAATATATATATATATATATATATATATATATATATATATATATATATATATATATATATATTTTTGTCTAGTTTTAGTGCAAAGCAATTTGAGGTTTCCTGCATCCATGAGTCACTTTTCAGACTTTTTATTGTTTAAGGCAGAAATTGTAATCCATTTTTGCAAAAGCGTTCATCCATTACTACTGAAATCATGCTAGAATTAAAGAGTTGAATCAAAGTTACTGAGCCATAATCTTGGAGTAATAACCTCTTCATTCTAAAATCATGGTTAGCCTCCTGGAGTACTAAAGCATCTCAAAGCTATCCGGGGAGCTTCTTGGTGTTGTAGCTTCTCATCCTAAAGTTTGTCCTGAGACCACTCTGAAGTAATACAACCTTGTCATATGGGCATGTATAATCTTAGTTCTCCGGCCACACCTAGAAGTCACAAGGGAATCACCCTGGAGTAGTAAAAGATCACATTTTTTCCAATGAAGTAATCTGATCATCCTGCAGTAGTAAATCATCACATTCAAGTAATCACAAAACCATCCTAAAGTATTTTGTGGTGACTGGAGTAATCTTTTTTTATTTCATCCTATACACACATACTTCAGGATGGTTTAGGATACTTGCAGGAATAACACAGCTGAAGTCATCAGATGACTTCAGAATGACTCTAGGAAGATCTTCCTTTTGACCGGGGAGCTGTTTCCATGTGTAGGGCATGGAACAAGCTAGGCAGATGCGCAGGCTTGAAAATCCTACAGTCCCTCCATTCCTCCCAGCCAGCAACTGCAGGTACTGCCCACAGACTAATCAAAGGCAATCTTTTACGTTTCTCAACTCCCTCTGGGATGCAGTGATTAAAAACATATCTATTAGCAACATGTGAAAGCTTTATGTTGGAGTGAATTGCTTAATGAGATTATGAAATTAAAAACCTCAACAAACCCCCAAAGAAAGCAAAGTCACATGTTGTGGATGCATACTACCTGATTTGGATCTACTCTGTACCGTAATGGAAATACAATACTAATATTCACTTATGTTTCATATTTGGATGTCCAATGGGTTTACTTAAACAGTAAAACAGGTGCTGGTTGCCTTAAGTGTTACTTTTGTACACCGTATTTAAGCCCAAATTTATACATTGAAGTGCCGCATTTGTGCTGCTTTCTAACACGAAAGCGGTGCAAACTTACAAAATACAGTTGTATTTTGTAAGTTTGTGCCATTTCTTTTTACGTGAAAGTGGTGCAAACGCAGCGCTAAAAGTGTGTGTGTGTGTATATGTATGTATGTATATATATATATATATATATATATATATATATGGGACTTAATGTTTAACACACCACCAATAAATCGCAACACTGCAAGTTTTAAATAGTACATACAACTAATCTGGTACATTTGCGATTGATGTATGACATCACGCTTGTAAGGAAAATCTGTAAACGTTATTATGAGATGTATAGAACCTAGCAGTTGCTCAGATGACTTCAGGGGATATGTTCAGATTAATTTTAGCAACACACTGAGGCCCATATTTATACTTTTTGACACAAACCAGCACTGCCGGCTAACTCCATTCCTACGCACCATGCGGGTGCATAATTTAAGGATTGACGCTAGCCGGCGCTGGGGGCAGGTCAGAGTAAAAAAGACTCCAACCAGGCAGCGCCGGCATAGGGGAAAATGGGGGTTGTCAAATGGTGCAAGTCAGATTTGAGTCAATCATGGCGCAAACCAGACTTGCGCCATTTCTTTTGATCCACAACCCCCATTGAAATGACTCCTGTCTTAGAAAAGACGGGAGTTATGCCCCCTTGCCGAATTGCCATGCCCAGGGGACTTCTGTCCCCTGGACATGGCCATTGGACACAGTGGCATGTAGGGGGGTCCAAATTAGGCCCACCCTATGCCACTTTAAAAAAATAAAAAACTTACCTGGGATGGGTCCCCATCCATGAATGTCCTCCTGTGGTGGGCGAGGGTGGCAGGGGGTATCCCTTGGGGCAGGAAAGGGCACAGGTCCCTTAATGCCTGCTCTCACCCAAGGCACACATCAGGCTGTGTGCCTTTTTTTTTTTTTTTTTTTTTTTTTTTTTTTTCTTTTTTTTAAGGACCGCACCCCACGCCCCCCCCCCCACGCGTCAAAATGACGCAGGAGTATAAATAAGGCGCACAGGCCTTAAAGTTATCTTTTGGACGGGAACGCCTACCTTGCATGTCATAAACGCAAGGCGGTTTCCTGCATCCAAAAATTGGGATGTCCAGGGTACTTTGATATGAACCTGTTAACAACACTGTCAATTTTAACTGTGCATGGAACTATCATCTCACCCCCAGTGAAGACACACGGACACCTGTATCACAAGTCACAATGCTAGGGAGGGCACACTGTACTGCAAATCCCAAAACATACTGCTGACAAACGGTTAGCAGACAAACACTTGTTCAGCCAAGGAAACAACGCAATGCAGATGGTATAGCCTACAAGCATAGGATGTCCCATTAGTACACAAGAGTCAGACAACACAAGACAACTACTGCCATGAAAGGTCTTCAATAGTGCCAGCTACATCAACATGATCCCATTCATTTTCTCTTGCAGCTGATCAGGGGTATGGCATCCAACCATGGATTATGACACCATTTGGCCACCAGAGTACAGCTGCAGAGCATGCATACGAGGCCCATAGGACACGCAGCATTGTCGAGCGGACCTTCGGCATCCTCAAGTCAAGGTTCCGCTGCATCGACATCACTGGTGGTAACCTCCTATATTTCCCCCGAGATGGTCTGTAGGATCATCCTCACATGTGCAATATTGCACAACATTTGTATCAGAAGAAAGATTCCCCTCCTGGAACCAGAGCAACACATGCCTGAAGAGGAGGATGCTGGCCTGCAACAGGAGGTAGAACTACAGAACACAGCTGCTGGTATACGCAGGCGGCAACAGATTGTAAATTTCTTCTGGATATGATCACCTTCACCACTTTACCTAATGTAAATAAACACCTATTATAATCACCATATCATGGTCTGGCTATTCCTTCTTACACACCTTCATCTCTACTTATCAGAATAAGTGTTGCCTCATGGAGCATTGCTGAGATACTGAGTAGGACACTGAACATCCCAGAGCTTATGTGATGCCTAACATACAATGGTCACATACATACACACGCTCAATGACATATATCGTGTACATATCTCCTTTGAAGGCCTATAGCAGAGTACCACAACTATTTCACACACACATGTTGAAAGCAAGGTCCAACGCAGCATATGGCACACAACTGACACCATCACTCAATAAGGGGAAAACGAGCCTCATACATGAGGCCGTCAATGTGCTTTGGCATCACTAACCGGAATGTCTGACAAGACCCTTGACAGCAGTTAGTACAACTGCATCCAATATTTGCAAGGAATATCTGTGACTAGAGTCCCATAGAAGCAGAACAGACAGCACAAGTGCCACACATGACATGCATTGCGCACATGACATTCCATGCACATGTCAGCCCATTTCTTAACTCCTGACACACCCATGCACCTGGTCACAACCCACCTGTCGGAAGAGGTCCCTGGAATACTAAGATGTGTACCCTGATAATACCTCCTCTACACAGACCAACATTAACAAACCAGTGTGCTACACCCTTTCCTAAGGTATGCCATTGTCCAAGAACATCTGACCAAGGACGTCAGGTCAATTTATACACTGTCTTCTAGTTTCAAAGCCCTGTTAGACATTTGCACAAGGGGAAGCAAACTATGTGCTGTTTGCCCTTAGAATGCAAGTCTCACCTACAGGACTGGTGAGAAACAGATGCAGCCCACACCTGTGATCACCTCCATGCACACCACCCATTACAAAAAGCACTGCCCCTGATGATGCCTGGAACAGCATAGGAGTTGCCATTATGTCAAATACATCGTCAACCATTGATAGTATTTAAGCCGTGTAACACAGCCCTTGGGTTCATTTGTCACTTTCAAAAACACAGGACGTACACAGATTGACATGTCATCTGTCTAGTTTGTCCTCCACAGTCTCAGTCAGACCACTGATTATGTAACTTGTCCAGTAGCTGGCTCCTGAATCATCTTGCATTCTGTCAGCCTGACTGGCAACTGTCTGTGCGTCACACTAAAGTATCCCTGTGTCCACATATGTACCACACTTGCGTTAGCAAAACTCCCATTCATCAGGGGGCATTGGGCATGGGCTTCTACCACGCATACACAAATACATTGTATAGCATCATCTGCCTTTTAACTGTACCATTTGAGTTAAATCCTCTTGGAAATGCAAAATTCATGGCCCATCCCTTTTCTGGGTTGCATATATGCATGAATGACGAAGTGTGACAGTGTCCCAGGGTCATAGGCTGGGCTTGGGTACGGGGCTTTCAGCACAACCAGCAACCTCTGATAATGTACATGAATAATACACAAATGTCAGAACCATGACAGTTCACACACAGCATCACAGTGCGCACAACATAGTGATGGGCCGTGTGTGGTGAATAGCTGCGAGAATAAACGGCACAGAGGCTATGTTCCCAGATGCAGTGGGAAGTGCAGAGGCTAACCTGTGTACAAATGTTGTAATGACACCTGCTGGAACATGACAATTGAGACATTATCTCACTCAGCACACCAAGGTTGCCCTGTTGACTGTCTCATTACACGTCTTTGGTGACCGGGTGGGACCATCCACATGTTGGTTCACCTGTCCACATCTACTTTACTCACATTGATCAACAAAGGATACTCACTAGTTACAGGAATAGCTGCCACTGACTCATGAGTCCTGGTCCGAACTGTGACAAATTACACCCCAAACAATCTACAGGATCATCATTGGACCACACACATGAACAATACACCTATGTGCAATTGAGCACTGGAAATATGTGGACACGTGCTGTCTTGTATGCTGGTCCACCACAGCCACTTGATAGTTGGGCCTTACTCCTATGGCTTCAACTGTGGTGTCATCATAAATATGAGATTGACCCTTGTGTGTCTGTGCAAACAACATGGTACCCACTTCCTCAATGCATGTGTAGGACTCACTGTGGAATTCATCAACTAGTGCCTAGGAAGCTCTTACCAATACTCTAGGACATAGGATGTAGAAATTGTGGACCTTTGACATGAGCATGCGTCTGCCATCCATCTGGTGCATGCTGTCACATGTGGTGTCTATATGACCCTAAAACTTGGAAGTATGCTTTGCGGGTGTTACATGTATGACTAACACATGCCCTTGCTCATTCCAATTTTTACTTGCATCTTAGGGTTGGACACATGGACGTCACATTCCTACAACAAAATGTACAATAATGCTTCATGCGGTGTACACACACACCTGGTCAACCAACAAATTAGTTGTCAAAGCACTCAATTTGAGCCAAAGGCAATTAGGTATTGTACATATGTGCGTCACATTGCTATCCTCCTTATGGCGAAGATGCACAATTTGTGCCACACATATATAGGCCACACTTATGACCATCTATGACGTCAGTCAACTGTAAACATACTGTGAAGGGTGTAGTGGATGATGTTCTGCTGCAGTATGATGTCACACATGTGAACCTACACCATCACCATACTGTCTTCAATTAGCTAATCTGTGTTCCAAATGTAAAATAACCACAAAACAAGTAAAAATGCCCCAAACCAGTTAATGCACTGTAATTTTGACGTCCCTAGCGGTGTGCGTCATTTTTTGTTTACCAAAACTGTATTTGAGTCATTTTTTTTTATTTTTTATGCACAGGAGTGAAATATAGCCCGCATCCAGATAATGATACATGGACTGTACAAATATGTGGATGCGGGTTAATATTCACATCTGTGTGTCAAAAAAAAATGATGCAAATACAGTTTTGTGCAACAAAAAAATGACTCATAACCTGAAAGGCGGGACTTTTCATTCAGGAAATTATGTAATAGGATATCCTGTTTACAGATCCTGTACAGTGGGTGTACTTTCACTTTGCAGTCTATGATCCTTCTAGACTGTGTGGCTGTGTAGTGTTGTCCAGAGATTTTGTGCTGTGTTTGTCCTGTGTGCTATCTGTAAAGTCCTTTTGTGAAATAAATTTTGTTTGTGTATACTGTAGTACTGTTTTGTCTACATTTGTCCATTTATCTTGTGTATTTCTTGTTTGTGGGAGTCTGTAGTGGGTAGTGTTAATTTGGGGATGGTTGAGCTCTTTTAGTGTTTAGGTTTACTTTTTTCTGTCTTTTTACCCCTACTTTCACCCATTTCCCCTTTCTATTTCTTTTACCCCTATTCCTTCTCTTCAACTAGGAGTATGTCTGGTAGGCCACGTCTTGGCAGAATGGGGGAAGAGGAGTCTGGGGGCTTCATCTGGGTGGTGATGCATTTCTTGCCGCTCATGATCCAGGCAGGGGGCAGGGTCCTACAGGGGTACCCGACAGGTGTGCAGAATCCAGTGGGGAAAGGTGCTGCATCACCTGCAGCGTGTTTATGCCAGCCAGATGAGTGACCACCAGCTGAAGCACCGGTGGGCTGACCTCATCACCAGCGAGCAGGATCTCTTGGACCACCTGGGAATCATGATTGGTGGCACTGTGGGTGAGTACGACTATTGTTGTTGTGCACAAATGAATGCTCTGTAGTGACATTAGTGGATTAGTGCAATGTCTGCCAGCTAACCTGATGACTAAGTTTGGGGACATATAAGCGGATCATTGCACAATGGCAAGAATCACAATTGCTAGCTGTCAGGTACCACGTGCTCAGCAAACTTACAGGAAACTTTACGATGAAGGAAATTGGTGCGGCCTTTTTGTCAGCACAGCTAACAAAATAGGAGCCAATCATGTCTATATAGGGTATTATTGACAGAAGTACAGATGTACCAACATTTAGGCCAACTATGTTGACGCAATTGCTAGACTGACTTTAGAATCACTACATGATGCTGAAAATGAGTGCTGCCTTCACGTCAATTGATAATAGCAAAGTGGCTCAAACATTGGTCTCATGTGAGTGAGTGTGGAAGGAAAGCGTTCACAGAAGTACTATGAATGTGTGGGATTATTGTGTTTCTTAATCTTTTTTCGGATAAATGTCAGTTAATGATTTGAAAACCTCGTGAAAAGGTGTAAGGTGCCCCCAGCTAACATCTTAAGATGTTTGTTGGAATCGGTTGAGCCACAATCCAAATATGGATGGCAGTCCAAGTGTATGCACATGGCTTTACATCTCCATGGTTGGTGCAAATCACCATAGCTGTGCCACATCAATTGACTATACTGTAACAGGATGGCTTACAGGAGTCCCTGCCCCTCCCTCTGTATATTGGGCCTATGTGCAATAAATGTCATGGCCACAAGGCATGTTTGACTGGTAATGCAGTCCTCAAGTAACCAGGCGTTGGATGTTTCTCTTGGATGCACATGATGAGACGATTACACTCCATATTTTTTAGTGCTCACCAATTATGCGACAAGTTTGCAACCACAAGATAGTTAGGGCCAATGTATGTGTGCAGATGTGTGTGTAACTGTCACAGGAGACCCATGCTATGTCCAAGTTGGCCGTGAAATATCAGATGCAGTACCATCATGTCTGAATGGCTGCCATTTCCTTATTCAGCCTACACATTGTAAATGATACTGAAAATGTTGCACTGTGCACAGATTTTGAGCACATTTCTTCCTTCCATACCTTACAGGTGGACCGGCACCCTACACTGTTGGAGAGGTGGTGACATTTGAGGACCCCGACCAATCCAGTAAGTGTTGATATGTCTGTTATGTGTTGTGTTTGCTGGTTATGGACTCGTGTGAGTTGGACGCATAGCAAGGTGTGATGCTGTGGGCAAGTTTTTCACTTGTTCCATGAGTGGGAATGCAGTTCTCACATGTTTTGAGTTTGCCAATGCTTATCAAATGGTATCATGTAGGGATTGTGGGACATCCCTGTAGGCCCCACTGTGTACAGGGGATAATCATGTCTCTGACACTTGTATCACCAAGAGTCACAATGTAAGTCAGCCCCTATTTAGTCAGCCTGTCAGACCCACATTCTCTAAGATTGGAGCTAATAGCTTCCCAATGGACATCTGCTTCACTATTTACCTACGTAAGTTTGAAACAGTAGGTAGAACCTCCTAGCAGCATGTACTTCCACATGTAGTGCATCAAAGTCTGTGGAGTGTAATGGCCTAGGTGTGCATGCAATTCATGATCATGGGTGTTCTAGCAACTCTGTTAGTACACAACATATACTTCCAGTGAGATCTGACTAAGTTTGGATTTTCCTGACATGTCTGACCCTATGAGTGCTCTAGGGTTTGCTGACTCCAAATTGTAGATAGACCTTACCTGTGGTGTGGCTGTAGAGGCAAACGTGTGGAGTTTCCTATACACTCCTCGGTGTACATGTTGTTGGCAAATTATAGTTGTGTATCCACCGCCCCCCTCAAACACGGCCATGGGTTTCTGAATAGGGTACCTAGTATTCATGCAATCAGTATGTTACACATACCTGTGAAGAAGTGACGGTTTTGTTGCATACTAGTATACACACTCAGTTTTGGCACTTGGTACCATACTGGAAAGTCCAGTTACAACTTGCAGACCATGTGGCTTTAGTTTTGCTTTCCGTACACTGACATTTGTAGCCCAGCTCTTGGTGGAGGATATGCAGCATGATTCTTACATGTTAACTGTCAGAACTCAGGTAACAACTGGCCTTGACTTGTAATCTATCTTGTGGGTTATGGATGTGCTTTGTGTGATGTGACCTTTGTTGTCTGGCCTGCCATGTACTTCCTCGGGGACATTCGTTGCTCTGTATCGTGATATAAGCCGTTACAAGTACAGTAGATGTATTGTCTGATTAACTTGCTGTGCCGTTTTACACAGTGCAATTACTAATGTGGCATATCTGCATTTGTCTTCACAGCAGCTAACATGACTCCAGACCAGGTCCGCGAACTTCAGCGTCTGGCCATGCGATACCAGCACATCCTGCTGGTGGAGTCGGGGTTCCAGAGGATGGCCCGGCGATATCGCCATGGCCATGCCACCGGGGCATGGCGAGCCTTCCCACAGGGTTGGCCTACTGTAGCCACCACAGAAACAACCACCAATCTGAGCCAGGTGGCCCCACCCACAGCTGCCTCTGAATCTACACCTGCTGGACTTCCTGGCCCCAGCTTTGCCACCGGTGCAGGACAGCCCACACAGACCTCCTCCACCGGTACTCAGACTGCCACTGCTCCAGCTGTTGACCCTGCAGCCTTCAATAGACTTGAAAACAAGTTGGACAAAGTGCTGCGCAAGGTGAGCCACCTGAGCCGGGATGTGTGGCACATTAAACGGCGGGTCAAGGATATCAAGAGGACCCTCCGGAGGGACAACCGCTAGACAGTTGAATAGATGGACATGATATCCTCCCTTCCCTCCTCTTTCCCTGTTCTTATGCTTAGGGGGTTTTAGTGTTAGGTTAGTATAGGCTGTTAGTTTAGTCAGTGTTAGTGGGTGGGTAGGGGGTCCTGCTTGTTTCTTTTTTGACTTATTACATGTGTGGGTGGGTGGGGGGGTTCCATGTTGGGATTCTTGTGTGTTTATATAAAAAAAAAAAATTTACAAAATAATATATATATTTGTATGTGTTTAGGTTAGTATGTGTTGTCCTCAATGTGTCCCGTCTCATAAGGGGGGTGGGGGGTAGATGTTTAGAACGTTTAGTTACGTGTGATAAGTAAGTGTAGCTTAGGTTAGTTAGGGACAGTTGTGGGTAATGAGTAGTTAGGGTAGGTAATATTTTTTCCCTCAGTTTCCTCATCTATGGTTAGCTCTTAATAAATATTTGGTTACCTCTTAATAGTATGTGTTGAATGGTACTTGATCGTGGGTTTGGATTCCGTGTACATCTCTTTTGTACTATAACATCTGTGTCCAATGCTACAAACAAATCCCAACAGAGCTGCACGATTGGCAGCTAACCCAGAGCTACCTTGCAAAGTGTCTACCCTTTGTTGCAACCACCAATCACAGTTAATATGGATGACAATGTTTCTGTTGATAATTATGTTTTCAAAGTCACTAACAGTGCTTCCAGACTTGATATTGGGGGAAACAGTTTTAGGTCTGACTGCAGTGTGATGATCATGCACACCCTTATAAGATGAGTTCTCATTGGCAATCTTGTATTCTTGTCTTCATGAACCTCACATCATTTGTGACACAGTTCGGCATGATTACCTATTTGTATGTTAACTCAGACACCTTCATTTGTGCAGGACCTTGGTAATAGTTGGCCGTGTGGCAGGGACTAGTGCTTCCGGGTACTTTTCCTTGTGAATGTGATCTGTTCCATGTCTTCTTCTGATGTGTGTGTTGCCTGTTTGTCCTTGTTGTTGTTGGTTGTGAAGGGGCAACACACACCTCAGTGTTAGAAGACGTGGAGTCAGACATCCCGTTCGCTGCTCCCTGTGAAGGTCTTAAGGGCAGTACTGCAGCAAGGAGGGCCTGATGGTTCTTGAGAATAGCAGCCACCTCACGATGGTAGGCAGCCAGGTCGGCCCTGAGGGGTTCAATGTTGCATTCGTGCACGCGTTGACAGGATTGCAGTTGTTGGGTCAACTGTATTACAGCTGTGCTGATTTCCTTCTGGGTTTTCTGCAGTACCTGCAAGATAGATGTTAGGGCTTGCATAGCTGCTGCCTGATCTGCAGATGACATGCACGAACGCACCCCCCAAGGCTGCCTGCCATATTTTGCATCCCCACCTGCACCTCCTTGGCCAGCTCCCGCTGTACTCCAACTACAGTTCTCTCAAAGCTGGTGCAGTGTCGTCTGAGTCCTCAGCTGTATTGGAGCTGGCAGGTCATACGATTGGGGTGGTGGGTGGATCCTCTGCGATGGCTGCTTGTTCTGTGCTCCTCCTTGTGACTGAAGGTGGGGTCTGGAGGGTTTCAAGGACCTTTTGGATAGTCTCCTGGGGAATGTTTATCGTCTCGTAATCCATGTCATCAGGGAAATCTGGGACAGGCATATCGGCAGGAGATCCATCTTCCTCTGCAATGAAACGGGGTACAATTAGTGTGTCTGTGTTGTGACAATTTTGATGTGACGTACCTGCCTTTTGATGAATTTGCTTTGTGATCTTGTTTTGTGTTAATATCTGCAGTCCTTCAGATGGGCATTGTTTCAGGCCTATGCCCCACCTATGTGTCAAATGTATGTTATTGAGTTATCAGACTTGCCAGCCTCATCGCCTCTAGGTGTTGGTTTATGCCAAATAGAGAATTGCCACCTTCTTGTCCTACTCGACCGTCCGTGTATAACCATTCTCATGGTGAGACCTTTCACTGTCTGTGGGTGTTCTGATGGCCCTGGCAGCACACTCAATCTGGACCTGCCCCAATCCCTGATTGTTCACATTGACTTAAATGTAATTGGCATGTTGCATATCCTATGCATGGCATAGTTATGATCAGATATGGATGTTGACATTGTTAATGGGTCCTGCTGATGTTGGGTAATGTGTGTTACATTGGATTGCCCTGATAGTCGTATCAGTGTCCTAGTTCGTCCTGCAGGTGTATTTCAGTGACCAGTTACATCTGTCCCCTCCTCAATGCTGTTGTCTGAGCAGTATGACATTTGTGATGTTGCCTTGTTACCCAGGCACAGGATGGACCATGACATATGCAGCATGGGTGTGTCCTTAGTGCTGTGTCGCTCATATTGTTTACTTTGGCTGATGTTTGTGACCACTATGGGCATTGACCTTTGAGTGTACTGGGGCCATGGTCTTGTTTCAGGAGATTGTTGCAGATGTCATCCTCACCCCCTAATTTAGGTATGTATGTTCCATGGGGAGGTTACTGCCGTTGGCTACTTGAGCTGCACACAGATCAGAGGTGGTAGTGGGAACTGTTGTCACAGTTACATTGCAGTTGTCGGTTTGGCTAGAGGATTGCTAATAGGGCCCTAGTTAATGTAGGAGGTATGTTGGCTGACAAGTGCCAGGATGTCAGTTTGACGTAGTGGCCTTCCCTCCTGTCGTGGCTTTCCCTTTGCTCCATCGTTGGCATGACCGCATGCCCCCATGGGACTGTTGTTGGTGTTGTGTAATGGTGTGCCCCAGGTCTTCTCAGAACGGGCCGTGCCCCTTTACCTATGCCACTCCATGTATATGATGACTTGCATGCAATGTGTAGTAGGTATTCTTCCCCCCCCCCCGGTTGCAGTTGACATTAGTGCATTTCAATTCCCCATGCGACTTACCCTGCATGTGCGTTGTCTCCTGGTAGTCTGCGCTGTCCTGTCATTGAATCCCTGTGGCAATCTCCTCAGGGATGACGGCTGCGACCATCTCCTCCATGTGGTCCAGGGCCTCCTGGTGTGCTGGACTTCCCCCTCCAGTCTGCAGTACTGCCTTCCTGTTCCTGGACATCTTTTCCTTGGTCCTGCGTTTGCAGTCAAGCCAGTGTTTCTTGCACTCAATGACTGTTCTGCGTACTTCAGCCACACTGTTAATGTTGTCGACAATTTGTTGCCATATAGCCTCTCTCCTACTGATTGGCAACTTTGATGTGACAAACAGTTGGTGCTGGTGTTTCGTCACCTCTTTAACCAGGATTTCCTGCTCCTCTGCACTGAAGCTACTTTCTTTTCTTCTTAAGTGTCCTGGTTCTTGTGTGGGTCCTCCTGGCTGGTTCCTGGTCTGTCATCTTCCTGGGGTCTGTAGTGGCATCTGGGATCAATTTTGGCTCTCCTCTGGTGAAATGGCTGTGTTCGCTGTGTTTTTTGATGCTATTGTGTCAAAAAAAGGCGCATATCCGGTTTGCGGTGTCGTAAATCGACCCAGTCATTTCCGCTGCATTAACATCATTTTCCTTTACGACTTGACGCCACGGTGTGCGTAAAAAATGACTCCCACCTGTGGTTTGCGCCGCCGTGCGTCAAAGTTTAAATATGACACCCGCACAGCGCACCAAAATGGCGTTAGCCGGCGATAATATTTTTGACGCAAAACTGCGCCGGCCCAGTTTTGCGCCAAAGTATACATATGGGCGTATGTACAATATATACAAATGGAGGGACAATGCTTGCTCCAAAATGTCAGTAGCCCACTAGGCCAATGCCACACTTGACTCCTGCCTCAATACGGAGATAACACTCCAGGGGCATCCGGCTGAAAACACACAGGAACCTCGGATGGGGAATAGGTGGGGGGGTGGGGGGGGTTGCAGCACCTCAGCCGGAAGATGGTACAACGCCACTGCTCCTGGAGGGGGCCGCATGCCCACTGCTTGGTCCTGGGCAGTACAAAGCCAGTCTTTCAAGTGGATGGCTTCTCCACTGGTTCTGGATGGGGTTTTGTGCCCAGTGTGCTCCCTCCTGGCAAGGAGGGGGTGAGTGGATGCCTTCTTCTGGTTCTAGAAGGGGGTTGGGGGGGGTTGTTCCCAGTGTGCACCATCTTGGATGGTGCAAGGTCACAATCTCTCACCTGGGTGTCACACCTACAGGTGTTGCAGGGGCAAGGATGCACTGCAGCCCATGTAGTCATGACTACACGGTTCACAGGCGGTGGCGGCTGCTCAAGGGATGGCAGTTGCAGTGCAAGTGGCGGTGCTGTCAGTGGTGGGTGGAGGCTCCAGCTCTTCCCCTGCAGCCTCAGATGGCTGCCCACTGGGGCTGCTGTTGGCAGTGATGCTGGTGCTAGCAGAGGTGCAGGTGGCAGTGCTGTCAGTGGTGGTGGGGGGGGGGGGGGGTGGAAGTCTCCAGCCCTTCCCCTGCAGCCTTGGATGGCTGATGTGTCATGGCTGGTGTTTGCCCCTTCCTGCCCTTGGCAGATGGTGGTGCCTCCTTGCTTCAACCAGCTGGTGTTCCCTTCTTGCCCTTGCTGTGGGGGGGGGGGGGGTGGCCCCTTCTTGCCCTTGCTGTGGGGGGGGGGTGGCCCCTTCTTGCCCTTGCTAATGGGGGGGGGAGGGGGGCACAGAGGTGTCTGCCACTGCCAGTGAGCTTCCATCGGAGGAGTTGCCACTGTCTGTAGTGTCCCTGTCGCTGTCGTGGTGCTCCCCTTGCCCTCCGTCCCACTGGTGCCCTCACCGTCTGGATTCCATGTGAGATGCAGCTCCCTTTGTCGCTGGTGCCTCTGCTTCTCTGCCAGATGATGCTGATACACACGAGGGGGGGGAGGGGGGAGGGGGGCGGGGGAAGAGAGACAGAGGATATACTTGGTCAATGCCAGCAACAACACTATCGTTGGCATACACAACTCACAGGGAACAGCCCTATGAACTAGGCCATGCACTACCAGTTACAATGCTGGTCACCAGGCCATGGGGTACAATGCCATTAGCTGCACACCTGGAACCCACAGGACATTGCCCAGTGGTAGATGCCCACTAGTATTATTGGGGTTGGAGTGCATCTGAGCTTGCCCATCATGGAACCTACCCAGCCATGTTCGCCCTGTCGCAAAGTCATGATTCTGAATGTATACTCACCCGCTTGTGTCTGCTGTGAAGCCTTCAAGCACCCATCCAACTCCGGATAGGCCACCGCCGGGATGTGGAACATTGGGGGGGTGGGGGGGGGGGGGGGGAGGGAGTCCGGGTACTACAGGCACCCCTTCCTCGTTGGGAGGCCACACCCAGCTGGGCCTCCACCATCTTCCTTGCCCAGTGGCGCAGGTCCTCCCACTGTTTGACAGGTGGAACCCCCACTGCCGCAAAGACCCCCAGCGTCCGCACCTCCTTGGCGATGGCACATCAAATACCCTTTTTCTGGTGGGTGCTGACCTGCAGAAAAAAAAATACAGCAGAAACAGTATTATTCATACTGTCTGGACTCTCGTACTTATGGTCCAACATATCCCTCCCCTCCCCATATGCACTTACATTGACCACCATGTATGCAGCATTCTGCCCAGGACCCCCCCCCCGATGCTTACACATCATGCTCAGTGTGCTCACCTGTTGGCCTAGAGGAACATAAAGTAAACAGTACTAGGGAAGGACCCCATCCACCAGTCCCAACTCCTCGGAAGTGAAGGCAGGGGCCCTTTCCCCAGACACTTGAGCCATGGTCGCTTCCAGACCAAGGTCACAGCCGCACTGGCAGTGTAGGACCTCTCCTGTTGAAGGTCAAGTAGCAAGTGAGTGAACAGATAGAAAATGGCAGTGACGTTCACGGCAGTGCGTACCGTCACCGCCGGTGTACATCACCATTGGCTCCCTAAACCCGTAGGCCCCAATGATAACCGAAGTGGTGTTGCAGGGCGGTCGTCAACCGCCGTCCGCAACAGCACATAACACCAGTGGAATTAACTCATTTCCACTTGTCCCCCCTCACAGGTCAGACAGCTGCCATTTCAGGGGGGCACAGGCCATGGCACCTAACTGCGTCCCAGCATATTAATCTGAGTATGTTTGAATATGACCTTCTGCTAACCGTTTTTCATCCTAGAGTTCAACCACTGAGGATGAATAAGAGGTGGAGACATACCCTTGTGTACAGACACCTGGTGGACCTGGCGACAATGGAGGACCGGCACATTAGCCGAACCTACAGATGTGATAGGGCCACAATCCAAGAGCTGTGTGCCCAATGGGAGCCAGACCTGATTTCAGCTATCCGCCACCCCACAGGTATCGCCTCCACCCCCAAATCCAATTTCTCCCCCGTGCAGGTTCTGTCAGTGCTCCATTTCCTGGCAAGTGGGTCCTTCCAATCGACAGTGGCCATGGCATCAGGGATGTCACAGCCTATGTTGTCAAACGTGCTGACCAGAGTGTCTTCCCTGATGTTGTCGCATGGGCTCTTTATTCTAAATGAGACTACTGGATTTATAGGTAGCAGGGTTGTTCCTGGTGTAGGGGACCAAGTCTTACCCACATAGAAGGACCTCTGTCACCTCAAATCCGGTTTTGCTACGGCTAACTAGCAGTGCCTCATATCTCCCAAGGGGGAGAGATGATTGGGCAGCCGAGCGCATGACATCTTTGGAATTTCTCAGGGAAGTCGTGGTCACTCAGATCCAAACCAGCTCGCTCATTTACAGTATGATCTCGTATACAAATTACAAAGGCAGTTTGAGTTTTATATATTGTTTAATAAAACTACTGCATTTTAGATAATAAGGCATGAGCCGCAATAACCAGGACCATACAACACAGTAGAATTGAAATAGTAACGATGAGAGTGAAACATAAAAACAACGCTATCATGGTGTTAATGGATTCTATTCTCTCTCGCAGTTATATTTTGAGCACAGCATGTTAAGCTACTAACTTGCCTTTCAGATTCCCCGGGAATCCATCAACCCTCATACCTGAGCAAAGGCCTGTGATCTGGTTCCGCATCTGCAACAAGGCAGTCAGCGTCTAGTTGTGGTTCCCTGGTCGGAATCTCTCTTGCGTGTATTGGGACAAGGAAGTGTTTTTATAACTAACATGTCAGTGTGATCACAAAATGCCCCTACGCAAGAATGTATATCTGCAATCCAAAGACTAAACTCATACCACGTCTATCGGCAATGTACCAGACTGTATCCATGACTTAAGCACAGAGTGAGCAAGAATGTGTTACTGAATCTCCAGTGCCGAAGTAGGCTAAACAGTGTGATACCAAAAATAAAACAAGACTGTAGAACTGGCTATTTGAAAAATAACAGTACGAAGCTGAATAAAATGCATTTAGAGCAAAGTGCACAGAGGCTCTATGCTGCGAGCAAAGGAATAAAATACATCCATGGCAAAGTGCACAATAGGCCTAACGCCTAAAGCTAACTCGCAAAGGATACATAAAATTGACCACACTACACCCTCCCCTTGTCGGTAGCAAGTGGTTCTAACCAAAACGAAAAATAAAAATATGCCCCAGATACAAAAATACATTTCAACAAGTCCAGAGGACACCAAAGCATAAAACCAAATTTAAATTTGTAAGCATGTGACGGAAAAGCCAAATTGTTACAATGTCAATTTAAAAGAAACCCAATTTCAAATGGAAGCCACAGAAAGAAGGAGATCCTCCACTTCGGCAGATGTCAATACTGGAAAATCCACGCCAAATACTATCATGGAGCAGGTGTGTTCCAAAGCCTCAGGACCATCCAAGGCGGCACCCCGTGCAGGGCCTATGAACGAGACAATACCATCTTTCTCCAGGAAGGGAATCTCGTAAACTGCCTCACGAAGCAAATGCAACCGTAGTGCACATGTCTGGGAATGAGCCCTAATCGGGAACATCAACAGATTAGCATCAACGACTGGGGGGGCGCTGCAGTGAGAGACCGAGAGCCAGTGCATGTTCAAACGAGCACCAAAGGCACCGAAACACGGGTTGCACACAATCCAAAACTGGTCGGAATGACAGAGACCAGTCACACTCCAAATGTCCCAGGAGTGTTGCTCCGAAATGCTGC
This sequence comes from Pleurodeles waltl, assembly GCF_031143425.1. Taxonomy (NCBI): domain Eukaryota; kingdom Metazoa; phylum Chordata; class Amphibia; order Caudata; family Salamandridae; genus Pleurodeles; species Pleurodeles waltl. The sequence continues at coordinate 670,019,889 of NC_090444.1, forward strand.
ATAATGCGTTCACGACACAGCTGCGCTCACGGGAGCGCCAACATTGGATCTCGTTGCGGTGGGACTGCCATTGCGGAAGAACAGCAAAACACCAGCCAATAAAGCCAAAGTAATCGGAAATCCCCCAAAAAATGCTTCCGAAAATAGAATGAATAGCCGAAGGTATCAAACTGAATATGGAAGAGAAGGTATGAGCAAAACCAACACCAACAGCTTTGAGAAAATGTGCAATTCCAACAGTGCTGGACGCATTAAATATACTTCCCACGAGTTCACCAAAGTGGCTCAAAGTTAGTATTTAACAGGGACTGTATTTCTGCTGATGACCTCGTCATCTGAAGTGTGTAGGTCTCTCGTGCAGACTGAAGGGCCACATGCTTTTGAAACAATAGAGCCTTTAGTCGACTCAGCTTGTCAAAATTCACCTTGGAAGTAGCAATGTGAGGCCAAATGTCCGCTACCGCCCTAAATTGAGTGGGGGGAACAACACATTCCCGCAGCACGTAACGGCCTTGGTGACAACGACCATGTAAACTATCCCGGCATGCATGCCACAACAGGCTTCACTGTTAAGAAGGACGTAGCTGCCGTTTGAAAGCACCTGGAATGTGTTTTTAATCCCGGGGACTGGAACTCCCTTTAGATAGCAAGCCAAGTTCGCAACCAAGGCATTACACGCCCCATGCAAGGACAGCTGATTACCAACCATCGAATGGCTGACAGAAGTTTCGCATTCACTACCGCTAAGAAAAACCTCCCTCATACCATTTAAGCCAACTGTATAAAAAGGGAAGCTCCCACACCTCATGTATGTAACTGTCTCCCAATTTCTCATATCTGCCCACCGGAATATGCTTCAAACAAGAAGTGAATTGCAGAGTGGAAATAGGTAAATTTATAACCCCGTGTATTAACCACTCAGCTGACGGAATCTCAGCCACAGTAAAAGGCAACTTCTCCAACTTTTCAATATTTAACATATGTCGCTTCCTTTTTAGCCATCAACTGTTGTTGACGTGTCAAATTAAAGGAAAAAAATATCTCCCTGGCTCGGATGTGCTGCCATGGAACGCGACCTGCCTTTAATGTCTGTAGAGTCCAACCCAACTTCATAATGGACCGTGTTTGACTCTGCTCATGATATAAAGAAGACCCATCTGATCTAATAAGGTCTATAGCAGAGGAAACAATGTTATCAATCGTATATACACGGTCGGATAGGGTATGCATTCCATTATCCACAACAGATAATGCTTGTTTCAAATTCTCTTGATCTATCTGCCTCAACCGAGCTACCGCCTCCTGTTGTGAAAGTTTCCATATCTCATTGTACACTTCATACAAAAACCTTTTTTCTGGGGCACTCTTGGGCCTGACAAAAAATCTTGCAAGTCAGTATAATTAGACAGTAACGCAAGATGTGTCTTAACTGCATCCAGCATGGATGACTTTAACCATTGTTGACAAAGTTTCCCCACGCTATATGTAGTAATTATATTAGCATGTTCTGGTGATATGTAGTGAAGGTCTGCCCTACTAGCCCTGAAACCTCCCCCCCCCCCCCCCCGAAGAGGTGACAAAATGCTGATGACACCCATTAATGTCTATGGGCCACAATAACCACCCACCAGGACGTGTCAATGAAGTGTTAAGTGTACCATTCTGAACCCAGTCAGTAAGCTCACTAAACGTGGCATTAATATATTGCTGCCAATTTTTCATTTTGGAAGGGACAGGTATGCTAGGCAAATTCAAGTCTCTAATTGTTGCTACGCCCAAACAGCTAGTCTGTTGTACAGTGTCATTTAGGAAAATCATTTGGACAGGAATAATACATGCCCTAATCAATGTGTCCCTACCCCGCATTTGGCAATGTTTCGTTCCCCAAACACTTTTCAAATCAACAGTTTTGGACCAGTATTCATACCCCTCAACCGATAGTTTGGATACAAACAAATTTGAATACAGTAATTTAGTATCAGTCAATAACATTTGCTTATTAGCATGTGGAGTAACCTTAAAATAGTAAGACTTGGCACTCTGTTGATGATGCCCAGAAAAATATGCAAATTTATCAGAATAAGTTTTAGAACTCCCCTGTGGAGGAGTCGGGCAATGTTCCCATTGCATATACTCAAATATTGATTTAGGGCTACTAGCTTTATGAATAAAGTGGTGTCCATAATAATTGTAACAAAACATGTCACCATAATGATCTCTAAACTGGTAAGCATCTTCATTTTCATAGACAGTATATTATTGCAATTCTGTCAACATAGGCATTGTATCTGATGATTGGGATGTGAAGACAGTAGATTCTGTTATAACGATATCATTCATAGAGAATTTGAAAACATACTGTATTTGAATTATTTCAATGGGACCATATAAATCAAATCTTACTCTATCCCACACAATCCCATCCGGAATTGGTACAGCAGAAATGTTCACAGAGGACAAGTCTCTTCGAACCATATGTGATGAAAAATGCGGTTTCAACACCTTCTCCACCTGCTCAATCTCGCATGGTCATTTTCTTCCTGAACGATCTATCACCAGAAAAAAAGGTAACAACAAACCCCAGCCACTGATTACTTTTTTCCTGTCATTAAAAGCCACAGATAGTTCCAAGGAACAACAAAATGTGTGTTTGAGCCAACACAGCAGCTTACGTGGACCCAGGGCTGGTGTTCAAGAGGACGAAGAGTCTGACACGGTATCATCATTGTTATTAAAGCAGCCGGAGGCAGTTCTCGCAAAAGGTGCAACCGTAAACAAAGGAGCAGATTGTGGCTCTCGCCGTGGTACGCTGTAGACCACATGTTCAGCAACATTAGTAGTCACAGCAACTTGATCAAAAGATTCCAAATTATTCGCCGTTAGTGGAACAATCGCAAGATCAGCTTCTACCCTCCCCAAGCTCAGAGAGGAAACCGCGTCGGTGCAAATCACCTGCAGCGGAACATCGACCCCAGTAGTGAGAGGGATTCGGGAACTACTGGGCGTTCCTTTTGGTCTGCTGTGCAGAATCGGCCACATGTTGTAACTTGACATTGTCGATTGATACAAAGCGATTTCCTTTGGCCCCTTGCAGCGGTGGCAGAATCACAGTTCTTGTGCCGTGAATCCCTAGTACAGGGACTGGCACTCGATATGAAGGGCCAATTTTTTATTTTTTTTCACTGCGACCTTTTCACGCACAAGATCCCCAATTCTGGGAATCCAACCAGTAGGCGTTACTGGTTCATCCATAATTCCTGTGGAGGCAGCAGTGGCAGAAGAGTTATCTTCACGGAATTGTTGTAAATCCTGCAAAACAGTGACCCGATCATTTATGTCAAAGGGCGTATCTGCCGTCTCCACACCAGGACCATCTACATCAGGAACATACATTTGTGTTCCAAACAGGCACTCATATGAAGTATGACCCCTTCACCCCCAGGGACCTTCTAGGCAAGTTATCAAGTGCTCTCTGTACTCCATACAGGTGGGCTAGCCAACTACGACCCGTACCTAGAACTCTGGCCGTTAAGGATTGCTTTAAATCGCAATTTAAACGCTCCAAAACAGAATTTCCCTCAGGATGAAATGGAGACGACAACTGGAGCTGGACCCCCAACGAAGCCATGGTGTCCCTGAATGCCTTCGAGGCAAAAGCAGGGCTCTGGTCCGAATGAAAAGCCGCAACTGCATATGTATCGACAAAGATGCGCAAATCTTTAATAACAGTTCGAGCGTCAGCCGAGCGCTGTGGCCAGACCCACACATCTGGAGCACGAATCTACAGCTACCAATATATATTTGTATGCACTATCTGGTGTCAGCGGACCACAATGATCCAAGTACACACTGTAAAGGTTTATTCGATATCAGAAGGGGTGTCTGCTGCGGGTGTCTAGCCGTGGAAACTTTAATTTGTTGACAGATGTCACAACAAAGGACATACTGCTTCGTCTCTTTAGAGACCAGGCCACCAGTAATGAGCCTGTAAGAGTGAAATTGTGGCAGCCACGCCAGCATGTGCAGATGCCGCCCCCTCTTGTGCTGCAGTAATCAATTGAGGTTGCACAATTTTATTGGGCACTTCGCGTACACCAATGCCTGGTATTTTAACATCAGCGTTCAGCATACCACCCATAGAGTAATGATATTTAGAAGGGAATCCTTTAGGATAAGGCGTGCCATCAGCTGTAGCCTTTATGGCAGCCAAAATCTCTGTATCTGGTTTGGAACTCGAACGAGTTACTGTGGCCCCAGTGGCAACTGCCACTGCCGATTTTGCGGCTTTATCAGCCAAGGTGTTTCCAGCAACGTGTGTTCCAATGCACTGGTGTCCAAGTGTATGCACAACATGGACGTTAGGAAGCGTCTCCTTCAAATCTGCAACCTTCCCCCACAGCAATCTGTGTTTTGCGGTGTTATCCTTGGAATCTCTGAACCCATTCAATTTCCAGTAATGCAAATATTCATCGAAAGACTGAACACAGGAATCACAAACCAGCAGTGTGAAATGCGCCGGATCAGCATGTTCCAAGGCTAACAGCTTTCAGCTCAGCCAACTGTGCCGTACAGTGTCCCAAGGTGTGTGTATGAGTATGTTGGGGGCAGAACTTCTCCCCCTCCATATAGCCGCTCACCACCGCACATGCAGCAGAATACTGTTGTTTAGTCCCAACTGCTGGTTGCGCAGAGCCATCGGTGTACATGACCACTTGATAGTAATCAATAGGCAATGTGCCAGCGGGAACTGGGTACTCCATTTCATATTGAAGAAATTCCGGAGTCTGTAGTTTAGGGTCAAATATTTAATCTACATCCGTGGCTGTCAAAGATGTTGCCCATTGTATCCATCGAGGGTGTAATGCTTTCGAATTAGGAACACTCGCTTTTGTAACAGCCTCTAAAGCTGGAATCGGGGGAAACAACAATGATGCGTGGGCCCTGGGCAAGATGTTGTTCTTTAATCACAGCCATCTGTACAGCAGTGAGAATTTTCTCAGTTTGTGCAAAACGTTGTTCTGCAGCAGAATACAAGTGGGACTTGTATGCTATTGGGACTGTCTCACCGTCATTAAACGTGACATATGTAAACCCAACGGCACCAGGTATAACCCTGATGACCAGATGCATTTTATTGTCCGAGTGTGTAAATGCTTTACCGCTAAGAGATCAGTTTGCAAATCTCGAATATGTGTATGTTCAATCGTCCAAAATCTACTTGAAAAATTTGGGTGAATCAACTCGTATAAAGGCTTTATACGTGTAGCATAATCAGGAATGTAAGTTCTGCCAAAATGTAGAAATCCCAATAACGACTGGAGTTTTCTAATCGTAGTAGGTTGTTGCAACTGTGCACATTTTTCCAAAAAGTGTTGCGCTAAGCTCTTGCCCTCATTCGACCGCTCATATCCCAGGAAAATGACGCTGAGATAGGTGATTTTTTTTTTTTTAAAGTTACATTTGTAGCCAATTTCGGCAAATCCCACAACAAAGCGGGCTACCCGCCTTAAATGTTGTAGTAACTCGTCATCTGTCAGATATATATCATCGACTTATGACAAAGCTTCAGGGTCCAACTCGTGCAAAATTTCAGTCACACGAGCCGAAAACAGTCCTGAGCTATTCTTATACCCCTGGGGCAAACGACAAAAAAAATTCTGAGAGCCAAACGCACTAAAGCTAGTAAAATCCCTACTTTCGGGTGCTATATTCTGGCAGAAGAAACCATTCGAGATATCCAAAGTTGTTTTGTATTTCTTACGCACAATATTATTCATAAGCGCTGCGCTGTGAATTTTGTATTGCATATGTGCGTGTATGTCCATTTAAATGTCTGTAATCCACCACTATCCTATAAGAATGGTCTGGTTTAGCTACAGGAAATAAGGGATTATTCATCAGCGAGACACAGGGTTCAATAACTCCCTGGTACTCCAACTGTGTAAGTATTTTCCTTACCGATGCCCTTGCTTCAAATTTTATAGGATATTGTGGTTGCGGCTGAGGTTCGCCCTTAATCAGAATTACATGATAAGGTGAATCCCTATCCCACCCCACATGATTTCTATATAAGGCGGGTGCCTGTGCCAGAGCCCATGTAATGCTATAGGACTCTGCAAGTTCTCGCGGAACAAGTGTTGAGAACGAAAGTGTAATAACCTCCCCCCCAACTGGACAGTCGCGAACAAAGCCTGGGGGCCAATCCTGTTCGGCCAATCCTGTTCGGCCAGCAGAATGTCATACAATTTGACTACACGATCCCAAAAGATGGCGTGTATAGTGCGCTCAATGTCCCCTTCTAATTGCAAGGTTACTGTATAAACCCTATCTGGATCAGAGACTCGCATATCTGCTGTTTCGACTTGTATGAAGTCATCAGTTGCTTTCACCTCCAGATGCTCCAGAAGACTCTGGCGAACTATTGTGACCTCTACTGCGCTGTCTAACAGTGCTAACACCCATGTCTTGTTCTTCAAGAGAACCCTCTTCTTGTGTGGCATGTCTAACTGAGACTGCCGCCACCTTCTTCTTTTTAAACTGCTGTTTTTGTTGGGTCGGTTTCTCTTCTTTCTTGACAAAAACCTCAGATGAGCGTTGTGATTCCTGTCTCGTTTTCACGTACTCTGTTCTCCGCTCTGACCGCCTACCTCTCTCATTTCTCTTTTCTGATGAGTCCTGAAAGGAATGAGATTGGCGTGTATCAGTATATTGATATCTGTCATGCGTCTTCAAATTATCCCTATTTCTGAGATTATACCTAGTCTGAGGGGTCTCCGGTCGCGGAGATTCTCCCCTCTCTTTTTTAGGTGTTTTTTTTTTTTCTCCCAGCGCTTTTTCGTACCCTCAGGTTGCTGTTGTTTAGTAGCATCTTAACTACCCTTACCCTGAAACTGTGGTTTCTGTGGTCTAGCCCCTAGGCTATCACGACCAATACTGGGATATGTTTCCGCTATTATTCTCGGCAGCTCCCGCTCAAGTTGCGGGACGTCACGAAGACGCAGACGCACCGCTAGTGCCTCTGCCTCCCCTTTTAGATTACTCAGTATGATGGAGGAAATCGTGGCAAAATTGCCAATCAGTTGCATCCCTAGATCTAAGGCCGGGGCAGCCCCATATTCCTCTTGAATTTGTTTAAGCGCTTCCAGTAAATTAGCCAATGACTGTACTGTGTGATGTAGTGTAGAGCGCGGCAAACACCGTGCCCCAAGTATTACAATGGTCCACTGTAGGAACCATACCAAATGGCAAACACAACGTTAATATTCTGTTTATCCTGAGGTCCCGTATGGGGAAATACTACTTCCAGCGTATGAATTTTTTGCGCCAGCCAAAATGGAGTCTCCTCTCGTTTAGCTGGCACCTTACCCATAACTGAGTGCACAGTGGCCGGATTGATGCCTGGAACTACTGCATGTGGTTGTGCCGGAGCAGCACGCACTGGGTTTGTGTTGAGTGTCTGCATCACAAAATGTACTAAACGTCTATATGTAGCTGTTAATTCTGTGTATAAAACGACTAACTTCAGCCACTGTTAAGTTAGCAACCGCTGGATGTGGTGTATATGTAGCCAATAAAGGCCAGGTAAGACCATTGTTACTTAGTGGACCTAGCCTAACTGATGCTATTGTGTGGGGTAGGGCGCCATCAAGCCAATTATTATGTTCTTGTTAAGAGTGGTATTTCTAAATATGCATTTGCCCTGTATTGTCCAGGGACCTTGGCAACAGTGTAATCATGAAACGTGTGTGAATTCCCATCAACTGCCGGAAATGTGACCCAGGAATAAAAAAAGTTCTGTTCTATAGGCTGCATGGGCGTCCACCACAAATGTGACCGGCCCCCCCTTGTTAGGTAGACCATGTGCTAGCAGATGTACCGTGAGCGGTTGTCGCATATTAACTGCAAGGTTCATTACTTGGGGATTCGCCATTATAAAAAAAGCTCTAATTCAGAGAAGGCACACCAATATCGGGGTTTTCCTTTCAGAGTTCAAGCTTGAACAACTTACCACAAAATAATAGGATCTACCTATACTGAGGTGGCGGAAATCCTCAGTACCACGGACGTCTCCATTAACGGAACCGAGGAGTCAATATAAATATGAGACCGAGAGAGACAGCCGGACCCGAAAATTAGAGCCAGACCAATCGTTGGCGGCGCCATGTCGTGTGGGCTCTCATTATTCTAAATGAGACTACTGGATTTATAGGTAGTAGGGTTGTTCCTGGTGTGGGGGACTAAGTCTTACCCACATAGAAGGACCTCTGTCACCTCAAATACGGTTTTGCTCCGGCTAACTAGCAGTGCCTCATCTCTCCCAAGGGAAGGGATGATTGGGCAGCCGAGCGCATGACATCTTTGGAACTTCTCAGGGAAGTCATGGTCACTCAGGTCCCAACCAGCTCTCTCATTTACAGTATGATCTCATATACAAATGACAAAGGCAGTTTGAGTTTTATATATTGTGTTTAATAAAACTACTGCATTTTAGATAATAAGGCATGAGCCGCAATAACAAGAACCATACAACACAGTAGAATTGAAATAGCGTTGTTTTTATGTTTCACTCTCATCGTTACTATCATGGTGTTAATGGATTCTATTCTCTCTGTCTCTCGCAGTTATATTTCGAGCACAGCATGTTAAACTACTAACTTGCCTTTCAGATTCCCCGGGAAGCCATCAACCCTCATACCTGAGCAAAGGCCTGTGATCTGGTTCAGCATCTGCAACAAGGCAGGCAGCGTCTAGTTGTGGTTCCCTGGTCGGAATCTCCCTCTTGCGTGTATTAGGACAAGGAAGTGTTTTTATAACTAACATGTCAGTGTGATCACAAAATGTCCCTACGCAAGAATGTATATCTGCAATCCAAAGACTAAACTCATACCACGTCTATCAGCAATGTACCAGACTGTATCCTTGACTTACTCACAGAGTGAGCAAGAATGTGTTGTTGAAACTCCAGTGCTGAAGTAGGCTAAACAGTGTGATATCAAAAATAAAACGACCATAGAACTGGCTATTTGAAAAATAACAGTACGAAGCTGAATAAAATGCATTTAGAGCAAAGTGCACAGAGGCTCTATGCTGCGAGCAAAGGAATAAAATACATCCTGGGTAAAGTGCACAAAGGCCTAACGCCTAAAGCTAATGCGCAAAGGATACATAAAATTTACCACACTACAATGTAACACATGTGCAGCTACATCTTATTCCTCCCCAGGTGGTGATTTGGCCACAGTGAAGGCTGACTTTCATGCAATGGGACATATCCCCATCATCATTGATGGTACACATATTGCCTTTGTCCCACCCCAGAGAAATGAACAGGTGTTCTGAAAACGAAAGAGCTTTCACTCTCAATGTGCAGATGGTGTGCCTGGTGGACCAGTACATCTTCCACGTCAAATCAAAGTATTCTGACTCTGTGTGCATGATGCCTTTATCTTGAGGAATAACAACATCCCATATGTGATGGCTCCACTCCAGAGGCACTGGGTGTGGCTAATAGATGAGCCCATGGTCCCTACCCAGTTGATGTAGGTATATGGTTGTGGGGTTGGCCCTAAGGGTGAGTGTGTGGCTAACAGGTATCCCCCGATATTTGCAGGTGACTCTGGTTACCCCAACCTCTCATGGCTACTGACCCCAGTGAGGAATGCCAGGTCAAGGGCAGAGGAATGTTACAATGAGGCACATGGGTGAACAAGGAGGATCATTGAGCACACCTTTGGCCTCCTGAAGGCCAGATTCCGGTGCCTCCATCTGACAGGTGGATCCCCGTACTTCTTGCCCAAGAAGGTGTGTCAGATCATTGTTTCATGTTGCACACCCTGGCCTTGATATGCCAGGTGCCTTTTCTGCAGGAGGATGAGCCTGGAGATGGTCGTGTGGAGCCTGTGGACAGTGACTAAGAGAAGGAAGAGGATGTGGACAACAAAACCACTATAATTCAACAGTACTTGCAGTGACACAGGTAAGACACTAACTTCACCTTCCATTGCAGTTTTGTGTTGGACATAGTACATGGCAGCCAGATTTGCCTATTTCTATGGCTGCTTACTGTACCCTTTGGCATCTCTATTTTCAGATATCTGTGCCCCACTCTGGCTCCTGGTGTGTTTACTGCTGCCCACTACAGGTCATACCTATGTAAATATACCTGTACATTTGAATTGCAATGTTTACAGCTTGTTAAACAAATACATATTTCAATCAATTGACAGACTCCATACTTTTATTATCACAGAAATAAACACCCTTGGAACTAATACGTGTAGGGGGTATTGCAATGGGCTGGGTTGATGGTGGAGGAATGTCCAGGATATAGTCCAGTCTAGTGGTATCACAGATGCATTGTCGAAGGGGGCATAGGGAGTGGGGCAATGGCAGTTCAAGGTAGACAGGGTGACAGAGTGGGACACAAGGGTGACAATCAGGTGAGACCTATTTCCTGGTGGGGGTCTTGGAAATGTTCTCTGGCTTCTGCCTGGATCGCAGGGACATTTTGCGTGGTGGTTCTCCTCCTGTAGGGGGAAGGGTGCTGGTGGCCTGTTGTTCCTGTGGCGGGCCTCCTGTCCACTGGCGTTGGTGGAGGGCTGTTCTTCAGTGTGGCTAGTGTCATGGGCCCGTTGGTGTGCCACTGCCTCCCTCATGGTATTGGCCATGTCTGCCAGCACCTCTGCAGTGGTGACCAGGGTGGTGTGGAGGTCTCAGGTCCTCCCTGATCCCCAGGTACTGTTCCTCCTGCAACTTGTCCAGTATCTGGCCCCTCGTCTCCTGGGAATGGTGGAAGGCTCCCAGGATGTTGATGAGTGTCTTGTGGAGAGTCTGTTCTCTCGGCCTGTCCTCCCCCTGTCGCACAGCAGTCCTCCCAGCTTCCCTGTTGTCCTGTGCCTCTGTCCCCTGAATCGTGTGCCCACTGCCACTGAACCCATGCGGGTGTAGCATGCAGTGCTTGGTATTGTGATGGGTGGCTTGTGATGGTGGCCTGTATGTGAGGTGGTGGAGTGATGAGGGTGGGGGGGGTAGGAGTTTGTGATGCCATGCAGGTGGGAGGGGGAATAAAGTAGTAAAGATTTGACTTACCAGAGTCCACTACTCGTGCCAGGCCCTCAAGACACATGATCGCCAAGACTTGCTCCTCCCATGTTAGTTGTGGGGGAGGAGGTGGGTATCCACCACCAGTCCTATGTATAGCTACCTGGTGTCTTGCTACCACGGAACACCCCTTTCCCCGTAGGTCTTTCCACCTCTCCCTGATGTCATCCTTTGTTGTGGGGTGCTGTCCCATGGTGTTGACCATGTCCACGACTCTCCACCATTGCTCCATCTTCCTAGCAATGGACGTCTGCTGCACCTGTGATCCAAATAACTGTGGTTCTACCCTGATTTCCTCCACCATGACCCTTATTTTATTTTTTTACAAGGTTTTATTAAAGTTTTGAGCATAGCAATAACATTAGCATAATGGTTACTTTACTTGAACTGCTTCTCTTCCCCCCCCCCCCCCCACCCCCCCACCCTCACCTCATGCATCCATTTTTATCTAATGTATTTCACAGTCGGCCGGTCTCAATAGGGTTAGTTGCTGGATTCCTCACTCGCGAAGCATTAGGATTCAGGTGCAGCGTTTGAGTCTGAGTCGGATTCTGAGGTGGTTATACTTGCTTCTATGGAGGGTGCATTTTGTGATTTTTAGTTTCTCCAGAATGGAGTCCCATTGAAAGGTGTCGTCTCTGGGCCTGAGCTCTCGTAGTGCCTCACATAGCAATACTGTTTCTTCTGCGTCTGCCCACTTCTCTAATGAGTTTTGCCATCTGGTTATTTGTGGGACTGTTGACTTCCAGTTTGTGGTTATTTCATGTCTAGCCAAGATCAGGGCCAGGTCTATAAACTTGTTAGCTATTTTAAGGGCTGTCTGGTGTGTGAAGTTCCCTAGTAGAGCCACTTCCGGAGATTTATTCAATGACCTATCATTACAAGCTGAGATTTTTGCTAAAGCTTCTTCCCAGAATGTTTTATGTTGAGGGCAGCTCCAGAGCATATGTACGGAACCTGCCGCCAGTTCCGCACATCTGGGGCAACCTGTGGTGGTTGTGCCGTAGATTTTGGTGATCATTCGTGGGGTCATTTAGGCCCTGTGGAAGATGTATAGGTTTATTAATTTGAATCTGGCATTTCTGGATACCGAGTAGACATGAGGTGATCTGGTCCCATTGCGTTTCTTCCCATGTGATGTCTAAGTCTGATTGCCATTTGGATTTAAGATTTTAGAGGCAAGCGTGTGCTGGCTTGTAGTGTGTTGTATATTCCTGATACCACTCCTTTCTGATCTCCTATTGGGCAAATAATGTTGCAGCTACTATAAGTGGGGGGGGGGGGGTCAAGGTTCCCAGTCCCAAGTTTTTTTAGGCGACTCTAACGATGGCATTGTGGGTGATGAATAAACCGGGGGGATGTTGTATTGTTTGTAGTTCAGTGTAGGTGTGAAGTTCCCCTCCCCGTATAGTTCTCCTAGTTTAGTAATATTATGTGTTATCAGTTTGAGACCTGGGATATTTCGCTTCCCTGAGATATGGGTCAGGCAGGACAGTGGAACGTCTGGGGCATAAGGCTTGTTAATGCGAGAGCGTTTTAAATATTGGGACCAACAGTGTCTAGCTGATTCCCACTCCATCAGGAGCAGTTGTTTGGGTTTCTGGGGGTTCAGTAGTATACCCATTATCCTGTCTATGGCGCAGTTTAAGGGAAGGCGTAGTTCAGTGTTAGCTGGAGGGTTGCATGATAGTTTTGTGATCCATTGTAGTTGTACTGCCCAGTTCCTTGTATGTTTTCTTCTAGTAGATCACTTACTGAGTGGTAAATCTTTACTCCGAAGTATTTGAATGTGTTAGGTGACCAGGGAAGACCTCTGGTATCGTTAGGTTCTGGGGTATCTTTATGCAGTGGGAAAATGGCGGACTTCTTCCAGTTAATCTGGAGTGCGGATCAGCTCTGTAGTTCTCTATCATTCTCATGGCCCCTGGTAGTTCTGTTTCTAAGTTTTGTAGGAAGAGCAGCATGTCATCTGCATATAGGGCAATGTGATGTGACCAGTTATTAACCCCTTCGCTGCCAGGCCTTTTCCCCTTCCTGTGCCAGGCCCTTTTTTGCCTATTTGGGGCAGTTCGCGCTTAGGCCCTCATAACTTTTTGTCCACATAAGCTAACCAAGCCAAATTTGCGTCCTTTTTTTCCAACATCCTAGGGATTCTAAAGGTACCCAGACTTTGTGGGTTCCCCTGAAAACCAAGAAACCCAAGAAATTGGCCAAAATACAGTGAAAATTTCGTTTTTTTCAAAAAAATTGGAAAAAGGGGCTGCAGAAGAAGGCTTGTGGTTTTTCCCCTGAAAATGGCATCAACAAAGGGTCTGCGGTGCTAAACTCAGCAGCTTCCCAGCTTTCAGGAACAGGCAGACTTGAATCCGAAAACCCAATTTTTCAACACAATTTTGGCATTTTACTGGGGCATTCCCCATTTGTGCAATTTTTTGTGCTTTCCGCCTCCTTCCAGTCAGTGACAGGAATGGTCATGAAACCAATGCTGGATCCCAGAAACCTAAACATTTCTGGAAAGTAGACAAAATTCTGAATTCAGCAAGGGGTCATTTGTGTAGATCCTACAAGGGTTTCCTACAGAAAATAACAGCTGAAAAAGAAAAATATTGAAATTGAGGTGAGAAAACCATCAATTTTTCTCTACGTTTTACTCTGTAACTTTTCCCTGCAATGTCAGATTATCGAAAGCAATATACCGTTACGTCTGCTGGACTCCTCTGGTTGCGGGGATATATAGGGTTTGTAGGTTCATCAAGAACCCGAGGAACCCAGAGCCAATAAATGAGCTGCACCCTGCAGTGCGTTTTCATTCTATACCGGGTATACAGCAATTCATTTGCTGAAATATAAGGAGTAAAAAATTGCTATCAAGAAAATCTTTGCATTTCCAAAAAGGGCACAAGATAAGGTGTTGAGGAGCAGTGGTTATTTGCACATCTCTGAATTCCGGGGTGACCATAGTAGCACGTGAATTACAGGGAATTTCTCAAATAGATGTCTTTTTTACACACACTCCTATATTAGGAAGGAAAAAATGTAGAGAAAGACAAGGGGCAATAGTACTTGTTTTGCTAATCTATGTTCCCCCAAGTCTCCCGATAAAAATGGTACCTCACTTGTGTGGGTAGGATTAGCAGCCGCGACAGGATATGCCCCAAAACACAACGTGGACACATCACAGAAAACAGAGCTGTTTTTAGCAAAGTGACTACCTGTAGATTTTGGCCTCTAGCTCAGCCGCCACCTAGGGAAACCTACCAAACCTGTGCATTTCTGAAAACTAGAGACCTAGGTGAATCCAAGGAGGGGTGACTTGTGTGGCTCGGACCAGGTTCCGTTACCCAGAATCCTTTGCAAACCTCAAAATTTGGCTAAAAAAACACATGTTCCTCACATTTCTGTGGCAGAAAGTTCTGGAATCTGAGAGGAGCCACAAATTTCCTTCCACCCAGCGTTCCCCCACGTCTCCCGATAAAAATTATACCTCACTTGTGTGGGTAGGCCTAGCGCCCGCGACAGGATATGCCCCAAAACACAACGTGGACATATCACAGAAAACAGAGCTGTTTTTAGCAAAATGACTACCTGTAGATTTTGGCCTCTAGCTCAGCCGCCACCTAGGGAAACCTACCAAACCTGTGCATTTCTGAAAACTAGAGACCTAGGGGAATCCAAGGAGGGGTGACTTGCGGGGCTCGGACCAGGTTCTGTTACCCAGAATCCTTTGCAAACCTCAAAATTTGGCTAAAAAAACACATGTTCCTCACATTTCTGTGGCAGAAAGTTCTGGAATCTGAGAGGAGCCACAAATTTCCTTCCACCCAGCGTTCCCCCACGTCTCCCGATAAAAATGATACCTCACTTGCGTGGGTAGGCCTAGCGCCGGCGACAGGAAACACCCCAAAGCGCAACGTGGACACATCCTAAATTTTGGAAAAAAACAGAGGTGTTTTTTGCGAAGTGCCTACCTGTAGATTTTGGCCTCTAGCTCAGCCGGCACCTAGGGAAACCTACCAAACCTGTGCATTTCTGAAAACTAGAGACACAGGGGAATCCAAGGAGGGGTGACTTGCGGGGCTCGGACCAGGTTCTGTTACCCAGAATCCTTTGCAAACCTCAAAATTTGGCTAAAAATACACATGTTACTCACATTTCTGTGGCAGAAAGTTCTAGAATCTGAGAGGAGCCACAAATTTCCTTCTACCCAGCGTTCCCCCAAGTCTCCCGATAAAAATGATACCTCACTTGCGTGGGTAGGCCTAGCGCCCACGAAAGGAAAGGGCCCAAAACACAACGTGGACACATCACATTTTTTTTATAAAAAGCAGTGCCTACCTGTGGATTTTGGCCTGTAGCTCAGCCGACACCTGAGGAAACCTAGCAAACCAGTGCATTTTTGAAAACTAGGAACCCAGGGGAATCCAAGATGGGGTGACTTGCGGGGCTCTGACCAGGTTATGTTACCCAGAATACTTTGCAAACATCAAAATTTGGCCAAAAAAAACACTTTTTCCTCTCATTTCGGTGACAGAAAGTTCTGGAATCTGAGAGAAGCCACAAATTTCCTTCCACCCAGCGTTCCCCTAAGTCTCTCGATAAAAATGGTACATCACTTCTGTGGGTAGGCCTAGCGCCCACAAAAGGAAATGGCCCAAAACACAACGTGGACACAACATATTTTTTCGCAGAAAACAGAGGTGTTTTTTGCAAGGTGCCTACCTGTGGTGTTTGGCCTGTAGCTCAGCCGGCCCCAGGGGGGGGGGGGGGGCAGAAATGCCCTAAAATAAATTTGCCCCCCCCAACCCCCTCCCTCCCCCGCCGGGAGCGACCCTTGCCTACGGGGTCGCTCCCCCTGCGTGACATTGGCACCAAAAAACAAATCCCTGGTGCCTAGTGGTTTCTGCCCCCTTGGGGGCAGGTTGACCTAAACTCAGCCAATCTGCCCCCAAGGGGGGCAGAAATGGCCTAAATACAATTTGTCCCCCAGGGGAGCGACTTTTGCCTGATGGGTCACTCCCCATCTCTAAAAAAGAAACAACAAAAAAAAAAACAACAAAAAAAAGAAAAATTCCCCTGGCGCCTAGAGGTTTCTGCCCCCCCCCCCCCCGGGGGCAGATCGGCCTAATAATAGGCCGATCTGTCCCCCGGGGGGGCAGAAATGGCCTAAAATAAATTTGCCCCCCCAACCCCCACCCCCCCCCCCCCCCCCGGGAGCGACCCTTGCCTACGGGGTCGCTCCCCCTGCGTGACATTGGCGCCAAAAAACAAATCCCCGGTGCCTAGTGGTTTCTGCCCCCTGGGGGGCAGATTGACCTAAAATCGGCCAATCTGCAGAAATGGTCTAAATACAATTTGCCCCCCAGGGGAGCGACCCTTGCCTGATGGGTCGCTCCCCATCTCTAAAAAAAAAAAAGAACAAAAAAAAAAACACAAAAAAAAAATTTGCCCTGGCGCCTAGAGGTTTCTTCCCCCCCTGGGGGCAGATCGGCCTAATAATAGGCCGATCTGCCCCCAGGGGGGGCAGAAATGGCCTAAAATAAATTCCCCTCCCCCCCAGGGAGCGACCCTTGCCTAAGTGGTCGCTCCCTTTGCGTGAAATTCACGCAAAGAAAAAACTCCCTGGTGTCTAGTTGTTTCTACCCCCCTTGGGGGCAGATTGGCCTCATCAAAATAGGCCAATCTGCCCCCAAGGGGGGCAGAAATGGGCAAAATATAATTTTCCCCCAATGGGAGCGACCCTTGCCTAAGGGGTCGCTCCCCACCAAAAAAAAAAAAATGAAACAAAAAATAAAAATAAATGGTCCCTGGTGCCTAGAGGTTTCTGCCCCCCCTGGGGGCAGATCGGCCTAATAGTAGGCCGATCTGCACCCAGGGGGGGCAGAAAAGGCCTTCCCGAAAATATGCCCCCCTGGGAGCGACCCTTGCCCAAGGGGTCGCTCCCTTTTGTCAATAACAATAAAAAAAAAAAAAAAATCCCTGGTGTCTAGTGGTTTCTACCCCCCTTGGGGGCAGATTGGCCTCATCAAAATAGGCCAATCTGCCCCCAAGGGGGGCAGAAATGGCCAAAATATAATTTTCCCCCAAGGGGAACGACCCTTGCCTAAGGGGTCGCTCCCCACCTCAATAAAAAAAAAATGAAAAAAAAAAAAAAAAAAATGGTCCCTGGTGCCTAGAGGTTTCTGCCCCCCCTGGGGGCAGATCGGCCAGAAAAGGCCTTTTAAAAAAAATGCCCCCCCTGGGAGCGACCCTTGCCCAAGGGGTCGCTCCCTTTTGTCAATTTCTACGAAAAAAAACAAAATCCCTGGTGTCTAGTGGGGTTTCAAAAACCGGATTGCAAGCAATCCGGCTTTTGAAACCCTCGGAGGGACTTCAAAGGGAAGGAAATACTTTTCCTTCCCTTTGAAGCCCCTCCGGGCCTCCCAAGTGATTGAAAAAGAAATGCTTTTGCATTTCTTTTTCAATCGCGCTGGAAGCAGAGCTTCCAGCGCGACGAGGGAGGCCCCTGTGACACCGCGCGCGCGCTGACGTCACAGGGGGGGTGGAGGGGGTCGGGGGTGGAAGGGGAAGGTCTTCCCCTTCCATCCCCGACTTGGGGGGGGGAAGGGGGGGGGGCGCGCTAGCGCGCCCCCAAGTTCCCCTGTGCCATGGACGAGATGATCTCGTCCAAGGCACAGGGGAACTGTAGCCTTGGACGAGATCATCTCGTCCAAGGCACAGAAGAGGTTAATTGGGTTAACCTTATAATAGAGGCCGGACCTTGCCATTTGGGCTAGAGGTTCTATTGCGATTGCAAAAAGGGAGAATAATGGACATCCTTGTCTGGTACCCCTTCCAACCCGAAATGGAGGGGATATGTAATTGCCTGTTCTTACTCTTACTCTTACGGTAGGGTTAGCATACAATAGTTTGGTCCACCTTACAAACCCGTCCCCACCCCCCCACCCCCGTCCCTCCCTCCCCACCAACTTTAGAATAGCTTGTTCCTGGTAGTCACATCTTAAGCTGTCAAATGCCTTCTCTATCGACCGAGATGATCGCCGCTTGTGGTAAAATCGGGGGCAAGGAGTGGAGTACTGATATGAGGCGTCTAATATTTTGGGATGTGCTGCATTTGGGTATGAAACCTGATTGGTCTTGATGTATCAAAGAAGGCATATGGGGAAGTAGTCTGTCAGCTAGGATCCGGCTTAGTATTTTATAGTCTGTGTTGAGCATGGACAGGGGGCGATAAGAGCGGACATCTGTGGCTGGTCTATCTGCTTTCAGCAAAGGGGTCATGATGGCTACATTGGTTGATTGGGGGAGGGTATTACTATTCCATGCTTCTCCATATAATGTGCAAAGGTAGGGGGCTAGCAAGTCTTGGTACTGGTGGTAAAATTCTAATGGGAGCCCGTCTGCACCTGGGACTTTACCCCTCGCCATACTTTGGATTGCAGATTTTATTTCAGCGATCGATCTAGGCGTCGCTAGGGTTGAGCTTTCTTCTGTTGTCGGGTTGGGGTTGGTGAGGGCTTCTAATTTGCATAACTGGGTGGAGGTCAGTGTTACGGTGGGGGATGCATATAAACATTCATAGTACTCATGGAAGACTGAATTAATTTATTTTTGGTGTATACACGTGTGCCCTGTGTTTTCGACTTTAACTATAATGGTTTGTATTTTTTGGGGGGGGGGGGGGTTGCGCGATCCAGGCTAATATAGCGCTAGCTTTGTCCCCTTCTGAATGTTGTCTGGTTAAGTGTTTATAATCGAAGCGAGCAAGTGTATTAGTTGCCACATGGATTTTTGTCCTGGTAGCCGCTAGCGTGGGGTGCCTTCTTTCTAAGTCTTCCAATTGTAGAAGTTCTGCTTCTATTGATTTTCGGGCACCTATATTTTCGGCAATGCACTTACCCCAGATTACTGTTTTAAAAGTCTCCCATTCAATGGACCTGGTAGTCGCTGTTCCCTCATGTTTTAAAAAAATTCCTCTATAGCTGAATGTAGTGTATGTTTGAATGCTTCATTTTCAAGCATGTCTGCTCTAAGGCGCCATGTTGGGATTGTTGGTCCCTCTCTGCCCCAGGATAGTGAAGATATGGGTTATGATCAGAAATCGTTCGGCTAAGATATTCCGCTGCCACTGTGTCGCTCTGTAGTTCGGGGGGGACGTCAAAATTGTATTGAGTCTAAAGTGTAGATTGTGTACAGGTGAGTAATAGGAGTAGTCCCTAGAGTGTGGGTTGAGTGTTCTCCAGCAATCTATTAGTTGGTTTGGGGCGTATACACCTCCTATTGTCAGTTCTCTTTCACCTAGCCTTCCGTTAATCATCACATATCTTCCCTCTTTATCAATGATCTTGTGGAGTATTTGGAAAGGGACCCCGGGGCGGATCCACATTAGTATCCCCCTAGCATAGGCTGAGTAGTTAGTGGCAATTATTTGGCCTCTCCATATTTTGCTGAGGGCTTTAACTTCCTGATCTATCAGATGGGCTTCTTGCAATAGGGCTATGTGAATTCCCCTTCGTTTGAGATAGTTGTGCACTTTGTATCGTTTGGACATATCATTTAAGCCTCTCACATTCCAGGTTATTTTATACTGTGTAGTCATTATCTAGGTTAATTTTGGTTGTGTTAACAGGATTGATTGTGAGCTTTGCGATGTATGAAGTCAGGCTTATTGACCTATATTTGGTTTGAGTACCGCCAACTAAGGTGATTGTGCGTGCATGAATTGTCCCATTCCCAACTTTAATGAGAACTTTCCCCAACTCCCTCTCCGCAGGACCGGATAACATAACTTTCCCCATCCAAACCATTTAACTTATCTTAAATCCTATTGGAGGTGGGTGGCGTGTCAGGGCTGAGAGCTTACACCCTGGGCCGATCCGGGGACCTGGCTGAGGTATATCTGCTGCCCGTGAAGGAGTATTTGGAGTTTTCTATTCCCTTGTAGTTGTCTGGTGGGTTCACCTCTGCCAGAATTGTGTGTGGGAAATGTTCGATGAGTAAGTTGGGTGACCGCTGTGTGTCTCTGGGGGGGGGGGTTAGATGATTTCTTCTGCAGTGCTGGGAGTCACTTTTGGTAGATTAGTGCAAGTATCTTGCGTTGAAACCGAGAGACTCCTGCAGCTCGAGGCATCTCCTGTGGTTTGAGAGTGAAGTGAGGCTCCTCCGCTCAAGGCTGCTGCTGCGTCAACTGCCTCGCACATGTCTTGTAGAGACTAGTGTCTGGGGGGTGCTATTTCTAATACCCTTTTGGAGGATTTACTCCGCTTCCTGCCGGGCGCGCAGGAGGATCTGCTCGGAGTGTCTAGAGATGTAAAGTTTAGAGATTCTAGCCAGTCCCCTACCAGCTGAGGGGTTGAGAGTGTATTGCCCTGGTGTTCAACTCTAAGTTTGGTTGGGAAGAGCATTGCATATTTGATGCCTTTCTCACGTAGTGTATGTTTATGGTCATTGTAAGAGGATCTCTGAGTTTGTGAATTTCTTTGGTAAAATCAGGGACTATCATGATACGCTGATTGTTTAGTATGATTTCCCCTTTAATACGAGTTTGTGAGAGGATGTAGTCCCTGTCCTTAAAGTGCAATAATTTTGCCACTATCGGGTGTGGTCTGGCTCCTGGTGAGGAGGGGTCTGCCGGGGACTCTGTGGGCTCTTTCGATTGCGAAGAATGCTGAGAGGCCTTCAAGTGGGACTGTGTCTTTGAGCCAGTTTTCTAGGAATGTTTCCATGTTTGCCGCTAAGGATTCCACACCCTCCGGTACTCCAATTAGTCTCAGGTTGCTCCTGGGGGAGTGGTTTTCCGCATCCTCCGCTCTGGCTTCCAATGTTTTGATTCAGGACATTATCTCAGATGTCTCTATGGTCATTGTCTTTTGAGTGGATGTCACCATACTTAAAGTTTTTTTCTGTGGCCCGCACCCTCTCTGGGAGTTTATGATGGTCGTCTCGCAGCAGTGATAAGTCCACAGTT
Source organism: Pleurodeles waltl (assembly GCF_031143425.1). NCBI lineage: Eukaryota > Metazoa > Chordata > Amphibia > Caudata > Salamandridae > Pleurodeles > Pleurodeles waltl. The sequence goes on from NC_090444.1 coordinate 670,040,953, forward strand.
AAACAGTTAAATTGTCTATTTTCTGTACAAGAACTTCACAGGATTCTCTTATGGCTTGTAGGACTGTATCCAGGGTTGTTTCTTGTTGAGTTGATGCACTCTGGGAGGCCATATGTGGAGGTTGTCCAGGTATCTTGTTTGTTGCCAATTCTTCTTGGTCTTGACCATCACGCTTTTGGGGCTTGCCCATTTTGTTCAGTTTGCTGTAGGTAGGTGGAGGCAAAGGACTCTAGTTGTAACAATCTGATGTTTGGAAGGCCAGGTATTGTCGTCATGGGGCTCACCTAGGGTATGATGTTACCTGTCAGGTAGTTAATCGATGATTTAGGTTTTAAGTGGGGGGGGGGGGGGTTAGTTCTCAATGAAACTTTCAGCATGGCGGGGCCTTCCGCTGGATCGCCAGGGGACGAAGTAATTTGCCGTCTGCACACAAATCTCCGGAGGCAGCGAGCACAGCTGGGGACTGCATCTATGTTCTGGCTCGGCGGGGATGGTCAGGCCGGTGCGTGGCTGGGTTCGGCTTGTGCTTGTTGTTCTATTTCTGGGGCACATCCCCATCTGTATGTTCTAAAAGTAGTGTCTCTGGTGAGGCCCTCTGGAGGGGTTTGACACTAGTTAGTGGCTGGACCAGTTGTTACTCACTGCGTTGGTTAAATGCCCTTCTTGACTCCTGATTATAAGAGCATTGTGCCCCCGTCATCCCTCCGATTCCGGGGGGGGGGGGGGGGGGCGGTCACCCAGGTTCTCCGCGTCGATGTGGCCGGGTAGTGATTCCGCTCTCATTAGCGGGGGAGTCCCATCCTGCACCAGCCAGGGGTCCCTCGTTGCAGCCGTTATCGCCGAGCAGGGGGGCTCTAAGAAGGAGCTGGCTCGGGGGTGCGGTGCGCACGGGGACGACAGTGTTTCGTAGTGCACTTTGCCACCCAGGTGTCTTTTCTGCCTCGTACCTTCAGACTGCCGGGCTCCACATCCTCACCTGACACGTTTGTGCTGCTGTTCCGCGCTTCCCACTCAGGCTGTTGGGTTGCTGTTCCTACCCCTCTTCAGCTTGGTGAGAGGGGCCGTGTTCTCGAGATCGCATCTCCGAGTCGGGGAGCCTTGTCGTTTCAACTTAAGCAGAGCCGGTTTCCCGATGCGTCTGCCATCTTGGATTTTGGGAGTTACGGAGCTCGTTCGCATTTTCTTCCACCTTACTCGATCGGGGGCATTGCCACTGCTCTGATTTCTATTTGGGGGTCCGCTGGTGTTGGGGACGGCCTTTGGTTGTGGTATCTGGGCTTGTTTAGAGCTAGGTTTTGTTCGGGTCCCGTTCTCGGCCCTGGAGAGCTGCTCTACACGTGCAGCTTCATTGGCTGCTGACCGCGCCCTCTCCCTCCATCATGACCCTTAGCTCCTCCTCTGAGAACCTGGGGTGTCTTTGTGGTGCCATGGGTGTAGTGAGTGGTGTGTGTGGGGTGATGTGTTGGGGTGTGTGCTGTGAGTTGCCTGAATGGCTATGGGTGGTGTTTTGTGGCTTTTATTCAGTGGGTGCTCCTCGCTTGTCTCTCTCAGTTGTCAAATTTTTTTTTTGGGGTCGTAAAGTGTTGTGGGTGTGTTTTTGTTTTGTGTAGTTTGAATTGTCCAATGTGGTAGTTTTTTGTTACTGTGTGTATTTTGAGCGCGGAGGTATGTACCGCCAATGACTTACCGCAGTTGAATGTACACTGTGGTGATTCGTGGGTCATGATGCTGTGGGTCTATTTCTGTTGGCGTAACAGTGTGGGTTTTGGTACTGCCATTTTATCACTGACCTTTGGGCTTGTGTGTGTCTGTGTAGTGGCGGATTTCTATGTGTGGGTCATAATACGCATAGCAGTATACCGTTGCGGTATGTTTGCGGCGGTAAGCAGCACTTACCGCCAATGTCATAATGAGGTCCTTAGTCACTAATCTGACTAACAAGTAAGGATTTGGAGGAACTGAAAGAACCAGGTGTTTGGGAGAAAGCTGGAAAAGCATTTGCTTCAGTGGGAAATTGGCTCAGTCAAATTTGGAATGGGGTATTATTAAAAATAATACAAGGATATTAATTGTGATTGCTTGCATATTAGGATTATGGCATACATGTAAATTAGGTCAAGATAAAATTGAAAAGATCTAAAAATAATCAGAGGAGGGAAATACGAAAGGGAAATAATTTATAGGGAAGATTTTGAGAAGGAGATAAAATACTGCTGAAACGGAACTATGAAATGATGGGGAAAGAAAGGTGTGATATTTAGTGACCTGAGGGACTGACACAGATATGCTAATTAGAAAATATTAATAAATGTGTATATGTTATGATCTATAAGAGTTCATAGAAACATACATTTTAGAGAAAACTAATGTGCATGTTTTTGAAAATGTGCCCTCTGGGTCTGTCAGCCACTTATACGAACTAATGAAACTGTAATTTCTTAATATGCCATAATAAGATGTATAACCTATGTTTTGTACTATACTGTAGAAGCTGACTTAGCCAAAGCAGTTGCCTACTTGCCAGGCCTCATGCAGAAGTAAAAATAAATGTACCCTGTAGAAGTTGCTAGTGCCTGTGAACCGACCATGAACTGTGTGCTTAGTCAGAATTTTCTGCAATGTAAGGACGGACAGGAGATGAAGTCAATTTGATACAATTGTGTGGAGTAGGCTAAATGTAATTTCCCAGGACTTGAGCAATAGAGGCACTGACTGAAGAGGAACATGCAAAAAATGTTATAGCTGGATGATGACATCGCACAGTGGATCAATCCATGAACTGAGGAAGACGCAATACTAGAATCATGACAAGGGGTTAAAACTTCAGATACGAGGGGAGAATTGATGACATCAAGAGACGTGGTTCAAGATTCTGTTGTTGGGCTCATGCTATTGAGACCCTGATGCGTTGCTGACTGACCTGAGGACGAAGACCAACTTTGTTGCTGATACATTTTGTGGATAGGTAGCTATGACGATGTGACTGATTAACTTTTATGCCTTTCTTTCTAGGTACCAACTGCACTGTCTTATAGTTTTCTCTTAACTTGAATTTGAAAAACATATAGCTTTCTAAATGTTTTTGCACAAAGTCCCACATGCTAAATGCTAATCTGGGTTAGATCAGGATTTTTTTTGTTGACTTTGACAAATGATTGACAGACTGATTGCTGAACTCTGCTAATAATGATCTTATAGTCCTATTTGTTGGCTTATGCTATACCATTCAAGCATTTGTTTTCTCAAGTTCTGATTAGAATATGTTATTGGTTGTCATTAATGAAGTAATTCTGAGTTGATTGAATAAAGCTTGATTTTAATTTGATGACTTAGTATTGTAACCAATAGGGAAATAAAATTGATAATGTATAATTGAGTGGTGGTTATTCATGAAATGTTGATTTATTGTCTCTTGCAGAATGATTCTCTTAGTGGTTATTGATATATAATTGATGTTCATTGATTACTACATAGCTAGGATACTTCATGTGATTCAAAAGGTTCATTGGCCTATCTGTGTCACCTTGTACTTTTACTTACTAAGGACCAGGGGTGCTTACAGAGGTTTACCTCCCAATCTGCTCTCTCTCTGAAGTGGGCAGAAAGACCTCTCTACACCAGGATGATTTTTTTTTTTCCCTCAAACAAAAACTTTGAGGAGGAAAGACCCCACCCAGATACCTCACTCTACCCCAACTCCTAAAGGCATCAACAATAGGTCATCCTAGAACACCTCTCTCCCAGAGACAAGAAAAAGGAAATTTGGTTTTTATTTTTGGTGTATATTGTTTTTGCTGCTAGGCTGTCAAAGATTTGGTAAATGCCAAATTTTTCTCTTTTGCCATGGTAAAGGGCTTTTTCTTACAGGTTCCTGGATGAGCCAGCAACCAGGGATCCTATAAACCCTGGACATTTAGGAAACCTAGAGAATCACATGATTCAATGGTTGCATGGCTTTTGTGGATGCAAGTACATTTTCATAGCCAGAAAGCTCTGCATTTATCAAAATATGAGTTTGAAAAAGCTATTTTTCCTGTATGTGATAGAAAACTACTGGCATTTCCAGATATTGGCCCATGCCTTACCCTCCTGCATTCCTACACTTCTGCAAATGAACACTCTGCCTCCTGTGGGTGAACCTAGCACACATCACTGGGACAGACCATTACTGTAATGGTGTGAAGATGTCCACTCTGCCGAACTGCTGCCTTGCTATGGTGCCCTACTGCCTGGGTCAAAAGGCCAGGACCTGCATTTCTTGGACCCAGAGTGACTGCAAGGGCCAGCATACTGGTCTCATAATCTGAAGTCTCAAGGATTTGAAAGGCTTCCAACTAACCTACTGCTGCAGCAAGACTTTGCCATCTAGAGGTCTGCCCTGTTCAGTGGCGCCCCTTAGAAAATGCCAACCCAGCTCTGGAACCTTGAAAATCAGGGCTGAGATGCTTGGAACCACCACATCTCCAATGGTGTTTGGACAGAATTGGTGCATTGCTTTTGGAACCAGCCCTGCGAAGTTGTCTTCAGCACAAGTACCTTGCTTCCCCATCTGTGACAGCCTTGTCAATGACACCAATCTACGCATCACAGCCACTTCACTCATTGGAACCAGGGCATTGCCTTGACACTGACTGGCACATGAACTCCATCACATCTTATCGGTAGCCATGGGTCACAGCTGCCTGGTGAATTTCAACTCAACTCCTCAACTGCATGGGAAAAATCAATGCGTACCCTCCGCTGTGGCGGGGTCAACCATTGCATTGCTTCTGCTGCACCTGCATCTTTAACGTTGACACAACCAGGATTAAGGTTCTACAGTTATGAAATCATTGAACCCAGCTCTTCATACTGCATCGGACTATACGCTATGCCCTCCCTTCTCCTTGCCGCCTCCACCTTGACCAGAATGCTTTGTGCTGGACTTTAGAAAGTCACATTATCTACTGAACTAACCTAGTCCCTGTATGTGACGCACACTCATCGCAGTTGGCCTTAACTTGTGGCTTTTACCCGGTCTTGCATGACCACATAACCTCAAGTGGTGTTGTGTGGTTTTATGCACTTTATCCTATTTGAAATCTTTGATATTGCATCTCTTCTTATCTACTGTTTGGATTATTGCTATTTGAGTCTCAAACACCCTCCCTTCTCCTTGCATTCTCCTCCACCACGACCAGAATGCTTCTCGCTGGACTTTAGAAAGGTACTTTTTTTCCTGCAGAATTAAACTAGTCCCTGTAAGTGATCTTAGGCTATCAAGGTTTGGATGAACTTGTCACTTTCACCTGGTCTTGCATTACCACATAACCACAAGTGGCACATTGTGGCTTTAGGCACTTTATCATATCTGAAGTCTTTGGAATTGCATATCTATGGTTCTATGTATTTGATGTTTGGGTGTTAAATAAGTTAATACATTTTACTCTATTTTTCTAAATTGGTTTGGAGTTCTTTTGTGTTGCGTTTTCACAATATTACGGTTTGCATGCTGCATAAATGCTTTACATATCGCCTCAAAATTAAGCTTGACTGATTTTGTGCCAAGCTACCAGAGGGTTAAGCATAGGTTAATTTAGTAACTTTTGTGGCTCACCCCGACAAGGATTGTGGCTGTTGCTTGAGATGGGCTCACCCCTCCCCCCCCTTAACCAACAAACCAATTTCTCACATGTATACCATAGAATTATTTTCTGTTTCTTTTTTTTTTGGCTTCATTGTTGAACCTGCATGCAATGCCATGTGTGAATAATGTTGAACTCAGTGAATGAGGGACAATCCTGTATTTTGGAATGCACTGAATTCCCCGTATCAACATTCAGATATTGCAGAAGATGGTTCAGTTGTGATCTAGGTCTGATTTTTAGATCGTAAATTCTAATGAGCTTTGTAGCAAGTCACCAGGTCAGCCACCTAGCTGGAAAATATGCAGTACACTACTGTGCATTTAACTGAAATATTTGTATAGGGACCTGATCTTAGCTGCAAATCATCAAATTTCATGAGAGAAGAGAGTGGGAGGCATTTGTGTGGGCAGGCTGAATAAAGTTTCTGTAGGAAACTTGAGAAATCAGAGTAGTGATGGAATATTTCAGGATGCCAATGAGCAAGCTGTGGAAACAGTTACATTTATCAATAACTATTGAATGTTATGTGCAACTTGTGTTTAATAATTAGTGCCATGCTGCAGTGGTAGACCTAAATGAGTCCATGTCCAGTGAAGGTTTAAAAAGTACACCAATATTTCTACCTTAGGAGAATGGAAAAACATGGTTTCCGGTCCTTGAAGGAGTTCAATGTGAGAGGTGTGTGTGTGTGTGTGTGTTTAAAGATATAGAGGAACAGGATGGGAAAGGAGAACCAGTATGTGTATCCTCACTATTAAAGGTGTAAAAAAAAAAAATGAAATCTCCAAGTGATGTACCGTAAGAGTGGAAAATGTACTTACCTTTTGAGTGATCACGACTGATGTTTTTTTTTTTTTGGGGATGTGGCTAGACAAATAAACTTTTGGGACGCAAATATAAGCTTCTCATCAGCAGAGTAGTCAAATCACATACCTTTTGGTCTTGGTGTTAATCTTAATATTATCATTCTGTAACTATATGTTGAATGCATTATAACCTCTATGAGGTCCAACTAACAGGACTGTGTCGAACAGAGTTTCGTCCCCCAATGTACGAAGGAATTTCCAGCTCTCGTTTTTAGGTCATAAATGAATGTAGATCATAAATTATGAAGAAGCTGCCAAACATAATTTCTGCTAGATTTGGGAGGTCTTATAATATTCTCACCTTGGAACATGAGCTGCTGCCAGAGTTGCATATACAATTTAGAAATGATAGTCACATCTCATACAGCAGTCTCTGTTTTTTTTATGTCCAAATATTGCCTGACTGACTTCGAGTGAGTATGGAAGGTCCACATATGTACAATACACAGCACAGTGCCAGGGTATAAAGACTGGTTAGCCTTGCTAACCAGCGATAGTGCATGGTGGAACTCCTCTTTGAAATACAGTTTAGGCCCTCAGAATTGTATTGTATTGTAATTAATGGTCCACTCCAAACATGGTGAACACATTCAGGCCTGTACAAAGCATGGCTAAACTTCTGTAGTTGCTAGATACATATTTAGTCCACTTTTGTGCTCTGGAACTATCATTACGCCTTCTAAAGAAGGTGACGTGCACATAGAAAGGAAACAGAGAAAAGACCATCAAAAAAATAACCTGTTTAAATATAGTTTGATTAGATCATTCAACAAAATGTTCTCGTCAAATGTCTATATCTTGTTTGAGCGCTTGCTCCACCATTTGCTTATATCTAATTTCAATAGGAGGCAATATTTCGCCAAACTCAAGCAGGTAATCTTGCCTTCTTTATTAGAAGAATCTGCTTATTGTCCTAAGTAACGTTGAGATTGGAGGGGCTAAACACACCTCTCCAGAAGACTAACTGATTTCCTTATTTGTTACATATGTAAGGAACCAATTGACAATAAAACTCTTCTGTTAAATGACGTTGTTCTAATACCGATCTCACTTTGATGTTCCTTGAAGGAGGATAATAAAAAACATAATATTCCACATAATGGAAGCAACCAACAGCCCTATAGGCCGTGTCAATGTTAGAAATGTGTTTTAGAAATGTATTTTAAGTGTCATATAAAAGCTTGCCACCAATTCCTTCTGAGTATATATATATATGTTTTTTCAGGAGGGGGGTTGGGGGGGGGGGGGGGGTGCTTGATGGTTTAAACAGGATCTTTAAAATATTCAGCCCCTTCACATAATCACATCAATCCTATTAAAAAATAGCTGTTAATTGTGTGAGAGAGTGAAAATGAAAGGCATGTCAGGGTTCCAGCATGGACCGTCATCTGATGGGACAGTGAACAAAAAGAAAACGTACCAGGATCCAACATCTGAGATTGATTGTGTCTTTATATTAATGGGATCTTAAGTGTTTTTTTTTTTGTCAAGTTTGGTTCTTGTTTAACTAATTATGTAATAGATTTTGTATAGCTTAGTGTGCTGCTATTATACAACTTTGACTGGTTCAGTGAATTATGAGATACTAAATTGGATACAATACTGAATAGGATCAAATTGTAATGATCAGGAGGTGTGAAGGGCAGGTCTTATAGAGACTAATTTTTGCCCTTTGGTGTGGTCGTCGTTAGTAAAGGCTTGATTAAAAGAGACAAAAACAAAGTTCACTTCTACACTTGGCACTGATATAAGGCACACGGAATCTGTGGATTATAATGTCTTTGAATATTTCCCTCCTTCTTTTTAAGTCACTTTGGGATTGCACTCAACAATTTGAGTTTGCAGTAAACACCACTGGCACTTATTTTATTTAGGAGAAATGGACACTTTAAATTTGTCCTGTGGGTAGCAGTCCCGCGTGTAAAAGTTTACAGTGACCAGCATTATTAATATGTTTTGTTTCACAGTGGATGTACTGGATTGCAATTTTGAAACTTTGTACACCATAGGGCCTCATTACAAACTACACCGTAGTAATTTAAAATTTGGGGCCAGATTTATCATAGTGTAGTGATGCCCTTGTGCCACGCAAGGGGCTGCAAGGGTGACATAACAGTGAAGTCAAATTTATCAAGCCACTCAAGGCCACCTTGCAAGGCCCTGCATGTCTTGATATATCTGGAGTAAAGCAAGGATGCGTAAATCGCTGCCTTGTACTATTCTGCTCGAGGGAGGCTTTCCAGGGGTGGAGTATGGGTCTTGCCCACGCACCCACCAATGGATTTTGGCACAATCCTAGATTTATCATTAGTAGTAGACCTGGGAATCTGTCAAAATGCTACACCTCCTCAGGGGAGCGTAATGAGGAGAAATATCTTTAATTCACCTTGTTTGTTTCCTATGTGTGTGCTGCAGCACATAAAGAAAGAGGAAAATGTCTCTGAGGATTATTTTTATGCAGGAAGGTGTGTCCCTTCCTGGACAAAAACAATCCTACCTGCACCATGATGCAAAGGAGCCTGCGTTGGCCCTAGGCAGCCAAAAGTGTGCCAGTGATAGGAAAGGACAGGATTGCACTGTATAACGTTAAATACAGTGATTTCCTATTATTTCACGCAGCTCAGCAAGGTGGTTTACTGTGTTGCACTGCGTGAAAGTATTGTAAATCTGGGGCATAGTGTATGGCAAAATGAATTAAACATTCATTGGAAATCACCAATCTGTAACTGAAATGATTTTGCGGCTGATTGCATTACGTGGCATTAAGTCTGACACAAAGTATGGTTTGGCCACGATATAGTAGGGGCGGGGGGGTCTCTTAGTTAATGGTTCTCACCATTGCTGCGGGCCTCTAAAGCTATTTCGGGCACCACCACTCATTTTTTTTTTAACCACTTATGTGTTTCATTAGGAAAACTAGGATGGGTGCCACTGCTTCCAGTGCTTGACACTATTTCTCGTTTTGACTTTTTGATCTGTAACAGCTTATTTTCATATTTGATGTTTGCTTAAATAGTTGTTGGAAGGACAGATGGGAATTTGGATGTAAATGCAACAGCAAAATGAAGCCCTTTATTGAACGGCTTAGGGATTGAAGAGCCACGAACAAGTTAAATGGTGGCAAAAGTATAATTGAGCATTATAGAGAACAAAGCTCATCTTTAGTGGTATGATTTAGGCATGCCACCGGGAATCTGCGTGTGACAGTGAAAGAGAATGTTCTTAGTTAAAGGGTGGGAATTAAGAGTGGTGGATGGTAGAATGGTCTGACTTCGATCGTTGCTCCGAGTGAACCCAATCCATTTGGCGTTAATAAGAGAGACTCCATTAATGTTGATCACTGAGCTACTTTGCTCACAATACAAAATGATGCAGTGTTTATCTCACCAGATAATTTAAAGGTTTCCCGTACTTGACACATTTTTACAGATCAACCCGTACAATTTTAAAGAGTGAAAAAGACTTAAAAAATGTCACCACATGAGGATTTTTGGTATGGGTAGTGTGGCAAAATAAACTCGGCATAAGCACAAGACATCTCTCGATAAATTCAGAACTCCTTTGTTTCCGTTTTTTGATCAGGTGCATTAATTATATCATCGGACTCCATGTCATTCATAATCCGGCCCAATGTATCCTGCAATCTTATAAACTTCTATAATTACAAAGTTAGTAACAAAAAGAAGTTCACTGATGTATTCCTACCATTTTAGAATAATTATGGGGGTATTTGCGTGCATTAAACGTATCTCTCTTTAAATGTTGGGAACAAAAAGAAAAATATTTTATGAGTCAATGGACAGAAATTAATGTAGCAAACATAAAATGCAAATATACGTAACTATATAAGTAATCGGTTTTATTTTATTGCACGCCCTCACGTATTCAATACTTATTGGCAGATTCATGGATTCCATGCATAGCATTTTTCAGATTGTTATTATTCCCTGCTCAGCATAGAATATTAGTTCTGTTAATTAAAGGTATGCTTACTGATATCCATTAGGCACACATTCCGAGCATCGCTTGTTTATAAGGCTGCACTGGGCACTTAATTATATAGCACACAATAATGATGATAAATATTGATTGCATGTGCACTTTAATAATTTAATCCTGCATCAATCCCCAGCACATCAAGTCTATGAAATAATTTTTCAAAGAGCATCTTTATTGGTTGAAAATAAAGATTTAAGAACGTTGTGCTGGGGACATCTTATCCTTGGGGGAACTAGCATTCACAGGGAGAATTTTGAACTACAACAGTTGCAAGACTATATACATTATGTCAACAGACTGTGCGTCAACCGAGGAATCTAACCGACGGAGTCCTGTGGTGATAATTGCCCTTCCATGCTGAACCTTCTCCCCCACTTCAGTTTTGACTACCAGTTCAACATTGGTTTTTTTAATGTTTGATTTATAAACTCGTTTTTTAAATTTAGCTGAGCAGAGCTGTCCAAAAAAAATGGGTGCTCTGTTTTTAGCAATCTGGGTGAGCTGGATAAAATGGGCATCTTGGAAAACGTATGTTTTCGCACTGCTGTGCCTGGCATATTCCTACAGCCATTTCGCAGCTGAAATGAGGCCATAACTAACGTCGGCAGAGCAAAATAATGTATCATTTTTCTTTCTTTCTTCCAAACAGAAGACTTTGGTACTGCATAGCAATCTCAGTCGAAATTCACAATTAACTTTGTGTGAAACATTAATTATGTACTTGATTGTGTAAGATGCCCAAAAAGCGGACGTGCAACTTAATTGTTAAAGCGTGCGAGTCGTCTGCAGGCTGAACATCATACACCTGTCCTAGCGCGCTAGACCTTAATAACTATACTTAGAGGGGACGGGAATAGGTTGATTAACCATTTGACTCGCAATTAAGAAATTCTTATCATAGCTCCAGTACATAATCAATACACAATAATCATTACTGATCAATAAATTATTAATCAATGGAGTCAGTAACTGTCACACACCATGACCAACCACACCTTTACTAAAAGTTTAGTAAGTTATTTCCCTATATTAACATTGCTAAGGTCATGTAGATTAATCTCAAAATCAAATGAAACACATATAAAAACAATACTGTTTGTCCAAAGCGGTGGAAGAAACGCAACCTAATCAAAGCTTGAACCATGACATATTCTACACTACAGTGCAAATCAATAGCAGAATCAGTTGTGACAAAGTTATAACATACATGGAATTCAGCAAGGAAATTCACCAATCATTAGTCCTTGTAATCGTCAGTCATTTGTAAGGGCACTTAACTAACACCAGATTAGCATCAGCATGTTGGGTTTCATGCAAAACAATTTAGAAACACAAATTTAGGAAAAACATCTAAATACGGATCTTTCACAACAGCGCAGTTGGTACCTGAAAAGACATAAAAGGCATAACAGTCAGGTCTCATTATGTCTACCTATCCTTGGTATGGGTCAGCAAAGCAGAATCTGTCTTCATCCTCAGGTCATGGGTTGATCAGCAAAGCATCAGGCTCTGTCAGGGTATGAGTCCAATGACTGAATGAATCTCGAACCTCTCTAGTATCTCCTCTCAAGTTCTCAATGAGTCTCAAGTCTGAATAATTATCCTCTGTCGCGTTATATGAAAGTCACCTTAACTACCCCCCCCTACTGGTCATTTAATTGTACGTCCATACTTTACCCCATAATATTTCTATACCAAATCTATGAATTCTGATATTTCATTATTCACATGCAGTTGATTGGTTCACCTTACGATGTTCTCATCTGGCTCGTCGGGTAACAATATTGTTGCATCTTCAGCTCCAGTCAATATCTTCATTGTTTTCGTCCTGGGAAAGTAAGTCTCACACACATTACACCTAAAATGTTACACTAACGGGAACATCATCTCCTTGCAGCCAGTTCTCACGCAAATGTCTGATAAGCATGTTTAGCAAGACAATGGACATTTCAGTTTAATTCACTCTGTCAGTATTTTTATTAACAGCAAAAATACAGCTTCTTCATGAGGCCTGGCAAGATAGGCCAAGACACTTGCTAAGTTAAGGCCTACATGTGATAAAACTAGAGCATACTGCATAACCCTTAATATGACATATTACTGCATTAATCTAGTACATTTTCATTACTTCATAAATATTAATCAATAATTAGTACACTTTGTGAACATTGGTGGGCATTCTTTGAGGTCACATTTTCAAACAAGTGCATTATTTTTTTTTCTAAGTTTCATTCATTTTCTACATAAACTCATTATTCAAAAATACATAAACACTTGTTTTTAATTTCTTATTAAAACACCTGCGCTAGCACCTGTAAATGTTAACCGAACATAATCAGCGTAAGCAAGATAGACTTGTTTTCCTTGCTTGCACACATCATGAACAATTTTGACTGTGATTTGTTCTTCAGGCAGCAAAATGTAGCAGTAATCCGGGTTCAGTGAGCCCCTCCTGTCTCAATACCAGTGACTGTGCTGCTGTATCATTGATAGCTACGCTCCTGGCTACACACAGTCCAGTAATGCATGTTGTTTTTGCAAGATTATGGTTGTGTAAAGAAAATATTTACAACCCTAGTCAAGTGCCACAATGAGTAGAGTATTTACAGAATGTGTACAAATGCCAGTATTTTCCGAGCTATATCCAAGCATAATGCATAAATAGATGTATATTGTGTGTTGTGATAGGAAAAATGGTGCAAGCCTCCACTCTGAGTATGGATATATCTTAATGGGTCAATTAAAAAAATTGCACATGATATAATCTAAAACTAAGCACCTAAGATCTTTGTGTTTTACTCACAAAATAGTTCAGGCTGTTGTGCGACCAGTTTTTATTCTGCCCTTAACACTGATAAATCAGTAACACAGTTGTGCAGAAGACTTGGCGTCTCATATAGATCTTGGTGGTAAAGGTCCTATCATCCACCTTTTGATTGAAATCCTGTGCACCTACTAGGCAGTCTGCCCCCCCCCCCCCCCCCCCCCCCCCCCACAGTTGGATGTTGGTTGGACCGTACAAGAAAGAGCAACTGTGTCTCACCGACTCTGCAAAGAATCTCCAGATGCCTCAACTGTGGCATTGGGAATAGTGGCTAACAGTGGCACTCTAGCCACCTTTACTGCGCAGCAGATTTGGATGTGCCTTATCGCTAAGCCAACTGTGGCAAAGTAACCGCCTCACTTGAGTTGGTGGATTGTAGGGGGAAGGGGCACAAAACCTACCTCTTTCACATTTCCACTTCAATTTTGGACTGGACATCACCTGCCTTAGCTGTTGCTACTGGACCACTGAGGACACATGACTCTGCTGATGCAGGACCCAAAGGTAGAGAAACTGCATGTACTGTGTACATTGTGTGGGCAATGCACATGGGTTCTGGACCTCTTCAGAAATATACATGCTACAGCTTTTTTTTTTTTTTTTTTTTTAATTTATACCTCTGGCGTGCATATGTCATGAACACATGGGTCAATGACTGATGCGGACACATGCCACATATCACACTAAGACACGTGTGTTATTGAGGTGTTAGTATTCATTGCCAAATGAATACTGGCTTCACAATGGCATCATACTTGTCACAATGTCTGTGTGCACACTTCAAGTAAATCTGTACCTGTGATGTTGTGAGTCCAGCTGTGTCTGTAAGATTAGATTGGCTGGTCAAGATAGAGGGCGCTGGTGTGGGTGATTTGGTTGTCTGTAGGTGTTTCATGTGCACGTAGGTCTGATGTCTGTTGTGTGGTATGGGTTGTGTTGTGTTACTATGTTCAACTGTTCAACATTCAGGTGTGTGCTGTTGTGTGATTGTTATTGTGATGTGTACAAACAGAAGAATAAACTGGCAAACTCCCCTTCATAGGTGCCTTGGGTGTAACTATCTCTCACAACCAGAAACACTACAGTGGTCAGAGAGTGAATTCCCCATACTGCTGTTGTGTTATTGCAAGTTGTGCCATCACCCCAACGCACCAGGTCAACATTGGCAGTGTATATGTAAAAACAGCCAGTTTAGCATGGCACTTAGCTTTATAGTATGGGGTAAAGAAGGTAAAGTGTGGGTTTTTACTTGAAATACTTTGTGTAGTTTCCCCTTCACATAAAAGGTGTGATTTCACATATATAACCCATGTAACCAACAGGTATCTCCATAGCTTACAAGTTCTCAAATTGCTTATGTGTGACATTTCTGGGGTTTGATGGAGTGTAGGAGTGACATTCTAGTGTCAAATGTGTGAGAGAGTGACACTATCTTGCCCATAAATCAATAACCAGTAGCTGCATGAGTTTCTGTGTGTTTTCTGTGACTGTATCTAGATGTATACCAACAAAAATGAGCATGCACCTAAAACAAGCCAGATCTATTGGTGTGGGCAATGCTTGTTAACAGTTTCAGCTAAATGAATAAAAACAATTTGGTAGTGAATAGTCCGAATTGAAAATTATTCTGTGAATGAAACTTTACTAAGGTCATCTGTGGAAGCACTAGTGGTCTGCAGGGCTTCTCAATTTGATCACTTCTCTTCTCCCATTCACACTGCTTTCCTTTACAGCTAGTTTCACTGTTATGCAGATGCAGAATTTTGGAAAAATGCAATGTAACTATTTCATGTCACCCCTTTCCTCCTAATGACTGTTTCTTCACTCTGTCCTTGTGTCCTTCCTTGTATTGCCTCGCACCACACACACACACTGTCAACACGAGCTCATCCACTCACTTTCTTCTCTCCTGTAAACAAACCATTTTCTGTTTGTGCTGTCAATAATTCAACAGCTTCACACACTTTCATATAAAATGGCAATTACAATAGGTGAGCATTAAACTGGGTGCTTTGCAGAGTCCAAGAGTTGTATGAACTCTGGGCCAGCCATTGGTGTCTCTGAAAACACTTTTATTTGACCCACCACTAGGCACTTTGAGAAACTCTGTCTCCAGCCTCAACCTCACAGCTCCTACTGTGCCCCATATTATGCACACACTCATAATCTTTCAATTATCCAGACGCATACAGCCGACTCAGTTCACAGTATGTACTTCACAAGAGTAATTACGGACCAGAAGTACTAAAATGTAATTGTGTATTTCCTAAACAGTGCATTTCCTAAATAGTGATTCCTATGAAGTCAAAGTGCTATGTTGAAGGATACCATTATCTAATAGTGATTCCTACAAAATAGGAATCCATTTTGGAAAATCACAAATAGGAAATCCAATGTCATTTAAGACAATGGGCCCGTTTTTTATTTCCCATTAGGAAATAGCTGTTTGGGAAATGAAAAACAAAGGATGGCTATGGGCAAAAGGCCTTGATTGGTGCACCCCAAAAATAGTAGTGCACATGTACAGCACACATATGTCCAAGGGGTGTGTCTGTTGTTTTTCACTTTAAAAAAAGCATCTTGGGGTGCTTTTTTTTTTTTTTTTTTTACATTTTTTATTTAATAGCAAATGGTTTCTATCGACTTGAAGCTCATTTTGCATTCAGTGATGGATTCCTGGACATGAAGACCTGGGGAGAGAGGAGACAAAGTCCAGAAGTCGAGGAAGATTCCCAGAAGAACTGGAGTCCCTGCCCACTTGGAAGAAGGCTCAAAAGTGGATTCTCAGGTTGGAAGAAAAGTTAAGAAATGGACCAAAGAAGATAGCTGCGGGTTCCTGCTTAGTGCAAGAGATGTCTCACTTCGAGTTGTTGGATGCAGACTATTTGTGTCATTGGATTCCACCAACAAGCCTTGGTTCACGCAAGTACGTGGTTTGCGTCAGAGGAGCTGCCCGGGCCCTGGAGGGACCTGGGGGGGGAAATCAGGGTTTAAACTTGGACTGAGGAGACAGAGGGGCCTCTCAGCACTTCAGAGAGCCCTCAGAAGACCAGGGAGCACCCACAGGAGTCCCAGGACACGAGGACAAAGGAGTTTCAAAGGGCGGTTGTTGCAGCACTACACAGAAGGATCCAATGCCATCGGAGAACAACTCGGAGCTGTGCATTGCAGGAGGGAGTGTTAGGGACCTGGGCTACGCTGTGCAAGAAGAACTCTTGGAAGAAGTGCACAAAAGCCCAAGGAGCTGCAGAAGATGCAATGCACAGAGGTACTGTCTGGCACGGGGAGGCAAGCACTTACCCCCACCAAATTTGGACAGCTGGACCTTTGGACATTCAGGGTCACTTTGCTCCACCACCTGAGTTCCAGAGATCAGGCTCATTGACAGGTGAGAAGTCCCAGAGTACCGGTCATCATCGCAGAGAGGTGCCTGCTGAAGCAGGGAATGACTGTCGCGTCACAGGAGATTCCTTCGGTTCTTCTGGTGCAGGCTGAAGACAGGCAGTCCTCAGAGTGTGCACACCTTGGAAACTGTTGCAGTTGCTAGCTGGAGCTGAAGTTGCATGTCACTGGAGCCTTCCTGGATACTTTGGTGCAGTTGCAACAGTTCCTGGAGCAGTCTGTGGTTGATCTGATGGTTGGAGGAATCCTGCAAACCGAATCTGCGGGGAACACCTGAGGAGAGACCATAAATAGCCCTGAGGGGGGGGGATTTGCTTCCTACCCAGGTATGCACCTATCAGGAGGGGTCTCTGACGTCACCTAGTGGCACTGGCCACTCGCATGCTCCCAGAGGGTCCCCACACTTTGGAATCCATGATGGCTAAAGCCAGGGACACTCTGGAAGAGCTCTGGGCACTACCCCTGGGGCGGTGATGGACAGGGGAGTGGTCACTCCCCTTTCGTTTGTCCAGTTTCGTGCCAGAACAGGGAGTGCGAGGGTCCTTGAGCAAGGGTACACTGGATTATGCAAGAAGGGCACTGTTTGTGAGCTTCGAAGCATTTCCAGAGGCTCTGAGAGGATACCCCACCATGCCTGTAACTTCTATTTCCAATGGGAGAGGGTGTAACACCCCTCTCCTAAAGGAAATGTATTGTTCTGCCTTCCTGGGATTGAGCTGCTCAATCCCCAGGAGGGCAGAAACCTGTATGTGAGGTGGTAGCAGCTGGGGCTGCAGTGGAAACCTCAGAGAGCTGGTTTGGCAGTACTGGGGGTCCATGGAATTGGCCCCAATACTAGATTTGGATTGGGGGGGGGGGTGTCAATTTCACAATCACAAAATACTGGGGTACCTGCTAGTGGGATCCCTGTAAGAAAGTAAAAACACACTGACAAACAAGCCAAAAATGGGGGTAACCATGCTAGAAAGAGGCTACTTTCTCACAGACACCCCTCACCTGTTAGGAGGACTTCCACAGCTGGGCCTCCACGGTCTTCGAGGCCCAGCATCTCTGGTGTTCTCATAGTTTTCTGCAGCGCGTGCTCTTCTGGCTATGGACCCCCCCAGGGTACGCACGTCCTTGGCCCGCCAAAACCTTTTCTCTGATGGACGCTGCCTGCATAGGAAATATAGACAGAATGACAACATGGACTACACACTACATACAGTTCCAGCAATGGACTACATACTGCATTGATCCCACAATCATCTTACACATCACTCGTACTTCTGTGTCCATATTGCTTGCAGCAAACAACACTCCCTAAAGGGCACATTGCATGCACAGGCATCCATCAACACACGGCCATGTCACATCTAAAATACATAAAAGGTGTTCACCTGTTGATATGGAGGCCCATACAACTGCCCGTACAGGGGAAGGACGACATCCACAAGCTTCCCCAGTTCTTTGGCTGTGAAGGCTGGGGCCCTATCACCTGTAGAAAAGGCCATTGTGGGTTCCAGACACAGGACAGAGCAGCTCACGCAGTGGAGTTCTTGATAGGGTGAAGTCAGGAGACAAGTGACATGGGCTCCTAAAAATGGCAGACACGCCCACTCTGGTAATCACTGTCACCGCCGGCAGTGGTCATCATTGCGCCCTGGGCTCCATAGACTTCTATGTTAACCAATGAATTGCATGGTGGTTCAGATCGCCATGTCAAATGCCGGCAGAGGGAGGTCACTTCCACCTGAACTCTCCATGCAGGCAGACGGTTTCCAAACCTTGAGGATTGTAATTATGTTAGACAAAAAAATGTGCATCATAGGTACTGATGGTACACACCAAGGCAATTCCTACACATCATATTACATTTGCTGAGAGAATCTGTCTCTTCAAAGAGTTAATACCAGTGCACTGCTTGCAGCAGAGTAGTTGACAAAACATGCAAAATTTGATGGTAGTTATCACGTTTCGCAACTACGACAACATCTGTGTAGCAGTATGACAGATTGATGAGAATGTGTGGCATCAGAAGTCTGTTTACATGTAGAGATCACCAGAGCAGATCCCAATCATTGGTTGCTGAAATGTATGAGACCTCTCTTTACTGTGATGTTGTATGTTCCCTTTCTTCCTGCTATCACACACTTGTGATGTTTTGTGTCTACGGATATCAACTACTGCAGAGGAGCCCGCATGTACCCATGTACATATCCCTAGTTGACTTGGCTACACTGGATGAATGAAATATACCACTCACTGATCATCTAGACAGGGCCACAATCACTGAACTGTGTGAGGAATTGGAGACAGATCTCACACCTGCACTTTGTAGTCCTACTGCAATCCCGCCTACAGTACCGGTGCTGTCAGTGCTCACTTCCTGCCCAGTGGATAATTTCAAGTGACCGTGGTCTTGGCTGGAGCTATTTCACAGCCAATGTTTTCTAATGTGCTGAGTAGAGTTTTCCCAGGCTTGCTGGAACACATGAGCAGCTATATAAAATTCTCCCAAAGTGATGATTTGCCCACTGTTAAGGCTGCTTTCTATTCAATAGGACACATTCCACATGCAATTGGGGGCATTGACGGGACCCATATTGCTTCGTCCCTCCCGGGATAAATGAGCAGGTGTTTTGAAATATAAAGAGTTACCATTCTCTAAATGTGCAGGTGGTTTGCATTGCTAATCCGTAAACTTCCCACGTTACTGCCAAGTTTCCAGGATCTATACATGATGCCCATGTTATGAGGAATAGCAGTATGAGGAATAGCAGTATGAGGAATAGCAGTATGAGGAATAGGAGGGAGAGGGAGAGGGAGAGGGAGAGAGACAGACACTCATTGGTGAGCATGATGTTTCACACAATCTATGACGCTGTATGTTACCTGGAGTAGTCCCCTATGCGAGAGGGACACATGTAATGTGAGTTTCTCACTATTTTCAGATGTCTACAGCTACCCAAACCTATCCTGGCTGTTGACAACAGTGAGGAATCTGAGGACAGAGGCAAATAGTCGATACAGTGAGGCACATGGATGGACCAGAAGAGTCATCGAAAGAACTTTTCAGCTACTGAAATCCAGGTTCAGGTGTATTCCTGCTCTACTCCCCTGGAAAAGTCTGCCAGATAGTAGTGGCCTGCTGCATGCGTCACAATTTGGCCCTCAGATGACATGTGCCATTCCTGCAGGAGGAAGGGGGAAGACAATGCACCTGTGGAAGCAGAGGAAACTGATGACAGTGATGGTGATGAGGAGGAGGAGGATGTGGACAACAAGACACATCTTATACACCAGTACTTCCAAAGACAGGCAGGTAAGACACTAGTTCTGCCCATACCACTAATGAAGAGCTGTGTGGCTGGTATGATGTACCAGACTCTAATATGTGTAATCTGTACCCTGACACTGTCCGATCTGTGGTAGGGCATGCCAGTGGTATGATGATTAGTGTTAGACCTGACAGCCTTAGGGTGGTCACCCCTAACTTTTTGCCTGCCTCCCTCCACTTTTTGGATACTGTTTTAGCTGGTTTTTAGACTCTGCACACTTTACCACTGCAAACCAGTGCTAAAGTGCATATGCTCTCTCACTCTGATCATGGTAACATTGGATCTTACCCAATTGGATTATTTAATTTACGTACAAGTCCCTAGTAGAGTGCACTATGTGTCCCCAGGGCCTGTAGATTAAATGCTACTAGTGGGCCTGCAGCACTGATTGTGCCACCCACTTAAGTAGCCCCTTAAACTTGTCTCAGGTCTGCCATGGCAAGGCCTTTGTAAATGCCAAGTCGAATTGGCAGTGAAACTGCAGACAAACACTTGCCAAGCCTAAAACTCCCCTTTTTCTACATATGACACCCATAAGGTATGCCCTAGGTAACCCATAGGGCAGGGTGCTGTGTAGGCAAAAGGCAGGACATGTACCTATGTAGTTTATTCCTAAATGTGTTTTTACACTGCTGTGAGGCCTGCTCCCTTCATAGGCTAACATTGGGGTTGCCCTCATTCATTGTTTGAGTAGTAGCTGCTGATCTGAAAGGAGTAGGAAAGTCATATTTAATATGGCCAGAATGGTGACATTAAATCCTGCTGACTGGTGAAGTTGGATTTAATATTACTATTTTAAAAATGCCACTTTCCGAAAGTGAGCATTTCTCTGCACTTAAATCTTTTGTGCCTTACAATCCACGCCTGGCTGGGTTTAGTCGACGGCTCCTTGTGCATTCACTCAGACACACCCCAAACACAGGATACTCAGCCTCACTTGCATACAGCTGCATTTTGAATGGGTCTTCCTGGGCTGGGAGGGTGGAGGGCCTGCTCTCACACAAAGAACTGCAACACCCCCTACTGGGAACCTGGCAGACAGGATTGAACTGAAGAGGGACCCTGTGCACTTCTAAGCCACTCTTTGAAGTCTCCCCCACTTCAAAGGCACATTTGGGTACATAAACAGGGCCTCTGCTCCTACCAACTCAGACACTTCTTGGAGAAGAAACTTGTAACCAAAACCTGCATCCTGCCAAGATGAACTGCCTGGCTGCCCAAAGGACTCACCTGACTGCTTTCTGTGAAGGACCGCTGCATTGCTGCCTTGCTGTTGCCCTGCTGCCTTGCTGCTCTTTGGCTGAGGTGAAGAAGTGCTCGCCAAGGGCTTAGATAGAGCTTGCCTCCTGTTCCCTAAAGTCTCAGGACCAAAAGAACTTCATCTCGTCAAGAAGTACTCCGTGTGTGGCGAATTGTGATGCACAGACTGCACTGCGGTGAAAATTTCACCACACACCGGAACGACACAGCCAGACTTCGCAACGAGAAGATCGATGCAGCGCCAACGTAGCAACCAGAAATTCAACGCACGGCCCACTGGATCGATGCACAGCCGAACTGAAACGATGCAGCCCGACTTCCAGAGAGGAATTGACGCAGCACCTGCCATGCGGTAGAAAATTCAACGCAACGCCCACCGAATTGACACAGCTCCTGTGACTCCATCCTGCCAGCGCAGGAAATCCACGTACCGTCCCTGAGGCATCTGAAAACCCTGCAACCCGAAGAGGATCCACAACTGAGCATGGGAAATCAACTCCCAGCCGTCCCTGCATGAAAACTAAACGATGCATCGCCGTGGGGGCCCGAGGCTCTGTGACTTCATTGTCTCTAACAGTTTGGCCTGGTGTAGGTTTAGCAGAGGAGGGATTGGCTTACTGACAACATGACTCTCAGAAAACAGTGGTGTCCTGTCTGGCCCTCACATCAGTTGTTTTTTGTCACTACTAGTGTATGGAGTCAATTACAGTGCAAAATATTGAGTTGATGTGACCACATGAAATATGATTTCTATTACAGGGGCTCATGGTGCTTTCCTTCCCTTTACTGCTCATTTATATGTGACTAATGGTTTTCCTTTTTTTAGCTGTTGGTGTGGTCACCACAGTGAAATCATGGAATGCCTTCAGACTGCTTTCACACAGTTTAGTGGATGGTGACTTCTGGCAAACATTTACACTGGTAATGTGTAGCTCAAGCTGACTGTATAATGGATGGATTCACACTTTACATTAGCACAGGATTATAAGAGTCAAGACCTTGCATATTGATAAACACAATGGAAGGTTTTGTGCTTCTATATTAAGTGTGTCTATTGAGTTTACAAATATAAAGGGACAGTGCAATAGAGTGGGAAGATGGTGGACAAAATCTTCAGTGCAGTAACCCAGTTAGTTTGTAGCACAGGTCCAGTAGCTATGGGGCCATGGGACAAAGGAGCAGTGGCAGTCCAATGTGTACAAGGTGTCTCCTTGGCACACAAGAGAGACACGTTGGTGAGGCTCACTTCCTTGCAATGTTTTTGGTCTTGATTACAGTCTCTGGAGGATGTCTGGCTCACAGGGAACATTTGCAGGGTGGTCCTTCTGCTGCAGAGAGAGGGGCGTGGGTCGGCTGAGTCCTGTGGCAGGTCCTCCTGTCCACTAGCTGCAGCAGATGTGGAGGGCTGGTCAGTACACTGGCTAGTGGTTGGGCCCACTGGTGTGGTGTAATCACGCATGATGGTAGCCATATCACTGAGCACCCCTGCAATAGAGTCTCTGGTGGCATTGAAGGCCTGCAACTTCTGCATGACCTCCTGGTGGTGTTCCTCCTGCAGCCTCTGGTTCTCCTGCAGGATGGTAAGTACCTGGCCCATCCTGTCCTGGGATTTCTGGTATGCTCCCAGGACATGTGACAGTGCATCCTGGGCAGTTGGTTCCCTGGGTTGGCCCATCCTTTGGCGCACAGATATCCTCCCACTGGCCCCCTGTGCTGTCCCTTGAAAGTGTGCCCACTCCCACTGATAGCAGGTCCTCCTTCGTCTTGCCTGTGAGGTGTTGACTCTGGCCCCTGTACAGGTGGGCACACTGTTGATTGATGTGTCCTGGAGACTGAGGTTTCGGGGTGTTGGGTGGCTGTTGTGGTAGTGGAGTTAGATGTGGGGTGCTCTGGGGTGGACTGGGTGTTGCCTGTGGTATCTGACTGACCAGTGGTACAAGATGGGCCAGGGGGGTCTTCCAGATCTAAACATCCAGAATTGCTGTCATCACTGGGGCCTTACGGTGGAGGACTGGGTTGCCGTGGCACATGCTGCCGGCTGACATTGGCTGGGGTACCTGTCGACATGTATGATATTTGTTAATTTCATTCTCAGATACATATTCAGCATTAATGGGTTTCCCTATGGGATGGGGTAGTTTTTCCATCTTTGGTTTGTGTATAGTGATGCATTGTGGGATTGGTAGTGCTTAATGCTGACCAGGCATTACTTGTGTGTGAATGAGGACCCTAGAGGTGTGTTTGAAGTGGGTATGGCATGCAGGGGAAAATTGTTGGGGGTGGTTATGGGGGTGGTTCTCAGTTTGAGATGGAGTGGGTTGAAGGGAGATAGGGTAGCAGGTAGACATGCCATGCAGGTGTAAGTGATGGTGACTTACCAGTCCAGCCCTCCAGTCATTCCAGATTGGCCCTTGGTATGCAGGATAGCCAAGACTTTCTCCACCCATGTTGTCAACTGCAGGGGAGAAGGTGGGGGTCCACCGCCAGTCTGCATGACAGCAATGTTGTGCATGGATGCCATTGCACACACCCTCACCTGTAGGTTGTTCCACCGCTTTCTAATGTCATCCCTTGTGCATGGATAGGTTCCCACGGAGTTCACCTCATCTACGATTCTCCGCCATAGCTCCATCTTCCTGGCAATGGATATCTGCTGGACTTGTGCACCGAACAGCTATGACTCTACCCTAATGATTTCATCGACCATGCATCACAACTCATCAGTGAAATGGGGGTTCTTTTGTGGGGACATGCTAATTGTGTAGTGTGTTGTGCAGAGGGTGGAATGTTTGTTGGGGGTGCAGGTTGTGTGAGTATGTGGGATGCTGTGAAGTAGTGATTGAGTGCAGTGGTGTTGTGTGTGTTTGGTGTAGAGGTATGATTTGTGGCGTGTGATGTGTGAAAGGTGTATAGGTGGCTGTGGTTTGTGTGTGCAGTTCTTGAGATGTGTGGACTGGCAACGTAGAAGAATTTTCAAGTTTGTAAAAATAAATTGGGTTTGGTGTGGGTGTGTTTCATATTGCTGTTGGTGGGTGTTTACGATGTGTCAGGTGTGGGTTTTTCAATCTGGCCAATGTTGGCTTCTGTTGGTGTGGAGTGGCAAAATCGATGGTGGAGGTCTGCACAGCCAATGGGAACTGCCATTGAGTGACCACTGTGTTGAATCATGGGTCATTATTTAGAGAGCGGTTTGTTGTAGGCGTGGCAGGGAGGGTGGTGGGATTGACTCTCTCCTGCCTTCATTGGCTCTGACAGTATTGTCATTTTGGCTGCTTTCTGGCGGTTTTGTGTTCCTGACTCATTATATAGCAAGCAGATTGCCGCCACTGCGGCGGTCGTCGGTAAAGACCACCAAAGTCATAATGAGGGCCCAAGAGTCTACAAGAAAATGCACGTGATGAGAGAATCATGAAAATACTATTGAAACAACTAATCATGACAATGTGAACACTCTTCAAATCTAAAATGGAGTAAAATGTTATGGCATTGCTGAAACAGATTTCCTTGATTCTATGGCTGCTTTTACACATTGCGGTCTGTAGCCTACCCTCTCATCAGAAATCTAACCCCTCTCATTCATGCCTGGGACTCCAAGCCTATTTATGCAGCCCTGTAATCTCCCAACCTGCTCCCCAATTACACTTCTGTTTCACAAATGACAAGGAGCCTTCGTTTAATTGGTAAAATGGTTGCAGTATTTATTACAACATATTCAGAGAGGTAGTACATGGTGCATCAACATTGCATATACTGGTATAAAATGTCCCATGTACCCCCCCCCCCATAAATGATCAATTTCTCTCATTCCTCTGTCTGTGTGACAGTATGCTCTTGGCCCTGATCAAGAACTGCCTCCTTTCATGATGGCCTTTTTGGTCAGATCCCCAGTGTTTGGTGGATTCTAGTTTCCCGCCTTGTTACACCTTTGGGTGGTCCCTCTGACCTCCCAGACTACAAGTGCAGTGGCTGCCTGCTGCTGACCCTAGTGGCATGCTCTCCTGTGTCCCTGCTGTAAGGCATCCCATGGATCTTGCCTGCTCTCCCCTGTCCTTGTCGTAAGGCATCCCAAGGACCATGTTGGAGCAGGCGCCTTTTACGCATTCATGCTTTTAGCCAATCGTGTTTCTCTCCGCCATGCTGCCCTGCGGTTTCCTGATTGCAGGCAGTGCCCCCATTATGAGCTATGCAAAACAACATACTTCCAGGGCCACTACTATATTTAGCAAGAACATATCAATGTCATCCCTTGATAGGTGAACTCCGTCCACCCCATAATAGCCTGGTGCTTTGAGGTTGATTAAACCTTGCCACACAAAGCCCCAAGCATTTGCCCTGCAAACGTTTGACATGGTTACGTTTAACTATCGTCTCCACATCTCCAGCACTCCGTGGTCTTGTGCCCTCTGCCAATTTGCCCTAGCTATGACTTCAGACCAGGGCACAAAAAGCCTGATATTACTGTCTGGCCCAAGACAAAAGCTGCTAAGAGTTCTTTCTGACCCAGCTCGGCTAGGTCATTGCCCCCAAGTGCATCACCACAGTGTGGTTTTCTTTCCGGTCTCAGGGCATGCTCGATATAGGGAAGAAGGTGAGCGCACCTCATGCCTTGCCTTCCTACCCAGGTCACCATTGTGTTCTTTAACCAGTTCCCTCTGTAGTCCTTACACATTGTTGCCCACGGTTGAGCTTGTGATTTAAGAGTAGCCGACCAGCCAAACCTTGTGCTATTCATTGGATTGGCCTGCTGTGGAAGAAACTATACTACTTCAGGTCCTGCGGGCCTGATGTAGCACTTGTATGCTTCCAAAGACCATTGTCCTATGTTTTTAATATGATCTCCGCCCCAGCCCTTTCGCTGCTGCTGCCGTTGTGGCGGCACCAATTCGGAAGAAATGTGATCCAAATATATCTGAAGGAAGCCCCACTTTGGCTAAGGCCATCTTGAGAATGCCTATAATCTGAAATCAGCTGAGAAAGGACCCATCTTTGTGGCTGAAAAGGGTCTTTGCCTTTTGAAGATCTGGTGACATAGCCTTCATGCAATCTATTGGGCAGCATGTGACATCCTCTATCCAATCAAACCTAATGTATAATCCTTTACCCATCTGATCTGCCTTGTACCGGCAGAGATGAAGTATCAGGTGACTGCCTCCCAGGTGAATATCTTCCCCCTGCAGGTACCAGTTCCCGGGGTCAGTTTTGGAAGAGAAAACAATCTTGCTTATGCGGTAGGCTACAAAAAAGGCCAGCGTAGAGGCTGCTTTGTACATGATGAATTTGTGACCGGAGCTACAGATTGTTGTTAATACCACCAATGTGTTTCAAAATTCAGGGGCATGCACTGATACGGTTGCCCAGCTTTTAGTCTACCTCATCTCTACATGGTTACCTTGCAGTAAAATGATTTGGTTGGGTCTATCCCTGAAGCCAACTTTGTATAATAGGACACCACAGTCTGGTGTGCCTATGCCCACGTGCTATTTCTGCCTTCTTTAAATTCAGTCAGTGACTCTCTGTCCATCTGTTTTGGCGACTGTCGTCCACCCAGGTACACCCGTGACCACTTGAAAGAACTCCTAACACTCAGAATAGCGCATTGCCTTCTTGTTGGCCAATGCATTGTCCACTAGCATTGTTAGGTTGGATGACCAGTTCTCAAAGCGTCTTGAGTATTGCAGTCATGACAGGATCTGCGTGTGGTGCCAGCTCCTTGAAACAACACCAGTGAAAATGAGACAGAGTTACATGTTCTCGCATCATGGGATGTGCCTAGCCTTTGCCACTAAGTTGTTCTCAGGTTGGCATTCCATTAGTTGTCTTACTAGGCGTTCTATTGCCTGGCATCGTGCTGTTCCCAAATTCAAGTCCTGAACCACCCCATGATTACCTGATCATAACATCTGCTTATTGGTGAGTCTGCACCCCATATTGAAAAGCCCACCACAATAGGAAAAATTTCTATTTGTGTTATGTTTTTGGTTATTCTGCTCCGCACCCAGGATGCTGGCCAGCAGGCCACTGCCCAGACCGCGCCCAAGACTGCTCCAAATCCTTCTTCCCCCCCCCACCCCCCAGCTGCATCAGTGAATATCTCCAACTGTTATGCTGATACCCACGGGTCCACTGTGCCATTGAAGTTGGCTAGTAAGTTGAGCCACTACCTTAGGTCCTACCTGGCCCTTTATGTGATTCTCACCCTGTGATATTTCTCACTTAGGCCCTTGCATAACCATGCTAACCTCCTTGCAAATGGCTTCCCTGGTGGTATCACTGTCTGTGAAGTTCAGCCAACCGATGAGTTGCTGCAGTTTGCCCAGTGTTGCCTTCTTTTTAAATATGAAGCCCCTTATGAATTGCTTCAGCTCAGAAACCTTAGTTTGTGGCAATCTGCATACCTCTATAGTGTCAAGCTCTAGCTCAAGAAATGAGGCATGTCGTTGGGCCCTCAGTTTTTTTTTCTGCTGTCACCCCAAGATACTCTGGAAGCGCCTGAAAGCCTGGAAGAAGTTCTGCGTAGTCAGAGGTGTCTTGTAACCCAATGAACAAAAAATCATTAAAGTAGTGAGTGACCTAGCCTTTCCTACAACTCTTGCTCACGCCCATTCCAAGGATGTTCTAAAAGTGCACCCCATACTCCATACATTTCTGGAAATAGAATGCCCCATCCAGCTGGAAACCCAGCATATGATAACTATCTGGATGTACTGGCAATAGATGGAAGGCAGATTCTTTGTCTGTTTTTGCCAACAAGGCCGCTTTCCCTACTGCCTAGATGCAATCTAATGCATCGTCCACGGTTGCAGAAAACAACGAGCAGCTGTCCTGTCCTGTTCTTGGCCATCATTCACTGACTCGCCTGGTGGGTATGATAAGTGGTATATCAGTCTGAACCACCCATAGTGGAGATACTATAAATGTGTTCATTGGTGGTTGGGAATAGGGGCCCGCCACCCTGCCAAGTGCGAGCTCCTTCACTATTTTTATCTAGCAATTGCCTAATTTTCCTTCACTGACTTTAGGTTCTTGCACAAACTGAACGGGGGCCTTTGTATAGAATGGTGAAGCGTACCTGAAACCCTAAAAAAGTATAAGCCTTTCTTTCTCCCTATGATACCTACTCAAGACGCTTACTAGTCAACTCAATTTAGTAGAAGTGGGGAGGGAAGTGGCACTGATTTGGGTCATGTTGCTCCGGGACGGCCCGTCCAACTAAACGATGTGATGCTTGGGATACCGGCACTACTCCTCTGTCCCCGAGTGGAGTTGCGCAGACTCCTCGTGACCTACTCGCTGACTTCTCATGCATGCACAAACGAGACCATGTAGCCAATTTCCTGCTGCGAAACTTGAGACTTCCTCTCACTCCTGCATCGGTCAGGTGATGGTTGCTGAAGTGCCACTGTTCACAAGTCCGATGTCCTCTCCTGCTCCGATGGCGACAAAGGATCTGATGACAACAAGGCTTCCCAAAGCTCACAGTGCTTGCTGTGAGAAGCCCCCCTTTTTACCTGATCTTGTTGTGCCTGGATTGGTTTGTTCAAAGGTTGCCTGCCAATCCGGGTGCACCATTTTTGCGGGCTTGATGCCCTCCTCCCAAAGCTTCCGTCTCTGCCCATGATGGCGTTGTGTGAGGGCCCCCATCTGGTCCGCTCTTGGATCACCCGGAACAGTGAAATATTGTAATTGTGCATGTCATGCTCGATTTCCAGGTGTACAGTGCAGCTTGTAGAGGAACATCGATGTAAACTGCTGGTGCGCCTGGCCCATAAAAAGTAAACTTACAAAGGGACGCGTATAGGCCGATGAAACTTTTGGATCGCATGGAGTATCCTAATCACGTAGTGACCAATGGCATTCATAATCAATGTAATCAATCAGTAACCACTAAGAGAATTATTAGTCAATAAAACAATTATAACCATCATTGCATGAATAACCACAACTCAATGGAGCATTTTTTTTTTTTATTTCCCTTTTAATTACAATTCTAATGCATCTGGTTAACTCAAACTTTATTTAGTCAGCTCAGAATTAGTTTATTAGCAACCACCAATAACACAATCTAATCAAAACTTGTGAAAGCATATGCTCGAGTACTTCAACATAAGCCAATAAAGATGAACATAGCAGCATTAATAGCAGAGTTCAGAAAATCAGTCCGCAGTCATTTGTCACTGTCAAGTCACCCAAAAGACCCTTAACTAACCCAGATTGGCATTAGAATGTAGGACTTCATGCAAAACAATTTAGAAAACGTGAATTTGGAAAAATCTAGCTAGGAGAAAAACTATAAAATAGCGCAGTTGGTACCAAGAAGAAAAGGCACAAAGTTAGTCAGTCACATTTTCATAGCTACCTATCCATGGAATGGAACAGCAACAAAGTCAGTCTTCATCTTCAGGTCATCAATAGGTCAGCAATTTTTCAGTCCATACCCCTCATTCCTAATTGGTCATTCAATCGGCAGATATGATTCTAACTTAGAATATTAATTTTACAAATCTATGAGTTATAATATTTCTTCTTTCGCAGTTCACAGATTGGTCCACTGTACGATGTCTTCATCATCCGGCTCTTCAAGTATCGAAAATGTTGCATGCTCCTCTTCAGTCAGTGCTCCCATTGTTCAAGTCCTGGGAAAGTATATTTAGCCTACTCTACACATAATTGTATCAATTTGACTTCATCATCTCCTGTCCATCTGTACATTGCAGAAAATGCTAGCTAAACAACTTTAACATGACATCAGCTTCTCTGCAGTGCATTAGAAATTCAGTTTCTTGTGTGAGGCCCGGAAAAGACTAGGCCATCACTTCAGTTAAGTTAATTTACAAATTTATGCAAAACATAAGTTATACATCTCAATAAGACATATTACTACATTATTCTTACAGATTTTCATTATTTCACACATTTTCAGTTATTTTAGTACAACTCTCGTATAAGTGGCTGCCATACCCGTGGGCACATTTACCACATGCACATTATTTTCCCTACAATTAATTTCTCTACTAGCTTTTCGTTAAAACACATATGCATTCATTAATAATTTCTTATTAGAATATCTGCGTCAACACAACCATGTCCTCTCTGAGTGCTAAAGGACCTCGCACAATTCAGAGGCACATCATTAGGCATGACATAGCAGTTTAGTGCATTGATGCAACACCAGCACCAAAATGTGGTATACTAACTCATGATACGCACTTGGCAGCACTGCATTATGTCACAAGATTGATAAACCCCCTCTTTGTTTGCATCTAGTTTCAATCTGGCATAAGAATTTCACTCAAAGCTAGGTTGTGCTATTTTAGTTGATCTCACTTTGAATTAAACCTAAGGGGCGTGTGTTGGTCTGCTTCACTCTTTGGATTAATTAATGGAAGGTCAGCACTTTGTGGCTCAAATTGATTTTGATGCTGCAGGAGAGTGAATATTTGGAGCTAAAATCCTTTAGCACAAGAAAGTTTATTAATTGCTGCAGTTTGGATTGCTTTGCCTCACAAAGCAAGGCTTAGTTTTCCACAGTCAGTGGTGCAAAACTTCGTAAGTCTGGGTCTTGCTATTCTAATTGACAAGCTACCTTAATTATATCTGCTTGTGCAAAAACATTGAGCTGCAGTATATTATCAATCAGTAGCCTGACACACGTTTTCTGGTTCATGGTTTTCTAAATGCAGAAAATTCTCCTAATATGACAGCAGCCTGGAAAAAATCAGTGATATCTGTGGTTTGGACGTCGGCAAAATGTTATTCCTTTAAAGTCAAAAGGGGACCTACAACTGCAGAGAGAGTGAGAGAGAAAGACCAAGAGGGATGGAGGAATGACGAGAGATACTGAGCGAGAGAAAGAGATTGAGAACAAGAGAACACGAAAGAGAGATAGCCAGAGAAAGGGTCAATCAAGAAAGAGGTCGCATTTGCACAGGTCCTGTGTTATTTCATATCTATAATACCAAAGTGACTAGTGTGTTATTAATCTGAGTAGTTTCTCTATGTAAACAAGCCACCAGTACACTCGGTGGTATGAGTCAAATTCTGAATTCTACAGAGTATTTATTTTTTTCCACCAGTTTACTAAAAATGAAACATAAGCTTGTTGCGTTGTAATTATCTCCTCAAGGTGATGTGTGTACAGTAATATGACGAAAGTAACGTGAAAGTAAATTATACTAATTTAGTGCTACCTCAGTGTTCAGAAAAGACAGTGATTAATTCAAGTTAGACGGCTATATTTAAGAGTGAACTATTTGCTCATTCACTAAAAAGCCACTCAAAAAGCCATAAAGAATGGAATTGCGCATACAATACATAGACTTTGGGATGCCTGATATTTTTTTTCTTTTTTGACAATATACCTATAATATAAAACAAATTGTAGATAGCTATATAAATAACATCAATAATCCATATACAAACTTGGAATGAGATACAGCCACAATTAGCCCATTGTTGAATCCATCATAGTACTTATGTCAGTTACCTTCTAGCACTTTAAAGTCAGCTGTGTATTATGAGGAGATATGAGCTCACATGTCCCATCTTCAGGGCAACTAAAAAATATTAAGAGTGCTGTGAGCATTTCGCTGAAAGCAATTTGCATATGAAAACAAGTATCAAGCATCAGTGTTTTTTAATGTATTAAGAGTTTATAATCCTGTAACATGAAAGGCTTGATCCACCGGTCCTTGTTGCCACCACAAACAATCATATGAGCCTTGTCTGAGATGAGCATTAGCAATGTGGCTTCTCCCCCAGTGCCAAGCTGCCAACAAACCTTTCTGAATATTTACAACAACCAACTCTGGATTTCCAATAAATTAGGTATATAGCTGTTATGAGCACACATAGGCAAATTACTTTTTGGATCAAATGAGGCAAACTGGTGACTCGGCTTTGATACCGAGCAAGCCTAGTGACATCAAGGTGCTCTGCAGCACTGAACAAGACCCAGGCCAGGCCACGGTATGGGGAACATCCTTCTAGATGTACTTAGTAAAATGTGACTTATGCCAATTAAGCAGGACTCCTGGAATAAGGCCCAATGAGCACCTTGGCAGGATAACGTAACTATTACCATTAAACATCAATGAGATATCTCCCAGAGTCTGGCATTGATACCCATGACATCAGACACTCTTGTGATTGTCATATCAGGTGGCTAAGAACAAAGATTGCCATGTCTGTGTGGGAGAAGGGCAGAGTACCTGTATTATGGGAGCTCCCTAATAACTTATAGTCTGTGAGTTGGGTAATCACTGTGAGAAAAAACACAGTAATCCCCATTTAGTTGCTGAATTTGAATGCTGATTTTTAGAGTCTTTGGGTCACTGCTGCTCAGTGGCCAATGTATGTGCTCTGAACCTTAAAATACGTAGAAATTGTATGAATGACGTATTTAACTCTTCTATAGGGCTATCATATGTTGCGTAGAAGTCGATCCATGGCATGGAAAGTTAAATGTCACCTGTGGACTACAGACATTATTGTGCCATCCACTAGTCTGACAAGGAAAACAGGACTTAGTAAGTCACCCCTTTGTAGGCCTTGTAGACCATAAGGTAGGGTGCAAGGTACTTAAAATTGGGACATGTGGACAATGAATGCTCACATGCTTCTTCACTGACAAGGCCCTAGAAGCTATTTTCACAGTGGAGGGGCTAGCAGTCTTATGTAGAAAATCAGAGTCAGATTAAAACTTTTTCTAGGTGTCGCTTTCCCAAGCTACAGTAGTAGTATTTTAAACAACTATTTTTATTATTTATTACAAATCCAATTCAATTATGAAGTTAGATTTTTTTGAAATCTTAAGGAAAAACAACTTTTAAAAAGTTACCTTTCCCTCCCTGATGTTCATGGAGGCTAATTTGCATTACCTCTCCACCAGCCTCTTCTGAATAAGGTGTGAATGAGGTGTGAAATTCATCCAAAGAATTATACATTAGATCACGGTGATTGACAAGTCAAGCTCAATAGGAAGGTAGGATTCCTTTGAGTGAGCTCAGCAGAAGGGTGGGAGCCTGCCATCTTGTTGACACCTCAGTTTCAAATCAAATGTTTTGACTTCCAGTGTTTTGGTGTCATTTTGTTAATTAAATATTACTCTATTTTTTAAGTTGAGTGGTATTTTTATTGTGTTATGCCTCTGTCTTTTTAACTGTTTTGGTAAATGTGTTGAACATTTTTTTACATTAAGCATGCAGTGTGTCATAATAACCAGGGTTTGAGCTCAGATTTAAATTACTGAACCTACAAAGACAGTGACTTCATTAATTGTTATGGACATCAATCCATCACAACTAATAAACCATTTGAGTGCATGATAACACACACTGAATCCCTCCATTTTGCCTTTTCTGGACCACACTTCTGCAATTGACAAGGTTGACAGTGCTAAACTGTGATCCCTGTTGCTTGAGTTAGGGTGGAGGCTAACTTAGGCCCATATTTATATTTTTTTAGTGCTGCATTTGCACTGCATTTTAACGCAAGAGCGGTGCAAACTTACAAAATACGATTGTATTTTGTAAGTTTGCGCCACTTTTGTGTTATGAAATGAAGCAAATGTGGCGCTAAATAAGTATGAATATGGGCCTTAGTGGCTTTGCTTGCAGATGTGCACTCTGACACTTCGGCTTCTGTGTGCTTTTCGCACAGTGCCACATGCACTAGGCCCTTTCAAGTGAGTAAGGGGGTGCATCCTTGCTCCATTTCTGTTCACCTTAAATGTTAATGGGCTTGCAAGCCCTTCTGATGGCTCAGGCTGATTGTCCCAGGGTAGGTTTGCGGTTTGCTCCCGGTGTTATACACCGATGATGCAGTCTAATGGCCCAGACAGACCGGGGCCTGAAGCTTCTCCTGGACAAAGTTGTTGCCGTCATGGGCAGCCTGGATCTGGCTGTAAACTTCACTAAATCGTATGTCATTGTAGTGGGTTCATGCTTTACTAGCACCAATAATTTTATGGTGAGGCACCATACCATGGGTAAAGTCTCAACCTTTCTCTTTTTAGGGTTGTTATTTAATGCCAAGAACATCTGTCAGCCTCTGTTGGAGGGGAAGGGGGCTGAGATAGCTAAAACTACTGGGGCTGTTGCTAGCTTCTCCCACAGGTTGGGTTTGTGATCACCACAAGTCCTGCTGAAGATCTATTATGGTAAGTGTGTGGCCCTGACCCAGTATAGTAGTGAGGTGTGGAGGTATGAGAAGATCAACACATTCCAAGCTGGTGAAAACACATTTTTAAGGTGACTAGTCCAGGTCCGCAATGTACTCCTGCTTTTTCAGTGCATGCTGAACTCAGAATTAGGTCCCTTGCCAACATAATCGCTCTTAGTCACCTTTTGTTTGGACCAGGGTAGATCTTAAGCTTAACAGAATGATCCTCTCTGACTGTTTGCCATTGAATGGTGCACTTAGAATTTCTGGATTGCCTATGTCAATGCAGCATTTGCCTCACTTGGGAGGTTAGATGCCTTCTTAACTCCCCACTTCTTGGTCTCCTTGGACTTGCTTTCCTTACAAGAGCTGTGTTATGAGCAGTCACCATCCCTCAGAGAAGGGGCTGAATTGTTGAAAACCTTGGTGAGGGGATACTGACTCTTTAAGTCTGTCTGGTATATGGAGAATTATTTAGCTCCATGTCTAGCAGGCAGGCAAGTTTCTTTTGACCTGATTTCACTTAAATCAATTACATCATTTTATGGCTACACCCTGTGGCTGGATCCACTCTGGTAACAGGACACCCTGCAGTTGTGTTGAGAGGTCTCCCCAGGATAACCTACATATTTTAATGTTTTGTAGTTACTATAGTTGGCTCAGAAAACAGTTTTTGATTCCATTGTTGAAGACATTGAACTTTACTCAAGTACGACTTCCTCTTACGTATTTACAATTGCTTGCAGAGGAACATGTTTTTTTTGCTGTCATCAGTTTTTTTTATGTGCAGCTCTGGTATCTTGGCACTCAAGACCAGACTGTGTATTATAGTAATGTTTTAGGAGCTTGTTTGTTCTCTTTTGTTTTATTTTATCTGGTTTTAACCCCTGCGGTCTGGCCGACGCCCACACGACCTCCCTGGTGTTGGTCACGACCAGAGGCCCACACCAGGGAAGGGTTAGAAAATCCTACGGTGCAATGCACCAGAGGATTTTTAAAAAAATGTTATGATTTTTTACTCCGTTAGATGTTGAATAACTTCTGTGTCTCCCCTGTCCACCCACCCGCCCCTCTGTGACGTCCACGTGCCAACATTACATTTTTCCCCACCGGAGCAGTGGAGGAGCAGGTAATTGTCTTCTCCCTACTACGGTGGGTGGAAAAGGCCAAAACGGCCTCCCCAGATGCCAGGGAGGCATCGATGGAAAGGGGAGAGTCTCCACTTTCCACTGAGCCCTCCCTGGAACTGTTTCCTGGCTGTGGATCGCAGTGCGGCTGTGGTCCATGGCCAGGAAACTCCCCTAGCCACCATGAGTCTTGTTTGGGGGCATCAAACCTGTGCAAATGGGCTGCCCCTCCCCCTGTGGGGGCATTAAAAAAAAAAGAATAAGTTGGAGTTCTTCTAGGTGCGATTGCGCCCCCGGATAATGAAATAAATGTATTTTTCAAAAAAATGGCGGGGGTAATTTTAATGCAATATTTAGAAGAAAAAAAAAGTGTTTAGGTCAGCCCTTCAGCTGGCCCCCTATGGGGCCACTTTTTCTTTTTTAAATACATGTGCTTTGCCACAATCGGCCCCAGGGAAAGCACACATGTATGGGAAAAGAAGTGATGTAGAGAGTCAGTCTCATATATGTATGTATGTAAGTATATATATATATATATATATATGTATATGAGACAAATCTCTATAGATTCTATGTGTGTATATATAAAAGTGATATATATATATATATATATATATCGTTCTCTCTCTCTCTATATATATATATATATATATATATATATATATATATATATAGATATAGAGAGAGAGAGAACGATAGGAATAGATCTGTCTTTTGTCTAGTGGCAGTTTTGACACCATAAAGTAGCGCAGATGGTTTATTTGCCTGCTGCAAAGTATATACATGTATATGTATTTAGCTAAGTGGATTAGTAAAGCCAAGCGTTACCTGCACTTTAAAACAAACGGAATGTATGTGCGAGGGGGACTATGGAGAGATGAGGGGCACTTTTGCTGGGTGGTACTGAGGAAATTAGAAGAGGTGGTCATGGGAGGCAGAGCACTGAAAATGACTCAGACTGGGTGCCACCAGTGCTAAAGGCTGTGATGAAGAGTATGTGATAAGGTGAAGTAATACTGTCTTTTTTGTTTTTTTTTCTGTCTAAAGAGAATCTGCTGAATCGGAGAAGAAGCAAAGGTAAGGTGACAACATTTACTATTGGACACATCACACACACCCACAAGCAATTTTATAGTTCTATCTGCCTTCTACGTAGGCTAGTACTTTAGAGGGACCGTTTAGCTAGTAGCAGAGATGGGGTCTCGTTGGATGAATGCTGCTCAAGCTCTAACTCGGATTGTGGAGGTTAGCTCTAAGGCAGGATCGGAGACTGAGGGGGTCATTCTGACCCTGGCGGTAAAATCCGCCAGGGCCAACGACCGCGGGAGCACCGCCAACAGGCTGGCGGTGCTCCCTTGGGCATTCTGACCGCGGCGGTACAGCCGCGGTCAGAAACAGAAAACCGGCGGTGTACCGCCGGTTTTCCGCTGCCCTGGGGAATCCTCCATGGCGGCGCAGCTTGCTGCGCCGCCATGGGGATTCCGACCCCCATACCGCCATCCTGTTCCTGGCGGTTTTGGCCGCCAGGCACAGGATGGCGGTATGGGGTGTCGTGGGACCCCCGTAACAGGGCCCCACCAAGATTTTCAGTGTCTGCCATGCAGACACTGAAAATCGCGACGGGTGCAACTGCACCCGTCGCACCCCTTCCACTCCGCCGGCTCCATTCGGAGCCGGCATCCTCATGGAAGGGTGTTTCCCGCTGGGCTGGCGGGCGGCCTTCTGGCGTTGGCCGCCAGCCCAGCGGGAAACCCAGAATACCCGCGCCGGTCTTTTGACCGCGCAACCATATTCTGGCGGTTCCAGCCAGGCCGGAGGCTTCCACCGCCGGCCGGGGTCAGAATGACCCCCTGAGACAGCATCTGAGTGAGAGGGCAATGGGGCGGAATCTGGGCATGATTTTTCAGTTGGCGGAGTCCCATCCAACGACACCTCTTCCAGTGATTCTGAAGGAGACAATGACAACAGCTGTGCTGTCCCTTCGCAAGCACAGTCTGTGCAGTGAGACAACACCTTGTTAGCCGATCCCAGAAAGCAGGGGCATGCGGCCACAAGCACAGAGTGCTCTCTTGGCAGCCCCCCTGTTTAGTTCAGCCCCAAATTCCACCTTTTACTGGTGATGCTGGATGTAAAGTCGATACAGACAACTTTTTGCCAGTTGACTACGTCTATCTATTTTTGGATGTTGACTTCCTTCAGGAAATTGTGCAACAAACAAATTTGCATGCAGACCAATTTCTGAGGGAGCATGGAGGCACTCTATGGCTCCGTTCTAGGGCACACCAGTGGACTCCCACTTCGCTGACAGAGTTGAAGATATTTTTGGGCCTTATGCTCAAAATGGGGTTAGTACAGAAACTCACCTTGCAATCCTACTGGACGACTCGCAAGGTTGGGTAACCCCCATCTTCCAACCATACATGAGCAGAGATAATTGAAATGCAGCATGCGCTGCAGTAGCAATAAATGACAATTCTGCTGCATTGCCCTGGGATCATCCAGACCATGATAGGTTGTTCAAAATTCAGCCCGTCATGGAAAATTTGTTTGACAGGTTTCCAGAGATCTATACTCCTCGAAAGAATTTAGCTGTCGATAAGTCCTTGATCCTGTACAAAGGACGGCTGCTGTTCAGATAGTACATTGCAAGCAAAAGAGCTCCCTATGGCATAAAGCTGTACATGCTGTACATGCTGTGTGAGAGCTCTTCTGGCTATCTGTACAGCTTGAGAGTGTATCCAGGAAGGGCTCTACCCTAAACCATGTAGGCTGCCCTCCCACATTAGGGGTCACAGGTAGGATTGTTTTGGAACTTGTCCAGCCACTCATTCACAAAGGTTATAACCTTTAATTGGACAATTTCTATACAGGAGTAGAGCTGTTCAGTGAGCTCTACAAAGCTGGAACTGTGGCCTGTTGTACTGTTCATTGTAACTACAAAGGATTCCCACAGGAGCTTGTTTGCAAGAAGCTCCAGAAATCCCAGAGTACTGCAAGGCATTCCAACGAACGGCTCGCAGTCAAGTTCTTGGATAGGCGTGATGTATACGTGCTCACTACAATTCATGATGAGAGCACTCTCCCCTCAGCCCTCCATCACGATTTGGGGACAGATGGCCGAAGTCCACAAACCGATCTGTATACTTGATTACAAAAAGTACATGGGCAAAGTGGACAAGAACAACCAGGTTCTTCAACCGTACAAGGCGTGTCGTAAAACTTGCACTTGATACAAGAAACTGTTTTCCCACCTGATCCAGATGGCAACATATAATGCGTATGTTGTTTACTGTCAAACAACCACAGGAAGACTCATGACTTTCCTTGACTTCAGTTGGGTGCAATTGAAAGCCTCACTGCTGTTACAGAAGCAGCAGCAGCAGCCTCCACCTCATATGTTCTAGAGGATGTGGCAAGGCTGCAGGAGCAACACTTTGCTGATCGCATTCCTAAAACATCCAAAAAGGATCGTCCATGTAATCGCTGTAAAGTGTGCTTGAAGCCTGGAAAGCAGCTGGAGAGTCAGTATTACTGTCCCCAGTGCCCATCTCAACCAGGCCTCTGTGTCCCTACTTGCTTTACGTTGTATCATACTAAAGCATAGTTCTGGGAAATCGACTGAGGTGGACCTGCCGTTGGGTAATCCTTTCAGTGGTTGTTCATGGATACCAAATGTCCATTGGCCACTGCTCCGTTA
This sequence comes from Pleurodeles waltl, assembly GCF_031143425.1. Taxonomy (NCBI): domain Eukaryota; kingdom Metazoa; phylum Chordata; class Amphibia; order Caudata; family Salamandridae; genus Pleurodeles; species Pleurodeles waltl. The sequence continues at coordinate 670,080,233 of NC_090444.1, forward strand.
GGCAAGCAGCCACAGAATTTTACTTCATCTACTTCAGGAAATCATGGACTTCCTTATGGACTGCTTGACACCCATATCCACTGTCAGAACATGGTAGGTGTTCTGTTCAATTAACGTGGATTTAGCACAGTGAGGCCCGTATTTATACTTTTTTAGCGTTGCATTTGCATCATTTTTTTACGCAAAAATGGTGCAAACTTACAAAATATAATTGTATTTTTTAAGTCTGCACTGCTTTTGCGTCAAAAAATTACGCAAATGCGGTGCTAAAAAAGTATAAATATGGGCCTGAGTGCGCTAAAGGCACATAAAAAAAATGTCTTCCTGAGCCTTGGGTGGCTGTCATGGGAGTCATTAGTAAAGGTTTGTTAGACATGCCTTTGGTACTGTGCAGGAAGATGGAGGTGGTTACTTGACAGGTGGTAAAATGTAGTCAAACTTATTCCGTCTTGTGCCGTATGTATGTATGTAATGGGGCCTTGTCCGGCAGTGGTAAGTTAATGTGAGTGCAGTGATTGGTTGGATTGGGCCCGTGGCCGGCGGTATGAAAGGATTGTTTGTTGTGTGTGAATGGCATGTGAATGGACCATAAAGAGGTTGGTGCCTGGACGTTCACTCTTTGAAACTATAATTTCTGGAGGTAATAAAAACCAACGATTGTGAGTTGTGGATTAACTTTAACACACTAGTACCAGCAGATTCCAAGGGTGCAGGACTTACGTGGCTCTCACCAGTTTTCCTTCACCCAGAATCCCCTTGAAATCACAAAATGTGCTTAAAAAACACTTTTGCCTTGCATTTCAGAGAGCGGAACTTCTGGAATCTGCAGGCAGCCACACATTTCTACCACCCAGCTTTCCACTAAGTCTCCAGAGAAAAACAGCCTCACTTTAGTGATTGAGCAAGTGACCACAAAAGGGAAGTATCCAAAATGGATTGTGGAGACATCAAAATTACCTAACACAAAACAGCCTTGCTTTGTAAGACAGTCACCTGAGTATTTGGTCCTGGGCTCAGCAGCCATATAGGGAAACCTACCAAAGTCAGACACCATTGAAAACTAGACACTCGAGGCAGTCCACGGAAGTGTGGCGTGTTTGTATTTCACATCGTTTTCTTACCCAGAATACCTTGCAAAGGTGAAACGTTGATTAAAAACACTATTTTTCCTTGCTTTTTCATCACAGAAGCTACAGGAATGTGCAGGGATCCACAAAATTCCTACCAGCTAGTGTTTCTCCACTTGTCCCGATAAAAACACAACCCCACTTCTGTGCCTAGTGCCTGCATCAGGAATGGATCACTCCAGGGTTAAGCAAGGACTACCATTGACCCTTGTGATCCATTCCTGTTGCGGGCACTAATCTACCCACACAAGTGAGGTAACATTTTTATCAGGGGAATTGGGGGAATGCTGGGTGGAAGAAAGTTTGTGTCTCCCTTCGGATTCCAGAACTTTGCAGCACCAGAATTTGAGGAAAAAGTGTTTTGAGCCACATTTCGAGGTTTGCAAAGTATTCTGGGTAACAGATCCTGGTGAGAGCCTCACAAGTCACCCCATTCTGAATTCCCCTAGTTGTCTAGCTTTCAAAAATGTATAGGTTTGCTAGGTTTCCCTAGGTTCCGGCCGAGCTAGAGGCCAAAATCCACAGCTAGGCACTTTGAAAAAAAACGGTCAGTTTTCTTTCTGAAAATGTGATGTGTCCATGTTGTCTTTTGGGGCACTTCCTGTCGCGGGAACTAGGCGTACCCACACAAGTGAGGTACCATTTTTATTGGGAGACTTGGGTGGGAATGCTGGGTGGAAGGAAATTTGTTCCAGAACTTTCTTTCACTGAAATGTGAGGAAAGTGTTTTGTATTGCCAAATTTTGAGGTTTGAAAAGGATTCTGGGTAACAGATCCATGTGAGAGCCCCACAAGTCACCCCATTATGAATCCCCCTAGGTGTCTGGTTTTCAAAAATGTATAGGTTTGCTAGGTTTCCAAAGGTGCCGGCTGAGCTAAAGGCCAGAATCCACAGCAAGGCACTTTGCAAAAATACAGGTTAGTTTTCTTTCGGAAAATGTGATGTGTCCATGTTGTTTTTTGGGGAGTTTCCTGTCACAGGCACTAGGCCTACCCATACAAGTGAGGTACCATTTTTATCTGGAGACATGAGGGAACACAGAATAGAAGAACAAGTGTTACTGCCCATTGTCTTTGTCTTACATTTGGAAGGAGAAAATGTAGAGTGTGTAATAAAGAAGTGTATTTGAGAAATGCCCTGTAATTCATATGCTAGTATGGGGACCCCCGAATTGAGAGATGTGCAAATACCCACTGCTTTTCAACACCTTATCTTGTGCCCATTTTGGAAATACAAAAGTTTCCATGATACCTATTTTTCACTTTTTAGATTTCACCAAATAAATTGCTGTATGCACGGTATACAATGAAAACCCATTGCAAGGTGCAGCTCATTTATTGGCTCTGGGTACCTAGGGTTCTTAATGAACCTAGAATCCCTATATATCCCAGCAACCAGAAGATTCAAGAAAACGTGACGGGATATTGCTTTTGAAAATCTGACATCGCAGGAAAACGTTAGAGTAAAATACAGAGAGAAATGGCTGTATTTTTTACCTCAGTCAATTTTTTAAAAATTTCAGTTGGTATTTTCTGTAGGAAAACCTTGCAGGAACTACACAAATGACCCCTTCTGAATTTAGAATGTTGTCTACTTTTCAGAAATGTTTAGCTGTCCGGGATACAGCATTGGTTTCACACCCATTTCTGTCACTAACTGGAATGAGACCAAAAGCTCAAAATATAGTAAAAATGGGGTATGTCCCAGTAAAATGCCGAAATTGTGTTGAAAAATGTGGTTTTCCGATTCAAGTCTGCCTGTTCCGGAAAGCTGGGAAGTTGTGTATTTTACCACTGCAAAGCCTTTGTTGATTTCCTTTCCAGGGAAAACACCACATGCTTTCTTCTGCAGGCCTTCTTTGCCATTTTTTCAGAATAAAATGAAATGTTTGATGTATTTTGGCTAATTTCTTGGTCTCCTCCAGGGAGACCCACATACTCTGGGTACCTTTAGAATCCCTACAATGTTGGAAAAAAGATACGCAAATTTGGTGTGGCTAGCTTATGTTGACAAAAAGTTTTATAAAAACCTAAGAGTGAACTACCCCAAATGACAAAAAAAGTGCTCTGCACTGAGGGGGGTGGGGGGGTGTTCATGCCCAGCAGCTAAGGGGTTATACTATTTTATGTACTTATGTTATAGTTGTGTGCTTTTATGGATATGTATTGTTTCTTTTGTCATTGCTGTACAATTGAATAAAAACTTTTACTACTAATAAACCACTTTCTCACAACCACCATGAGCTTAAACAAGGAAAATATGGAGTTTTCCCGGGGTTAATATAGAAGTAAACCACAAAAAGGGTGGGAGCAAAGGGAGATTTTTAAGACCAGCTGGTACAGACTCCCAAAGAGATACTCTTATACACACCTCAATATGCTTCAGCTGATGGGTTAGTGTTACTCACAAGTCGAAAAAGTTTTTCACTTTTAGGATGAAAACCCTCACCAACCATAAGGTGGCATGCCTTATAGTGTTCCTCCTCACACCACAACCAAAGTTGTGGTGTGGGCTACAACTCTCACAAATAAGAGGAGCTCTTTGGATGTTTTTAATGTGCCCTATGTGAGTGAAATATATCGTTGGGTTGAGCAGAGTGTAACAGTATGTGAGACGTGAAATTAAAACCTACACCTAATCAGACTATAGCCTTTATTTTTGTCTGGTGCAGAAAGGATTAACACTGACTTGAGAGATCCAGGGAAACTGAATATATCCCTAGCTATATTTGGGTCAACATGTTTCTGCCCTTAGATTACCCTTCAACAAGGTGTGGGGCTATTCATCAGGACCTATATTGAAACAACCAATCTGCTATAATTTTAAAATGTGCTGTATGGTGCAAAAGGGTAAAACTGCAATACAACCAGTAGTCACCAAAGACTAAAGTCAGATGATTACTTCACAGTCTAGAAAATACACCACTTTCACTTATGGAACATTGAACTGATTTCAATGACTAGAGAAAAATAAGAGCTCACATGTCTACTATTTATGACAATTAATAAATAATGAGCAATAGTTCTTCCCAACTTAACCATATTAAATGTGTGGGTTGTCATCAATTCACTGCTTTATTAAGTGATTTTGCCTCTTAGTTAATAGGTATAAAACAAGAGTAGTTGATTTTCAAACATTTCTTTGTTTCAGTCCAAATGAAGTACAGAGTCAATAAACTGGCCTACCGAATTTCTGGGCAATCACTTCCCACAAGATAAAATACTGATATTGATAATTTTATAGAGCACTCAAATGCCCAAAGCCGTCTTGCCACTGAAAAACTACCACTGACTCATATGAATCTGGCAAAAACACAGTGCTTCAGCCTGACATAAATTCTACCTCTCCTACTGGGTGGTAAAACAGCCAGGTTTTGAGCTGTTTTCTGAAGCACAGAAAATTAGGCTCGCCTCCTAACTGTTTAGGCAGGTTACAAAAACAATTTCTACCACATAAATGAATCTCTTGCCACCCACCTCCGCCAACTGCATCTCCTAATTTTGCAAACATTGATCATTCTGGTGTTGGAAGATCATAATCCTCTGCTGGGGGTATACCAAGTGAGAGAGGGTTTCCTTAAAATATGCAGGAGAATGGACAGAGAAGGTATGTCTGCTCCCAGCCAGCAGGAAACTTAAACATGCTCCCACTGGGTTAAAGCAGATTTCTGTTGGCCCTCCCAAACTCCTGCAGGCAGGGGAACAGATTTTGCTACCGCCCAGACTTACCGTACAAGACACAGCTGCCTCCCCAGGGAAGGAGCAATGCCGACTCCTGTACCATTCACAGAGTCAGTCAGCTGGGGTTGTGGGACCCTGACGCACCCCCCACTCGGCCTTCTGTTTGCTGCTCGGTGGGTATACTGGTTGGACACCAGGGTATCCAACTATAATTAAGGCAGGTCCCAGTGTATAGGGTCCCTGGGGGCCATAATAGGCTTGGGAATGCAGTCCACCTTCCCTTGTGATGAGGAGCTCTAGAACCCGAGTTACCTCTGTTTTTGCTTCGTTTTATAGTTCATATTTTATTGATTTCAGTAAGGCTGCTTTTTATCGATGATTCTTACATATTTTTATCAGCTTGTTTTTATTCTAGGAAAACAAGCGATAAGCTGCCTGTTTAGTTAACCTTTGCATGACATGGGCCCTCATCATGACATTGGTGGGAAATCCTGCCTTACCGCCATGCTGACAGCTGCCAACATACCACTGCGGTGGAGGATATCCGTTCGCCATATTACGACACACACACATACCAAACCGACAGAGTACAGACACATACACAAATCCGCCAGTCCAAAGGTAAGTAATAAACTGTTGGTACCAACACCCATATCGTTACGCCAACAAAACAACACCCACCACATCATGACCCACGAATCACCATGGCGGACTTTCAACAGCAGTAAACCATTGGCGGTACACACCGCCGTGCTCAGAATGGATGCCCAAATACTAAATTACAAAACATTGGCCAATTCAAACACACACCTGACTCCCGTACACATACAACACCCACTCACACCACTATAAAACACACCCCGACATTACACACAACCCCTTATGAATACAAATCATTGCCACCAGACAGACATCAAGACCACTGCGACAACTACACGCAAACACACACACGCACACACACGCACACACACACACACCCATATATAACTCACGCACTCACCTACGTACACCCAATCACACTACCCAACACCCACACACTTACACACACACACCACACAACACCCATGGCCCCACAAAAGCACCACCGTTTCACAGATGAGGAGTTGCGGGTCATGGTGTAGGAAATAGGGTAGAGTCACAGCTGTTTGGAGCACAGGTACAGCAAATATCCATTGCCAGGAAGATGGAGCTATGGTGGCGAGTTGTGGACAGGGTGAACGTCGTTGGATAGCATCAAAGAACAAGGGACGACACCAGGAAGAGGTGGAACGACCTACAGGGGAAGGTACTTTCCGTGGCAGCAAGGCACCAGCTCGCCAAGCAGAGGACTAGGGATGGACCCCAACCTCCTCCCCCACAGCTCACAGCATGGGAGGAGCAAGTCTTGGCGCTACTGCATCCAGCGGGACTCACTAGAGTAGCCGGGGAACTGGACACTAGTAAGTCAACATTTACCACTTATCACCCCCATACCTGCATGCCATCTCACACCCTCACCCCCACTCCCATCACTCCACTCCATCCCACACACTGCACCAGCGCAGATGACTAACCCCAATGCCAAGACCTGCATGCCATACCGATGCATGGAAAGGCCTCCCAGCCCTGCATGGACACCCATCACCAAAGCATGCACAGCATAAGGGTACTAAAAATCCCACAATACATCACTGTACACATTCACAGGTGTCAGGGCAACAACAACAATAGAGGGGAAGCTAGGGATGTACAATATGTCACAGACATGAAGCATAATACACCAGTTACATCCCCACCAGTGCCCCAGCCAATCTCAGTGGAGAGGAGGTGCCATGACTATCCAGTCCTCCAAGAGAAGATGCCCCCAGTGATGAGAGTAACTCTGATCTTCAGGATCTGGATCAACAACCTGGCCCATCAGGGTCCACTGATCAGTCTGTCACCCGAGCCCACACACAGTCCACCAGAGGGCCTCCCCCATCAGTATCCAACACCACAGCACCCACCCAGTGTCCCCACACCTCTGTCCCCAGGACACATCAATCAGCAGTGTGCCCACCTGTACAGGGACCCCAGTCCACCCCTCGCCCCAAGACAATCAGGGATCTGGGGGTCAGTGGTAGTGGGCACACTATTCAGGGGACAGCGGCACAGGGCAACAGAAACACTGGGAGGACCACTGTGCACCAGGGGGAGGACAGGCCCAGGGAACAGACTCTCCAGAAGGCACTCACTAATGTCCTGGTAGCCTACCAACAATCTCAGGACACAATGGGCCAGATCCTGAACAACATGCAGGAGAACAAGCGGCTGCAGGAGGAATACCATCATGGGATCAGGGAGGACTTGCAGGCCTCAGCACCACCATGATCTCTATAGCGGGTGAGCTGGCAGACATTTACAACACCATGAGAGAATGGACTGCACAGCAGCGCGCCCCTACCACTAGACAGTCTATTGACCAGCCCACCACTTCCACTGCAGCTAGTGGGCAGGAGGCCCCATCACAGGACCCACAGGACACGAGCAGCCCTCCCCTACAGAAGGTGAACCACCCCTCAAACGTTCCCTACGAACCATACAGAAGCTGGAGACACTTGCAAAGACCAAGACCACCACCAGGAAATTACTCTCCTGATTGTCCCCCTTGTGTCCCACCCTGTCACCTTGTCCACTTTGAACTGCCTTTGCTCCCCTTTGTATGGCCCATTGGACACTCGACCTGTGCTACAAACAGACTGTAACAATACCCTGGACGTTCCTCCACCATCACCCCATTCCATTGCACTTTTCAGTCACTTAGTTGCACTGCAATGAACACCCTTGAACACAATTTGAGTGTTTTGAAAATGTGCATTTGTAGGAACAGTCACATGTAGTGTAAATGATCTAAACTCTGTTATAGCATGCAAATAATGACATATAACTGTCTCTAGTGATCACATCAGGACATTGTTGTCATATCACTAACACGTGGAAAATGTGAAGCCATTGGTGACAGTAAGTTGCGATGCAAAGGAAGGAAATGTCATCATTCTACAGTGACATGGATAAATCAATAGTCAGGGTAATGGTAGGTTTCACTGTCTCACCTTTGTGTCATTGGAACTATTGATGTATAACTGATTGTTCTGTTGTCCTCATCCTCATCCCTTGCCTCCTCATCCTCCCTGTCCTCAGGGTCCACTGCTGCCACAGGGTCATCTCTAGTCCCCTCCTCCTGCAGAAAAGGCACATGTTATCTGAGGGCCAGGTTGTGCAACATGCAGTATGCCACTACTATCTGGCAGACCTTTCCAGGTGAGTAGTACAGGGATCCACCTGTCAGATGGCCTTCAGAAGGCTGAAGGTCTGCTCGATTATTCTTCTGGTTCGCCCAAGTGCCTCATTATTATGGTCCTCAGTCCATGTCTTGGCATTCCTCACAGGGGTCAGGAGTCACAATAGATTTGGGTTGCCAGAATCACCTGCAAGTATTGAGTGACAACATTTAGCCTTACACAATCCTATAGGAATAACACCTGAAAGCATGCACTGACATACAGTGGGTGGGGGCTCTGGCTCACCTATTAGCCACACTCTGTGCCACTGTAGTTGGGCCATCACATTTGGGATGCTGCTATTCCTCAGGACAAAAGCGTCATGCACCGACCCAGGATACTTGACAGTGACGTGGGAGATGTACTTGTCCGCCATGCACACCATTTGCACATTCAGTGAGTGTAAACTCTTGAGATTCCTGAACACCTGTTCATTCTGGTGGAGGGGAGGGACAAACGCAATATGTGTACCATCAATCTCCCCAATAACATTGGGGATATGCCCCATTGCATAGCATCTTGCCTTCACAGTGGCCAAATCTTCCACCTAGGGGAAAGCAATGTAGCTGCACATGTGTTTCACCATAGCAGACAAAACTCTTGTCAGCACAATTGAAAACAATGGCTGTAACATTCCAGCTGCCAAGCCCACTGTCACTAGGAAAGAACCAGTTGCCAGGAAATGGAGCACTGATAGCACTTGCACAAGAGGGGGGATCCCAGTGGCCTGACAGCAGAGATCAGGTCAGGCTCCAATGGGGGACACAGCTCTGTGATTGTGGCCCTGTCCAGTCGATAGGTGAGTATAATATGCCTGTCCTCCAGTGTAGTCAAGCCCACAAGGGGTCTGTACACGGGGGCTTGTCTTCTCCTCCCATTCATCTGCAGCGGTAGGTCTCTAAGGGTCACAAAAGTAAGTAGGCTGTCACAATTTGAACAATGGAACCACCACCTCAGTGTACATAGTGCATTTATGTGATAGAACAGTGGGAATGGCAAGGTATGTGCGAATCTAGGCAGTGACACAGTCAAGGTTAATCTGATCATTGTCCATCACCATAAAGTGGCGACCACCAGTCCTGTATGTAGGGACAGGTGGAAGTGAGGTAACTCCGCTGACGTTGGGTGTCGTGGCAGACGGTGGTCTTGCACCGCCGTGCAATTCCTCATTGGATAATATGGGGCTCTGTGTAGCACAGTGGCCATTGGGGATCAGCGCTGGTGGTCACGATGGACATGAACGCCATTTTCTATCTGATTCCACATTTGTTTCCTGATCTTCAACAGAGGAACAACTACACTGCGTGTTCTGCTGTGACCTGTGTCTGGAACCTACCATGGCCCGTGTGACCCGGGAAAGAGCGCCTGCCTTCAATGCGGAGGAGTTAGAGCAATTGGTGGATGGGGACCTACCCCAGTAGGGACTGCTGTATGGGCCTCCAGACCAACAGGTGAGTACACCTTGGGCACGGTGGGGGGTCTATGGCAGGCGGAGCACCCATTATCTGAAACGGTGGTAAGACCTGAGACGCTGGGCATCGAAGACCATGGAGGTCCAGGTGGGGATGGCCTCCCAACGAGAAAGGGGTGCCCATCGGAACCTGACCCTCCTGCTGGCCTGTGTACTGGCGGCAGCCTACCCAGAGCTGGATGGGTGTTTGAGGGCATCACAGCAGCCACAAGGGGGTGAGTACAGTGGTCGTTACAACTATAATTGGTAGGTGGCATGGGATCCAGGTGGTGGGTGTCAGTCAGTTAGTTGGTGCTCCTTAATGCCAGGCAAAATATTGCAGCGTGATCCAGTTCCAGTGTAATGGTTGAAAGGGAAAACAAGGTAACCTTGCTAGGTTGCACTCCATGTCAGACAGGGCTTAGTGGGTCCCAGGAGGGGTGCAGTTGGCCGTGGTTGGCCCTGATCTTTCTGTGGAGTATAGCCAATTGTTTGGCAGTGCAATGCATAGTACTAAATCCTGATCCCTGTGTGTGATGACACTGCCTATGCCTTCTGTGGTGTTGGTGCAGTAATTGACCTAGTGCTCCCTTTATCTCTCTCCCCTTTTTTCTTCTGTCATCCTGTCCATGTGTGCATTAGCATCATCTGGTGGAGGAGCAGGGGCACTGGTGACCGAGGGAGCTGCATTCCACAGGACCTAGGTGGCAGAGTCCACCGATGCCAAGGGAACCAGTGCAATGGTGGACAAGGGGAGCACCCCGACGGAGACAGGAGGTGACAACACTGACTCGGATACCTCCTCTGATGGAAGCTCCCTAGTAGTGGCGGCCCCCTCTGTGACCACCCCAGTTGCAGGTACAGCCGCCACTCCCGTACTAACACTGCCCTCCCAGTAACCCCTCAGCGAGTTGCCTGTGCCCGCTCACCCAGGGGGCTAGGCATCTCCTTCACTCCAGGCACCTCAGGCCCTGCCCCAGTGAGCCCTGTTGCCCTGAGTGAGGAGGCTATTGACCTCCTGAGATCCATCTGTGTAGAGCAGTCAATCATTGTGAATGCCATCCCGGGGATGGCATCCCAGATGCAGCAATGCAATGCACTTCTGGAGGGCATTCACAGTAGATTGGCAGCCCAACAGAGATCGATTCAGGCTCTGGCCTCCTCTCTGATGGCAGCCATTGTCCCTGTTCCTACAGTCCCCTCTCAAACTACCACTTCCCAGTCTCAGTTTCCTCAACCCCAATCCATCCCATGCACACATACAGAACAGCATGCACACAAGGCATCACAAAAGAGTAGCACAGTCTAACACAGGCACCACAGTTCATCCCACAAGCACTCACGCAAACACCAGACAGTAGCACACACAACCACATCCACTGCCTCCACTGTCTCCCCCTCTGCCTCCCTCACAGTCACGTCCACACTCACAGCTGCATGCACTGCATTAACTTCCACAACCAGCATCACCACACCAGGCAGCACACACACCTCACTAGCAGACACATCCCCAAAATCCATGCACTCGTCACCTGTGTCCTCTCCCACCCTGTCTCTCCCCCTTCCTAAAGGACACAAACGCAAGCACTCAGACACCAAACAGCCATCCATCTCACACATGCACACGACCTATGCACCTGCACCCAAGTCCAGCAGACATATACCTCCAACAACTACTCCCTCAACCTCCACTGCCGTCCCGCCTCCCTCTTCCCACCCCACCGTCCCTAAGAAGCTTTTTCTTGCCCAACTTGACCTCTTCCCTTCCCCTCCACATGTCCTGCCAGCAAGAACAGCAACCCAACGACTCAGCTCAGCAACTCAGCCAAACAGTCCACGCGGACAGTTGAGGCATCTCATAGTGATGGAGGCAAGACAGTGATGGATCCCACTTCACCAGCCATGAAGGGGAAGGAGGCCGCACCTCCTGCCATGAAGGGGAAGGAGGCCGCACCTCCTGCCATGAAGGGGAAGGAGGCCGCACCTCCTGCCATGAAGGGGAAGAAGCCCTTGACTCCTGCCATGAAGGGGAAGAAGCCCTCCTGCAAAGGCTAGCAGGGTGACACGACCACCACCAGTGGTCACGGAGCCCTCACCTCCAGCTGAGGCTGCCCAGTAGGCACCTTCACCTGCTGACACAGTGCAGCCCTCATCTCTAGCAGAGGCTGGCAGGGTTACACCACCTGTGGTCTTGGAGCCCTCACCTCCAACTGAGGCCACGCAGCCCATTCCTCCTGCAGAGGCTGCCCAGGAGGCACTTTCACTTGCTGACACAATGCAGCCCCACATCCAGCAGAGGGCATGTAGGCCACCCTCCTGGGACTGCTGTTCAAGGAGCCCTATCCAGAACCAGTGGGCAAGTCACTCACCCAAGAGACTGTGACCCTGCACTCTCCAGCACAGAGAAATGGGCATGGAGCCCCCTCCAGAACCAGTGGGCAAGTCACCCACCTGAGAGACTGTGACCTTGCACTCCTCACAACAGAGAAATAGGCATGGAGCCCCTCCAAAACCAGTGGGCAAGTTCCTGGCGTTGGCTGACGTGCCCCCATCACCCATGAGGTGCCTGCCCATTTGCAAAATGATGCTCCTGCAGAGTTCTGCGCAAATGATGTCAGGAGACAAGTTGGGCCTTGGACTGTGCCTTTTGGCCCTTTGTACTTTGTACTGGGCATTGGCCCTCTGTGGACCTTCGTACATATCTCTTTTTTTGTCCAATTGGTTCATTTGGTGGCTCTTCCCATTCAATACATTCTCATTTCTGTCTTCTTGTTGTCCTTGCATTATTATGTAGTGTACTGTGTACCATTGGTTTTTCGTCTGCAGCTGGTTTTGTGTATGGTGTGTGTGTGTGAATGGTGTGTCGTGCGTGTGTGTGTGTCACTCTCCTTTTCCTCCCTCCCTCGTGCTAGGTGGCTGTACTCGCTGTCGTCTTCAGCGTTGGTGTTCTAGGTGGAGCACGGTGTAGAAGAGCATTGGAAAGACTTGCAGTTCTGATTCCATGGAGGCGTTGGTCTTCTCTGTGTCTCTATAGGTGAGTATTTTGTCTTCTGTTTCTGCCAGGCTTTTGATGACATTGGTTCCGCCCCCGAAATCGTGGTGGTGTACTGTGTCATGATATGGTGGGCGGTACTTTGTCTCCCGCCTGGCTGTTGATGGCAACCGTCGGCGTGTGTGGTATTAACGCCTTGGTGGATGGTGTGGTACATTGGAAGTCTATAGGAGTTCTCACCGCCACGGTCATAATTTGGCGGTAATTTCCACTGGCCTGTTGGAGGTATTTACGCCACTTTATCACTCACCGCCAATGTCATGATGAGGGCCATAATCAATACTTTCTGTCCAAGGTGAAAGAACTCTGTACACGATATGCTGGTTGTGTGGCCCATTTAATAGACAGCTTCTACCACCTAGACACAGCATTGCATTAGATCTGTACTTCCGATACTATATGGTTTATTATATAAATGGTGTACAGACCCAGTGGGGGCAGAGGGTATTCCAGCCATGGCTATCCTGAGATGCATTCTGTGCGACATGAGGCTCGGTTTGTGTTGATCTACCAGCCTCCGGGTGGATTGCAATCTACATCACTGACTAACTCTTGACACTGTTCCAGGTATGGGGCTGAGGCTAATCCTTTAGATCAGGCCAGGCAGAAGGGTGCAACTGCTATACTCTCAGCATAGATATAGGGTTAGGTAGGAACCTCTAGAACTATGTGCACCATGGTTGGATTGTTTTTTCTTTTTGCCATGTTTGTAATGCTGATCACCTTGCTTTGTTTCATCATCCTAATTATTGCAGCTCACCCTTTATATGCAAGATTGTGATTGTTTAAATAAATATATTGAAAATATATCTACCATCTTTTGTGTCTTGCCTTCGGATGTATGATTCATAATACAAAATGGGTAGGATCTGTTTCGAAGGCTTCTCTGGGGAGTCGGAGTGCCATGTTCAGGTTACCATAATCACCCTCCACCCCTGTTGGTTTGGGGTTCAGGTGAGGCTCTGTGAATTAGCCAGGGGTTAAGCTCACAGGTACTTATGGTGTCAATCGTCTCCGTCTCCAACACTCTGCAATTCTGTTGTCCTAAACATGCAGTCATATTATTGTAGTAGAAACCCCACAACACTGTTTTCAATGGCAGTAAGCCCCAGGGGATGGGGTCTTGGGGAAAAATAAGGCTTGGGAGGGGGACATGCAGCTCACCTTCCCTCTATAATGACATGATGCCCAAGAGATGGGGTCACAGGGGCCTAATAGGGCTTGGAAAACATGCTGGTGCAGTTCCTTCCTTTTTAACATGTGTTTTGGCGCCATGGGATGGGATCCCTGGAGCCAAATAAGGTTCAGGGAGGAGGGCCTTACTGCCCACAGTCCATTTTAATATTATGTGGCCCTGGGGGATCGGATCCGTGAAACCACTATTGGCCTGTGGAGCCCTGTGGCCAAAACCCTCCTGCGCATGAATGAAAATGAAGGCCGTGAAGCATGGGGTTAGTCACCTGCAAGGAGATTGGCCAAAGGTCAGTGAACACTATGATGATGGGCGACTGTGGGGGTGTTGGACGCAGGGCCTGGCTATAGGCCACGCTATAACCCCAAACCACACATAAACAAAGGCAGTGTGCAGTGTGAGGATGGATGCTGGCAAAGCTTTCCTCATGGTAACAAAATATTACCTTATGATAAAAACTAGAAATTCACTGACAAAAAAAAACAAATGTTAAAGTAATGTTTTAGTAAGGTGAGAATTTCAGTGACAACATAACGTTGTAAATGTACCAAACCAATGATATCCACCAGTTATAGTTAGCTCTGGTATTTATAACCCGTGCCCTATGATAACTATAACTCCTGCCCTTGCCATGTACTGCTTTTAAACCAACATATTACATCACATCTTCTGTGACATCACTGGTAATACCATTGCAACATTTGCACTAAAATAATTGCTCAGAAAACTGTGCATGGCCAGGCCATGAGTTATAGGTCCTTAGGCATGAGTAATAGAACTGAATTTCAGTGTTTTTGTATGTTTTCCTAACTATAGCTTTACTTTAATGTTTGTTTTTTTCACTTTATTTATATATATATTTATATATATATATATATATATATATATATATATATATATATATATATATATATACACAAACACTATCTTAGATAGTTGTGTTTATTGATTCATTTTTATTATTTAAATGCAATTAACCTATTTGCTAAGCTTTTCTCAAATAAATCAATTTACAATAATTAGATTCATGAGTCGTTACCATGTTTGATAAAGATGAAATATATATAAAACATTTAAATAACTGTTTAAAAGTGACAATGCATAAATTAAATTAATGTATTTCGATTGTTTAATGATTTACTACACATGTAATTTGATGAGTTAATGTGCTGTAACATTTTACTTTTTTAGTTAATTTACATTTACATTGAGCAATAAAATATTTTAGTTTACTTTTTTAATGACAGTTTGGGAGCAGCTAGAAATATGATTTAATGACTCATTTTAATGGTAATTTTAAATCCAACTTAATGGTAAGATAGGAGTTTATACTACTATTAAGGAAAATCCACTTTAAGAAAGTTGACTTTTTTCTGCCTAAAGTCAATTGTCAACTGACTACTGAAGGCTCCCACATGGTTAGGTGTGCATTACTTGCCGACATCAATACATAGGGCCCCGAATATTGGGAGGAAGTTTCAATCCTTCACAGGATGGCCTGGTGGGTTCTGTCCTGCCTCTTGCAGAGCTCCATTAGTTACCTACTCTGTCACTGGCAGGTGAGGCTCACACCTAGGCCTGCTTCCCTTTTGCCTTTCTAGTCAGACTGACTCCACACCCAGTGAGAAGAGGGAAACTGCCCAGGAGTGGGATATAGGATGGACAAAGGATTGGTCCCCATCCACAGGCTGGCGCTTGCATTAAAATGGCATCATTGGAATTCTTCTCAGAATACTGCTGGACTTGTGAAGAATCAGAAGACGGACTAACCTGCTTTCTAAAGAACCCAGAGGAAGATGAGACCTGCTTTCCTTGACCTCAGGGGCCCAGAAGTGACTCCAAAGGTGAGTTAGATGACCTCATGTTTGAACTACAGGGTCACAGTAAGCCTTAAGAGGTCAACTACACGTGACCTGGCTCCCTCTGCTGGCTTCTGTGAGAGTGAGTCCCAATCACCAAGCACTGTCCCCCAAGGTCTTGGAGGCTTGGTTGTAGTCAGAGTGTACTCCTCCTTGCCTACTGCAAACTTCACCACACTCGATGCCAAGCATAGATGTTAAGAAACATTTTTGATGGCTTCACCTGATTCACTGTTGAGCAGCACCTGATCCTGATCGAAGGTCATAAGAGGTCCATTCCATGTTGTGTTGTAGCAATCATAGTTTGAACTACATGTAAGTGTATGTCAACAGGTTTTATTCATCCAATGTTTCATGAATCCTGAGATACAACAGCCAACACGTGTTTTGTCAACAAGACTTACTCAAGTCTCTATTTTAAGACTAGTCAAATGTCCAAGAAAAGTCGGGAGGTTCATAAATTGGGGAACCAGCGTAGGTTTTAAAATATAATAACAAATCCTGAGAGATATGTATACACCAGTCGGTGGCCACGGCCTTGATAACCCAAATGTCCCATGTGCCGTGTATGGACAGGAATGGAGTATTACCTGGCCTGATGCCAAGCAGCACCTGAGTGATTCCCAAAAGCCTTCATCTACTGCTTCACAGAACTTGATGTTGAATAGCAGCTGATCAACTCAGAGACCTCGGATAGCAGCTCCCCGATGTCAATGAGTCATTCTTCGGCTCCAGTTTGCAGCTTACCCCGCAGGCGATTCATCAATGACCACGTTTCTTACATAAACGTTTCTAAGTCAGAATGTAAACCTGTTCACTGTATCCAAATGGGAAATCCATCATGGATGGTCTGAGCTTTTGACTTTGACCTGGTCATGTGCAACCAGATAATCACAGTTGGCTTTTTCTACTTTTTAGTGATATTTTTAATTCAGACTTTGTCAGAACTTGGGCAGTGCGCAGTCTAGGGCCCACCCTAGCCAAGCCTGTGGCAGCTTCTCATCTGCCTGAATGGTAAGGTAATTTTAGTGCTGTTTTCGAGGCTACATTGTTTGGCATCAGTAGATCTGCTGTGCATACCACTGTGTGCAAGTGACAATACTAGTTGCATTACGTCGTGAGCGGAAAAGCTCAGAATGAAGGTTATTCACGAAAAGTCGTGAGGGGAAAGAGCTCAACTTGTCTTTATGTAATTGCTTTTCACAAGCTAAAAGCCTTCCCATTGAGTCTTATGTTTTTATTTTGTGTGTTATGTTTGTGATATAGGATGAGACATAAGTGAGCCTTGGGCTTTGGGCTCATACTGAAAACAATATCTTGCATTATATCAATCAGAGTAATTGTGCTGTTCCTATGTTTGAAGAGTGCACGCAGGACACATGAGTTGAATGAGTCCATATTCCAATCCAGTTGATATTCCTTAATAACTGCATTACAAATTGGGACCTTGCTTGCATGATAAGGTTATAGTCACTTGAGCCATAAGTGGGGTACTTGCTAAGCCTATTGTGAGTGTTTGCAAGTAACTTAAGAACCTAAAGCATATAAGTAGTGTTTTATGTTTTGTGTCCTAATTTTTGCTTTTCAGATCTCCTTCTCCCTGTTCCCTTCCCCTCGCCTGGCCACTCCAAGACTCTGCGCTGTTATGGCATTCTGAGTTGGGGGTGCCTGGAGGTGGGCATTGTAGAGCATCATTCAGATCCTGAGAAAGCAACAGCCCATCTGACAAACTTTAACAATTCATGCCTCCGGTTCTGCTTGTTGGGTTTTTGTCATTTTGGTGTCATGCTATGTATTAGAATAGTCTTTATTTTTCTAAAGTGGGATTTTGTATTGTATTGTGTTTTCACTTTATTTCTGTTTGAATACTGCTAGAATAATTTACACATTGCTTTTAAGTTAAACCGGCTTGCTAGGTGCCAGTTACCATTTCTTGGCATTTACATGGTGGCATTCGAATCGGCAAGACGCGCTTTTCAGTCCTTGTGTTTAACTCTTGATACTCATTGTGCGCTACCATTCCTTGGCAGTTACATGGTGGCATTCGAATCGGCAAGACGCGCAATTCATTTCCTTGTGTTTAATTCTTGATACTCATTGTGCGCTACCATTTCTTGGCATTTACATGGTGGCATTCGAATCGGCAAGACATGCGATTCATTTCCTTGCATTTAAAACTTGATGTTTCAGATCGCTTGCAGTGTGCACGATCATTTCATGGCATTCGATATTCGTGTTGAAATCAGCAGTGTGCGCAATTCATTTTTCTGCATTTAAAACTAAGGGGGTCATGACAACATTGGCGGTAAAAGCCGCTTACCGCCGTGCAGAAGACCGCCAACACACCACTGCGGCAGTGGAATTCTGCCACAGTCATTATGACCCACTGCACGGAATCCACCAAAATTGAGAAACCCACACAAGTCCGCCACACTAAAGGTCAGTGATAAACTGGCGAAAACAAAACCTTCTCCGTCACGCCAACAGGAATACGCCCACACTATCACGACCCACGAATCCACGCGGCGGTCTTTCAACCGCGGTAATCCATTGGCGGTACACACCGCCACGCTCAAAAGACACACACTCTTACAAAACACTACCACATTGGACAATTCGAAATACACACACCTGATACACATACACACACCACTCCCACACACCCAATACAATATAAAACACAAACCCACATCACCCACAAAAACCTACAACAAAAATTGCGACAGAAGGCCAGAGAGAGACACCACCAGAAAGAACAATAGCATCCACAGACGCTCAACACCACTCACAACATCCACGCACCTCACACAACACACCACTAAATATCACCCCACACATCACAACACACACCACCTCACACATCACCCACACCACCCCATGGCACAGCAAAGACACCCCAGGTTCTCGGAGGAGGAGCTCACGGTCATGGTGGAGGAAATCATCTGGGTAGAGCCACAGCTATTCGGATCACAGGTGCAGCACACCTCCATAGCTAGGAATATGGAGCTATAGCGAAGAATAGTGGACAGGGTCAACGCAGTGGGACAATACCCAAGAAATTGTGATGACATCAGGAAGAGGTGGAACGACCTACCGGGGAAGGTACGTTCCGTGGTCTCAAGACACCACATAGTGGTTCAGAGGAATGGTGGTGGACCCCCACCTCCTCCCCCACAACTAACAACATGGAAGGAGCAGGTCTTGGCTATTCTGCATCCTGAGGGCCTCGCAGGAGTAGCTGGAGGAATAGACTCTGGTAAGTCAAATCTTAACTATTTCATCCCCCATCCTACCTGCATTCTATCACATACCCCCACCCTCGCCCTCACCCCCATCAGTCCTACTCCTCACAAATGTCCCAATATCACAAACCACCCATCCCAACACCAAGCCCTGCATGCAACACCAAAGCATGAACACCCATCACCAAAGCATGGCCACTGCACATACCCATACACCCCCCAAACCATCATCACACAAGGTCCCACACAGGAATGCAAGCACTGGGGTACACGTCACCCACCCATTGCACACCATGGCACACACAGATGCAATAATCATCCTTTTACACCCCTGCAGGACCCCTACCCAATGTCACTGGACAGGAGGGTCCAGACATGTCAACACCACCAACAGAAGAGGCCCACAGTGATGACAGCAGCTCTGTCCAACTGGATCTAGACGCCTGGCCCATCTGGGACCTCGGGACAATCGGTTCCCCTCACACTGGCACAGGCCACTACAGAGCTTCCCCCCTCTGGAAACACCAGCACAGCACCCACCCAGTGGGCCCATACCTCTGTCCCCAGGACACGTCAATCAGCAGTGTGTCCACCACTACAGAGAACCCAGGCTAACCCACCACCCCAACAACAACAGGGACCTGGGGGCAGTGGCAGTGGGCACACGGTTCAGGGGACAGAGGCCCAGGGAAACAGGGGAACAGGAAGGGCTGCTGTGCGACAACATCATGGGAGCCTACCACCATTCCCAGGAGACGATGGCAGCGGTACTGGCCAAGCCTCAGGAGACCCAGCGGCTGCAGGAGGAACAGTATTTGGGCTTCAGGGAGGAACTCAGATCCATCAATTCCACCCTGGGCACCATCGTAGGGGTGCTGAAGGAAGTCCTCAACACCAGGAGGGACACTGTGGCACAACAAGGGGCCCCTGACACTAGCCTGGACGATGAACTGCCCACCACCTCCACCGGCGCTAGTGGACAGGAGGCACCGCCACAGGACCACCACACCAGCACCCCACCCCCTGCATATGGAGAACCACCCCGCAAACGGTCCCTGAGATCCAGGACAAAGACAGAGAACGCTGCCAAGACCCCGCAAAGAAATGAGACCACCCTGATTGTCATCCTTTTGTCCAACCTTGTCACCCTGTCCATCCTCAAACAGCTCCACTTCCTATGCCCCTTTGGACGATGCACCTGTGAGACTAATAGCTTGTACTCTGCCATGGACATCCTCCACCATCACCCCTCACCATTTAACAACCCCCTCCAATATTGAGCACTTAAATAAACACCCTTAAAGCACAAAACAATCTTCGAATTAGTGTATTAGCAATTACAGTGACAAAATGCTATTTCAATGGTAATGTCAACATACCTATGTCACACAGCTGTAGTCCATGAGGAAATAAAGCAGATGTCACACAGTGGGACCCACATCTGTGAAATCGTAAGAGAAAGTGACCATACACTGGGTGAAAAGGACAGACAGTAGAGAGGTCGTAGTGTTAAAGTACATGTAGTAGGCATGTTTGTCTTCTTACCTGTGTCTCACTGGAAGTATTGGAGGATCACAGAGTTCCTGTTGTCGATGTCCTCTTCTTCTGCTTCCTCTTCTTCACTGTCCACAGGCTCCACAGCTGCCACAACACCTCTATCTGGATCATCCTCCTGCAGAAAAGGCACCTGTCGTCGCAAAGCCAAGTTGTGAAGCATACAGCAGGCCACGATGATCTGGCACACCTTCTTTGGTGAGTAGAATAGGGAACCACCTGTCATATGGAGGCACCGGAACCTGGCCCTCAGGAGGCCGAAGGTCCACCCTATAATCCTCCTAGTTCGCCCATGGGCCTCATTGTAGCGTTCCTCTGACCTTGCCCTGGGATTCCTCACTGGGGTCAGTAGCCATGACAGGTTGGGGTAACCAGAGTCACCTGCAAATGTCGAGGGATACCTGTTAGACACACACTAACTCTTAGGGATCTCCCCAGACTTAGACAACTATTCCCACTGATTTGGTTCCAGGTGCTCACCTAGTAGCCACACACTGTGCCTCTGTAGTTGCCCCATCACATAAGGGATGCTGCTATTCCGCAGGATGTAAGCGTCATGCACTGAGCCAGGGAATTTGGCATTAACATGGGAGATGTACTGGTCTGCCAAACACAACATCTGCACATTCATCGAATGGTAACTCTTCTGGTTTCTGTACACCTTTTCACTCCTGCGGGGGGGACCAAGGTCACATGTGTCCCATCAATGGCACCTATGATGTTGGGGATATGTCCCAGGGCATAGAAGCCACCTTTCACTGTTGGCAAATCCTCCACCTGAGGGAAAACGATGTAGCTCCGCTTGTGTTACAGCAGGGCAGACAACACTCTGGACAACACATTGGAAAACATAGGCTGGGACATCCCTGTTGCTATGACCACTGTTGTTTGAAAGGACCCACTTGCCAGGAAATGGAGTACTGACAGCACCTGCACTTGAGGGGGGATCCCTGTGGGATGACGGATAGCTGACATCAGGTCTGGCTCCAAATGGGCACTCAGTTCCAGGATTGTGGCACGATCAAGCCTGTAGGTGATGATTACATGTCTTTCCTCCATTGTCGACAGGTCCGCCAGTGGTCTGTACACCGGAGGATGCCGCCATCTCCTCACATGTCCCAGCCGACGGTGCCTATGGAGGACAACAGCGAGCACAGAGTCAACCAACTCAGAGGTACGTAAACACAGCTTACTCAGAAAACTATTCATAACCCGAAATTTGCCTGTATGAGTGTTGTGCCAAGGCCTAGGTATGTGTGACACAGTTAAAAATAAAGCCATCTGGGCCCCTGAAATGGCGGCTGCCTGCCCTGTAAAGTGGGACAATGGGATATGAGGTAACTGCGCTGGCGTTGTACATCATTGCCGTAGGCGGTCGAAGACTGTGGCGCAATTCTGCATTAGTTAACATTGGACCCTGTGGGTCCCTGGAGCCAATGACGATGTACGCCGGAGGTGACGGTACGCACTGCCGCGGACGTGACTGCCATTTTCTATTAGTTCAATCACTCGATACCTGATCTTTGACAGGAAAGGGCCTACACTGCAAGTGCTGCTGTGACCTCAGTCTGGAAGAGACAATGGCTCGTGTGTCCGGGGAAAGGGCACCTGCCTTCAACACAGAGGAGTTGGAGAAACTTGTGGATGGGGTCCTCCCCCAGTACACGCAACCCTACGGTCCTCCAGAGAAACAGGTAAGTACACTGTGAGCATGCTGTATGGGCAATGCCTGTGTGGAGTGGGGTGGATGAAAGATTGGGGGGGGAAAATGAGGCCTGCATGAAACGACGGTGAGTGCATGTGCCACATGGCAAGGGTAGGGATGCGGGCCAATGACTGTGACGGTGCAGTTGGTAATAACTTTTCTTTTTCCCCTGTACAATTCCTGTTCGTCAGCGCCCACCAGAAGAAGGATGTTTGTCGTGCCTTCGGCAAGGACGTCCTGACCTTGGGGGGTCTACCAGAGACGGAGCACCCACTGCCATGAAAGATGGGAGGACATTCGCCGCTGGAGCAAGAAGACGGCAGAGGCCCAGCTGGGGATGGCCTCCCAACGTGGGAGGGGTGCCCGTCGCACCATGACTCCCCTGATGTTCAAGATCCTGGCGGTGGTGTATCAGGAGTTGGATGGGCGCTTGAGGGCTTCACAGCAGCAACAAGGGGGTGAGTACACTCTCATTCTGCTGAGTCAGCGCGAAGTGGAGGTGTCTGGGTGGGGGAGGTGGGCTGTGGGTTCCCTAGGCCAGGACGAGTGTGCTAGTTAAGTCCCCTTTTTCAGGCAGACCCTGTGGCACTCCACCCCACCTGGGTACAGTGCCAACTATACCTAGTCAGGCTACTGTGATATCCAAGTGTGTGAATATCGGCCATAGCTTTGTAGGCCATGTCCCAGGGATTCAATAGTGGACCCCAAGTGCGCAGCGTAGTGCAGGGGGCTTCTGTGTCTGTCGTGTCCGCCATCTGTAGCGGTAATGCATGCACTCAACATGTCTTTCTTCTGTCTCCCCCTCCTTTTTGTGATCTCCCCATACTTGTGTGCATTAGCATCATCAGGCGGAGGAGCAGTGGCACCGGAGCAGGAGGGAGCTGCATCCCACATGGCCCTGGAGGGTGAGACTACGAACTCGGAATTCACCAGTGGGACGGAGGGCGAGGGGAGCTCCACGGTGGGGACAGGAGCTGACACCAGTGATACGGACTCGTCCTCTGATGGGAGCTCCCTTGCGGTGGCGGACCCATCTGTGTCCCTCGCATCTACAGGTACAGCTGCCACCACCCCCTCCAGCACCGCCCTCCCAGCAGCCCCTCAGCCTTTGCCACGTGCCCGCTCACCCAGGAGGGTGGGCATCACCTTCACCTCAGGCACCTCAGGCCCTGCCCCAGTCACCCCTGCTGCCCTCACTGAGGAGGCCATTGACCTCCTCAGGTCCCTCACAGTTGGGCAGTCTACCATTTTGAATGCCATCCAGGGTGTAGAGAGGCAGTTGCAACAAACCAATGCATTCCTGGAGGGCATTAATTCTGGTCAGGCGGCCCTTCAGCAAGCTTTTCAGACTCTGGCCTCAGCACTGATGGCAGCCATTGTCCCTGTCTCTAGCCTCCCTCTCCAACTTCCTCCACCCAGACCCACACTCCTGTACCTCAGCCTATCCCAAGCACACCATCAGACCAACATGCACACACCTCAACACACAAAGGAAGCTCTGGCAAACATAAGCACCACACATCACACAGGCACTCATGCAAGCATCACACACATGCAGACATACCAACATCCACTGCCTTCATTGTGCCCCCCTCCTCTTCGTCTCCCTTTTCCCTCCCAGTCTCATCTCCACTCACACCTGCATGCACTACATCCTCAGCCACTACCTCCATCAGCAGCACAGCCACCACCACACCCCGCTCACGTGCACTCACCACCCCCACTACCATTCACACATCCCCTGTGTCCTCTCCCAGTGTGTCTGTGATTCCACTTCCCAAGGTACACATACACAGGCACACACCCACCCAACAGCCATCCACCTCACGACAGCCTCCAGCCCATGCACCTTCACCCAAACTCAGCAAACGTACACCTCCTACGACCACTACCTCTTCCTCCACTCCCAAACCCCCTCCATCTACCCATCCCAGTGTTCTTAAGAAACTTTTCCTGGCCAGCCTTGACCTCTTTACCTCACCTCCCCCACCCCATCAGTTTCCTAGGGCCCGACTCTCCAGGTCCCGACCTAGCACCTCAGCCACAACATCGGCAGGACCAGTGGTGCCAGTAGTCACCGGATTATAGAGTGCAGCAGGGCAGGCAGTGTGGCAAGGAGCCACAGCATGGACAGTCCCCCACCTGTTAAGCTTCAAAAGTTGGCCAGTGCCCGGCAGGAGAGGGGGAAGACACCAGCCACCAAAGCCGCTCCCAGGGGTACAGGTGGGAGTGTGGAGTCAGCTGCGACACCTTCCATGGTGGGGAAGGGGCACATGAAAACCGGCAAGTCTGGGAAGATCAGCACGGCAGAGAAGACCGCCATCAGCCCCGCTGCCAAGGAGCCGACCGGCAGCAGCCCCACTGCCCCAGACAGGACTGCCAGCAGCAGCCCCTGTGCCAAGGAGCCGACTGCCAGCAGCCACACTGCCCCAGACACGACCGTCAGCAGCAGCCCGCTGCCAAGGAGCCGACTGCCAGCAGCCCCACTGCCCCAGACAGGACCGCCAGCAGCAGCCCCGCTGCCAAGGAGCCGACTGCCAGCAGCCCCACTGCCCAAGACAGGGCTGCCAGCAGCAGTCCCACTGCCCAAGACAGGACCGGCAGCAGCAGCCCCGCTGCCCAAGACAGGACCGCCAGCAGCAGCCCCGCTGCCAAAGAGCCGACCACCAGCAGCCCCACTGCCCAAGACAGGACCGCCAGCAGCAGCCCCGCTGCCAAGGAGCCGACCGCCATCAGCCCCACTGCCCAAGACAGGGCTGCCAGCAGCAGCCCCGCTGCCCAAGACAGGGCTGCCAGCAGCAGCCCCGCTGCCCAAGACAGGGCTGCCAGCAGCAGCCCCGCTGCCCAAGACAGGGCTGCCAGCAGCAGCCCCGCTGCCCAAGACAGGGCTGCCAGCAGCAGCCCCGCTGCCCAAGACAGGACTGCCAGCAGCAGCCCTGCTGCCCAAGACAGGACCGCCAGCAGCTGAACCGCTGCCAAGGACACCGCCGCCACAAGCACCGCTGCCAAGGACACCGCCACCACAAGCACCGCTGCCAAGGACACCACCGCCACAAGCACTGCCACAAGCACCGCTGCCAAAGACACCGCCGCCACAGACACTGCTGCAAGGACACCGCCGCAACAAGCACCGCAGGCCCATGAGCGCCATAGGCTCTGAAGTTGAGGCCACCACGAGCAGGATGAAGCACTCTGGGCACAAGGCCCCCTCCAGTACCAGTGGAGAAAGGCATCCACTACCTCAGTCCTTGGCACGATGAAGCACTCTGGTTACAAGGCCCCCTCCAGAACCAGTGGAAAAAGACATCCACTACCTCAGTCCTTGGTAGGATGAAGCACTCTGGGCCCAAGCCCCCCTCCAGAACCGGTGGAGAATGTTATCCACTTGAGAGACTGTGGCTTTGCACTCCCCAGGATTGAACAGTGGGCATGGGCCCCCCTCGTGGATTTGGCGTCGTGCACTCAACCGGCTGAGGTTCCCACCCTTTCCCTGCAGTGTTCTCTCCGTCTTGTTTGGTTATCTTGTGGGGGCATCGCCCATACATTTTGGGCCCAGTGGTCCACGGACTTTCATGGTGGAATACCTTGGACTAATATTATTGCTGTATATATTTGTAAATAGTGTATGTATATTTTTTTAATACTGAATTTTAATATATTACAATCGTTCACCTCATTTCCTTTTGTCTTTGTATTCTTCCAGGGGGGTGGGGGAGGGGTGTAACTGTAATGTATCATGCTGTATTAGTGTGTGTGTTGTCGTGGGTGAGGGTGGGGGTGTTGCGTATTGCGTGTGTGTATCACTGTTTTTCCCTCCCCCCTCCCCTGTGTCGTAGGTGCAGTACTCACTGTGGTCTTTGCCGCCGGCGTTCGTGCTCCTGGTAGAGGAGCAAGAAGATAAAGGCTGGAAAAATGTGGAGCTCTGGTTCCATGGCGTCCTGGTTCCTCGTGGGGTGTGTAGAGGTGAGCGTTTTCCCTTCGAAGTCCTGTTTCCGCCGTGTTTTTGTTCGCAGTGAATCCGCCCCGGAAAAGGTGGCGGATTGGTAGGTTGTAATTCTGTGGGCGGTACATTGTCCTCCGCCTTTCTGTTGGCGCTGACCGCCGCTGTGTTTGTTTGTACCGTCGTGGCGGTAGGAGTGTTAAAGTGGCTTTCTATGTTGGAGGTTTCCGACACGGTCGTAATTCCATTTTTTTTACCGCCAGCCTGTTGGCGGTCTTATCGCCGCTTTAACACCGACAGCCAGGGTTGTAATGACCACCTAAGTGTTAAAATTCAAGATGTTACGTTATATGTGCATTATATGTCCTTAATATAATTCCTATTGTGTTCCAGGAAACGTACAGATTATTTTTGTCCTCATGCAAAAAGACCATGTTTGAATTTAAAAACATAATTCTAGAAGGTTCTTATATTCCTAGTCAATGTGTAACATTTCATGAAAAGGTTCATTGAGAAGTTGTATTAATCATTCTTGATTCCTTCCCAGGTAACCAGACGTTTTGAGGCCTAGTTATTAGTCCTTTCTTAAGTTATCCATGGTTACAGTATGACAATGCTTAGAATCATAGTCTAGTAAATGTCAATGTGATATAATCTTGATACTGTGTGTTTTAACCTTTTTGTTTCCTACAGGTCTCCTTCCCAGCTGTTCTCATCCTAATCCCCTTTTCACCCGCTTGGACTCTCTGAGTCTCTGTAATTTATCAATCAGAGCCTTAGAGCTGTCTAGTGGTGGACATGTTGGGAACGTGCGCAGACCCAGACGATCTGGTCTCCCTGACAGGTAGACAAAATGTAGGGTTCTTCAGCCCTAGTTAGTGGGTATGCAAGAATTGTCCTAGTAGCCTGTTTGAAGGACCCTCTGAAGGGCACCGACGTTTTAGATGTGGCTCAGTCGCGCTTCTCATGCAGTATTTGACACTGTGGTGTCAACAAGAGGGATACAGGTCCCACCCTTCTGCTTAGCTCATTACAGTCATCCCTGGCCATTCAGGTTGACTTGTCAATCCCATTGACGTATTGTGAAGCTTCTCTGAGGAATTTCACACCTCATTCACACTTTATTCAGTTCAAGTACAGTGGGGGGGGGGGGAAGCAGGAGAGTTCATATGTATTAGCCTTCTATGAAGGTCAGGCAGAGAAAAGGTAATATTTCAAAAGTTACTTTTCCTAAATTTTTATTAAAAATCTGACATCACCATTGAATTAGATGTTTATAACTATTTAAAATAAGTGTAATTATATTTCTAGCTGGTCCCATTACTGATATACAGTATTAGTATTTTAAACTGTACTCTGATTTTCTACATAGGAAAGCCAAGCCTACCCAATGAAAATAGCATTTAGAGCTTTGTCATTGCTCTGACACATGAACATGATTTTTCTGCTTATCCCAATTTTAAATACCATGCACCCTACCTTGTGGGCTACAAGACCTATAAAGGGGTGACTTACTAAAATTTAAAAGGGAGTTTTTTACCTGTCAAAAAGGTTTATTTTAACAGGTTTCATTGAGGTTTTAAACTGGAGCAATCAGAATACAATGATGGGCTTGAATCCGGGCTTTTTTTTCCATACAATGGATGCAGTTTGTATACCATATACTGTGGCCTTAGAGAAGTGTTAATATACCATTCAGGGATTAGCCAATTTCAACATGTTTTTGGGGTCCCCGCACATGCAATGGGAGCTGGGCAGCCTTTCCCTAGAGTGCAGAGTCTAAAAACTAGCAATAAAATAGAGTACAATGGAGTGACCATGAAAAGTGCCTTTTTCTCACAGCATGATTTAAATCACAGACAGTTAAAATGTTGGTTGTTATAATTTATAGCATATTAGCCTTATAAGGCTTTTTCATTACAAAAACTAAAATAACATATAAAGTTAAAGCTCAAAGTATTTTATATAATCCTCATATGTCAATAAACATCAATTATGGTTCTGCTTGATTTTCTGCTTGTATTTTTGCTTACGCCTAGGGTCACTGTGCATTTGCTTGCACAGATGTGTCAACTTGAAAGTTAACAATGTCAGTGATATCTGGCTACTTTTGTCTTTATTTTTTATAAAGATGCCAACCTTCCATTTTGCTGTTTATGTTTCTTAGTTTTCTTTACTTATTTAATAAAATTGGTGAACTCGCGTAACTCTTCACTGCCACTCTTATTTCCCACTGGTGTTACATTTGTTCACCTACCTCTAAATACATATCTCTGCTAGGATCATCCTATTAAGGGTTGTACTCCTCATCACAGCAACTCATGAGCAATATAATTCTCTGGAATACATTTATTTTTTGTATCCCTAGATGTTTGGAAACTATGTGCATTTAATCACGTTCACTTTCTATGTGCCCTTTTAAAGTGCTACTCATGGATATATATCATTTAGATACAGTGAAACAAGTGTATTTTCCACTACACACATTAAGGGCCATATTTGCAATGCCCAGTGAGTCAGAGCAGTGCAGCAAGTCCCTTGCTGCACCACCCTGCCCCCCTGGGAAAGGACAGGAATGCCCCGTAACTACAAGATACAGCAAATTTCTGTCCTCTCCCCCTACGCTGGAGCAGAAATTGCCAATAGCACCAACGCAGGCACTCTTGCACCATGGTTCAAGGGTGCCTGTGTGGTAGGGATGAATGTTTTTGTGCAGGAATGGGTACCTTCCTGCACAAAAACAATCAATGTATGTGCTTTCCTCTTTCTGTGTGTGCTGCAGAATACAGCACATGTAGAAAGAGGAAAAACAGTGAGAAATAAAGATATTCCTCCCCGTTGCATCAATCTTACCCCACTCATGGGGTGGTGTCGATTTTTGACGCATTCCCAGGTGTACAAAATCTTGTAAATCTGGGAATGTGTCAAAATCCATGGATGTGGAGTAGGTACACCCACTCAACACTCATGGAAACGCCTCCCTGACGCAAAGTAAGGCAACGCAGGAACTTGTGCTGCATTGCCTTACTCCATATCTACAAGGCCAAGTAAAGCCATGCAAAGTAGCATTGTGTGGCCTTGTAGATATGGCTCAGCAGCCTATGCCACAAATGCGTAAAAAAATGATGCAGTGACAATAACAAACTCCTTATAAATATGGGTCTAATTCCATAGCTCTATATTCTTCTCCTCCACCAGGGTGTCATACTTAAGCACAATGTTATGATCATCTAATTCATTAAGAGCTTTACCTCTTTCTATTGCAGAGTGCTACGTATCTCTACCTGCCTGTTACAGAACTACCACAGACAGCGGGCCAACTTTAGAAATATAAGTCAATTAAACTCCTTTGATTTCTATAAAAAGTGCTACATCTGGTAGAAAATCCAATGGTTGTATTACTATCCATACAAAAAGGCGTGTTGTGCACACACTGCACTGAGATGTAATATGTTCTCTACCATGAGCTCACAATAGCCCCTCATTGGAAACTTGGTTAGACCTGGCATCCTTGGTGTGGTTTTCTGTCTTTTTGCCTCTGCTTCCTGTATTTTTGACTATGTGCTGTCTTTATTTTTGCTGGTTTTTGGTACTCTGGGCACTTTACCACTGCTAACTAGTGCTAAAGTTCAAGGGCTCCTGGTATACATTGTGATTATGATTGGTTATCCCTGATTGGTATATTTGATTTACTGTTAAGTCCCTAGTAGAATGCACTAGCGGTGCCCAGGGCCTGTAAATCAAATGCTACTAGTGGGCCCCCAGCACTGATTATGCCACCCACATGAGTAGCCTTGAAAACATGTCTCAGACCTGCCACTGCAGTGTCTGTGTGTGCAGTCTTGCACTGCCAGTTCGACCTGGCAAGTGTACCCACTTGCTAGGCCCAAACGTTCCCTTTTACTACATATAAGTTACCCCTAAGGTTGGCTCTAGGTAGCCCTATGGGCAGGGTGCAGAGTATTCAATAGCTAGGACATAATGTACTGGTGTGTTTTACATGTCCTGATAGTGAAATACTGCCAAATTCATGTTTCACTACTGAAAGACTGATCTCTGCCATAGCTTAACATGGGGTCTGTCTTTAAATACCTTTGAAGTACAGTTACCTATTGGGAGCATATAGCGATATGGAGTTTGGGGTCGCTGGTACAACAATTTAAAAATACATCTTTTGTTAGAGTTGGTATTTTGTTGGTCTGTTTGAAAATGTCCTTGTAAAAAAGTGGGCATTTTCTTACTTAACCATTCTGTGCCTCTGCTTGCCTGTGGAATCCATGTCTAAGTTAGACTGACAGTTTGGCTGTTTGTGAATTCCCTCTAGAGAGTGACATAAAGAGAGCTGAGGTGTGTCCACCCTATCCTGATGAGTGTCCTGGGCTATAGTGGAGAGAGAGGGGCTGACACCTGCACCTGAAAGGGCTGTCTCTGTCCTCATTCAATGCAGTCTCCAACCCCCTGGGGAGTATCTGGGATAAGTCTGGGCAAGGCGGGATCTTGTGAACAACAGAGACTTTCCTTTAAAATTTGCCTACTTCAAAGGCTGAAATGAGTATAGGTAATAGACTCAAAACCCCATACTTTTAGAATACTTCTGGATTAAGAGAAACCTCTGGAAAGGAAAAGATCTGGAGGAGATGTACGGCCCTTTTGCTGTGTGTGCTTTGCTGGGTTGGCCTGCTGTTGCTGCTTCTGCTTTAAAGAGCACAAAGGCCATACTTTGTTGTGTATCCTGCTTGTGAAGATTCTCCAAGGGCTGGGACTGAGCTTGCCCCCCCTGTTCTGAAGTCTCAGGGCCACCAAAGACTTCATTTGCCAGCACCTGAGCTCTTTTGCTGAGACCTCTGACCTGCCAAATGGTGCAAAATCCAGTCCCTGGGCACTTGAAAGGAGAAGCTGGTGAACCCAAGGTGAAAATCCATGCACCAGAGCCGAGCGGCACAAAAATCGATGCAGTGCCTGCACCATGACTGAAAAATTGATGCATCACTGGTAAAATCAACGCATCACCAGCTCAGTGCAAATTCATAGCTGCCATGCATCTGGAATTTTCCACTCATTGTCCGTGGGCGTCAAAACCTGCTACTTCACCGTACTGAGGCTACTTGACTGGAAATTGATGCATCTCTTCCTTGCGAGGAAAGAATCGACGCATCGCTTGCCGGGCGCAGAAAGAATTGATGCACGACCTCATGTACGAGTGACGAAACGACACATTGCTTGCTTTTCTGATGCACGCTCACCCAAGCAGCTTTATTTTTGATGCATACCAGGCACTTTGTGCTAAAACAACACATCTATTGATTTCTGTGGCTTAAGACTCATTTTACTTTAAAAATGTTTATCTTTGCTTCAGCATGTTGGATTTGTGTAGCTTTGGTCTTGTTTTATTTAGATAAATATTGGTTATTGTTCTTAACTGGTGTGGAGTCCTTTTGTGCTGTTTTCTCTGTGTTACTGCATGTGCTGGTACAAATAATTTACACATTGCCTCTGAGATAAGCCTGACTGCTTGTGCCAAGCTAATAAGGAGGTGAGCAGGGGTTATCTTAGGTGTGTATCTTCTTGCCCTGACTAGAGTGAAGGTCCCTGCTTGGACAGAGTGCCAACTGACTGCAAGCCAGAGACCCCATTTCTAGCACTGGTGATCAGCGGTGAGAATAGGACTTGTATTTGTACTTGACATATAGTGATTGGTAAATACTACTTTTTTATTGCAGACCATTAAACAACCACATACTGTTTTTTTCTCTTGGATTTCTTTTGCTTTTCTTTTTGTCCCTTTTGGGATCTCTCTGCCTTTGAGACTTTGCTCCTTCTATGGATCTTGTCCACAAACATGTCTCAGTCTGGGGAGCCAACAGCAGTTGTTGCAAAAGTGGTGTTTGAGCTGGAGAAATTGGAAAGTTACACAGTGGCTCAGCTCAAGCAATTTTGTAAGGAGTTCCAATGCCTAATCAAAAGCTCTACCAAGAAGGATGAGCTATGAAAGGCACTGAGGGACTTATTGGCAGCAAAGGAGGCTCAGGGGCACACAGCAGAGGAGAATATAGAAGTGGATGAAGAGGTGCAGAGCATGCCTGGTGATTTAATACGTAGCCTGGACCTGCCTGAAGGGAGGGCCTCCAGGGCAGGCAGCTGTGTTTCTTCTAAAGATCTGACCCCAGAGGAACAGACTGGCAGAGAGGCAGCATCATTTGTAGCTTGAGAAGCTCAAGGAGGAATTGGCTAGACTGGACAGAGAAGCAGATACAAAGAAATTGGCAATGGCCATGGAGGTGAGAAAAATGTTGGCTCATGAACTGAGTTTAAATGAGCTGGATGTGAAGGGCAGGTCCAGCACAAATGGTGGAAGAACTACCCCAGTGACACCTGAGAAGAGTGCACATTCCTAAAGATCAGATAAAGGATTATAGGAGGGAGGATGACATACCCTTGTGGTTTAAGGGGCATGAATTATCTCTTCACATGGACCTGGTCCCTGGGGTACACTCGGGGGGGGGGGCATGTGGAATCACTTGAGGTATAGGGGAGGGCCATCTTGATTGCCCTAGTGGATCCTCCGGGGTTTACCTACTCTACCATGAAGGAACCCTTACTCACTAGATATAGAGGGTCATTATGACTGGCGGAACGCGGAGAACCGGCGGTAAGCCCGCCAACAGGCTGGCAGTCTTACTTTGTGGAATTATGACCATGGCGGCTACTGCCGTTGTCATCTGCCGGTTCTCCGTTCCGCCCGCCAGGGCGGAGACGACCGCTGGGCTGGAGACCTGGGTCTCCAGCCCGGCGCCCGTCACTAGACCGCCGGCGGCATTTGGACACGGCTTACTGCCGTGGATTTCCAGCGGTTTGAACCGCCATGAAATCCATGGCGGTAAGCACTATCAGTGCCAGGGAATTCCTTCCCTGGCACTGATAGGGGTCTGCCCCACGCCCACCCCGACTTTCTCCCCTACACCCCCCCAACACCCCTGCCACCCCCCAAAGGTGGCAGGGCCCCCCTCCCCACCCCGACCCCCAACATCACATCACCCACACGACACGCATGCAGGCACCACCTACACACTTACACGCACACACGCCGACATACATGCCTACATCCACACAGTCAGATCAGACATGCACATCCACATTCACACATACACGCACACATCCATACAAACATACCCACAGACATACACGCACTCATTCCCATACACACAACACCCCCCCAAGCATACACGCACTCACACACCCCCTCTACATACACATACGCACACCCCCATGCACCCACAAAACACACAACACCCCCCGCCCCCTCCCCTCACGGACGATCGACTTACCTGGTCCGACGATCCTCCGGGAGGGGACGGGATCCATGGGGGCAGCTCTGCCGACACCACACCGCCAACAGAACACCGCCACGGCGAATCACAGGACGTGATTCGCTGGGCGGTGTTCTGTTGGTGTGGCGGTGGAGGTGGAGCAACCTCCACTTCCCCGCCTCCCGCCATTATGGCTGTTGGCGGCTCTCTGTCCGTAAAAGGACATAGAGCTGCCAACGGTCATAATAGGCCGAGTGGCAAACCGCCACCACTGGCGGTCTTCCGCACGGCGGTCCCTCGGCGGTCTTCAAAAAAGACCGCTGAGGTCAAAATGACCCCCATAGTCTCACTCCACAGCAGTACAAGGAGAAGTACAGGTCTTACAAGAAAGGGGATTCTCAAACTTGGTTAGAAGGTGTTGTTTGATTATTTTTGCAGAGCAATGGATTGTTGGGTGAAGGGCATTAAGGTAACTTATGATGGGCTCTACAGTTTGATTGCAAGGGAGCACTTGTATAGTCTTTGTTTCCCAGAGCTGCACCAGCACTTAAATGACAGCAAGCTGACTGACTCCAGGACGCTTGCCCAGGAAGCAGATTGGTGGGAGAGCACCAGGGTCCAAAAGAGGTATGGGTGGGACTCTGTCATCAGAAGAAGTAGGAGGGAGAGTAAGGGTAAACAGGTGGAGTTCTCTAAAGGGACCAACCTAGTTCTCAGTGTAAGAATTCCCAGTCCCCAGGTGAGAAGAAGCCATGGATCTTTACAGGGAATCCTGTAGACAGAGGTCCCCATAATTGTAATGCATGTGATCAGGAGGGTCCCAAGTGGGCACCCGCACCCACTGGTGCAGTCACAAGGTTTGCCCAGTGAAGCGCTTGGGGAGGAGTTATTTCCAGGAGAAGTGTGGGAGCCAGCTGAGATGACCCTTGTCTCAATAGGGGACAGTGAGATGGTCCAGAGGACCCTCATTCCTGAGAACACTAAGAAATACAGGCAATGGGTCACCATCAATGGACAGAGAGTAGAGACTCTGAGAGACACTGGAACCAGTGTGACTACTGTCGGGTGTCACCTGGTGTCTGAAGAGCAGATGGCCCCTAATGTACTTCACCAAGTAGTTGTTCTAGACAACTCAGAGCACCTGTGTAAGGTGGTGCAGGTTCCCTTTGAATGGAGGGCTCGGGTTCCTTGATGGCAGCTGTGAGTCTAATCGCACCTGTTGATTGTCTGTTAGATAATGACCTGGAGGATTCCCCTTGGAGTGAGGTGGAACACTGGTAACACTTGAAGATGTTGGGTCTGTCTGGGTGGGCATGCATGACCACCTGGTCTATGGCAGCCAGTCAAGGTGATCAGGAGGCCCTGAAGCCCAAAAGTGGCCCAGTCAATATGGCAGCAAATAGTAGACAAAGGCAACAGTGTGGCAGAGGTGAAGAAGACTGTCACCAAGTACAAAAAGTGCTGGCACAATTGCAAGTGCAGGACTAAGGAGACACTGGCCAGGAAACAAAAGGCAGCACTGCAGACATGAGGTAGAAATCCCGCACAACAGGAGCACTGGGATGAGCTGGAGGAGATGGTTGCAGTGGTCCTTCTGGAGGAGCTGTTCACTGGAATTGCAGGACAGGACAGAGTAGACTATCAAGAACCACCACAAATGCAGAGTAGGTTGCAGAGGGGATATCTGGAATTCCACAAATGGCAGAAGGGGGAGGCACATAGGACACACTTAATGCATGCTAAAGGGTTGCATTGGTACACATAGCCCCTGAATCAAGATGCACCATTCCCACCTAAGCCACACATACTAATGTTGTCGTTGTGCAATGCACTCCACCATATACACAACGTCAACATAGGCCACTCACTATGGCTATAATACACCATGTAAATATGCACCACATTGCCTGGTAGGCATGTGCAAATAGTGTGTCTGTGCCATTACAACACCCATTGCAGATAGCCAAAGTCTCTGTACCACCACAATGTCGACATCAGAGACTAGGACGAAAGTCAATACAACCCTGGGGTGGTGTCAGGGTGGTGTCTCTGGCCAAAATGCTTCCCTTCCTCCTTGCCGCATTGTCTTTACTCATGTGTGCTGCATCTTGCAGCACACATTGAAATGCCACCTTAACAAAAATAGCTTGTCCATGTGCAGGAAGGGACACCTCCCTGCACATGAACAAATCATCCCCTCAAAACAGGCACCCCTTCATCATGCTACAAAAATGCCTGTGTTGGTGCAGGGAGACAAATCTTTGCAGGTGCAGGGTGGATTGCAGGGCTGTACCATTTTCAAGTAAATACCTGCATATCTCAACTGCTTCAGAGTACTGCAACACATTGCAGCTTCCCTGAGCAGTGTCACATGAGAAAAATCGGCCCCAAAGTTTGCAACCTGTGGAACACAACCCTTACTGGGTGAACCCACAGCAACTCAGACAAGCATATGGCCACAAAATAGAACACATAAAACACATGTCTGTGAACATCCTGTGTGCAGATGTACAAGTAGCTGGAATCTCACCATCAGACAAGTCAGAGGCCCAGCTCAAACAGGAAATGATGGTGCATGCTGCTGTGCCAAATTAGGCAGTATCATGCACCATCATTTTCAAAATGCAGGGATGCACCATATTCATAAGAATACTGAGCACCTTGTCTATTCCCCTGCACATGCAGTAAGTTAGCTGTTGTGCACCAACACAGCCACCCTTGTACCATAGTGCAAGGATGGCTGTGTGGAGGGGGAGATTGTTTTTTGTGCAGGAAGGAACACCTTCCTGCATAACAACAAACTTAACTGGTGATTTGCTCTTTCTAAGTGCGCTGCAGAATGCAGTGCACATAAAAAAACTAAAAAATTAGTAGAAATGTAAGCATTACTCCTAGTTTTGCCATGCTAATGCCTCCCCTAGACTGGTGTTAGAGTTCGGTGCAGCTTCCAGTTCATGAAAAGTCGTAAATCTGAGGCAGGGTCAAACCGCAATGAGTGATGCTGTGGCACGCTCACAGCAATACCCATTGCACATAGCTTTGACTCAAAGTGTTGAGTGTGAAAGGGCCATATATTCAAGGTGGTGTTAACACACAAAACATGGCTTTATGCCACCTTGTAAATACAGCACAGGGCATTGTCACTTTTGGTGAGGCTCAGGTGGTGCAATCAGGTGGCACTCTGAACAGCTAAATATGCCCAAAATACCTACTGAGCTTGACCCATGTGTGATGCACAATGCAACTCTTGAGTACAACTACAACCTTGGATCAGGAGCATGTCACTGAGCCTCCAGTGGCACATTAATGATGTGCCATGTCAACAGCCAAAACAATCTAAGATTTACTTTACACGGTCTCATTGTGGTCTATGATGGCTTACTTCCTGCCAAGATGCCTGTCCTGGATTTTACTGATGACAGCCATCGATGAAGAGACTCTCCAGGATGTCCTACGATCCCTACAGACACCACCTCCTGTGACAGGGAAGACACACATTGTTGTGGGTCTCCACATGAACCCCCAAAACACACTACCGGCCAGTACTTATACAGCACTGGACTCTGAGGACCCAGAGACCACCTTTGGAGGACAGTAGTGGGATCCCAGAGGGAGCTGGCCAAGCAGGTATGGATGGGGGTGTAGACCATGGCAGGCAGCCATCCTAGAGGGAGTGAGGACATGCCTCAATACTAATAAGGATAACTCAGCTGCCATCAGTGGCACCCACTACGTAGACTCCAGCAGTCTCTGGCTGACATAGCTACTGTAATGAGACAGAGGCTACAACAATTGCCCTCCCAAACTGACAGCAACATAACAACAGGCTGGGGGCTATTCAGAATACCCTGCAGTACGTACAGCAGGAAGTGGCCTCCCTCAGAGAAAACATGGCTGCCTACCACCGTGACGTTGCTGTGGTGTTGAAACATCAGGATTTCCTCCTTGCTACAGTGATGCCTTATGTGTTCCCACAAATGGCAGCTGCTGGGACCTTTAACTCCCCATCTCTATCCCCTGAAGTGTGTGTGGACCCCTCTATCTCTACAACAGCACCAGCCATGGCACAGGAGGCACCACACACATCAGAGGATGAAGATGTGAAAGGAATTCCATTCACAAGGAAAGCACCATCTAACACCAGTCTGTGCCACATGGACAGTTTCTCCTTAGTTCTGGGCTTAAGATCATGCCAGTGTTGTGACTGTAGGAAAGGTGCCCTCTTTCCCCCAACCACTGTTGACTTGCCTGATATGTACTGTCACTGTCTCTTTCTTACCAATTGGCATTTTCTTACCGCCTCGCTAATGCACACTACTCCTCCTCATGTCTCATGACATGTCCCTCAAACCTGGACTCTGATTGTGCTACATTTGGCTAACGTTCACTCATGGGGTCTGAGAGCTGGACATTGTACAGAATTCATAAATACACTTGCACCTGCAAATAAAGCATCTTGTATACATGTAACATTTCAACATTTACTGTGATCCATCTACTCAGCTAAATGATTGCACTGTGTGAATCCATGTCAATGAGTACAGAA
Source organism: Pleurodeles waltl (assembly GCF_031143425.1). NCBI lineage: Eukaryota > Metazoa > Chordata > Amphibia > Caudata > Salamandridae > Pleurodeles > Pleurodeles waltl. Next base: position 670,118,187 of record NC_090444.1, read on the forward strand.
CATCAGTGCATGACTGTAAGACACAGAGCGATACACTAGGATCCTAACATGAGAAAGGTGAATGATGGTGTTGTCGGCTGCAACCAACCTACTGAGTATTCTATACAAATATTGAACAGATATAATTTGCAGTTGACACGTGGCATGTATGCCTCTGAATCAAGTCAATGGTAATTTACCCAGATGGGAGTACCAGTTCAACTTACTTGTGTGGTACAGGAGAAGATAACCTTATCATTGATGGGCACCTGTAAGTGTTGCAGGTACAGTTGCAATTTTGCCTGTTTTCAAATGTGCCACACTTGCCAACCATGAGACTGCATGACCCCACCAATGGGTTTTATACTTACCTGTCCAAGATAAAGCAAACATACACATTGTGAATGGCTGGAACAGTGGATGGCAACTGTATTGATTAGTTGACATCATGTAACAGCCAATCTGGCTGCTCCTTGGTTATAGGGGATGCACATGGTAATCCTTGGAAATCAAGACAGTAAGCATACCCATGCCATTCCTCCAACTAGGCCATTGTACTCATGAGAACCCCTAGACATTCAATCAACTTACAAATAAATGAGTGTGATAGAAACTGGATTTATTGTAAAGATTCTAACACCATAAATCTACTACTAACCTAAAAACTATCCTATGCTAAACTAACCTATACTAACTTAACTAACAACTACACCTATCTAACCTATTCTAAAATTATATTACACATGTAACACCACAATCTAAACTTTGTTCCCCGCACCCCCGTTAAGAAACAAGATACAAGTAGGACACCATAAACTATGACTACACATGTACTAACCTAACCAATGGTCTAAACAAATACATATATTTTTGGTATTTTTTTTAAATAATTTTTTGTTTTTATACACAGAAAACCCCAGCAGGACTCCTAACCCAACCCTCCACCAATAATAAAATGTAGAAAAACCCACCACTAATCTAATATCACCCATGTAAAACACAATCTAAAACTATGTACAACAGTAAAAGGGGGGAAGGGAACTGGGAGGCTGTTGAAGAAGCTCATTTCAAGGTTGTTTTTCTTTATGTACTTCAGCATCTACCTGTTGTCAGCACTCTCCTCCTCCAATTTGTCCAGTCTGGCTATTATCTTGGCCATGTTCCTTTTCATGTAAATTTCAAATTGGCTGCTAACTAATGCAGCAGGTGGCTGAACAGGTGCCTGGTTCCTAACAGGTGCAGCTGATGTGGAGGGGCTTGGACCTGCAGAGGCCTTCTTTTGTTGCGGCTGCTATGGAGGTCCCCCATGTGCAAATGCATACCGATTCTCCAGTCACCTTTTCCTTAAGGAACCTCCTTCCATCCTGTGGTATCTAGCATCCACCTTCATAATGTGTTGGTAGCTTTCTGCCCTTTTGTGGAATGCATGCTTTTGGTCAGGTGTCATATTGGCAGCTGAAAAATTAGGCGAATCAAGCATCAGATTCAGCCCGGGGTGGAGGTTAAACAGAAATATATTCCTCAACAATGACTCAATCCTAATCTATGACTATTTCCTACCAGCCATCTATGGTATCATGTACACGTCACTGGGATGACGGCTATCCATTGATGACCATCAGGGCCCAGAGGTGAGTGGACTAAATTGCAGAGTAGATTTGAGCGGCTTGTTTCATTTTTTTTTACGCATGACAAATGGGTGGAATTTTGCAATGTAGGCCTTGAGTGCACCCAGATTCACTTACCATGTCACATGGTATGTTGAACCTATAGGTTTGTTTATGAGTCTGGTGCATGCAATTACTCATACCTTGTGTATATGTGCATGGATAGCTACACAGTGTCCACATACATATTAGCACGTGTACTATGAGTGTACATATGTTTTAATACTAATTTGTGGGAGTACTAAATTGTTATGTCTGATATACAAATGTACACATAACAACAACACAAAATAAATCATGGCCTATGCCCAACCCATGGTAAGGCATGTGACAACCATGAGGACTAGGTTGTTATCACGTTACCCCTGCCAATTTGTGTGTGCTTGTGTGTCCACTCTGTGGTGTGTTGTTGGTTTTACCTTCATGATGCTCTGCTACACATGTGACATATAGTTCCCCATGCATCTTATTTGTAGGAGATGGTATGTACACATGTGTCACTGAAGGTTGGTATATGCCGTGTGTGTGTGTGTGTAAAGAAATGTGTAGCGTCATTTTAGTAACATAGGGCCACAGTGGTGTGTTTGTGGGATATGAACCCTCACATTATTATCGTCCTGTATGGACACATGTGGGACTTTGACAAATGCATGTGTAGTCATATCAGTGCCACCTATGTTTCCGTATGTCGGAACACATGGAAGGTAATTTCTCACATTCACTGATCTTGTGATACCTATGCCCTTACTTTTGTGCTGGGTTGCCTTTTGGTCAGAGTCCTATACACATCACCATGCCTAAGCCATTACAATGGTACATGTGTGGTGAGATATGTGGTATATATGTGCATGCCACCAACAAGGCACTCACATTTGTCCACATGTTAGTAATGACTGTCACATGCAATGGCATACTACTGTGTAGCAGTGTTGTAGTCTGGCATAGATGGCAGCCCACTCCTCATCACTACTGTGGGAGTTTTATGACAACACAAACCCATGGTTGCATGTGAAGGGGCAGGATTATGGAGCTCCAGTTTACTCAGCCCATTCTGCACATGCATCAGGCCCCTGACAATGTCATAAGGTTTTGTAGCCAGAGCAGTGGTGTTAGGGTAGTTTGAGCGGGGATCTAGCCTCTTCATGATTGCTACTCAGCAGAACAATGCACACTCCCCTGCAGAAGGACACATGCACAATTGTGATCAAACAGCCTGGGATATTAGATTTTCCTCTGCAGCACTTGATGTCAGCCTTCCCCTGTCATGTACAGAGGACTGGGTACTTGCACATATAGGACATGTCTCATCATTTGATGTCCTTAGTAATTTCCATGGGCAGCTTGGTTAGGGGCTGTATATCTGCTGTGACTTCTATTAGGGAACGTGCCAGGGTACAGATGGTGTTGACTGTCACTGCTTCCCGTCATGTTGGCTCACGATGGGCAACTACCAGGTTATGGTAGTGGCAAACATAACAGGATTATGTACTGACATGGCCACCCTTTCTTTATATATTTTGAATGTTGACATTAGACATTGATGTGCTGCTCTGTCAGTATTGGCCTATGTGTGTTCCTTCTCCATGTTTTCCCACACTACATGTAAGGTATGTATTGTCTCCTACATTGCTCGCAGTCTTTAGGATGCTTGCACTTTGTACACATCTTCTACAGCAACATTGCCTGGTCATACATGGACAGGATGCAACATGTGACTTGTGTAAATTGTAGATATACACATCTTCTAGCACTGGCTCCATGATGGTTACCATCCTGTTTGCAGTATTTGTGAGATGTAATAAGTGCCACGAAAAAGACATTACATCTGCCTCAACACTTGGGTTACATGTTGTATTTGAAAGTATGTGTGGGTATCTCTCAGCTGTACGTCCACATCCTCTGTTGAACATGGGTATGCATTTCTTCCAGCTTGCCATAACCTAGGTAACTCTTACCATGAGTGAATAATGTTGAGGTGTATTATCATCTCAGTGCTGATTTTTTTCAAAAGCCAGATGCAACATGTATGGCTACTTCTACTCTAATTCATTTTTTGATGGGTCTCTGAAATTTTTGAACATTGCTGGACATAGTTGCACATCCCACATCTGACTGCCATGTTGGGGCCCAAAACATGTATGGGATAATTTGTAACTATTGCTACCTTGCACTTGTTCTGGCATGTGAGTGACAATGAGTGTTGTGTATTGCTATGTGCTGTGTGATGTTGTTATACAGAGTATACTTGGTAACCTTGCTGACACATGTAATGCATTATTGGTACTAACAAACTCTTTGCTACCCAGGACATAAACCCGCACATCAGTCTTCACATGTTCATCTGGAATTGCTGTAGGCATGTGTCAAGACAGCAGATTTGTGTGAAAAGTGTGCATCTTATGCACATAGGGAGACAAATATTATCTGGTGCATTGTCCCATTCAGTTCTTAGGTCCTGACAATGGGTAATGTGTGTGGATAGTGATTCAGCACCCATAGCTGCTTAATTTGCCTATCAACCCATAGTGCACTTCACAGCCATCTGTGTGTGCGCCATAGGTGAGGTACAGTCCACCATGTGTCAGGATTGTGCCCAATGGCAGTGCAGGGACATAATCCCATGGATACACTGTGCAGGCTCAACCTCCAACATTGGTTACAATCCCTGCACACTTACTGAAGGTCCATAGATACCAATGATGCCCCCCATTGTCACACATGCACCGTGCAGGCAAATCGGCAATCACCCTAAGATGTGACAGTGTTCCGTTCCTACATTACTTAAACACCATTTGATCACAACCACTAACTTATGTGTGACCCCATTGCATACATTGTGGTAGGTGTGGTGTTGATGTGGGGAAAGGGCTAGGAATTAGCACCTTGCCCATTTGATGGCAACATTTATGTAGTGGTGCATGGATCTAGGCCTTCATGAGTCACATGCCCGTGAACTGCGTGTCACTGATATGGGAAATGGAGGCAGTAGACCCTCTTACATCACAAACGATGTTGCTAACATACTTGTAACTATTGTGTTTCTTACCTACTCCCTGAGGTTTGAGCTACGTTTCAATGGTATATGTAGTAGAGAATGAGTAGGCTAAGGAGATTCAGGTGCAAAGTGATGTGTGCTATTTACAATGTGATGATGATAGTCCAGTCACTATGTATAAAGGTTCTCTACTATGTGGAGTCTCCTGCAAACTCCTGTAGCAGTGTCATGATGTTCCCCCTCCAAATTAGCTGCTCCATCATCCTCCTCCTCCTAGTTGGGGACGTCAACCTGTTCATCCCACTGAACATTTGATCTGATACATGTGTGATGGAGGATTGTATGTGGCAGTATGATTTTACATAACAGTGGTGAAGCATACACAAGGCTTCCTCCTGTCAGGGCCAGGCATGTGAGCCTTGACTCAAGAAGCTCAAATGTCCTCCAACACATTGTGTGTTCTTCTGTGCCTTTCGTTGTATGCACACTCTTCCACCTTTGTGGGCTTGGCAAATGGAGTCATTTCCCATGGCTCTATGCTGTCACCTTGATCAGCTTGTGGTATGGTGTATGTTCCTGTTCTTGTGAAATGGTTTCATAGGTCTGTGTTGATGGGCATGACAATCTTGGGTAGTGGCTCAGGGACCTGTGAATTTTCATATTGATTCCAAACTGATGGTTATTCCATTGCAAAAATGTGTTGTGTAGTCCATATTTGAGGCAGTGTTTTATTGTTGGATGGAATCTACCACCTCCTTGAGCCACAGTAGTGTCAGATGTAGAGACACCATGCTAGCCCTACAAAGTCAAACTGTGAAGACCATGTTACCATGCGGCACTACCCATGTAGTGTGACTCTTAGTTACCCTTTGTGGCGGATGATGGTTGTGCCAGCCATCTAGTGTACGAGGGTGTGTATCACACATTTGTAGGATGATCTAATTTGGTGCAGTAGTATCTCCTACCTTCCAATACATGATTTATCACAGACACTTTCAACACATGCACAGTGCAGGCTTTAAGAAGGGGCACACCTATTTTTCACATGGATCCCTAGGTACGGTACATATAAGGTCAGGCATGTCCTCTATACTTCTGCCGACTACTACTGTGGCATCCATGATCTTTACAGATTTGCACAAAGTCTGCAATCTGGTGGACCATTTCTAGTATAGGGAACAGACATGGTGGTGTTAGGGGGTGCTAAAGGGCTCATGTGAGGTGGCACTGGAGTAGGTGCTGCCACATTCCTCATGATTCTGCCCCACGGTCTTTCATGGCAGGTTGATTTGTATTCATATGTGTGCGACACAATGCAGCAGACAGGTGTATACGCACACTACAGGAATGAATGACAGGTATGTGTAGATGATGTAGTTGGTAATGGCACCACATGGATGGCATTTGATATATGTGCTGCCAGAGGCTTCCACACCATGATTTCTGTGGGGCTGTGCCTATGTGCGACTTTCTTTAACCGCCTATGTGCCTTGGACGAGGTGATCTCGTGAGGACGAGACCACCTCGTCCTGCTATGGTCCCCAGGGGGAGCGCTAGTGCTCCCCCCGATGGCCAGGCACCTCCCTCCCCTGGGCAGGGATGGAAGGGGAATCGCTTCCCCTTCCACCCCCGCCCCCCCCCGTTACCCCCTCCTGTGGAATCTTATGACATCAGCGTGCTTTTGCGCGCTGACCTCATCAGAGACCTTCTCTCTGGCATGGAGAAATGCAAAGCATTTCTCCTCTGATCACGTGGAGGGGGCAGAGAAGACTGAAAGGAGAGGAAAGCCCTTTCCTCTCCTTTCAGGCTTCTCTGGGCATTTCTGATGCGATCGAGCAGCAAAAATGGCACTAGACACCAGGGAACTTTTTTTTATTATTTATTTCATAAGGAGAGCGGTCCCTTGTGAAAGGGCTGCCCTCCAGGGGGGCAATTAGTTTTTTGGCTATTTCTGCCCCCGGGGGGTAGAAACCCCCCTAGGCACCAGGTTTTTTTTTTTGTTTGTTTGTTTTTGTGTTTTTCTATTTGTGGGAGCGACCCCTTAGGCAAAGGTCGCTCCCCTTGGGGGCAAAATTAATTCTAGGCCGTTTCTGCCCCCCCTTGGGGGCAGATCGGCCTATTTCTATTAGGCTAATCTGCCACCAAGGGGGGCAGAAACCACTAGACACCAGGGATTTTTTTTTGTCAGTTTCACTTGAGCTGAGCGACCCCTTAGGCAAGGGCCGCTCTCCTGGGGGTAGGGGGGGAATTTGTTTTAGGGCAGATTGGCCTATGGTAATTAGGCTGATCGAAACCACTAGTCACCAGGGATTTTTATTTTTTTGCAAAACTTTTACGCAAGGGGAGCAACTTCTTAGGCAAGGGTCATTCCCCTGGGGGGCAAATTTATTTTAGGCTATTTCTGCCCCCCTTGGGGGCAGATCGGCCTATTTCTATTAGGCCGATCTGCCCTCGGGGGCAGAAACCACTTCGGCACCAGGGATTGGTGTGTGTGTTTTGTTTGGGGGGGAAGCCCCTCGGGCAAGGGTCGCTCCCCATGGGGGCACATTACTGTTTGCTATATCTGCCCCCCCTTGGGGGCAGATTGGCTTATTGTTGGAAGGCCCATCTGCCCTAAAGAGGGGCAGAAAGCCCACCAGAGATCAGGGAAGTTTTTTTTCAAAATAAGAGTATGGCCATACCCCCACCGCAAATAAATGGGGCCAAAGTTGTTCTGCCCACCAGTGGGCAGATGGGGAAATTACCCCCGATCCAAATCCTGGGGGCAGGAAGTCTACTAAATGCCAGGGAATAAAAAATAAAAAAAAATGTGGAGCGGTGGCTACCAACCAGTATGGGCATCGTTATGCCCCCGCACCAACTGAAGGGAGTAAGAGTCTTTCATTTCTCCCCTGCACACTAAAACATCTTATCCCACGGCAAGCAAGTGGACATTTGATTATTTGGGGTTTTGGGTTTTACATTTGGACCATGAGAGCTTGGCTAACTCTCAAAAACATCCCACTTGAAATGGCGAAGGCTTCACTTTTTGGACTTTGGGATGCTGCCATGTAGAAAAATCCACAAGACCTAGACACATCTGAAAACTAAGCATATGGGTGAGTCCTGGGTGGTGTGCTTCACATGCACCCCGCACCATTTTCTTACCCATAATTCCCTGAAAACCTCTTTGCTGGAAATTCCACATTTTTCCCAAATTTTTGTGATGGAACCTACTTGAATCTGCAGGAATCCACAAAATTCCTACCACTCAGCATTGTCTCATCTATACCGATAGAAATTCTGCCCCACTTGTCACCCTAAAAATGTTTTTTTCCAAACTGCCCTTTTGGACCCGCTTTGGTTCCCCCTCAATTTTGACATGTTTTTGGCTGTTCCCTATTACAGGCACTTGGCCCACCTACACATTTTTACCAGGAGACTGAGGGGAACGTTGTGTGGTAGGAAATTTTTACACCACAATTCACACCTCCATGGACTCCCTCGGGTGTCTAGTTTAAACAAATGTCTGGGTGTGGTAGGTTTCTGTATATATCTGCTGAGCCCGGGACCAAAAACGCAGGTGCCCCCGCAAAAACAGGTAGTTTTGTATTTGATAATTTTGATGTGTTCAGATAGTATTTTAGGGCATTTCCTTTCACAGGCACTGGGCCTACCCACACAAGTGAGGTACCATTCTTATTGGACGACTTGGGGGAGCGCTGGGTGGAAGGAAATTTGTGTATCCTCTCAGATTCCAGAACTTTCTGTCACCGATATGTGAGGAAAAAATGTTTTTTGGCCAAATTTTGATGTTTGCAAAGGATTCTAGGTAACAGAACCTGGTGAGAGCCCCACAAGTCACCCCGTCGAGGATTCCCCTAGGTCTATAGTTTTCACAAATGCACAGGTTTGGTAGGTTTCCCTAGGTGCCGGCTGAGCTAGAGGCCAAAATCCACAAGTAGGCACTTTGCAAAAAACACCTCTGTTTTCTGTAGAAAAATGTGATGTGTCCACGTTGTGTTTTGGAGCATTTCCTGTCGCGGGCACTATGCCTACCCACACAAGTGAGGTACCATTTTTATCGGGAGACTTGGGGGAACGCTGGGTGGAAGGAAATTTGTGGCTCCTTTCAGATTTCAGAAATCTCTGTCACCAAAATGTGAGGAAAAGGTGTTTTTTTAGCCAAGTTTTGAGGTTTGCAAACGATTCTAGGTAACAGAACCTGGTGAGAGCCCCACAAATCACCCCGTCGAGGATTCCCCTAGGTCTCTAGTTTTCACAAATGCACAGGTTTGGTAGGTTTCCCTAGGTGCCGGCTGAGCTAGAGGCCAAAATCCACAGCTAGGCACTTTGCAAAAAACACCTCTGTTTTCTGTAGAAAAATGTGATGTGTCCACGTTGTGTTTTGGAGCATTTCCTGTCGCGGGCGCATGCCTACCCACACAAGTGAGGTACCATTTTTATCGGGAGACTTTGGGGAATGCTGGGTGGAAGGAAATTTGTGGCTCCTCTCAGATTCCAGAACTCTCTCTCACCGAAATGTGAGGAAAAAGTGTTTTTAGCCAAATTCAGAACCTGGTGAGAGACCCACAAGTCACCCCATATTGGATTCCCCTAGGTGTCTAGTTTTCAAAAATGTGTAGGTTTGGTAGGTTTCCCTAGGTGCCGGCTGAGCTGGAAGCCAAAATCTACAGCTAGGCACTTTGCAAAAAACACCTCTGTTTTCTGTAGAAAAATGTGCTGTGTCCAAGTTGTGTTTTGGGGCATTTCCTGTCGCGGGCATTAGGCCTACCCAAACCAGTGAGGTACCGTTTTTATCGGGAGACTTGGGGGAACATAGAATAGCAAAACAAGTGTTATTGCCCCTTGTCTTTCTCCACATTTTGTCCTTCCAAATATGAGACAGTGTGAAAAAAGACATCTATTTGAGAAATGCCCTGTAATTCACATGCTAGTATGGGCACCCCAGAATACAGAGATGTGCAAATAACCACTGCTCCTCAACACCTTATCTTGTGCCAATTTTGGAAATACAAAGGTTTTCTTAACACCTATTTTTGACTCTTTATATTTCAGCAAATGAATTGCTGTTTACCCGGTATAGAATGAAAACCCACTGCAAGGTGCAGCTCATTTATTGGCTCTGGGTACCTAGGGTTCTTGATGCACCTACAAGCCCTATATATCCCGGCAACCAGAAGAGTCCAGCGGATGTAACAGTATATTGCTTTAAGAAATCTGACATTGCAGGAAAAAGTTAGAGTAAAACGTAGAGAAAAATTGCTGTTTTTTTCACCTCTATTTCAATATTTTTTTATTTCAGTTGTTATTTTCTGCAGGAAACCCTTGTAGGATCTACACAAATTACCCATTGCTGATGACAGAATTTTATCTACTTTTCAGAAATGTTTAGGTTTCTGGGATCCAGCATTGGCTTCACACCCATTTCTGTCACTGACTGGAAGGAAGTTGAAAGCACAAAAACTCGTAAAAATGGGGTATGTCCCAGTAAAAAGCTAACATGGTGTGGAAAAATTGGGTTTTCTGATTCAAATATGCCTGTTCCTGAAAGCTGGGGAGCTGGTGATTTTAGCCCAACAAACCCTTTGTTGATGCCATTTTCAGGGAAAAACTACAAGCCTTCTTCTGCAGCCCTTTTTTCCAATTTTTTTTGAAAAAACAACACTTTCACTGTATTTTGGCTAATTTATTGGCCTTCTTCAGGGGGACCCACAAAGTCTGGGTACCTGTGGAATCCCTAGGATGTTGTACAAAAGGGACGCAAATTTGGTGTGGGTAGCTTATGTGGACAAAACATTATGAGGGCCTAAGCGAGAACTATTCCAAATAGGCAAAAAAAAGGCATGGCACAGGAGGGGGAAAAAGCCTGGCAGCGAAGGGGTTAAATGGACACGGCCAATGCCATTGACATAGCTGAGCTATTCTTTGTTTGGTGCAATGTGTGTAGAATCTGTATTTAGTTGTCAACCAGTGGACACCTGTAGTGGTTTGTGGGCAGCTTCTGAATGGAAAGGGGACATTGCTCCACCTGTCCACACATGGTGTGCTAGTCAGGTTGTGGCTGTGTTATATACATGAGGGGGTGTTTGTGATGTGCAATGATTGTGGTGTAGTGTGGCATGTTGCGCGTGTGTTGTTGCCTGTGCATCTGTGTTCCCCTGCCCATGTGTATCTTGTGGTGTATGTCTTGTTTGTCTTACATGGTTGATGTGTTGTGTGTAATGAATGGTATGGTGGCTTACCTACGAGTAGGCCGTTGCCATATTGCCCATCCTGGAACTGCTCATTGATAGTGGAATGGTGGAATATGTAGGCATCATTGATACTGCCAGGATATTTTACTAGGATGTTTGTGAAAAGCCCACGGTGGCCCAACAATGGCCTGTACATTGATTGAATGGGTGTGGTTTGCGGTTCCTATTTAGATGTTCGGTTGCTGCTGGTGACACCAGTTGGACATGGGTGCAGTCCATTGCACCCAGCACATGCAGGAACCCAGTAATTTGGTAGAAACCTTTTGCTTGGTCTCCTGCTGCAGTTGCTGTGTGTTTTGGAAGCAGATGCGGTGAGGTGTGAGGCATATGATTGTGTCCAGGACCTTAGGTAGGAGGACCAAGAAGGATGGCTGGGACATACCAGCCTCTTGTGCATCCGTCATCTGAAAAGATTCAGATGCTAGCATATGAAGGACAGCGAAATTTTTGTCATGGGTGGAATATTTTTGGGAGTTTGCACCCTTGCTGTGATGTGTGGCACAATGTGGTGCACCAGGCGTACAATGGACTCCCAGTTCAGTTGGTACATCCTGATGACATCTTGTTCCCTGAGGCCAAGGATGTTTGTCCACTGGCTGAAGATCCTCTCCTGCTTTCTTCACTGCCTATGTGTCTGCTGTGGTGGTGTTTGGGGTTGCTGCGGTGGTGGTGGAGGGACCTGCTGTCTTTGCTAACGTCTGCGGCATGTGCCAAGCTGCTTCTGTGTGTTTACCTTGAGTGGTGGTGTGTGGGCCTCTTTTTAATGCCTGGTTTGACCAGGCATTGAATTTTGAAGCTAATCAGACTTAGCATCGTTTTTGAGTCGGGAGGTTAATTTAGCGTAAGAAGGCTAGAGTCATTTTTAGGAAGGGGACGCCTATTTTGCATGAAGAAGCTAAGACCTTACTTGTTTAGGACTCACTTCCAGGTTCAGACAGACCACAGGCCTCTCAGAAGGTTAATGCAGATAAGGAGTGAGACCCCAAAACTGTTGAGGTGGTCCATCTCCCCACAGGGATTGGGCTTTACAGTGGAATACCGCCCTGGTACAGAACACGCCAATGCTAATGGTCTGCCCTGATTCTTCCACCTTAGTGATAAGAACTCCCATGAGGGTGGGTAGTTCTCCCCACTTTCAGCTGGGGGGCATGTGTTAGACCTGGCATCCTTGGAGTAGTTCCATTGTCTTTTTGCCTCTGCTTCCTGTATTTTTGATTATATACTGGAGTTCGGTTTTTGCTGGTTTTTGGTACTCTGGGCACTTTACCACTGCTCAGCAGTGCTAAAGTGCAAGTGCTCCATGTATACATTGTGATTATGATTGGTTATCCCTGTTTGGCATACTTGATTTACTAGGAGGTCCCTATTCAAGCACACTAGAGGTGCTCAGGGCCTGTAAATCAAATGCTACTAGTGGGCATGCAGCACTGGTTGTACCACCCACATTAGTAGTCCTGTAACCATGGCTCAGACCTGCCACTGCAGTGTCTGTGTGTGCAGTCTTCCACTGCCAGTTCGATCTGGCTAGTGTACCCACTTGCCAGGCCCAAACCTATTCTTTTATTACATATGTCACTCCTAAGGTAGGCCATAGGTAGCACCATGGACAGGGTGCAGTGTATTTAAGAGGTAGGACATGTACTGGTGTGTTTTACATGTCCTTTTAGTGAAATACTGCCAAGTTCATTTTTCACTACTGCAAGGCCTAACTCTCCCACAGATTAACACAAGGACTGCCTTTCAATACACATTAAGTGTAGTTTCCCATTGGAAGCAGCTAGAGATATTAAGTTTGGGGTTTCTGAACTCACAATTTAAAAATACATCTTTTGGATGAGTTGGTTTTTAGATTGTGTTAGAAATGGGGTCTTTGGCAGGTAGTCAGGCACCTCTAGTGCACTTTATTAGGGACTTACTAGGAAATCAAATATGCTAATCATGGATGCATACATTTTACATAGGAGCACTTGCACTTTAGCACTGGCTAATAGTGTTAAAGTGCTCAGAGTATCAAAAACAGCAACAATAGAGTCCAGCACACATCAAGCAACCTGGGAAGCAGAGGCAACAAGTTAGGGGAGACCACGCCAAGGATGCCAAGTCAAACAAATTGTCTGTTTGAAAATTACACTTTTAAAAAGTGGACATTTTCTAGCTTAACATTTCTGTGTCCCTGCTTGCCTGTGGAATCTACGTCTGTGTCAGACTGACAATTGGGCTGTTTGTGAATTCCCTCCAGACAGTGACAAAAGGCATCTGAGATGTGTCCCACATATCCTGATGAGTCTCCTGGGCTAGAGTGGAGAGGGATGTGCTGACACCTGCACCTGAAAGGGCTGTGCCAGTCCTCACACAATGCAGTCTCCAGTCCCCTGGTGTGTGTCTGGGGCCAGACCTGGACAAGACAGGATCCTGTGAACAACATAAACATCCCTTTGAAGTTTGCCTACTTCAAAAGCAGAAATGAGTATAAGCAGAGGGCCCAGAACCCCAGACTTTTAGAATACTTCTGGATCAAGTGGAACCTCTGCCAAGGAGAGGAGCTGAAGAGCTGGAGGAGGAGTACTGCCCGTTTGCTGTGTGTGCTTTGCTGGTTGGCCTGCAGTTGCTGCTTCTGCCTAAAAGAGGACAAAGGCTGGACTGTGCTGTGTATCCTGCTTGTGAAGATTCTCCAAGGCCTTGAACTGTGATGGGCCTGAGACTTCAGAAAAGGGGCAAGCTAAGACTTCATCTGCCAGTACCTGGGCTCTCTTGCTGAGACCCCTACCCTACCAAGTGGTGGTAAGATTGATGCATAACCTGCTCAGCACAGATTCTTTGTTGCCCTGCATCCAGATTTTCCATGCATCGTCCCTGGGAGTGAAAAGCTGCAACATCACTGCACTGACCTGAGGCTGCTTGACCGGAAATCAAAACATCTAATCCCTGTGAGGGAAGGATTGATGCATCACTTGCCCCGGCGAAGAAAGAATTGATGCACGGTCTCACTTGCAAGTAAGGAATCAATTCATCCCTTGCTTTTCCAATGCACACTCGCCTGTGTGGCTTTATTTTTGACGCATTCCAGGTTTTTTGTGCTAAAACAATGCATCCATTGATGTTTATGGATTAAGACTCATTTTACTTTACAAAATTAATATCTTTGCATGTGTATGTTGGACTTTTGTCATTTTGGTCTTGTTTGATTTAGATAAATATTGGCTATTCTTAACTGGTGTGGAAACCTTTTGCAGTGTTTTCACTGTGCTGCTGTGTGTTTTGGTACAAATACTTTACACATTGCCTTTGAGATAAGCCTGACTGCTTGTGCCAAGCTACCAATGGGGTGAGCAGGGGTTATAGTAGGCGTGTATCTCCACACCCTGACTAGAGTGAGGTTCCCTGCTTGGACAGAGTGCTGACAGAGTTCCAACTGACTGCCAACCAGAGACCTCATTTCTAACAATCTTCTTTAAGATAGTATATTTATATTTCATTCTGAAATATCACCGCAGTAACCATATGTTTTAGAGGCAATTTGCCAACACAAAATGTTATTTTACTTCTATTGACCCAAGCCATAAGGCTTTTGTTCATAATGTCATAAATCAATTATCCCTTTGTTCAAATTCCACATGATATTTGGAGCAGATTTCCAACTTTGTGGGCAGTGCTAAACATTTATTGATGTTAACAGATTATTTGGCAACCCCTAAAACATTCCCAGGGTTCCCTGCCCCTCCCATAAAGTAAAGAAGTGAGAACCATTTCCATGGCTGCATAGATGGCTGTTGAACCTGTTTCATATTAGGTGTGAGTTACTCACCCAGCCCTAGACTTTTTGTATTTTCATGTTGCACACAATATTGCCTCAAAAGAAACAAATCAAGAGTGTATGAGTTATTTAGACATGAGATGATACCTTTTAAAATACCTAGTAGAAGGCAGACAGCAGAATGGACTAGGGAAGGTTAGAGAGTCAGAATGTAAAGGAAGAGTGCAAAGAGGAGAGAATCCATCAATAGGAAAGATGGAAAGAAGGAGAGGGTCGAGGTAGAAGCAGAAGACAACGGTGGAATAAAGTGAGGGGAAGAAGAGCCCATGGGAAAAAAGAGAAAAATGAAAGTTAGCTAATGAAACGTGAGGTACAGAGTAGAAGTGCAGGGGTGAGGGAATTATTGACTGGGAATGAAGCTGGGGTAAAATACTCAAGGACATAGATGAGAGACTGTGAAAAGAATGATGAAATAATGGTGGGCAGGAAAATAATGACACTTCCAGTATGATGAGTTTATTAATTCTAGTTTTATGTGTCCGGTGGTTTGTAGTTTTTCCTTGCATATTATTATCATAATAGATTACAACTACCAGAATTCGGTGAAAAACGAATGTCTTACATACAATTGACAATGAACACATTTTACCCTATGATTAAATGAGTTGGACGGACAAAAGGGAAACGCAGAGATGGATGGCAGCACAGAGGCAGAGTGAAATGGCAGGGAGAGGACAAATATGAGGGGAAACTGAGTGATGGAAGGAGAGATGACTATGAAAGAGAAGCAGAGTAAGGGATATGGAGAAGGAAAAACAAAGACAGACAAATGGAAAGAGAAGTAGAGTGTTGAAAGGCGGAAGGATGTAGAGGTTGCCGAATGAAGGAGCGCATAGAAAAGAGTGGCATGGAGCGTGCAAAAGAGAGAGAGAGAGAGATGGGCAATGAGATAGGGAGAGAAAAAGGAATAACGAGAGAAAGAGAGAGGGAATAATATAGGAAGAGAGAGAGGAAGATATGGACCAGACTTTTCTAGCCATGTAATCCTCACAACTACCTCACCTCTAAATCATAGCATCGTTTACATCATTACAGCACTATTAGCCTTCCTTAATGTCACTTCATGTAGTGACATATGAGGCGGCATGTCCTGCAATTTCTTTGTGGCATTTTAGAAGTTAGTACCAACCCAGACATTTTGTAGAGAAATATTGGAATTCTACAACCCTCGTATATTTCTATGGGTTTTCTGCCAGAATAATATTACTGACCTAAATATTGTTTGACATAAATAGCGGATCCTAAATATTGTTGACAAAAATATTCTCATTAGGTGTAAAACATTGTATTAAATCCAGTGTAAATATTGTTTACAAATATGTTGTCCTATTGTGTGTACATTTGGTATCATTAACTCCAGTGGGGCGATATCTATGTCAATGATATTTAGAAAATATTGGTAACTTATTTATCTGATTATTTTCACTAGTCAATATTTACGCTGGTTGATTCTCCACAAAAACTGTAAATTAGCTAAAGTAAGTTTGCGCAGCGCTAAAAAAGTATAAATTTGGGCCTCAGTTCCTTGTTTCACACGTTCCCTATAAAATATGGAACTACATTTTCACATTCCTGCGGTGAAAAGAAAATCATCCTAAAACTTTTCTGTTCTGACACTAAGGTCCACGTTGCTCCAACTTGCTGAGAGCAGCGATTTATGATAATCTACTACACTGCGTTGCGCAATCAAAAAGAATAGCGCAATATTTTCAGTCTTGTGAGGATAATGTCTGCTTGTGCAAGAAATGCTGTTTTATTGTGACGTTAAGCCTCTAGTACATATGTGACCATGATGGCAGTAGTCCAAGGGTAGTCATTACACATTGTAAACATCAAGCAATAGCCCAAATGTCACTGTTTGGCGTGGTTTAAGTTGATGATAGGATTTCATATAAAACCAAGTGGTTTTGGCGTGGCATGAAATCCTGGAATTGCTCGAGCTCCTTTTCACCGAATTCTACCCTATGTATTTATTATCAGGGGTTTAAAACTATAGGGCATTGCACCCACATAAAATTTTCAGCACAAATTATATTTTGAATACGAAAGTGGATCTACACTGCTATGTTTGGCTCTTTGCATAAAAATAGTCCCACTTTGTGTTGTGTGAGCGCCAACGCAAAAAATAGCAACTCTTGACCTGACAGTGACATACGTGGCTTAGGCAATGTACAATACATTTGAAGCACAAAAACACACATTGATGCCCTGTGTACTTTAGACACTATGCATCACCACTGCAGCCACCTCTGCTTTATTAACAACCCTTTATTCGTGCCTCTAACCCTAAACTTTCAATGGGTAGATGGAAAATGATGTATAACCAAATTTTCTACCATCATAGGCGCACTTTAAGATTCTAAATTGGCGTTTTTTTCATTCTGGAAATCAGGATGAAGAAATAAAGTTGTCAAGTCTTGTTCCGGGTTGTTGGGACTTTACCGTACCTGCCAATTATTGGATGATATAAACCACATACCCTCATAAATTTCAGCAGATCAAACCTGGAGATTTTACTGTTAAGAACAGTAAAGATAATTACCGGGACCTACAGATTTTAGTGTGGTACGTACAAAATCTGCATGTTATTTACTGATAAAGTGGAAGTTCTCAGAATAGATGGCATTTACTGCATTCTACTCGAAAGCTATTTGCATTTACATTTTCTTTTGTACTCCTTTTCCTACTTTTTCATTTTTTACTTGAAATTAAAGTACACAATTGTATACTTTGTGCAGATTATCTCTTATAAAGAAGTAAATGAACGCATCATGAAACTTTGACAGAGCACTCGAGATGATGGGGAATGAAAATAAACTAAGGTGCAGATTTAAGAGCCCCTACCGCCTCCTTGCGCCACATCAGTGTCATTTTGTTTTTTACCCTAATGTGGCCCAACAAGGCCAAAATCGCTGCACCAAATTTACAAAGTGAAGCAATGCATGCACTGCGCTTCTTTGTAACCCTTTGCGCTACATTATGCTTGAGCCAGGCCTAATGTATGCAAAGGGGATGTCCACCCTTTAGGGGGGCCCAAAAAATGTCCCAAAGAAATCTCAGAGATTTTTTGCATCCTTTTTTTCGCCACTTTAAACGCCTGCTCAGAGCAGGTGTTAAAAGGAGGCACACCATTGTTTACAATGGGCCTCATTCGGCTTTGCAGGATTAGCATCAACATTTTTTACGCTAATCCTTCAAAGCTCCGAACTAGCGTAAAAAATTCTGACACTAGTTCCCTAACTAGTGCCATGGTGCACTGTATCTTAGATATAGCACACACATGGTGGCATTAGAAGGGGCGCAAGAAAAGATGCGCTGCACTGGGTGCAGTGCCACTTTTCTTACATCGGCCCCCAATTTTGTTAAAGATGCAAGATTGTGCTTCACAGTTTTCTGATTGAAAGATTCCTTATATTTTCAATTATCCGTGGCCCTTTTCTCACTTCCACCCCAGGAAACTCCATTCTCCGAGAGCTCCCAGAAAATCCTGAATTATAATATTTTAATTTTGTTTTTTTTATTCTGGCTTAATTTACAAACTCTCATCTCTATTAACATAATGTATTTTTTAATCACATCCTTATAGGAAATAATTTGGGAATGCACGACGCAGAAAAGATGGTTTGCACTGAAGAATTACTGCTGAATTACAGCATGAAATAAACATACAAAATGTAGTGTGTGAGCCAGATAGCAACCTCTCGTCAAAATGGAGTTTTGGTGCAATTTAAACACCAAGTAAGACCCCGGTAACATTTTTCTTTTAATACAGGTAACGTTTATATAATTGCCGTTTTAACAGCTTATTAAAATACGCTAACAAGAAAATTCATTTCATAAACATGTACATGAGCAATACTACTTATTAAGGTACTGGAATACAAATTTAAGTTATGAACAAGATTTGAGAAGGTTTTATTTAACTGATAGGCAACTGTAGCCTGCACAAGTACAGCACACAAATAAAACAATAAGTAGATAAGGTGACAACGAACCAATGTAATGAAATCATAAAAGCACACAAATTGCAGCAAAGTAAAGGAACTATAGAATTCATTGTTTTAGAACAATTTTCGAATCCGAAAAATTGAGTGCGCGGTTAATAATGAAGTGGAAAGTGTACTGAAAGCAGCACAGGGTACATCGCGTGCCCCTGGTAGTCCCAGATGTGATGCGAACTCCAGTTGTTACAAAACACGTTGTTTTGCCTCTGGCATCTTTTGGGGGTATATATGTCAGAATCTTCTCATCAACATAATTGCGCAGGTTGTTCGCCTTCTTTGTATATGCAGAATCATTACTTTCGCCCATATTTCATCGTGACACCTAAATAGCAAATGTGTCTTGCCCATGGGAATTGGTGCTTTCACAGAGCTTTCAACATACAAGCCACATGATCAGCAAAGTCAACCGAGGTCTTCAATTACATATTTTTAGTATCCTGAAAATCTGAAAAGTGGCTTAGTATGATTTAAATCTTTTACTCGCAGTAGTGAGTAAGTAAAATAAGTGCAGGTGCTCCGCACCGGAATCAACAAGCACAAATTAAGCACTGGATTTACTCTCACATTTATTTAAAAGAGGTCACCGATTCTACCTCTCAGCAGTAATTCTACTGTGCCCTGCTGTTAAATGTCGCTATCTCCTCACAGCCCTTGCACCTCTCCCCATGAAGGCTCTGTTGAAATAATACTTGACTCAAAACGTCAACATCCCTCTTCTTTCGGACTGTTTCTTGTGATTACATGAATAATTGAGACACAGTTCCCAGATTTAGTCTTGATCTTATTTTCCTGGTATTTTTAATGCCAACTATTGCTATTGTTTTCTTTTAATTTTATTACTACTAAATGGACATTTTGCACATTGATCACTGCACCATCAGTGTCCTTCTTTTCCATTTACCATGGTTAAAACCACTTGCTTCCACTAGAAGCACAAATCATTCTCTGGTCACCTGAACATTTTTGCACTCAGGACTGCACAATGTATGAAAGGAAAAGCACCTTGTGGGGTTAAAGAATAACATAAGGAAAATAAATATTGCCCCTATAAAATCCTTCATTAAAGAAGAGGACCTTCTCGTACCTGGGGGCATATTTATACTTTTTGATGCAAAACTGCACTAACGAAAGTTTGTATCAAAAAATTTAGCACCAGCTTGCGCCATTCCTGAGTGCCAGCCGGGCTCCCTATTTATGGAATAGTGCAAGCTGGTGCTTAGCTTGGGCTTGCATCAACAAAAATGATGCTGGCTGGGTGCAGGTGGTGGTACAGGTAAAGGGGGTTTGCCTAAAGAAATGAGGCTAGACTGGTTAGAGGCAAACAAAATGCCTCTAACCAGCCTAGTGTCATTTCCTGATGCAAAACCATCCATACCACATGACTCCTGTCTTATAAAAGACAGGAGTCATGCCCACCACCCTAGTGGCCAGCACAGGGGACCTGGGCATTGCCATTCCACCCATTGCCCATGTCAAGGCCCCCAAATGCACTTTCATTTTTAAACAAATACTCACCTACACTTACCCTACTTACCTGGGATGGGGTCCCCCGTCCTTCTGGTGTCCCTCTGGTGTGGGTAAGGTGGTTCCTTGGGCTTGGGGAGGGCACCATTGGGCCCATTCTATGGTGTTTAACCATGGAAATGGGTCCACAGGTCACCTTACGCCTGGTCTGACCCAGGTGTTAAATAATGGGGCAAAGCAAGCTTTGACCCAATATTTAACCCCTCCTCTCACCTGTGCATCATTTTAGCACGGGGATACATATGGGGCTATGGTGTTAGCACCATTTCTTTTAGATGGGAACGCCTACCTTGCCTCTCATTGACGCAAGGTAGGTGCATGCATACAAAAATGGTGCTAACTCCAATATTTTGATGCTAGACATGTCTAGCGTCAAAATATTACTATGGAGTTAGGTTTGCACTGACTTTGGGTAAAAAAATATGATGCAAATTTGGCATAAGTGAAGTATAAATTTGGGCCCTAGTATCCTAAATCTATAAGCCAAATCCATAAAGACCCAAAAGTCAACTGTTCAGACTACATCTTCCATGAGACTAGCAGTGACACATCTATATGTAGTTATATGGGATGAATGATATCTGATATCTCATACATTAATGTATCTGAACCTGTTACATGTGAAATGCCCACTGCACTCGGATTGTTCACTGTAAATGCCATTAATAAAATAATAATCCATCATTATATGTGACTATGCCTGGGAAGAATTCTGGGAGTTCTGCTACTCGGAATTCCGTGAAGTGGCTGAAAAACTCAATGAGAACACTGCCCCATTCTGCAAATGGAAGGAGTTGTGCTCAGCCGCCCTTTCACTCTGATTGGTGTAAGTAGCATGCTCGGCATTGCAAAGTGAGCACGAATGGCACCGGGCGGTCACACGCACAGGTGGCCTTTTAGTTTTTTCCTGTTCTGTGCATGATGCTAGGCCTAATTTTCAATCTGGTCTAAATCCCTGCAATTCTTAATTTCTCTCACTTATCCACCCTATTTCACCGTTACTATATCAGAGTGGGTAATTGTGTTTGTGTATTTGACATTTTTATCTTTTTTTATTTTCTGTGATTTTTTTTTTTGTCCGTTTTTGCTTTCCCCCAACTTCCTCAGTACTTCCTTTCTGTTCCTTCTTTCTTCTTTCTTCTTTTTCCTATTTCTTTTTTTCTCCCCACCCAGTGTCATAACAGAACATAGGCAAGGTGGTGCCAGTGCAGGAGCTGCAGCTAGCCCCACACCTTGGGGTCACCAATGCTGCCAAGGGCTGCAGCCCCACACCATTTTCACTCAGGCAGAGATCGCCAAACTAGTTTATTCTTGTGCAGAGCCATCTGCCCTCAATGCTGATAGTAGGCAGCAAGCCCGGGAGTGGGTATGGGCTACTGGAGTGTCAACGGCAGTGGGGGAGGGTGTGCTAGTATGTGTGGATGCCTACAGGAGTTTGGGGCACCCAGCCGTAGTTGACGCACCACTGGGCCAACATCCTCGACCTGTAGCGGGACCTGCTCCACCTGCTGGGCGTTCAGGTTGTGGGGCTTGGTAAGTAATTACTAATTTGGTATTTGTTGTGTCCTACAATGCTATTTTCTTTCAAATAGCATGCTGCTCACACTCAGAGGAAAGTTAAGTTCATGTAATGTTACAAATATTATGTGATCCAATTTGAGTGAGCCAGGTGCTTGCTACTACCTAGTTGCACTCACTGCTGTAGATGCTTGCATTGGCTGATAATTTGAGAAGTCATGCAGACTACTCTGTTCTGTCACTAAGATAGTGGTAATGTAGTGATAGTAATATCAGTGAATTAGAGTTCTGTGTCATTTTATACAAGTAGCTCGTACATTCCCAAGCAATGTCCCAGTGATGTGCAGTATGCATCTATACACTAAAAAGGAAAAGTGACTGAACTGGTGCATTAAAGGCGGGGGCGAGGCAAAGATTATTCATTGCAATGCATAAGTAGTTACAAATGTAGTTTATGAAATTTGGAATAGGGCTTAGGTAAGGTTTAGGAAATTAGCCATAGATCTACTCAATACTTATAATATTGGCAATCTGATGTAGAAAAGAACAATGTCAATATGTTACTACTTTTGCCTCTGCCTGTCAAAATATTTTAAAGGAGATTAACTGTGCCACCAATCCTCTTTTGTTACCTTCTTTATTTCTTACATTAGTACCCAAGGGCAAGAAGAAGAGTGCATCGGAGTGTCAGGTGGAGGTTGCTACCACTAGTGCTGCAGCAGGTAGAAGTATCACCACCAGAGCTGCTACCACAGCTAATGGCTCTCCTGGCCCCAGTTAATGTTTTTTATTTCTCCCCTTTCCCCATTAGAATACTTTTTCCTTGTTTCTCTTATAGTGTGACTTTTTGTTAAATCCTTTTTGTTGTATTCAATGTTTGTTAATTCTTGTTATCCCTCTCTGCATTATCCTTTTTTCTATATTGATTGTTTCGGTGGCTGACTTCCTGCTGTCTGTATTAATCTGTAGCTTTCTTCTGATTGGATATTACGATTTCCTCTCCCCTACCTTAAATATCTTGTGCAGTGGTACTGTAAGATTCAGAGAATAGATCAGCACTCTTCTGTGAAGATTGCAGAGTTCGAATGTTGGTGGCAATCCGATTGCCGTATTACAACTCACACAGTGAAAACTGCCAAAAATACATTCACGAATCAGACACCACCAAGACACAAGAGGCCGGGAAAGAGGCAGTTCCACCAAAAGCACTGCCATGCCAACAACATTCCACCCACCAGATTATGAGCACAAATCACCACAGTGGTTCTTCCATGGGAAAACCATTGGTGGTATGAACTGCCATGGTCAGAACCCACTAGTGTCATAACAGACCACCACATTGGACAGCTTGAACAACCCACACCTGACACACATACCCATGCCAGACACATCTACTCACTGCACTATATTACCCGCCCCCTAGAACCAGCAATCCTTTGCTACACATTTGATCTCCACACACACACAGAGCTGGCAAATACACTTATATAGCACCATTATGCCATAGGCACATATACACATCTCACTCAGCACAGACCACAAAACTGCACGACTGACAAAAAACACACATAATGAGCACACACACATACCACAAGTGTCCATCACTCACCACATACTACCCACACCCCATCTAGTCCCTACACTGCACCCCTACACACACAACACCCCCCACCCTCAACACAACCACTACCATGTCCCTACAAAAGCATCCATGTTCACAGACGTGTTGTGGGTCATGGTGGATGAAATCGTCAGGTTAGAGTCACAGCTATTTAGAGCACAGGTCCAGCAAACCTCGATTGCCAGGAAAATGGAGTTGTGGCAGAGAATAGTTGACAGGGTCAACTCAGTTGGCAACCATCCACGCACAAGGGAGGAAATAAGGAAGAGGTGGAATGACCTATGGGGGAAAGGGCATTCCATGACATCACAACCCGAGATCGCTGTGCACAAGACTGGTGGTGGGCCCTCACCTCCTCCCCAACAGTTCACATCATCGGAGAAGATCTTGGACATTTTGCATCCCGATGCTCTTTCATGTATGACTATTGTACTAGCTATACCAAATAGATGGCACAACTGAGGCCACCACATGGCAATGATAGCAATGCACTGGCACAACACAATGACAAACAAGGCAAAACACAGCCACAGCACTGTGACAAATCCAATTGCCAAAAATTAGGATCCACAACCGAAACATTGACCCACCATGGTATGGAATGTAAGATGGCAGACTCCATGCACAACGTGCACAGACAGGACAATCACCCTTCCAAACACACATACACTCCTCCTACTGGGACACCATGCTCCAATGTCCATCTATAACCTCTCACAACTAGAAAGAGTGTTTAGTCACTAGCTAACAGTACAGAAAAGTCGTGTGAACTACCAGACTGTATCTGTTGATGGGTGCTGGCACTAAGTAACTGCACCTGAATGAGACCAACCAAAAGGGAGTATGGTCACATATCACAGAACTTTAACTACTACCAATGGTATGATATGTAGCATCTGGCATTGTCATTCCAGAGAATCATGTTGAGCCACTGTTTGCATATGACAAAGAGATAACCAAAAACACTTCAACATTCTATTCCCTCTCTCACTCCTTCCATATGTACCCCTGCCAGTGCCACAATGGAGAGGATACCAGAGACTGCCAGCCCCCCTCAGGATGAAGGCCCCAGTGAGGACAGCATGCCTAGATGTCTGGACACTGATGACCTACCTGGCCCATTTGGGACACCTAGTCGGTCTATGACTCCCTGCCTCACCCTACCCACTTTAATCCTCCCCAAACCTGTGGCTTCTATATCACAGCCAACCCTTTGTCCCCAAACCTGTATCCCAAGGACTGTTCAAACTATTGTGTGCCCCACAGCTCAGGGACCTGTGTCAACCCCTCACTCCTCAGACAATGAAGGACCTGCTGACACAGAGTGGGCACACCATGCCAGGGGCACAGGTACATAGTGGTAGAGGGCATGGGAGGGAAGCTGTGGGCCAGAGAAGCGGAGCCCCCAGGGACCCTACTGACCAGGAAAATATCTCCCAAGTCCTGGGAGCATATCAACAATAATAGGACAGGATAGGCCATAACATCACCATGTTGGGGGAAAACCAAAGGCTGCAGAGGGAATATCACCAGGAGGTCATACAGCAGTGGCAGGCACACAATGCCACCACGACATCCATTGCAGGGGTGTTGAGCATATCAACACCATCCTGTGTGCTTCCACCACCCAACAGCAGGCCCCTTCTGCTAGCAACATTACATCTGAACCATCCAGAACAACTAGTCACATCACCCACCCACTCAGCAGGACACAAGCTAGATGCGATTTTCATCTCCAGCAACCACATAACCTGCACTCACACCACCGAACTCCACTGGGCCGACCACCACTGCGTCCATTTCTCCTTCTTGAAACCCCCCACACACCACCACCAACACACCTCACCCTACCACTTGTGGGACAAGATCCCCACAGAACACCTGAACGCCCAACTCGCACATAACCCCCCAACACCAACGACCCCAACATTGCTGCCCATAACCTCACACAATGGATTACAACTTGTGCTGACTCACTCGCCCCTCTTAGAAGAAACATCACCACCTGCAACATCAAGAACGCCCCCTGGTTCACCACTGAACTCCAAGCCTCCAAGCGTGAATGCCGTAAAACAGAGAAAGCTTGGCGCCAGGTACCCTCAACAACAAACGTCTCCACCCTCAAAACCACCATACTCAAACATCACCAACTCATACGTACCAGCAAAAGGGCTTACTACAAGGAATGCATAGACAGTAACTCACACAACAGCAAGGAACTCTTTACCATCATCAAAGAGCTCACCAAACCCAAAGCTTGCAACATCGACCCCACTCACACATAAAACCTCTGCAACTCCCTCTCCAACCACTTCCACTTCAAAATTTCAGACATACACAACAGCTTCACACCACCAGCACCCACCACCGATACGACCAACAACAACTCATCCCCTCCCCAACCTACTACACACCTGGGCCCCTACCAACGACGAAGAAACAAAAAAAAACATCAATTCCATCCACTTAGGCTCCCCCTCAGAACCCTGCCCCCACCGCATCTTCAATAAGGCCAGCCCAACCATCGCTTCCAAGCTTCGCGCCGTAATCAACAGCTTTTTCGACACTGCCACCATCCCAGACTCCTGGAAGCACGCAGAAGTAACCGCACTCCTGAAAAAACCCAAAGCAGACCCTGATGACCTTACAAACTACCGCCCAATTCCTCTTCTCCCCTTCCCCACCAAGGTTGCTGAGAAGTTAGTAAACACCTGCCTGTCTCACTTCCTAGAGGAAAACAATGCACTCAACGCCTCCCAGTCTGGATTCCGCAAGAACCACAGCACTGAGACCTCCCTCATCGCCTGTACTGACGACATCAGAACCAGAGTCGACAAGGGCGAGACCGTCATACTCATCCTCCTGGACCTCTCCGCAGCCTGCAACACTGTCTGCCACCAAATACTCCATACACACCTCTACGACGCAGGAATCTGACACAAGGCCCTGAACTGGCTCGCCTCCTTCCTCGCCGAAAGGACCCAGAAAGTTCAACTCCCTCCTTTCCAATCCCCAGCCACCAAGATCATCTGCGGAGTCCCCCAAGGGTCCTCCCTCAGCCCCACCCTTTTCAACATTTACATGGCCCCGCTCGCCAACAACCTTCAGCCACACGGAATCACCATCATATCCTACGCAGACGACACCCAGCTCGTCATCTCCCTCACCAGAAACCCTACCACCACCAAGACCAACCTCCATGCCGGACTCCTTGACACCGCCAAACGGATGACAGCAAGCCACCTCAAACTAAACTCCAACAAAACCGAAATCATCAACTTCGGCCCCAACAAAACAAAATGGGATGACTCCTGGTGGCCCACTGCCTTAGGATCACCCCCAACACCTGCCACCCATGCACGCAACCTCAGCGCCATCTTAGATTCTTCTCTATCCATGACCCAGCAAATCAACGCTGTCACCTCCTCCTGTTTCAACACCCTCCGCATGCTGCGAAAAACCTTCAAATGGATACCCATAGAAACCAGAAAGACCGTCACCCATGCTCTCATCAGCAGCTGGCTAGACTACGAAAACGCCTCTATGCTGGCACCACAGTCAAGCTTCAGCAGAAACTCCAGAGGATCCAGAACGCAGCCGCTCGCCTCATCCTGGACCTCCGACGCCATGAACACATCTCCTCCCACCTCAGAGTCCCTTCACTGGCTTCCTAACGACAAAAGGGTAATCTTCAAAGTCCTCATCCACGCACACAAATCTCTCCACAACACTGGACCAGCATACCTCAACGAAAGAGTGAACTTCCACACTCCCACTCGCCACCTCCGCTCCGCTGACCTCTCCCTCGCCACAGTCCCCTGCATCTAACGCGCCACCGCCATAGGAAGATCCTTCTCCTACCTCACCCCCAAAACCTGGAACTCCCTCCCCACCAACCTCTGCAAAACTCAGGACCTTCTGTCATTCAGAAAACAACCCAAAGACATGAGACCCTTACGGGTGAGTAGCGCGCTCTATAAATATTGTTTTTATTTGATTTGATCCACATCAGGGGCAGTTAGTGGAATGGAAGCCCTGCCAGGGGAACCACAGCCCTCAGACAACCCTCTCTCTGTAGCAGAAGCATCCCCCTAAAATTGTGGTAGTCCATCCAGACATCCAGCTGGAGCAGATGCGATGACCCAACCCACTGCCAGGAAATGAACCTCACCAGATTTGTCACCCTTATGTGCCACTGGGACACCCTGTTGACTGTTCAATTACATAACTCCATCTTCCCATATGCAAAAGGACACTGGATGTGTGCAACCAACTGCTGTACCACCTACTCTGATGTTTCCATCTACCATTACCCACTCATCACCTTTTGGAAAATGTATGCACCATATATTTTTTACTCATAAAGTCATCATTATCACAATAAACACCAATGGAACACAGCTACTGTATGTGTCTTCATTTAAACATCTACAAATGTAATGATAGCAAAATGTGAAAAGGTTAAGCCCCTTTACATGTAGCAGGCAGTGTAATGGACAGCAGAGGGAGGCATTCTTTGCAACAGACACAATACAACAGATCGGTACCAGGACAGATGTCAGAATGTGAAAACTCCAGCCACACAAAACAGTGCTCCAACCTGCAAAAATACAATGACAGGAAGTACCATCAGGATGTAAGGCATGGAGCTACACAATGAACATATGCAGCTCATAGCTGTCGTGCACAGTGAATAATACCTCCTAAGTAGGGACCCCCTGAGATTACCTATACATACCCAGTTACGCTTTGCAAATTACAGTTCACCTTAGCTGCCATATGTTATCTACAACCTTCAATAATCAGTTCATTTAGCAATGGCTAATGTCAATGAATGCCTCAAGTTACAGGTAGCATGGGCACAAATGTCAATACCACAGTCAGTGGGTGGAATCACATGAAAATAGTTGAATGCAACAAATATAACTCAATATTGGTCTGAACAATGTCGATGTGAATGTAGGAAACTGCAGTGAGTACACTTGTAATAGTTGAGACACTTTCACTGAGCACTTTACATGAAATCAGTCAACTCCCCCAGCACACATATAGGAGAGAACCACGTTACACCACCACTGATAAATGAACTGTGGTTAACTGTTGTCAGCAATTGATGTGGAAACCAAACTCTAGCAAACTCACACTCATCATACCTGTATGTCATTTGAAGTGCTGATTTATTGAGCTCAGTCCTAGAGTCAACTGCACCTTCCTCCTCTGCCTCCTCATCACTTTCCATGTCAGCATTACCAGCCACTGGTCCAGCTGCCACATCTTCATCCATTAGCAATGGTACCTGAATTCTCAGAGCTAGATTGTGGAGCATGCAGCAGGCTACTATGATCTGGCATACCTTTTGGGGGAAGTATAGGAGGGCACCTCCAGATAGGTCTAGGCACCTGAATCTGGCCTTCAGGAGGACAAATGTTCTTTTGATGACAAGCAGTGTCCTTCTGTGGGCCTCATTGAAACTGAGTTCCCCAATCCGTGGCGGGGTACCTCACTGGTGTAAACAGCCACAGAAGGTTAGGGTAGCCAGAGTCACCTGTGTCATGAAATGTTGGACCAGTGAAAATACAGGTACAGCAACAGGCAAGAATGTTAAGACAGGTGTCAAAACACTGAAACACCTTCATATGCATACATACCAAAGAGCAATGCCCTCTCTGTGTGTAGTCGTGCTATCATGTGTGGGACATTGCTGTTCTTCAAAATGTAGGAGTCCTGTACAGATCCTGGGAACTTTGCTGTCACTTATGAGATATACTGGTCCACCAGTCACGCCACCTGCACATTTATGGAGTGGTCATTCTTCCTGTTCCTATACACCTGTTCATTGGTACTGGGAGGGACCAGGGTAATATAGGTACAATCAATGGCCCCTATTAGATGAGGGGTTTGTCCCATAACATAAAAGTCCACCTTCACATAGGCCACATCTGAACGTTGGGGGAACCTGATGTAGCTGTCCAGGTGTCTCAATAATGCACACAGTACACCCTTCAAGACGTTACTGAACATTGGCTGTGACATCCTTTCTGCCACGCCACTGTATTCTGAAATGAGCCTGTAGCAGGAAAGTGAAGCACTGACAGGACTTGTACTGTTGGAGGAATGCCATATGGATTGCAGATGGCTTTAAGAGATCAGGTTCAAACTGTGTATAAAAATCCATTATGACCTGACAATTCAGAAGATAGGTCTGGGTGATATGCCTCTTCTCCAGGCTTGGAAGGTCAATTCATGGACGGTACACTGGTGGTTGTCTCATTCTCCGCATGGGGCGAAATCTAGGATAGACAGGAGAGATTGTACATTGAGAAATGCACTTAACACATGTAAGCAAAGTATGTTTAAAGCACACACTCCTAACACTGTAGGACATGATTAGCACTGCTGGCACATACCAATGTGGGGATGCTGAAGCAGCTTGGACACCATCCTTGAGGCACATTGCTGAACCTGTTAGTCGTATGGGACACCTATCACATTTATAATGTACAACATGTAGCACATCCGTCCTGCACTGATCAAATGAATAGTCGGGGAATATACCAATATAGTGCCACTGTCTATGGGCCTCCTAGTATATAACCATGCCCATCTACAGATTTGCTGCCATATAACGTCACTTTTTCATGCATGTCACATGTATTTGCATTACCATCATGACACAACATAGGATGACTCTGTCAATTGGATGAAAATGTCTGTTGTGGACTTATTTTGGCACATAAAAGCATGATATGTGCATAAAATGTCAGCCGCCAGTCCTGCTGCACTGGACATTTGGAAGTGACCTAAGTCCACCGACAGAAGCCAGCACGGCAATAGGAAATTGAAATCGCTGTACAACTTGTTATTGGTTAACATTGCTGCCAATGGCCATGACCGCCGGCAGTGACATTCCTGTACGCTGTGGCTGTGACCGCCATTTTCTGCAACCTGGCTCACTTGACTCCTAACACTGTTGTTAGCATGACCTCCACGACCTGAGCTGCTGTGTGCTGTCTCAGGGAGCTATCATACCACGTCCTGCAGGTGACGGGCCCCAACTTTCACCCAGGAAGAGCTGGAGAAGCTTGTGGAAGGGGTCCTACTCATGTATGAACAGCTCTATGGTGCACCAGAGGAGCAGGTGAGCCCAGTGCCATAATCATGTGTGATAGGGGGGCATGTGACATTCAATGGGACAAGTGTATCAGTGAGGGTGTACATGGATGCAGAGGGCATGAAGAGTCAACATGTGAGGTGAGAGGGGGTTTATGTGTGGGTACTTGGTATGTCAGTTGTGTACAGGCCATTCCTGTTGGCATGATGCCAATCTACATGACTTTCTCCTTTTGTCTGTGTCATCTACGCAGGTAAACGCTCCTCAGAAGAAAGGGCTCTGGCATGTTATTGCCAAGCAAGTGCGGGCCCTGGAGATCCACACCCAGCAGAGCACCCATTGTCTCAAGCAGTGGGAGGACCTGAGACCCTTGACCCGGAAGACTGAAGAGGTTTTGCTGGAGATGTCCTCCCAACGAGGGAGGGGTGCCCATAGGACCCTGACCCCCCCCCCCTAATGGCCCTCATTGTAGCAGTGGCCCACCCTGAGTTGGATGGGTATTTGAGGGCGGCACAGCAGCCAGAAGGGGGTGAGTACTGTCTGTATCCTCAGACTTGTCTCTGGTTGTATGGGATTAGCTGCCTCACTGTAGCTTATGTGACATTGTAATCAATGCAATATGTCTGTAGACTAGTGGAAATGGATAATGACCACCTGGGCTGAGTATAAGTTTTAGATGTGTATTGATGGTTTCCTGTCAGTGGATGTACTTCTCCCATTACAAGCCGTCTCCATGTCTAGATTTTGCAGATGGTCTCATGACATTGGCACATGTGTGACTCCATCCTACATATACAACAGATGTGAGCTTCTGTTTCACCCTAGCCATTGAGTATCAGCTGGTCCATTCATCTGCATTTGTGGTTCTGACTTGTCAGTCCACTCTCATTTGTGTAGTGTATCTAAACATGCAACTGGGTGACTCCTTTTTTTTTTTATCACAGGTGCAGCATACATCAAGTACTGATAATGGTATTGACTCAGTGTGAGGCAGCCATTACAATTCCATCCCAGACATGGCCTGCATAGGACTGGACTAATAGCTTGATTTTTGGATACCGAGATATTGGTCATCTACTGACTAAAGGATATATGAAGGATGGTAAAGTTGCATACTTTTACATGTACATTTGAATAGTTCTGATTGCAATCATCATGCATTAGAAGTGCCGGACTTGTGGGGATGAAACCTTGCACGAAATGGGATGGTACTGGAGGTGGTAAGTGCTTAGGAAGACCTTTTCCTAATCCTTATCAATATGTTATGTATATGCTATGTATGCCAATGTCCTACAAATTACAGAGCAACATAGCTTATTTACTGCCTACATCATGTCTCGATAGTTATTTGGGGGCACATCTGATGTAGTGGGACAATGCATGCTGCCCTTGGTTTAGCTGAAGTGGCAGATTATGACCACTTTTGGTACTCCATGACTTATGGGATGTGTATGTGACCAAATGTGGATTTTCTCCCATGAGACTGCTCTACACAGTATTGGGATGTGTTGTCAGTGTAAAGGCAGTGGTGTTGGGCTCTCTGTGCATAATCGTTACATGTGTATATACCATCTGAGATGTGTGTTGTCTGGACCTAGGTGCTGGTATTGACAAGTTTGGAATGGTGTGTGTGAGGGTGGTGTTATCATGTTGTGAAGTCCTACTGGTGACACTTCATGTGTGGTGGTATTGTAAATGAACCATGATGTCATATGTGTGTTCCTGAAGATCATCAGTTGTGAAGCAGCACTCCATGTGTGAATGTGTTAAATGTGAAATATGGGCAATTGTATATGCAGTTAGATGTATGAATGGTTGTAATATGTGTATGCTGTCTGCAGATCTTCCTCTGTGAATGGGTCTAACTTATCACATGGCTTTGCCCCAAACTTGTGTTGTACACCTCAGATGTAACCTGTATGGTTTCATCTGAACAGGAACCATGCAAGCTCTAAAAAAAGCTTCTATACCTTTAATTTGCCAGTTTCATGTTCCCCACACACTTTCCAAATCAATTGAATTAACCCAATGCTCATAACCTTCTATGGCCAACTGGGAAACAAAGGAATTAGAATATATCAATTGATATTCAGTCAATAATACATGCAAATCTTCCACACTGGCAATTTGAAATAATATGACAGCATTCTTCACATTATGTCCAGAAAAATAGGCAAATTTTTCAGTATACGTTTTTGAGCTGCCTATTGGCGGAATCAGGCAGTGTTCCCATTGTGCATATTTAAAAATAGTTTTGGGGGTACTAGCTCTGTTAATGAAATGATGTCCATAATGATTATAACAGAACATATCTCCATAATTTCCTTTACATTTGTACACATCATCATTTTCAAAAAACGCATAATACTGTAGATCAGACATCATCATAGTATCTGTCTTGACATCCTAATCATCAGAAATCACTCCAGGTGTAATTAAATCAGTCAATGAAAGTTTGAACACATAAGAAATTTGAATGATCTCTGTAGGACCATATATGTTGAATAAGACTTTATCCCACAAATCCCATCAGGAATTGGTACTGCTGTAATGTTCACCAGGGACAAGTCTCTGCATATTTTATATGAACAAAAAAGTGGTGTTAAGACTTCATCCACCAGTTCAACTGTAGAGCGATCAGGTAGGTAATGACCATGTATAAGAAGAAAGAATACAATGACAAACCCAACCCAAACAAGTAAGGCAACTACAATGAGAGATAACCATAGATAGTTCCAAGGACGAGTAAGATAGTAAATTTTTAGTCAATCCATTAGTTCAGTCACACTTGAGGCAGATAGGTCTGAAGAAAAGTCGTCAGCATCGACAAAGTAACCATCATCTGTACAAACAAATGCTGGAGGTGTATATGGAGGAGGAGAATCTGCTGAATATTCCCTCGGTGGTGTGTAGTATGTTACAACATCTGTTTCTGTGGAATTTATAGCAGGCTGGTCTGTATCAGCAGAAATTGATGAAGTAGTAGTCATCAGTAGAACCAATGAAAGTTCATTTTACACCCTCCCCAAGCTCGGAGAGGTATCAGCGTTGCTGTTGAAAACTTGCAGAGGAACATCCTGGTCTGTAGTAGGAGGGATTCTGGCATTACTCAGAAGTCCTCTCGGTCTGCTGTGCAGGATTGGCCACATTGTGTAGCTTGACATTGTCAATGGCGACAAAGCGATTCTCTTTAGAACCAGGCAGCGGTGGTAGTATAACAGTTCTGGTGCTGTGTATTCCCAGGACTGGGACCAGTGCACAATAAGAAGGATCAAATTCATTTTTCACAGCAATCTTTTCAAGTACTAGATCCCCCAGCTTGGGAATTCAGCTGGGATGTTACTGGTACATCCCTAATTCCAGAGGAGGCAGCACTGGCAGTTGCGATGTCATCACGGAATTGTTGTAACTTCTGCAAGACAGTGACACGTTCATTTATGACAAAAGGCGTCTCCGCCGCCTCCATGCCAGGACCATCCAGATCTGGAACATACATTTGAGTTCGAAACAGGCACTCATATGAAGTACACCCCCTCCCAGGGACCTTCTAGGCAGATTATTAAGTGCTCTCTGAACTCCATACAGTTGTGTAGGCCAACTATGTCCATGCCTAATACCCCTGATGTTAAGGATTGCTTTGATCATGGTTTTGACACTCCATGACAATATTTCCCTTGGGATGAAATGGAGACAAGTAATGCAGTTGTGCCCCTAATGAAGCCATGTTATCCCAGTAAGCCCTTGATGCTAAAGCAGGGCCCCGGTCTGAATGGAAAGCCACCACAGCATATGTACCGACAAAGACTTGCAAATCTTTAATAACAGTTCGAGCATCAGCCGAGCGTTGTGGCCAGACCCATAGAATTCTGGAACATGATTCTACAGTGACAGTTTGTATGCACTATTCGGTGTAAGAGGACCACAATGGTCCAAGTACACACATTGTAGGGATTTGTTGGAAATTAAGAGGGGCGTCTGTGGTTGGCGCTTGACACAGGAGCCTTTTATTTGTTTGCAGATGTCACAGCAAAGGACATACTACTTTGCCTGTTTGTAAGGACCTGGTCACCAATAGCGTGATTGCAATATTGAAATTGTAGCCGCCTCACCAGCATGTGTAGATGCAACTCATGCGCTGCTTTTACTAACTCTGATCTTCAGTCTTTGTTGGGGAATCACTCAGATCCCCACACCTGGAATCTTTACTTCTGCGTTAAGCATGCCTCCCATCCAGTAGGAATATTCAGTGGGATAGGCCTTGGGCATAGGTGTGCCCTCAGCCGTCGCTTCTATAGCTGCTAATGTTTCATCATCCACTCTTGTTGTAGAGCGTGTTACTGCTGTGACAGAAGCCATTGCTACTGCCGACTTTGTTGCTCCATCAGCCAAAGTTTTGCCTTCAACATGTATTCCAACACGTTGGTGTCCTAGTTTATGTGCAACATGGACATTCAGTAGTTTTCCCTTCAGATTTCCCCACAAGAGTCTGTGTTGTATGGTATTACCTTTTGAATCTCTGAGCCCATTTTGTCACCAGTAATACAGGTATTCATTGAAGGACTGAACACAGTAACACAGATCACAGGCAATCAGAGTCATATGCTCAGGATCCGTATGTTCTAGTGCCATCAGCAGAGCCCTAAGCTCTGCGAGATGTGCCGTACAGTCCCCAAGAGTCTGTGTGTATGTTTTTTTCTGGATAGAACTTGCCATCCTCAGTATACCCACTCACGACTGTGCAAGCAGCGGAGTATTGTTGTTCGGTGCATCTAGCAGGATGTACTGGACGATCGGTGTGCAAAATTGTTTTGTATTGTTCAATAGGTAGTGTATTTTCTAGAACAGGATATTAAAGTTCATGTTATAGGAATTCTTGGGTCTGTAATTTAGAGTCAAGCACATAATCAACATTAGTGACCGTCAGAGACGTTGCCCATTGAATCCAACATGGATATAATGCTTTAGTGTTCGGGACACTTGCTTTGGTAACAGCCTCAAGGGCTGGAACTGGGGACACAACAATAATGCGCTTCCCTTGGGCCAGAGGTCTCTCTTTAGGCACCACTATCTGAACAGCAGTGAGGATTTTCTCAGTGGGAGCAAAGTGTTATTCGGCTGTAGAGTATAGGTGTGATTTATATGCAATTGGGACAATCTCCCCTTCCTTGAATGACACATAGGTGAAACTAATGGCAATAGCAATTACTCTGATGAGCAAATGTTTTTTGTTGTACCTTGTGTGTAAATGTTTTGCTTCAAGCATGTCTTTTTGTAGTGCTTGGAGAATACGTGTGTGGTCGACTGTTCAGAATTTGTTGGTAAAGTCGGGACGTATTAGGTCATATAATGGTTTATTGCGTTGTGCATAGTCTGTAATATATGTTCTGCCAAAATTCAGAAAGCTCAACACTGACTAAAGCTTCTTTATTGTATTTGGTGGTTGTACTTGTGTGCATTTTTCTTAAAATTGGGGCGCCAGGCTCTTGCCTTCATCTGACAATTCGTATCCCAGAACTAGGACACTGAGAGAGGCTATTTTTTTTTTTTTTTTTTAAGTTACATTTATGGTCGATTTCAACGAATCCTACAACAACATGGGCTACCTGTCTTAAATGTTGTATGAGGTCATCATCCGTGAGGTAGATCTCATCCACATAGGACACGCCTCAGGGTCTGTCGTGTAATATTGATGTCACACGACCTGAGAACAGTCCAGGACTTTATATTTTAGCCTTGTGGGAGTCGCCAGCATTTTTCCAGGAGCCTACAACGCTGAAACTTGTAATGTCCCAACTTTCAGGCGCTATGTTTTGGCAGAAAAAACCCTTTGGATATATCCAGGGTTGTTTTGTATTTTCGTCACACAAATGTTATTCATTAGTGCTGTATTATGTGCGTTTTGTATAGCATATGTTATTGTGTGACTATGTAAATGCCTATAGTCTAAGACTATTCTATATGAGTGGTTGGGTTTAGCGACTGGAAATAATGGATTGTTCATTGATGAGTCTGAGGGTTCAATGGCACCCTGGTACGCTAATTGTGTGAGGATTTCCCTCACCGGGGCTTTCGCCTCATATTTAATTGAATATTGAGGTTGGGGCTGAAGTGTTGAATTTATAAATAATATATGGTAGGGAGAATCTTTGTCCCACATAACATGATTGCGATATAGCAGGTGCCTGCACCACTGCCCAATCAATGGCGTATTTTTAAACAAGCTAGGGGAGAGAAGAATTTTTCAATAAAGTCCTTTCCACATGGGAGATCTCCTACAAATAGTGGTGGCCAATCAATTTTGGCCAGCAGAAAACCAAAAATAGACAATGTGATCCAAAAAGATGGCATCTATAATGCATTCAATGTCCCCTTTTAACTGAATAGTTACTTTATACACAATCTGGTGTGGAGACACTCATGCCCGCAGTCTCTACTTGTAGATAGTCATCAGTTGCTTTCACGTCCGGATGCTCTAGAAGATCCTGGCGAACTATTGTGATTTCTACTGCACTGTCTAGCAGTGCTAATGGCCACTTCTTGTTCTTTCGTAAAGCCATCTCCTTGAGTGGCATGTCAAATTGCAACTGCTGCCACTTTTTTTTTAAACTGTGGTTTCTGTTGTTGAAGTTTCTCTTCTTTTTTAACAGAAACTTCCGCCAAGCATTGTGAGTCTTTTCTCGGTTTCACATACTCAGTCCACTGATCTGACCGCCCAACTCTCTCACTTTGTTTTTCCGGTGAGTCCTGAAAGGAACGAGATTGGCGTGTATCAGTACACTGATATCTGTCAGGAGTTTTTATATTTTAATCCCATTTCCAGGCTGACACCTATTTTGTGGGGTTCCTGAATGCAGAGATTCTCCCCTTTCTTTTCTAGGTGTATGTTGTTTTTTATCCCAGCATTTTTTAGAACCCTCAGGTGTTTGTTTGGCAGCATCCTTATTAGATCTACCTTGTACTTGTGGTTTAGTCAGTCTGGCTCCCAAACTATCTCGATCTATACTGGAGTATGTTTCAGCGATAATTTTAGACAGTTCATGTTCCTGATCCTGTGCTAGAACGTCATGGAGCCGCATGTGCACAATTAGTGCAACTGCTTCCCCTTTAATGTTACTTAATATAATTGAAGCTAGAGTGGCAACATTGCCTAATTGCATCCCCAAATTTAGGGCAGGGGCTCCCCCGTATTCATCTTGAATTTGTTCCGGAAGGTTGGCAAGTGTTGGTGTACCATGTGCGGTTGTATAAAGCGCGGCAAATACCGTGCCCCGTGTATTACAGTTTTCAACTGTGGGAACCATGCCGAAAGGCAAGCACAATGTCAAAATTCTATTTTTATTCTGGGGTTCCGTGTGGCGAAAGATAACTTTCATTTTTTTTTTTTTGCTAACCTAAACGGAATCTTCTCCTGTTTGGCAGGTACTTTACCCATGATCGAATGTACAGTGGCAGGATTAATACTTTGCGCTGCTGCATGTGCCTGAGGTGGAGCAACTCATGCTGTGTTTACATTCAACATTTGCATGACAAATTGTACTAACAATCTATACGTCGTTGTGACTTCTGTATATAAGCGCTGGACCTCAGCTACTGCCATTGCTGCTGTGTCAGAATGCGGTGTATATGTGGCCAATAAAGCCCACGTCAGGCCAGCATTACTCGAGGGACCTAACCTAACAGATAAAATTGTATGTGGTAGGGTGCCATCAAGCCAATTATTATGGACTTGATAAGGTAAAGGTATCTCTAAGGATGCATAAGCTCTGTATTGTGCAGGAGGACGTACCAGTGTATAATTATGAAATGTATTTGTATTCCCATCCACTGCTGGAAACGCGACCCAAGAATAAAATGTTTCTGTTCTATACGCTGCATGAGCCTCAACAACAAATGTAACTGCACCCCCTGGGCCGTTAAGCCGTTTGCCAATAAATGTGCAGTTAGGGTGCCTCTCATGTTTACTGCTAATGCTACCTGTTGAGGGTTCACCATATTACTGGTTTATGCGTTCAGAGATAAGGATACCAACTAGGGATCAAACCTTATATGGTTCAAGCTTGAACAACCTACAGCTCAGGATAGGTTCCCACCTACCTAGCTGAGGAGAAAATCCTCCATGCCACGGATGTCTCCGTATATATTATCAAGGTGTCTTTAGCCTTCAGTGAGACAGAGATACTTAGGAGGATCTGATTTTTCGTGCCTGACGAAAAGTTAGTGGCGCCATGTTGGGTAGGTTCTCATTAGGGTAACAAGGCTAATGGATTTGGGAAGTAATATAGCTTTTGTGGTGGGTACTGAGTACAATTCCACACCTGGTGACACCTGTCAGTCTAACTTGGGGTTTCCTGCTAACTAGCAACACCCCATCTCTGACCGAGATGATTGTTGCAACCGAGCACCTGGTAAGATAGACTCCCCAGGGAATTGTGGTACATCAGATCACATCCCATTCTCTCAGTTCCTAAGATCTCCCTCAGGCAAATACAACAGAGGCCGAATATATTTAAATAAGCATTTATTAAAATATCTGCATCATAGATAAAAGCAGGTGCGTAGCAATAACCAGGATAATGAAAGACAATTGGAGCAGGCATGTGACTAAAAATGTAAAACACAAGAATGGTCCTACCATGCTGTCTAAACAGGGGAGTGGATCTATATCCCCTCACCTACGCTAAGTATGAGCACTGCATACTGAGCCTAATCTGCCCTCCTGGTTTCCCCCTGGGAGAACATCATCCCTCATACCTGAAAAAAGAGGCCTGAGGTCTAACAAGACAAAGGACCTCATTACGACCCTGGCGGTCGGTGTTAAAGTGATGGTAATACTGCCAACATGCCAGAGGTAATTACCGCCAAATTTTGACCATGGCAGAAAGATCTCCGAAAAACAGCCAATGTACCACACCGACCGCCAGGGCTGAAACAACAGGCACCAAGGAGGTAGCCACCTACAGCCAGGTGGAAGTCAAAGTCCCGCCCACCATATTAAGACCCTGCAAACTGCCACCTTTTCCGTGGCGGTACCAACGACATCAAAAGCCTGGTGGAAACAGAGCTCAGAGGTGAAAGGGCTCACAATTGTAGACACAGGGAAGAACCACGCCGCCCTGGAACCCGAACTGCATGTATTTCTGATGATATTCTATGTTGTGCTCCACCCCATACGCACAACCCATACACACAACCAGATGCACAAGAAAACGAGTTAATCCCTGTAAATCAGCTGTATAATGCAAGGACAAAACAAATTTACTAAAGTGAGTGTAAGAATAACACAGAATAAATAATAATATTGCCAATGTTACAGATATTTGCAAATGTACAGAAAAAGGGACACTGCCCAGTTCTCAGTTTGCGTAGGCCACATGGCCACAGGGCAAAGTCCAAGGCCCCACTTGTCACCTGCATCAACACGGAGAGAACACTGCAGGGGCAACAGTTGGCAAATAGGCAGGCACCTCAGGGGGAGGGGGGTGAACCTCAGGGAGATCGGAAACAAGACCACTGGTTCTGAAGTGGGCAACATGCCCTGTGCTTGGTCCTGGGGAGTGCAAGGCCACAGTCTCTCAGGTGGGTGACTTGCCCGCTGGTTCTGGAGAGGGCAACATGCCCTGCACTTGGTCCTGGGAAGTGCAAGGCCATAGTCTCTCAAGTTGGTGTCTTCCCCACTGGTTCTGGAGGGGGCAACATGCCCTGTGCTTGGTCCAGGGGAGTGCAAGGCCACATTCTCTGGAGTGGGTGACTTGTCCACTGGTTCTGGAGTGGGCAACATGCCCTGTGCTTGGTCCTGGGGAGTGCAAGGCCACAGTCCCTCAAGTGGGTGACTTGCCCACTGGTTCTGGTGGGGGCAACATGCCCTGTGCTTGGTCCGGGGGAGTACAAAGCCACAGTCTCTCGAGTGGGTGACTTCCCCACTGGTTCTGGAGTAGACAGGCTGCACAGCAGCCAATGGAGGCAGGATTACACTGCGTCCGCCTGCGGTTACAGCTGCACTGTGTTGGTGGTGGTGGGGGAGACTCCTGCACATCCCATGCACTCTCAGATGGATGCACTATGGTGGTGGTGGTAGGAGGCTCCTGCACATCCCCTGCACCCTCTGATGGATGCACTGTGGTGGTGGTGGTGGGAAGCTCCTGCACATCCCCTGCATCCTCGGATGTATGCACTGTGGTGGTGCCGCTGGTGGTGGTGGTGGGAGGCTCCTGCACATCCCCTGCACCCTTGTATGGATGCACAACCATGGTTGGTGGTGGGGGTTTCGTGACAGCTGCTGGTGCAGGCTCCTGGCCCTTCTTGTCTGCTAGTGCATGGTCCTTGCCCTTTCGGGTGGCAGGTGCAGGCTCCTTGCCCTTCTTGCCTGCTGGTGCAGACTCCTTCCCCTTTTGGCTGGCAGGTGCAAGCTCCTTACCCTTGAGTATGCCATGGATTCCTTTCCACCATGAGTAGGTGCGACTGGAACTGGGCCCATGGACTGTGTGGCTGGGGTGCTTAGCTGGGTTTGTGATACCCTGGCCATACGTGCAGGACGTGGGTGGGAGGGGTAGGGAAGAGGTCAGTGGTGGATAGGAAATGTTTCTTAGGGACATTGGGGAGGGAAGAGGGAGAAAGAATGGGAGTGGAGGATGAGTGAGTGGTTGTTGGAGGTGTCTGCTGGATTTGGGTGCAGGTGCATGGGCTGTATTCTGGTGTGAGGTGGCTAGCTGTTGGGTGTCTTAGTGCTTGCATTTGTGTACTTTAGGAGTGGGGACAGGCATAGTGGGAAAGGACACGGGTCGTGTGCATGGATGTTGTGGAGTTGTCTGCGTGTGAGGTGTGTGTTCTGCTTGGTGTGGTGATGCTGGTAGTGGATGATGATGTAGTGCATGCAGGTGAGTGTGTGGATGTGACTGGGAGGGAGGTGTTGGAAGGGGGAGGGGGAGACAGTGGAGGCAGTGGATTTTGTAGTGTCTGCAACTGTATGGTGTTTGCGTGAGTGCTTGTGGGATGAAGTGTGGTGCTTGTGTTTCCCTGTGACACTCTTGGGTGTTGTTCTGTGTGTATGCTCATCTGGCTGTGTGCTTGGGATGGGTTGGGATAGAGGAGAATGGGGCTGGGAAGTGGAAATTGAACAGGGACAATGGCTGCCATCAGAGAGGAGGCCAGAGCCTGGATCGATCTCTGTTGGGCCGCCAATCCATTGTGAATGCTCTTCAGGAATGCATTAGATTATTGCATCTGGGCTGCCAGCCCTTGGATGGTGTTCACAATGGTTGACTGCACTACAGAAATGGATTTCAGGAGGTCAATAGCCTCCTCATTCAGGGGAGCAGGGCTAACTGGAGCAGGACCTGACGTGCCTGGGGCGAAGGAGATGCCCACCCTCCAGGGTGAGCGGGCACGGGCAACTGGATGAGGGGATGCTGGGAGGGCGGTGGTGGAACGGGGTGGCGGCTGTAGCTGGGGTGGTCACAGAAGTGTCTGCCACCACCAGGGAGCTTCCATCGGAGGAGGTATGTGTGTCTGAATTGTCCCCTCCAGTCTCTGCCGTGATGCTCCCCTCGCCCTCCGTCCCAATGGTGCCCTCAACGTAAGTGGTATCTGCCTCTGGGTCCTGTGGGATGCAGCTTCCTCTGTCACCCGGTCCCTCTCCTCCTCTGCCAGATGATGCTAATACACATAAGGACAGGATGACAAAACAAGAAACGGAGGGGGAAGAGACAAATGATACACTGGGTCAATGGCAGCACCAAAACCACAGTTGGCATACACAGCACACTCACACACAGGGAACAGGCCTATGCACTATGGATTGCACCACCACTGATGTTGCTAGCCACCAAGGCATGAGGAGGGGCACACACCGCCAACTGCAGCACACCTGGGACCCACACAGCCCTGACCAGTAGTGGA
Source organism: Pleurodeles waltl (assembly GCF_031143425.1). Taxonomy (NCBI): domain Eukaryota; kingdom Metazoa; phylum Chordata; class Amphibia; order Caudata; family Salamandridae; genus Pleurodeles; species Pleurodeles waltl. Next base: position 670,160,572 of record NC_090444.1, read on the forward strand.
TGCTTACAAGCTAGGTAGGCAGGATTATCTCTTCAGAACCCTAGCAACTAGAGGACCTACGCTGCTATGTGAGGCCTGGCCCAGGGGCACCCGCTAACACACATCCACAACCCAGATACCACCCCACCAGGCATAAATTGTAATGATAGCCACTGTACTCACCCTCTTGTGGCTGCTGTGATGCCCTCAAGAGCCCATCCAGCTCTGAATAGGCCACCGCCAGTATGCAGGCCATCAGAGGGGTCAGGGTTCGGCAGGCACCCCTTCTTCGTTGGGAGGCTGTCCCCAGCTGGGCCTCTGCCGTCTTCTGTGCCCAGCGTCTCAGGTCCTCCCACCGTTTCCGACAGTACTCTGCCTGCCATAGACCCCCAGGGTCCGCATCTCCTTGGTGATGGCATGCCATATACCCTTCTTTTGATGGGCGCTGACCTGCAGAGGCAATACACACACGAAAACACCATTAGACAAACAGTCTAGCCTGTTACACATATGGCCCACCATACCCGTTTCCATCACCATTGGCACACACATAACCTAGCACGCAAGCTGTACACCACAAAGAGGACATCCTCCCTTCCCCCTTACACGAGGCCTTCACACACACAACTCCATGCTTTCATGCCACATACATCGTGCCCACAGTGTACTCACCTGTTGGTCTGGAGGCTCATACACTGGTCCATACTGGGGTAGGACCCAATCCACTAGTCTTGTCTACTCCTCCAAAGTGAAGGCTGGGGCCCTTTCCCCGGTCACACGGGCCAATGTAGGTTCCAGACACAGGTCACAGCAGCACATGCGGTTTAGGTCCTCTCCTATGGAAGGTCAGGTAGCAAGTGAGGAATATGATAGAAAATGGCGGTCATGTCCACGGTGGTTCATACCGTCACCTCCGGCGTAGATCAGCATTGGCCACTGTACCCCATAGGGCCCAATATTAACCAATGAGGAGTTGCACATCGGTTCCCGACAGCCTCCCACCACAGCGCACAATGTCAGCAGAATTAGCTCACTTCCACCTGTCCCTCCACAAAGGACAGGCAGATGCCATATCGGGGGGGCAGCTCTATGGATTCCTGCTGGGTCACAGGAGAAATAGGCTCATACTGGGCAAATCACACTGACCCATTACAATTTTACAGATTGCTAACTCCTGTTGTGGCTCCAATGTTCAGTTTGTGACAGCCTCCTCACTCTTGTGTCCCTTAAATACCTACTGCTGCGGATGAATAGGAGATGGAAACATACCCGCTTGTACAGACCCCTGGTGGACTTGGCAACACTGAAGGACAAGCACATTATTCTCACCTTTAGACTTGACAGGGCCACGATCACAGAGCTGTGTGCCTAATTGGAGCCTGGCCTGACATCTGCTATCTCTCAGCCCACTGGGATCCCCCCCCTCTTGTGCAAGTGCTATCTGTACTCCATTTCCTGGCAACTGGTTCTTTCCAAGTGACAGTGTACTTGGAAGCTGGAATGTCAAAGCCAATGTTCTCAATAGTGCTGACAAGAGTATTATCTGCCCTGATAAAACACATGTGCAGCTACATTGTTTTCCCCCAGGTTGAGGATTTGGCCACTGTGAAGGCCGTGTTTTACGCAGTGGAACATATCCCCAACATAATTGGTGCTATTGATGTTACACATATTGCATTTGTCCCCCACAAGCAGAATGAACAGGTGTTCAGGAATCGTAAGAGTTTCCACTCCATGAATGTTCAGATGGTGTGCTTGGCAGACTCAGTACATCTCCCACGTCAGTGCTAAGTATCCTGGGTCGGTGCATGATGCCTTTGTCCTGAGGATTAGCAGCATCCCAAATGTGATGGGCCAACTACAGAGGCACAGGATGTGGCTAATAGGTGAGCCCTGGTTCCAACTAGTAGATGTAGGTGTATGGGTATAATGTGGGCCATACAGGATAGTGTGTGGCTAAATGTTGTCCCTAAATATTTGCAGGTGACTCTGGTTACCCAAACCTATCATGGCTGCTGACACCTGTGGGGAATGCCAGGATAAGGGCAGAAGAAGATTATAATGAGGCACATTGGTGAATCAGAAGGATAATTGAAAGGACCTTTGGCCTCCTGAAGGCCAGGTTCCGGTGCCTCCATCTAACAGGTCAGGTGGATCCCTGTGCTACTCACCCAAGAAGGTCCGACAGTTAGTAGTGGTATGCTGCATGTTGCACACCCTGGCCCTCAGACGCCATGTCCCTTTTCTGCAGGAGGAGGAGACTGGAGATGCCTGTGTGGCAGCAGTAGACCCTGTGGAGAGTGAGGATGAGGAGGCAGAGGATGAGGATGAGGACAACAGAACATCAGTTATATGACAATACTTCCAATGACACACAGGTAGGACAGTGTAACTTTACATTACAATGACTGATTGTAATCTGTGTGGCAATGGCATGCTGATATTTCCCACTTCTATGCCCACTTACTGTTCCCTCTGGCAATTAATTTTGCAGATGTTGGTGATTTGACAAATACTCCTGGTATGATCACTACAGCCAGCTACATGTCATTAATCTATGCTCATTCTAGGTACAGCTAACTTGCAATGTTTGTACCTGATTCAAAGAATACATATGTGATATACATGACATACTCCAAATGGATTTTTGTCAAATGGTGTTTATTGAAGTGCTAACATATAGGGGCACTAATGGGATCGGGTGATTAAAGAGGAAAGTCCACAGTATTGTTCCAGTCTGTTTGTAGCACAGGTGCATTGTCCAAGGGGACATAGGAATGGGAGCAATGGCAGTTCAAGGTGGACAGGGTGACTGAGTGGGACACAAGGGGGGGCAATTATGAGAGTCTCATTTCCTGGTGGGTTCTTGGCAAGTGTCTCTGGGGGGTCATTATAACCTCGGCGGTCTTTTAACAAGACCGCTGAGGGACCGCCGTGCGGAAGACCCCCAGTAGTGGCGGTTTGCCGCTCCGCGTATTATGACTGTTGGCTGCTCTCTGTCCTTTTTCCGACAGAGAGCCGCTAACAGCCATACTGGCCGGCGGCGGGGAAGTGGAAGTTGCTCCACCTCCACCGCCACGCCAACAGAACACCGCCCAGCGAATCACGTCCTGTGATTCGGCGCAGCGGTGTTCTGTTGGCGGTGTGGTGTCGGCGGAGCTGCCCCCATGGCTCCCGTCCCCTCCCGGAGGATCGACTTAACAGGTAAGTCGATCGTCCGTTAGGGGAGGGAGGTGGGGGGGTGTTTTGTGTTGTGTGGGTGCATGGGGGTGTGTGTCTGTGTATGTAGAGGGGGGTGTGAGTGTGTGTATGCTTGCGGGGGTGTTCCCTGTTTTGGGAATGAGTGCGTGTATGTCTGTATGTATGTCTGTATGGATGTGTGCGTGTATGTCTGTATATGGGTATGCGTGTCTGACTGAGTGTGTGGATGTAGGCATGTATGTCGGTGTGTGTGCATGTGTGTGTTGGTGGTTCCTGCGTGCGTGTCGTGTGTGTGTGAGTTGTGATGTTGGGGGTCGGGGTGGGGAGGGGGGCCATGCCACCTTTGGGGAGTGGCAGGGGTGGTGGGGGGTGTAGGGGAGGGAGTCGGGGTGGGGGGTGAGGGAGACCCCTATCAGTGCCAGGGAAGGAATTCCCTGGCACTGATAGTGCTTACCGCCATGGATTTCATGGCGGTTGCTACCGCTGGAAATCCACGGCGGTAAGCCAGGTCAAAATACCGGCGGCGGTATTGTGATGGCCGCCAGACTGGAGACCCAGGTCTCCAGCCTAGCGGTCGTCTCCGCCCTGGCGGGTGGAACGGAGCAGCGGCGGATGACCATGGCGGTAACCGCCATGGTCATAATACTAAAAAAAAGACCGCCAGCCTGTTGGTGGTCTTACCGCCGCTTTAACACCGTCCGCCAGGGTTGTAATGACCCCTCTGTCTTCTTTCTGGATCGCAGGGAACGTTTGCAGAGTGGTTTCACCTTTTGAAGGGGGAGGTGTGCTGGTGGCCTGTGAGTCCTGTGGCGGGGTCTCCTGGCCACCAGCGGCAGTGGAAGTGGAGGGCTGTTCAGATGTCTGGCTAGGGGCAAGGGCCCACTGGTGTGAGACTTTCTCCCTCATAATGTTGACCATGTCTGCCGCCACCCCTGCTATGGAGATCAGGATGTTGTTGATGGTCTGCAAGTCCTCCCTGATCCCCTAGTACTGTCCCTCCTGCAGTTGCCTATTCTCCTGCATGTTGTCCAGGATCTGGCCCATCGTGTCCTGGGAATGTTGATAGGCTCCCAGGATCTTGGCAAGTGCCTCCTGGAGAGTTGGTTACCTGGGCCTGTCCTCCCCCTGACGCACAGAAGTCCTCCCAACTTCCCTGTTGGCCTGTGCCTCTGTCCCCTGAACCTTGTGCCCACTGCAACTGACCCCAGGTCCCTGATTGTCTTGGGTGCGAGGTGTGGCCTGGGGTCCCTGTGGTGGTAGACACACTGCTGATTGACGTGTCCTGGGGACAGAGGTGTGGGTATGCTGGGTGGGTGCTGTGGTGGTGTTTCCTGATGGGGGAGGCTCTGTGGTGGTGTGTAACTGGGCTTGTGTAACCGGCTGTCAGTGGTGCCTGATGGGCCAGGTAGGTCGAACAGATTATGAAGACCAGAGTTGCTGTCATCACTGTGGGCATCTTCAGTTGGGGGACTAGATGGTGCTGGCACCTCCTCTCCGCTGACATTGGCTGGGGTACCTGTGGGGATGTAAATGATGTGTTATGGTTTATGTGTCTGACATATTGTACATCTGTGGCTTCCCCTCTATGGTTGGATTTGCCCTACCAGCTTTCACTTGTGTATGTTAGTATATGGTGGGATTGTTAGTTCTCTATGGTGTGCATGCTTTAGTGATGAGTGTCCATGCAGGGCTGTGAGGGGTGTCCATGCATTAGTACAGCATGCAGGACTTAACATTGGGATGAGTGAGATGTGATGGTGAAGTGTGTGGGTTGTAGTGGAGTGATGGAAGTGAGGTGAGGGTATGTGATGGCATGTAGGTAGGGGGGTGATAATAGTAGAGAGCTGACTTACCAGAGTCCAGTCCTCCTCGGACTCCGGCCAGGCCCTCAGGATGCAGTATTGCCAAGACTTGCTCCTTCCATGCTGTGAGTTGTGGGGGAGGAGGAGGGAGTCCACCGCCAGTCCTCTGGATAGCGAGCTGGTGTCTTGCTGCTATGGAACGTACCTTACCCGGTAGGTCGTTCAACCTCTTCCTGATGTCATCCCTAGTTCTGGGGTGCGGTCCCATGACATTGACCCTGTCCACGATTCTCCGCCATAGCTCCATCTTTCTGGCTATTGATATCTGCTACACCTGTGCTCCAAATAGCTGTGGCTCTACCCTGACTATTTCCTCGACCCTGAGCTCCTCTTCTGTGAAACGGGGGTGTCTTTGGGGTGCCATGGGTGTTATGTGATGTGTGTTGGTGAGGGTGTCTTGGGTAATGTGTTGGAATGTGTGATGTGGAGTGCATGAGTGATGTATAGGTGTGAGTAGTGTGTGGCTCTAGTAGTGTCAGTGGTCTTGGTGTCTCTCTGGTGGCAATGCTTTGTAGTCATAAAGGGTTGTGGAATATGTGGGTTTGTGTTTCATAGTGATGTGGTGTGTGTATGGGTATCAGGTGTGTGTTGTTTAAATTGTCCAGTGGGGTATTGTTTTGTATGTGGGTGTTCATTGTGAGCACGGCAGTAAGTACCGCCAATGGTTTACTGCAGTTGAATGTCCGCCGTGGTGATTCGTGGGTCATGATGTGATGGGCGTCGTTCTGTTGTAGTAACAGTGTTGGTTTTGATACCGCTACTTTATCACTGACCTTTGGGCTGGCAGATTCGTGCATGTGGCTGAGTTCTGTCGGATAGGTTTCGGTGTCATAATATGGTGAATGGATATCCGCCGCCACAGCAGTAAGTTGGCGGCCGTCAATGTGGGGGTAAGCGGGATTTACAGCCAGTGTCATAATGAGGGCCAAAGTCCCCATCTGGATCAGGGCTCAGTCATCTAAGCAGGTAGCTGCAGTAAAGCTTGCAGCAATCAGCATACAGTCATGGTCATCTGGCTGGAATCTCCATCTGATATGTTTGGGACTAATGGGTGTTTAATAATAAAAACAGCAGGCATTCTAAGAAATATTCTCCATGTATGAGTGTGTGTTTTTTCTGTTGATGCTGGAGACACAGCATACCATGTTTGCCAGCAACCCTATCTAACTGTAGCCTTGGAGAAATCACAAAGTGAACTATATGTCCTACTAAGAACGCAATGCTTTCCTAGGTGGAAGAACAACAAGATAGAGAGACATAAAACAGCACCAAAAATGAAGCTATTGCTAGACAAATAAAGCAATGCTGAATAAAATGTAGATGGGTGAAAGTGCATAGCTGCATGTCTAGTTACCTAAAACAACATGCTCAGAAGATGGTTAAAATAGCTACACAACATGGGAGTCTAATTTGTTGTGGCCAAATCAGTTGTAATACCTAACTTGGCATTACTGTACAGAGTGTTAGGTTAGCCATGTAGTGTTAGAGGAAGATGCTGTGTGGTATATGAGTGGAGTAGTTTTCACTGTCATGGATAATTTACAAAGAACATGGACTAATCATCTGTTGTGACGGTAGAAGTCTGATGTACTTTAAGTCAGCTGTACTTCAAATGGTTGATAGGGGTATGGAGAGGTATGATGTGAAGGCAGGGAGTCATTTGACTTCAGCTAGGGCATGATGTACATGCAAACATGGCTTTTGGTGTGATCATTTGGATGTCTCCAGTCGTGCTAACCTAGTTAGATATATATGTAGGTGTGAGGATTGGCATACAGGGGTGGTTCTCAGTGACATGTTGTGACATGATGTGGGAAATGTGTATTAGTTCCTGAGATAGCCTAGGCAGGATATGTATTTTCACAGATATGCATGTTTACAGGTGTATATGTGAGGCAAATGTTAACCCTTTCTCGCCCTATCTCTCCCTCTCTCTCTCTCTCTCTCTCTCCCTCTCTCTATTTGTGTGCATCAGCATTGACAGGCAAAGGAGAAGGGGCACATGCGAGTGGGGATGCTGCAGGCCACAGGACCAAGGTTGCTGCTACCAGCAAAAGAGAGGGACCAAGTGGCATGGAGGGTGAGGGAAGTGCCACGGGGAGAACGGATCTACCACCTCATCTTCAGAATCCTCCTCCAGTGGACACACCCTGGTGGTGGCAGACCCATCTGGGACCACCCCAGCATCATCTTTGTGCAGCAGCCTGCTTACTACCACCGCCTTCCCTGTAGCTCCCCACCCAGTTGCCTGTGCCCGCTCACCCAGGAGGGTGGGTGTCTCATTTGCCACAGGCACTTCTGCCCCTGTCAGCCCTGCTGCCCTCAGTGAGGACGCTATTGACTTCCTGAGGTCCATCTCTGTGGGTCAGACACCCATTTAGAATACCATCCAGGGACTGGCAGCTCAAGTGCAACAGAACAATGCATTCCTGGAGGACTTTCATGGTGCACTGTCTGGTCTGAAGAGATCCTTTCAGGCTCTGTCTTCTTCACTGATGGCAGCCAGTCACCCTTTGTCTACCATCCCCCCTCCATCTACCTATTTCCAATCCCAAACCACTCTTCACAAACCCAGCCAAAGCACAGAGACATTCAAGCATGCATCTACCACAATACCAAAGGATACCACAGTCAAATACAAGCACCACAAGACCCACCACCGGCATGCACACAAACAACACCGATCTGCAGACACATCAACACTCACCACCTGCAGAGGCTTCCCCAGCACTCCCACCTTCACACACATTATACCATATACACCTGCTGCCACCAAACCAACACTCACTGATCCAACTATATGCCCTACTAAGAACGCAATGCTTTCCTAGGTGAAAGAACAACAAGATAGAGAGACATAAGACAACACCAAAAATGAAGCTATTGCTAGACAAATAAAGCAATGCTGAATAAAATATAGATGAGTGAAAGTGCATAGCTGCATGTCTAGTTACCTAAAACAACCTGCTCAGAAGATGGTTAAAATAGCTACACAACATGGGAGTCTAACTTGTTGTGGCCAAATCAGTTTTAATACCTAAATTGGCATTACTGTACAGAGTGTTAGGTTAGCCATGTAGTGTGATAGGAAGATGCTGTGTGGTATATGAGTGGAGTAGTTATCACTGTCATGGATAATTTACAAAGAACATGGACTAATCACCTGTTGTGACGGTAGAAGTCTGATGCACTTTAAGTCAGCTGTACTTCAAATGGTTGATAGGGGTATGGAGAGGTATGATGTGAAGGCAGGGAGTCATTTGACTTCAGCTAGGGCATGATGTACATGCAAACATGGGTTTTGGTGTAATCATTTGGATGTCTCCAGTCGTGCTAACCTACTTAGATATATATGTAGATGTGAGGATTGGCATACAGGGGTGGTTCGCAGTGACATGATGTGGGAAATGTGTATTAGTTCCTGAGATAGCCTAGGCAGGATATGTATTTTCACAGATATGCATGTTTACAGGTGTATAAGTGAGGTAAATGTTAACCCTTTCTCGCCCTATCCCTCCCTCTCTCTCTCCCTCTCTCTATTTGTGTGCATCAGCATTGGCAGGCAAAGGAGAAGGGGCACATGCGAGTGGGGATGCTGCAAGCCATGGGACCAAGGTTGCTGCTACCAGCAAAAGAGAGGGACCCAGTGGCATGGAGGGTGAGGGAAGTGCCACGGGGGAGAACGGATCTTCCACCTCATCTTCAGAATCCTCCTCCAGTGGACACACCCTGGTGGTGGCAGACCCATCTGGGACCATCCCAGCATCATCTTTGTGCAGCAGCCTGCTTACTACCACCGCCTTCCCTGTAGCTCCCCACCCAGTTGCATGTGCCCACTCACCCAGGAGGGTGGGTGTCTCATTTGCCACAGGCACTTCTACCCCTGTCAGCCCTGCTGCCCTCAGTGAGGACGCTATTGACTTCTTGAGGTCCTTCTCTGTGGGTCAGACACCCATTTAGAATACCATCCAGGGACTTGCAGCTCAAGTGCAAAAGAACAATGCATTCCTGGAGGACTTTCATGGTGCACTGGCTGGTCTGAAGAGATCCTTTCAGGCTCTGTCCTCTTCACTGATGGCAGCCAGTCACCCTTTGTCTACCATCCCCCCTCCATCTACCTCTTTCCAATCCCAAACCCCTCTTCACAAACCCAGCCAAAGCACAGAGACATTCAAGCATGCATCTACCACAAAACCCAAGGATACCACAGTCAAACACAAGCGCCACAAGACCCACCACCGGCATGCACACAAACAACACCGATCTGCAGACACATCAACACTCACCAGCTGCAGAGGCTTCCCCAGCACTCCCACCTTCACAGACATTATACCATATACACCTGCTGCCACCAAACCAACACTCACTGATCCAGCTACAACTCCTATCTTACCCACAGTCAGCACAATATCAGACTTGCAGACATCCACCCCAGTCCACACATCTGCAGATACTACCACCACCAACACACCCACATGCATCACATCTTCCATACCTGCAGACACCACCCTAACAGACAGTCACTCATCCAGAATGGCATCTCCTAGCCTTCCTTTCCCAAGACACATAAACGCCTGCACTCACCCACCCAACAGACACCCAGCACCCACAAGCATTCCTCGCATGCACATGCACCCAAGACAGCCGTCAAGACACTGCATACAACCACTCCCATACCCTTTTGCCATGACTGCCCCGTGTGTCTAAGAAGGTGTTCTTCTCGGCGTTGAAACTTTTCCCCACTCCTCTCCCACCCTGTGTGCCCCCAAAAGACTAGTTTCCTTCCCCAAGCCCACCTCATCCACCTCCAAGTCCTCCCCTTCTAGTACCCATGCCCCTCCCTCTGCCGACAAATCTACCCCTCCCAAGCTCTAAGACCCACCCAAGCCGAAATCCAGGGATCCCCCATCCAAACCCAAACTCACCCTACACTCCTCCTTATCCCTGAAGTGCCTGCCTACCCCCTTGATGCCCCTACACTATGGAGGTCATCTAGAAATCAGGAATCAAGTAGGAGCACACATATGTGCCAATTGTGCCTTCGGCACTATGGACAATGGACTTGCCAATGGCTTTGTTTTTATATATAGCTATTTTTTAAATGTCTTTCCATTATTTTAATATTTGTTATACCTAACTCAACCAGTTATTGGTTCAATGGTAGCATACCTGTCCTGCCTTTCTTTCCACATGGCTATTTTGGTCTTGGCTTCTTAGGTTTGTGTGTGAGTGACATGTGTGTGTGTTGGTTGTGCTAGTTGTTATGTCTAGACAACATATGTGGGCCTGCCATGTGTCCCACTGTGATGGCTGTGTGTTGTGTGTGGTATATGTTTGTGTTTGGTACATGCATGTATGTTGATACTTTGTGCATTGTTTGTGTTGACATGTATAATGGTGGTGTTGTGTGGCCAAGTGAGCTTGTTGTATGTGTCTGCGTGTGTGTGGTGATGGGTACGTCAAATGCATTGTTAGTTGTGTTAGCATGGTATGACATATGCCTCATTGTGTGGGTGTATGATTGTGTATATTGGTTGTCATGTTTTGTAAAATGATGTTTTATGTATGAAGTGTCATGTGGAGGTGTGTCTTATGTGTTCATTTGCTGTGGCATTTGAATTGTTGCTGTTGTGGTGTAGTTGTGTGACTCGGTGATGTGTATTGTTGTGTTCGACTGTGTTGGTGCTGTGTGTGTGATGGTGTTGTATGTATTGTTCATGTCTGTGGTTTGGGTAGTATGGGTGTGCATGTGTGTATGGTGTGTGTGTATGTGGGTGTGTGCACATATGGGTGTGTAGTTACATGCGTATATTACCTGCCATCCGGGATGTGTGTGTTGTGTATGTGTGTGTACTTTGGGTTTTACCTACAGTGTCAGGTAAGTGTGTGTGTACTCATGGTTGTTGTCATCATCGCTGGTTCCAAAGTCTTTGGGCAAGCAGGGGCAGTGGGGAGACATGTAGTTCAGGTGATGGTAGCTCCGGATGCGTATTGGCATCCTGGAGGTGAGTGTCTCATTTTATAGTGTTGGTTTCCACCAAGGTTTTTGTGGTGGTGCGACTGCAGCAGAAACCTTGGCGGTGTGCAGCTTTGTGATATGCCCTGCCAAAATTTGGTGTCTGTGGGCCTGAAGGTGGCTACTGCCGTCTGTGGGGGCATGACCGCACTGGCATTACAAGCAGTGATTTGGCTGTCTTTGTTGTGAATACCTCCATAATCATAATATGGCGGTCTTCTCCAGCGGCCCGTCAGTGGTGGGACTACCACTGCCAACATGGCGGTCCTGAGACTCGTAATGACCCTCTTTATGTTCAAGCTTGTATAGCTGTTGTTGTTTAATATTTTTGACATTTAACATTATGGCTGTAATTTAACATTTGTAAAGTGTATAATTTCCATTATTTGGGCTTTGCAAGTGTTTTCAACCATATTGTTGCTACTGAACCCATTTTGGATAAAACCTTTCTTAACTGCCCCAAATCAAGTCAGTACTTTAGCTAGTTCATTTATTTCTGACAAGAGAACTATATGTGCATCATTATCTCACAGTGTGTGATGTAGATTTTCATAGAGTATAAATTGTTGTGTCAATGTGCAAATGGTGGAGAAAAACACAAGGCCAAGAGAGTTGCTTGAAAATGTCTTTCAAAGAAGTTACATTTTGCTCCAATTTGTTACTCGAATTCCTATTCATGATAGGAGTTTTATATTGCTTTTGTATTTTGAGGTGTAGTCTTGAGACAGCTGTAGCTGCCTTCCAACCTTTTGTAGTAAAGAAAAAATGTACATCATTACATTACTAACAGAAATACACCTTGGGTCAGACATCTTCAGACATTTGTTTGAGGGAGTGTAAAGCCAATTCTTTATTAGCTCACAGACAGCATGCACATAGTGAGAGAATGGATCAGGCCTGTTCTGACATTTCTTTAGTGTAAAAGCCAGTCATTCTCATGCTCAGTGTGTCTACAGTCTTTCAGATTTCTTGAAAACAATTTCTCAGGCTGTCTCATTCCGAGTAGTCAGGGTGTCTCAAACACAGTCACCAGAGTGTCTTGGAAATTGTATTGTTGTGTCACATTCAGTCCTTTGGGAGTCAAAGTCTCAGGCACAATCCTCTGGCTGTCTCACATGCATCATTTCTGGTTAGGTCTCGGTATGAGACCTTGGGGAGTCTTTGACATGATTAGCAAGTTGACTCAGAAACAGTCATAAATTTCCCAGGCACAGCCATCCTCTGGGTTTCTTGCCCCCAGGCAGTGTACTCTGAGTAACTTTTTCATGTAACTCGTCCCCTATGGGCAGCAGCAGGTAAGCCTAGTATTTGGCCTTACACTGCATCAACTCCAAATTAACCAGCTGCTGCTGCTGGCTTCAAAATGTGTAATGGCCAGAGATTTCTTCCCAACTATAAGCAAATAACCTTTATGTCACTAAATAATTAACACTGCTCACATTTCTTCTCAAGCTTCTCTCTCTAGCTGCCTGCTGCTTTTGAAATTCACCTGGACTCCTGTTTTTCTGTCTGGAAGCTAATGAAAATGAATCATTTTGCTCTAACTTACATCTCATGGCTTTACAATTATTTGTCGCTTTAAATTATGTTGATTGTTTCTTGTTTGCATTCTGAATGCTGTACTTGTTACAAATACTGTGCAACATCTAGTGCACACTTTTTGGGCAAGGTTTATTGTGCTTAACAAGTCACTAAAGTAAATGAAAACTCAAAATGGTGCCAACACTATGTCAAGAATCACCCCCCAAAAATACTAGGTGAGCCCGATCATTGGAAAGAAAACTCAAATATCCCATAGGCCACACTAGATTCTAGGAGTGAGTTGAGATGCCAAAGTCCACACTGATGCCAGAGAGGGACACCGACAGATTGCAAAAGAGGTATAACACACAAGAAACAATGGCACTCAGTCATACACACATGTACACCTACAAAACACAGGCATGTGCACACATACATGTACAGACACACTCAGACAATTACACAAGCACACCTTGTATTGCAGGTTCCAAAAAAACAGCAGCCAGTTGTTTTTATCTAGTTGTTCTTCACTCATACAGTGTTGTGGCTCTAGCGCTCTGCGCTGCCACACATGGTCCTTGCCCCTTCCATATCTCTTCTACACACACACACACACACACACACACCATCCTTGTGGGGACTTTGGCCCATATTTATACTTTTTGACGCAAACTAGCGCCGGCTAACGCCATTCCTACGCACCTTATTTAAGGAATGAAGTTAGCTGGTGCTGCAGACTGGTCAGAGTAAAAAAGAATGACTCAAACCAGGCAGCGCTGGAGTAGGGGAAAATGGGGGTTGTGCGTCACAAAATGGTGCAAGTCAGGTTTGAGGCAAAAATCATGCCTCAAACCTGACTTCCGCCATTTTTGGACGCACAACCCCCATTGAAATGACTACTGTCTTAGCAAAGACAGGAGTCATGACCCCTTGCCCAATGGCCATGCCCACGGGACTTTTGTCCCCTGGGCATGGCCATTGCGCACAGTGCCATGTAGGGGGGCTCAAATTAGGCTCCCCTATGCCCCTAATTTTTTTTTTTTTTAAACTTACCTTAACTTACCTGTACTTACCTGGGATGGGTCCCCTCATCCATGGGTGTCCTGCTGGGGTGGGCGTGGGTGGCAGGGGGTGTCCCTGGGGGCAGGGAAGGGCACCTCTGGACTCCTTCCATGGTCAGAGACCATGGAAGCGAGCCCACAGGTCCCTTAACGCCTGCCCTGACCCAGGTGTTAAAAAACGGTGCACATCAGGCTGTGTGCTGTTTTTTAAGGCCTACCCCCTCTTGTGTGTCAAAATGACGCTGGAGTATAAATAAGACGCACAGGCCTTAAAGTAATTTTTTGGGCGGGAACGCCTACCTTGCATGTCATTAATGCAAGGCCGTTTCCCGCATCCAAAAAGTGACGCACACGGAGGAATTTTGACGTCCGCTGGCGTTGAAGTTTAAATATGGTGCACGGTTTGCACCGAATGTACGTCAAAATTTTTGACGCACATTTGCCGCAAACAGAGTATAAATATGCACCTTTGTGTGGTCACTTGCCTTGTGAGGACCAACTTTCTCAATGTTTTAAAAATATTTAAATAACACAAAAATGTTAAGAAAATATTTATAATACAAGATTGTTCTTCAAATTAGCAATTTGGAGTTATTTATTAGCTTCCACATAACTATCCTTGTAGTGACTGAAACATGTGTTACCATCTTTGTAGGGCTTACTCCATAATTATACTTGATGTAGGAATACTGTCATAACCACATGGCTGAATGTTTTCTTTATCGGGTGTATGTACAAATAACATCATAATTTATTCACAATTGAATGGCTGCATGTATATTAGAGTTACACAATACATGGATTATATTAATAATCCTTTAGAAAATATCATACAACATGATTGCAGAAGGGAAATTAAAACTGTGCGTAACCTTTTGCTTTGAGTTCACAGTTGTATGAGATAGGAATAGGTGGAATTAATCAACATGGTCAAGTAGAACTCACTGTGATTACTTTAATTTATGTCAAAGTAGCTATTAGACTACAGCTCCCGAGAAATGTAATGTGATTGTCTATCTAGGGGCGGTGTGTTGCTACCCACAGCATCATATTGTTTTCACAGCAGCTGTCTATAGTCCTACTGAAAGATCCCCCCAGAGGTAGCATGTGAAGATAATGATGTTTAAGTCCAGACAGTGCATGATTATGGCAATAGTCATGTTCACCTGTGATAGTGCATGGTCACTGGGATTTTCTAGACCCCACAAAGATATTGTGTGATTATAGCGATGTTCAAGTCCCCACAGAGAAAGTGTGTGGATACTGTGATATTGAAGTCACCACAGAGATAGTGTGTCGTTATTGTTATGTTCAAGACCTCATTGAGAAGGTGTGTGAAGGTAAGCATGCTCAAGTCCCCACATAGATAGTGCAAAGCTTATGTTCACATCTCCACACTGACAGTGTGTGAAGATAATGTTCAAGTCTCCCAGCAAATAGTGTGTGAAGCTAATAATTCTCAAGTCCTCATAGAGATAGTGTGTGATTATAGTGATGTTCAAATCCCCACATCGAGAGTGTGTGATAATTGCAATGTTCATGTCTCCTGAGAGGTAGTGTGTGATTGCTTGGACGTTCAAGATCTCACAGAGCTAGTGTGACGTTATTGGGATGTTCAAGATTTCACAGAGATGAGACGGCAACCATGTTCAAGTTTCTGTAAAGGTAGTGCGTGAAGATAATATTCAAGTCTTAACACAGATGTTAAGATAATCTGTAATTATATGCATGTTGAAGCCTCCACATAGCATATGATTATAGCAGTGTTCAAGTCCCTACCAACAGGATGTGTGGAGATTATCATAGCAAGTCTAGATAATGATAGTAAGTAAAGGTAAGGACGATCACTTCCCTATAGAGATAGTGTTAATATAGCGATGTTCCAATCCCCACAGAGATAGTGTGTGATTATAGAAATGTCAAGTCCCCGCAGACATAGGATCTTATTAAGATTCTGGCTGCCCAGGACCACCAGAATTCCGGTGCCAGTCAGACTGCCGCACTTCAGGTGGTCCAACCACCACGTTAAGACCCTGGCAGTTGGACTGCCAGGGGACCACCATCACTGCCGGAAACATGGTTCCCGACTGACAGACGGTGGTTGGACTTGTGGTCAGCTACAGAGGCGTTGAACTCAGTGGCACAGTGCTGATCATGACTTCTGTTTCTGCCAGCCTTTCCATGGTGAGGACTGCACCATGGAAAGGCTGGTGGAAACACAGTGCTGAGGGCCACAGGGGGCCCACTGCAATGCCCATGCCTGTGGCATGGACAGTGCAGGAACTCCCTGCACAGCGCCCTCACAATCCCCACTATCTGTTTTGCAGACAGCGAGCATTCTGTGGGTGCTGTAGGTCTATGGTATTGGCCTCGGCTCCCTTTAGGGAGCTAAGACCCATACTGTAACACTGTTCCTGCCAGGCTGACTGGAAGAAATGTTGTAATATGATGCTACTGCAGGTCAGCCCGGTGGGAACATCGTAATATGGCCAGGATGAGGCAGCCAGGTTGAACACTGACTTATCCTCATGAGTTTGGCCATCGGCTCCTCTGACTGCCAAACTCTTAATGAGGCCCATAGTGTGTGATTATACCAATGGTCAAGCCACCAGAGCTGTAGTGTATGGTTACCTGGATGTTCAAGATTCCACAGAGATAATATGTGGTTATTGTGATGTTTAAGATCTCACAGAGATGGTGTGTGAAGGTAAGCATGTTGAAGACTTCAAAATTAATGTGTGAAGATAATGTTCAACTCTCCACACAGAAAGATTATGAATAAATTGATTCTCAAGTCCCCACAAAAATAGTGTGTCAATATAGGCATGTTCAAGCCTCCACATAGGCCCTCATTATGACTTTGGCGGTCAGCTGACTGCCACACTTGTGGTGTCGGTAGTACCGCCACCAGGCTGGTGGTTAAGACCGGCATATAATGACAGCGGCTGTGATCCCTCCCACATACAGGCAATGATCCGCCAGAACCACCAGTGTGGTTGCCATCTTCAGGCCGGCGGAAGACCATTCACCCCCCACCATATTACAACATAAAACACCGTCAGAATTTTCTGGGGTGGCACCACCGCCACAAAAGCCTGGTGGAAACTAGCCTTATGAAAAGAGACACTCCCCTCCAGGGACACAGAGGAGTCCGCAGGCACCATGAAACCTGAACTAAAAGTCTTCCTGCTGTATCATGCAATGTAAGTCCAGGAGTAGCGACATTGATGAAGACAATAACTGTGAGTATAGCTGTCTAGCACACAAGGGAAGGAGGAGCAGAGTGACACACCCACACACACAGCAGACACCTTACACACATACCACACACATTGTGAACAAACCACTGTAAAATACAATTACATTAGCCATAACAAAAGAAAGGTAGGACAATGCCTGTGATTCAATCACTGTATTTTGTTTATAGTTTTTGTTTTATTTTCAGTGCTATTCCTACCAGAGGGCCATTGGCCAGTCCAATTGTCCATAATAGCGCACAGGGCAATGCAATAGGCCCAATATGACTCCTGACCGCCTAATTGACTCCACTGGGCAGGGGCATCCATTTGGAAGGCAGGCACCTTGGGGAGGCAGGTGAGATTTCTTCTTGGAAGGGAGGGTCCTGGGAATTTGGTTTGGTAGGAGTTGGGGTCTTGGTTTTCTATGTAGGGAGTGGGGGAGTGGGTCTGGTGCAGTGGGTGGGAGTGGTTACATTGTGTCCTGTTGAGGGATGTTTTTTAGCAGGGGAGGGGCATTTGAAACACTAGATAAGCCATGGGAGGACTGGGAGCCGGAGGGGCTGGGCTGGGGAAGACGAACCTTACATTTAAGGACAACATGAGTGGGTATGGAGTAGGGAAGAGGTCAAGGCGGGCAAGGAAATGTTTTCTAGGTACAATGGGGCAGACTGTAGGAGCAAGTTTGGGAGTGGAGGTAGAGGGAGTGGTTTTAGGACATGTAGGTGTGTTTGACTGGGTTGTAGGAACATGCAAAGTGTACTTCTGTGAGGTGGATAACTGTTGAGTGTCTGAGTGAGAGCATGCATGTATTTTAGTAGAAGGGAGAAGGGACAGAGGGAGAGGACAAACAGGTCATGTGAATGTATATTGGGGTGGTGTCTTCAAGTAAGGTAGGTGCGCTGCATGTGATTGTGGTGACTGCATATGTGGTGAATGGGGTGCTAGTCTGAGTGCTGTTGTGGTGACTGTGAGCAAGACTGAACAGGTGGCAGGTACAGGGACTGAGGATGAAGTGCTTAAAGGTGGAGTGCTGATGTAACTGAGGGTGGAGGGGGAGGCAGTGGATGTTGTGTATGCTACTGTGTGTTGGCTGTGTGTGTTCTTATGGTGTGATCTGTGATGCTTGCCTTTGCGAGTCCTGTCTGTTGTTTTGTGTGAATGATCATCTCATTGTGTGCTTTGGATGGGTGTGGGGAGAGGGGTCTGGGACTGAGTACAGGTAGTTGGAGGCGGTACAGAAGAATGAGGGACACTGGCTGCCGTCACAGAGGAGGCCAGAGCCTGAAACAGTCTCTCTAAGCCAGCCAAGCCAACGTCAATGCCCTCCAGCTAGGCATTGCATTGTTGAATCTGAGATGCCAGCCACTGGATGGCATTCAGTATGGTTGAATGGCCTACAGAGATGGACCTCAGGAGGGTCAATAGCCTCTTTAGTGAAAGCAGCAGGGCTGACTGGAGCAGGGGATGAGGTGCCTGCGGTGAAGAAAACACTCATCCTCCTCAGTATGCAGGGTCTGCCACCACCAGGGAGCTCCTATCGGAGGAGGACTCTGAGTCAGTTGCAGCAGCTCCTGTCTTCCCTGTGGTGCTCCCCTCATCCTCCAACCCACACGCAGGTGCCCCTGCTCCTTGGCCATATGATGCTAATGCACATAGGGACAGAAGAAGAAAAGAAGGGAGGGTGGGGGAGAAAGAAAGTGAATACAGGGTCAATTACGGCAATAACAGCACATGTGGCATACACATCACAATGGCTCACTGGTAATTTACACTATGCAGTGACCACCACACTACTGCACCAATGTCTGGGAACAACAGCTGAAAATGAAACCTGAAGAAACTACCATCTGCACACCTAAAAAGACTCACTAATCGAGTTGACAAAGGTATAGCTTCACTTACTCAGTTACAGTGTCTGTACAACTTGCAATTGCCAGGACATACCACTTAAACAGTGGACATCAGAATATCACACCAACACTGGTGAGTCAGGATGTAGACTTACTTATGCAGAAATCTTATACAAAATTACCAACAATGGCATACTGAGGCATACACTGACTATTACCTTGGTATTGAAATACCATGCTAGTCATTAGGAAACAAAAGAACACTGTGAGTACTCACTCCCTTGAGGCTGCTGTGCTGCCCTCAAGCACCCATCCAACTCTGGGTTGGCTGCCGCCAGTAGGCAGGCTATTAGGGGTGGTCAGGGTCTAAAGGGCACCCCTTCCTCATTGGGAGACCTTCCCCAGCTGGGCCTCTCCAATCTTCCTGGCGAAGCGCTTAGGGTCCTCCCACCGCTTCCTGCAGTGGGTGCTCTGCCGGTTGTAGACCACCAGGGTCCGCACTTCCTTGGCGATGGCTTGCCACAGGCCTTTCATTTGATGGGCGCTGACCTGCATGGGTCCCACAGAGTAAAGCAGCAGACGTCAGTGTGGGTGCCCTATACACAAATGTCATACCCTTTCATACTGACATGGCCCATGGAGTCATGCATATGAACAAATTACAAGCAGAAAGTGCCAGACATCGTACTGCTGGACAGTCACACATAGATGTGTGTGATTGTAGCCGATGCCTGTATGCATGTGTGTTCTAAGGATGACAAATGGTAACTCACCTGCTCCTCTGGTCACCCTTACAACTTTGCATACAGGGGTAGGAACCCGTCCACAAGCTTTTCTAGCTCCTCTGTGGTGAAGACCGGGGCCCATTCCCCTGCCATATGTGCCATCTCAGGGACCAGAATCAGGACACAGCAGCACGCGCAGTGGAGTACTACCCTTCACGTGATGCAGGAGTCAAGTGTCAAGGGTCAATCAAAATGGCAGTAGATACAGCTGTGGTGTGCACCGCCATCACCGGAGGCGAATATGATTGGCCCAGGTTCCCCATTGACAACCATGTAATCCAATGATCAGGGGCATGGCAATGAACACCACCTGGCGCCATGGCGACTAACGCCAGCGGAATTAAGTCACTTCCACACTACCATACCTTGAAGGCAGGAGGCTGCCATTTTGCTTTCACCACTTCTCCATAGCCTTGCCAGTGGCTTCATACATGGCCCCATTCTCTCTCCCCCTTTGCCAATTACTGATATGATTCTTTAATCCACACATGTACTCATGGTTGGAGGTGTGTATACAATGTGATGCCATTATGACAGACAAACCTCAGCACACATTAGCCTGACGGTGTACCTCATTCTTTCTGTTTGTGTGCGTTACCTGTGTGTCACATTTTGAAAAGTATAGTGACATCATGTGATGGAAATGTATGTCAACACTCAAAATGTGTTCTTTCCTCACCAATAGGTACAGACCCATGTGGCGAGGGAGGGCCCCATCTGTTTATAGACCCCTGGTAGATCTAGCCACTGTGGAGAAACGTCACATCATTATCACCTACCGACTTAATAGAGCTAAAAAACAATGACCTCTGTGCAGTAATGGATCCTGTTTTGAAGCCAGCCAGTCTGAATCAGCATGCCATCCCTACAACTGTGTAAGTGCTATCTGTGCTCCATTTTGTTTGGCCACAGGCTCATTTCAGGTGACAGTGGGCATGGCTACAGGGGTATTACAGCCAATGTTCAACCACATACTGTCCAATTTCCTGGATGCATTTGTTCAACACTTGCAAAGTTATGCCCAGTTTCCCCAAAGGGCTGAACTCACTGCCATCAAATCTGGATTCTATGCCTTTGCTAATATCCCCCATGTGATTGGTGCCATTGATGGAACCTACATAGCCCTAATACCCCCAAGAGTGAATGAACAGGTGTATGTGAATCGTAAGAACTATCACTCCATGAATGTACAATTGGTGTATACTGCTGATCAGTACATTTCACATGTCAATGCAAGGTTCCCAGGATCAGTCCATGATTCATTTATCCTGAGAAACAGCAGTGTGCCACACGTGATGGGACAACTACAGGGGGACAGAGCTTGGCTCATAGGTGAGTGTGTATTACACTGCATCAGTCACATAGCTGACAGCCAGGATGTATGCAAGTAAAATTTGTGTGTTCAAGTCCTCTTTCACCCACTTTTGCAGGTGATTCTGGCTACCACAACTTGCAATGGCTCCTGACACCTGTGAGGAATCCCAGGACAGATGCTGAGAGGAATTATAATGAGGCTCATGGTCTTACTAGGAGGAAGATAGAGCGCACTATTGGACTCCTGAAGGCCCAATTTTGTTGCCTCCATCTCCCTGGAGGATCCCTGTGCTATGTCCCTGACAAGGTGTGTAAGATATTGGTGGCCTGCTGCATGCTGCACAACTTGGCTGTGAGGAAAGCTATCCCCCTTTTGGAAGAGGAGGGTGCTGTTCAACCAGCCATATAACCTCAGAGGAGGGATAAGAGTGATGGTGAGGAAGAAGAGGGGGAAGATATCAACTTCAGCACCCAGCTAATCCAGCTATACTTCCAGTGACTCTCAGGTACTGTTCATTGATCACTGCATAATATCAGTTTGACTCATGAAATAAGTACTGTGGTGTTTTTTGTCAGTGACAATGCTAAATCATGACTGAAGTGGCAGGTGCCAGGGAATGCAATTTTATGTACAGTGTGACATAGTCCAGACACTATAGTGTGTTGGATCCCCTCCTGCAATAAAAGTGGGATTATGATGGTAACTGGCTAATGCATTCACATTCACAATTGATCTCTCATATTGATTTAACACATATAATTTGAGTGCCCAGGTTATTTATTCAATGACAATATATACAGAAGTGTTGGGGCATTGAAAGGGAGTGGGCACATGGTGAACAACATACTCGGGTACATATGCTCAGCTGTTGGTTGCTCTGGGTTATAGTCCATGGGGCCATTGGAAGATGGTGTGAAGGCAGTGGCATGTCAACAAGGTAGCTCAGAGGCACGCAAGGGCGACAGTTCAGGACAGAGTCACTTCCGGGTACTGGGCTTGGTTTTGGCTGGTGTTTCAGTGGAATATCTGGGTCTGAGGGCACATTTACAAAGGTGCAGCTGGGATGCATGGGTAGGGGTGCTGATGTCCTGTGAGTCCTCTGGCAGTGCCACAAGTCTAGTGGATGCTGCAGATGTAGATGGCAGGGCAGTGTCCTGGCTAGTAGTAGGGGCCTGCAGGTGGGTGGAGGACTCAGGCTGGCTGTGGTACTTGCGCTGCACCACCCCGGCAATTGAGGGCATGGTGGCATTGAGCTGTTTCCATTGCTCCATTGCCTCCTGGTGGTGTGCTATCTTCAGCCTCTGATTCTGCTCCAAGGTGGCCAGGATCTGGCCCATCCTGTCCTAGGAATGGTGGTATGCTCCCCTGGACCTCGGAAATCACCTCCTGGGCTGCTGCATCCATCCTTTGGCCACACCCCTTGGCCACTGAAGCCCTCCTACTGGCCCTAACCCCCTTGCCTGTGTCCCCTGCACAGGTCTGGCAGTCCCACTTCCACTGGACCCTTCATCATCCTGCCTGTTGGTGGGTGGAGACTCTGGCCTCTGCACATGTGGGCAGTGCCAGTCCATGGCCTAGTGACACTGGTGTGGGGTCGTTTGGCCAGACCTGATGATGGTGGCTGAGTGGTAGGGGTGTCAGTAGCATCTTGGGTAGGGCTTCTGGAGGGTGACAGTCCAGGACTGTGGAATGTGCCAGGGATTTCCTCTGTGTCTAGACATCCCTCTGCACTCTCCTGAGTGGGGCCTCCGTCTTCAGGGGGAGGACTGGCACTCCTTGACGTCTCTGTCTAAGTGGCATGGGTGGTGGTTCCTGTGTGTGAGAGAAAAAAGATGTGGGTGTCCTGTACTTTTTTGCCAAATGCAGCACTGGTCTGCACTAATTGATGGTTATATTCCCCTGTAGTGGCATGCAAGGTCCCTTCGTGTACATTTAGGTACATTCTTTAGGGGGGGTGGAGGTGCATTGTGGGTGCTGTAGTGTACTGAGATTCAATGAAGGGCTAGGTGAGTGTGCACAGGGGGCTGGATGGTGATTTGTTTGGGGGATGTGGGCAGGCAGGGGACTTGGATTTGGGTGTGTGGGTGTTGTTTACTGGGTATGGGATGGGGTCCTGGTTGTAGTGAAAGGGATGGGGAGATACATCCATTACAGGTGTGGTGTCTCTTAAGGTATTGTGGTTGACTTACCCGAGTCCAGTCCTCCAGTGAGTCCGGTGAGGCCCTCTGGGTGCAGGATAGCCAGGACCTTCTCCTCCCAGTCGGGGTATTCGGGAGGAGGATGTGGGTGATCACCACCAGCCTTCTGTACAGCGATGTTGTGCCTGGATGTCATGGACCAAACCTTCCCGCACAGGTTGTTCCATTTATTCCTGATGTTCTCCCTTTTGTGTGGATGGTTTCCCACTGTGTTGACCTTGTTGCTTGTCATCTGCCTTAGCTTCATCTTCCTGGCCACGGGTGTCTGCTTCACCTGTGCCCCGCATAGTTGTGGCTCAACCCTGAGTGTTTCATCCGCCATGGTCCTTAGCTCCCTGTCTATGAAGAGGGGGTCCTTAGGGGGTACCATGTTGTGTGTTGTGGGTGGTGTGTTATAGGTGTATTGCTGAGGGGGCTGTTGTGTGGTTGGGTGTGTGGCTTGTGATGGTGTTTGGGGAATGTACAGGATTTAGTGGTAGTGTTGTTGTGTGTGTGACTTGTGTGAAGGTGAGTTCAATGTTTGCGTGTTGTGTTGTCAATATCTGTCGTGCTATAGGCATCATAAAGGATTGTGGGGTGTGATTGGGTGTGTCATAAAGTCTTGTGGATGTGTGTCAGGTGTGTGGGTTTTCAGAATTTCCAATGTGTGCATTTGTTGTTGGTGGGTCCCATCGCTGGCCGTGGCGGTCCGTACCGTCAATGGTCATTCAACATTCACCATCCACCAAGTTGATTTGTGCTTCATTGTTTGGTGGGAAGAGGATTGCATGGCAGTGGCTGGGTGGAGTGTACTGCCTTTCCGCCGTCTTTGGCCCTGTTGGTGGGTGGAGGTTGCAGGATTTATGTAGGTTTGTCTTTTTGGCATCATTATTCGGCGGTGTGTAGTTTACTGCCACTGGCCATCTTTTGTTTACCATCAGCACGGCGGTCGGCGGTGACTGCCACCAAGTACATTGTGAGGGCCTATATCTGGATAACGATGTAAAGACACATCTACTAGGTGTCCTGGAACATGGATCGAAACTATATGCAGAACTGAAGCAGGAGGGATTTGTATTGCAAGAGAAAAAACGGTTTGACATAATCACTCACTCTAAACTTCCATGCTATAATTGCCATAATAAGAGTTTCGTCAAACCAGCCACTACAAAATAGGTTACAAAAAAAACTACTTTTGCAAGCACATAGAGAGATGGATATAGCAAAAGAAATGGGTGAATTTATCACGAACATTCCATCACATGACCTTCTTCCAACAAACACATTATTTTATGGAGATGGTGCAACCAAACCAGTGAAGTAAAAACTCGTACAAGAGCTCGAAATCTTTTTTTTTTTTTAAACTCTCACTTGAATAATTTACATTAAAAAAGGTGTCCTTATTGAAAACTGCTGTTCTTGTGGACTATATGTCATAATTGCAAATGATCAAGATTCATCCATGTAAAATTTCGGAGAGGTCGTTCAGACTGCACTACCGATATCAAAGTCAGTGTGCACCTTGCAAGAACTGCACAATTTCTTTGACAGTTATTTTGAACAATCTGTCAAAGAATGTGAGAGAATCAGACAAATGCATACAAGTGGAACAATTGACCTTGCCTACATCAAACATTCAACACTTATACCTGTGCAACTTGATATTTTCTGGTCATCGCATTGAACAAGATGACTTTAGAGATGTTAACTCACCAAAACTTTGGTGCCTGCAGAGATATATTTAAGAGGTACAAGCCATATTGTTCAAGAACTTAACACCAAATTGGTGGAAACTAAATTTTGTGTTGTGCCACATGTTAAGTGGGCTCCAATCAAGTCATGGTACTGTGAAATGACACCAATGGTATTGTTGTGCTACTTAGATGTGTTGCAATGTTCATAAATCAAGGATTGTCAGAGTTATGAATACGTTGTGGAACAGATGAGAAAAAACACTTCATATCCTGTACTAGAAACTTGACCCCGAGATGCCCAGTGTTCTAATTAAGTACATGTTCCTACAGGTGAATACACTATGAGCAAAGTTGGAACAAAGATTGGAACTTTAACTGCTGAACCTGTAAAGTTTCTTAAAGGATTTGCTGAGACTTTAATGACATAGAAAAATACCTTGAGCATGTGTGGAAAGCAGGTTCTGAATGTCACACATTTGACAATCTTTGGTACAGTGAGTTCAAAAGATCAGTCCTGCTAAGTGACCTTCCACTGACATCATATTCTGTCCCTGGACACATTAAAAGAGTGTTTTGCTTGATCAGATGATGGGTTAATGTTTTGGATCATGCATATGTAGAGAACAAGCCACGCAAATTTAGTTGGGAAGATGTGTTTGGGGTGCTAAAACATACAACATTTCTAAAGCTTCTACTCATGGAACTTACAGGTACATGTACTTGCCAAACCTGTGTTACAATAAGATGTCCCTGTCGATATGCTCATCTCAAATGTTCAACATGCTGGAAATGTTTCAATAGCAATTGCCAAAACAATTTTAAAAAGTGAACTATGAAAATGTGTCTAAAGTGGGAGTAATAAACATTATTTTCTTCATATTCAAATCAGATTAGTGTATACATAAAAGAAGTAAAAAACCTTATTATGTGTTTCATTTCTACATATGTCTCTTCTTCCTCTATTAGAGTCACCATTTTGGAAAATTGCAGAAGGGTTGATCAGATGGGTTATTTTGTGTCTCTATAAGATTAGTTGACCCCCAAAACCTATGTATGTTTTGACACCAAAACTATGTATATAGCTCTCATGGTTCCTGAAATAGTACATCATCACTGCAACACATCCGCCATTTTTAAAAATGTCGTCCAGAAGAATTCGGCCTGGATCAGCAATGTCTACCCAAGCTAAATTGCTTCTGTAATAAACCAAAAACACAAATCAAAAATGAAAATCTCTGCTCAGCAATTCTTTTTACGGAGGGATATCCGGGGACCAGAATTATATGTTCTTCCACTCCATTGGTACATACTTCAAAAAGCAGAAATAACATGAAAACACTTTAAACATGCTCTGGAGCTGTCTTAATGATCTCTGACCGGTAAGTAAACAAAACAAAAACAGAAAGGTCATGGTAAAAAAATGAGTACAGATGACTTGTATGAAGATCTCTTTAAGTGTCAAGTCGGTTCTTTGCAGACATTTAAAACATGAGCAAATGGCTGTATTTTTCTTTTTGGAAGGTGTTACCCTTATTGGTGTAAATATAAAGGAACATCTTATGAATTATGTCAAAATTCTTTTTAAAAACAAAGCAGACATCATCGCACAAAGCAATGTTCTAGAATTACTATTGGTTATTTTTAGTATTGCAATAGCATTGCAGTATGGTTTTATAAATACTGTACTTTTTCTCTACGCTGAACTGCTCATTTAAACATCTTTGAGAAATAAGTGCCCTTACTTCTGACAGCTGAACAGCTAAAGGGAATTGACTTAGTGGTATAGACATGATTTAAATGTGTAATTTGTTTGTTTAATCTACAAAAGAATTCCTAAATATGGTTTACAAATTTCAATGTAAATAATATATCTAGCGAGCCTTATCCAATCTGTTTATTATTTTTTAATGGAATGCATGTTTTTGTAAGAAACGTTGGTAGAAGAAACACCAGCTAAACACAAATAATTACATCAATCAATCAATCAAATAAGATTCATGAAGTGCAGCTAATCACCCGCAAGGGTATTCAGGCGCTTGTAGATATCAGCAGCTCATTCGAACGTCCAGGCATTAAAGGCCCTACAGAATTCCAGAAGTGGAGTGATGGGTTTGAGATGCATGGGGAGGCTGCTCCAGACTTTTGTTGCATGTGTTGCATCAATAGAGAGTCGGGTGAATGGGAATTAACAAAATGCCTCAACATGTCGGGTCATTACGCATTCCCTCTTGCTAAAAGAAATACAAATTAAAAATGTTGGTTTCTACCTCCGCTAATGTGTGCAGAAGTAGTGATAATATTATGTGCTAAATGTGGGTAAATACTCTTAGGGCCATACTTATACTTTTTGCCGCAAAACTGCGCTGACGCAGTTTTGTGTACCTTTTTTTACCGCCAGCTAACGCCACTTCTTTGCGCCATTCAGGCATCAAATGTATACTTTGACGCACGGCGTTGCAAAATCACAGGTGTGAGTCTTTTTTTTTTACTCAAAACAATGCGTCACTTCATAAAGAAAAACAACGTTAACGCGGCGAAAATGACTGTGAGCCGGTTTACAATGTTGCAAACTGGAAATGTGGTGTTTTTTGCTGCAATTGCATCAAAAAGCAGCGCAAACACAGCAAAATGTGCTAAGGAGAGCCAAAATGGATCCCAGATGCTTGCACAGACCCCAAGAAGATGACAACAGACCAGGAACCAGCCAGGAGGACCCACACAAGACCCAGGACAGGGAGAAGAAAAGAAAGTGTTGCTTCAGTGCAGAGGAGCCGGAAATACTGGTGAAAGAGGTGACGGAACACCAGCAACAACTGTTTGTCACCTCAAAGTTGCCAATTAGTAGGAGAGAGGCAATATGGCAACAAATTGTTGACAAGATCAACAGTGTGGCAGAAGTGCGAAGAACAGTCATAGAGTGCAAGAAACCCTGGCATGACTGCAAGCGCAGGACCAAGGAAAAGATGGCCAGGAACAGGAAGGCAGCACTGCAGACTGGAGGTGGGAGTCCAGCACCGCAGAAGGCCCTGGACCACATGGAGGAGATGGTGGCAACCATCATCCCTGAGGAGATCGTCACAGGGATTCAAGGACAGTACAGCTCAGACTACCAGGAGACAACACAGATGCAGGGTAAGTTGCATGGGGAACTAAAATGCCTAATTGTTAACTGCAACCGGGGGGGGGGACATACCTCCTACACAATGCATGTAAGTCATGATATTCAGGGAGTGGTATGGGTAAAGGGGCACGGTACGGGGGCATGGCCCGTTCAGAGGAAACCTGGGGCACAGTCCTACACTACACCAACAACCTTTGCACGGGGGTATGCTGACATGCCAAGGATGTTTGAAAGGTAAAGCCAGGCCAGGAGGGTAGGGTCCAACGTAAAACTGGCATGCTGTCACACGTCAGCCAGTATTCTCCCTACATGAACCAGGGCCCAATTAACAATCTCAGGCCATATCTGCAAGTGGAATTTAACATTGACAGCAGTTGCCACTACCACATCTGCTGTGTGTGCAGGCCAAGTAGTTAATGGCAGTAACGTCCCCAAGGATCAAACACACACAAATCAGAGGCTTCAGGATGACAACGTTATCAATACCCTGAAATCAATACAAATGTTCCAATCCTGTCAAATGTGATTGTCCTCAGTTGCTACAAACATCCACCATTGTCAGAAACATTATGAGGTACACAGCACTAATGTCATACCCATGCTGCATATGTCAGGGTCCAGGGTGGGTATGCCTGGGTCACAATAGCTCCAATGACACCATGCAACATTCCAAATGTCATACTTCTCAGACAACAGCATTGAGGGGGAGGAGATATGTAACTGGCTACAGAAATATACCTGCACAGTCAGAGGAGGAAATGGAACACTGCTAGAACTATCAGTGCAATCCAATGTAGCACACATTTCCCAACATCAGCAGTACACACTACCAATGCTGACACCCGTATCGTGCCATACCAATGCAATACATAGTATATGCTAGGTTTCAGCAACATATAGGTGGATGTGAAATATCACAGACTGGGTCAGTTCCAGAATGTTAAGTGTGGTGCAAGTGCCATCAGAACACCCACAGCCAGTGGAAGGCCTCACCATAAGAATGGAAGTAGACAGAGGGTTGAGTAGGACAAGAAGGTGGAACTTCACAAATAGACCAGAACCAACACCTAGAGGATGTGATGCTGACAAGTCCCCAAACTAATCACAATACATGTGACATGCAGGTGGGGCATAGGCCTGGGAGAATGCTAATATGAAAGACAGGAACCAAGATCACAATGTGAAACTAAAAGGAAGGCAGGCACGTCACATTACAAATCCCACAACACAGACACACTAATTGTACCATATCTCTTTGCAGAGGACGATGGCTCTCCTGCGGATATGCCTGTCCAGGACTACCCTGATGACATGGATGATGAGCTGACAAACATCAGCCAGCAGACCCTCCAAGATGTCTTTGAGACCCTCCAGACCTCACCTTCAGTCACAAGGAGGAGCACAGAACTAGCAGCCATCACAGAGGACCCACCCACCATTCCAATTGTACTACCTGCTAGCTCCAACACAGCTGAGGACTCTGACGACACTGGCACCAGCTTTGAGAGAACTGCAGTTGGAGTACAGCGGGAGCTGGCCAAGGAGGTGCAGGTGGGGATGGAAAATATGGCAGCCTGCCTAGAGCTTGTGCGTTCGTGCATGATGTCAACTGCAGAACAGGCAGCAGCCATGCAAGGGTGAACATCAACCTTGCAGGAACTTGGAAAAAGGTTGAAGGAACTCAGCACAGCTGTAAGAGAGTTGACACAACACCTACAACAACAATCTTGTCAACGTGAGCACGAATGTAATATTGAACCCCTCAGGACCGACCTGGCTGCCTACCACGATGATGTGGCTGCTATACTTAAGAACCAGCAGCTCCTCCTTGCTGCAATACTGCCCTTCATAGCCCCACAGTTGGCAGCTACCGGGATGTCTGAATCCACATCTTCAAACACTGAGGTGTGTGTTGCTCCTCACAACCACCACCACCAAGTGCAGAGGAGACAACACACACATCAGAAGATGAAGACGTAGTACAGATCACCTTCACCCGTTAGAGTACCCGGTAGCACTAGTCCCTGGCACATGGCCACCTATTGCCAAGGTCTTATGCTTTGTAACATGCCAGTCTTGCAACAACTGTACTCAAGATAAACAGTGGGCTGATGAACAGTGCTTGTCACCCTACCCTGTGATTGTCTCTCACTAACTCATTGGCAAATCTTGTCCCTCTGCACTGGCTGACACTTCACACCAGCATGTCCAATGACATGTCCTTTTGCACTTGTGTAGGATCACAATGGAAGGTGTCACACTAATGGACAATGTACATATAGCACTACAGCACTTTCAAAGAAATAACACTTACACAACAACTTTGTCTCTGAGTAATGTTACACATCAACTGTGAGGGAGATCAGTGATGTTTACCTCAGGTCAATGGTTATAGATTGTCAATACAACCTGACCTGAAAGAATTTTGGCTGATAACTATGCACAGTGGTCTGGATTGTACCATCATCTGCCCGTTCTGAGGCTTAATTCTGAGGAAAATAGAAACTATACACCATAATACTGTGTTGGACAGAATAACGCTTCCTCAAGGGATGTCTGAGCCACAAATTGCCTTCAGCTTTTTCTTTGAGCCAAAACTTACGTATGTAACATTTGACCCAAATTTTTGCTAACACACACCATACTGCATGAATGGATGTGTATGGTCTAC
The DNA here is from genome assembly GCF_031143425.1 of Pleurodeles waltl. Classification (NCBI taxonomy): domain Eukaryota; kingdom Metazoa; phylum Chordata; class Amphibia; order Caudata; family Salamandridae; genus Pleurodeles; species Pleurodeles waltl. The sequence goes on from NC_090444.1 coordinate 670,191,064, forward strand.
GTACAAATATGTAACCGGGCTGAACATTGTAACACATGATAGGTGAGTTATGCATACCATACTACATGAGAGCATACTACCACTCACCTTATAAGGATTTGCTTGGACATCAGGCTGCAGGCAGACTTAACACAGTGTCCTCATTACCAATTCTGGTAGTAAAGTATGTGACATTGAAAACATACATCAAAAATTAACAACACTTTGGGATCCATAGTATCCTTGGGTGATGGGTGCAATGGATGGCAGAATCTTAGCAAAGTAGCTTTGGTGTCGCTGCAAATGTAACAGCTCAGTTGGGATTTAGTAGCAGGATGGGACACAAAAGCTAATACTAAAGAGACACTGTTCACTCATGCCAAGGCCTTCATCCCCAAGCATGTGACACATACTGTAAAGCGTTACCTAAATATTTATTAAACAGTAAAAACAGAAGCTAAAAGCAGGGGAAACACCTTACCTAACCTAACCTATCCTAGCTACACATTACCCACAACTGGCCCTAACTAACCTAAGCTAAACTTACTATTCATATTTAACAAAATTATCTAAACATCAAGCCCCGACCCCCCTCATAAAACACAACACATGGTGGCCAGCATATACTGACCTAAACACATACTATCTTATACTAAACAAATAGATATATTTTTTGTTTTTTTTATATTTTATTTTAAAACATTGTTTGTTTTTAAAAACACCAAAACCCAACATCATCCACTCACACACATAATAAAAAACAGATATTGAAAGTATAATACCCCCACCCCTCCCACCCACTACTACTAACTAAACTAACAGCCTATTCTAACCTAACACTATGACCCCTAAACCCACTAATGAAAAGAACCAGGAAAGAGGAGGGAGGGGAGGGAATCATGGCTGAGAGTATATTGTTTAGAAGTTCACCCCCGCAGGGTCTTTTTTATGGCATGCAGCCTACTATTCACTTGTGCCCCCTCCTGATGCATCCTGGTCATTTTCCTCCACATAAGGTCCAAGTTCTGTTGCATCCGCTGAAAATCTGATGGGTCAATGACTGCAGCAGGGGTGGTCTGGGTGCCAGTTGAAGAAGTATGTCCCCTTGTTGGTGCCATGCCTGTAGGAGGAGGTGCAGGTGGTGCTTTGACAGGTCCTGGAGCAGTGGAGGTTGACGGCCCTGCAAATGTGCCTGCTAAGGTTGGTGCCACCTGCATGGTAGTGGTGTTGGTGGCTGTGGTGGACACGGAAGGGCCCCCTTGGGCAAATGCCCTCCACACTCCAGAGGCTCTTTCAGGGCGATAACGCCTTGCCATGTTGCAGAACCCAGACTCCACCTCCAGAATGTGGCGGTAACGCATCGCCCTGTGCTGAAACTCCCGAATCTGGATGGGATTCATATTGGCAGCTGTTAAAACAAATTTAAAACAAAACATTATGTACTTCATTGTTTTGATATGGCTCCAGAAGTAAATCAGACAAGACATCTAATGTACCAGAAACAGCCCATATCATTATACAGATCACTTATTGTCCCTGAGGAAGTACATGCCAATGCAGCCTACACATGTCCTTTCAAACAGCACAGCAAAATTCTAAATGATGGGTAACAACTTGAATGACCTATGCATCATTGTTCAGCCATTTGTCACATAAACAAAATGCTGCAAGTCCTCCACCACTGACAGGCCAACTAATGACTATCTTCTTGATGACAATCAAGGGCCACAAGATCTGCGAGTTGTAAATGGCATTGCCAGGATAGAATGCAGTTGCTAATCATGAGTGGGTATCCTAGGTTTGGACAAGTGACTTACAGATTTACATGTCTGTGTATTAAACTTGGATCATCAGTCCTAGGTACACATTTCATAACCCTATGCCTGTGCCTGGGGGGGGAGAGTGGACAAGCAACAAATACTTTCAAACATCAAGGACACCCAGGAAGCTTTGGACAGCTGTACATGGGTTTGGGCAGTCCACCACAGGTAAGGAGGATGTCCAACTAGGATACACCTAAACCTTGGACAATCCCATCCACACTTATGTTTGGAAATGTAGACAATTGTCAACATCATTTCCTACCAGTAACACATGACTTACAACAAGCAGATAGATGCAAGCACACATCTGGCCATGACCTGCATGCACACCTAGGCCATTGTACTCAAGTGCCTCATACACGTAGCACAACATGTGGAGCTACATGCTGCTAGGAAGTGAAACATACAGTCAAACATGTTCATTAGTGAATAGGGAAGCTGAAGTCTGTGGGTAAGACTTTGGCATCCCTAATTCTGTGATAATCAGGGTCTGACTTGCTGACTAAATCACAAATATGGTCCTCTGCTACAATTTCTGAATTTAAGTTTTATCCACAAACGTCATCCCTATTCACATGGCCATGCCTACAGGACTGCCTTACAATCCCAAATTATGACTATACGCTAATGATTGCCCAACTCAAAGATGGGAAAAAAATGATACTCCACTCAAGGAACATATCCGATCATTGACCAGCGAATCACACATTGCTATGTGTCCAACACACAGGAGTCACACAACAGCAGCAAACACAACACAGAACAGAAATATCAACACTTACTGGAGGTGTCTGGGTCTGCTAATCAAGCCACCTACCCGATAGTGTAGGGGACAGGTCCACCTATAGCATGGAAGGGAGAAATGTGCTCAATATCTGTGTACTCTACAACACTTCCAAATACAAATACTATGTGAAGATTAAATCAGAAAGTCAAGCCTCTCAGACATGATGATACTGCATCCGACATACCACTGCAAACATGTACAGACCCGGGCACTCCAGTGAGTTATACACACATATCTGCACACATGCAGTGGCCCTAACTATCATGTGGTGGCAAACATGCTCCATCATTTGTTTGCAGACTCATTCATGGAGTGTATTGCTCTCATCATGTGTATCCATGAGATACATGCAAAGCCACTTTCCTGGAGGACTGCAATACCAGTCACGCAGCTATTGTGACTAAGACCAATGTAAAACACACAGGTACAATGAACAGAGGGCCAGGGACAGTTGTTACCCCTCAATTTGTATAATTTGCTTAATTTTATGTGCCACAGCTATGGTAAGTTTGACCAAACATTGAGATATGAACCCACTCACAGACCATGCATAAAACATATGTTAGAGCCACATTTGCATCATCTATTGACGTGAAGGCAGCACTAATTCACAGGCTCCTGTTGTGTTTTGTAAGTTAGTGCAGCTGTTGCGTCAACAAATGATGGTAATGTGTAGGAAATATTGTATAACTCATGGGAACTGTATGTTTAACTTGCATTCCACATGTCCAAAAACATTGCCTTCAGCATATGAACAAATCTGCTACTGTCACTACTGAGCATTTAAATGTGCACATTACTGTGAATTGTACTCATCAACAGGGCCACCAATCACAATCCCCAGGTGGTCCAGCAGGTCTTGCTCCCTGGCAACCAGGTCAGCCCCACGGTGTTTCAACTGGTGGTCGTTGCGCGGTGTGTTGTAGATTCGCTTGAGATGGTACAGGACCTTTGCCCTCCTTGCCTCTGTGTGATACCCCTGTATCACACGCACCACCTGCTTCTATCATTAAGGATAGGAAGTGGCACACCAGCCAAATAAAACCCCTCAGCTCCTTCTCTCCCATCCTGCCAAGACGAGGCCTACCCAACATGCTTGCACAAAAAAAAGGAATAAAGGGGTACAGAGGAGAATGAAGGGAAAGTAGGAGAGGTAAATGAAAAATATTAACAGAAAACAGCCCAACTATCCCCAAACTAACAGTACTCACAACAGACTCCCAACAGTACAAAGACAAATTTATACACCAGAAATGACAAAAAATACACTTACACAGGATACCACAGACACTTAGGAAACACAAAAAGACAATTTAAGGACCACATAGGAGGCAAAATCACAAAATGCACAGAGAGACAAGTCAAAACACATCCACACAGTCAGAAAATATCACAGACTGCAAAGTGAAAGTACACCCACTGTACCAATTCTGTAAATAGGATATCCTATTACATCACTTCCTGCCTCAAATGTGGGGCATTTTTATTCTTATGCGTCAAAATAGTATAACGCTAACAGTCTGTGCGTCATTTGTTTTTGACTCACATGCTTGGAAATAACCCTGCATCCATATTTTCAAATATGTTTCGTACTTAACCAATTTCATGGGGTACAGTGTGGGAATTACCGCTCAGGACCAATGGATGTATCATGACAATGAGCATCTTTTTCTGACGCATATGCATCATTTATTGACGCATGTAAGTCTTTTTTGACGCATATAGGTCAAAATTTCTGTCTTTAGGTTTGGGTCATTTCTCATTTGTAGTAGTACATGACAGGTGTGACAATACAGAGATAGGCTGATTGCACCTACATTGTCCATTCCGGTGTATGGGCACATGTCACAGATCATACTACTGAAGACCATGATCCTCTAGTTGTTGTACCGGATTTGCACTCTTCACTGACGCAATAGATGCCAAACGTGTGGAATACAATGAGGTATTACCCAGTTTGGGCATGTTTTGTGTCAATAGAGGATAGCAAGGCTATGCAACTCAATACAGTAACTCAATGCCTATGTGTCAATGTTTGTGAGTTGTCCCACTTTGTGAACATCACAAGACGTGCTTTCTCAAATCTGCTTGTATGCATGTGGAGTCACTGTGTCCAACCATCAGATGCTATTCAGTGTGGAAATGAGAAAGGAAATGTATATGTCATACACGTACCAACAAATGCTGTGTGAACCTCCTAGGTTTTTTGGGACATAAGCATCACCAATGACAAACCATGCACAGGATAGATAGAAGATGGTTGATCATGGCAATGTTCCAAGACTAAGCCATCACATGTCCTGGAATGTTGGATACTACTTCCTAGGCACTTGTTTGTATACTACCCATGAGTCAGGCATTGGATAATGCTATGTGGGTACAGTGTTTGTGACACCGAGTCCCAAATACAATCCACAAATGTCATGCCAAAGTTGAAGTGATATAAATGAGCCATGTTTCTCCTATGGCAGTGGAGGACCACCAGACCAATCAGCACGTGTGCACATATTTCTAGTGGTAAATTGCACAAAGGTGTCCGGGTTCAAGTGTGTGGAGCCATGTGTCGCCTGAGTCATTATTGGGGTCCATGTTGTACAGTTATGTGCAGGTCTAGTCATGAGTCTGTGGAGCCATTTCCTGCATTTACAAAGTATCCTTCACAGCTGAATTGAAGGAAAGCCGAAGAGGAATTGAGAACACATATGGTGATAGTCCAGCTATGGCACTGCAGATGTGTTATGAGACTGACAACAGGGCAACCTTGGTGTGCTGACAAAGTTAATGGATCAGTAATTTTAAACCAGCAGGTTTACTCACAACATTTGTACACAGGATGGCCTCTAAAAAGAATCAGTGCCTCTGTGCTGATTAATCTCACAGCTATTCACCTCGCAAGCCCCTTCAATATGTTGGGGGCAATGTGAATCAGCATGTGGACTGTCAGGGTCCTAACTTGTGTTGACATTTCATCCACGTTATCTGATGTTGTTTGTTGTGCTGGAGGCACCATACCCAATCCATGCATACTGCCATGGTACACTGTCACTATTTGTCACTCATGCATACATGATTAGGCTATTTGAAGAAAAGTTCCACCCCATGATGCGATAAGTAAACTGATTATGCTATACAATGTATTTGAGTATTCATTGTAGACCTACCTGACACAATACCCCAGGAGGAAAGTGAGGGCTTGGAAAGCAACTATGGGACAAATGTAGCCACAGGGAACCTTTATGGTAACGCAAAGACAGGAACCAGTCAGGCTAACAGGATGCAGGGTCAATCAGGAACAAAAGTGAACAAGGCAAATACACAGTGAGCAGACTGAGACTGGTCAAAGCTGGAACCACACTGTGGAAAATGAAAACTATGTTTGTCCTGTGTGTTGGAACGTAACACAATATCTCAAGGTCTGTGTTACACAAGTGATTTATACGGCAATGCATAACAGGGATATACATATAATGGCAGCTTCTATACTGTTCCTGGCAGCTGCAAGGGCAGTGCATGTTCAAATGGTTGGTCTGCATGGAGGTGCTCACAGGTGTGTTCAGCTTCAGTCTCTCACAAGTCCTGTAGGTGAGGATCAAGTTCAAAGAGCCAACAGTACCTTTCACATGGGAAGCAATGTACAGGTGATTACAGGTCCTACAGACTACAAGGCAGTGCGTTATTCAGCGAGAAATCCATGTAGACAGAAGAACAATTACTATGGCATACCATAATAAAGAGGAAAGCACACTGGATTCAGAATGTGAGTCTAGGTGTGTGTAGATGAGGGATTATCTGGGTACACATATTCCATTTCCAGGGCACTCTGAAGAAGGGTGGGGTGAGACAGGGGACATGGCAGTGGCAGGACTTAAGACCTGGGCTGGCATGTGCAGGGGATGTCTTGTGAGCAATGCTAGTCATACCTGGGGCACTAGTGCTATCCATTTGCTGCTTATATGGAATTCTTGTCACACATACTCCTTGCAAAGATAGCGGATGTAACACTTACTGATGTCAAGGGTCTGGTCATACCTTCTTATCACCAATGCAATAGCGCATCCACTGCCTCATGTATGAGGCATTTTGACTGATGGTGTCTTAGTTGTGTGCCATATGCTGAAATGAATCATGTTGCCAACATGTATGTGTCAAATAGCTGTGCTCCTCTGATATTACCCTTCAAATGTGAAATGGACAGGATATATGTAATTTACAGTGTGTGTGAAGTTGGGTGTACAATCATACCCATCAAATATGATGTGGATTTTTTCTGTATCCTAATCTATATTTCTGCAATGCTCCATGAGGCTACCCCCTGATTCTGATTGTTAGGGATAATGTTATGCAAAAATGATTACCCAGACCATGATATAGTGAATAGTATAGGTGTTTATTGACATATTGTAAGACAGTGTTGATGGATGAGTAGAGTTAAAAGAAATTTTTGACAATATGTTGTCTCAGACGCAATCCTACAGATGTGTTTGGATGGTGCCCCTCATGTTGATGGACAGCATCCTACTCTTCCTCCTCTTCAGGCATTTGTGGGTCGGGTTCATATAGGGGAATGTTCCTTCTTACACATATGTTGTGCAGGATGACACAGGTCAAAATGATTTTGCACACCATTTCAGGTGAGTATAGGAGGCTGCCTCGGGTGATGTTGAGGCACCTGAATCTTGACTTTAGGATGCCAAAGGTCCTCTCAACTATGGTGTGTGTCCTCCAATGTGCCTCATTATAGGCACACTCTGATGCTGTGCTTGGGTTTGCAAATGGGGTCATGATCCATGCCTGGATCCCATACACCTGATCAGCTGAAAGAGAAAATGAGGGAGAACATGTTGATGTTGCTTGCACCATGATTATCACTTTGCATGTTTTTTGGTCTCTTGTGTTGCCTGTGACTCATCTGTGTTTGTGTTATCATGTGGAAACCTAGGCTTCTAGGATGTACCATCAGCATTGGATTGCTTCCTTATCTGAACGGGTGTTTGGCTGATTGACCGGGTGTCAGCAGTATTTTTGTAGAGTTGCAGTACATTGTGTACTCCCTTGCATTATGTCATGTGAAAGAGGTGTCCATGTGTCTTAACTGGGGGTGACATGATACTTCCATACACAGTATCAATTCCACACTGGTGGTAACATGGTTGCATCTATATACCCTGGACATCCCATCCAATTTCACATATACAATAGAATTAGTTAACCATCAGTGAGACCCTTAGATTTGGCTAGGTGACAATGTACAACACATCTCCGTACGTTGTCAGCACTGACGTGTTGACAATTGACTATGCACAAATCTCACATGTGACAAATTCTCTGCAGACCTATTTTTCTGTCCTTGCCAAGTCGACTCCGGTTCTAACGTGTACCTATACTACTGAACGTGTTCTAGTTCAGCTGGCTAACTTGGTTGTGAGTTTGTCATTTGGAGTGTCAGAAGGTCTGTATGCCTGTACATCTGTTGTGTGTGTGTGAAATTGTCTCAATCCATATGTGTAGGTAAGTCCACTTGCTTATTGGTAGTGGGCAATGTGAGAGCAGGAGTGATGTGAAATATTGGTACAGCCTTAATGATTCCATGTCACCTTCATTGTAGTCATCATCATGCTATGTGTGTCATGGTTTTTGACCTGCAGCAAAACACATTACACACCCCTTCGACAGTATGTATTGGTTGGAAGGGAGTTTGATTGAGTGTTATTGATGTGATATTGAAAGATTAATCTTCCAAGTTGTACTGCCAGTTGAGACCATGTCATTGTGTTGTTTTAAATTGTTCCCTCGTGTTTGTGGAGTGGCATCGGTTGTTATTTGGTTCTGTCATTTGTCCCTAGGTATGTATCCAAATGGCTGAGGATATCACACATGCCTAGCAGTGTCACAACCTCATTGTCTTCCTGGCCACGTGTCAATGTAGTGGTGTGTGTGTTGTGTGTCCTACAGGGTTGCTGTGCTGTGTGTATATAAGTAGGTTTCTGTACTTACCAACAAGAGGCCATTTCCATATCGCCCATCCTGGAAGTGTTGATTGATGGTGCAATGGCAGAAGATGAATGAATCATGTACACTCCCAGGATAATTTGCCACGATGCTGGTGATCAATCCCCGGTGATCGACAATGGCCTGCACATTGATGGAGTGTGTCTGCTTTCTGTTGCAGTATAGATGTTCGGTTGCAGCAGGTGGCACAAGGCATACATGTGTGCAGTCAATGGCACCAAGCACGTGTGGGAAGCTGTTGATTTGATAGAAGCTCTGTTTGGTCTCCTGCTTCTTCTGCTCTGTGTTGGGGAAGCTGATGTGGCGGGTGTGAGGGAGATGATGGCATCCAGTACCATAGGTAGGAAGGCAGAGAATGAGGGTTGTGAGATCCCGGCAACCAGGGCACCAGTGGTTTGAAAGGAGCCACTTGCCAACATGTGGAGTACAGCTAGCAGCTTGGTTTCTGGTGGAATGGTGTGGGGTGTTTGCAAGCTGGGTGCCAACTGTGGCTCAGTGTTGCGCAGCAGCTGCTGAATGGCTTGCCAGTTGAGCCTGTACCTCTGGATGATGTCTTGTTGGCGGAGTCCCAGAAGGGTTGTCCTGGTGCAGAATATCCTCTCCTGCCTTCTGCGTGGCCTTTGGGGTCCCTGCTGGTGTTGTAGAAGCTGTTGTTGTTGGTCCTGTGCTCTGCATCTGCATGCATGTTGGATGAAAAACACCTCCGTGTCTTCCTTTTGGAGCTCTGCTGTTGCTTCTGTGTGTTTTCCTTAAGTAGTGGTGTGTTTGCCCCATTTTAACGCCTGCCGGACCCAGGAGTTATTTTTTGACGCAAATCAGGCTGTGCGTCATTTTCCGACTCCTCCTCCTGGCAGTGCAGGATTTTTGCGTGGTTGGATAAATATGGCGCACGGGTGTTTAAGTAATTTTTGGGATTGGAACGCCAACCTTGCATGTCATTAACGCAAGGCGGTTTCCCGCATCCAGAAAACGACGCACATGGCGGAATTTTGGCATCCGCGGGCTCGGGCGTCAAAATTTAAATATGGGGCAAGGTTTGCACGGAAAGTGCGTCAAAATTTTTGACGCACACTCAGTGCAAACAGAGTATAAAAATGACCTGCCGTGCCTGTTAGTTCTTATTTCATGAAAAGGAGATACTAATCTGTAATAAGTGCCATGCCCAAACATTTCCTCAGAAAATTGTAAGCAGCACTACACTTATCAAGGGTCAAAATAACAAGGCTGCATAGTCTTGATTTCGTCCACCTCCAGACACTACATGTCCCTTTATCTCACTGTTGCAGTATCTTTTTCATCCCTTCTTTCTCTCTTTTGCACTGTTTTTCAATCAGTCTCTTTCTTGGGGTTTCCCCTTTTTGTAGTTTTTTCCTCTTGATCTGCATAAAAGTCTAATTAGGAAAAATAAGTGCTGTTCCCCAGAAAGAGTACTGCCAATCAGACCCACCTGCATCCCCCTGTTCAATTTAAACATTGGAATTTTTTAATTGATTAAGCTTCACCGGTCACCAGACTTTATATATGATCAGAGTTTGAGCTTTGAAAGTGTCATAAAATGGATGCCTGACTTGCACTAGAACCCGAGTATTGTGTCTATAATATGCTGTGAACTCTAACCCCCAATATGTTAGGCTGACATGTTATATTGGTACAGGCAATGGATCCCCACTTTGAAGGTACATTTCCAGGGCCCACACAATGTCAGAGATTAGACATGGTCAGTAAAATAAATTTCACAAGAGACATTCCACAAAGTGGCTGCTCCCACCGTAAAGACAGCCACTTGTGTGTAGAAAATCCTGATGCATTTGTTTTCCACAAACTTTGATATAGCAGAGGATGTACCTGTCTGCTGAATGGAAGTTCCACCGGCAACACTCTTAAGAGCCTCATTCAGAATGCCCAGTCATAATCATTTTACTGTCAACCTCAGTTTGCTCCAAATGTTGAATTATAAGCTGTAGGCTACATTTACGCTGGTCCTGAAGTTTATAAAGCACGTTAAGCCAGCTGAACTCTGGCAGCATTTGTGATGGGATAGTGTATTATTCTGAATTTTGCTGCTGGGAGTGACGGGAAATGTGCACTATTACTGTGTTTCGCCTGTTATAAGAAGGACAAGTTGTAATGGGGCGGTAATACCTAACTGAGTAGCAACTGGTTCATGCAGTATTGGTATTTACCTCTGCAATATTCCACTCATAGTTTTGTCCACAATCTGTAATGAGGGGCGAAATGTGACTATTACAGTAATCCTAATGTCATGACTTCCTAACCCCCTACTCTGACACTTTATCACAATTGCACTATCCACAGATCCTTCCCAGGCAGCAAAAAGCAAAAAAAGTCCCTCTGTATCAATAGTTTCATGTGCTTTCTACTGCTCTTTGACTGCTTTTGCCTAAGGTGGGAATCTATGAGCCCACTGTGAAGGCTCTTTTCTGCCATAATAGATCAGCAGACAGCAATTATAAACTGTTTTCTTTCTTTTTCGAGTGCATGAAATACAGACGTGATTGTTATGGCCAAGTCCCCCATAGATTGTATGTAGGTATTGGGATGTGTGCATTTATTATGATGTTCAAGTCTCCAGAGAGATGGTGTGCAAAAATAGTACTGTTCTAGTCCCTACGGTGATAGTGTTGAAATATACCCTTTATGTCCCTATACAGATAGTATGTGATAGTAAGGATGTTCACAATCAAACAGGTATTACAGGCATGTACAAACCTGCAGATACATAGGGGGTCATTCCTACCCTGGCGGTCCGAGACCGCCAGGGTAGGGGACGGAGGAAGCACCGCCAACAGGCTGGCGGTGCTTCTGGGGCTATTCTGACCGCGGCGGTAAAGCCGCGGTCAGAAAAGGGAAGCCGGCGGTTTCCCGCCGGTTTCCCGCTGCCCCTGTGAATCCTCCACGGCGGCGCTGCAAGCAGCACCGCCATGGGGATTCGGACCCCCTTCCCGCCAGCCTGGTTCTGGCGGTTTTCACCGCCAGAACCAGGCTGGCGGGAACGGGTGTCGTGGGGCCCTTAGGGGCCCCTGCAGTGCCCATGCCACTGGCATGGGCACTGCAGGGGCCCCCTAACAGGGCCCCACATTGATTTTCAGTGTCTGCTTGGCAGACACTGAAAATCGTGACGGGTGCAACTGCACCCGTCGCACACCAGCAACTCCGCCGGCTCCATTCGGAGCCGGCTTCCTCGTTGCTGGTGCTTTCCCGCTGGGCGGGCGGCCTTTTGGCGGTTGCCCGCCAGCCCAGCGGGAAAGTCAGATTGACCGCCGCGGTCTTTTGACCGCGGTACGGTCTTCTGGCGGCTCCCGCTTGGCGGGCGGTGAGCGCCGCCCTGCCAAAGTAGGAATGAGGGCCATAGTGTGTTATCATAGGGATGTTTAAATCTTAAAAACGTTGCATGTACAGTATAGTAAATGGTGTTTGGGTCCCCACAGAGATAGTGGGTGACTATAGGAATCTTTAATACCTCACAGGATGTGTTCGAGACCTCTCAGAGATGGTAGAAGGCAATGATGATCAAGCTCCCACAAAGATAGTGCAATAAGATGATGTTCAAGTCTACACACAGATATTGTATATGGATAATGATGCCCAAGTACCCATAGAAAAAGGGCAATAACAGGAAGTTGAATGTGTGTGAAGGTAGTCATGTTGAAATTGCCCCAAAGATAGTGTTTGAAGATAATGTTCAGGTCTCCACAAAGATAGTGTGTTAGTTTAATTCTGTTCAAGTGTGACAGAGATAGAGTGTGATTATGTAAATTTTCAAGACCTCCCATGGATTTTGTGTGTGAAGTTAATCATATTCAAGCCCCCACAAAAATAGTGTGTGAACATAATAGTCAAATCTCCCCACAGATGGTGTGTGGTTAGTGATATGTTCAAGTCTCCACAGAGACATTGTGTGGTTAGTAGGATGCTAAAGCTACCACCAAGATTGTGTGTGTTTATAAGGATGTTTTCATCCACAAAGAGATAGTGTGCAAACATAATAATGTTCAGGTCCCTACAGAGATAGTATTTAAATATAATTTTCATATCACCACACAGATAGTATACAATAATGTTCATGTTCAAACAGGGATAGTATGTGACTTATCCTGCATATACATAATGCGTGATTATAGGGAGTGTTGCAAAGACTGTGTGTGAAGATAATGAAGTTCAAGTCCCCACCGATATATTGTGCAATTATAGTAATGCTCAAGACCTCACAGAGATGGTGTAAGAAGGTAATCATGTACAAGTCCCCATGAAGATAATGTGTGAAGATGATGTTCAAGTCTCTACACAGATAGATGATGTTGAAGTCTCTTCACAGATAGGGCTTGGATTTCAGTTTTGAGATATACCAGAAGCTCCTAATAATGAAGGTGATAACCTGGGCACCTCTAGGTATTTTTAGTTTTGCCTGCATCCCTTGCTTTTCAGTAGCACCTTATCTAAGAAGTCCCCATGCTTCAGGCGTTTGAGTCCACCCTAGTGGTATTATCCTACCAGGGTGGGGAGAGATTGACTATGATGAAGCATGACATTTAGGGGGTCATTCTGACCCTGGCGGTAATTACCGCCATGGCGGAGGTCGGCGGTAGCACCGCCAACAGGCTGGCGGTGCACCGCTGGGCATTCTGACCGCGGCGGTTCAGCCGCGGCCAGAAACGGAAAGTCGGCGGTGTCCCGCCGACTTTCCGCTGCCCTTGAGAATCCTCCATGGCGGCGGAGCGCGCTCCGCCGCCATGGGGATTCTGACACCCCCTACCGCCATCCAGTTCCTGGTGGTTCTCCCGCCGGGAACAGGATGGCTGTAGGGGGTGCCGCGGGGCGCCTGGGGCCCCCTGCAGTGCCCATGCCAATGGCATGGGCACTGCAGGGGCCCCCGTAAGAGGGTCCCAAAAATAATTTCAGTGTCTGCCTAGCAGACACTGAAATTCGCGACGGGTGCAACTGCACCCGTCGCACCTTCCCACACCGCCGGCTCAATTCTGAGCCGGCGTCCTCGTGGGAAGGGTGTTTCCCGCTGGGCTGGCGGGCGGACTTTCGGCGGTCGCCCGCCAGCCCAGTGGGAAAGCCAGAATGACCGCCGCGGTCTTTCGGCTGGAACCGCGTGGCGGGCGGCGACCGCCGTCCGCCGCGGTCAGAATGACCCCCTTAATGTGTGTGAGGCTTCCACTTCCAAAAAGATTGGTCTCTGGTGAGTGTCAATTTTAAGAGAAATAAATATCCGGTCTGGAAGGACCTACAAAAATGCCTAGGGATAATATCCTTTAGGAACAAAACACACTTGTTGTTTTGTTCTTTGAAACTCAGGAAGAATGTGTGCTGGTTCACCCCTCCCCCCAATCGTCGTTCTTGTGAATTTAATCATGTTCAGGTCCCAATAGGGCTAGTGTGTGAAGATAATGTTTAAGTCTCCACACAGATAATGTGTGATAATGATAATAATGCTCAAGTACCCAAAGAGATAATGTGAGATTATAGGCATTTTCAGGCCTCCACATAGTGTATGATTACAGTGGTATTCAAGTTTCTATCAAGATAGTGTATAGGGGCTATCATGAGCAAGTCTATACAATGTGAGCCTGTGAAGATAATGATACCCAAGTCCCCAAAGAGATAATGAGTGAGTATAGGCAGCATGTTCAAGCCTCCACATAGTGTGTGACTATAGTGGTGTCCAAGATATTTTTTAAAGATAATCATGCTTAAATCTCTGAGTGCTAATATCTAAAGATCATGTTTGAGTCCCCACAATGGTAGTGTGTGAAGATAATCATGTTGAATTCCAAAGGTCATAGTATGTGAAGAAACAGGAAGATTGTGAGTGACTAGTGCAAGTGCCCACTAAGATAATGTATGATAATAGGGATGTTCAAGTCAGAAAAAGCATGTGAAGATAGTTATGTTCAGTTCTAGAGATAGTGTGTCATTATAGTGATGTTTATGCCTCCTCAGAAAATGTGCAGACCATGACATTGTGTTATGGAAGCCAGGTTCACGTTCCCACTCATATACTGGGTGAGTCCTTTTCACAAACATTATTTTGTTGTGCATAAAGTAGTACAACAGTAGTGCTACTTTTTATTATTAAATATAATTCACAAACCTACATGAGGAGATCTTCACCTTGCTAGTCTTTTCCATGCAGAAAAGACCAAGAGACCAAGGGGAAAGTTTGGGAAATTTAGAATTTAGAATACTAAATGGGTGTGGTTCAGAGAGGGATTAGGAGGGGTTTAGAAAGTGTCAAGAAGGAGTTTAAAAAGGGCAAGTACAAACACCCACCCACAAAAATGTAAGACCATTGCTATTCACAAACTATACTTGTGAAGCTCACTTCTAAAACTACACTACTAAAACTCAGCCCTAAAGGTCACAAAACAATAGGAGGTATACTCAAGTCTTGCCCTGAGGCAAATCTGGCAATACACATTGCCACTAATAGGTACTGTACCGCACTCCCATAAAAAATAATGAAGGTAGGGAGTTAACATAACACCTAGTGGAAATAATGTTGCAATCATGACATTATTTAGACCCAAAACTCGCGTGAAAGAGATCAACAAGAGAAGGTCTCCAATAGCCCTGGGAGGTTTTCTATAAGTGAGGTGAAAACGTCCCCCAACTCTGCAAGCCATCCCGCCCACACTCCAACTTTGCAGGCTACCTGTGGGCATAAATCAGATTGCCTCAGGTCTGCACCTGAACCGGGTATTGAGCAGCTAGTCAGCACTCATTGAGGCTCTAAAACCACAGCAAAAGAGACCTTAAATCATTCACAATGATTAGTTATCCTTTTGGGACACAGTACAGGCAACCGTTGCTGCTATGAACTTTCACTCAACCTAAAGCGAGATACAGGTTTACCTTTTAAACATAACTGCAGTATTCATCTCTGGAATCAACACCAAGTTGGAGGCACTAAACAGCCTTCTATTTAGAATGCAGAGGGATCCGGATGCTTTTTTCATCACCTCATCGTACCCAATCCAGGGAAAAGTTGAGTACATTGTCTTATTTCTTAAGCAGCTTGGTAGATGAGATAGAGAAAAGCTCTAGACAACCAGAAACATCATACATCATCATGTAAAGCACCAACATAAAGACAAACAAGCCCTTCATCACAGCAAAGAGGAGTATGCTGGTCTCGAAAACAATCTCCAATCTGAAAACAAACAAACTTATACAGAAGTAGTGGGCATGGTACAAGCATTATCTCCCCTCTCAAACCAAGTTTTACATAGTCAAGGATGACCCCTTCTACATCTAGAGCTATTACAGACATCTATTTGAAATCAACTAGCTCCCACACATCACAAAAGCACTCCCAGAATGGGATAACTCATCCATTTCCATTGGAGGTGTCCCTGCAAGGGAACCATGATGATAAGGGTTTCAAAATAGACAATAAAGTGAAATAGGTATAAGAACTCCAACTAATGTCCAAGCTCAGGCCCCTCAACAATCGGAGTCCATAAGGAGAAGAAGCACACAACACAAACAAAAACTTCACATAGCCAATCAGGCAGATGGCATAGAGAGAATGCAAAGGGCAAGAGGCAAGATGAAAAAGGTTACGTAAAAGAAGGAAAGGGGCCCCTTAGACAGGTGTCCAAATAGTGAAGCTAATCAAACGGTATCTATTTCTAATATTCACCAAGAACCAGGCAAGGCAGGATGGGCCAGACACACTCCGTACAGTTTCTCTCTCAACAAATCAGAGGGAAGAACTTGATGCAAGGGGTTATGAAGGCATAACAGACCACTTGGTGGTCTGTGGCAGTCCCACCAACACCATCAAAGCAGCTTACGCACCCATGGAACGCAAACCTGGCCTTAGGGAGTAAAACATTTCTGAAGAGTAAAATGAGTTTAGGGTCTCAAAAAAGGATTGAGTGAAAAATGGGCATCACCTCTTATTTTCAATTTGCTTTGTTATATATTTACTAATGGTTTGCGACCACAATGTGCAGCCATTTTATGGAATCAGTATGTTTCTCATTTGGTCCAGATTGGGAAGCAAGAAGTAAAAATTAAACTATTTCATATTTAAACAAAGAACGACTGTTTGATAAATAAAACTAGGCATGTGCAATGCATCCTTTCCATAAACCTTAAGCAACAAAAGTGAAGAAAAGTCAACATCTAAACTGTCTAACATGGAATATCTATTAAAGAGCACACTTTGCACTTACTGTCACTATAAAAAACCTCTTTTGGTGCTTCCTCCATTTTTAGGTCCCTCCTAGCAGTGCATGCACTGTCTCTTCGATATATTTTTGTTTACTATCTGTGGGCATGGAGGCCGTCCATTAATTCTCAGTAGTTGGCTTCATTCATGCTCTCACTTGCTTGCTTCTGCTTGATCAGCTCCTGTAGCCTTCCTGCCTATAGCATGTGGTTGTTCCTTCCCTGAGCATGAATGCATTACTTATGTCCTTCCATTGATTACTCTCTTAGGAATTGCCTTTTTCTTTAGGTTTAAGCACACTGATAGAGTCTGGCCTTTTCAGCTGGATCCCGCATGTACTTCTTCTCTCTCTCTCCATCCCTTGGTGACTGAGTTGTTGATTATGCCCACCTACCCTCCCTCCTCCATGTTGTTGTTTGCCCCAGCCCATCTCCCAACCTCCATTGTCTAGGTGCTTGCTTCTGCCTCCTGAAATACCTCCCTCTGTTGTCTATGGTCCGCCCAGCTTCACTCTACATCCTCTGTTGTCTTGTTGCTGTCAATTTACCCTCCCTTTCACAACATTGCCTGCCGACCCACCATTCCTCCATAATAAACATAGAAAAGCACAATGACATGGCCAGCGCTGGCTATGTAATGTCTCATTTTACCCCACCTGTACCATTGTACGTGTTGCTCCCACTCACTCATGCCGATCCTCCATGTTGCCCCCACACCGCCCTCTCGTCTGCAATTAAAAACATCTCTATGATGTAGCCGTTGTTGGCAACATTATACTGATTTAAAAAATAAATAAAAAAGCAGCCCCCTTCCCCTTAGGGCAATTCTCAGAAAAGGTAACATAGAATTAATTTCCAGTTGAGAAGTTTAGGGCCATATTTATACTTTTTGATGCAAAACTGCGCTAACGTAGTTTTGCGTCAAAAAAATTAGCGCCGGCTAACGCCATTCTGAAGCGCCATGCGGGCGCCGTATTTATTCAATGACGTTAGCCTGCGTTAGCTGCCGGCGCTGCCTGGTGTGCGTGAAAAAAAATGACGTACACCAGGCAGCGCCGGCGTAGGGGAATATGGAGCTTGGGTGCCAAAAAATGGGGCAAGTCAGGCTGAGGCAAATTTTTCGCCTCAACCTGATTTGCGCCATTTTTTTCGACTCCCAACCCCCATTGAAATGACTCCTGTCTTAGCAAAGACAGGAGTCATGCCCCCTTGCCCAATGGCCATGCCCAGGGGACTTCTGTCCCTTGGGCATGGGCATTGGGCATAGTGGCATGTAGGTGGGCACAAATCAGGCCCCCCTATGCCACAAAAAAATAAATAAAAAAAACTTACCTTAATGTCCCTGGGATGGGTCCCTCCAGCCTTGGGTGTCCTCCTGGGGTGGGCAAGGGTGGCAGGGGGTGTCCCTGGGGGCATGGGAGGGCACCTCTGGGCTCGTTCCGAGCCCACAACGCCTACCCTGACCAGGCGCTAAAAAACGGCGCAAAAACGGCTGGACGTCATTTTTTTTGACCCACCCACTCCCGGGCGTGAATTTTGCCCAGGAGTGTAAATACGGCGCACATGCCTCGGAGTCGATTTTTTAGACGGGAACGCCTACCTTGCATTTCATTAACGCAAAGTAGGTGTCCACGCTAAAAAATGACGCAAACTCCATGGACTTTGGCGCTAGACGCGTCTAACGCCAAAGTATAAATATGGAGTTAGTTTTGCGTCGGAATTGCGTAAAAAAAAACGACGCAATTCCGGCGCAAACCGAGTATAAATATGCCCCTTAATGTCTGCCTATGAATGGGCTTTCTTTATTTCTTCATGCCCTAGCATATGCACAGTAAGTCATGTGTGGTCTTGGACTGCTCTCCAAAGATTAAATTGAATTTTTGTTATCCAAATAGCAAAATTGTAGCGGCACACGCTATAAATTCAACAACTATAATAGTTCTTGTAAGTGAACATTACAAGTCCTCATCCAAACAAAGTTCATAAGTTAAATCATAAAGTATTTATTCTTCTTGAAGAATTGGCTTCCAAAGATTGGATTCTTTTTTTTGTTGACATCTGACGTACTCGTGGACGGAATGCAAGAAAGGAAGGAGCAAGGATACACTGGGGGTCATTACAACATTGGCAGTAAAAGCCGCATACCGCCGTGCAGAAGACCGCCAATACACTGCCGCGGAATTCCGCCACAGCTATTATGACCCACATCTCAGAATCCGACGAAATTCAGTCATCCACACAAGACCGCCACACCAAAGGTCAGTGTTAAACTGGCGAAAACAAAACCTCCACCTCCATGCCAACAGAAACACGCCCATGCTATTATGACCCACGAATCCACGCGGCGGTCTTTCAACCGCGGTATTCCATTGGCGGTACACACCGCTGCGCTCAAAATACACACACATCTCCAAAACACCGCCACATTGGACAATTCCAAATACACACACCTGATACACATACAAACAACACTCCTACACACCCAACACAATATAAAACACACACCCACATCACCCACAAACCCCTACGACCAAAAAATAGAGACGAAGGCCAGAGAGAGAGCACAGAATAGACAATCCCACCACACAGAGGCACACAACACCATCACCCACACAACATCCACAAAAAAAACACCACACACCACTACACATCACCACACACATCAACACTCACACCGCGCCACACATCACACACACCACCCCATGTCACGCCAAAGGCACCCCCGCTTTTCCGAGG
Organism: Pleurodeles waltl; assembly: GCF_031143425.1. Lineage (NCBI taxonomy): Eukaryota > Metazoa > Chordata > Amphibia > Caudata > Salamandridae > Pleurodeles > Pleurodeles waltl. The sequence continues at coordinate 670,210,600 of NC_090444.1, forward strand.
AGGAGCTCCGGATCATGGTGGAGGAAATCCTACGGGTAGAGCCACAGCTATTTGGCTCACAGGTGCAGCACACATCCATAGCCAGGAAGATGGAGCTATGGTGCAGAATAGTCGACAGGGTCAATGCTGTGGGACAGCATCCAAGAAATCGGGAGGACATCAGGAAGAGGTGGAACGACCTATGGGGGAAGGTGCATTTAGCGGTCTCTAGGCACAACATCGCGGTTCAGCGGACTGGCGGCGGACCCCCACCTCCTCCCCCACAACTAACAACATGGGAGGAGCAAGTCTTGACCATCATGCATCCTGAGGGCCTCGGAGGAGTCGGTGGAGGAATGGACACTGGTAAGTCTAATCTTAACTATCATATCCCCCACCCTACCTGCATGCTATCACACACCCCCACCCTCACCCCCTCCCTTATCACCCAAACTCCTCACTAATGTACTAAGAACACAAACCACACATCTCAACAACAAGCCCTGCATGACACAACTAAGCATGGACACCCAGCACTAAAGCATGCTCACTGCACATAGCCAGAACAACCCCTAACCATCATCACACAAGCCCCCACACAGGATTGCTTGCACTGGGGTACACGCATACCCACCCATTGCACACCATGACACACACACATGCAATAATCATGCTCTTATGCCCCTGCAGGATCACGAAGGACCGTCACCACACCGGAGGGTTCAGACAACTCCACTCCACCCACAGAAGAGGCCCACAGTGATGATAGCAGCTCTGCCTACTGGATCCAGATGACCAGCCCGGACCATCGTGGGCCTCGGGACAGTTGGTTCCCCTTGCACAGGCACAGCCCAACACTGACCTTCCACCCTCTGGTAACACCAGCACAGCACCCACCCAGCGGGCCCAAACCTCCGTACCCAGGACAGGTCAATCAGCTGTGTGTCCACCACTACAGGGAACCCAGGCTAACCCACCACCCCAACAACAACAGGGACCTGGGGGCAGTGGTAGTGGGCACACGGTCCAGGGGACGGAGGCACAGGAACACAGGGGAACTGGGAGGGCTGCTGTGCGACAGGGGGCGGACAGGCCAAGTGAACCCACTCTCCACGAGGCCCTCTCCTCCATCATGGGAGCATGCCACCACTCCCAGGAGACGATGGCTGGTCAAGTTTCAGGAGACCCAGCGCCTGCAGGAGGACCAGTATTTGGGGTTCAGGGAGGAGCTCGGTGCCCAGGGTGGAGCTGATGGTCCTATCGTAGGGGTGCTGAAGGACATACAGCAGACCATGAGGGACACCATGGCACTCCAAGGGGCCCCTGACACTCGCCAGGACGATGAACTGCCCACCACCTCCGCCGGCGCTAGTGGACAGGACACCCCCCCACAGGACCATCACACCAGCACCCCACCCCCTGCAGACGGGCAACAACCACCCAAGTGGTCCCTGAGATCCAGGAACAGACAGAGCAAGATGGCAAGACCCCCGCCAGGAAATGAGACCACCCTGATTGTCACCCCACTGTCCCACTTTGTTACCCTGTCCATACTTAAACTGCCCCAGCTCCACTTCCTATGCCCATATGGGCAGTGCACCTGTGAGACCAATAGACTGGACTCTGCCATGGACATTCCTCCACCATCACCCATCACCATTTTGCCACCCCCCTCCATTTTTGAGCACTTAAATAAACACCCTTGAACCACAAATCTATGTTGAGTCAGTCTATGATGTGGTAAAATGTATAATCAATGACAGTGTCAAAATGCGTTTCTAGTTGTAAAGGCAACATACCTATGTCACACATCACAAGTCCTTGAAGGATGCATGCAGAAGACACACGTTGGTAAGCACACCTGTGAAACCGTAATGTAAAGGAACAACTCAATTACCAAATAATGCTATGAAATTACACACAGGATAGAGGAAGACATGTGACAGTGAATGTAATGGTAAAAATGAAAATGTTCTCACCTGTGTGTCACTGGAAATATTGCTGTATGACTGACTCCCTGTTGTCGTTGACTTCTTCCTCAGCTTCTTCCTCATCACTGTCCACAGGCTCCACAGACTCCACAGCTGCCACAACACCGTCATCTGGACCATCCTCCTGCAGAAAAGGCACCTGGCGTCGCAAAGCAAGATTGTGAAGCATCGAGCAGGCGATGATGATCTGGCACACCTTCTTCGGTGAGTAGAATAGGGAACCACCTGTCATATGGAGGCACCTGAACCTGGCCTTCAGGAGGCTGAAGGTGCGTTCGATCACCCTCCTAGTCCACCCATGGGCCTCATTGTAGCGTTCCTCTGCCCTGGTCCTGGGATTCCTCACTGGGGTCAATAGCCAGGACAGGTTGGGGTAACCAGAGTCTCCTAATAGCCACACACGGTGCCTCTGGAGTTGACCCATCTTATCAGGGATGCTGCTATTCCGCAGGATGTAGGCGTCATGCACTGAGCCAGGGAACATAGCATTAACCTGGGAGATGTACTCGTCTGCCAAACAGACCATCTGTACATTCATGGAATGATAACTCTTACGGTTCCTGTACACCTGTTCACTCCTGTGGGGGGGACCAGAGCTACATGGGTGCCATCAATAGCACCTATGATGTTGGGGATATGTCCAAGGGCATAGAAGTCACCTTTCACTGTAGCCAAATCTTCCACCTCAGGGAAAATGATGTATCTCCTTACGTGTTTCAGCAAGGCAGACAACACTCTGGACAGCACGTTGGAAAACATAGGCTGGGACATCCCTGATGCCATGGCTACTGTTGTCTGAAAAGATCCACTTGCAAGGAAATGGAGCACTGACAGCACCTGCACGTCAGGGGGGATTCCAGTGGGATGGCGGATTGGTGACATCAGGTCTGGCTCCAACTGGGTACATAGTTCCTGGATAGTGGCATGGTCAAACCTGTAGGTGATGATTACATGTCGTTCCTCCATTGTCAACAGGTCCACCAGCGGTCGGTACACCGGAGTATTCCGCCATCTTCTCAATTGTCCCAAATGACGGTGCCTAGGAAGGACAACAGCGACCGCAGAGTCAACTTTTTTCCAGGTATGTACCCACAGTTACACAGAACACGACACCAAACACAAAAGCCTTCCTGTATGTGTGTTGAGTGTAGGCCTAGCTATTTGTGACGCAGAAGTAAATGAAGCCATGTGGGCCCCTGAAATGGCGTCTGCCTGACCTCTAAACTGGGACAATGGGATTGTGGGGTAGCTGCGCTGGCGTTGCACACTGTCGCGGTAGGCGGTCATAGACAGCGGCGCAATGCTGCATTGGTTAACATTGGACCCTATGGGTCCCAGGAGCCAATGAGGAAGTGCGCCGGCAGTGATGATACGCACCGCCGCGGACGTCACCGCCATTTTCTATCTGTTCAATCACTAGATACCTGATCTTCGACAGGAGAGGACCTTCACTGCAAGTGCTGCTGTGACCTCGTCTGGAAGCGACGATGGCTGCTGCGTCTGGGGAAAGGGCCCCTGCCTTCACTGCTCAGGAGTTGGAGAAACTAGTAGATGGGGTCCTCCCCCAGTACACGCTACTCTACGGTCCTCCAGACCAACAGGTTAGTACACAGGGAGCAAGTTGTATGGGCTAGGCCTGGGTGGAGAGGGCTGGTTGTAAGAGGGAAGGGGGCAGAGTTCAGGGAACATTAATGCATGTGAATGAATGTGCCACATGGCTAGGGTAGGGAAGGGGGACACTCACATCAACGGTGCAGTTAGTAATGACTCCTCTTCTTCCCTTGTGCATGTCATGTACGTCAGCGCCGACCAGAAGGACATTTGGCGTGCCATCGCCAAGGACGTCCGGACCCTGGGGATCCACCAGAGACGGGGCACCCACTGCCGGAAAAGATGGGAGGACATTCGCCGCTGGAGCAAGAAGACAGCGGAGGCTCAGCTGGGGATGGCCTCCCAACGTGGGAGGGGTGCCCGTCGCACCATGACCCCCCTGATGTTCCGGATCCTGGCGGTGGCCTACCCTGAGTTGGATGCGCGCTTGAGGGCATCACAGCAGACACAAGGGGGTGAGTACACTCTCATTCTGTGGACTTTTTCGCCCTGTGGAGGGCTCTGGGTGGGTGAGGAGGCCTGTGGGTGTACCTGGGCCAGGCAGAAATACGTAGGCTAGGCCCCTCCGTAATGCAGGCCATGTGGCACTCTACCCCACTGCAGTAGAGTGCCAAGTACAGGTATACATGCCCCTGTGGCATCCATGTGTGCAGAAGTCCATCATAGCCATGTAGGCCATATCCCAGGAATTGCATCTGTAGAGGCCAGTAGCACGGCGTAGTGCAGGGGGCAGCTGAGTCTGTAGTGTCCGCCAACGGTAGCGGTATACCATGCACTCAACCTGTCTTTCTTCTGTCTCTCCCCCCCCCCCCTTTTTGTGCTCTCCCTGTTCTTTTGTGCATCAGCATCATCAGGCGGAGGTACAGTGGCACCGGAGCACGAGGGAACTGCATCCCACATGGCCATGGAGGGCCACACCACAGACTCAGAATGCACCAGTGGGACGGAGGGCGAGGGGAGCTTCACGTCGGCCACCGGATCACCAACCAGCGACATGGACTCGTCCGCCAATGGGAGCTCCCTTGTGGTGGCGGCACCATCTGTGCGCCCCACTTCTACAGGTACAGCCGCCACCTCCCCTACCAGCACCGCCCTCCCAGCAGCCCCTCAGTGTTCGCCTTGTGCCCGCTCACCCAGGAGGGTGGGCATCACCTTCGCCCCAGGGACCTCAGGCCCTGCCCCAGTCACCCCTGCTGCCCTCAGTGAGGAGGCCATTGACCTCCTCAGGTCACTCACTGTTGGGCAGTCTACCATTGTGAATGCCATCCAGGATGTAGAAAGGGAGTTGCAACACAGTAATGCATTCCTGGAGGGCATTCATTCTGGTCAGGCTGTCCTTCAGCGAACCCTGCAATCTCTGGCCTCAGCACTGATGGCAGCCATTGTCCCTGTGTCTAGCCTCCCCCCTCCAACCTCCTCCACCCAGACCCAATCCCCTGTACCCCAGCCTATCCCAAGCACACCATCAGACCAGCATGCACACACCTCAACACACAAAAGTAGCTCAGGCAAACATAGACACCACACAACCCACAGGCACACACAGAAGCATCACCCACGTGCAGACACAGCAACATCCACTGCCTCCACTCTGTCCCCCTCCTCGTCGTCTCCCTCCTCCCTCCCAGCCTCGTCTACACTCTCACCTGCATGCACTACATCTACATGCACCAGGACTCGCACCACAACACCCAGCACCACACCCCGCTCACCTGCACTCACCACCTCCACTCCCATTTACACTTCCCCTGTGTCCTCGCCCAGTGTTTCTGTGACGCCCCCTCCCAAAGTACACAAACGCGGGCACCCACACACCCAACATCCATCCACCTCACGACAGCCTCCAGTACCTGCAACTGCACTCAAAACACCTAAAGTGCCACCTCCTACAACCACCTCCTCTTCCTCCACTCCCAGACCTCCTCCAACTACCCATCCCAGTGTTCGTCAGAAACTGTCTCTCTGCAAAGTTGACCTTTTTGCCCCCACCCCCCCTCCAATTCATCAGTCCCGTAGTGGCACCTCAGCCAAAAAGCCTCCAGTACCAGTGGTGCCTGCTCAAGGTGTGTGGAGTGCACCGGCCACCAGGGCAGGCAGTGTGACACGGAGCCAAGGCACTGCCAGTCCACCCCCTGTAAAGGCTCTGAAGTTGGAAAGTGGCCGACGGGACCGTGTGAAGACTCCTGGAGGCAAAACAACTCACAGGGGTCCCAGGGGGATTGCAGAGTCACCTGTGACTCCTCCAAAGGTGGGGAAAGCCCAGAAGAAGTCTGCACAGCCTGGTGTGAGCATCACGGCGGAGAAGGGCGGCATCCTTCCCGGCGGCCGGGACGCCACCGCCAGCACCGTCGTCACTGGTCAGGAGACCACCGCCAGAGTCAGTGCCCAGGAGGGTCCAAGTATCGTCACTGGTCAGGAGACCACCGCCAGAGTCAGTGCCCAGGAGGGCCCAAGTATCGTCACTGGTCAGGAGACCACCGCCACCGCTGGAGTCAGTGCCCAGGAATGCCCAAGTATCGTCACTGGTCAGGAGACCACCGCCAGAGTCAGTGCCCAGGAGGGCCCAAGTATCGTCACTGGTCAGGAGACCACCGCCACCACCAGAGTCAGTGCCCAGGAGGGCCCAAGTATCGTCACTGGCCAGGAGACCACCGCCAGAGTCAGTGCCCAGGAGGGCCCAAGTATCGTCACTGGTCAGGAGACCACCGCCGGAGTCCGTGCCCTGGAGGGCCCAAGTATTGTCACTGGTCAGGAGACCACCGCCACCGCCGGAGTCAGTGCCCAGGAGGGCCCAAGTATCGTCACTGGTCAGGAGACCACCGCCGGAGTCAGTGCCCAGGAGGGCCCAAGTATCGTCACTGGTCAGGAGACCACCGCCGGAGTCAGTGCCCAGGAGGGCCCAAGTATCGTCACTGGTCAGGAGACCACCGCCGGAGTAAGTGCCCAGGAGGGCCCAAGTATCGTCACTGGTCAGGAGACCACTGCCAGAGTCATTGCCTAGGAAGGCCCCGGCAGCCACAGCCCCGCTGGGCAATGAGGGACCGTCATGCCACACACCAATGCCCAGTCCAGAGACCGCCATGGCAAAGCACCGCTGAACAGTCCAGAGCACGCCATGGCAAAGCACCGCTGAACAGTCCAGAGACCGCCATGGCAAAGCACCGCTGAACAGTCCAGAGACCACCATTGCAAAGCACCGCTGAACAGTCCAGAGCACACCATGGCAAAGCACCGCTGAACAGTCCAGAGACCGCCATGGCAAAGCATCGCTGAAGAGTCCAGAGACCGCCATGGCAAAGCACCGCTGAAGAGTCCAGAGACCGCCATGGCAAAGCACAGCTGAACAGTCCAGAGCACGCCATGGCAAAGCACCGCTGAACAGTCCAGAGACCGCCGCGGCAAAGCACCGCTGAACAGTCCAGAGACCGCCGCGGCAAAGCACTGCTGAACAGTCCAGAGACCGCCGCGGCAAAGCACCGCTGAACAGTCCAGAGACCGCCGCGGCAAAGCACCGCTGAACAGTCCAGAGCACGCCATGGCAAAGCACCGCTAAACAGTCCAGAGCCCGCCATGGCAAAGCACCGCTGAACAGTCCAGAGCCCGCCATGGCAAAGCACCGCTGAACAGTCCAGAGCCCGCCATGGCAAAGCACCGCTGAACAGTCCAGAGCCCGCCATGGCAAAGCACCGCTGAACAGTCCAGAGCCCGCCATGGCAAAGCACCGCTGAAAAGGGCATGCACCGCTGAAGAAGGAAAAGACCGCCACATCAAGCATCGTTATCCCATGTGCAGCTGGGACAGTGACGGGACAGGAACTGTCATGGGGAGACTAATCCAGTCGGGGCACCAGTCCCCCTCCAGACCCAGTGGTGGCTGTTATCTACTTGAGAGACTGTGGCTTTGCACTCCCCAGGATACATCAATGGGCATGGAGCACCGTCGTGGATCTGGCTTTGCACTCATCCGGCTGAGGTGCCCCCCTACCCTTCCCCCTGAGGTGCCTGTTGTAGTTCTCTCTGATGCCCCGGCAGTGTTCTCTCCGTCTGTGGACAGGTATCTATTGTGGGCCTCGCCCATGCATTTTTGGACTAGTGGTGCACGGACATTGATATGTGCTTATCTGCACTGCTTCTCGTAATGTATATACTTTTGAATGATTTTATAATATATCTGTACATATTTGAGACTTGTATATTGAAACATTACAATGTTTGAACTGATTTCGTTTTGTCTTTGCATTCTTCCGGGGGGGTTGTGGGTTGTTACTGTGATGTTTGTGAATGCATTGGTGTGCGTGTTGTAATATGCGAGGGTGAGGGTGGGGGTGGGGGTGGGGGTGTGGCGTGGGTGTCCCCCTGACTTTTGCCTCCCCCCTCCCCTATGTCGTAGGTGCAGTACTCACGTTGTCTTCGCCGGCGTTGCTCTTCGCAGATGAGTAGGAAAACAAGGGCCGGTAGGATTTGTAATTCCAGATCCATGGAGTCCTCCTTCCTCGTGGGATGTGTTCAGGTGAGCGTTTTCCCATTGCAGAAACTGTTTCCGCCGTGTTTTTATCCACGGTGAATCCGACCCGGAAAAGGTGGCGGATTGGCGGGTTGTGATACTATGGGAGGTACATTGTCTTCCGCCTGTCTGTTGGCAGTGACCGCCGCACTGCTTGTCTGTACCACCGTGGCGGGCGGTGTGTTAAAGTGGCTGTCTTTGTTGGCGGTTTCCGCCACGGTCATTATTCCCTTTTTTTGTCCGCCGGCCTGTTTGCGGTATTACCGCACCTTTAACACCGTTGCCAGGGTTGTAAAGACCACCACTGTTTTTTGTCTAAGGCATCCAGAAATAGAACTTAAGGATTAAACACATGCGTTCAGTATTAAGGATCATTTTTGGCAGTACAGTGAACACGATTAAAAGATTATTGAGAGGAAGTCCTGATGAAGTCAAAGGGTATTCCCCAGACGAAACACGTGTTGACGGAAGGGGTTGTGAACAATCTTTGGAAACCAATTCTTCAAAAAGAATAAATACTTTCTGATTTAACTTATGAACTTTGTTTGGATAAGGACTTCTAATATTCACTTACAAGAACTATTATAGCTGTTGAATTTATAGCGTGTGCCGCTACAATTTTGCTATTTGGATAACAAGAGTAGTTATCGTTTGGGGCTAATCTGGGGGTGAAGTCCTAGCTAGTGGCACTGCTTGATATAATATATAGATAATTTGGGGTAGAGCACCAGGTACTCACATTGATATCACCCCTATTAAGGTAGTTTTAGATTTAATTTTTGGTTTTATATAGTACTCAAATGTCAGAGGGCGTCTTGGCGCTGACACTGTTACAAAGAGAGGGGGGAATTGAAGGAGTAAGCCGAGCCCACTGTGTAAAGAGCCAGGTCTTAAGAGATTTCCTGAGCTACATCAAATCAGAGCAGTTCTTTAGATATAAGGGAAGGGAATTCCATAGCTGTGCTGTTCTGAGAAAGAAGTTCCTACATCCCTAAGAAGCACGTTTGACCCTGGGCAGCAGATGGTTCTTGGCTTTTGTTGATCTGAGGTTTTGAGAGGGTCTGTACAAGATGAGTCTGTCCTGAATGTATTTGGGGGCAGATTCATGTATTAAAGGCTATACAAAGAGCTTTTAATTCTATTCTCTTTATTATGGGAAGCCAGTGGAGCTTTTCAATGGCTGGTAAGCAGATTGATATTTTGGAATATTCATCAGAAATGTTAAATCATGGAAGATCAAAGGGTCTGATTGGACTTATAGTGGGACATATTTCAATTATCAGCCTTTAATCACCTGCTTATTCGCTTGCGCTAATGCAATCTTTACCCAGCCCATGTTCCTATCAGACTTTTTGTTTACACTACAGATTAAACATTGCCCTTTTACAGTTGTAGTATTTACAGTCATCCCGAGTGGTGTAAAAAAACAGTGGGGCAGGAGATATTTGGCTCTTCCTTTTCACCTTTTATTCTAAGCAGATTAAATGTTTCTAACAGAGCCTCAGTTTTTCTTTATTCTATAAATAATTATGATCTCCATAACATATTATGGGATCGTAAAAAGGTGGATCGTCGCATTTGTGACGGAGCATTCCCCACCGCCAAGATCTAAGTTAGGTTCTAAGTGATTTGCCCAGAATCACAGGATGTTGATCCAGCATCAAGACTCTAGTTCCAAGTTCTAAGTCTGCAGCTCTGGCATAACACCACATCCTCTCAATGCTTCCAGCTTGAAAACTATTTCACTTATAAGGCAGGTGGTTGAGTACAGCCTATGCTACTATAGTATGTTGTAGTTCAACATGTGTAGTCTAGGAAGACAACCCATGTTTAAAATACACAGGAAGGGCCTATTGAAGCGAACATCAACATAAGGTGGGCTGTTTTACAGCAGAACATCAAACCTCAGCTGAAGAGCTATGTCCCAATGGAAATAAGTGCAGGTGCCAATGCAGCAGCAGAGGCATCCTGGGCCCTAATGCAAGATAGAAATGTGGGCTCATGCACACCTCCCCCATTCTAGCTTTAAAAAAATAGCCACAAATTAGGGAGAAATAGGACCAGGTGTCTCCTCATATACTTAATTAAAGCTTTGAAATATATCTGAGGCACTATTTTACCATTTTACATCTGAATAAAGCCAAGGAGGCTCTGACATTGGCCTTGTGTACTGTGATCAGCAGTGGCCACAACTAACCCTCAGCCCTTACATGCCTACCCTCCTGCCCCTACAAGCAATTAAGAAAATATAATGATGTTATCAGCTCTGCCTGTGTTATAGTGTTTTTTTAAATCTTAATGTCAATTTCATCCACGCAGCAGAGCAGAAACACTGCTGTAAACATGGCAAAAAACTTTGACAAAGCCAGCAACTCCCTCATAGGCAACACATATTATCTTTGCAAATGCTTGTCATATGAATGGTCTTCATCCACCTTTGGGAATGTCAACAAGTTGTTTTCATTCATAAAGCTGTGGGAATATTTTTTAAATTAAGCAATTCAAATTGTTTAAGTCTATTTACATACTATGACAATGTTTGAATATATGCTCTAACAATATTGCTTATTTTCTAAGAACGTGCTTTATCTGTTTAAATTAAACTTCCCCATGATGTGAGCATAACATTGCTACAGTTTGGTGTCTGCGAGAACATAGCCTCTAGCACAATGCAACACTAGTCACTCACTCATATAGCCATCATCTAAAAGAACATAAGCCATAGTGCATAATAATATGTAATGAAAGGAAAAGTAACACAAAGACTCTGAATAACTGATAAAAGCATTAGAATCTACAGTAGGCATTTATGTCTCAAGGGTATGTGCAAAAAGTGATCAGATCAGTTTATATTGTATTGCAGTGTGGTGCACCATCATTCTTTACTTGAAGATAAGGATTGAACTGATGAAATAGTGGAGTATTCTGGGATTCAAAACTGACCCATATTGCTTTCAGCAATGCTTATAAAATCAATAATAACTTTCTCCAACCAGTAGTCTACATTCAACAGCTTAGTGTAAAGTTTGACTTTAATAAATAGAGACAAAGGTTAACTTTAGCAAAGAGTTATGCAGTTTTTCCTTTGAAATGTCTGTGCTTTCTGATGTTAACACATGTTCCTAGTGAACAAAGTGTGTTTAAATGCAAAGTGTATTTAAGACTGCAGTACCACCAACTGACTATGGCGAAAGAGCTGTGCAAATAATTAAACACACTTTATGAAACACCAGGCAATGTTTAAGAAGTTGTAAAAATTGACACAGATGTTGCTAAACTCATTTATTTTATCATTTAAAAGACATTGCCTTCAGGTACCCACAGTGCAATCAATTCCAACAGCTTGAGTGTGTTATCATACACAAGCACTAAAAAGCATAGTAACACAAGCCCCCTGTGCACTTTCATATATTTATCAGAAATGGGAAATGACCATGTGCAAGAGAGGCAGAAGTACTTGCCTGTGTTGCTTACTCCTGGAAATGATCATCTTCTGTGTGGTATTCCCCCAGATGTTTGCTTTTAACACTTTATTTTTCTGAACCTGTTTGTTTGTCTTTACCCCTGCCAACCAATAGTAAAAAGTGTGTGCTCTCTCTTCCATACATGATGAAACTGGCAAACACCTAATTGCCACATTTACCTTGCTTATAAGTTCCTAGTAAATGGTGTTCCATGTACTAAAGGCCTCTAAATTCAATGCAACAAGTGGGCTGCAGCACTCCTTGTGCCACCCATTAAAGTGGCACTGTAAATCATCTCCCAGACCAGCCACAGCAGTCTGAGTGGTAGTTTAAAACTGCTACATCAGCCTGGCAAAATAAACCTTTTTCCAGGCCTAAACCCCTTTTCAATACTTATACATCACCCCTAAGATAGAATGTAAAGACTCATAGGGCACGGGATATGGTACTTTACATGTCCTGGCAGTGAAACCCCCGCCCACAAAGTCATTTTTCACTGTGGCATGGCTAGCCTCCAATTAGACTAACACTGGATTACCTTATGACATTTAGGTCCTCATTACAACCCTGGTGGTTGGTGATAAAGCGGTGGTAATACCACTAACAGGCCGGCGGTCCAAAAAATGGAATTACGACCATGGCGAAACCGCCAACACAGACAGCCACTTTAACACACCGACCACGACGGCGGTAGCAACAAACACCGCGGTGGTTACCACCAACAGACAGGCGGAAGACAATGTACCGCCCACACTTTTACAAGGCACCAATCTGCCAGATTTTCCAGGGCATTACCAACGCGATCAAACGCTCGGCGGAAACAGTACACAGAAGGGAAACCACTCACCTTTCGAGATACAACAAAGAACCAGGACACCATGGAGCCCAAACTACAGGTCTTACCAATGTTGGTGTGTCTTCTCATCTACCAGGAGTACGAACGGTGGTGGCGACGACCACGGTGAGGACTGCATCTAGCACACAGGGGAGGGGAGGAGGGAAAAGAGAGTGACACACACATGCAACACGCAACACCCCCACCCACAACAACACACACATATCCAATAACATCACAGATACACCCCGTCACCCCCTGGAAGAACGCAAGGACCAAATGAAATTAGTTTAACTAGTGTAATATTCCAACAATCAGATAGCCCAAGAGAACAGTAAATAATCAGTATACACAAATATTTACAGCAAGTACAGAAGTCCGTACACTATCCCATTAAATGTCCATGGACCAATGGTCCCAAAAAGCATGGGCGAAGCCCACACATGACACCTGCCTCAAAATGGAGAGAGCACTGCAGGGGCATCAGGTCGGAAAAAAACAGGCACCTCGGGGGGGGCACCTCAGCCGGATGATGATACGGCATCACTGCTCCTCAAGGGGGCTCCATGCCCACTGTTTGGTCCTGGGGAGTGCAAAGCCACAGTCTCTCAAGTGGGTGGTTTGCCCACTGCTTGGTCCTGGGGAGTGCAAAGCCACAGTCTCTTAAGTGGGTGGTGTGCCCACTGCTTGGTCCTGGGGAGTGCAAAGAAACAGTCTCTCAAGTGGGTGGTTTGCCCACTGCTTGGTCCTGGGGAGTACAAACCCACAGTCTCTCAAGTGAGTGGGGTCTTCCACTGGTTCTGGAGGGGGCTTTGTGACCAGAGTGCTTCATCCTGCCAAGCACTGGGTTAGTGGATGCTTTTCTCCACTGGTTCTGGAGGGGGCCTTGTGCCCAGTGATGCTGATCCTGAGGTGTGGCATGTTGACTTCATCACACCTGTGTGTCACAGCCACACGATGTACCTGGAACAGGTAGCATGATAATCCATGGAGGCAGACCCACGCTCCATCCTGTGGTGACTTAGGCTGCCAATTGCTGGTTCGTGTCAGTGCTGGAGGTGGTGTCTCAAGTGGCGTGTCCAGGGTCTAGGACGTCACCTGTAGGTGGCGGTGCAGGTGGCGGTCAGAGCAGCGGTGTTGACTGGGGTGCATGTGGCTGCCATCCCTGATGATTTGGTGGTCACCAGCCCCTCACCAGGTGACATTGTGCCCAGAGGTGATGTGTCCTTTGGCTTGTGGCCCTTTCCCATCTTGACAGCCGCTGCAGGGACCTTGGCACTGTCCACTCTGTGTTTGTGCGAGGCCTTGCTGGGTGAGTGGTGTTACTTTCCCCTGCTTGAACCCGGTCCCTTTTTGAGCTTTGCAGGTGGTGGAATAGGGTGGTCCTTCTTTTCCGTCGGTGGCACACTGGCATCTCTGACGGGTGCCCCCTTTGACCGTACTGGAGTAGCAGGGACCACAGCGGATGCAGATTTGGTGGCTGGCGTGCTGGGCTGGGATCTAGACATCCTGGCCCGAAGAGAAGGACGGGGGGAGGTGTAGGGAAGAACTCTAGGTTAGCTAGGTAAATTTGTTTGGACACACTGGGACGGGAAGATGGAGGGGGTTTGGGAGTGGAGGAAGAGGTAGTGGTTGTAGGAGGGGTACATCTTCTGAGTTTGGGTGAAGGTGCATGGGTTGGAGGCTGTTGTGAGGTGGATGGCTGTTGAGTGGGTGTGTGCCTGCGTTTGGGTACTTTGGGAGGAGGGCTCACAGACACTGGGAGAGGACACAGGGGACATGTGAATGGTAGTGGGAGTGGTGATTGCATGTGAGCGGTGTGTATTGAAGGGCGTGCTCATGATGGAGGTAGTGGCTGAGGATGTAGTACATGCAGGTGTGAGTGGAGACGAGACAGGGAGGGAGGTGGAGGTCTTGGAGGAGGGGGACACCGTGGCAGCAGTGGATGTTGCTGTGCCTGCATGGATATTGTGCTTGTGTGAGAGCCTGTGTGATGTGTGGTGTTTATGTTTTTCTGAGCCACTTTTGTGTGTGCATGCTGGTCTGATGGTGTGCTTGGGATAGGCTGAGGTAGAGGGGATTGTGTCTGGGTAGAGGAAGTTGGAGGGGGGAGGCTGGACACAGGGACAATGGCTGCCATCAGTGCTGAGGCCAGAGCCTGAAATGCTCTCTGTTGGGCCGCCACGCAGGAATGAATGCCCTCCAGGTATGCATTTGTTTGCTGCAAATGCCTCTCAACACCCTGGATGGCATTCAAAATGGTTGACTGCCCAACGGTGAGGGATCTCAGGAGGTCAATAGCCTCCTCAGTGAGGGCAGCAGGGCTGACTGGGGCAGGGCCTGAGGTGCCTGGGGCGAAGGAGATGCCCACCCTCCTGGGTGAGAGGGCAAGGGAAACACGCTGAGGGGCAGCTGGGAGGGTGGTGCTGGTGCGGGGTGGCGGCCATACCTGTACGCAAGGGAGCTCCCATCAGAGGAGGAGTCGCTGTTGCAGGTGTCTCCTCCTGTCCCCTTCATGGAGCTCCCCTCGCCCCCCATCCCACTGGTGCCCTCACAGTCGGTGGATTCACCCTCCTGGGCCATGTGGGATGCAGCTCCCTCCATGAAAAGAAATTACTCTCCTGTCTGGTTTGTTATACTCATTGCCCACCAGTTCCCACCGATGCCCTGACACACATACACTCACCATCCTCACATGCAGGCTTCATCCCCTAACCCCACATGTATCTACCATCTACATCCACTCCAAACATTCATGGCCCACGAATCATGCTCACAGTGTACTCACCCGTTTGTCTGGCGGACCGTAGAGTAGGGTGTACTGGGGAGGACCCCATCCACCAGTCTCTCCAACTCCTCGGAAGTGAAGGCAGGGGCCCTTTCCCCAGACACTCGAGCCATTGTTGCTTCCAGACACAGGTCACAGCAGCACTTGCAGTGTAGGTCCTCTCCTGTTGAAGGTCAGGTATCGAGTGAGTGAACAGATAGAAAATGGCGGTCACATCCGCGGCGGTGCATACTGTCACCACCGGCGTACATAGTCATTGGCTCCTGGAACCCATAGGGCCCAAAGATAACCAATGCTGAATTGTGCTGCGGTCTTCGACGGCCTACCGTGATGCTGCACAACACCAGCACAGTTACCTCATTTCCCCTTGTCCCTCCTTACAGGTCAGGCAGCCGCCATTTCAGGGTGGCACATGGTATGGCACGTAACTGCGTCACAGCACATTTGGACAGAAATACAGACAGACAAATCCACACACGGATTTACTCACATTACAGAAAAAACCCTTGTGAAACATATGTGGTACATGACCCTCTGCTCACCATTCTCCTCCATAGGGAACATCCGATGGGGCAGACAATGAGATGGCGTCATCCTCCGGTGTACAGACCCCTGGTGGACCTATCGACAATGGAAGACAGACACATCATTATCACCTACAGACTTGATCATGCCACAATCCAAGAACTGTGTGCCCAATTGGAGCCTGACCTGATGTCAACTATCCGCAATCCCACAGGAATGCCCCCTCTAGTGCAGGTTCTGTCAGTGCTCCATTTCCTGGCAAGTGGCTCCTTTCAAACTACAGTGGCCATGGCATCAGGGATGTCTCAGCCAATCTTCTCAAACATGTTGACCAGAGTGTTGTCTGCCCTGCTGAAACACATGCACAGCTACATTGTATTCCCACAGGTGAAGGATTTTCCCACAGTGAAAGCTCACTTCTATGCCCTGGGGCATATCCCCAACATCATTGGTGCCATTGATGGTACACATGTGGCATTTGTTCCATCCAGCAGAAATTAACAGGTGTACAGAAATCGAAAAAGCGACCATTCTATGAATGTGCAGATGGTGTGTTTTTCGGACCAGTACATCTCTCATGTGAATGCCAAGTATCCTGGCTCTGTGTATGACGCTTATGTTTTGAGGAATAGCAGCATCCCTTATGTGATGGGCAACCTTCAGAGGCACTGTGTGTGGCTAATAGGTGAGCCCAAGGTCCCCACACAGTATGTATAGGTGTCTGGGTATGGGGTAGTCCCTAAGGGTTAGTGTGTGTCTAACAGATTTCCCTCAACATTTGCAGGTGACGCTGGTTACCCCAACCTCTCATGGCTACTGACCCCAGTGAGGAATGCCAGGACAAGGGCAGAGGAGCGCTACAATGAGGCACATGGGTGAACTAGGCGTATTATTGAGCAGCCTTTCGGCCCCCTGAAGGCCAGATTCCGGTGCCTCCATCTAACATCTCACCGAAAAAGGTGTGCCAGATAATCGTGGCATGCTTCATGTTGCACAACCTGGCTTTGCGACGCCAAGTGCCTTTTCTGTAGGAGGATGGGCCTGATGATGGTATTGTGGCAGCTGTGAAGCCTGTGGACAGTGAGGAAGAGGAGGCAGAGGAAGAAGATATTGACAACTGAAACAACATCATCATCAGTACTTCCAGTGAGACACAGGTAATAGACTGGCACTGCTCATCTCATATCTGACTACTGCAGGACATTGTATAAGTCAGCCTCTTAACCTCTGTCTATGGACACTGACAGTTCACTTTGGCTTTCCATTTCACAGATCTGGGTAACTCATTCTGCCTTCTGCTATGTTTACTGCTGCCCAGCAACTGTCATACATTGGTATGTGCAAATGAACATTTACATTGATATTTGTCGAATAAGTTGTAATTATACATTTGTGAAAGTACAGACTGACTTCAGGTTGTTTTGTGATTCAAGCGTGTTTATTTATGGGTTAATGTGTATAGAGGTATGTGGAAGGTGCTGGGGTGATGGTGGAGGAATGTCCCGGATGAGTCCAGTATCTTGGTATCACAGGTGCATTGTCCAAGGGGGCATAGGAAGTGGAGCAATGGCAGTTCAAGGTGGACGGGGTGACATAGTGGGACAGAAAGGTGACAATCAGGAGAGTCTTATTTCCTGGCGGGGGTCTTGGCAATGTTCTCTGTCTTCTACCTGGATCGCAGGGACCGTTTGCGGGGTGGTTCTCCTTCTGCAGGGGGTGGGGTGCTGGTGGCCTGTTGATCCTGTGGCGGAACTTCCTGTCCACTAGCGCCGGCGGACGTGGAAGGCTGTTCATCGTTTGGGCTGGTGTCAGGGGCCCAGTGGCATGTCACTGTCTCCCTCATGGTGTTGGCCATGTCTGCCAGCACCCCTGCAATGGTGACCAAGGTGGTGTTAATGGACTTCAAGTCCTCCCTGATCCCCAGGTATTGTCCCTTCTGCAGCCGTTGGTTCTCCTGCAACTTGGCCAGTACCGTGCCCATGGTCTCCTGTGAATGGTGGTATGCTCCCATGATGTTTAAGAGTGCCTTGTGGAGAGTGGGTTCCCTGGGCCTGTCCTCCCCCTGTCGCACAGCAGTCCTCCCAGCTTCCCTGTTATCCTGTGCCTCTATCCCCTGAACCATGTGCCCACTGCCACTGACCCCAGGTCCCTGATTGTTCTGTGTTTGTGGGGTGTCCTGGGGTCCCTGTAGTGGTGGACACACTGCTGATTGACGTGTCCTGGGGACAGTGGCTTGGGCCCGCTGGGTGGGTGCTGTGCTGGTGTTTTCTGAGGGGGGGGAGGTTCTGTGGTGGTTTGGGACTGTGGCAGGGTAACCGACTGTCCAGAGCTCACTGATGGGCAAGGCTGGTCATCTTGATCCAGGTGTGCAGAGCTGCTGTCGTCACTGTGGGCCTTTTCTGTGGGGGGACTGGATATGGCTGGCACCTCCTATCCGGTGATGTTGTGTAGGGGTCCCGTTGGGGTGGAAATGCATTGTTATTGTATCTGTGTGCGCCATCTTGTGCAATGGGTGTGTTTCCCTCTACTACTGTGCTTGCAATTATGCCTTGTGTGAGTGGTGATTTTGTGGGCTGGGTGAGCCTCTCTACTGGGCATGCTGTGGTGATGGGTGTCCGTGCGTTGGGGGTACATGCATGGCTTTGTATTGGGATGTGTTGGTTGTGATAGTGGGGTATATGTGAGGTGGTGGAGTGATGGGTGTGAGGGTAGGGGTAAGAGTTAGTGACTGCATGCAGGTAGGGTGGGGGATAAAGTAGTAAAAATTTGCCTCACTAGAGTCCAGTCCTCCTGCTACTCCTGCGAGACCCTCGGGATGCATGATCGCCAAGACTTGCTCCTCCCATGTTGTTAGTTGTGGGGGAGGGGGTAGGGGTCCACCGCCAGTCCTGTGTACAGCTACCTGGTGTCTGAATACCACAGAACGTACCTTCCCCCATAGGTCGTTCCACCTCTTTCTGATTTCATCCCGTGTTCTTGGATGCTGTCCCACTGTGTTGACCCTGTCGACAATTCTCTGCCATGGCTCCATCTTCCTGGCAATGGATGTCTGCTGCACCTGTGATCAGAATAGCTGTGGCTCTACCTGGATGATTTCCTCCACCATGACCCTGAGCTCCTCCTCAGAAAACCTGGGGTGTCTTTGAGGTGCCATGATGTGGTGTGAGTGATGTGTGAGGTGATGGTTGATGTGATGTATGGGTGATGTTTTTGGGTGTGTGGTGTTTCGTGCGTGGATGGTGTATGAGTGATGGTGTTGTGTGCCTTTGGATGCTGGTGTGGTCTTTGCTTTTCTCTCTCTCTGCTTCTTCCAACTTTTTCATTGTAAGGGGTTGTGGGTAATGTGGGTATGTGTTTAATATTGGCTTGGGTGTGTGGGTGTGTGTATGTGTATCAGGTGTGTGTATTTTGAATTGTCCAATGTGGTTGTGTTTTGTAAGTGTTTGTACATTTTGAGCGCGGCGGTGTGTACTGCCAATGGTTTACCGCGGTTGAATGACTGCCATGTTGATTCGTGGGTCGTAATAGTGTGGGTGTATTCCTGTTGGCATTAGGGTGTGGGTTTTGTTATCGCCAATTTATCACTGACCTTTAGTGTGGCGGACTTGTGTGGGTGTCTGTACTGTGGAGGATTTCTAAGTGTGGGTCATAATACCCGTAGCGGATTTCCGCCACGGACACGGTATGTTGGCGCCATTCGGCATGGCTGTAAGCGGACTTTACCACCAGGGTTGTAATGAGGGCCTTAGTTAGGAATAATATCAGTTTGAAAACAGCTAGGGAATACTTCTTCCACTCATTTAAATTATAATTCATAATCCTCTTTAACAGTAAATTTGGATTTTAAATTACATCTTTGAAAAATCTAATGATATGCATTTGGCATTTTCTGCCGAAACCAAATGTGTGTTTATAGTGCAGAGTCACATGATAGCTCTCCTGGCATGTGACGTGTGTTTCCTTCAGACAGGATGTTCCTCTCCTAAGCAGAATAACCTGGAGAGTTGTACCCAGCCCTTCCTGAGCTTCAAATATTATCCCGAGGAATGTGCACAGCCCTTTCCTGACTTCAGAAGTTGCCTGTCTTGTCACTGGCGAATGCATCTCATACCTGGACCTGGCATTTCTTTGTTTCACTAGCCAGGCTGGAACCAGGCCCACTGGAACATAAAGACCTGTCTAGAACCAGTTTGTTAGAAAAAAAGGGTGTCCCCCACCCACTAGCTGGCACTCGGCATAGAAGTGACAACCCCAAAACCTCTTATCAGAACACTTTTGGCTCTGAGAGGATTCAGAAAAAGGACTGCCCTGCTCTAAGGAAGGAGAACTGGACCTATTTACCTTGAACCCAGAAGTGACTTCAAGGGTCAGTTGGCTGACCTCCTCTTTGAGCTCCAGGGAACATACCAAGCTTTGAGAAGCATTTTCTGCATTTCATCTGACCAAACCCAACTGGACTAGACCTGGTCCTCTTTTCTGGCCTCTGTGGGAGTGAGCCTTGACCCCACAAGTGTTGTCATCAAGGTCCTGGACACCTCACTGATCCACTGAAGGTTTCAGTGGATGTGACTTACTGCGGCACAAAAAAGATTCAGAGCCTCAAGCAGCAGGACCTCCAGCTCCTGATCACTGGTTTCATGATACCCACATTATGACCCTGCTCATGAAAATAATAGTGGTACTGAACAATTCCCAACTGGTAACTCAATGGACGTGAGGCAGTGTGATGGACAGCCTCACATTTCTGCATTGTGCAGTGTCTGCATGAAAGACAAATGGCACAACTCCCAGCAAGCTGAACTTGTGGGTGGGTGACCTCCTCTATTAGGCTTAGGTGACACATAACAGGGCAGTGACATTTACTGCCCCAGTGGTCGACTCAAATATTTTGACTCGGGCAGGAGTAATAAGATCATCAAATCAAACAATAGGACCAAATAACAATAAACAACAACAATATGCAATAAGGAGTCAGTAATTTATACACTCCATGACCTATGTGGCCATG
Organism: Pleurodeles waltl; assembly: GCF_031143425.1. Taxonomy (NCBI): domain Eukaryota; kingdom Metazoa; phylum Chordata; class Amphibia; order Caudata; family Salamandridae; genus Pleurodeles; species Pleurodeles waltl. The sequence goes on from NC_090444.1 coordinate 670,231,304, forward strand.
AATCACTACACCAGTTTAATAAAGTTAAGCATTTATTGCACTTGTATTAACAATGCTAAAGTTTCGTAAATAATGCACAAAACCAGTTGATAGAAATACAGAAACAACACAGGTTGTCCAAAATGTCTGAAGAATCTTAATCTGACAAGAGCAATCACCATTACACACTCCAAAAGAATTACATATAATAACGACAGAATTATTTGATAAGTAGCGATATATTTAATTAATTGTGCAGTCGAATCAATCTCAATCACTTAATAAACATTCAATTCAAATAATCATTGGACTGGACATCCCTACTTCTACTTCTAATTCGAAAAGCATGTGTGGGGCTGGGCTTTGGCACATGCAAAATTAAAATGAGACAACAATTAATTTGAAAAACATCTAAACTATGGTGCTAACAAAAATGAGGTTGGATTTCTACGGGAAACCTGATTATACCTCACTTAAAACAGACAATAGTTAGTAGAGTCTTCATCAGCAGAGCACAGGAACAGCAGGTCTTCAACAATCGGCATCAGGAACATGAAAAGGGTAACAGTTCAGTAGAATTGGGCTAAAGGTATCTGATCTGTTAGAATCATAAACATATAAACTGTAGAACTCGACATGGCACAACACACTGACTGAACAACTGACTGAATTCTACTACATCATGTGGAACTTTGCTTAATTAATGTCCCAAAAGTTACTAGCTAGGCTCCTATTGAACAAGAATATGAGGTGTGACAAATGAGCAATCAATTGAATTCTCCAATTTTAACTTTCCCCATGTTTCTTCAAGATAGGCCCATGTTGACACGCTTCTCTGGATGACAGTTTCCACAGAACATTAACACTGTGGGAAAAAGCACAGAACATACAATTTTTACTAACACTACTTCCTACCAGAAACTAAGACTCATTTTTAAAACTTAAAATAGTTATCACAAGGAAGTTCAGAATGAACAGAGTGAAAATGGCAGTAGGTTTCCACTGTGAGCTTTTAATGAGATAGCTGCTTGACAAACTTTGCAAAAGAATTTCAATGAAGTCAGCATAACATCTCAACACTGTGCCGTGGAAAAATAATAAACCTTAGGCCTTTTGACTAATGCTAATTAATACATGAAGAATAAAACAATTTCAATATTTAAACCATATAAATCTTATAATTAGTTTTTCATGACTCTTTACTCATGTCATACATTTCAAACACATTTAGGGCCAGATGTAGCAAACGGTTTGCGAGTCACAAATGGCGAAAATCACCGTTTGCGAGTCGCAAACCTGAGTTTGCTATGCAGAAATGCATTTTGCGAGTCCGGACCGACTCGCAAAATGCATTTCAGAGTCGCAAATAGGAAGGGGTGTTCCCTTCCTATTTGCGAGTCGGAGTGGTATGCAACTCCGTTTGCGACCGCGTATGCAGTCGCAAATGGAGTCGCAGTTACCATCCACTTGAAGTGGATGGTAACCCACTCCCAAACGGGAAGGGGTCCCCATGGGACCCCTTCCCCTTTGTGACTGGACCCCCCAAATTATTTTTTCAGGGCAGGTAGTTGCCCACTGGACCACTACCTGCCCTGAAAAAATTCCGAAACAAAAGGTTTCGTTTTTTTTTTTAAGTGCAGCTCGTTTTCCTTTAAGGAAAACGGGCTACACTTAAAAAAAAAAATAATGCTTTATTTAAAAGCAGTCACGGACATGGAGGTCTGCTGACTACAGCAGGCCTCCATATCCGTGAATGCCCATAGTCGCTATGGGGCCGCAATTTGCGACCCACCTCATTAATATTAATGAGGTGGGTCTTTGCGACCCCCATAGGGTCTGAGACACCGTTCTGCATTGCAAATTGCAAGTTGCAATTTGCGAGTCGCTCGGACTCGCAAATTGCAAGTCGCAATTTGCAAAGTTGCTACATCTGGCCCTTAGTACATTATTAATCAGTCAATAATAATTTCAAAATAATAGCTTTATTCATCAATATGAATTTTATTTTGTCAGTATAAAAGGTTATGATTTCATCAAATTTGGTATGTATTATTTCATAGAACTCGAAGTTGTAGGCACCATGTCAATCACATTTCAAGGAAAACATCCTCAACCATGCATTGTAAACAACACTACACATATGCGTGGTTAAGGCACAGAAACAGGCATGCTTTGTTCAGGAGAGGACATGGTGAGGTAAGGTAAACTGGGGTGGATTAAGGGATTGGAGTGGTTGGGGACTGGGCGGGCCTTTTAAAAAAAAAATTGGTGGGGGGGGTTGGGTATTTTCTTTAAGGAATTAAGGTGGGAATGTTGGGTTAGGTGTGGGAGTGACACGGTGGGGAAAATGGGCTAGGGTGGGGGGTGGATTAAGGGATTGGAGTGGGTGGGTGGTTGGGGGTGGGCTATTTTATTAAGGGTTGGGGGTTTGGGGATTTGGGGATTTTTTTAGGGAATTAGGGTGAAGACTTTGGGCTAGGGGCAGGAGTGATGTGGTGAGTGGTGCTGGGGCAGGGGTGGAGGGTGAATTAAGGGATTGGGTGGGTGGAGGGCTGGGCTGGGCTATTTTTTAAGGGGTGGGGTTGGGGGTTTGGGAATTTGTTTAAGGAATTAGGGTGGGGGTTGGTCTATGGGCGAGAGGGATGCAGTCAGGTGAGTGGGGCTAGGGCAGCGGTAGGGAATGGATTAAGGGATTCTGGGGTGGGCTATTTTTGTGAGGGGCAAGATGGGTTTTTTTGTTTTTGTTTAAGTGGTAAGGGTGGGAGTTGTTTATTTTATGGGTGTGAGTTGGGGTGTTTGGGTTTATTTTTTATTTACTTGGGGTAGTTTATTTTTAGAGGGGTGGGGAAGGTATAAAGAAGGAAGGGAGGAGGAGGAGAGAAGGGGAAGAAGGATCGGGAGAGGACATGGTGAGGTAAGTGGGGTTGGGGCAGGATTGGTGGGTAGTTTTGAGCGGTAGGGTGGATTTAGGGCTCAAGGTGGGTAGGGTGTTGGGGTACTTTCAGCTTTCCTTTTTAGGGGTGGGGTGGGGGTATTTTTTATGGCTCAGGGTGGGTGGGGGTTTGGGGTAATTTAGTTTTTAGGCGCTGAGGTCGGGGTCAGGATAGTTTTTTAAACTTTTTTAAGGCTTAGGGAGGGGGCTCAGGTAGTTTACTTACTAGGGGGCAAGGTTGCAGAGCTCAGAGTGGGTAAGGGATGCCATGGTAGTTTAGATTTTAGTGGTGGGGGCAGATTAGTTTTTTTTTCTGTTTAGGGTTCAGGGCGGGTGGGGGTCAGTGTAGTTTACTTTTAGGAGTGAGTGAGTCAGGATAGTATTTTTTTTTAGGGCTCAGGTTAGGTGGGGGTGTCAGGATAGTTTTCTTTTATGGTGTGGGGTCAGGATATTTTTTAGGTTTAGGACGGGTGGGGTGGTCAGGTACTTTATTTCATAGGGGTGTGGGCATAGATATCTTTTAGGGTGGAAGGGGGGGTCGGGTAGTTTAGGTTTTAGGGGTGGGGTAGTTTTGGGCCTCAGGGCAGGTAGGGGGAGATATAATAGAACCACACATGCAGTTTTGCATGACATTTCCACACATACCTTTACTAGGCATGCTTTTACAATGAAAATTTGTTGTAAAGGCATGCACAATATGATCGTTGTTCCAACTGCGTTGTAAAGGCTTGTGTGGTTCCAGCATGAGTGGTTCCATCATACAACCACATTTCAAACATACAGGTTTTACATTTCTAGCACAATTTTCTCTAATTAGGCCTTTTAGTGTACATCATTTATACAATTTGTTTTCTCATACTTTATTAATGATGTTAGTTCTCTGACAATCCCTCCTTTGATGACAATATGTGCCATCAGAAAAGAACATTTCATAAATGAGTCAATTCAAAGCGTAGTTTGTTTAGTATATCTATATTTAGGTTTTCAACATTCTTCAAAAAATTTCAAATCACAAAGGAATCTGCTTTTCATCTTTTCCATTTCTATTCCTTCCCTCCTCTGTCTGTACAGATTCTCACAAATAAAAAAGATGAAAAACAGTTTGTAAAATGCGATTATACAACTGAGACACACAGTCACTATTAACAATAATTTCAGTATCATTGCCACTAAACCCTGACCAAGATTTCCCAACCAATTTCCCATTTTTTCTATATTTTCTCACACACTTGGTTGTTCCAGGTCTTTTAAGTCAAAACTGAAATGTGTCAAATTTGAATGTAGCTTCTAATTTCTTTATTGTTGTCTACAATAAAAGTGTAACAATATTGCACATTAAGCATCCAACAGACTCTGCCCTCTTTTGCTAAAAGGATGTCTGATGCAAGACGGTTCTGAAGAACCATCAAACGGACTACAACAATTTCTATATCCATGAGTAGCAATGCTCCAGAAAAAGCTCTTAACATTCTGTCCATGATGGTTGGCAATTTTAAAATGTTCATGTCATTTAGAACAACACCTACAGAAAGAATAATTGCTCCAAATATATCTCCAATTATCTCCCTTTTTAATCTTGCTCTTCATTTATCATGAGTATCCCTTATGTTGTCAATTTTGTACATTTTAGGGAAAACCACTCCCAGATAACATGCCCCATACCATTCTTTAGGGAGCCAATAGTAGGCATTCTTACTACAAATATGACATACACCAGGAATCGCAGGATCATGTCTGTTTACCATGAAGACCCATATATTCTTAAATAGAAATACATGTCTGTAGTCACTGGTTTCCACAAACTTATAATCGGTTCTGGATTGAGGCCTATATATATAAAGTTTCTCTGTATGTTGGCAATCTAAAGCAAGCTTTCCTTGCATGTTAGTCAACTATATGCATGGGCATTTTATAATTGTGTTTTACTAAGCCCTTTGCTATTCTTTTTTTAATTGCTTTTCTTCCATCATCAGACTGATTCAGGAAACCTTACTCAAAGGGTGAAAGTATGCAGATAAAATTATTCCTGTGAGCAGAGGCTACACCAAATGTCAGTGTAGACTCCAAAAAAACCTATAATACCTTACTTCCAGCTTAAGCAATATCACTCAAGTGTTGATTAACTGGAACAAAAGAAAAGACCAGGTCAAAATGTGAGTCAAATACTGTATGTATTCCTGATTTTAGAGCCTTGTTAATAACAGACCACAACGGATCCCATAAGTTAGTGGGAAGCTATGTTATGTAATTCTTTCTTGCACTGAGGAAGGAACTTGTTTACACACAACAACCTCTCACATCCATAATCTCAACATATTCATTCAGCAAGCAATAGTAAACATTAGAAGAAAAATATCCTTGTGAGTTGTCTAAGTGCAAGTAATTCTCATTTTTATAGAATTTATCAAACTCGGAAAGTGTAGTAATCTCTTGTATTGGAGAACGTGTAAAAGTAGTTTCAGCTTTATCAGAAATACTCATGTTTGCGATCAGCAATAAACTTAACAACACACATACAACTGTCAATCCAACACATAAATACTTGCATCCATTCTTTCTACTGTGGTTGGTATTCATGGCCTGTTAAAGAATCAAAAAGTAGAAGGAATTAAAATATAGACTTAACTATTCAGCCACAAGAACAAAATCAAAAATATTCTTCAGTTTTCACAGCGATTACGTACAGCAACTTTCAGGCTCTCCAGAATTTATCAAAAATCGGTTTGGCAGCTTTGTCAAAATCAGTTTTGAACGTCTCTTTTAGTAGATCACAATCTGCTAATAACTGATTATTATTTCCAGTGCATAATGCCTTTCTTGGTCAATTGACAATGTAATTTCAAAACTCAGTTCAAATACAATTTCAGGTACTGAAATGCTGAACTGGATTATCACAATCAAAACAAAAGGAACAAAACTTGTGTTCCCACTCATCAGCTGTAAGGTATGTCAACTGTGGACCTGAGAATCTTTGACTTGCAACTCTTTTCCTTTTTGAATTTTGACGCATACTTATTTCTCTTCCACTGAGATCTATTCCTTCTGCTGTTTCTGCTTCCTCATTTATGCTTGATAATCCATCAGAATTTCTTTCAGCTGAAGGAAAAAAAGGCCCCTTATCTCCTTTCTAGACAGTGATGATACAACTGGACTTACGCTTCTCCTTGGTCTAGCAAGGATCTGAGAAGCTCTTCCTTCACTTTGACTTGTTTCACCTGCACCACTAGTCACTGCAGGAGAAGTCCCATCTGTAAGATTTTGATTTAACTCAACTCCACTTTCAGCTACTTCAAGAAGCAATATTTGTTTCATCTCTTGTTCCCCATCATCTGCTTCTGGGAAAGCTCTCCAGCTCAGACTCGACTCTCCTGCTACATCCACTTCTGTTTCTTGTGATAGAGGAGTATCAGGATTGTCTTCAGTTTCAGTTGTCAGAGGAATACTTGGATCTGGATCTTCACCAGTTTGCACTGTCTTCATCTCTGCAGTCTTTTGCACTATTTTTGTCACTTGCTCTTCTTGAGATTGTACAGTTTCTACTGGTGTTTTCAGGATCACTGGATCGTCATCATCCAAAGGATATGACACTTTATGAGTATGTCTCGCATGATTCCAGTTTGGGATTCCGGCACACTTCGCAACAGTCGTCATCACTGTTATGACCTGGAAGGGACCCTTCCATCTAGGTTCCAAGCAATTATTCCGCATGTGCTTCTTAATCACCACCCAATCACCAGCCCGCAGACTGTGACACTGTTCTTGTGATGGTGGCACGATTGTTTCTTCCACCTGTTGAGACAAAGAGCGAACCACATCAGCTAGACCCTTGCAGTAATCCTACACCAAATCATCTGTTATTTTTACAAGTACATTTGCAGGAACAGCTGGCAATCTCATGGCTCTGCCCATCAGTATTTCATGCGGCAAAAGTCCAGTCTTTCTGTCAGGTGTACTTTGCATGCTCATCAGAATCAAAGGTAAAGCATCAGGCCATTTCAGAGGAGTAGATGCACACAGTTTTGCTAATCTAGCTTTCAGGGGATCATTCATTTGTTCGACTAATCTAGAAGCTTCAGGGCAGTAACTACAGTGCAGCTTACACTCAATGTTTAAGGCTGAACATAGCATTTTATCACCTCATTATTGAAGTGTCCTCCTCTATCTGATTCTAAAGAGGCCAGAAACTCGAACCTTGAGATCAGCTCTCTCAGTAAAAGCTTTGCTACTGTGGGGCTATCATTTCTTTGTGTAGGGCATGCTTCGATCCAATAACTAAATATACAGATAGTCACCAACATGTAAATCAAACCACCACACACAGGGATCTCAATGAAATCTATCTGCATTCTGTTAAATGGACCACCTGATCTTACAATGTGACTCAAATTGACAACAGTTCGCTTTCCCACGTTCATTTGCTGATATGTAATACATCAGTGACAAATTGCTTCTGCAGCCTGTCTAACTTTTGGATTGAACCAGGATTGCTTAAATGTTCGAAATATTGCATATCTGCCAATGTGAGCTTGACCATGATAGTATCTAGCTGTTTTTGTCAATAGACAGTTTGGCAAGACCACTTACCCTTCTTCTGAAATCCATATGTCATCAATTTCTCTTTGGTTACAGCACAATTTCCTCCAGTTTCTTTTTTAATCTTCTGAAACCTCATCTTGAAAACTTTGACCTGTCTCATCCGTAACTGTAACCTAGAAATATTTTATTCGGCTTTGCATTGTTGTTTTTACAATAACCAGTTTTACTATCTTGTTTTATTTTCTTCTATCTAACTGTTTTTCTTAGCCCAGCACTGTGTTCTAATGAGACTACTGGATTTTGAGCAGCAAGATAGTCCACAGTGAGACTGAGTCTAACCCACTATGGGTGACACTTGTTGCTCTAAATCCGGGTTTTGCTCTGGCTAGCTAGCAGTGCCTCGTCTCTCCCAAGAGGTAGAGATGATTGGGCAGCCGAGCGCATGACATATTGTACTTCTCAGGGAGGTCGTGGTCACTCAAGTCACATCCGGTTCTCTCATTCACAATTCGGTCTCATATATAAATGACAATAAAAAGCAGTATAAGTTTTAAAGACTGGTTTAAAAAAACAACTTCATTTTAGATAGCAAAGCATGAGCTGCAATAACCAGGATGACACAACATGACAATATTAAAATGGTGACGAGGAGAGTGAAGCATGAAAATAACACTATCATATTGTCACTAGAACCTGTAGTGTGGTTAGTTTTACGTATCCTTTGCGCTTTAGCTTCAGGCTTTAGGCCTTTGTGCACTTTGCCCTGGATGTGTTTTATTAATTTGCTGGCAGCTTAGAGCCTCTGTGCACTTTACTCTAAATGCTTTTTATTAGGCTTCGTACTATTATTTTTTAAATAGCCAGTTCTACGGTGTTGTTTTTTTATTCATATCACACTGTTTTGCCTGCTTCAGCACTGGAGTTCTCCATTACATATGCACTCTGTGCTTCAGTCAAGGATACAGTCTGGTACATTGCCGATAGACGTGGTAGGAGTTTATATTTGGCATTCCTGCGTAGGGACATTTTGTGATCACGATGACATGTTAGTTATAAAATCACTTCCTTGTCCCAATACACGCAAGAGGGAGATTCCGACCAGGGAACCACAACTAGACGCTGACTGCCTCGTTGCAGATGCTGAACCAGATCACAGGCCTTTGCTCAGGTATGAGGGCTGATGCCTCCCCAGTGATTCGGAAAGGCAAGCTAGAAGCTTAACATGCTGTGCTCTAAATAGAACAAGCAGAGGGAGAGTAGAAACTGTTAGGCACTATGATAGCTTTGTTCTTATGTTTTACTCTCCTGGTGACTATTTCAATCCTACTATGTTGTATTGTTCTGGTTATTGCGGCTCACGCCTTATTATCTAAAATACAGTGGTTTTATTAAAACATTATATAAAACTTATACTGTCTTTGTCATTTGTATATGAGATCATATTGTAAATGAGAGAGTTGGTTTGGATCTGAGTGACCACGACTTCCCTGAGAAGTTCCAAAGATGTAATGCGCTCGGCTGCCCAATCATTTCTTCCCCGTGGGAGAAGTGAGGCACTGCTAGTTAGCCGGAGCAAAAACCGGATTTATGGTGACAGAGTTCTTTACAAGTGGGTCAGACTCAGTCCCCCACACCGTTATCGATCCTGCTGCCTAGAAATCCAGTAGTCTCATTTAGGATAATGAGAGCCCACGCGACAAACCTATGGACTAATTCCTGTCTAAGTCATAATCTGAGCACAGCATGTTAAGCTCTAGTTCGGCCTTTCAGGTTCTTCCGAGAGGATATCAACCCTCATACCTGAGCAAAGGCCTGTAGTCTAGGTTATTATCTGCAGCAAAGCATTCAGCGATCAGCATACAGTCGTGGTTCCCTGGCTGGAATCTCCCTCTTAACATGACTAGGAAGTGGTTTTATGATAACACAGCTGATGTTCTAAGAAAATGGCCCTACGTAAGGATGTGAATTTTCTACGAATGCTGGAGACTAAACTTCTACCACGTTCATCGGCAATGTACCAAACTGTAGCCTTGACTGAAGCACAAAGTGATAGTGCACAATATCTGGCAATTTGATCAGGTTATGCATTACCCATAGAGACCCATAGAGATAACATAATTTCCTTTGCGAGGTGCAGTGAACTTTACAACTCTGACTTTCTCATGTAATTGCAAAGTTTTTTGCAATTCCTAAATCCTTTCACCATTTCTGTTTGGTGAGCCAGAAGAGGTCATGAAACCTCTTTGGGAGCACAAGTGCCCAATGTCATGTACAATACCAAACCCATATTGGCTGTCTGTAAAAATCATAATTTTGAGCTGTGATGAAAAACAGCATGTCTAGTAAGAGCAACCAAATCAGCCACTTGTGCAGAAAATGCTCCTTGAATCCATGAAGCTTTGAGTACACTAGAGATGGTACACAAGGCATAACCACCTCTCATTGTTCCCACATTGTCCCTTAAACAGGAACCAACAAGAATTCTTTGACAATTTTTTTCTAACGGTGAATCCTGAACATCAGGTCTGGGTTTAGTGAGCAGTTCAGTAGCATCCAGGCAGCCATGTTCCACTCCATTTACATTTTCATATTCAGCAGTTTCTGTGAAACAAAGCAGCAGGGTTAAATACTCCACACCTTATCAAGGTAATATACTTGGAGCCCAGGATTAACAATTCATAACTAGTCAACCAAGCATTTGTCAAATATTGAATCTTAGTCCTGTTAAGCAAGACCTCAACTGAGTCAGGGACCAGAACAGTTAAAGGATGACCCATCACAATGCCCTCACTCAAGACTAACACCAAAGCAGCTACCTGTTTCAGGCAGCCTGGTAAAGCGGCAGCAACTGGATCCAATGTAGCTGAAAAATATGCTCCAGGGCAATTTATGCCACCATGTACTTGTGTCAGGAAAGAAGGAGCACAACAATCATGTTCATGACAAAATGAAATGGTTTCATGTAGTCAGGCATTCCCAAAGCTGGTGCTCTTTATTGACTCTCTCTCAGATCAGTAAACGCTCTCACACAAGCTTCATCAAAGGGTACTGGATTGGCAATATCTTTGTGGGTTGATCTTTGCAAAGGCTTGGAAATATTAGAAAAATAGGAAATCCACTGGTGACAGTAACTTCCCATTCCCAAAAACATCCTGACATCTCTTTGAGTAACAGGAGGGTTAATTTTTTATATAGCTGTAACCATTTCTCCTGGTACTTTCTTTGCACCTTTCTCTAATTGATTTCCCTAATACCTCACTTTTTTTTAAGTGCTGTAATTTTGCTGGAGACACTTTGGGGGTCATTATGACCCCAGAGGCTGGCGATAATGTGGCGGTTGTACCGCCAACAGGCTGACGATACTTTCCGCCACATCATGACCTCGGCGGATCTGCGACGGTAATACCGTCGATACCGCCAGGCTGCCACCAGCCTGCAGCCTGGTGGTCCCGGCAGTTGTAATCTGCCAGGGCAGGGCAGCCCTGGGGACTATGAGTCCCCATCCGCCAGCATGCCCATGGCAGTAAACACCACCATGGAAAGGTTGGCTGTAAGGGAGACTCGGGGGCCCCTCGGGGCCCCTGCAGTGCCCATGCACAGCCCCATTGCGCATTCCCCTGCCTGAATTACAGGCAGTGGAATGCGCAATGGGTGCTGCTGCACCCGATGCATCTCAACATTGCCGCAGGCTCGATTACGAGCCGGCTTCAAAGTTGTGGTAACTTTTCCACTGGGCTAGTGGGTGGAAATGCTGTTTCCGTCTGCTGGCCCAGCAGAAATGTCATAATAGTGTGCCAAACATACCACCAGCACTGGTGGTATGTAGGCGCCCGTGGCTTCGGCAGTCGTTTTAAAAAAAACACTGAAGTCGTTATGAGGGCCTTTTTGTCTATTTTCACCCAAATGATTCAGTAAGGCAATAGTATCTTGCCTGCATGCTTCTTGTGTCTTTGAAGCAATCATTAAGTCATTAATGTACTAAACCAATGTAGATTGGAAAGGCATTACCAGTGATTCTACATTCTTGTTCAACACATGATTAAAAATTGATGGGGATTCTGAAAATCCTAGCAGAATTCTACACCAGGAATACACATGATTGCAGAATTTAAAACAAAAGAGAAACTGTCTATCCAAATGTAGAGGCACTGAGAAGAATGCTTGTGATAAGTCCACTACTGTGAACTATTCTGAGTCACAAGGAATTTGGAATCAAATCACTGCTGGATTTGGTAGCACTGGATAACATTTGACCACTTTGTCATTTACCTTCCCCAATTCCCGAACAATGTGAAATTTCCCACTAGTTTTTCACAAACCCTAATAGGTGACATACATGGGCTGCTCAGCACTTCTTTCAAAACCCCTTGTTCAACTAAATTTGCAATTACCGGAGTAACTCCTTCAATTACATCTGTTGCCACGTGATATTGGGGAGTTTTTGAGAAAACTGCACTAAGTTTAACTGTAAATTTGACTGGTTCCACTCCTTCAATTAGACCAATATCTTGTCCAGAAAGTTCCCATACTTTCAGAATAACTATTGTGTAGGTCACTTGGCAGGTCCTGTACTGTAAATGAGGGAAAAAGAGTAATCAATGGGAATTCTTTATTAATTAGATTACAGCCAACTGTTATGCATGATTCCTCATCATCACTGTTTGTTTGAATAGCAATTCCATAATTTGTGCAAGTATTCGAACATCTTAATTTGAACAAGTCTCTTCCCAGCATACACACTGCAGTTGAGTCAGGCTCCAAATTTGTGCATGCCTTCAAAGGTATCAATTTTAACAAAGTTATTCAGTAATGGGATTTGTCAGGTGTTGATTCGCTACTCCTTCAACCTGTACTGTTCTCCTAGAAAGCGACACATTGGGAACTTCTGCAGTCTGACAGTAGAGCGTGTAGCTCCTGTGTCAACCAGAATGAAATGTAATGACCCATAACTTTTGCATTTACAAAGAGACCACTCTGATCCACCTCAGATGAAGCTGTTCACACATTGTTCCTCATCTGAACTCTCTCTCACATTTCATCACTTGATTCATCATCACTCTATATTGGGTACTTTGTAATTAATTGTTGACCATTTTGACATAACCTTTGACCCATGTTCTGCTGAGGAACCACCACCTGCTGCTGTGCCATTGGAGCTTGAGTTCATTTGCATTTGCTACTGCTGCAGCACCAATTGCTTTTTCTGTTGCATTTGCTGTGTGGTACCTGAAAACGTGGCACCTGCTGTCGAGGAATTTTCATTTGCAGAATCCTCACTGGAGTATGCATATTCTGGACATTTAAATTAGGATTCAGATTTCTCTGCCCTCTCAAATTTGGAAAAAGATTATGTTCTTTCATCTGCACAACACCTTCCTGCACCATCAAAGGACATTCCTGCTTCCAGTGTCTAAAATTCCCGCATGCATGACAAGGTAACATTTTCTTCATGTTCTGAACATCAGTCACATTGGCATTTGGATCTATTTTAATTTCACGACCTCTACCTCTGAACTGAGGCAACACATTGCCCTGCTGTTGTGCTCCCTGCACTCCTGCTATCTGAGCTGACCTAATTTGCATCACCTTTTCCTTTTCTCTCAATCTTTTCTGTTTCATGTCAATTTCGACCTGCCAACAACTCAAATGACGCAAGTATGTTATCAACTTCAGGTCTCAACCCCAGAACAGATCTGAACACAAAATAAATCATGTCTTCTGGCTCAATTGTCTCTGTACAACTGTAATGTTTGAATGCTTGTAACAACCTTTCATAATATGCAATTATTGACTATTTTGCTTCCTGAACTGTCTTATCAGTTCTCTGACGATCAATATCTTTAGGGGAAATTCTTGATTTAAAAAATTCAATCACTTTGTAATAGCTTTTCATTACTTCAGAAGACGGTACACCTGTAACCAGATCTCGTTGAGGCTCTCATCGGCCAGTCAACACTGCTCTTGCATTCAATCCATATATTACCTGGGACCACTATTTCTAAAAGAGTATTTGAATCTTCCCACCAACATTTTACAAGTTTCACAAACCTGTCTGTTAATATCAGTCCACAGGCATCTCTCTCAATCTCCTGTAATCATTTGTGAATGACAAAATATCACCCCTGCTCCAAGGGACATGAAAATAATTCCCTCTAGGAATCTTTCTCACTTGTAGTTTTTTTTTAGTGTAATAACAGTTTGCTGAGTGTTAGTAGAGTTTGAAGTTGCAGACTTTTATTTTGTTCTCTTTCTTTACCCATATGCCTTCCCTTTTATTTAATGCTCTCCGTGTTTGAATACTTGGGATAACTTCTCTAATATGAATTTTCATTCCAGGAGATCTCATACTTTCAATGTCTTTTGAATGAAACTCTACTCTGTAACTCCTCTTTAATGGTTTGGATTTCTCAATATCCACTTCAAATTTTTCTGCAAGATTTGATAATTTCTGATGTGCCAATCCTGTTTTGTTTGTGACATCTTTTCACATGAAACGTAACTCATCTTCATTATATGAGTCAATTCTATTTAATTCAGGTGTTCCTCAATCATTTCATTTAGTTTTAATTTTAATCTTGCCAGATTCAGTGTCCTTTCCCCTTCAGCAACTGTTTTCATTGCTGATGCTCCACTCACTTTCTCCAACCATTCTGTTAATTGCTGAGTTGTCAAGGCTTGCAAGGAAACATTATTATTTTCTTTATGCACCTACTCTGGAGTTTTACATGGCGGACGTATCACTCTTTCAGGTGACACTACAACTTAATTTGGAGACACCAGAGCTTGTGAGATCATAGGACAAGCTACATCTCTTGGCGGATCTGTTTTGTTATTTATTGGAGACATAACTCCTGCAGTAGCACTGAGTTTCTCAATTTCTGCATTTTAATTAAAAGGTGAAGATATTGTAGTATCAACTGTTAGAAATCTGCATATTGTTCCCATTATACCCTTGGGTATAAAATGGAACAACTGTACCAATTGTGACATGAACTGTTAATGCTTAATTATTCTGATTTTTGAGTCCATCATTCCAATACTCTTACCTTTAAATACTGAGGAACTTGATAGAAATACTGTTACTGAGGTAGACATTGGCAATGTCTGTGCTCAATTAACAACTTGTACAGCAGTTATTGAATTAGGTGTAGGCTTTACCTGGACCATAACTAGTTTCTGAATAATCTGTGGTGCCACCAGGACTGTAATACTCGGTTTAGAAATATAGGAATTGTAGAATATATTACAGGCTGAGCTACAATTTGAATCACAGATGTTTGAGCTACTGTAATCGTGGGAACATTATTTGCAACCTGAACTTGACTCTGTGTTACTACAACTGAAGGTGCACTAGGACTTACACTAGCACCTCGATTTGTCTCTTCTACTGCATTTTGGGAGGACGATTTCTCAATAATTATGTTATAAATTCATCATCATCTGAGTCACTATCATAAGTCAATTATTTTTTAGCTTCACCTGACTTCGAGTCAGTATATTCGGGATTCATTTTCTTTGTCTTTGGTCGGACACTGTCCCCTTTTTCTTGTGAAATTGCAGGAAACATTCCTATACCTTGTATGGTTTCTGTTCTCCAAAACTTCTGTTCATTATCCCACTTAGCTTCTAACAATGTTTTCTCAGCTTTTTGAATTCATCCCTCAAATTTAAAATGTTCTTGTTGTCTGGCTTCTAGCTCCCAAATAGCTAAGGCTTCAAATTGTGCTGGTCAAGGAGGGGGCTTTAGTTTTTAAAGTATTTGTCTCAAATATTCTAAAATATTCATATTAAAACTTCCATAAGCAGGAAAAAGCTAAGCACTCTGACTTCTCTGTTATTTTGCACCACTGCTTTAAACCAATACATGCTGAAGGCATCTACCCTCATCACACTCTTTAATGCTTTGAAAAATTTCATTTTTACTTTTAATAGGGCTTAAACTGTAAATTAAATCCAAAACAGGAAGTATTTCATCCCAAAATCCTTTTTGCATGCTGTTTACAGCCAATAGCTGTACACATTTGTCCACCAATCCCTACGCCGCTCTTGTCACCAACTAACCAATCCCAGCGCAGAGCTGTGATGTCACACTCCCTCACAGATTGGCTGGAAAAGCACTGGGGCACAGCCCTCAAAACACAACCCATACAACTTAATGCACAATATTGCAATCAAAAAATTTAACTTGGCTGCTTACTACAGGTAGGACTCAATTACTTTGAAAGGTGTACAGGTTACACTTCCAACTGTTGCTTTCTCTCATGCGAAAGTAAAGTTTGGCCTGCAAATTTCACTCTTGAACAATACCAGATCCTCCATGTGCACTCAGGAATCACCTAGTACCTTTCAAACTAGCACCCACTTAAAACACACACTAAGAATCTACACAACTATACAGCTATACTTTGTTATCAAAGGCACGCCCCAATTGATCAACACCAACACTGCAGACAAGTAAACAACAACAAACAAGTGTCTTATACACTTATATAATACTCGAGAGTCTTAGACCTCGCAGGGCCAATCATCATCAACAACCACGTGGGCAATTTATTTTTTAACACAAAGTGCAACACTCACTGAGTGTGATGACTTTTCTTCCCTCACTCTTTGGAGTACGCAAACTCCCTATTTCACCGATACATCACACTTCTTCTGTGATTTGCAAAGCATTGCAAGCACAAACCCTATTTAAAACTCAAACAACACTGAGAACATACCAACCTCATTTAAACAAGCATTTGCAAAACTAATTGAGACAAAATGAGGATGATCTCTCTCCTATTGAGACAAAACCAGGTTGATCTCTCTCCTATTGAGATGAGGCCATCCTCTGCTACCAAATTCTATGGGCATGTGACCTCCTATATTAGGCTTATGTGACACATAATAGGGCAGTGACATTTACTACCCGCAAAGGTCAACTCAAATGTTTTGATTCAGATAGGAGTAATAAGATCATCAAATCAAACAATAAGAACAAATAACAATAAACAACAACAATATGCAATGAGTCAGTAATTTACACACACCATGACATATGTGACCATGAATCACTACACCAATTTAATCAAATTAAACATTTATTAGCCTTATATTAACAATGCTAAAGTCACATAAATAATACGCAAAACAAGTTGATAGCAATACAGAAACAACATAGGCTGTCTAAAACATCTCAAGAATCTTAATCAGACAAGAACAATCACCATTAAGCACTCCAAATAAAGTATATAGAACAACAACAGAATGATTTGAGAAATAGCAAAAGATTTAATTAATTGTGCAGTTGAATCAATCATAATCAGTTAATAAACATTAATTTCAAATTATTTGACTGGACATCCCTACTTCTAATTCAAATTACATGTGTGAGGCTGGGCTTTGGCACATGCAAAATTAAACCAAGACAAAAATTAATTTGAAAAACATCTAAACTATGGTACTAACAGAAATGCATTTGGATTTCTAAGGGAACCCTGCAAAGAAAACAAATGCACATTTGATTATACCTCCCCTAAAAGAGACAGCAGTTAGTAGAGCCTTTGTCAGCAGAGCCCAGGAATAGCAGGTCTTCAGCAATTTGCATCAGGAACATGAAAAGTGGGGAACAGTTCAGCAGAATTGGGCTTAGGGGATCTGAACTGTTAGAATCATAAACATATGAATGATTTGTAGAACAGGACATAACACAACACACTGACTGAACAACTGACTTAACTCTACCACATCATGTGGAACTTTGATTAATTAAAGTCCCAAAAGTTACTAGCTAGACTCCTATTGAACAAGAACACGAGGTGTGACAAATGAGCAACCAAATGAATTCTCCAGTTTTAATTTTCGCCACATTTCTTCATGATAGGCCCATGTTAACAGTCTTCTCTGGGCAACAGTTTCTATAGAATATTAACATTGTAGGAAACAGCACAGAACATAACATTTTAACTAACATTATTTCCTACCAGAAACTAAGACCTATCATTAAAACTTACAATAGTTTTCACAAGGAAGTACAGAATGAACAGAGTGAAAGCGACATTAGGTTTCCACTGTGAGCTTTTAATGAGATAGCTAATAGACAAAGAATTCCAATGACATCAGCATAACATCTCAATACTTGTTGTGGAAAAATACTAAAGCTTAGTCTTTTTACTAATGTTAATACATGATGAATAAAATAATTTCATTATTCAAAGCATATAAGTCTTAGACTTAGTTTTTCATGACTCTTAATTAATGTTATGTATTTGAAACTCTTTTAGTACATTATTAATCTGTCAATAATTTCAAAACATTAGCTTTATTCATCAATATTAATACTCTTTTGCCAGTACAAATGGTTATGATTTCATCAAAATATGGTGTACACCATGTCAATCACATTTCAAACATACTTGTTTTATATTTCTAGCATGATTTTCTATAATTAGGCCTTTTAGTACACGTCATTTATGCAGTTTGTTTACTCATATTTTAATAATAATGTTTGCTCTCTAACACACTTAGGGCCCCGTTACAAGACCATCTCTTAAGACCTGTAGAACCATAAAGAGAAGAGGGATGGGGAGATTAACTGGTCCAGTGTACATGCTCCCAAAAGTCATATAAATCAAACAGGTACACTGTTCCAAAACAGAAGACGATGAAACTCCACTAGGCACATTCCAAAATAGAAGCTAGAGCCCTCACACATCCATTGGATGTCCTGTTTCATCATAGGGCATGCTTCTCGTCAGACTGGCACTGCAATATCTGATGGGCCTCTCTAGGGGCCTCTTTGCCAGAGATCTTAAACAGTAATGCGTTCCGTGATAAACCAGGCGTGGGAAAGAATCTAAACCTAAGTCCTGAGAGGAGCTAAGAAAAAAAGAAGCTAAAATTGGCTCGAGACCCTCAAAAGGCCTTAACTAAAAGAAAGGGGGGGTGACAAAGGGACTTACCCCCAATCAATACCCTTGGTCAACATGTTTTACGCCTACCCAGCCCCTATGGATTGAATGGCATTTCGTCACAACCAACAAAAAAGAAGTCTCCTACCACACGTCACGTGTTACAAGATGTAATGTCAAAGTATAAGGAGAAGTATCTACTTACTAAGGATCTATGCACCTAACAAACTAGATAGGTGGGTGCCTGTGGAGAAAACAAACCTAACACAAACAAATTAGCATGTTTGGCGTGAAACATGTCTCCACCCTCTTTCTTTTTTGGTTGAGTGATGGAACATTATTTCCATTTCACTCCTGTTTGTCTTTTTTTTAACCTTGACCGAGACCCCATCTACCCAATAAAGTTTAGGTTTTTTCAGGGTCTTGAGACAATTTTATCTTATTTTTTCTTTAGCACCTCTCAGGACGTAGGTTTAGATTCTTTCTCATGCCTATTTTATCACGGCATGCATTACTTTTTAAGATCTCCGGCAAAGAGCCCCCTAGAGGGGCCCATCAGATATTGCAGTGCCAGTCTGATGAGGAGCATGCCCTATGATGAAGCATGACATCCAATGGATGTGTCAGAGCTCTTGCTTCTATTTTTGAAGGAGCCTAGTGGAGTTTTGTCTTCTTCTGTTTTGGAACAGTGTACCTGTTTGATTTATACGTCTCTTAAGACCGTCAGGGCTGCAGTGACAGTTGGACTGCCACCAATGTGGCGGTCCAACTGCCACATTATGACCGTGGCAGTTGTGCCCCAGTCAGACCGCCAGTACCACCAGTTTTCCTCCACAGGAGGGGCTGTTGGTGCTGGCGGTGCTGGCGGTCCTAATCTTCCAGGGCAGCGCTGCTTGCATTGCTGCCCTGGAGATTACGAATCGCTTCTCTGCTAGTGATTACATGGCAGTAGCCCCACCAAGGCTGGCAGAGATGGGGTGCAGTGGCCCCCGTGGCCAGCCCCATCACAAAGATCACTGTCTGCTTTGCAGACAGTGAACATCGCAATGGGTGCTGGTGCCCCCTAAGCACAACAGTATTGTTACTGGCTCTAGTATGAGCTGGAGATAATGCTGTTGGCCGTTTCCCGCTGGGCCAGTGGGTGGAAACATCGTTTTTGGCCTCTGACCCAGAGGGAAACTCTTAATGGGGCCCAGGGGAGGGCGGCCTCACTTGTGCCACCTTACCCATTGGGCTTTTCCATCTGCCGAAGTTGTAATGACCCTCTTAGTCCCTTTTCCAACCAATCAGGTGCACTGCAACCAGATACCTGCAGTTGGCGCTTCACAACATTTTGGTGCTATTTTTACCTTAATCTTTAAGAACTCATTGCTCCAAAGCTACAGTTTGTATTTTTGTCACTTTGGTGTCAACGTATTTGTTGAAAAAAAACTATTTTCTTCTAACTTGCTTTGGGAGTATTATTGTGTTGTGTTTTCGCGTTGCTGCTGTTTGAGTGCTGAATGAATACTCTGCACATTACCTTCAAGTTAAGCTTGACTGCTTTGTGCCAAGCTATTAGAGGGTTTAGCATAGGTTTATTAAATTACTTTTGTTGCTCACCCTGACGAGGGGTTCTCACCCCTCTCAAATAATAACTCAGTTTCTCACACTTACCCCTAAAAGTCTTTTGCATTCCGAGTTTGAAAGTATAATCCAAATGCAGATGTTGCTAAGTCCCGGGCATGGAAAAGCCAGCACTCTGGCAAACCTAACCCATATATTGTATGCCTTGCTCCTCCCCCAAGTGGAACAAAAGAGAATGGGCTTCATTATCGAATGCTAAGAAAAGTATGTTGAAATATTTAGCACCTGATTTAGAGTTTTGCGATGGAGTGAAGTACTCTGTCATGCTGAGGGAGTACCCGCCCACTAAATTTTGAGATATACGCAGGGTCAGCGGACATCTCTTGCCATTTACAGGAATCGTAATCACAGTGGTTCCTGTGAGTGCATTGAAAGTTTGATGGACGGCTCCATCAACATGAACCCCTGACCATGGGAGTTTTCTCCCATGGAATGGGGTTAATCTTTTAGTTTTCACTGCCCTTTACTGCCATATTTTACCTGATGTTTACAGACAGTGAAATCTGGCCATGTGTCCACCCATTCTAATCAGGGGGGTGGGCAAATGACCAAACCTTCAACAGCCCTTGCTCTGTTGGGCCACTGAAGGTGTGGATCAGTGGCAGAAACATATCAGTCTCTGCCTTTCACATACTGAAGGTGTGTCCAACTCTAAAGGAGGTGGGCAGACTTTCAATTTGGCATAGAGGATACTCCATGACTGTTGCACCAAAGTATAAATCGAGCCATTACTCTCCTGCACAAACATACTTTCACACTTTTATGGAATTCATGAAACCTTCCCAGATTACGCCTGTATACTGACTGCACCAGTCACAGTTTTCCAGGTGAACTGTAGGAATATCATGTGATATTTTGGGGTTGGCTTTGCCCCAGAATACAGCTATATGTATACTACAATTCTGCTTTAGGTATTGGGAGACTTGCTGGGCAATTTCACTTTTTTACTTTGATTCTCCACATGGATTACATTATTTCCCATGGAAACACCTTTTCACTTACATGACCGCAAAGTTTGAAGTTGTTTGATTCCCCTTCCCAACTAGGAAAAACTTTATTTCAGATATATCTGTGAGTACTCACAGCTTTCTAGAATAATAACACCTTTAACATCCCATCTGTCCCTTCTATGGGAGTTACATCTGCATAGTTTTAAGAAGTGATGGTGCACCATTACACAGGTGTCAATGTTTTTAAACTTGAACTATTTTTGATTGTAAGTATAGCCTGATGCCAAAACTCAATTTGTGAATTAGTCCTAATGTGAATCAATACTTTTCTAGT
The DNA here is from genome assembly GCF_031143425.1 of Pleurodeles waltl. NCBI lineage: Eukaryota > Metazoa > Chordata > Amphibia > Caudata > Salamandridae > Pleurodeles > Pleurodeles waltl. The sequence goes on from NC_090444.1 coordinate 670,252,553, forward strand.
AATACTTTTCAAATTACAGCAATGTGAGGCCCACTATTGGCAATGGCTAGATCAATTTGCTTTTCTTTAGTCTCATAGATAAAGGAGTTATGTTTGTACCACACCTGAGAAAGAGTTATTGTACATTCCAAGAGGTTAACTGGTGTGAGTAGGTTTGGTCACAATGGCCAGATATAGAAAAGGCACACATTTTTCTCTAACTACATTAGGTGCCCTTGGAAATTCTATTGTTCCATATGTCATGGTAAAGAGGCATCTGTGGGGTGTTGCATTGTGTGTTAGAAAGCCAGCACAACAGTTTTAGGATCTCTTACTTTTCGGCAGGCACAGCTGAAATGTGTTAAACATAGTATTAGGCAGACAAGCAGATGATGCTTAACAACTGGATTTATCGGAAGGTGACAGTTGTTGCAAGTATCAATCACAATCAGAACTGTAATACTTGTTATACAGACTAACATAAGGCCCACATGCACCAGGCCTGGAGACGGAGCACTAATGTGACTGTCTAGCTCAGGTGCTTTTTTCACACTATCTGAATTTGCCTTCCTGGTTCCTACTTTCACAACTTCCAAGCCTGGAACTAGGATAGCATCATTATGCTGAGGAGAGATGTGACTAGGTTAGATGAGAAATCTGCAGGTTTGACAATGACTGTAAGCAACTGAAGACTGCTCTAGTGAATGGAAAATTGGCTTGCTTAAAAAAAAAAGGTAAAAGATAATGGCTCTCAATACAACCCTGGCGGTTGGTGACAAAGTGGCGGTAACACCGCCAAGAGGCTTGTGGTAAATACTGCAAAATTATGACCATGGTGGAAACAGCTCAGACAGACAGCCACTTTAACACACTGACCGCCAGGGCGGAATCGACAGGCACCACGGCGGTAACCGCCTACAGCCAGGTGGAAGCCAATGTTCTGTCCACTGTATTAAGACACAGGAAACCACCACCTTTTCCGAGGCGGTACCAACAACATCAAAAGCCTGACGGAAACAGATCTCAGAAGTCAAAAGACTCACCTGTGGAAATTCAGGGAAGAACTACAACACCATGGAGCCAAAGCTGCACATATTCCCAATGTTAATTTACGTCTTGCTTCACTGCGAACACCAACGACGGCGAAGATGACCACGGTGAGTACAGCCGCCTAGCACACAGGGTAGGGGGGAGGAAAAAGAGAGTAACACAAACATGCACAACACACACCTCCACCCCCAATACCATACATACAAGCAGATGCAGTAATGTAACATATTTACCCCGTACCCCTCCGGATTAATGCAAGGACAACTCCAATAGAAAAAAAGTGAGTGAAAAAAGATAAATATAGTAGAAATGTGTGCATCCAAATCAAAAAGTAAAAACATATTTACAGATGAAGGGACACTGCCCAGTCCTCAATGTTAGTGGGCCACAGGGCCACATTACAAAGTCCAAGGCCACACTTCACTCCTGCAACAACCTGGAGAGAACACTGGTGGGGCATCAGGTTGAAAATAGGCAGGCACCTCAGGGGGACGGGGAACGAGGGGGCACATCAGCCAGCAGATGGAACAACGCCACTGGTCCTAGAGGGGGCAACATGCCCTGTGTTTTGTCCTGGGGAGTGCAAGGCCACAGTCTCTCAAGTGGGTGACTTGCCCACTGGCACTGGAGGGGGCATTGTGCCCTGTGCTTTGTCCAGGGGAGTGCAAGGCCACAGTCTCTCAAGTGGGTGACTTGCCCACTGGCTCTGGAGGGGGCATCGTGCCCAGTGATCTTCATCTTGGGGAGGATGGGGTGAGTGGATGGCTTCTCCACTGGTTCTGGAGGGGGCATTGTGCACTGTGATGCAGATCTTGGGGAGTGCAAGGTCACAGTCTCACAGCTGAGTGTCATACCCATAGGATTTGCAAGGGGCAGGCCGCACAACAGCCCATGGAGGCAGGTTTACAGAATGTCCGCGGGTGGTGACAGCTGTTCAGTGGTGGCAGTGGTGTTGCTGCTGCTAGTGGTGGGGGGAGGGTTCAGCCCATCCTCTGCAGGCTCGGACGGCTGCCCACTGGTGCTGATGCTGCTGGTGGTAGTTGTGGGGGGAAATTCCTGCCCATCTCCTGCAGCCTCGGATACCTGCCCACTGGTGCTGCTGGCGGAGCTGGTGGTGGAAGTGGTGGGGGGAGGCTCCAGCCCATCCCCTGTAGCCTTAGACGGCTGCCCACTGGTGCTGCTGCTGGTGGTGGTAGTTGTGGGGGAAGGCTCCAGCCCATCACCTGCAGCCTCGGACGACTGCCCACTGGTGCTGCTGGTGGTGGTGCAGGTGGCGGTGCTGCTGGTGGAGTTGGTGGTGGTGCTGGTGGCGGAGCTGCTGGTGGCAGTAGTGGTTGGGGGAGGCTCCAGTGCATCCCCTGTAGCCTTGGACTGCTGCACCACCATGGTTGGTGGTGGGGGCTCTGACTGAATCCCAGCACCAGGCCCCTTGACCTTACTGCCTGCTGGTGAAGGCCCCTTGCTCTTCCACCCAGCATCTGGGAATGGCTCCTTGCTCCTTTTGGCAGCAGCTGGGGATGACTCTTTGCTCCTTTTGGCAGCAGGGGTGGTGGCTCCTTGCCCTTCCTTGCTGCAGCTGGGGGTGGCTCCTTGCCCTTCCTTCCTGCAGCTGGAGCTGGCTCCTTGCCCTTCCTTCCTGCAGATGGGGCTGGCTCCTTGCCCTTTCTTGAAGCACTTGAGGCAGGCACCCTTTCCATCTGGTAGGCTGGTGGGCGAGATCCTTTCCCACCTGGAGTTGCTGGGGACACTACTGTGCCCATGGACTGGGTGGCTGAGGTGCTTGACTGGGTTCTGACCACCCTGGCCTGACGTGAAGGACAGGGGGGAGGAGGGTTATGGAAGAAGTCAACGGTGGGGAGGAAAAGCTTCTTAGGGACATTGGGGCTGGAAGAGGGACAAGGTCTGGGAGTGGAGGAAGAGAGAGTGGTTGTAGGAAGTGTCTGTCTGCTGTGTTTGGGTGCAGGTGCTGTTGTGAGGTGGGTGGCAGTCGGGTGTCTGAGTGCTTGTGTTTGTGTACTTTGGGAGGAGGGGGCACAGGCACAGGGGGAGAGGATCCAGGGGATGTGTGCATCTATGTGGGAGTGGTATCTGCCAGTGAGGTGTGTGTTTTGATAGGTGTGGTGGTGATGGGGGTAATGGATAAGGATGTAGTGCATGCAGGTGTGAGTGTAGACGGAACTGGGAGGGAGGTGGAGGACGAAGAGGAGGGGGCCACAATGGAGGCAGTGGATGTTGGTATGTCTGCATCTGGAAGGTGTCCTGTGGGATGAAGTGTGGTGCTTGTGTTTGCCATGTCCACTCTTGTGTGTTGTCCTGTGTGCATGCTCATCTGTCTGTGTGCTTGGGATAGGTTTGGTTTGAAGGGAATGGGATTGGGACAAGGAAGTTGGAGGGGGAGGGTGGACACAGGGACAATGGCTGTCATCTGAGAGGAGGCCAGAGCATGGATTGATCTCTGTTGGTCCGCCAAGCCAGTTTGAATACCCTCCAGAAATGCATTGGAGCCCCTGGATGGCATTCACAATGGTTGAATGCCCAACAGAGATGGATCGCAGGAGGTAAATAGCATCCTCACTCAGGGCACCATGACTAACTGGGGCAGGGCCTGAGGTGCCTGGGGCAAATGAGATGCCCAACCTCCTGGGTGAGCGGGCACAGGCAACTCGCTGAGGGGCTGCTGGGAGGGTGCTGCTGGTACAGGGGGTGGTGGCTGTACCTGTAGCTGGGGTGGATACAGAGGTGTCTGCCGCCACCAGGAAGCTTCCATCGGAGGAGATATCCATGTCCGAACTGTCCCCTCTTGTCTCCACCGTGGTGCTCCCTTTGCCCTTCATGCCACTGGTGCCCTCAGCATCGGTGGACTCTGCCTCCTGGGTCCTGTGGGATGCAGCTCCCTCCATTACCGGTGCCTCTGCTTCTCTGTCAGATGATGCTAATGCACATAAGGACAGGATGACAAAACAAAAAGGGGGTAGAGACAAAGGATACACTTGGTCAATGGCGACACCAATACCACCGTTGATGTACACAACAAACTCAAACACAGGGAACAGCCCCATGTACTAGGCAATGCACTACCAGTTACAATGCTAGTCACCAGGCCATGGGTAGGGAGAGATACCACCAACTGTAGCATACCTGGGACGCACACACCCCTGCCCAGTAGTGGATACCTACTAGCAAGGTTGGAGGAATTTCACATCAGAACCCTGCCCAACATGGGACCTACTCTGCAATGTCAGGCCTGACCTAGGGATGCCCACATCCCTAACCCAGATACCACCCCACCAGGCGTAAGTAGTTATGAAGGGCACTGTACTCACCCCCTTGTTGCTGCTGTGATTCCCCCAAGCACCCATCCAGCTCCAGATAGGCCACCACCATTATGTGGGCCATCAGGGGGTTCAGTTTTCGACGGGTACCCCTTCCTCATTGGGTGGCCATCCTCAGCTGAGTCTCCGCCGTCTTCCGTGCCCAGTGTCTCAGATCCTCCCACCGTTTGCAACAGTGGGTGCTCTACCTGCCATATACCCCCAGGGTCCTCACATCCTTGGCAATGGCATGCCATATACCCTTCTTTTGATGGGTGCTGACCTGCAGAGAAAATACACACAGGGACAGGTATTAGTCAGAATGTCCTGCCTGTTACACTTATGGCCCACCATGCCCCTTACCAAACCCATTAGCACAGACATGCCCCAGCATACTGCCCAGGGCCCATCCACTAACCCCCTCCTACACGAGGCCTTCCCACAAAGCACTCCATGCATTCATGACCCATGCATCGTACTCACAGTGTACTCACTTGTTGGTCTGTAGGCCCATACAGCAGTTGATAGTAGGGTAAGACCCGATTCACCAGTCTCTCCAACTCCGCCGAAGTGAAGGCAGGGGTCCTTTCCCCAGTCACACAATCCATGGTAGGATCCAGACACTGGTCAAAGCAGCACATGTAGTGTCGGTCCTCTCCTGTTGAGGTCAGGTAGCAAGTGAGTGAACAGATAGAAAATGGCGGTGACGTCTGTGGCTGTGCATACCGTCACCACCAGCATACATCCCCATTGGCCACTGTACCATCTGAGGTGGCACGCCATTGTGGAAGGCGATTGGGAACCGCCCTGCAATGAGGAGTTGCAGGGCAGTTCCCAACCGCCTTCCACAATGGCGTGCAAAGTCAGAGGAATTACTTCATTTCCACCTGTCCCTCCATACAGGGCAGGTGGACACCATTTCAATAAGGGGGGGGGCAGGCCATGGACGCTAACTGCATCACAATTCACATTTTCACATTCTGGACATATGCCACCAAAATATTGTAACAATCACAATATGCATTGTACTGTAGTGGTTACAATGTACAGATAATGACCAGCTGCTCACAGTTTTGCCCCATAGATTGCAACTGCTGCAGATGAATAGGAAATGGAGACATCCCCCCGTGTACAGACCCCTTGTGGACGTGGCAACAATGGAGAACAGGCATATTATCCTCACCTCCAGACTTGACAGGGCCACAATCACAGAGCTGTGTGCCCAATTGAAGCCTGACCTGATATCTGCTATCCGTCACCCCCTGGGTTCCCCACTCATGTGCAAGTGCCATCAGTGCTCCATTTTTTGGCAACAGGTTCTTTCCAAGTGACAGTGGGCTTGGCAGCAGGAATGTCACAGCCAATGTTCTCAATAGTGCTGACCTGAGTGTTGGGTGCCCTGATTAAACACATGTGCAGCTGCATTTATTTGCCCCAAGTGGAGGATTTGGCCACAGTGAAGGCTGGCTTCTATGCAATGGGACATATCCCCAACATCATTGGTGCGATTGATGGGACACATATTGCATTTGTCCCCCCTCCCCCCTGGCGAAATGAACAGGTCTTCAGAAATCGAAAAAGTTTTCACTCTATGAATGTGCAGATGGTGTGTTTGGCGGACCAGTACATCTCCCATGTCAATGGTAAGTATCCTGGGTTGGTGCATGAGGCTTTTATTCTGAGGAATAGCAGCATCCCAAATGTGATGGCCCAACTTCAGAGGCACAGGGTGTGGCTAATAGGTGAGCTCTGGTTCCCACCCAGTGGATGTTGGTGTATGGGTATGGTGTGGGACATAAGAGTTGGTGTGTGGCTAACAGTTGTCCCTCGATTTTTGGAGGTGACTCAGGTTGCCCAAACCTATCATGGCTGACCTCTGTGAGGAATATAAGGACAAGGGCTGAGGAACGTTACAATGAGGCACATGGGCGAACAAGAAGGATTATTGAACGTACCGTTGGCCTCCTGAAGACCAGGTTTTGGTGCCTCCATTTAACTGGGGGATCCCTGTGCTACTCACCCAAGAAGGTCTGTCAGATAATTGTGGCATGCTGCATGTTGCACAACCTTGCCTTGAGACGCCATGTGCCTTTTCTGCAGGAGGAGGATGCTGGAGATGGCCGTGTGGCAGCAGTGGACCCTGTGGACAGTGAAGATGAGGAGGATGAGGATGAGGACAACAGAAGTGTAGTCATTCATCAATACTTCCAATGACACACAGGTAAGACAGTGTTATTTCACATTTCATTGACAGTTTGATGTGTGACGTTGTCACTGGCAGGCTGTGAATTCCTACTTCTATACCCACTCACTGTACCCATTGGCATCTCTTTATGTAGATGTTGGTGCCCCACTATTGCTCCTGGTGTGGTCACTGCAGCCAACTGCAGGTATTTACAATGTTTACATTAGTGTACAGTTGAATTGCAATGCTTAAAGCAAGTTAAACGAATAAACACTTAAATCATTTGACATACTCCGTACTTGTATTTTTTCAAAGTGTGTTTATTGCAGTGCTCTGACGAAAATAGGGAAGTGCTAGGGACTGGGGGGATGATGGAGGAAAGTCCGGGTTAGAATCCAGTCTATTTGTGGCACAGGTGCATTGTCAAAGGGGGCATAGGAAGGGGAGCAATGGCAGTTCAAGGTGGACAGGATGACAGCGTGGGACACAATAGTGACAATCAGGAGAGTCTTATTTCCTGGCGGGGTCTTGACAATAGTCTCTGGCTTTTGCCTGGATTGCAGGGAACGTTTGCAGGGTGGTTCTCCTTCTGCAGGGGAAGAGGTGCTGGTGGCCTGTTGGTCCTGTGGTGGGGCCTTCTGTCCACTAGCAGAGGTGGAGGGCTGTTCAGTCGTCTGGCTAGTGTCATGGGCCCGCTGGTGTGCCACTGCCTCCCTCATACTGTTGGCCATGTCTGCCAGCACCCCTGCAATGGAGACCAGAGTGGTGTTAATGGACTTCAAGTCCTCCCTGATCCCCAGATACTGTCCCTCCTGCAGCCACATGTTCTCCTACATCTTGTCCAGGATCTGGCCCATCATATCCTGGGAATGTTGGTATGCTTCCATGATTGCGGTGAGTGCCTCCTGGTGAGTTGGTTCCCTGGGCCTGTCCTCCCCATGGTTCACAGCAGTCCTCCCAGCTTCTCGGTTGTCTTGTGCCTCTGTCCCCTGAACCGTGTGCCCACTACCACTGAGCCCAGGTCCCTGATTGTCGTGGGACTGTGGGGTGCCCTGGGGTCCCTGTAGTGGTGGACACACTGCTGATTGATGTGCCCTAGGGACAGAGGTATGGGCCTGCTGGTTGGGTGCTGTGGTGGTGTTTCCTGAGGGGGGAGGCTCTGTGGTGGTGTGAGACTGTGCCTGTGTAACCGACTGTCCGGAGGTCCCTGATGAGCCAGGTTGGTCATTCGGATCCAGGCATCAGAGCTGCTTTCATCACTGTGGACCTCTTCTGTGGGGGGACTGGATGCTGCTGGTACCTCTTCTCTTCTGACACTGGCTGGGATACCTGTGGGGATGTAAATGCAGTGTTATAGTTTCTATGTGTGACATATTGTGCATGGGTGGGTTGCCCTCTATGGTTGTTATTGCCCTGTCAGCTTTGCCTTGTGTGAGTTGTTATTTGGTGGGCTAGCTGATTATCTCTAGTGCTCATGCTTTAGTGATTGGTGTCCATGCAGGGCTGTGAGTGGTGTCCATGCATTGGTGGTGCATGCGGGGCTTGGCATTGGGATGAGTGGGTTGTGATGGTGGGGTGTGTGGGATGTGGTGAAGTGATGGGAGTGAGGGTGAAAGTGGGGGTATGTGATGGTATGCAGGTAGAGGGGGTGATAGTAGTATAGAGTTGACTTACCAGAGTCCAGTCCTCCTCCTACTCCTGCCAGGCCCTCAGGATGCATGATTGCCAAGACTTGCTCCTCCCATGTTAGTTGTGGGGGAGGAGGTGGGGGTCCACCGCCAGTCCTCTGTACTGCGAGCTGATGTCTTGCTGCGTAGAAACTCAACATCCCCTGTAGGTCTTCCACCTCTTCCTGAGGTCATACCTTGTTCTGGGGTGCTGTCCAACGGCGTTGACCCTGTCCAAGATTCTCCGCCATAGCTCCATCTTCCTAGCAATGGATATCTGCTGCACCTGTGATCCAAATAGCTGTGGCTCTACCCAGATGAGTTCCTCCACCATGACCCTTAGCTCCACCTCAGAGAATCTGGGGTGTTGTTGTGGTGCCATGGTTGTAGTGTGAGTGGTGTGGGTGAGGATGTGTATGGTGATGTGTTGGGGTGTGTGATGTAAGGTGTGTGGGTGGTTTATAGGTGATGGTGGCATGTGGCTCTTATTGTGTGTGTGCTCTTGCTGTCTCTCTCTGGTGACTATTATTGGTATTCTGAAAGGGTTGTGGGTAATGCAGGTGTGTGTTTTCTAGTGGTGTGGGTGTGGTGTGTGTATGGGTGTCAGGTGTGTGTAGTTTGAATTGTCCAATGTGGTGCATTTTTTTTAGTTTGTGGGGATTTTGAGTGCAGTGGTATATACCATTGAATGTCTGTTGTGGTGATTTGTGGGTCATAATGTTGTGGGCATTGTTCTGTTGTGGTAATGGTGTGGGTTTTGCTACCGCCACTTTATCACTGACCTTTTGGCTGGCGTATTTGTGTGTGTGGCTGAATAGTGACGGATCGGTGTGTGTGTATAATATGGTTAGAAGATATCCACCACGGCGGTGGTATGTGGGCGGCAGTCAGCATGGCGGTAAGTGGGATTTACCGCCAACGTCATAATGAGGGCCAATCTCTTCTCAGTGAATGTAAAATTTATAGAAAGCAAAGTGCAGACTGCTTTGTGAAGAACACCCATTGCAGGGACAAATGGGTACATTCTTTAATTGAGAGCCCTGTAAAGGGAAGGCCACAAGAAAGTGCACTCTGTATTGCCTGAGCCTGACTAGTGATGAAGCAGAAAATGAAGGTTTTACATTTATTAACGCATAAACGTAGTGTGAAATAATCATGTGTGACTTTAACCGAACTAATAAAGATTGTACGGGGACAAAATGTGCCCTCAGAGTAGTTTGCCAACATTTATAAGCGTGCTTTATATAACGTGATGTATTAGAATTGCACTAGTCCGACATAATTATAAACGTGTGCTACGATTTGCTTGTTTGAAATGTTTTAGCTTAGCATTACTTTAGTGGAGGCTTTGGCCTAGTTGCCCGGTCTCATGGTTTAGATGCTCGTATTTTTCCAATGTGCTATTAAACGTGTATTTCTGCTTGAAGCTGTACTTTTCCACTAAGATCGTTCACATGCTTATCTTAAGGTTTTGTGCCAGCCTGGCATATTTTCTCTTTACTCCAAGGTCGATCTGCAGGTGCGGACAATGGAAGCTCTGAAAGTGAGTTACTTGGTATAAAATGTTGCAACTTGCGTACCCGTCTCCAAGGATAATGTATGCTTAAGTAAAAGCTTGAGAACTGTCGTTTTTGATTGGACAATTTGAAGCTAACCTATGAACCCTCCAATGGAAGACCCTACTGGATTTGAACTGTTGTGTATTTAAACCAGGTACACGAGAAGAAAGTAGCTATTACCAGCCCGATACCCGCCATTTTGCAGGACATTGCAGCTATTATGGCCCATCTTGCTGCGACGCCATTTTGAGAGACTTTGATGCTTTCTCTAATCGAGAGAAAGAGACTTTAATGATTCTTGCCCTAGAGACTTTAACTTTGATCCCTTTGCATGAAGTAGTAGTTTATTTTGCCGCCGTGAGGCAATTGCCCCGTTCACCCCTGCCCCTTTGCCCCGTCCCATGCTGATTGAAACGGTACCCACGCTGATCGAGAAACGGTACCTGTGAGACGAAGACTTCCTTGAATGCTGATCGTAATTGGTAAATATGAAAGGAAATTGTAAAATTGCATTGTGTTTCTTTTAGGTGACCAACTGCTGATTTTTGACAAGATCCCTAGCTAGGAGTTTTTCTAAATTAACGTTGCTAAATTGTTTTTGCATGAAGTCCCACATGCCGATTAGTTCATTACAGATTATACTATTAGTGATTTGCATTGCTATTATCGAATGCCTTGTTATTCAAATGCTGCATAGATTGCATTTGTTTCGCCGCTATGGACAGCTATTAATGTTCATTTATGTTTATCATTTGGTGTTGAGACACATTTATATTGTGCTAGCTTTGTTAATATAGGGAAATAAATTTACTAACTTTGAATAAACTGGTGTGGTTATTCCTGACTGAAAGGTCAGGGTTCGCCGAAAATGTATTCTGGATTAATTGTTAAGTGTTATGTTGATCAGGGTGTTGCTTATGTTCGTTATTGATTATTGATTTAATGAAATTGACTGATTAAGGGTGCCGAGGGTCCCACTTAGTCAAAAGATTCATCGGCCTAAAGAGCGTCCCAATACAGGTAAAATTACTAGTACGGACCGCTCTATCACTAGCAAGAGCCTATGGTGCTGATTCCCCACACACATTAGGTATGGTTCAATGCCAGGGTTGGAGGTTAATGTCTGCATAAGGTTGGACAGTTTACTTGTCCACCTCTCTCCTTAATGTATTATCCCAACACTGAGCTATAAACTTACTTTTCACTGTTGTGGCAAAGTTTGCCTTGACACTGCCAGGAGTACTGAAGAAATCTTCATGCCCCAAGCTGCGGTAAGTATTTTTGACATACCTTATCCAAGGGATGTGGAGACATTGGTCAAGCTGCAGACAATCTGAGGTTAGACCTGATTAAACTGGGTCTGGTTCCTTGTCCACATTCGAGCCACAAGAGTAGGGGTTGCATTTTTATGACATCATTAATGTTCCCCATCCCCACCTCCCAGTAGCAGATAAAAGAACTAGTGCTTCTTGGAACAGACAGTAACGTTTTAAGAAACCTGTTCTCCACAGTTCCCCTTGTTCACCATTGCTTCACAACGCCGACCCGTACGTTTCAACTGCGCAGCACTTGGGCCGGTAGATAGCAATAAGTTCCTTGATAGGTTTCTGTCCTAATCTTTTGGCAAAGTTAAAAACAGCCCCAATTGCTTTTCAGAAGGTAGCAACCCTGCCGTTTTTCAAAGGTCCCCAGAGCTAAATTGTGGAGCGTTTTGTCAGATATGAGGGCGGAGCAGTATACAGTAAATTTTTGAAGGCAAGTTCACAGTGAAGTTATAGCTAGTGTGAGATACGGCCTGGGGCAGCGGAGTAGACCACAGCTGTCTTTAACCTTGCTAGGGGAGTGTGTCAGGACTGCGTGATGGCTCCATTTCCATTTTCTCCATATATAAATGGCCTGGAGGAGCAGTTGATGGAGCTTGGGGCAGACTGTTCCCATATAGATAGTCGCAGCGTCCAGGCATTAATTTACGCTGATGACACAGTCTTAATAGCCAGGACAGCCAAAGGGTTACAGCATCTTTTGGACGGTTTCTGTAACTATATGACCAGTCTAGACCTGAGGTTAAACCAGTCCAAAACCCACGTTATGGACTATGTTGCAAAAAAGGAGAACCTGTTTTTAAAGTGATTTGTGACAGTGTCTGCACTCTTCCTACGTTTTCCTACCTAGGAGTCCTGTTTGGTAAACATCTTACATGAGTCCTACCCGATTATGTATGAATTCAGGAAAACCATGCAGAAGCTCTTTCAAAGGCTCTGTAGAGCTCTTTAGTGAAGAATACATGTTATACGTTCACTGTCTTTTTTTATAGTTAGAATATGTACTAACTTATCAATGATAACGAATATTTGTTTGTCAGCTCTCTTGAACTATAGTCTACTTCACTGATTATTCTAATACAAAATGTCTGCTACAGTGATGTGATCAGCGTGGGCGGATGCACACAGTAAGATAGTCTGCCTAACTCTTGCCATCAGCTCCAGATGCACATTTTGTATGCTTGGCTTTGCGGGAAACCTGATGGATTCTGCAAGTATATGTACGGTCTACTTCACAAAGATGTTGATAATCTGATTCAGACTGCATTTAGAAACAACTATTAAAAATGTCACCCGGCTGGAAGCTGTTCGGTTTGCATTGGTGGAGTTTATGACTTTCTGAAATGACTGGAGTATTGAGATAAGAAAGTCTCGAGAAACAAACCATGGATGAATGACTCGTACCTATCTATGTTCCATTCTTTCAATGTCTTCACCTTTCAATTACTAAAGTAAACTTAAAGGCAGATAACGAAAAGCCTCATCTGGCTGCCCCGGTATGTCCTCTGCTGGCGCTGCCTGGTACACATATTTGCATCCCTCACACAGTCCAGCAGCACCACGCTGGACTCCTGCTACTGATAAGTGAATAATAAGAACGGCTAGGTGTAGCACAGCAAAAAATTGTGATGAGGTCTATGCTGGCAACCATATGGAAATAAAAGCTACGGCAATTTGTTACACCTCGATCTATATTTAATTCAAACAGTTGTTCATGTATGGCGTACGAGATCGTCGTATGGCCTAAGGACCAGAAATAAAAGGAAGGATTCCTGATAAATCTGGTGATAACACAACTCCTTTAATACTTATCAAATGATAATTTATTTGTAAAAAATTGCCTTTTGTAAATTGTATCCTGTGTGGTATATTAACATTAGACAATGACTTGTGAAGCAACAGGTTTTCTAACCGAATTGAACACATTGTTTCACTTAAAATGAAGACATTATATATCTGATGCAAATGGAATCTTTGCCTTACAAATACAATCGATCTTAGACGTGTATTTCCTTTGAGTGAACTGTTTTGTACAGGAGGTGTTAGAACAAAACAGTGCAATCCTACACAGGCATGCACAATTTCTCACAATGCCAATAGGTAGAGAAACTAATCGAAGTTAAAATATGGCAACCATTTAAAAATGAAATACACGTAGGTCAACAAATAAAAATGTATGCAAATCTGTAGATCATGAAGGATGTGTACAAATCTACAAAACATGTATGCAAGTAAAAGCATTCTTAGCATGTCTCAATCACAAACTACTACACATTTCTTCCCTGTCATAAAATTTGACACCAAACGCAATATGACCACGGCACACAGAAATGTACAGTCCAGATTCGTATTGAGGAAAAGTGTTCCTGGTAGTAAGATTCAGGATGCGGAGAACAAAATAAGAAGATCCCAAGTTGCTGTTGCACAGTGTCTTTAATCGTAGGCACAGTTTGCCACAGGCTTATGTCATCTTCGAGATACAGCCAACACGTGTTTTGTCACTCAGGTGACTTCATCAAGGCTGGGCCGTCCGGCCAAGGGAATGAGTAATGGAGAAAAACGATGATAAGGTAAGTTGGTCTTATTTAGTAGAGACAGATCTCGTGGTATGGGCAGTGTGTCGGAGGAAATAATTCGCAACAGTCGGTATGTGAAGATCCAGTGGTTGCAGGGTGAAATGGCGAGGCCCTGATAAGCCTTGGGTCGGGACCCTGTGTGTATCTCGTGGAGCACCCGATAAGTCCGAAGGAGCGCGTCTATATTTGACACATTTGAAACATAAAAAAGAGAAAATAGACCACAATGTATATAAATTCATGTCCAGAGATAAAGGCCCTCATTATGAACATGGCAGTCCAGACAGCCAAGCTGGCGATGGTGGAAATTACCCCCACCGGCATGGCGGTCTGGACTACCATATTACGAACACTGGGGGACCGCCACAGGCGGCCCTCCGCCACCGCCAGACTACCACCGCCAGACAGCCTGACGATGGTGGAGTACTCTATCCGGATAAAGAACCCGTGTTCCTCCAGCCTTTCCCTTGCAGTTTCACCCGCCAGGAAAAGGCTGGCAGAAGGGGTGCTCTGGGGCGCCCATGCACAGGCCCGTCGTGCAGGTCACTGACCGATTTACGAGCAGTGAAATGCACGATGGGTGCTGCTGCATCCACCGCACTGCTGCATTGACGACGGCACCATGTGGAGCCGTCTGCAATGTCCAGGCCAAGCATTCCACTGGGCTTGCTGGTGGAAACACTGTTTCCACCAGGAGGCCCAGTGGAATGTTTATTTTTGGGCCGGCAGGGTCTTTAACTGGCTTGCGGTCTGTGTTTAGACCGCCAGCATGAACACGGCGGGGAATCCCGCACTGTTCATAACGACCCCCAAAATAATCTTCATTTGTTCCGTGAATTGTTTCTTCTTGTAAAATTTCAACTCATGAATCTCCTACAGCTGCAATGGAACGGCCTTCTGAAAAGACATCTGTTTCATTTGACCACAAAGACAATGGTTCTGTTACTTTAGGCTTGTTGGAACCAAAACACACTAAAATCTGGTGTAATTCTGAAATCTGAAACACCGCCCTGTATCACTGTTGATCTCATTCAATCAAATCAATCAAGTACTTGTAAAGCATGGCTATTCACCCGTTAGGGTCTCAAGGTGTTGAGGGTGGTGCAGTAAGTGAAGGTCAGAGGGGATCTGGTGAAGTCCAAGTTTTGAGGTTCTTTCTGAATTGAGAAACCATGGGAGATTTTCTGAGGTGGATCGGGAGGGAGTTCCAGGTCTTGGTGGCTCTTGGACCTGGCCCTTTTACAGGATCATTTCCCAGACTTTTTGCCTTTTGCCTCCTTATTTTTCTGACATTTGTTGGCTGACGTTATGACTCTGAGCACTTTTTCAGTGCTAACCAGTGCTAACGTGCATGTACTCTCTCCCTTGTAAAATTGGTATGATTGACTTATACGTAATTGGCATATTTAATATACATTTCAGTCCATTGTAAAGTTGTATCCCTATACACAGGGCCTGTAAATTAAATGCTACTAGTGGGCCTGCAGCGCTGCTTGCGCCACCCACTGAAGTAGCCTTTCAAACTATCTCAGGCCTGCTAGCGCTGGGCCTGTGTGCGCAGTTTCCTGCCACAATGACCTGGCATCTAAATTTACTTGCCAGGCCCAGAACTCCCCTTTTACTACATGTAAGTCACCCCTGAGGTACGCCCTAGCTAGACCTATGGGTATTGTGCCATGTATGTAGAAGGCAGGACATGTCCCAGGTTGAGTGGCCTGTCCTGGTAGTGACAAACAGCCTAACTTGTTGTCTCACTGCTGTGAGAGCTGCCTTCTCATAGGATTGCATTAGAAATGCCCTGCCTTATGTGTAAGGGGTATTGTCTGATTTATGAGGGGTAGCGTAGGCATGTTTGGTATGGTTGTGAAAGTGATAAGAAATGCTGCTTACTGGTGTAGGTATTTTTTATTACCTTCACAGAAATGCCACTTCTAGAAAGTGCTTATGACTCTGGTGTTTTGCAGCTTGCCTCCAACCACGTCTGGGAAGACTGACAGTTGGGGCTTTGTGCATACTTTTCAGACAGCCTGTACACAGGGAGGATGGAGGTGTCAAAGAGGTACATCTACATACTGTATAGTCTTCCTGGGCTGAGAGAAGGGCGAGGCGGGGCACACCTGCATTTGTAAAGGCTGTGCCCTTGCCTCGCACAATAGGGTTGTTTACCCCCCCCCTGTTTCAAGCCTGTGCTGGAGGAGAGAAAGGGCACTCCCAGAACGAGTTGTAACTGGTTGGAACCCCCTCTCCTCCCCATTGTAAAACACACTAAACTTAGTAGAAGTACAGGGAAATTGTCCCCACAATTTGGACATTCTTGGGACTTGAAACTGGACACAGGACGCTGCTGGATGGACTCACCAGGAAACCACCTTGGACTGATGCTGCTGTGCTGACCTGTGACTTGCCTGGTCACTAGGAGGAACTGCCACCATCTTCATCCCTTGTGCTGGCCTATGTTGGGGCCTGGTAGCCCTGTGTTACCCTCCCCTCTGTCTCCAGGGGCAGGGTGCTGTGGCCCCTGACCCCTGTAAATATCCAGAGGACGAGGAATGTTCCAGCTTCATTATTTGTTGCAGGCAGCACTTTGGAAAGTGCTTGACTTCAGATTTTGCCAGAGCGCTTTGAAAAGCGCTTCTTGCTTGCTGGATTAATAACTGCCGCAGCCTGGAATTACTGTGTTGCCCCTTGTGCTTTTTGAAGTGCTCTGCATGATGCCCGAGTTCACCGCCGCAGCCCGGGTATAATTTCAATTTTGAAGCGTATCCCGCTCCACCCCGTTCCCCCAGGGCACCAAAAGAAAGGAGAAGAGGAGCGAGCGTGCTCCAGCCTTGGCCCCGTGACGACGTGCGCTTCTAGACGCGCCCCCGGGGCACCAGCAGACACTGTTCATGGTGTCGGCTCAGAGGAGAGCGGCTTGCACACCGTGCTGGGTGAGGCCACCTTCCGGAGCAGGAAAAAAGCCTCATTGGAGGCCCCTGCTCCAATGATTCTGCCTTCTAACAGCCTCCCCGAGGACGCAGGCGGCTGTCTGTATCCCGCAGGGCACGGGGAGCGGAAAGGGAGTTCCTTTCCCCCCAGCCACTGCCTTAGGGGCAGGATTGTCCCGTAACTTCAGTTTTGGCAAATGTTGGTGGCCCCCCTTTGTGATAGGTCATTGGAGGCCTGGGAGGCCCCACAGAGATTGCGGGCCCCAGGAGGGGCTCGTTTGTCATCACAGAGAGGGTGCAGTCCGCCCCTTCCCCCAAGAGCACTGCGTGGCCCCGTTTCATGCATAGGAGTGCCGGGAGCCCCCATGCTCATCTTCTAGGCACGAGGAGTGTCTCTTCTCCATAAAACCAGGTACTTTTAGGGATATAGTGGCTCAGTGAGCCTCTTATGGACTTTGGGGAGTTTATATGTTTCCTACCTGCTTTTATGACGCTACATATATGTGCTGATGTTCCTTTTATGGGCATGACATGCTGATATGTACTTTTATGACTTGTGATATGTTATCTAATGCTCCTTTTATGGGTATTTACGAGGTATTCTTAAGTGCATAGATTTCTTTACTGTAATTCCTGACTACTGCTTATGTTGCAGAATCCTTAGTACTTATGTGTTCTAATGTGACAACTGCATATTCTTGCAGAGTATTAGTAACTTGTGTAACGTTCTGGCAACTGCTAAGGTAACAGGGTATTACTAACGTGTAATGTTGGTCTAATTATGTTTTGTGCAATACAGTTTATTTTTACATAGCTCAGTGTTGTGTTTACTTAGTGGTGTACATTTTGCATCATGTGTGTTGTGTGTGTTGTGCAAACGCTTTACACATTGCCTCCAGGTTAGGCCTGACTGCTCGTGCCAAGCTACCAAGGGTGTGAGCATGGGTTATCTTGGACATGTAACTCCCTTGCCCTGACTAGAGTGGGTGGTTTCTGCCTCGCTTAGGTGCATACCCTAGCCAACCAGAAACCCCATTCTAACAGTGGCGTAGTGGGAGAAGGACCTTCCTCCGGCTGTGGCCTTCCGGATGCGTGGGATGGCGGTGAGGGCGAGGTTGGTGGAGCGGAGGTCGCTGTTGGGCATAAAGAAGTGGTGTCTTTGGTTGAGGTATTCTGGTCCGGCGTTGTGGAGGGCTTTGTATGTGTGCATGAGAAGTTTGAATGTAATTTTCTTGTCTACTGGGAGCCAGTGTAAGTCTCTCAGTAGGGCGGTGTTATCGCTGTGTTTGGGTGTGTTCTTGATGAGATGGGCGGAGGCGTTCTGGATACGTTGTAGTCTTTTTTATACTTTGGTGGTGGTTCTGGTGTAGAGTGCATTGCCGTAGTCCAAGCGGCTGCTGACGAGGGCCTGGGTGACTGTTCTTTTGGTTTTGGTAGGGATCCATTTGAAGATCTTCTGAAGCATGCACGTGGTGTTGAAACAGGCAGAGGAGACTGCGCTGACTTGACGGTTTATTGAGAGTCATGAGTCCAGGATGAATCAGAGGTTGCGGGCGTGGTCGGTGGGGGCCGGAGCGCTTCCAAGAGCTGTGGGCCACCAGGAGATGTGTCAGAGTCACCAGATCCTCGGGGTCTGTGCACGTTCCCAACACTTCCACCACAAGACAGCTCCAATACTCTGATTAGAAGTGGGAAAAAGGGGATTAGGAAGGGAACAGCTGGGAAGGAGACCTGTAGGAAGCAAAAAGGTTAAAACACACAATATCAAGATTATATCATATTAATCAATAGTAGGCTATGACTCTAAGCACTGTCATTCTGAAAACATGGACAACCTAAGCATAGACTTAAATAACTAGGCTTCAAGATGACTGGATACCTGTGAGGGAATCAAGAAAGGTTAAATGCAAATTTCAAATTCAAGTATTATCTTTTGCATGAGGATCAGGAAATAATCTGAATGATTTCTAAACCATCATATGAATCATGTTTGAGAAACCTATTATGTACACACAACATTACATCTAGAACTCTAGCTTTTTTGTTTTCTCAAAATTGCCGGAACATGAATTGCGCACATTGCAGATTTTTACAAAGGGTGTAAATACCATGGAATGATTGTGCACCATGAATAACATTAATTAGACTCGAGTAATAAATCACGCGTCTTGCCAACACGAAAGCCACCAAGTAAATGCCTTAAAGTGGCAGCACATAATGAACACCGTGATTTTAAACACAGAAAATGAAACACGCGTCTTGCCGATTCGAATGCCACCATATGAATGCCAGGAAATGGTAGCGTACAATGAATATCATGAATTACACACAGAAAATGAATCGCGCGTCTTGCCGATTGGAATGCCACCATGTAACTGCCAAGAAATGGTAGCGCACAGTGAATATCAAGGGCTAAAGCACGAGAAACGAATCGCGCGTCTTGCCGATTCGAATGCCACCATGTCACTGCCAAGAAATGGTAGCGCATAATGAATATCAAGGGTTAAAGCACGAGAAAAGAATCGCGCGTCTTGCCGATTCGAATGCCACCATGTAATTGTCAAGAAATGGTATTGCACAATGAATATCTAGGGTTAAAGCACGAGAAAAGAATCGCGCGTTTTGCCGATTCGAATGCCACCATGTAACTGCCAAGTAATGGTAGCGCACAATGAATAACATGAATTACGCACAGGAAATGAATTGCGCGTCTTGCCGATTCGAATGCTACCTTGTAAATGCCATAAAATGGTAGCGCACAATGAATATCAAGAGTTGCACACAAGCAAAGAATCGCGCGTCTTGCCGATTCGAATATCAGCATGTAAATGCCATGAAAAACCAAGCGCACATTCACACTCACAAGAGTAAAACTTTTATCATGCAAAATTAGGCCTAAGAACTCGAAAGCCTTCGAGAGCGGGATCGGAGGCCGAGCCCGACCTCCGTCTTACCGCCCTGATCAAAGATCATCAACAAATTGAAAAGGGCAAGGCCTGGAAGATCAAAGTAGGCCACTGTATCAGGAGCTCAGGAAGTTGCTGCTGCTCTGCACCGGGACCTCTGAATAGTGAGCACGTGGAGCTGGGCTGGCTCCCTTTCATAGAGTCTTAGCACAGCCCACCAACCACACCCAGGCATGCTGCAGGGAAAGTTCTAGGGGACCACACCCTGACACAGTCTGAAAGCCTGCAGCAGTACATCACATGTGAACAGTATTTATATGCATGCTGAACATAAGTCTTCAAGATTAAACTCTGCAATGCAAAAGGTTAAACAACATCATATCAGCACAATGCATAAATTATGTTAGCTTGAAATTGTTAGGTTTTTTAATTCTAGTCGCCCGTAGAGCGCGCACTGCCCTGATGTTGCCAAATGTCCCACGCTGAGGGGTTGTTGCAGATGATAAGGACTTATGTTTTTTCAGTATTTAGCTTGAGGCAGCTCTCCTTCATCCATGCTTCGACTGCCTTCATTCCGCTGTGGAATTTGGCTTTGGCTGTGTGCGGATCGTTGGTGAGGGAGATGATTAGCTGTGTGTCATCGATGTATGAGACGATGTTGAGTGCGTGGTGTGTTGCGATGGTAGCTAGGGGGGCCATGTAGAGGTTGAAGAGAGTGGGGCTCAGAGAGGAGCCTTGCGGGACGCCGCTTATGATCTTGGTGGACTCTGAGTAGAAGGGTGGTAGTCGGATTTTTGTGTTCTGTCGGAGAGGAAGGAGGTGATCCATTCTAGTGCCTTGTCTCGGATGCTGGCATCGTAGAGATGAGTCCGTAGAGTGTGGATGGACATGGTGTTGAAGGCGGCAGACAGGTCAAGGAGGAAGAATGCCACAGTCTTACCCCTGTCTAGGAGGATGCAAATGTCATCTGTGGCAGCAAGGAGGGCGATCTCTGTGCTGTGATTGCTCTGGAAGCCAGACTGAGAGGGGTCAGGGATGCTGTAGAGTTCAATGTGTTTGGTAAGTTGTCTGTTGACAGCCTTTTCGATGACCTTGGCTGGGAAGGGAGGATAGAGATGGCCAGAAATTCTTGGGGTCGCCTGGGTCTGTGGTCGGTTTCTTCAGTTAAGGCTTGATTTCGGCCTGTTTCCAGATTTCTGGGAAGGTGGTGGTTTCGAAGGAGTGGTTGATGACGTGCCGGAGCTTGGGTGCAATGGTGCTACTCGCTTGGTTGAAAATGTGGTGGGGGCAAGGGTTGGAGGGAGAGCCAGAGTGGATGGAGTTCATGATGTTGAGGGGTTCCTTGTAAGAGATGTCGGCCCAGCAAAGTAGGTGGTGGGGATTTGGTGGAGCTTCGGTGAAGGCTATGACCGTTTTGGCCGTGGGATGGTCCTTGGTCAGAAAACTGTTGTAGATGTCTGCTATCTTGCGGTGGAAGTAGGTTGAGAGGTTGTTGCAGAGATCTTGTGATGGGAGGATGTCCGTGGATTTTGTTCTGGGGTTGGTCAGTTCGCTAATGATCATGAAGAGTTCTTTGCTGTTGTGTGCGTCGTTGTTGATGTGTTCCTTGAAGGCATTTCTCTTGGTGGTCCTGATGAGTTGGTGGTGTATGTTTAAGGTTTTTTTGAAGGCTTTGTGGTTGTTGGGGGTCTTGTTGGTGTGCCATTTCCTTTCGAGGCATCTGCAGTTTTGTTTGGACTCCTTGAGGGCTGCTTTCCTAGATGAGTTGGCTTTCCTAGATGAGCATCTGTTGGAGGGTTTATTGATGGGGGCTAAGGTGTTGGTGCAGTCTGTGATCCAGTTGATGAGGTCCTGGGCAGCTGTGTTGGTGTCAAGGTCACCGGGGGGGGTGAATGTTTGAGGCTGGTGAGTAGCTGGTCCTTGGTGATCTTGTTCCAGCTCCTGCGGGGTGGTAGGTGAGAGGGGTATCAGTCGGGGGATTTGTTGAAGGTAAAGTGGATACAGTGGTGGTCGGTCCATTGGAATATGGTGATGTGGCTGATGGCGATGTGGTTGCTGGTGGTGAAGATGGGGTCGAGTGTGTGTCCAGCGGGTGTGGGTGGGTGAGGTGATGAATTGCTTGAGTCAGAGGTTGGCGAGGTTTTCGAGCAGTGTTGTAGAGTTGTTGTCATTGGTGTTCTCCAGGTGGAAGTGGAGGTCCCTGAGGAGTATGTAGTCCTTGGAAGCGAGCACATGGGTGGTGGCGATGTCAGCAATGGTGCCTCAGAATGGAGGGAGGGGCCCTGCGGTCTGTAGATGAGGGTGCCTCACAGAGTGGTGTTAGGGTTGGTTCCAATCTGGAAGTGGAGGAGTTCCATGTTGGTTGTGGAGTTTTCAGTGCTGGTAGAGAGGCGTAGGGAGTCTTTGTGGATGATGGCGATACTTTCCCTAGGGTGGTTCGTGCGGTCTTTGCAGATGATCGTACAGCCGTCTGGGATGGCAATGTTGATCTGAACAGAGCCTTTACTTTTGTACAATAATGGAAATCGTTTGAACGCTTAGATTCACAGTTCCTAAGTAATTGTAAATTCTTCACTTTACCCAAGTCACCAATAAAAAAACTTTGGTTCAACTCTATGGAATTTGTGAAAATCAAAACTTCCTTATCCCTGTTTTGTTTCAATTATCTTCACAGATAAAAGTGTACTCTTCTAAAACAACCATTCAGGATTTAAATATAATCTTGACTGATTGGCCTGTAGCACCTGAGTGTGGGGGATACAAAGAAAAGACCATGGAAAATTCATTAACATTCAGCACAGAATTCAAAGCTAATTGTGCCCTGTTCACCACCAACCCCTTGAAGTTTTTAAGCTAAGAATTCATTTTGTGTGAATTTAAAGTAATACTTATGTGACTAATCCCATGATCATCATTTCACAAATAGAAAACATTTCTGAAAGCAAATTGTTCCCCATTATCAGATCATATTGACTTGGGCATAGCTTCTCTCTAATAAACTGTCTACAATAAAATGGATCTTCAGATTTCTGATCCATTTTGACAAGTAATCTATCAGAACTATGGTATAAACAATGACCTGAGTCCATCCCTCATAGGGACCTAACAAGTCCATTGCCAATTATGTAGTGCATTTGGACATTTGGAAATGCTTACATAACACCAAACTGTTTCAACATTTTTCAACATTTAGCCATTGTATGTAAGCTTGTACATATTCAAACTACAGAACAGACCCTTTTATAACAAGAGTCCTTCCACTCTAATCTTAATCTTGAGTTGATAGAGAACATATAACTCTAGTTCTAAAAGTGTTTTAGTGTGCCAGCCACTACAAACACACTTAATGACCTTCTTCAACATGGCATTATGTTTCATGGTCTCAATCGATTCTTCTTCTGAAATCATCCCCACAGCTAAACTTGTCAAGAAAACTGCCCTCAAATTAATTGCACCAGTAATATCTTAGTCTTTAGACAGTTCAAATTGCATGCATGCATATGATGTGGTACATGTAGAAGGCACTTTGATGTAGTTTGTTTCTGGGGCCTTCTTGACATCATGGTAATGTTTGCTAATCAGAGCTGTTGTTCAAGTGTGCTCAGGAATATGTGGCGACCCTTTTCCTCTTTGCATTTGCAGCATCAGTCCAGGCAAGCGAAAGAGACAGGACACAACCAAGTGGGGAAGCATCTGGCCACGGTGCTAGAGTCATGACACCAATGACATAGAGGGACCCAGTGGGCTGGATGGTGAGGGGAATACCACAGAGGTGACAGGATCAACATTATTATCATCATCACATTCTACCTTCAGTGGCCACTCCCTAGTGGTGACAGACTCATCAGTACCTATTCCTATACCATCCTTGCTCGCCACACCCAGTTCTATTGCCGCCCTCCCTGTTGCTCCCCACCCATTTGGCTGTGCCTACTCACCTAAGAGGGTGGGCATCTCCTTTACCAAAGACGGCTCAGCCCCAACCCCTGCTGCCTTGAATGAGGAGGCTATTGATCTCCTGAGGAGCATCTCTGGGGGACAGACTACCATTGTGAATGCCATCCAGGGGTTGGCCAGCCAACTTCAGCAGACCAATGCTTTCCTGCAAGGCATTCATAGTGCCTTGTCTGGCCTACAGTGATCTTCTCAGCCTCTGGCCTCCTCTCTGACAGCAGCCAGTCACTCCCCACATTCCTCCCCCTCCCTCTTCCCATCCCAAATCCTCTATTACCCTACCTGTCCTAAGCACACAGACACATCTGCATACAGTCACCTCAACACACACAAGCAGCACACATTGACAAGGACACCACTAAACACACTGGCATGCAGGCACTCAACATACACCCGCAAACATGACATCAGCTACCACTTTACCAGACACCCCCATTGCCCACAAACAGACCACATCAGGCATACCCACATTTACCACCACAACAGCCAGAAACACACCCACCACATCCACCATACCCACAGACACCACCACAACACTCACAGACACATCCACCACATTCAGCATACCTACAGACACTACCCCAACAGACACACAAACATCTATCACATCCAGCTACCCACAGACACCATCCCAAAAGACACACAAACATCCACCACTCCATCACCCAACACCTCCAACTCTCTCTCACACACAAGTCATCTAAACCCACAAATAAGACAGCCACTCCTGCAACATCCAAATCCCCAACCCTTTCTGCAGACTGTCCCTGTGTTCCCAAGGAGAGTTCACAATTTAAGCTTGCCCTATCCCATGTTCCCTTCACCCTCCATCCCAAACCCAAGAGGCCCCCACACACATCCCAACCCATCCCTTCCACATTGTAGTCCTCCCATGTCACACCTGCCCACCCGGCAAGCACCCACACCCCACCCCTTCAAAGAAGACCCTCCCAACCTCCAAAACTCAAACTGAATCACAGTCATCCCAAATCTCCCCCCCAGGATGATTACTGTGATGTTCCTCCCTGTGGAGGTTCCCTGGCAGTGTCTGGACTCAAGTGTGGGCACAGTACTTTGCTGAGACCTTCAAATGGACTGTCCATTGACCCTCGATTCCCATTATTCTGACTTGAATAAACCCAAGTTGTTGGGTTTTTTGGATACTCAGTTGTCCTGCAATTCATTTTCTACCTTATGTTGTTCCTGAGTAATTTGTGTTGTATGCCTTCAGTTGTGTGTGTTTCATCCTGATTGCTGATCCATTTGCTGTTGTTTTCAATTTGTGACTTTGTGGGCAGTGCTGGTGTCACCCAAGACAAAGGTAGATGTTGACTGTATGTGTAGGAAATTCCTCCTTTTTGCCCTGGTCACCCCCAAACATTTTGGACAGATACTGGTGATTACTGACCGGCTGCGCCCTGGGTACTGCTTACCAGTCCGAGGGCCAGTGCTCGGTGTAAAGTGGATATGCAAATTAGGATAATTATAAATGACAGTATCAACCTACCTATAAGTCCCTAGTATATGATAGGGCGTGTATGTTTAGGGACCCCAGCATAGGTAGTTCACCCACAGGTGCACTCTTCAGGTGCCCAGCATCATTTTACTTTGGTAAGTTCAGCTTCTGTCTGGAAAGTTTTGGGGTGATCTGTCAAGTGGAGGCCGAGAAAAGGGGGGGGAGTCCCAAAATGCAGTTTCCCTGTTAATTCTTCCTCAGGACCTTTAGACACACCTACAGCTCAAACCACTGAATGGAATGACACCAAATTTAACACAAAGCTAGATTGTGTTCCACAGATCACACTTTTTGTGATTTGGTGCAAATCCATTCAGTAGTTTTGGAAAAATTTAAGACCAAAAAATCTAGGTATATAGGGATGCGGCTCCTCTGCGGAACCTCTACTGGTTGATCCGCACATCCACACGCCACAAGAAGAATCTGATCGGCTGCCTGCAACCTGAGAGGAATGTTGCGGCCGCCATTTTCTTTTCTCAATAAATGGTCCCTGGGGCTAAAATGTGGCAGGGGATTGAGTTGATGGGGTTAGGCTACAGGTTCCCTGGCCCGCAGGGCTCAGTGTGGTCCCTGGTGAAACCTGAGGGTAGATCCGCAGAGCTTGGGAAATGTAAAAAAAAAGACTAAATTCAAATAGATACACTCTACATTCAGTATTACAGACAGGGAGCACTCTCACAGCCATTGTGACATGCAGACAGACACTGTCACACCCAGTCTCACACCTACAGAGATGCTTTTACATCCAGTTGCACATGTACACAGATACACTCACACTCACTCTCATACTCAGAGACACTCTTACACCCACCCTTGCATCCAGGCAGACACTGTCACACTCCCTCTCATTCTCAGACACAGACTCTTATGCTCAGTCTCACACAAACATACAGACTTTCACTTGTAGTGTCAAACCCAGAGATAAAATGTCACACTTACCTTCACACTCAGACAGCTACTCTCACACTCAGTCTGACATCCAGGCAGACACTGTTACAACCACTCTCATACCTACACAGACAGTCTCACACTCTCTCTCACACTCAGAGAGACACTCTCACACCCACCCTTGCTTCCAGGCAGACACTGTCACACTCCCTCTCACACCCAGACATACACTGTCATGCTCATTGCCACACTAACACAGAGACTCTCATATGTAATGTAAACCCAGAGAATCTATCTGGCACTCTTTCTCACCCCCAGAGAGGTACTCTCACACCCAGTCTGACATCCAGGCAGACACTGTGACAGCCACTCTCACACCTACAGAGATGCTGTTACATTTACTTTCATATGTACACCGACCTTCTCACACTCAGTGTCTGCCTGGATTCGAGGGTGGGTGTGAGAGTGTCTCTCTGTCACACTCCCTCTCACACTCAGAGACTCTCACGCTCAATCTCATACTAACATGTAGTGTCAAACCCAGAGACACACTCTGACGCTCAGACAGCTACTCTCATGCTTAGTCTGACATCCAGGCAGACACTGTTCCAAGCATTCTCACACCTACACTGACAGTGCCACACTCACTGTCACACTCAGTTAGACACTCTCACACCCGCTCCTGGATCCAAAAAAGTGTTTTTTCCCTTTTACAAGATCCGCTGAGCCATTCGCGGATCTGAGCGAGATTTGAAAAAAAGAAGCAAATAAATAGAAATCTATATGCATAATAGATTGGCTCTGAAAAGAGCCCTTGTGCTTAGGGCATGTAGGTGATTACTATACATGATAGAGGATACAGTCTCTCAAGTTCTGCAGGGAAAGTTTGTTGCCATTCTCTGTTAGGTGAACTCCGTCATTTCTGTACATACTCTCCGTACCAAATTGCAAGTTGTTGTGGTTTATAGAAATCATGTTATGGACCCTGTGGAAAGCAGAAACAGTTTTATTGACATGTTTCCTGGATTTCTCTATTTGTGGGCAGAACTGAGTTGGCCAGTTCCACTTCTGCAAATGTTTGAGAAAACCAAGGCAGTGTGTGGGAAGAGTGTCATTAATTTTCCAAAGGTTTCTTTCATTAGAATGTCCAAGCCAACTCCTGTGACTACACCTAGGTCGTTGCCACCACAGTGTACAATCATAAGGTCTGAATGTTGGCAATCCTTAATAGCTTTAACCAAAGGAAGTAATTGATGCCACTTTAACCCTCTCTGGCCAATCCAAGTACCACTTCTTTTTGCACTCTGTCTGGCCCAAAACACAAAGCTGTGACCCACTAAATCCACGCTCTGAGCATCTTGGAGGTGATTTGGAGTAGCACACAGGAGATGGCTGCACTTTAATGAGGATGGTGTGAAATGAAAATCAGTTGAAATGGAGGGTAGTAGGTACAGTCTCAAAGAAGTGTTTATATTGGCTGTTGTAGGTATTTTGTGAACTGTAAGTATATGTTGAATTGGGCTTGAAAAATTGGATAACGGTAAAAATAGCTGTGATATGTTTACTCTGAAAGATTCAACCACACCTGCTAAACGTGGCTTGAAACTAAGCATGCTCTAGTCAGAAGCTGTTATGAACTTGTGACCTGGTGCAGAAGAATGCTGCAGACTGTGTAACTATGGTAACAGAACTAGAGGAGTATGAGGGGGAAGGGAATAGAAAAAAGTCAAGAATGTGACTTTGTTTTACCATATCTATAGAGGCAGTAGTGATTAATAATGATTAAAGTTACGAATTGTTTTTGTGTTCTAAAAAAAGTGCTTATAAGTTTGTGGTTTTTTATAAGATAGAAAAATAATTACTGAACTTCCCCGTGAATATGCGGACCCACAAGTGAATTTACACAGGAGTCGCACTGAGCGCCGCAGTGGATCCACGGATCTGATGAAACTCACATTGTATTGGCTAACTTTTCAGGAACACTACAAAAGGTTAACTATACAAGCCAGTGAACAGTTGTAGAACATTGTATTAACATGAAAGGGGAATTGTGATTGGCTTACTGACTCAGTAATCTTGAAAGGTTATTTAAAGAGATTGCCATTACTGGTTGCCTGCTATGAGAGTGGACTTCTAGTATTTTGGTTGGTTTTCTGAGCTTTGTTCAGTGAGACAAAATGCTAACTGAAACTGGCAGAGAAACACAGAACACAAGAAAGAGAATCCTCAGGTATGTCTAGTGAAATTTACTTTATTTTAGAAATTGTTAGTATATGAATAACTTAATATTAGGTTTAAGAAATTGAGCAGTGTGTTCACAAAATGCTATGAAAGTTATAAATACTAGGTTTGTAATTTAATATATAAGAAAGGTATTCTCGTGAACGTGGATATGAGGTTTCATGGATGTTTCCAGTTTCTTTCAGTGTATTCAAGTGATCCCTCATGTATGCTGAAGCTAGAATGGAGAATGCACTAATGAGTAATTTAATGGTTAAAAATGTTATATTGAGTTCTAGAAATGTAATGTTTTTGTCTTTACAGAAATGGGTATGTATAAAGGCAATGTTGAATTCATGCAGATAATCACACATGTATGGGAGATGATAGAGGTTATTTCATTATGATTTAGACATTGATTTGAGTGAAGTATATTACTGGAAAAGGTAAGAACAAGGATTGGGTGAGAATTGTTTGTTTTTGTAGAAGGTGAAGTATAAGTGATGTACACTGTTAAGGATATAGAAAATAATGCAAATATAAAGGGAGACATACTCATTTAGTGACAACCACTTGTATATTGATGTAGACATAGAGAATTTAAGTACACAGGCTACAGTAAGAGATGTATTTAGGATGTCATATACTGAATGCAATACGTAGTTTTGTATATTGATAATATATATTTGTATTTATATACATTTTGGTTTAAATATGGTTTGGGTACTAATTGTGAGCATAGGTACACAGTTTTATTTTTAAGTACACTTGACATTAGAAAATGTGTTTAGGTAGATGTATAAGGTTTGTTGCAAGAAAAGTCACCCTTTAAGTGAGATGCATGCAGATTATAGAAGAGAGTGTAGTTTTATTAAATGATGAAACATGTTGTTTTGAGTTTTAGTGATTGAGATGAAAGGTTGTAGAGGCAAATGTCCAGGTATATATCGACTCTTCTAGAACAAATGGTACTTGTATTGCTAATAAGGAAAAGATACAATCAGTCCCATATCTAGTGAAATAGTCATAAAGTCACTTGTGTAGTCACCAATGCATATACTAATAACCCAAGCCATACACCAGAGGGATCACACTGATAGATTCAATAACACAATCAGGGGCGACTGATATATATACTGACACACCTAGGCACACACTGATCTGTACACTAACACACCTATGCACACTGTGATGTATAGACTAAGATCCCCGGACGCGTACTAATGAGTAGAGTGACACACCCTGGCATGCTCTGTTGCGTGCACTGAGACAGCCAAGTGGCACTGGTGCATTAACTGAGACACCCAGATGCACTGTAATGCATACTATAATACCTAGGTGACAGTGATGTATGCACTGACACTTCCAGGGATACACTGACATATACAGTGAAACACTTAGGTATGCAGTAATGCAAGTAGTGGGACACAAGGATACACTCTTATCTATAGACTGAGAGAGGCAGGCACACGCTGATGTACACAGTGGTGCACCCAGACACACGCTCTCACATATACTGATACATCTAGGGATGCAACTATGCATCTACTGACAGATCCAGGCACATATTGGTGCATGCAGTGATGTAGCCAAGTGAACACTGATATATTCAGGGAATCATTCAGATGTACAGTGATGTATACATTGAGAAACCCAGAGAAAGAAAGATGGATAGAGTGACACACACACACCTAGGAGTACACTGATGTATAAACTACCACATACAAGCACACACTGATGCATACACTGACATAGGTAGGCAGAAACTCATGAATACACTAAGACGGCCAGGTACAAACGTATATAATCACCGATACAGCCATATAGCTACTGCTGCATACACTGACACACTCAAATGCAAAATGATGCATGCACTGACAAACCCAGGCCAACATAATTGCATTCACTGACACACTCATATGCACACTGATTTATAGATGAATACATCCAGTGATATAATAACACACACTAACACACCAAGATACACACTAATGCATACATTGAGAGACCAAGGCAGACACTAATGCTGAAGCTAACGAAGCCAGATATATAGTAATGCTTCCATTCAAACATACAGGTTGACACTATCATATACGTTGACATACCCCGAATCAGATTTACACATACACTAATACCCCAAAGGACACAATTATGGATAGATTGAGACACCTAGATAGAAACTGATAAATAAACTTATACATGGAAATGAAAAGTTATATATTGTAGGAAAGTCCTACTTTTTGCCCTGGTCAACCCCACACATTTTGGACAGGTACTGGTGGTTACTGACTCTTGGCTGTGCCCTGGGTACTGCTTACCAGTCCCAGGGCCAGTGCTCTGTGTAAAATGGATATGCAAATTAGGCTAATTATAATTGGCTAAGTTAACCTACCTATAAGTCCCTAGTATATGGTAGGGCATGTAGGTTTAGGGACCACAGCATAGGTACACTGCTGAGGTGCCCAGTGTCATTTTAAAGGCAGGCCTGCCTTGCTGGCTGCTTTTAAATTAAAGTTATATGCAAATTCGACTTTGGAATTAAAAGTAGTTCCAAAGTCTTAAACTACCTTATTTTTACATATAAGTCACCCCTAAGGTGTGCCCTATGTGCCCCTAGGGCTGGGTGCCATGTAACTATAAGCAGGGACTTTATAAAAATAGGTTAATAAGCCCTGGTGAGGTAAAACAGCCAAATTCGGTTTTCCCTCATTGTAGTAAATGGCCTTCATAGGCTAGAATGGGGAGACTTTATTTTAATTTTTAAAGTCTCCTTAAATGATGCATACCAAGAGTCTGGTATCAAATTAATTGTTGTAATACATCCCACAACTTCCAGTTGTTGGATTTAATATAACTTGTTCAGGGAAAGAGTTTTAAACTTTACCTGAAAAGTTGCCAATTTCAGCGCTGCATTGTTTTTGCTGCTGTGCTCTGATTGGTCAGCCTCTAGCAGCCTGGCCAGGTTGCCTTGATGAGGTGTGAAGTGGCCTGGCTTCACACAAAGGAATGTGCCAGTGGGAGGGAATCTCCCCTCAGCAGATGGTGAGGCAGGAAGGGGGAGGGCTGCCAAACTGGTCTTCAAAGGCAGAGAAGGACATTTGGAGCAACCAGCAACACCCCCACATCCTGCAACCCCAGACAACTAGGTGCCCCCTTGATTAGATTAGGAGAGGGCAGGAGAGGGGTGTGTTTATGATTTTTAGCCACACGATTGGGTGGGCTCAGCTAGATGTAACCTCCAATAATCAGATTCAGCCATGATGGATTTTTGGAGAATGTTGCCTCCTGGGATTGATTTTTGCCACACTTCCCAGGAAGTGGTCATCACAGGGGGAAGGACCCTGCACCTGATTGGAGAACCAGGACCCCCCTGCTTTTCATCCAGGAGCAAGGATAAAACTGGCAGACCTGCACCCACACCTCAGATCCCCATCAGATTCCAACAAGGAAGAACCAAAGGAGAAGAAGGACTGCCCTGCTGGACCCCTGGCCTGCACCTGGAACCTGCAATCAGAAGGACTACACCAGCTGCACACTTGGGTTTCACCACAAGAAGGACTTGGCCTGGCTTCAACTGGTTCAAGAAGGGACTCCCTATTTGCTACAGGTGAAAAATTGCTATCCAGAGTCCCCTGCACCAACTCCTGAAGAAATCACCTAGCTGGCCACTGCCCAGTGGCCAAAAAGGAGTTTGCGCCAGGTGCATTCTGGGAGTTGTAGTCCGCACCCCCCAAGGACCATCTCAGAACTTCTGGACCCTTGGGGTGAGCTGTGGACCTCAAAAGAACCTTAAAAGGACATCTGGGAGAAGCCCCAGAAGTTTGGAGAAGTTTGGAGAACTTTTGTAAAAAAGCTCCATAGAGGGACCGACCCGCCGCGGCAACTCTAGCCGGCTTGCCTCAACCGCGCCCCGGCCTGATTTGCTGGTTCGTTCCGGTAAAGAAAATCTCAGAAAAAGAGACTAAGGGGGTCATTCTAACTCTGGCGGGCGGCGGAGGCCGCCCGCCAGAGTTCCCCCGCCAGAACACCGCTCCGCGGTCCGAAGACCGCCGCGGTGATTCTGTGTTTCCCGCTGGGCTGGCGGGCGACCACCAGAAGGCCGCCCGCCAGCCCAGCGGGAAATCCCTTTCCACGAGGAAGCCGGCTCCGAATGGAGCCGGCGGAGTGGGAAGGGCTCACCCGTCGCGAATTTCAGTGTCTGCTAAGCAGACACTGAAATTCTTTGTGGGGCCCTCTTACGGGGGCCCCTGCAGTGCCCATGCCGTTGGCATGGGCACTGCAGGGGCCCCCAGGGGCCCCACGACACCCCATACAGCCATCCTGTTCCTGGCGGCCGAACCGCCAGGAACAGGATGGCGGTATGGGGTGTCGGAATCCCCATGGCGGCGCAGCAAGCTGCGCCGCCATGGAGGATTCCTTAGGGCAGCGGAAATCGGCGGGAGACCGCCGAATTCCCTTTCTGACCGCGGCCATACCGCGGCGGTCAGAATGCCCTTGAGAGCACCGCCAGCCTGTTGCCGGTGCTCTCGCGGTCGTTGACCCTGGTGGTCAATGACCGCCAGGGTCAGAATGACCCCCTAAGTCCGAAGGTAAAAAGTTGACTGGGACCTTCCAGCCAGCGAATCCGAAGAGGGCTCCAGGGACGTCGGATCAAGATCCATGTTTACCCCGGTCGAAGGATTTTCACCTCGAAAAAGAGACTAAGGCCCTCATTCCGAGCCTGGCGGGCGGCGGAGGCCGCCCGCCAGGCTTCCCCCCTCCGAAATACCGCTCCGCGGTCGTAAGACCGCGGAGGGTATTCCGAGTTTTCCCCTGGGCTGGCGGGCGGTCTTCACAAGACCGCCCGCCAGCCCAGGGGAAAACTCCCTTCCCACGATGACGCCGGCTCGTAATAGAGCCGGCGGAGTGGGAAGGTGCGACGGGTGCAGTTGCACCCGTCGCGTATTTCAGTGTCTGCTTTGCAGACACTGAAATACTTTTAGGGGCCCTCTTACGGGGGCCCCTGCCGTGCCCATGCCATAGGCATGGGCACGGCAGGGGCCCCCAGGGGCCCCGCGACTCCCCCTCCCGCCATCCGGTTCCCGGCGGGAGAACCGCCAGGAACTAGATGGCGGGAGGGGGAGTCGGAATCCCCATGCCGGCGCAGCATGCTGCGCCGGCTTGGAGGATTCCTTTGGGGCAGCGGGAAACCGGCGGGAGACCGCCGGTTTCCCTTCTCTGACCGCGGCTGAGCCGCCGCGGTCAGAATGCCCCGCGGGGCACCGCCGGCCTGTCGGCGGTGCCACCGCGTCCCACGGCCCTGGCGGACTTGTTCCGCCAGGGTCGTAATGACCCCCTAAGTCCGAAGGTAAAAATCTCCACCGAGGATTCCCGCATTGCGTATCCGGAGAAGGGCTCCAGGAGGTCAGATCGGACTGGCAGGTTCGTCCCGCTGAAGAAAATCTTTGAAAAAAAGAACAAGGGGGTCATTACAACATTGGCAGTAAAAGGCGCTTACCGCCGTGCAGAAGACCGCCAACACACCGCCGCGGCGGCGGCATTCCGCCACAGCTATTATGACACACATCTTGGAATCCACCGATATTCAGACACCCACACAACACCGCCACACCAAAGGTCAGTGATAAACTGTCGGAAACAAATCCTCCACCTCCACGCCAACAGAAACACGCCCATGCTATTACGACACACGAATGCACGTGGCGGTCTGTTAGGGTTTGTACACAGCAAAGAGCATGTCCCCTCTCACTGCACTAGTGGGTTCTGTAATAGCTCCCTTTTAAACTTACTATTGAAAGTCTTTCTTGTTATCTCACCTTCCCCCCCCCAGGCTTCTGTGTATGTTGTTTAATGTGCTGTTTTGTTTACACATGGGGCCTTGCTTTTACCAAGGCTTCTTTAAAATACTCCTCCCTAGGCCATGTGTTAATCCAACTCATTTGTATAATAACTGAAACTCTGCACACCTTTCAAGAACATGTGCAGCATGTGAGGACCACACCCAGCTCTTCAAACCACACCTAGCTCTGCACACCTTCCAAGAACATGTGCAGCATGTGAGGACCACACCCAGCCCTTCAAACCACACCCAGCCCTGTCTATAAAAGGCATCCCCCGAGCCTCACCCAGTGCTTGTGCTCGTCTACCTCCTGCTTACCTGAGAACAGATCCCTCGGCGCTGGCACTCCTGCTCTTTACAGACTTTCATTGACTTCAATGGGCGCAGCTTCTGGCTCTTCCTTCTTCCGGTTTCCGGTTCCTCCTTGCTTCAGCCTCTCTCCTATGAATAACCTGCAAAAGAGAAAGAAGACAAGGTTAGACTGATCAGTATCTCTTGCCAGCAACAAGTAAGTGCAAAACCTTTTATTACCTGAAAGAACTTTGACAACAATTTCTGGATTCGTGTATAGACAATTTGAAACGAAATACCTTCCACGGACATTGTGATTCAAACTCTTTGTTACAAGAATAGTTTGCAGAACTTTGTGAAGCAAACATTGTTTTTTCTCATGGAACTTTTAAGAATCGAACAGTGGAAACCATTAACAGCAAGGAAAACAGTAAATCAAGGACTTGCACAAATTACATGCTGTATTTTGATGTAAAAGTACAGTATTTGTTTTATAAAAGATTCTGGAAATATGGGAAACGTGAGTCTGCTATTGGGAATTTAGGCTTTAGTTATATTATGATGAATGTTTGATATTGGTAATTCTGATAACGGTATTTGTTTAATGTTTTAGAAGCTTTACAGTAATAGAAAACACATCCCAGAGCAGTAACACAATCCAAACCTGGAAACTAGAGACCAGGATCCAAGTGGTACTTTTAGAAGAGAATTTCTAATAAATAAAGGGATAGTCAGGAACCCATTTAGGAATAGGTTGCACTTATCTGTTCTTTGTTTATGTTTCATTAGGCACCAGTTTCTACAGAAGTCAGAAAGGGCCGCAGATTTGTGCAGTACTTCAACAGTGGAAACGCAAGAACGGTGTTGTCTCTCTTTTTTATTTTATCCACTTCCCCCCTTCCCTTGAGCTTCTGTTCTTAGAGCACTGTTTTAAAAACTAGTGTGCT
The DNA here is from genome assembly GCF_031143425.1 of Pleurodeles waltl. NCBI lineage: Eukaryota > Metazoa > Chordata > Amphibia > Caudata > Salamandridae > Pleurodeles > Pleurodeles waltl. The sequence continues at coordinate 670,287,690 of NC_090444.1, forward strand.
GGAACAAGCAGTTTCAGGGTGGGGTCGGATTGTCTTCAACCTCCATCAGAACTGAACAAGAACTCAGGTGAGCTGGGCTTTGACAGAAGCACAAGCCTTAAAAAATTTCAGTTCTGGTGGACGATGAATACCGGGGAAGAAATAGAGGGCATTGACGTCACGGATATGGCGCAGGCCCTAAATGAGGACTTGGCTCATAATGAATCAGTGTCTGGCATCTTGCAACATATGCAAGAGGAAATAGAGAGATTAAAGATGGAGAATACCTTTTTAAAACAGGATTTAAGCAGGTATAAATTTAGGGGATCTCTGTGGAACACAGCTTCTACGCCTTTGTTTAAAACCTCCTCAGAGACAGGGGCGCCATCAAAACATACAACTTTGCCTTCCCCAGTTGAGGTTACTGTTAATGTTCCTAATGTTGTGCCCTTAGCAGCACCTGAACGTTTTCATGGAGATAGTAACAAATTCCATGTTTTTATCAATCAATGTCAATTACACTTCATTTGTAAGCCACAACAGTTCCCTACTGATGATACGAAAGTGGCATTCGTCTTGTCTTATTTGGGTGGCACAGCAGCCAATTGGTCAATTCCTTTCGTGGATAGAGATGATCCCATCCTCCATAATTGGAATCAATTTAAACGTACCATGACCAGCCTTTTTGCAAAACACACTTTCATGCAGGCAAGTGATAATGAGCTTTTAAATCTTAAACAAGGCAACAAGGATTTATTGACCTATCTCACTAGTTTTAATCGTTTACTCACCGAGACACAGTGGCCAGAAGAAAAGCGTGTCTCCCTTTTTTATAAAGGTTTGAGAGACGAGTTAAAAGACGCGCTGGCTCATATCGTTGATTTGCCAAAAGACTATTCGGACTTTGTAGATTTAGTTGTGAAATTAGAACATAGACTAGGAGAAAGAAAGGGAGATAAATACAAACTGGAATCACGGTTAACTTTTATTAGACACGAGAAGAAAGACACAGATAATAAACTCCCTGAACCAGAGCCTATGCAAATAGGGACACTCAGAGGTCCACTCACATCAGAGGAAAAAGAAAGAAGGAGAAAATTTCAATTATGTTTATATTGTGGCAGGGCAGGTCACTTTGCCAGAGAATGTCCAGTAAAGCCTAAAACTCCACGAAAGGGTGCTGGTTCCTCCACCTCCTCAACTGAATCGGGAAACGATTAAGCTCGACAAGGGGAGAGGTTACTTGTTCGAGAAAACATCTTAATCAAACCTCTAATGCTGCAGCCTTCAGGGTACCGCACATACCTAGACATTTCATAATTCAGGTCGTTTTAATTGTTACTACCCAAGTGAGGCATTCTCTCCCTGTCCTACTGGACTCAGGCGCGACAGGAAATTTTGTGGATAATAAGTTAGCTGAAACCTTAGGGCTTCCTATGTGCCTAAAGCCTTGTCCAGAAGCAGTATGTGCAGTGGATGGGTCAGAATTGACCTCTGGATTAATCACAAAACAAACAAGTCCACTTGTTATGGTCTGTCAGAACGGGCACACAGAGGTGATTAGCTTTGATCTGATAGATACTCCTAATTTTGGTTTGATTCTCGGGATACCCTGGTTAACAACTCATAACCCAAAAATTGATTGGGTGAATAGAACTGTTACTTTGGATTCCTCTTTCTGTAGAACCAATTGCTATCAAGAAGCAGGTACAGAACAGAGCACAGTATTACACTGTGCTAGTGTTACACAAGATGAACCAAGTCTCCCTCCTGAATATTCTGACTTTAAAGACGTCTTTGATCCAGTAAAGGCTAGTGTGCTGCCCCCACATCGGTCTTATGACTGCCGTATAGATCTTATCCCAGGGGCCCCTTTACCTAATAACAGAGTATATGCTTTGGCTGACGAAGAAACCAAATACTTAAGAACCTACCTAGATGACCTACTACAGTCTGGGTTCATCCGTCATTCCACATCTCCGGTGTCATCTCCACTCTTTTTTATCCCGAAGCCGGATAAATCCCTGCGCGCGTGTATCGATTATAGAGGACTAAATAAGGCTACAATAAAGAATAAATATCCTCTTCCTCTAATACCTGTGTTGTTGGATCAATTAAGACATTCTACTGTATACACTAAACTAGATCTGCGGGGAGCTTACCACCTGGTCCGAGTAAAAGAGGGGGATGAGTGGAAGACAGCTTTCAAGACAAAGTTTGGTTTATTTGAATACACAGTAATGCCCTTTGGGTTATGTAATGCCCCTGCGGCCTTTCAGTTCTTTATAAATGAGGTCCTACACGAATTCCTGGACGTTTGTGTCATAGTATACATAGACGACATCCTCATTTACTCTAAGAACTCAGAAGAACATACCCAACATGTTCGTGCAGTATTATCAAAGTTAAAAGAAAATCATCTTTTTGCTAAGTTAGAAAAGTGTACTTTTAATGTCAACAAGGTGGACTTTTTAGGATACTGCCTGTCACCTCAAGGAATAACTATGGATGTAAAGAAAATCAGTGCTATTGCTGATTGGCCAGAACCATCCTCTGTAAAAGATATTCAGAAATTTCTGGGTTTCGCCAATTTTTATAGGAGGTTTATTGCACATTTTGCAGACATTGCGGCCCCAATAACTACCTTGTTGCGGAAAGGGCAGCAATTTCTTTGGACTGATGAGGCGGCACACGCCTTTCAACTCCTAAAACAAAAGTTCACTTCAGCCCCAATTCTGAAACATCCTGATCCTGACTTGCCCTTTTTTGTTGAAGCGGATGCTTCACAAGTAGCTTTAGGAGGAGTTCTCTCTCAACGAGATGCAGTAGATGGCCAGTTACATCCTATAGCCTTCTATTCTAAAAAGTTATTGCCAGCTGAACAAAATTACACTGTGGCTGAAAGGGAACTACTAGCTATCAAAGTAGCCTTTTCAGAATGGAGGCACCATTTAATGGGAGCCAAGTACCCAGTTACAATCTTTTCTGACCATAAGAACCTACAGTTTTTTGGATCACTTAAAACACTAACACCACGTCAGATGCGCTGGTTAAATATTTTTAGCACATTTGACTTTGTTATAACCTATAGACCAGGTGCACAACAAATTCAATCTGATGTGTTATCTAGATACGGACATACCTCAGACATGAAACAAGATAAAATAGGAGAACCCATTATTCCTCCCCAAAAGTTGTTGGCACCAGTACAACAGAAGGATTTCATCACAGATCTATATAATGCACACATGCAAATAGCACCTCAGGATTGGTTAAAGGATTCCCATAACACAATACAACGAGGTTTATTGTATCACAACAACATGCTGTTAGTGCCCACCTCTGAATTACAAACACAGGTGATAATTTGGCATCACGCCTCACCGTTGGCAGGTCATCCTGGTTGGGTAAAGACCCTGGAAAATGTGCAAAAACACTTTTGGTGGGACACTATAAGAAAGGACATTAAGCAATTTGTCACTACCTGTCCAATTTGTGCAAGACATAAATCTTCTCATAAGGCTCCTGACGGCTTGTTAATACCAATGCCAACACCCAAACAACCTTGGCACACTGTGAGCGTAGACTTTATTGTAGGTTTACCACCTGTAAAATCCTTCACAACAGTGTTGGTTATAGTGGATTTTTTATCTAAAATGGCACATTTTGTACCATTACGGAAATTACCCACGGCGGCAGAATTTGCCGATATTTTTATAAGGGAAATTGTGCGTTTACATGGTTTGCCAAGCAAAGTGGTGTCAGACCGAGGAAGCCAGTTCAACTCCAGATTTTGGAAAAAATTATGTGAAAAACTGAAAATAGATGTGGCCTTATCCACTGCTTTCCACCCAGAGACAGATGGACAGACTGAACGACTGAACCAAACCTTACTTCAAACGCTACGTTGTTTATTGGCTGATTATTCTAGTGAATGGTTGGAAGCTCTCCCTGTAGCAGAGTTTGTTTATAATAATACTGAGCATTCAGCTCTACTTTGCTCACCATTCTATTTCTTGCAGGGGTATCATCCAAGAGCTATACCCATTTTGTTAGAAGATTCCCTGTTGCCTACAGTAACGGATAGACTAACGAGGTTAGGTGACATACAAGACAAAGCCAGGAAACATTTATTAAAGTACAAGGAAAGCATGAAAAGACAAGCAGACAAACACAGGTCTGAGGCCCCAATGTATAAAATTGGTGACAAGGTATGGCTCTCCACAAAGAACCTAAACATAGAGGGATCCCGAAAGCTGCAACCACGTTTCATTGGACCCTTTAGTATAACTGCCATAGTAAACCCGGTAACAGTAAAATTAGATTTACCAAAAGAATATCCAGTACATACTACATTCCATGTGTCCTTGCTTAAGCCGTACAACTCAAAAACCCGACCTGAACCACCACCTCCACCCATACCAATTAAGGGAAATCTGGAATATGAAGTGAAAAGCATAAAAGACTCAAAAAGAATTAGTGGACGTCTGTTTTATTTAGTAGAATGGAAAGGATATGATGAATCTGAGAATTCATGGGAACCAGCATCATATGTACATGCCCCACAGCTGATTAGACGGTTTTATTTAAAAAATCCAGGAAAACCCCGTCCTGTAGGAGGGCCTTTGAGGGGGGCAACTGTTAGGGTTTGTACACAGCAAAGAGCATGTCCCCTCTCACTGCACTAGTGGGTTCTGTAATAGCTCCCTTTTAAACTTACTATTGAAAGCCTTTCTTGTTATCTCACCTTCCCCCCCCCAGGCTTCTGTGTATGTTGTTTAATGTGCTGTTTTGTTTACACATTGGGCCTTGCTTTTACCAAGGCTTCTTTAAAATACTCCTCCCTAGGCCATGTGTTAATCCAACTCATTTGTATAATAACTGAAACTCTGCACACCTTTCAAGAACATGTGCAGCATGTGAGGACCACACCCAGCTCTTCAAACCACACCCAGCTCTGCACACCTTCCAAGAACATGTGCAGCATGTGAGGACCACACCCAGCCCTTCAAACCACACCCAGCCCTGTCTATAAAAGGCATCCCCCGAGCCTCACCCAGTGCTTGTGCTCGTCTACCTCCTGCTTACCTGAGAACAGATCCCTCGGCGCTGGCACTCCTGCTCTTTACAGACTTTCATTGACTTCAATGGGCGCAGCTTCTGGCTCTTCCTTCTTCCGGTTTCCGGTTCCTCCTTGCTTCAGCCTCTCTCCTATGAATAACCTGCAAAAGAGAAAGAAGACAAGGTTAGACTGATCAGTATCTCTTGCCAGCAACAAGTAAGTGCAAAACCTTTTATTACCTGAAAGAACTTTGGCAACAATTTCTGGATTCGTGTATAGACAATTTGAAACGAAATACCTTCCACGAACATTGTGATTCAAACTCTTTGTTACAAGAATAGTTTGCAGAACTTTGTGAAGCAAACATTGTTTTTTCTCATGGAACTTTTAAGAATCGAACAGTGGAAACCATTAACAGCAAGGCAAACAGTAAATCAAGGACTTGCACAAATTACATGCTGTATTTTGATGTAAAAGTACAGTATTTGTTTTATAAAAGATTCTGGAAATATGGGAAAAGTGAGTCTGCTATTGGGAATTTAGGCTTTAGTTATATTATGATGAATGTTTGATATTGGTAATTCTGATAACGGTATTTGTTTAATGTTTTAGAAGCTTTACAGTAATAGAAAACACATCCCAGAGCAGTAACACAATCAAAACCTGGAAACTAGAGACCAGGATCCAAGAGGTACTTTTAGAAGAGAATTTCTAATAAATAAAGGGATAGTCAGGAACCCATTTAGGAATAGGTTGCACTTATCTGTTCTTTGTTTATGTTTCATTAGGCACCAGTTTCTACAGAAGTCAGAAAGGGCCGCAGATTTGTGCAGCACTTCAACAGTGGAAACGCAAGAACGGTGTTGTCTCTCTTTTTTATTTTATCCACTTCCCCCTTCCCTTGAGCTTCTGTTCTTAGTGCACTGTTTTAAAAACTAGTGTGCTGGAACAAGCAGTTTCAGGGTGGGGTCGGATTGTCTTCAACCTCCATCAGAACTGAACAAGAACTCAGGTGAGCTGGGCTTTGACACGGTCTTTCAACCGCAGTATTCCAATGGCGGTACACACCGCCGCGCTCAAAATACACACACATCTCCAAAACCCCGCCACATTGGACAATTCCAAAAACACACACCTGATACACATACAAACACCACTCCCACACACCCAACACTATATAAAACAACACCCACATCACCCACAAACCCCTACTACCAAACATTAGACACAAAGGCGACAGAGAGAGAGCACAGAATAGACAACCCCACTACACAGAGGCACACAACACCATCACCCACACAACATCCACGCACAAAACACCACACACCACTACACTCACCACAGTCATCACCACATACACCACCCCACACCACCCCATGATACGCCAAAGACACCCCCGCTTCTCCGAGGAGGAGCTCAGGGTCATGGTGGAGGAAATCGTCCGGTTAGAGCCACAGCTATTTGGCTCACAGGTACAGCACACATCAATAGCCAGGAAGATGGAGTTATGGCGCAGAATAGTGGACAGGGTGAACGCCGTGGGACAGCTCCCAAGAAATAGGGAGGACATCAGGAAGAGGTGGAATGACCTACGGGGGAAGGTGCGTTCAACGGTCTCCAGGCACAACATTGCGGTACAGTGGACTGGCGGCGGATCCCCACCTCCTCCCCCACAACTAACAACATGGGAGGAGCAAGTCTTGACCATCTTGCATCCTGAGGGACTCGCAGGAGTCGGTGGAGGATGGGACACTGGTAAGTCAATTTTTAACTATCATATCCCCCACCCTACCTGCATGCTATCACACACACCCTCCCTCACCCACTCCCCTATCACTACAACTCCTCACTAATGTACCCATGACACAAACCACCCATCCCAACACCAAGCCCTGCATGATACAACTAAGCAGGGACACCCCTCACTAAAGCATGCCCACTGCACATACCCAGTACACCCCCCCAACCATCACCACACAAACTCACACACAGGAATGCATGCACTGGGGTACACAAACACCCAACTATTGCTCACCATAACACACAAACATGCAATAATCATGCTCTCATGCCCCTGTAGGAACCCGAAGGACCATCACCACACCAGAGGGTCCAGACAACACCACTCCACCCCCAGAAGAGGCCCACAGTGACGAGAGCAGCTCTGCCCTACTGGATCCTGATGACCAGCCCGGACCATCGTGGGCCTCGGGACAGTCGGTTCCCCTTGCACAGGCACAGCCCAACACCGACCTTCCACCCGCTGGTAACACCAGCACAGCACCCACCCAGCGGGCCCAAACCTCCCTACCCAGGACAGGTCAATCAGCGGTGTGTCCACCACTACAGGGAACCCAGGCTAACCCACCACCCCAACAACAACAGGGACCTGGGGGCAGTGGTAGTGGGCACACAGTCCAGGGGACGGAGGCACAGGAACACAGGGGAACTGGGAGGGCTGCTGTGCCACAGGGGGCGGACAGGCCAAGGGAACCCACTCTCCACGAGGCCCTATCCTCCATCATGGGAGCATACCACCACTCCCAGGAGACGATGGCGACGGTTCTGGACAAGTTGCAGGAGACCCTGTGCCTGCAGGACGAACTGTATTTGGGGTTCAGGGAGGAGCTCAGGACCATCAGCTCCACCCTGGGCACCATCGTAGGGGTGCTGAAGGGCATACAAAAGACCTTGAGGGACACCGTGGCACTCCAAGGGGCCCCTGACACTAGCCAGGACGATGAAATGCCCACCACCTCCGCCGGCGCTAGTGGACAGGACGCCCCGCCACAGGACCACCACACCAGCACCCCACCCCCTGCAGACTGACAACCACCACGCAAGCGGTCCCTGAGATCCAGGAACAGGACAGAGCAAGATGGCAAGACCCCCGCCAGGAAATTACACCACCCTGATTGTCCTCACACTGTCCCACTTTGTAACCCTGTCCATACTTTAACTGCCCCAGCTCCTCTTCCTATGCCCAGATGGGCAGTGCACCTGTGAGACTAATAGACTAGACTCTGGCATGGACATTCCTCCACCATCACCCATCCTCATTTTACAACCCCCTCCCATTTCTGAGCACTTCAATAAACACCCTTGAAACACAAAACATGCTGGAGTCAGTCTGTGATTTAGTAAAAATGTATTATCAATGACAGTGTCATAATGGGTATACCATTCTAAAGCTAACATACCTATGTCACACATCACAAGCCCTTGAAGGATGCAAGCAGTTGACACGTAGGAAACCACACCTGTGAAACCGTAATGGAAGGGTATAACTCAGTTACCAAATGTTGACTTAATTCGAAAAACAGGATAGAGGTAGACGTGTGAAAGTTAATGTAATGCTAAAAATGAAAATGTTCTCACCTGTGTCTCACTGGAAATATTGCTGTATGACTGACTCCCTGTTGTCGTTGTCTTCTTCATCAGCTTCCTCCTCATCACTGTCCACAGGCTCCACAGCTGCTACAACACCGTCATCTGGATCATCCTCCTGCAGAAAAGGCACATGGCGGCGCAAAGCCAAATTATGGAGCATGGAGCAGGCGATGATGATGTCGCACACCTTCTTTGGTGAATAGAATAGGGATCCACCTGTCATATGGAGGCACCTGAACCTGGCCTTCAGGAGGCAGAAGGTGCGTTTGATCACCCTCCTAGTCCGCCCATGGGCCTCATTGTAGCGTTCCTCTGCCCTGGTCCTGGGATTCCTCACTGGGGTCAATAGCCACGAAAGGTTGGGGTAACCAGAGTCCCCCGAAAGCCTACACGGTGCCTCTGGAGTTGACCCATCATATCAGGGATGCTGCTATTCCGCAGGATGTAGGCGTCATGCACTGAGCCAGGGAACATAGCATTTACCATTTGAGATGTACTGGTCTACCAAACATACCATCTGTACATTCATGGAATGAAAACTCTTCCTGTTCCTGTACACCTGTTCACTCCTGTGGGGGGGACCAGAGGTACATGGGTCCCATCAATGGCACCTATGATGTTGGGGATATGTCCAAGGGCATAGAAGTCACCTTTCACTGTAGGCAAATCCTCCACCTCAGGGAAAATGATGTATCTCCTTACGTGTTTCAGCAGGGCAGACAACACTCTGGACAACACGTTGGAAAACATAGGCTGGGACATCCCTGATGCCATGGCCACTGTTGTCTGAAAAGACCCACTTGCAAGGAAATGGAGCACTGACAGCACCTGCACGTCAGGGGGGATTCCAGTCGGATGGCGGATTGGTGACATCAGGTCTGGCTCCAACTGGGTACATAGTTCCTGGATTGTGGCACGGTCAAACCGGTAGGTTATGATGACATGTCGCTCTTCCATTGTCAACAGGTCAACCAGCGGTCGGTACACCGGGGTATTCCGCCATCTTCTCATATGTCCCAGCAGACGGTGCCTACGAAGGACAACAGCGAAGAACCAGTCATTATTCCTCCAGGTACGTACCCACAGTCACACACAAGACTACACCACTCACATAACCCTTCCTGTATGTGTGTTGAGTGTAGGCCTAGCTATGTGTGACGCAGTATGAAATGAAGCCATGTGGGCCCCTGAAATGGCGGCTGCCTGACCTCTAAACTGGGACAATGGGATTGTGGGGTAACAGCGCTGGCGTTACACACCGTCGCGGTAGGCGGTCGTAGACCGCAGCGCAATGCTGCATTGGTTAACATTGGACCCTATGGGTCCCAGGAGCCAATGAACAGGTGCGCTGGCATTGATGATGCGCACCGCCGCGGACGTCACCGCCGCGGACGTCACCGCCATTTTCTCTATGTTCAATCACTAGATACCTGACCTTCGACAGGAGAGGACCTACACTGCAAGTGCTGCTGTGACCTCGGTCTGGAAGCGACGATGGCTGCTGCGTCTGGGGAAAGGGCCCTTGCCTTCACTGCACAGGAGTTGGAGAAACTGGTAGACGGGGTCCTCCCCCAGTGCACGCTACTCTACGGTCCTCCAGACCAACAGGTTAGTACACAGGGAGAACGTTGTATGGGCTAGGCCTGGGTGGAGTGGGCTGGTTGGAAGAGGGAAGGGGGCAGAGTCCATAGAACATTAATGTATGGGAATGAATGGGCCACATGGTCAGAGTAGGGAGGGGGCCACTCACAACGACGGTGCAGTTGGTAATGACTGTTCCTCTTTCCTTGTGCATGTCATGTAGGTCAGCGCCCACCAGAAGAGGGACATTTGGCGTGCCATCGCCAAGGAGGTCTGGACCCTGGGGGCCCACCAGAGACGGGGCACCCACTGCCGTAAGAGATGGGAGGACATTCGCCGCTGCAGCAAGAAGACGGCGGAGGCTCAGCTGGGGATGGCCTCCCAACGTGGGAGGGGTGCCCGTCACACCATGACCCCCATGATGTTCCGGATCCTGGCGGTGGCCTACCCGGAGTTGGATGGGCGCTTGAGGGCATCACAGCAGACACAAGGGGGTGAGTACAACCTCATTCTGCTGACTTTGCGTGCAGTGGAGGTGTCTGGGTGGTGGAGGTGGGCTGTGGGTGTCCCTAGGCCAGGGCGAGTTTGGTAGGCAAGGCCCCTCCGTAATGTAGCCCAATTGGCACTCTACCCCACCTCAGCAGAGTGCCAAGTCGAGGTATAGTTGCCCCTGTGGCATCCATGTGCGCCGATGTCCACCATTGCCATATAGGCCATTTTCCAGAAATTGCATGTGCAGAGGGCAGGAGCACGGCGTAATGCAGGGGGCATCTGCGTTTGTCTTGTCCGCCAACGGTAGCAGTATGCCATGCACTAAAACCCTCTTTCTTCTGTCCCTCCCCCTTTGTCTGCTCTCCCTGTCCTTTTGTACATCAGCATCAACAGGCGGAGGTACAGTGGCACCGGAGCACGAAGGAGCTGCATCCCACATGGCCATGGAGGGCCACACCACAGACTCTGAATGCACCAGTGGGACGGAGGGCGAGGGGAGCTTCACGTCAGCCACCGGATCACCAAGCAGCGACACGGACTCGTTCGACGATGGGAGCTCTCTTGTGGTGGCGGCACCATCTGTGCCCCCCACCTCTACAGGTACAGCCGCCACCTCCCCTACCAGCACCGCCCTCCCAGCAGCCCCTCAACGTTCGCCCCGTGCCCGCTCACCCAGGAGGGTGGGCATCACCTTCGCCCCAGGCACCTCAGGCCCTGCCCCAGTCACCCCTGCTGCCCTCAGTGAGGAGGCCATTGACCTCCTCAGGTCACTCACTGTTGGGCAGTCTACCATTGTGAATGCCATCCAGGGTGTAGAACGAGAGTTGCAACACGGTAATGCATTCCTGGAGGGCATTCATTCTGGTCAGGCTGCCCTTCAGCGAACCCTGCAATCTTTGTCCCTGTGTCTAGCCTCCCCCCTCCAACTTCCTCCACCCAGACCCAATCTCCTGTACCCCAGCCCATCCCATGCACACCTACAGACCAGCATGCACACAAGTCAACACACCCAAGTAGCTCAAGCAAACATAGGCACCACACACACCACAGGCACTCATGCAAGCCTCACCCACATACAGACACAACAACATCCACTGCCTCCACTGTGTCCCCCTCCTCCTCTTCTCCCTCCTCCCTCCCAGTGTCGTCTACACTCACACCTGCATGCACTACATCTACTGCCACTAGGACTCGCACCAGAACACCCAGCACCACACCCCGCTCACCTGCACTCACCACCTCCACTGCCATTTACACGTCCCCTGTGTCCTCTCCCAGTGTGTCTGTGACGCCCCCTCCCAAAGTACCCAAACGCTGGCAATCACTCACCCAACATCCATCCACCTCACAACAGCCTCCAGTACCTGCACCTGCACCCAAAACACCTAAAGTGACACCTCCGACAACCACCTCCTCTTCCTCCACTCCCAGACCCCCTCCAGCTACCCATCCCAGTGTTCGTCAGAAACTGTCCCTCTGTAGAGTTGACCTTTTTGCCCCCACCCCCTCCAATTTATCAGTCCAGTCGTAGCGCCTCAGCCAAAAAGCCTCCAATACCAGTGGTGCCCGTTTAAGGTTTTTGGAGTGCACCGGCCACCAGGGCAGGCAGTAGGACCCGGAGCCAAGGCACTGGCAGCCCACCCCCTGTAAAGGCAATAAAATTGGAGAGTGGACGACGGGACCGTGTTAAGACTCCAGGTGGGAAAACAACTGACATGGGTTCCAAGGGGATTGGAGAGTCAGCAGTGACTCCAGCAAAGGTGGGGAAGGGCCAGAGGAAGTCTGCCCAGCCTGTTGTGAGTGTCACGGCGGAGAAGTGCGCCATCATTTCCGGCGGTCGAGACACAACCGCCAGCACCGTCGTTACTGGTCAGGAGACCACCGCCAGAGTCTAAGCCCAGGAGGGCCCAAGTATCGTCGCTGGTCAGGAGACCACCGCCAGAGTCACAGCCCAGGAGGGCCCAAGTATCGTCACTGGTCAGGAGACCACCGCCAGAGTCACAGCCCAGGAGGGCCCAAGTGTCGTCACTGGTCAGGAGACCACCGCCAGAGTGGCAGCCCAGGAGGGCCCAAGTATCGTCACTGGTCAGGAGACCACCGCCAGAGTGACAGCCCATGAGGGCCCAAGTATCGTCACTGGTCAGGAGACCACCGCCACCGCCGGAGTCTGTGCCCAGGAGGGCCCCGGCTGCCACAGCCCCGCTGGGCAATGATGAAACGTCATGCCACACACCAATGTCCAGTGTATAGAATGTCATGCCACACACCAATGTCCTTATCAGAACCGCCATTGCAAAGCACTGCTGAACTGTCCTGAACCGCCATGGCAAAGCACCGCTGAACAGGGCAAAGACCGCCATGGCAAAGCACCGCTGAACTGTCCTGAACCGCCATGGCAAAGCACCGCTGAACAGGGCAAAGACCGCCATGGCTAAGCACCGCTGAACAGGGCAATGCACTGGGTAGGAATGAATGGGCCGCCACATCAGGCATCCTTATCCCATGTGCAGCTGGGACAGTGACAGGACACGACCTTTCACGGGGAGACTCATCCAGTCTGGGCACCAGTCCCCCCCAGTACCAGTAGAGACCTCATCAACTTGAGAAACTGTGGCTTTGCACTCCCCAGGATGGCACAGTGGGCAACCCACCCACTTGGGAGACTTGAGAGACTGTGGCTTTGCACTCCCCAGGATGGCACAGTGGGCAACCCACCCACTGTAGAGACTTGAGAGACTGTGGCTTTGCACTACTCCCAGGAGGGCATTTGTGGGCATGGAGCCCTGTCGTGGATCTGGCTTTGCAGTCATCCGGCTGAGGTGCCCCCCCTTCCCTTCCCCCTGAGGTGCCTGTAGTATTTCTATCTGATGCCCCGGCAGTGTTCTCTCCGATTGTGGTCAGGTATTGTTTGTGGGCCTCGCCCATGTACTTTTTGGACTGATGGTGCACGGACATTGTTATGTACATATCTGCACTACTTCTCGTATTGTATATAATTCTGACTGATTTTCAAATAAATATCTGTATATTTTTGTATGACATGTATATTGGCACATTACATTGTTTTCTCTTTGTGTCTTCATTTTTCCGGGGGGATTGTGGGTTGTTACTGAGATTTTTGTGAATGCATTGGCGTGTATGTTGTAATATGCGAGGGTGGGGGTGGGGGTGTTTGGTGTGTGTCCCCCTAACTTTTGCCTCCTCCCTCCCCCATGTTGTAGGTGCAGTACTCACCGTCGTCTGCGGCGCCTACGTAGCTGTTGATCGTAGAAGAGCAGAAACACAAGGGCAGGGAGTATTTGGAGTTCCGGGTCCATGGATTCCTCGTTCCTCGTGGGATATGTTAAGGTGAGCGTTTTCCCTTAGTAAAAGCTGTTTCCGCCGTGTTTTTATCCACGGTGAATCCGCCCCGGAAAAGGTGGCGGATTGGCGGGTTGTAATACTATGGGCGGTACATTGTCTTCCGCCTTCTGTTGGCGGTGACCGCCGCGCTGCTTTTCTGTACCGCCGTGGCGGGCGAAGTGTTAAAGTGGCTGTCTTTGTTGGCGGTTTCCGCCAGGGTCATAATTCCCTTTTTTTGTCCTCCGGCCTGTTTGCGGTATTTCCGCTGCTTTAACACCGTCCGCCAGGGTTGTAATGACCCCCAAAGTGTGAAGGTAAACTTTTAACCGAGGCCTCCCGCGGCTTGTAGCCGAGCAGGGCTCCATCGAGGTCGGCCTTAAACTTTGACTTTTCCCCTGTCGAGGTGCAACCAGATGACCCGATTGGCGCTTTTTGTTTCTAGGCGCTAAAAAAATTATAATTCTTAAAAAATTCATATCTCCGGTTCCCCTTATCCGATTTTATTCGTTTTGGTGTCATTTTAAAGATAAAAATATAATCTAATTTTATAAATTGGTTTTGGATTTTTAAACTGTTTCCTGTGTTTTATTTAGTTACTGTTTTGTGATATTTGAATGCTTTACACTCTGAGGGTGATTCTGACCGCGGCGGTCGCCGCCCGCCAAGCGGTTCCCGCCGAAAGACCGTGGCGGTCATTCTGGCTTTCCCACTGGGCCGGCGGGCGACCAAGTCCAGCGGGAAACACCCTTCCCACGAGGACGCCGGCTCAGAATGGAGCCGGCGGAGTGGGAAGGTGCGACGGGTGCAGTTGCACCCGTCGCGAATTTCAGTGTCTGCAAAGCAGACACTGAAATTCTCCGTGGGGCCCTCTTACGGGGGCCCCTGCAGTGCCAATGCCATTGGCATGGGCACTGCAGGGGCCCCCAGGGGCCCGCGGCACCCCCTACCGCCATCCTGTTCCTGGCGGGAGAACCGCCAGGAACCGGATGGCGGTAGGGGGTGTCAGAATCCCCATGGCGGCGGAGCGCGCTCCGCCGCCATGGAGGATTCTCAAGGGCAGCGGGAAGTCGGCGGTACACCGCCGACTTTCCGTTTCTGGCCGCGGCTGAACAGCCGCGGTCAGAATGCCCAGCGGTGCACCGCCAGCCTATTGGCGGTGCTACCGCCGACCTCCACCATGGCGGTAATTACCGCCAGGGTCAGAATGACCCCCTCTGTCTCCTAAGTTAAGCCTTGACGCTCGTTGCCAAGCTACCAAGGGTTGAGCTGGGGTTAATTTACTCAGACCTAACTGGACCTTAGCAATAGGCCACTAACCTCCACTAAGCGTAGGTACCTACCTGCCCTTACCAATGACCCATTTTCCAACATTTTTGGTGAGCAGTGGTGGGATCCTGTACTTGTGTTCAGTATCACGTTACAGTTTTAAGTAAAACAAATTAAAAATCCTTTAAATTGTCCTAGTGCAAAAAATTTTTTTCATTTTTAATTTGGATTAATTTCAATTATTGAATTTTTGTGATTTTTCTAAATTCTTGTTTCCAATTTTTGCAAAAGGTTTTTGTTGACACAAAACTAGGGAACCATGGAGCTTGATCTGGCTTGCCTACCCACACTGACAGTAGTCCAGCTTAGGGGGTTGTGTACTGAAAGAGGGTTGCCTGCAACCACTGACCTCAGGAAGCATGTCCTTATCAAATCCCTGACAGCATGGGCTGAGGCCCAAGAGGTAGACTCAGAAGAAGCTCCAGAGGAGGGAGAAGTAGGGGAAGATGCTAGCTCCTACCACTCAGGGAAAGGAGGGCATCTGAGCCTAAGTGAGGATGAGGAAGACCGGCCCTCATTACATACAGTCACTAGGGGCAGACCCAAAGCTAGTTGGGGGAAGGGGGTCCCTCCAGGAGGAGAGAACATGTCCCTCAATGAAAGAGAGCTGGAGGCCCAGCTAGCATTCATAGCTTTGGAAGCACAGAAGCTGGCCCTAGAAGAGAAAAAGTGGGCAAGGGAAGAGAAAAGAGATGGTGGCAGCGACAAAGAAGCTGAGGTGTCCATGGGTGTTTTTTTTTGCCCCAGATTACCCAAGGGGGTGGTCCCTGCCTCTGTAGAGGGGATGATATAGATAAGTGGCTGGGGGCCTTTGAGAGGGCCCTCCAGATGAGGAGAGTCAAGCCTCAGTACTGGGGTTCACTTCTTTGGGAGTTGGTTCCCAGCTCTGGGAGGGATAGGCTCCTCACCTTGAGGGGGGAGGAGGCAGTCTCATACCCCAGTATGAAGAGATGCTTGACTAAAACGTTTGGTCTGACCCCAGAGCAGTATAGGCTCAAGTTTAGGGACACCCAAAAGACAAGCACCCAGTCCTGGGTGGACTTTGTGGACATTTCAGTAAAAGCACTGGAGGGATGGATACAGGGCAACAAGGTAAGTACCTTTGAGGGGCTGTACAATTTGATTATGAGGGAGCACCTTCTAACCAATTGTGTCCAAGAGAAGCTCCACCAGTATCTAGTTGACTCTAAGTTGACCAACCCCAGAGAGCTGGGGGAGGCAGCAGATGACTGGTTAAGAACTAGTGTTAACCAGAAAACCCCAGGGGGTGATCAGAAAAAGGGAGGACACGGCTCTTCTCAGGGGAAGAACCAAGGGAAAGATGATAAAAAGCCCAAGGAGTCCTCACAAGAGTCCCCGAAAACTTCTCAGGGGGGGGGAGCCCCCAGCCATTCCACTTCTAAAGGGAAAGGGTATCAGGGAAAGAACTATGATCCTGCTAAAGCAGGAAAGTTTCAGGAGCTGACTAAGGCCGGCAAGTGTTTTGAGTGTCATCAACCTGGACACAAAAGACGAGATGCTATCTGCTCCAAGAAGCCCCCCAATGGTGGGCAATCCCAGGGGATTGCAGGTGTAGGGTTGGGGGTGGAAGTTGGCCCAGGGCTGGGATCAGGATACACAGAGGTCACCTTAGTATCCGTGGGTGGGGTGGAAATTGCAACTATGGCCACCTTACCTCCCAGCATGGAGAGGTATAGGCAGAGGCCTAAAGTCAATGGGACTGAGGTGGAAGCTCTGAGGGATACAGGAGCCAGTGGGACAATGGTCACAGAGAAGCTGGTTTCTCCAGAACAGGTCTTACCTGGTGTCTTCCACCAAGTGACTTGTGCAGATAGGAGAACCAAACTCCATCCCATGGCCATGGTGAGCCTGGAATGGGGAGGTGTGACTGTCCCTAAGAAGGTAGCTGTAGCTCCTGCCCTCCCAGTAGAGTGTCTGCTGGGAAATGATCTTGAAGCATCTGAATGGTCAGAGGTGGAGAGAAGGGTCCATGCACAGATGCTGGACCTCCCTGAATGGGTGTGTGCTGTGACCAGGTCACAGGCAGCACAACAGGGAAGTGCTGGACACTTGGACCCTGAAACAATGGGCCAAGCCTCCAAGAAGAAGAGAAAGGGCACTGGGTCTGGCTTTCCAGCCCCTACAAGTACAGAGGGTCAGGAGGAATCCAACCCTGAGGGGGAGGATCTGACCTCTGAGGGAGGGAGACTTCCCCTGCAAGCTCTGCCTGACTCGGCAGAACTGCAAGGGGCAGGTGGGCTCACCAGAGAAGAGTTGTGCCAGGGACAAAGAGAGTGTCCCACTCTTGAGGGCCTGAGGCAGACTGCTGCCAGGCAAGAACAAGGGGATACCAGTGGGACCCACAAGGTTTACTGGGAGGATGGAGTTCTCTACACTGAGGCAAGGGCCCTCAAACCAGGGGCCACCAGGAGAGTAGTGGTCCCCCAGAAGTATAGAGAATTCCTCCATACCTTAAACCATGATAGCCCCTTAGCTGGACATGTGGGACAGACCAAGACCTGGAACAGGCTGGTCAACCATTTTTATTGGCCCCAAATGTCAGAAAAAGTCAGAGTTTTGCAGCTCCTGTGTCACCTGCCAAGCCAGTGGCAAGACAGGGGGCAAGCCAAAGGCTCCCTTGATACCACTGCCAGTGGATGGGACTCCCTTTGAGCGGGTGGGGATTGACATTGTTGGTCCCCTAGACCCACCAACTGCCTCAGGTAACAGGTACATTTTGGTGGCTGTGGACCATGCCACCAGGTACCCTGAGGCAATACCCCTCCGGACAGTCACTGCTCCCACAGTGGCTAGGGCCCTACTTGGTGTGTTCACCAGAGTGGGGTTCCCAAAGAAGGTGGTCTCAGATAGGGGCACAAACTTTGTCAGCCTATCTGAAAGCCATGTGGGTTGAGTGTGGTGTTACTTATAAGTTCACCACCCCCTATCATCCACAGACCAATGGTCTGGTGGAAAGATTTAATAAGACAATGAAGGGCATGATCATGGGTTTGTCTGACAAACTCAGGAGGAGATGGGATGTTCTCCTCCCATGCCTGCTGTTTGCCTACAGAGAAATGCCACAGAAGGGGGTTGGATTCAGCCCCTTTGAGTTACTGTTTGGGCACCCTGTAAGAGGCCCCTTGTGCTTGGTGAGAGAGTCTTGGGAAAAGCCTCTCAGAGAGTCCAAGGAGAATGTGCTAGATTATGTGCTGGGCCTGCGGTCACGCATGGCTGAGTACATGAAGAAGGCAAGCAGAAACCTGGAGGCCAGCCAGGAGCTCATGAAGCTCTGGCATGATCAGAAGGCTAGGTAAAACAACAGTAATATACACACGGTTCCAAAACATAAAAAAGGTTCTCTTGAAAAGACGGTATACCAGAAAAAGCAATTTGTTTTAGAGCAAGAGCCCTCACTCACCAGCCGGTGACATGCTTCATCATTGGGCCATGCTCCTCGTCAGGCCGGCACTGCAATGCCTGACGGGCCCCTCAAGGGGGCTCTTTGCCGGAGATCTTTTAGAGGATGGTGTTGGCCGGTCAAAACATGCAAAAAAGGAGGAAGGATTGGTAAAGAGAGACGTATAAAAATGTCTAAAGGAATAAACTGATAATTTATTCAGATGTTAATGCCTTTGACATGGTTAAAAACACTGTATAGGGATATGGCAAAATAATGTTTACAATCCCTCAACAAAGAAGCATACAGTTCGTAAATCTTGTTGAAAAAAAGTAGTACGAAGTGGGGTAACACAGAGTTCTTGTGTCACTGAATCAAAAACAGGAGGTCAACATGTTTCTCGCTATTCATAGTCAAAAAATTATCTTGTGCGATTCTTCAGGACCTAATACGTACCTAATCCTTATAAAAATAAACTCTAGGATAAGAGTAATTTGTGTTCCCTATTTGGGAAAACAAAAGCCTGGAATACAGAAAGAGAACCATAATCAAAAAAGTATTATTGTTGAACATAGACAATGAGGCATCATATAACGTATTATCCTCAAGTAGTTGAACATTACCCTCATAGTGAGTCCCAACAAAGTGCCAAGTGATAAGTAAACCATAGTGAAAGATCTGAAACACAAGCTGTTGTTGGACAATGGATGCTTACCCTCCAAAGACTAATAATAGGGCCTCATCGAGGTAACATCAGGCTTCTCAAACCACTACGGCCTATAATACATAGAGAGCGGAAGCTTAAGTTAAAGATTATCATGTAGTCAGATAAGGGGTCAGGCGACCACATCCTAAACAGGTAAGTAAAACATAGATTCTTTAGAGACGTGGAATTATAGCCAGATGACACGAGCCTGAATCATATTCTGTTTGGTATGGAAAATAAATAGATATAAGAAACAGGTATTCTATGTCTCATTAAATACATACGTTCCTTAAAGAGTAATGTAAACCTCTTCAAAAAACAGGTATTACAAATGCCAGACAGTCCAAGCGCACCCCCGTTAACATAATGGATGGGCTAGACAGTAAAAGCTAAATTGCCATAAGCATTAACATGTGAGTTGCCTCTACAAAAGGAATATCGAGTAGACAAAGCTACTACATTGAATAACGGGTGACGGCGCATCGGCATTGAAGCGCGTTCACCCTTAAAGATCAAGGAAGACGCGTGTCGATTACGGCGCGTCTTTCTTCAATGCGGCTCCCGCCGAGCGCTGCTCGGGCGCTGCTCGTGATGAGCGCGTCTTAAAACGAAAACATTTAGTGTCCCCGAAAAAAGGGGGGGGGGAGAGAACAGCACGGCAGAAACCGAAGTGGACGGTTTCTTCAGTGCCACAAGTGAGGAGAGGTGTCACTTACTTGGTGTCTCGTCGAAAATATCGGGTCACCTATAAGCTCAGTCTGGCCCCGGAACACTCAGAGAGAAGTCCAAGGGGGTCTATTTAACAGTAATAGGGAGAGAAAAAGGACTACTAGTTTCAATACAGTCTTGAAAACAAAGAAAGGACAAAAACTGTGTCGGCCATTTGTAAACAGGTTCGTTAATGGGAGTTGTATTAGAATACTTAAAGGAGAGAGAAAAAACAATTAAATACCGAGATTATCTATCTTACAATGGGAAAAAACCACTGCTAAAGGGGAGGCCCAATAGGTTACCTCGGGCAAAAAGATTTTATTATATATATCTCGTCAAAATAAAGAATTAGAGATGTTGCAGACATCCCTGGACAGGATATCAATGTAAAAAACTAAGCCATGGGATTTCATCATTCAGTCCGAATAGATGGGTCTTTAGCCTAAAGACCCATCGTTGTTCTTTTTCAAAAAGTCTGTTTGTGCAGTCTTTATTATCTCTGAGAGTTTCCAAAACGACCCACTCGATATCGTCTGGGGTGTGTTGTTTTTCTATGTAGTGGTTGGTCAGTTTTGTAGCGGATCTTTTACATCTGATAGTGCTCCGATGTTCGTTGATACATATCTTCACCATTCTAGTCGTCATTCCTATATATTTCAAGTTGCAAGGACAGGTGATCATGTAGATACAATTTTTAGTCCGACAGTTGGTATGAAATCTCAACTGCCAATTCTTTGTTTCCCCGATGTTCACCTCGTATGTACTCTTAGTCAAGGGACACGTATTACAGCCCCCACATGGGTGGTGGCCCTTCACTCTCAACCACTGCTTCTGGTTAGAGTTATCAGTTAATTGAGGGCGTGTGGGTCTAGTATGGACTACCAAGTCTTTAGTGTTGTGTGTCCTCTTAAAGGCAAACAAAGGGCTCACTAAAGTCTCACCTGCACTATTAAGGATGGGCCATAATCTCTTGATAATACCATTTATATGATTACTCTGGGGGGTGTAAGTAGTCACACACGTAAGTCTCGATTATCGTGTGCGGGTATTGTTAATTAGGAGAGTTTCCCTAGGGATGTTGCTAGCTCTCTTCTTGGCTTGTCTGATAAATTTTGCCGGATAGTTGCGGTCCCCAAGTTTCTGGCACAACATCTTGGCTTGGAGATGAAAGTCATTTTTATCTGAACAATTACGTCGTATCCGAAGAAATTGTCCAAACGGTAGGTTATCTCGCAATGCCTTAGGATGGTGGCTATTATAGAGGAGAAGGCTGTTCCTATCTGTGGGTTTGTGATACACTGATGAATGGAGGAACCCGTCTTCCAAAATAATTCTAAGGTCAAGAAAGGAAACCTCTTGGTCGGATATATTTGAACTGAAACGAAGATGAGTATCCAGGGTGTTCACCCATTGAGTGAATGTTATGGCTAGTTCCATACTACCCTTCCAGATTATTATTATGTCGTCTATATAACGACGCCATAAACGGATGTTGGAAAAGAATGGTTGTTCAGGGATCTGTATGTGGCGCTTCTCGAAGGCAAACATATATAGACAGGCCAGACTTGGCGCAAAAGTGCTTCCCATGGAAGTACCCTGTATTTGATGGAAAAGACGCGTCTCAATCTGAAAGAAATTCTCTTGAAGGGCCACACTCGCACATTGCATGATGAAGGCCACTGGGGTGTTATAGGTCCACGTCTCAGCCATAAGTAATTCCTCTATTGCCGCCAAAGTGGCTTCTTGCGGAATATTCGTATAGAGGGCTTCTACATCCAGACAAATCAATATGTCTGTGGGGCCTGTATCGTTCATGTCATCTAATACAACCAAAGTGTCCTTGGTGTCTTTTAAAAAGGTTGATGTGTTCTGGACAATGGGTTGTAAGAAAAAGTCACAGAATTTAGACAAAGGTTCCAGAAGTGAACCAATACCCGACACTATCGGACGACCGGGAGGGGGGACACCTTTGTGGATTTTCGGAAGACAGTAGAAGTAGGGGGTTCTAGGGTTCTTAGTGTCCAAGAATTCTGCTTCTTGTTTGGTGATCCACCCTGCTGATTCTGCTTCCATTATCATTCCACGGATCATCCGTTGACGGCGGGGAGTTGGGTCAGTCAAGATATGTCGGTAATACGACTCATCATTCAAAAGTCTAAGACATTCTTGTCTATAGTATGTAGTGTCCATAACCACAATTGCTCCTCCTTTATCTGCTGGTTTCAAAGTGATATCAGGGTTATGAGATAAGGAGAGCAAAGCTGTACGCTCTGAGTTGGACACATTTTGAAAAGTTCGTACAGGTTCTAATCGTTGGATCTCATGACGTACAGCCTTCTCAAAAGTGAGTACCTCTATGGGGACGGAGGTCACAGGCGGTGTGAATGTCGAGGGGTTCCTAAAGCCAGTGTCGCCCTCAGATTCCATGGGTGGTTGATCTTTAAAGAAAAAATTTAATCTTATTTTGCGGAATAAAGCGGCCATCTCACAGTTCATCCTGAACTGATCTTCCTTGGGGGTGGGTACAAAGCCCAAACCTTTCTCCAGGACCACCACCTCTGTGGGGGTTAAGGAGGAACTGGACAAATTGACAACTAGATTTTCTTTTGTGTCGTCACGCTGCGGCTCCTGGTTACCATCTGCGGTTCTTCCTGTGCCCAGTGTACATTCCTTCCCCTTCTTTTGTTTCTGCCTCTGCCTCTGCCCCGGCCTCTTCCTAAAAAAGGATTGAATTGATATTGTGGTTGTGGCTGGAAGAAAGGCATGGGCATAGATTGCCACGGATGGATCTGCTGGTATGGAAAAGGAGAGTTGTAATGAGGTGGGGGAATATAACGATTCCGACTTGGCCTCTGTCCTTCATCACTACTTCAGTCCTCCGAACTTGAACTGAAGTTGGATGGACGGGTCTTTCGTTGCGGGGCGTCAGACTCATCTGAGGTCTCCGAAGTTCCCTCACAATGATAGTCACTTGTCGTGTAGGGGTAGATTTTCTCCCTACTAAAGCGTTTGATATCTTTTTGCAGTTTGTTGATCTTTTGTCTTGTAAGATATTCTTTAGTCTCGTTGAGTTCCAGATTGATTTCTGCCAAACAAGACTTAAACTGAGAGAGTTGAAATGTAGTTTTCATAGCCGTCTCAGTGATGGAAATCTGAACAGTAATAGAGTCAGCCAAACGTTTAGATGTGTTAATAATCAAGATCAACCAATCCCGGGTACACTTCCATGAGATCTGTTACCAGTCTAATCGGAACTGTAAATCCTGTAAAAAAATTCTAGGGACGTTGGTGACGATAAGTCCATTCGGTGATATATAGGCCCTCAGATATTCGGTCATGATTGTGCCATGTAAGATGGTTTTAATCAGTTCTCTCTTCAAAGCCGACAGCTTCGTCCAATCTTCTTTCATACCACTAGAAGGACTGCTGTTTTCATCCTCTAGGATCGAGGGTGTTTGAAGGATCGCCTGTACCATACTATCGTCAAAACTAAGACCCTGTAGGTCTGACATGTTCACCACCAAAAAAATGTATCGGGTGCATTGTAAAAAACAAAGAAAGCCCCGTAGCCAACAGGCTACTCTAAATCATCAAACAATCACAGCGGGGGGGCAAAAAGGGAGGTTCGGAGGAAAAAGAGAGAGGCACTCCTGGTCCCGTGTGTAGGTCTCCCAAGTATAGGTAAAACAACAGTAATATACACACGGTTCCAAAACATAAAAAAGGTTCTCTTGAAAAGACGGTATACCAGAAAAAGCAATTTGTTTTAGAGCAAGAGCCCTCACTCACCAGCCGGTGACATGCTTCATCATTGGGCCATGCTCCTCGTCAGGCCGGCACTGCAATGCCTGACAGGCCCCTCAAGGGGGCTCTTTGCCAGAGATCTTTTCGAGGATGGTGTTGGCCGGTCAAAACATGCAAAAAAGGAGGAAGGATTGGTAAAGAGAGATGTATAAAAATGTCTAAAGGAAGTGCCTCTCTCTTTTTCCTCCGAACCTCTCTTTTTGCCCCCTGCTGTGATTGTTTGATGATCAGAAGGCTACCATGCCTGAGTATCACCCAGGACAGCTGGTGTGGGTTTTGGAGCCCATGGCTCCTAGGGCACTTCAGGCCAAATGGACTGGGCCCTATCCAATTCTGGAGAAAAAAGGGTGAGGTCACCTACTTGGTGGCCCTTGGCACCCCCAGGAATCCTCATAGGATCCTGCATGTTAAAAGGCTGAATCCCCACCAGGACAGGGCAGACATGACCACGCTGATGGTCACTGATGAAGGGAAGGAGGAGGAGAGTGAACCTCTGCCAGACCTCTTGTCCTCAAATGCACAAGATGGGTCAGTGGAGGGAGTGGTGCTCTCTTCCAAGTTGACAGACCAGCAACAAAAATACTTCAAACAGGTTTTGGAACAGTTTGCTAGTCTGTTCTCCCTGACCCCTGGACTCACCAATTGGTGTGTCCATGATGTTGACACTGGTGACAGCCTGCCTGTCAAGAACAAGCTATACAGGCTGTCTGACCAGGTCAAGGCCAACATCAAAGCTGAAGTGGCTAAGATGTTGGAGCTCAAGGTAATTGAGCCCTCTGACAGTCCTTGGTCCAGTCCAGTGGTACTGGTGCCCAAACCTAATCCCCAAGGTGGGGAGAAGGAATTGAGATTTTGTGTGGACTACAGAGGTCTAAACGCAGTCACTAGGACTGATGCTCACCCCATACGTAGAGCTGATGAGCTCATTGATAGGTTGGGGGCTGCCAAATTCCTGAGCACATTTGATCTGACCTCAGGATACTGGCAGATTGCCTTAAGTCCAGGAGCTAAGGAGAGGTCAGCATTTTCCACACCAGAGGGCCACTTTCAGTTCAAGGTGATGCCCTTTGGCCTGAAAAATGCTCCTGCCACCTTCCAACGGTTGGTGAATAGAGTCCTGTCTGGGTTGGAAATTTTCAGTGCAGCTTATCTGGATGATATAGCTGTATTTAGTTCCACCTGGGAGGACCACCTGGTCCACCTGAAGGAAGTGCTTCAGGCCCTGCTTCAAGCAGGCCTGACTATCAAGGCAAGCAAGTGCCAGATAGGGCAAAGCTCAGTTGTGTACCTGGGCCACCTTGTTGGTGGAGGCCATGTACAACCTCTCCAGCCCAAGGTCCAGACTATCCTGGATTGGGAGGCTCCTAAAACCCAGACTCAGGTCAGGGCCTTTCTTGGCCTGACTGGGTACTACAGGAGGTTTGTTCAGAATTATGGTACCATAGTGGCCCCTCTGACTGAACTTACCTCCAAGAAACTGCCCAAGAAGGTCATTTGGACCCCAGAGTGTCAGAAAGCTTTTGACACCCTAAAACAGGCTATGTGTTCAGCACCAGTGTTACTGGCCCCTGACGACTATAGCAAGGAGTTTATAGTGCAAACAGATGCTTCAGAGGAAGGGATTGGGGCAGTGTTAGCACAAGTTAATGAAGAGGGCCAAGATCAACCAGTTGCCTTCATCAGCAGGCGACTACTCCCCAGAGAGAAAAGATGGAGTGCCATTGAGAGGGAGGCCTTTGCTGTGGTCTGGTCCCTGAAGAAGTGGAGGCCATACTTGTTTGGCGCTCACTTCCGTGTACAAACTGACCACAGACCTCTCAGATGATTGATGCAGATGAGGGGGGAGAACCCAAAACTGTTAAGGTGGTCCATTTCCCTACAGGGGATGGACTTCACAGTGGAGCACAGAACTGGGACTGCCCATGCCAATGCAAATGGCCTTTCCAGATTTTTCCACTTAGCTGATGAGGACTACCAGGGTGTAGGTTAGTACCCATCACCTTTCATCTGGGTGGGGGGGGCAGTGTAGGAAAGTCCTCCTTTTTGCCCTGGTCACCCCCACACATTTTGGACAGGTACTGGTGGTTACTGACTCTTGGCTGTGCCCTGGGTACTGCTTACCAGTCCCAGGGCCAGTGCTCTGTGTAAAATGGATATGCAAATTAGGCTAATTATAATTGGCTAAGTTAACCTACCTATAAGTCCCTAGTATATGGTAGGGCATGTAGGTTTAGGGACCACAGCATAGGTAGTGCACCCATAGGTGCACTGCTGAGGTGCCCAGTGTCACTTTAAAGGCAGGCCTGCCTTGCTGGCTGCTTTTAAATTAAAGTTATGTGCAAATTCGACTTTGGAATTAAAAGTAGTTCCAAAGTCTTAAACTACCTTATTTTTACATATAAGTCACCCCTAAGGTGTGCCCTATGTGCCCCTAGGGCTGGGTGCCATGTAACTATAAGCAGGGACTTTATAAAAATAGTTTCATAAGCCCTGGTGAGGTAAAAACAGCCACATTTGTTTTTCCCTCATTGTAGTAAATGGCCTTCATAGGCTAGAATGGGGAGACTTTATTTTAATTTTTAAAGTCTCCTTAAATGATGCATGCCAAGAGTTTGGTATCAAATTAATTGTTGTAATAAATCCCACAACTTCCAGTTGTTGGATTTAATATAACTTGTTCAGGTAAAGAGTTTTAAACTTTACCTGAAAAGTTGCCAATTTTAGCCCTGCATTGTTTTTGTTGCTGTGCTCTGATTGGTCAGCCTCTAGCAGCCTGGCCAGGTTGCCTTGATGAGGTGTGAAGTGGCCTGGCTTCACACAAAGGAATGTGCCTGTGGGAGGGAATTTCTCCTCAGCAGATGGTGAGGCAGGAAGGGGGAGGGCTGCCAAACTGGTCTTCAAAGGCAGAGAAGGACATTTGGAGCAACCAGCAACACCCCCACATCCTGCAACCCCAGACAACAAGGTGCCCCCTTGATTAGATTAGGAGAGGGCAGGAGAGGGGTGTGTTTATGATTTTTATCCCCACCAGTGGGTGGGCTCAGCCAGATGTAACCTCCAAAAATCAGATTCAGCCATGATGGATTTTTGGAGAATGTTGCCTCCTGGGATTGATTTTTGCCACATTTCCCAGGAAGTGGTCATCACAGGGGGAAGGACGCTGCACCTGATTGGAGAACCAGGACCCCCCTGCTTTTCACCAAGTAGCAAGGATAAAACTGGCAGACCTGCACCCACACCTCAGAGCCCCATCAGATTCCAACAAGGAAGAACCAAAGGAGAAGAAGGACTGCCCTGCTGGACCCCTGGCCTGCACCTGGAACCTGCACTTAGAAGGACTGCACCAGCTGCACACTTAGGCTTCACCACAAGAAGGACTTGGCCTGGCTTCAACTGGTTCAAGAAGGGACTCCCTGTTTGCTACAGGTGAAAAATTGCTATCCAGAGTCCCCTGCACCAACTCCTGAAGAAATCACCCAGCTGGCCACTGCCCAGTGGCCAAAAAGGAGTTTGCGCCAGGTGCATTCTGGGAGTTGCAGTCCGCACCCCCAAGGACCATCTCAGAACTTCTGGACCCTTGGGGTGAGCTGTGGACCTCAAAAGAACATTAAAAGGACATCTGGGAGAAGCCCCAGAAGTTTGGAGAAGTTTGGAGAACTTTTGTAAAAAAGCTCCATAGAGGGACCGACCCGCCACGGCAACTCTAGCCGGCTTGCCTCAACCGCGACACGGCCTGATTTGCTGGTTCGTCCCGGTAAAGAAGATCTCCGAAAAAGAGACTAAGTCTGAAGGTAAAAAGATGACCGGGACCTTCCAGCCAGCGTATCCGAGGAGGGCTCCAGGGACGTCGGATCAAGATCCGGGTTTACCCCAGTCGAAGGATTTTCACCTCAAAAAAGAGACTAAGTCCGAAGGTAAAAATCTCCACCGAGGATTCCCGCATCGCGTATCCGGAGAAGGGCTCCAGGAGGTCAGATTGGACTGGCAGGTTCGTCCCGCTGAAGAAAATCTTTGAAAAAAAGACTAAGTGTGAAGGTAAACTTTTAACCGAGGCCTCCCGCGGCCTGTAGCCGAGCAGGGCTCCATCGTGGTCGGCCTTAAACTTTGACTTTGCCCCGGTCGAGGTGCAACCAGATGACCCGATTGGCGCTTTTTGTTTCTAGGCGCTAAAAAAAATAATTCTTTAAAAATTCATATCTCCGGTTCCCCTTATCCGATTTTATTCGTTTTGGTGTCATTTTAAAGATACAAATATAATCTATTTTTATAAATTGGTTTTGGATTTTTAAACTGTTTCCGGTGTTTTATTTAATTACTGTTTTGTAATATTTGAATGCTTTACACTCTGTCTCCTAAGTTAAGCCTTGACGCTTGTTGCCAAGCTACCAAGGGTTGAGCTGGGGTTAATTTACTGAGACCTAACTGGACCTTAGTGGAGGTTAGTGGCCTATTGCTAAGTGTAGGTACCTACCTGCCCTTACCAATGACCCATTTTCCAACATATATGCACTCACACAGGTATGGAAATTCTGATGAGTAATAAATACATAAACACAGCCCTTTGTTTGATTCAGTGGTTGTTTCTTTTGTAGATTTCGATAGAACAATTTTTTATTTTTTTTCCCAGAAAATGCATTGGAAAATTGGGAAAAACTTAAATGCAATACTTTTGCATTATGTTAGCACAAAAGTGTACAAAAACAACTTGTGAAAAAACAATAACAACAGTGGTTTTTGACCCACAAATTACAGCGGAACAGTGGATGGCACAGCAGTTCCAAAATTTATTTTAAAAAAAATTAAAAAAGTATAATACTACTTCAGAGGTGTGTAAATACTTAATAAAGTATAAAACAGTATCAGCAGTACTTTTATAGGAGGGATTTGGCCTCTTCAATTCAATTTGCAACACTGCACTGGATTGGTGTATTTCATTGTGGCAGAGACCTTAATGAAAGGATTCCTAAACCTTTTTCCCCAGACATCTGGGCTTAATATCCAAGTATGTATGACAAAATTATAATTACTTAAAAAACCCAAACATTATACACAAGTTATAGTTTTAAAATACACTTAAACCTTGGAAGTTCCAAAAGTTTAAAAGTTTAAAGGGACATTAAAGTTAGGAAACAGAATAAAAAAACCTTAGCAATTCACTTAAAAAAACAAAGGTTACAGGGACGTTATAGTTAGTAAATAGAATTTTAAAAAACTTAGAAAGTCACTGAAAAAAACAAAGGTTACATGGATGCTATAATTAGGAGATAGAATAAAAAACCTTAGAAATTCACTGAAAAAAAGTTACAAGGATGCCATAGTTAACTTCTGAATTTACTCGTACAAAACTGTAGAAATTCACCAGTTACAGTTACCTGAGCTAACTATAACTTGCACTCCAGTAATGCACTGCTTTTGACCTCACATATTACATCACTAATGACATGGTCGGTGACATCGCTGATTACATTACTGATGACATCTCATATGACATCACGGATGACACCATCCACACAGACAAATACCAAATCATTTGCTGATACAAACAATTGTATACCCATACACACACATCTACCCTCATAGTAATACAGATGCATAAAAGTAGTGATATGCAGACATTTATTCAGTCAAACAGCCACGGACACAACCACTCACTCACCCATACACTACTAACTGAGGTACTGACAGCCTCATACAGTTACTTACACACCCACTCATACACTCATACACCCACTGACACACCCATTCCTACACCCACACAATAACTCATGCAGCCCAATAATAGATCACTTAACTAGTGACACATCCAGTCAATCAGCTATAGAAGTACTGACACACCCACAGACAGTCACTGACTCATCAGTAAAGTCACGTATGCACGCAATCACTCAATTATACAACTATTCACACACCAACTCACTCACATGAACAGGCCAACACATACCCACTCAGTCACCCATGCAGCCACTCACAGAGCCACTCACTAACACAACTTCTCACACATCCACTCACAATTCTATTTAAGAACTGATGCACCCACTCAATTTAGGATACAGCCACTCACACACCCACTGACTCTCCCATACAGTCACTGACACATGCTCAGTAATGCGTAAATCCATTTAGACGCTGACTGAGTCATTCATACAGTACCTGACTCACCAAGTCACTCTCCAATACAGTGACACCCATTCACTTACCCAGACAAATACTCTGGCACCCACTATCTCACATATACAGTCACCCCCAGACCTACTCACTAAATGAAATGCGGCTGCTCACACAGTCACTTGCTTAACCATACAGCACCTTACACATCCTTCAGCCTCCCATACAGCAAATGATTCAACCACTCATTCATCCAAAGGCCCAAACACACCCATTCACAGACCAATACAAACTCTTATACTCACTGGATGATGACATCAGTGATTTCATCAGTGATGTCACTGATCATGTCATGAGTGAAGTAATATGTGAGGTCATGAGCAGTGCATTAGGGGGTGCAAGTTATAGTTAGCTCAGATAACTATAACTGCTGAGTTTCTATGGTTTTGTAGGAGTAAATTCAGAACTTAACTATAATGTCTATTTAACCATTGTTTTTTCAGTGAATCTATATCTATTTATATATAAGCTAGTGGTTGTAGCCAATAGGTAGTTATAGTAGGACCATGTTTCCACAGAAAAAGTTTTTTTGACTTGCCTATATCTTTGGCGCCATTTGACGAATATACACAAAATGTTCCCAAAAAAGTGTTGCAGTGATTCTTGTTGAGAATGGAAAGTTTGTGGGTGATCTGTCAAGCAGGGGCTGAGAAAAAGGAGAGGGTGAAAAAAGTTGTGTTTCCCATGTTAATTCCCATAGGACCTTTAGACACATCTACAGCCCGAACCACTGGACAGAATTACACCAATTTTGGCCGAAAGCTAGCTGTCAGTACGCAGATTATTTGCTGTAAATTAATTCAGTAGTTTCTGAGAAATTTAGGTAAATCCAAATTTGTTTATCTCTGGCCGAAGTGACTACATGATTATTTTGCAAATATTTCTCAAAATGTTGGGAATTTTCACGAATGCGCATGTGAAAAGTATGCCAATTTAATTACACATAAAAAGTAAACAATATAAATAAGTACATTTTACTAAAAATATATTATACATTACAAACATTACTAATAAAAAATACAATTTAAAATACACAGAAACATAATAACAGTATAATTTTAAACAATATAACAAACTATAATTCCTAGAAATAATACATATACTAATACATATACTATTTCCACTCCAGTATGTGCAGCAGTAGGGAAAGGGTTGGACCCAGAAGGGGTACAATTTAGTATTACCACTCCAGTCTGTGCCACAGTAGGGAAAGCGTTGGAGTCAGGAGGGGTAAAATTTACTATTCCCACTCCATTCAGTGAAACAGTATGGAAAGCGTTGGACTCAGGATAGGTAAAATGTTATATTCCTAGTCCAGGATGTGCAACAGTAGGAAAATGATCGGGCTTAGGAGTGGTAAAATGTACTATTTCCACTCCAGTCGGTGCAACAATAAGGAAGTATTGGACTCAAGAGGGGTAAAACTTTAGATTTGCACTCCAGTCTGTGCAGCAGTAGGGAAAGCGTTGGACTCAGGAAGGATGACATTTGCTATTCCCCCTCCAGTCTTTGCAACAGTAGGGAAAGTGTTGGACTCAAGGGAGGTAAAATTTACTGTTTCCCCCTCCAGTTTGTGCAACTTGGGGAAAGTGTAGGACTCAGTAGGGTTAGCATGTACTATTCCCACTGCAGTTGGTGCAACACTAAGGAATGTGTTGGACTCTGTAGGAGTAAAATTTACTATTCCCACTCCAATCTGTGCAAAAGTAGTGAAAGTATTTCAAACACATACCTTATTTTAATATAGGTATTAATTTCATTATATATATATATATATATATATATATATATATATACACATTAAAACAATAAAAAATTAAAATAATTATTTCATTAAATTCCCACACTATAGTCACATATTTAACATATATCTAAATTTAAAAATGATAATATATACATAATTTACATAATTAATTAACGAATAATGAATTATTAATTTATCAATAACTAATAATTAATCCATTGTTATTTAATTCACTTCCCACCCTGTACCCCTACAAACCCAACAATCTGCACCTAAGATATAATGTAAAAATATTATTTACACAATTTGTATACTGAATAATCAAATAAATAATTATTATAAATGAAAAATATACAAATTAATTATACTTAATTAACTTCCCACCATGTACCCCTACAGCCTCACAACCTGCTATGACACTATAAATTAAAATTTTGCAATTAAATTTCAAACATAAATAACCTAAAATTGCAAACTATATTTAAAAACATTAACAACAATTACACAAACAATATAAAACATGTACAATTAAATTATTATTTAAACACATAAAGAAACTTTAAAAACTAAATTCTTACCTTATAAAAATCAATATGTTTGTCAACTATATTATATTAAAAACTCAATATTTTGGGAACTCAGTATTTTTAAATCAATATTTTATCACCTTCTGTGAAATCAGCACCCCCTACCCCCTTAGGCATGATAAATGCCATAATGTACTTTGTCATTTGATGGTTATTTAATCTGATTGTATGCAAATGTTTGTTCTGAAATAGCTTGTTCTATCTAATATGACCCACATCTCTTGCATTCAGGCAATCTTTTTGTTCATAGAGCAAAAGGTGGTACACAACCTCAAATTACCAGATTTGTTTGCACACACAGTTAATCAGTGAAATCCATTTTGTAGCTTGCACAGCTTCAGCAACACTTTTACAAGGAAGATTAATAATTATTTTAGATAGTTGCGTCCTAGCATTAATTGATACCGTTCTTCATTTACATCAATGGTGTAAGGCATCTTTCTTCAGCTGAATATTACATGAGAACCATTTTAATCAGCCAGGCTTTATATGAAAACCAATTTGATTTTTCACAGCATTTTGCTAAAACACAATTAACTACAGTCACACAGATGAAACGTTGTTTGATGTGTGTTACACGGAGTAATGTGAAAAGGATTTATGACTCTGGGATTGATACCTATTCCCTGATTTCCTTGGTGATGCATTACAAAACATGTTGATGCCTGATAGTGACATATTCCATAACAATGTTTCTCCTTCCATGAAATGCTGTGGCATGCCTAGTAAAGCCAGTCATCTCAATGATCTTTCTTTCATAAGCGTATGCTGCAAATTAATTGGGATCCAATTTTTTGTACTTCCACTTTTTATAAAAGAAATCATCTTATGGTGAAAGGTGATCCTTAATCTGTCTTAACCATAACTTCTATCTTTATGTCATCAGTATGTATTTTATAATTGAGTGGTCACTACTGCTATTTATCAAACCTCAGTAATATTCTCTCTACAATGACCTCCACATTCACCTTGAATATTATTATTTTTCTCCTCATTCAGAATTCCCTCAAGTACAGTAGAATCTAATACATCTTCAGTTGAACCTTTATTATTCATAACAATTGATTTGTTTTATACTTCAGTATCATCTATCTGAACCGCTTGAACTTTACTCAGTACTATATTAACTTTGTTCCTCTGATTTGAAATTTTTTGCCCCAAGGCAAAATTGATACTTTATTTAAGTATGTATTGGGGAATTGTCCCAGTTTACCACAATTAAAACATTTACTACATGAAGCAGGACATGCTTTAATGATAGCCCTGTGTGTTGATGACACATCTATCCCAAGAACTACTCTGCTCAGTGCATAGAGCTTGGTCTTTGAATATCTTATTTTTGTACCTGATGTACTTTGTTATTGACTTATGTCACTTCTACTTTGGAAATGCTCTTTACATTGAGATCTTTGAAAAACGAACTAGAAAGTTCTACACTCTTGGCGATACCAGTTGTTTCTTCAAGAGTGGAATTGTGATGACTGAAAAATTGTTCTTGGATCTTCCTGTTGGAGTGCTGCATAATTACTTTGTCACATATGTATACATATACAATGTTTCCAAAGTCACAGTCAGCTGAATGGACTCTAACTGCAAGCCCAATCAGTCAGCTCATCCATCATTTGATTGAGTTAAATTGTTACACAACTATGTGCTCTCTTCAGTAAAGTGAAGTTTAACCTTATACAGAGCTTTGATAAATAATCTGCTATCTCGAGCATCCTCTTCAGTTTGGAGATTCAAAGACTGTAGATGTTTAAGTATGTCGTAGCCATCCATATCCAGAAACATCAGGCAAAGCTCTTTCTTCCCACTGGAGCCAACTAAATCATTATTTAATTCCTGTATAGCATTTTAAACAGACTAAGTCACTTTTTTCAAGGCATACATGGCTCGTCTGGTTAATTTAAAAATGGTGTAGGTTGATTACTACACTGCATATTGATGAAGGAAAATTAACAAAATTTGGTGAAATTGCAAGACAGGTTCTAATGGCTATTGGCTTGTGGGGATGCTTCATTTGAAATTGAAAGTTATTCGTGCCTGTGGTGGTAATTTCACGTTTGGTGAGTAGTAACTTAGGGCCTGATCATGAGTTTGGCAGTTAGAAAACCAGACAGCCAGAAGAGAAGTGAAGCTGGTGGTCTCCCCATCTGCCCTATTAGGAGTTTGTCAATGGGTTGACTGGTAGAAACCAAGGGTTCCGCCAGTCACCCCACTGGAAAACATGTGGCAGCATTTTACTCGGCTACACATGGAGCACAGTCTAATGCCTTTGGACAGAGGGCCTCCCTAGCACCCTTGGAATGCGGATTGTCTGCTGAGCAGACAGTGCACATTCTGACTGTGCTGGGGAAGGGGCCCCCAGCACTTGTTCTCTGCCATCTTGTTCATGAAGGTTGAACTGTCATGAAAAGGCTAGCAGATGACATGGTTGTAATCAGCAGGGTGCCACTGACTTCAGCGATGCCCTGGCTGATCACAACCAAGACCATCGTCAGGCCCTCTGGATCAGAGATCCTGGTGGAGACGGCAGTATTTTGACGGTCTGACCACAAGGGTTGTAATGTGGCGGTTGGACTGCAAGAGCCATAGCAGTCAGACCACCACCATGAGTCTGGTGGTCTTGAGACCGCCAGACTTGTAATCTGGCCCTTAGAAAGCTTGTTGACTAGTGTACCAGAAAGAAGGTTTCTAAACTACTTATACCTGATCCTTGTAATGGATTAATGTAGCTGAAGGTTCTTATAAGAATTATTTAAGCTTAACCTAACATGTATTTACATACATATACACTAACACAGGTGTATTGGAATGTTCTTAGAGGACTAGTCTTGATTTACATAAAAATGCATAGTACAAACTGAATGTTGCTGACCTGATGGCTTGTAGCAGCACGTTTTCTAGAGAAACTGCTTGCATGTCTGAGTGTGGTGTTTGACACGAGTGTGGCCTGTGGTGCTCAATGAATCCTTGACTGGTTACAAGTCAACCTGAGCCACAACAGCAAAAAGAAAAATGCAGCTGTTCCAGAAAAGTGATCACAGGATTGACATTTCCATGGTGATAAGTGATCCCTCAATGTGTTGGTGATCGTGCAACAAATTGTGAAATCGTGTTACAACGGAGTGGGAGAAAAGCTGAAGGTGTTTCATTGCCTCAAAAGTATTGAAAACGTGTTCCTAAAATATGTGGTTATCAAAAAAAAAACAAAGGAAAGCAGTTGAGCCAGGGAACAGAAGTCAGACCATTACTGCAAGGCTTAAAATTGTAAAGGAGTCATGATCCTTAATTACGTTTTAGGTATTCAAGGACTTTCAGCGTGAGCCTTTAGCTCTGAGAAATCATTGTGTTAATTTTTAAAAACATAATCAGTTTGTAGAAGTATTTAAGCTTAGAAATATGAACATCTTAAGTTGAGGTTTTAGAAATCTGAAAAAAATACTTGAGGGAGTCATGTCACTTATATTTCAATTATCCTTGTGGGTAAAGGGATAAGAGCCTCAAGGGCAGTACAACCATGCACAAATGAACACTCTTCATCAATTGCTTCTTCTAAGGCACAAGGGTATAACATTTATAGTCCATGAAGTGCCACAAGAAGCCACACTTGCTCTATGTTAGGCATGCGCAGCTCCATATATCATCACCTGGTTGCCATTAGCAACAGCGCTGAATTTTAACGGGAGCTGATGCTTTGCAGGTACCATTTAACATGGACGCTTCACAGAATATAAATGCATTGCACTTACTGTACGTGTAAATTAAAGCATTATATAATGAAAATACTTGTTTGGAAGGTACCGCAAAGATTTTCATTTGAGACAGCTTTGTGGACAACTGCTCTGCGAGGGCTAACGTTAAAGAAAGAACAAAGGGGCAATTGGATGTTGACCCAGTCTTTCACTGACGTGCTATGAATATCTTCTATGAACCTAAAAAGATTTTAGAAATGAGAAAATATGCAGCTTAACTGTGGAAATAATGCAATGAAAATGTTATCCTAAGAGAGTAATCCTTTATATCTATGGTACAGCAATCTTAGCTGAATGGTTTTTGATGGGAAAGGCAATTGAGTTTTGGAATCTATTGCATATGTTTAGATTTCAACAGTAAGATGAATTACACGTTTATCGTTCTGTTTGAAGAAGAGGAACCTTATACATATTTTTAATATTTCAGAAATGTTATAAAATGACAAGTAGATGTTCTGACGCTGTATGATATCACTAAATCTGACATCTGAAAATTGCATTTTGCCATAATTGAACACACTGCACTCCTTTGCCATAATTGAACTGTAACAATTTGTAATGCTTTCCACATATCTAACAGTCCTCAACTCTATTTAAATTACCGTTTTAATCGCAACGATACTTAATCATAAAGGTACCCATTTTAAATGACTCATTGCAAATCTGAATCACTCACTTTGTGCGTGGCAGGTCTGACAGAAGTCAAGGTTAACGCATCCTTCTCTCAGGAGGGTAACTATCAGTGCAGGGGCTCCGGCATTCGGGAGTTTGAGTGGCCCACTTCGCCCCAGTTAGTAGCTGTGGGGGTCCACTTTCCTTGCATTATGGCCCATAGCACCCTTGCTATGCCATTGTACTGAAAGACTGGATCTGTTTGTTTTGGGAGGGCCTAATGACAAGCCATCTTCCTGTGTGGGCTACCGCTGAGCATGTCTGATTGTGGGCCTTAAAATGTGCCCCACTGAAAGAGCAATGATTTAATTACTACCGTTACTAAAGAGCAAGAAATATAATTAGATACACAAAGGTCCATGTGTACAATATGCCCAGGAGATACATTTCCCTCTCTGTGAACTATGCCTTCCCAAGCGCCATATCAGATTGGTAAGCAAATGACACGGATATGCAAGTGTAAAGATTTTATGAATCCGTGCTTCGCATGGATTTATTCATTGTCACGCCGCGAGAAACAGATTTGGCACTTTCCCGACCCCAACTACGCACAGCAGTACAAATTACACAAGGCGGACATGCACTTTTTTGTAACATGTGTGCTCATTTTGCACGAAAGAGTGCGATAAAAGTTTGAGAAATCCCCCTCATATATCTGCCATAATAAGATTCTTAGGGCCTTATTTATACTTTTTGGTGCAAAACTGTTTTGCACCGGCTTGCACCATTTTTTAGCACCAGCTGGGCACCATATTTATGGAATGGTGCAAGCCGGTGCAAAGGGTAGGCTAGCTTAAAAAAAAAAATTACATTAGGCAGTTTTGAGTCAAAATAAATGATTCTGAGCAGATTAGCATCATTTTTTGACGCTAAGGGGCGTATTTATACTCTGTTTGCAATGAATTAGCGTCATTTTTTTTTTACTCTAATTC
Organism: Pleurodeles waltl; assembly: GCF_031143425.1. Classification (NCBI taxonomy): domain Eukaryota; kingdom Metazoa; phylum Chordata; class Amphibia; order Caudata; family Salamandridae; genus Pleurodeles; species Pleurodeles waltl. The sequence goes on from NC_090444.1 coordinate 670,325,338, forward strand.
AGTGCAAAACTAACTCCATATTTATACTTTGGTGCTAGACCCGTCTAGCACCAAATTTATGGAGTTAAAGTCATTTTTTGGAAGTGGAAACCTACCTTGCCTTAATGAGATGCAAGGTAGGCGTTCCCGTGCAAAAAAATGACTCTATGGCCTTAACACCATATTTATACTCCCATGTAAAAATGGTGCAAAGGAGGGAGGAAGGGTCAAAAAATGGGGCAAGGCAGGTCTTAGAGGACCTGTGGCCCTATTTCCATGGTGGAACACCATGGAATAAGCCCAGAGGTGCCCTCCCTAGGCCCTAGGGGCACCCCCACCCACACTAGAGGGACTGCGAGGATGGGGGACCCCATCCCAGGTAAGTACAGGTAAGTGCATTTTATTTTTGAAAGTGCCATAGGGGGCCCTGAAATGGGCCCCCATATATGGCACCGGGTGCAATGGCCATGCCCAGGGGACCCCTCTCCTCTGTGCTGGCCACTGGGGTGGTGGGCATGACTCCTGCCTTTCCTAAGGCAGGAGTCATGTGGCATCGTAGGTTTAGCACCATAAAATGACGCTAATCTGGTTAGAGTCATTTATATTTACTCTAACCTGCCTAAAGCCATTTTTTGGTGCTAAACCCTCTTCTTCTATACTGCCAGCCCCACCCGACTAAAGTCATTTTTTTAAACTCTAGCCTACCCTTTGCACCGGCTTGCACCATTCCATAAATATGGTGTCCGGCTGGTGCACAGAAATGGTGCAAACCGGTGCTCAACTTTTTGGTTCAAAACTGAGTTAGTGCAGTTTTGCAGCAAAAAGTATAAATAAGGGCCAATATTTTGTAAGTTTGCGCCACTTTTGTGTCATATAATGACGTTAATGCAGTGCAAAAAAAGTTTAAATAAGGGCCTTGGTGCTAGATGGGTCTAGCACCAAAGTATAGATATGGAGTTAGTTTTGCACCGAATTAGAGTTAAAAAAAAGGACACTAATTCGGTGCAAACAGAGTATAAATACGCCGCAGAGTATAAATATGCCCCTAAATATGGTGTTAAGGCCATAGAGTCATTTTTTGCACTGGAACGCCTACCTTGAATCTCATTAAGGCAAAGTAGGACTCCACTTTCAAAAAATGACTAACTCCATAAATTTGGTGCTAGAGGGGTCTAGCACCAAAGTATAAATATGGAGTTAGTTTTGCACCGAATTAGAGTAAAAAAATGACACTAATTTGGTGCAAACAGAGTATAAATATGCCCCTTAGGGACTTACTTACATGCCCCTGCACCGGCGGCGCAAGGGGCTTGTAAATACGCCCCTTAGGGCCATATTTACAAGGCCCCCGGGCTGCACTTTTGTCACTTGCTGCGCCACACTGCACCACCGGCAAAGGGCAGAAATAAGCCATATCTATAAGATAACCTCTCCCCCTTTGCTGATGCAGATATTGCTGCCATGCATTGTGGGAATGATTGTTTATGTGCAGTAAGGGACCTGCACAAAAACAATCAATAGAAGTGATTTCCTGTTTCTATGTGTGCAGCAGAATGCAGTACACAGAAAGAGGAAATAATGGGGTGCATTAAGGATACTTCTTCCTTTTGCTTCAGTCTTATGCCACCCCTGGGATGGCGTACATTTTTGACACATTCCCAAGTTTACAAACCCTTGTAAATCTGGGAATGCGTCAAAATTCATGGATGTTGCGTGTGCTCACGCATGCAACACCAATGGAAACGCCTCTGTGAAGCAAAGTAAGGCAACCCAGCGAATTGCGCTGTGTTGCCCTACTCCATATCTACAAGGCCACATAAAGCCACCCCTAGTGGGTGTGTGTGGCATAGTAGATATGCCTCAGCAGCATGCACCACCACTGCGTAAAAAAAAAATTATGCAGCAGCGGAACAAGCTCCTTGTAAACATGGGCCTTAGTTTTTTTATTTTATCTTGCATATTTCGCACAATTGTTTGTGTCCTTTTAGGAACCAGAGACAACATTTTATCTATGCTTTGCAAGTTGCTAACGATGTAAGCTCATCCAATCCAGTTGATTAAGTCTGCAATTATCGACGCAGCAATGAAACACTGTATGTCGTTTTAATAATAATAGGCATGTCATTAAAAATCCATCAATATTTGCCATAGTTCGAAGACTTTAATAATCACCACAGATGTCGCCACACATGGACACGTGTATTTCTAAATAAACAGCACCACAGTTTAGTAGCAGGCACATGATAAAGCACATTTTTTCTGTACCTTTTTCCATATTTTTCAATATATTAAAACGTTGCTCGAATGGAGATTGGCACAAAAAGCTGCTAATATTTTGTCAGAAACTAAAGGCAAGGCTTAATTTGAGCCTGGAAGCAAGTGAGGACCACCGGCTTTTATGGGACTTGGACTCCTTTTTAATCATCAGACTTTGGGGGAGATTATGAAATATTTTGCACTGGGTTAGAGGCACAAAAGTGGCGCTAACCAGCACAAAATGTTTTATTACTAATTTACTTTCCAGCGCAAACTTGGGTGTTCCCATGCAAACACTCATGCCTTTGATGCTAAGTCGTATCTCCTAACAATAATAGACAGGGTTTTGCACCAAAATTTAACACCATTTGAAGGCAGTTGTTAACAGGAGAAATGCTTTCATTTCTCTTTTCTTTTCCAACTTTGCATGTGTGCTGCACTGTGCAGCACACATACAAAGTAGGTAAAGTTTTAAAGTGTGTACAAGCATAGTATTTTGTACTGGAAGGGTATTCCTATGGTACAAAACCTGTGCTAGACTCACACACACCCTTGCACTATGGCACAACTGTGTGTGTGTGGCGCACAGCAGCTGAAATCAGTGCCACTTGACAGGAGGAAGGAGAGTGCATATCTTTGTAGATATTGAGCTCTCCTGCTCCCTCCTGTCACACAGCGCTGCTCAGCATTTTTCATTGCTGTGCTGGGTGACAGTTTTGTAAATCTGGCTTTTGACTCAGAACAAGCTGAACAGGGCATCATGGGGAGGAAGAAGGAGGAATAAAGAGGGAGAAAAACAGTGAAAAATTTAGAAAGAAGGATGCAAAGGAACCTACAAGAGTGAGATGAAGGGGCAAGGAGAGAACATTGGTGGGTAGAATCATTTAACAGTAATCGTGAACTTGAAGAATGTCTCTGAAGTCATCTAATGGGCGCGCATCCAGGAATAACTCCACATCATCAGATGTTATATCGATTACAGGACTGGCCGGTGGATCCACAGAGCAAAAGAGCTCAAACGCAGAATCACCCGCATAGGCAGCATCATCCATAGTGCCTGGTGGAGGCAAATAGTTCACAAGAGGTGGCTTATAGGTGGTCTCGCGAATCAACCGCAGTCTCATGGGGTATGACCATGAATAAACCCTCATCAGGAACATCAGCAGTTCCTTGTCCACAGGAGGCAGTGGTAGAACAGCAAGACACACTGATGATCGACACTCAAAAAGGCAGCAGGTGCAATGAAAGGTTGTACGCAGCACAGGACTGGTCGAAAGGATAGTGACCAATCATGCTTCATTTCTTCTAGCAATGGAGCACCGAAGACCTGTACCATGTGATCATGGCTCAGAATGGCTGGTCATAGTGACTCCATCACTCTGCTTAGCTGAGAAAACACAACCACTGCGTATCAGGAACATGAGCAGCAGTATCTTGTCAAACAGTGCCAAAGTCACAGGAAAGCTGCCAAACACACTTGAAAAGAATGAATCGATAGCTGATGGAATGACTCCAAAGATACTCTGGAAGATGTAAATGAATCCAGACCCAACAGCCTTAAAGAAGTGTACAATCCCCGTAGTGCTAGAGGCATTGAATATTCTGAAGTCCAGCTCTCAAAAGTGCTTGGGGAAGTTGGTATTTAATTGGGATTGTATCTCGGCTGATGATCTTGCTATCTGGAGACCATACATCTCTCTCTGACCGATGTCAACATCACTTGTTTTTGGAACAGTAGTGCCTTTAGTCTGCTCAGCTTGTCATAATTTACATTAGTAGTATCAACGTGAGGCCACATTTCTGCTACTTTTATCTCTTGTGTGGGGGGAATAGAATATGCCCGGAACAAGTTACAATTTAAGAGACGGAAATTGCATAGGCAATTCTTGGTCTCATTCCACAGCGGCTCTGATCGATCAGGACCACATAACTTGCATTTGAAATTATATCAAATGCTGGACAAATCAAATGGACAGGAGTCCCCTTCAGAAAGCATGCCAAGTTCACAGCCCCCGCGTTGCAAAAGACGTGAAGTGACACCTGTTTGCAAATCATAGAATGAATAACAGAAGTTTTACATTCGCTTCCGCTCAGAAAGACCTCTGTTTTGTCGTTCAGACATTTGAATTCGAAAGGCAACTCCCACTGTTCTTTAATATGGCTATCTCCATTATTTCTCTGCCACAGTGAGTCCCTCACTCGGTTATTAAAGAAAGGAGTAACATTTCAGTGGACTGAAGAAGCAGATAAGGCTTTTCAGATTCTCCCAAAAAAAGTTCACGACAGCTCCCATTTGGATGCATCCGAATCCGGAAGAGGCCTTTTTTTGTGGAAACAGATGCATGAGACCATGCTACAGGAGGAGTTTTTTTTCAGAGAAATAAACAAACTGGACAGTTACAACCAGTAGCTTATCGATCCAGAAAGCTGACAGTCACAGAAAAGAACTATTCAATTGCAGACAAGGTATTGCTGGCAGTTAAGGATGAAGTTAGAGACTCAAGACATTATTTGCTGGGATCCAAACTTGTTGTAACAGCTTTACAAACTATCGTAATCTTCAATGTTTTATATCTGCTAAGACTCTTAGACCACATTAATAAAGATGATCCCTGTATTTTTCAGATTCACATTTTTTGATCAACTACAAGCCCAGTGCTGTTAATGGTAAGGCAGATGCATTATCCTGATTAAATGTGTAAGAATAAATTTGGGCCCTAATTAAGACTTTGGTGGATGGAAAAGGCCATCTGCCAAAGATCCGCGGTCAAGATACCTCCAGTGTGGTCCCCTTCCCATGGCCCATATTACGAGTTTCCCGATGGGTCAGTGGGCAGAAACAATGTTCCCACCTGCTATCCCAGGGAGAAACATCCCACAACATTGAGGCTGGGTCATAATTGAGCCGGCGGCAAATTTGCGTTGCGTGGGATGCACCAACACCTGTTGCACTTTTCACTGTCTGTAAAGCAGACATTGAAGAGCGTGACGGGCTGGCCATGGGGGCCCCTGCACTGCTCATGCCAAATGCCTGGGCAGTGCAGGGGCCCCCTTGGGACCCCCTGCACCCGTCTCCACCAGCCTTTACATGGCGGTCCTACTGCCATGTAAAAGCTGGCAAAGGGGGGGGTCATAATCCCCAGAGCAGCGCTGCTCACAGCGCTGCCCTGGTGGATTAGGACCACCAGACTGCCAGCTCCTCCAGTGGAGGATAAGTGGTGGTGCTGGCAGTCTGACTGTGGCGCAACGCCCACGGTTGTAATTGTGGATGTCGGACGGTCACATTGGTGGCGGTCAGACTGCCACTGCGGCCCTGGTGATCTTAAGACCATCAGGGTCGTAATGAGGACCTACGATTTCAGAATCCGAACCCATTATTCCATCTACCAAGTTTGTGTGTGCCACTCAATTTGTAAAATGTACCCAAGAGGTACAAGAAGTACCACTAGAAAAAGACATGAGCAATTGGGTGAAAGCAGATCCAGCAAGAAAGATTAAAGATGACTTCCCATTTAATGGAGATGCTCTATACTCAATCACTCGGAACCTACAGGAACTAGTGTTGAAGACCTGTCATGATGATCCTTTGGCTGGGCACAAGGGCATGAAGAAGATTACAGAGCTAATTAAAAGGCAATTTAGCTGGCCTTGCATGGAGGCTCAAATCAGACAGTATGTGTCAACCTGTGATAAGTGCATGAAAGGGAAGTCTAGTAGGCAGGCCCGCAAGGATTGTTACAACCTCGGCCCATTGCACCTTACCTTTGGCACACAGTATCTATGGATCTAATTGAAGATATTCCTTCCAGTCAAGGGTTTAACACTATTTTAATTTTTGTTGATCTTGTTACTAAAATGAGTCATTTTATTCCACTAAAGTCAGTTCCTAAGGTCCCACAGTTAGCTCAATTGTTCACACCACATATCGTCAGAGTTTTTCGAATTCCAAAGGTAGTGGTTTCTGATCAAGTGTCTCAGTTTGTGTCAAGGTTTTGGAGATCCTTCGGAAACAGGTTGGGAATGAACACTCAGTTTTCCACCAGTTACCATCCAGAAACTGATGGACAAACTGAACATGTCAATCAGCGGTTAAAGCAATACTTGTACCTCTGTCTTCTGGAAGTGGATGGTGATTTGCCTTATTTGATTTGGACTGCAGAATTTGCATACAATAACTCTGTACATAATTGTATGGGTACACTCCATTTTACTTAAACTCAGGTAGACATCCACATTTTACGCTGGGAAAAACAAAAGAAATCTGTCCCAGAAGTAGAAAAGAGGGTAAAGAGCCACAAAATACTTATCAGTCTGCTAGAGAAAATCTGTTAAAGGCTAAGGCATCTTACAAAAAATATGCAGATAAGAAAAGAAGAGTGGGACATGTTTTTGAGTAAGGAGATCAGGTGTGGTTGTCTACTCATCATTTGCAGCTGAAAGGTAACAGAAAGTTTCAGCCCAGATACATAGGTCCCTTTAAGGTAATAAAAAGGATAAATCTAGTCACTGTAGAATTCCAGCTTCTAGCTCAGATTAAAATCCACACCGTGTTTCATGTATCTCTGTTAAAAAAGAGCTTCCCAGGGATGCGAATATCTAATTGTCCAACATCTGTAACACTGAGTTCAGGAGAAGAACTTTAAGATAACAGAACACTAGAGTTAAAAATGGTGAAGGGAACATTTTTTTTTTGGTTGAGTGGAAGGGGTTTGGGCCACAGGAGCGATCCTGGGAGCCCTATTTAAATGTGCATAACCCACGTTGATAAAAGTCTTTCATAAAATGTACCCCAAGACGCCAAAATTGGGGATGCCCCCTTTGGAGGGAGGTACTGTCAGGAACACAGTAGCAGGAGTCAAAACCTACTTGTGCAAAGTACCAAAGAGCCAGAGATTGACAAGATCCCAGCAATATCCACATTAGAGGCATGGTAGGCCATCCGCAAAACTTGTTGAAGGCAATCCTCCACATGTGTGCTACATGCTCCTATTCCGAGATCCTCAAAATGGCAGACATGCCCAGAAGGTTAGGGGTCTAGTTTTTGCAGCTCGACATGCAAGCACTCAATGAGGAAGATGTCGCAACTAGACTTCTGAGGCACTGGTAGTGTCTCTCCTATGCACATACTTTTCCTCTCAGAAGAATTTCTAGGCAGGAAGAACCCTACTCAGTCAAGTCACGGACAATAGCTCATGTATTCAATAACAGTGTCTCAACTTTGTTCAGCAAGTATTTCAGTTTCCTCAGCACTCATTTGTTTGAAGGGTGTTAGAGTGCTGAGTTCAGTGTTTCTCTTTCACCACAAAGGTCAGATAAGAGACCTTTTTTGAAGTTGTATTTCCAGATTGGGAGTAAGACTTTCTCCGTTAGGAAATTACTTTCTCAGAGAATTCTCGTGACATTAAACATATTTAGTGTGGATAAAATGAAAACAACAAATCGTACAACTCATCTATGCAAATATCTATAAATACATTCATTCAAGTACAACTAAGAAACTATTAGAAATCTTCACAATAGAACCAAATCCACTCACTCAATCAAATTCTACAACTGCCATATAAGGCGCACTGTCACAGAATTAATATTATATTGTTCCAAGAAATCAAAACTCTTTTCTATTTACATGACAAAGTATTTATTAAGAGAGGAGCACGAGTCTTGCTCATTAGGGATATAAAGTAATGATATACATGCAATAAGAAGTAAATGATTTTGTGATATTTAGAATATAAATTAGAAGTGCAATTTCCATGTTTGTGTTTGTTTTCCCCTGCAGGTAGCTGTCATCCATATCTTCAGGCAAATACGAAGAATAGAAGCGAAGATTCCCCTGCAAGCCAGTGTTTCTTGTTTCCCTATCTACTTCCCCTTTCCCTCTGTGGATATGTCACACTGGCAATTAATCATAGGGTTCGTGTGGATATTAGGGGAGGGGTGTTGGGACCAGCTTCTACTCCTAAGGAATCTAGCTATCTAGAACTTGACACTCCTGACAATGTGCGATAATTCAGAAAAAATGAGGCGCAGTCAAATAAAATATTTGCACAGAATCCAGTACTAGAACTTGATAAAAATTATTATAGGAACCTATACATTAGGGGTCATGATGTGGCAGAGGAAAAGGGGTGGAGTCATGAGGAGCCGAGCTTGAAAAACAGAGTTGGACAGTCAACTTATCACTTATTTAAATAAGATCTGCTGCATGGAAATTGGCAACAAGGACAAATGTAATAGTATATCTCTTATAGCTTACATCACTGGTCACAAAGAAGCTGAATTTTCCAAAATATCTGACAGGGTTAAGACACCTGTGTCAGAAACCTTTGTGTGCCCATCAATTTGGAAGGGATTGCAATAGGTAATATATAACTAGTGGTTAGCACAGTTTGTGGAAAGGTCTGTGTTTTGTTCAGTCACAGTTTTGACTCATAAAGTAGGAAAGAGAGTTTATGTGCCTCCACATTCAACATCTAGTCAGGGGTACTAAAAACTATATAAATTGCTATACAAGCACTATAAACATTGTAGAACATGCAGATCACACAGTAGTATGTCAATTAGAGAGGTGAAGGCTACTGCTTTGCCGCTGAAACATTTTTTTTACTTCCAGTTAATAAATTGCAAATGATCTACTATAGCACAGTGATCTATTGGCATCAAGGAGTTGCATGCAAACTGTAGTCATAGGTTTAGATTAGGCCTTTGTGGAGTCATGCAATGTGGAACTCTGCGAAGTAGAAAAAAACTCTTCCACACTCCACGGAGTTCCGCAAGCGTGCAGAGTTCTCCTTTGTGCCTATCCATGCTGCATTTCAAGACAAACACAATGCAAAGTACGTACTTGCGTACAAAATTGCGCAAACTGTACCACGTGGTGTGCATGGGTGTATCTTGTTTTTCCCTCTGTTTTGTGGTTCTGGGCCTGTTTTTAAATCCCACCTCAATCTTTGCAATACTCCACCCTAACACTTAACCTACCCCTATTTTTCATTTATTGCATTAGTGTGTCTTTTTGTGTCTAGTTATTTTTACATTGTTTTAATTTTTTGGTGTTTTTTGAGACTTTTGTATTTTTGTTTTTTTCCCCTATTTTTTCCATCCTTCCTTTTCCTACTGTTTCTTTTCTTCTCTTCTTCACCCTACCCCACCCAGAACTATGGCAGAGCAGGGGAACAGGTATTGCTTACCTTGTGGGTGGCGGCACGGTCAAGGGGTGCAACCTTGGCCAATGTTTCCAAGGAGAAGGTGGCAGCACTGTTTTTTATGTGCAGCGCCACCTTCCCTCCATTCTGGCAGCACCCTTCTCATAAGCACTCATTTTGGCTGATTATTTAAGAAGCCATTGCAATGCAGACTCCTCTGTCCTCCTGTCTTCATAGCGAATTAGTGATATCAGTGAGTTTGTGTTCTCTGTGACTTTATGTAGCTCTTACAATCCCAAGCAATTTCAGTGATGCATGCTTTGCAAAAAAGGGAGACTGAGTTGGTTCATCAAGGGGCTTGAGAAATGGGAATAGAATAAAATATTATTCATTGCAATGCATTAGTTTCAAATGTAGTTTTTGTTAAATAAATTTGTAATAGGGATTTTGAGGAGAATAGCCAACTCAACAGTAGTTGTTCATACTAACACCATAGGGGACCTGATTTAAGTACAGTGTTAATGTATTTGCTTGCTATAGAATAATTTTGTGGAGATTAAAAGTATCCCTAATGTATTTTTTCATCTTGTTTATTTCTTACATCAGCACCCAGGGGCAAGAAGAAGGGCACTAGTCTAACGGTTCTGGCAGGAACAGGGGAGGCGCTGACCACCAACACTGATGCAAATGGATCTGCTTATCCCAGTAAGTCCTTTTTTAAATATTATTATTATTATTTCCCTAACTTTTACCTCTCCTCACTTTCATACTAGGTTTAATTTAGCCTTATTTACTTTTTTATACTGTCTCCCTTTCTTTCCAACTCCACTATTCAAGTTTTGTTTAAATTCCAGTTATCCTTGTGCTATCTTTTTTGTATTCCACCCCTCCACTGATTCAGAGTCTCCGTCAATCATAGGCTATAGCTCTGCCACTCTATTACGCAAAGGTTTTGGTTGGCTTGACTACCTGGCTTTTCTAACATCCCAACAAAATGCTCAGAGTGATATTTTTGACAGAAGATACTGCAGTGCTAACCAAACTGTAACAATGTATTGCGGTTGCATTTTTTTTTTATTTAAAAAATTAAGAATGGGAGGTGCACCTGCATCTAAAAACTGTATGCTGTTATTTTATAGCCACACCAACCAGCGGAGCTGTCTCAAGTTCCACTGCTGCAGGAGTGGATTTAGCAGGGGGAGATGCTGCGGCAAGGAGGGGTGGTAGTAAGTCACATTGCTTGCTTATTGACAATTACCATTACTCACTAGCTACAAGGGTGTTGTCTTGATCGGATTCATGACTCCCTCGCATTACAGCTACAGTTGTGGTTGGATTTCTTAAGGCCTCTTCTATCTGTAAATCAACGATAGAGCACAAATAATGTACACAAAAAAAGATGGCTTGATGTATGGGTGAAGGAACGGAAGGTCAAAAGAAAGGATGGGTGAAAAGAATAAAAGGAAAGGACACGTGGGTGAATGTAAAAGGATGCGTGGGTGAGTACTGGTATTAGGTAAATGGATGGATGGGTGAAAGGATGATTGAAAGAAAGGGTAGATAGTGGGTACTGAATGGATGGATAAAGGATTGTGAATTTGGGTGAAAGACTGGATAAGAAAAAGTAAAGGTTAAATCATGGTAGCTATGGGTGATATAAGGGAAGAATGAAAGGAACATTTTATAATTGCTTTGATAAATGGAGAGATCAGTGACACCTCTCTATTTCTCTATAGCCAAAGCTCAGCCTACCTACCTGCCTAATCCATCTGATTTACTCTGAAGGAGAGTAAGTCAAGTTTCTTTAATTTCCTTACTGCCCAGTTAACTAATTTGAGATGGTGTGCAAGACCAGTGAGTAAAGAGGGACTAATAAGTGCCCGATTTGATTTCAAGTTTGGAGTAGGAGATACTCTGTGACAAATGCAATCTATACAGTATAAACCATTTCTTTCCCTGTAGTGCAGTGCATTGTTTTCCCCTATCTAATTACGGCAGACAGGATAAATAGCATTTTATAAACAACACGTGTGACGTATCTTATCTATTTCATTGCCTCTTTTGAGTCAGGGTAGAAACTAGACTAAGTGAAAGGCATGTGGGGAAGAACAGGCCAGTTGGAATTAAAGATAGATGATTGTCAGCTACAGCTGCCCAAGCTGCAGACAGTAGCAAACTACTTGAAGTGCTGGCTAGCATGCCTAAAATTATTTGGCACAACAGCTTGGACTCCATAGTGAATAATGCCTCACTTATCATAAATGAGTGGTAATCCCTTTTTATTTTTTAATTAAATGTGTCTGTATAGTTACTCAAAAAGCCTTTAAAAGAAAAAACAAATGAAATAACAGTTTTTAATCTGGTCTTATTTTTTCTTCATTCTTTTCTACCAGACAGTCAGTGCTTTTTATATGAAGCATGTGTTGATAAATATAATATTGGCCCTATGACTGTCCTAAACATAACCAAAGAAATACCAGGGCACTCCAAGAGGTAGTCCAAGCAATATAGACAAGTAGTAGAAAAGAGTCCAAAATTCAAAGAAATTTTACTTCTTCCAATGAGAAGCCTTTATTTCAGGAAAGTAGACACAATGCACCAAACAGCCAACACGTGTTTCATCCGAAGGACTTTTTCAAGGCTGTAAATCATAGATCGAAAACCCGATGTAATAGTTTAAACAAAGTAAACTGCATTAAGGTGTATAAAGCTCGAAAAGTGCATAAACTATAAAAAGGGAATATAGTGGACTGTCCTAAACATATTTGCATCAAATTCCGATATCCCTAGGGGGCCAGTAATGTAGTACCACTCTGCCACCCACTACCTATCATTTGAAAAGTGTTAGTTCAGAGCATTGTTTGAAATTTGTCTTTTTTATTCTTCTTTTTCTAAATATAGCTAGTCTACCAACCAGGCAGGAGATAGCAGCCCGTCTGGCACAGCAGAGGCTGGGGACCATGCAGACCCCAAATATCATTGCTGGTGATCCTGAAAGAGGAAGCGGCCAAAGCAGCTGCTTTGGATCCAGGTCGGACCAGAACATCACTGTCCCTGACTGCATGTGCTGCTGCATCCTCCTGCTCCAACAGAGGATGGACAGGATGGAGAGCTCGCTCACCAGCATTGAACAGAGCCTGGATGAGCTCTGAACCCATATTGACAGTGCCCTAAATTAAGCCCTTTTTAAATTTTTTTGTTTTGGTGGGGGGGCCTATGAAGGGAGAGGGATTTGGGATGGACTGTGGACTTTTCGTTGGACTTTTTGGGGACAGGTTATTTGCTTGGGGAGAAGGGTGGGACTGTTGTGGGTGGAGAAGGAGGTTTTTCTGTTTGTAAATAATTAAAGGGATATTTGGTTTACTTAATTTGCATCGCAAATCATTATTTTGGTGTTTTAGACTTTTAGTTTGCACTCCTGTCGTTTAGTGTGGCCTGTTATTTTAATCTGCTAAAAAAAGTGTATGTCATTTACTTAAACCTTTGCCCTTTTGCCCCCTACAACTATATACTGACCACTAGAGGATGATTGCCCTTGCCTATTTTGCCTACAAAAACCCAGACCACAAAGACAACATCTTCTTCAGTAGGAGTTAATTACTACCTAAACAAAGTTCACTTCAATCCATAGTTCTTCTGTTACCTGAATAGATGAAGCAAGGGAGTCTTCTTACTGCAGTGTTTTTCTTAAGGTGGCATCTTAAGGGGGTGAAGGGGTAGTAGTAGCAGGCTAGCATGCTAACAGGTATGACAGAAGGTGCCACTCCCACCTATGCAAACTCCAACTTCAGGATTAATTAAAGGTTTATCCGTCACTGCCAACTAGATTGAAAGAAAACAGTGAGTTTGTGGATCATATGTCGTAACTTTAGGAAGACTGAGAGCAGACTACCACAGTGACAGCATTAGACATACAACAAAGAAGACTATGGGGGTCATTCCGACGGGGCCGGGGATGCGGGAGCACCGCCACCAGGCTGGCGGTGCCCCGCAGGGCATTCTGACCGCGGCGGTTTGGCCGCGGTCAGACAAGGAAAACCGGCGGTCTCCCGCCGGTTTTCCGCTGCCCTGGGAATCCCCCATGGCGGCGCAGCTTGCTGCGCCGCCATGGGGGATTCCGACCCCCTCACCGCCATCCTGTTCCTGGCGGCTCCGACCGCCAGGAACAGGATGGCGGTGAGGGGTGTTGTGGGGCCCCTGGGGGCCCCTGCAGTGCCCATGCCAATGGCATGGGCACTGCAGGGGCCCCCGTAAGAGGGCCCCATTTTGTATTTCAGTGTCTGCTTTGCAGACACTGAAATACGCGACGGGTGCCACTGCACCCGTCGCACATACCCACTCCGCCGGCTCCATTCGGAGCCGGCTTCCTCGTGGGGAGGGGTTTCCCGCTGGGCTGGCGGGCGGCCCTCTGGCGGTCGCCCGCCAGCCCAGCGGGAAAGCCAGAATGGCCTCCGCGGTCTTTCGACCGCGGAGCGGCCATTTGGCGGCTCCCTCCAGGCGGCCGGCTCCCGCCGCCCGCCGGGCTCAGAATGAGCCCCTATATGATAATAAAATCTAGCAATACCAATTTCTTCTGAGCAATGGTGGGGAGCTGTAAACCTAAACATAGGAAATAAAATCATGGAGTCAGGAGACGTGGGCTCAGACTCAAGAATGGTTGAACCAGGTTAAGCATTTACAGAACACACACACAAGGCATGAATGATGATGATGTTGATGGGTCCAGTGTTGAATATTGCTCACGTAATAGAAGATAGAAGGTCAGGCAGTGAGTTGGTGTTGCCTTCACCACATCCATCCTTGGAAGTGTGTGATTCCTTTATGGTTTAAAATTACGTCACACCTCAATAAATCATACAGCACGGGAGACAAGGGTTAGGGGCTTAATGAATGGTTGGGAACGGGGATTTGGGGAAAAGCGTGGAGGCGCTGAGCAGCACACCATCATCAATCTGTTGTGGAAAGAAAAGAAGGGATAAGTAAGTATGACACTGTTCAGTAAATTAATTGGAAACAGTCCTTCTGCTCCAGAGAGACCCCAGATAGTATATCCTAAGTGTTATGTCTTCTAGTTGTGAAATATGGAAGATTTAATGTAACCCATCCAGTTCTAGAAATTATGATTGTTAGAAGGAAAATGATACTGTATTGCCAAATTGGGTGATGCATCTCCATTCTTCTTGGAATGTCCATCACTCTGGTGCCTGTCTGAACCTGTCCAGAAGGTAAGCTGGAGTTTTTGAGCTTTCCCCACCTTTTGTCGTGCAGGACAGGACTAGGAGAAGGCCTATATATTGAAAAAATAGTAGCTGTTATAGAGAGTAAAGGAGAAGGACAAAAGATAGCAAGGTAAGCTTCATGAGGAGTCAGGAGTGTCCTAAGAACTCCGAGGCAGAGCAAGAACATAAGAGGAGTTCCACATTTGAGCTAGCAATGCAGCAAACACATACTCAGCTCATTTCTAAATCAACACACTTCTCTGCAGTTCACAGAGCTAAGTGGGTACTAGGCCTCAGAGTCTTCGCCATCACCCTGGGTTTCCTTTGAAGTCGATAACCTTTTCCTTTCTAGCTGCTGAGGTAGTCCCTCCCTGAGCCCTTCCAACATCCTCCTCCAGCCCCAAACCAAGCAAGGTAGACCTGTGAAGTATACTGCTGTAGTAGAACAAATAAAGAAACAGAACTGGAGTAAAACCATGAAAAAGGAGCAGGCATGCAGGTAAATTTCACTACTTTTTTAAGGCAAATCACTTTCAGGAAAAAATTATCACCCATCAGCCCTCAAACATTGCAAATTATCTGAAACAAGTTTACAAATTTGTTGAACTCCCTCCCTTACTGTCAGCCACCACATACATCAGTCGTAAATCACAAATTCATAATCAATCAATATATCACCACTCATTGGTGCAATCATTACTTAGTAGTTACCTCTTCCAATTGAAGCATGGTGGTTGAACAAAATATCTCCTCTTTGTTGTTATCACCACATTGGAATTAGACATTGGCACAGGCGGTCTTCTAATCAATGATATTCTAAGGCAGCCCTGCTAGGTGATGTAAAAAAAAATAGGGTAGGCAATGGCATGGAAGGGAGGCAGGCATCGTCTCCAATGTCCAGTAGTGTATGTGGTGGCTTCTTCACTGCACACAGGTTGAACTCCAATCCAGGCTTATATGTGACTATACAATCAATGGTGTGGCATCATAAATCTGACACAAACATAATGTTACACTATCCTTTTTTTTACAATGAAAGAAAGAGAAAAAGAAGCTAAATGAGAAATAATTAGAAAAGTTCTATGGTGGTACTGGCATACTCAATCCAGGAAGTAGAGTTCATTTTCAGATGCTGTTGGTTCTCCCATAAGTTGGTCAGCTAACAAACTTGATTCTGACCCATCATTCTCTTCCTCCTCCTGTGGTGGTAGGGGAATGGTTTAATCAGGTGGTATAAAATACTGGTTTGTTGTGATCATTGTCAATCCACGTTTTGAAGTGAGAGACTGGTCCTTCTCACTGTGACAACTGCACCAGCTGTCCTGAAGACACATTCAGCAGACACGCTGGCTGCAGGACAAGCCAGAAACCTTATTGACAGCCTGCTGAGCTCTGGCCATTGGCACATCTTCCCAAACCAATACTCCAACAGGTTTTGATCCACACACACCTCTTTCGGGTCATCCAGATACTTCTGGAACATCCTCTGAATGGTCATTGGTACTGCCACCTGCTTGACCACGTTTTCCTTCGCCTCTGCACTGGACTTAAAACCTTCCACTTAAAACACAGAGTGCGACTCTCTGTTCCAGCTGTTCTTCTTCAAGATCTTCTGCTTGCTCAACCATTGACCTTTTGTATTGTGAATCATCACCTTCAGAAAAAGGAATGAAAGCAGAAAGATTTCTTTTATAGCATGGATCAAGTAGTCTGGCACAGATGTACTCTTTGGATGAGATGATGTCATAATGCAGCCTTGCATTATAAGTCAAGTGATAACTTAGGCTCTCGACCAAGGCATGCACTTTTGGGGGTTTTGTATGCACCCCAGAATGCAAACCTTTCAGACATCTTCTTTAGCTGTTCCTATAGCAGATGCAATAACAGGATAGCTTAGCCCATTGTACTGTCCTCCTTGCTAACTTCCGATGTGAAATCCTCAAATGGGAGCAGCATCTGTGTGAGGCATTTGACTAGGTCCCATTTGTCCGCATCCCTTGTCATAGCTTTCCCAATTGCATCATCTCCTCTTTGAATGACATAGTCATTGATCTTTTTGTAGTGCTCAAACAGACGTTGCAACATGTAATAGGTTGAGTTCCAATGTGTTGGCACTTCCTGCATTGGGGCTTTAACTGGTTCTCTGTTACTATGCTGAATAATCTGCAACTGTTTCAGTGCTTTAAAAGAATCTCTGAAATGAGTGCAGGTGTGTCTTCAGGTGGTCAGTATGTTCCTGACTATGGGGGTTATTCTAACTTTGGAGGAGGTGTTAATCCGTCCCAAAAGTGACGGAAAAGTGACGGATTTACCACCAGCCGTATTACGAGTCCATTATATCCTATGGAACTCGTAATACGGCTGGTGGTATATCCGTCACTTTACCGTCACTTTTGGGACGGATTAACACTCCTCCAAAGTTAGAATAACCCCCTATGTCTTCTTTTTTAAGAAAGTCTTGCATAGGCAGGTGTGACAAACACACAGCCTTGAAATAGCCATTGTCTGCCATGACCTTGACTATGTTGCTGCCATTGTCCATGGCGACAAATCTTGAAGACCTCTGGGTCACAGCCATTCAGATGCCTTGCTATTAAATTCCTCCAAGATGTTTGCAGCTGTGTCTGATTTCTCCGTGGTGAACATGGCTACTGTTGCATGCCGCCCTGTAGATAGCTTTTGCTTTACCCCCACAAAATAGATCCATTGTGCAGTGATGCACATGTAATCAGTCGCCTGACAACTGGTCCACATTTCTGTCGTTAGGTGGATAGTGTGGACAACACTTTGCTGCAAAGCTTGTCCAACCAATTGATGCACATCGTGATGCAGCACCGGAACAGCAAATCTGGCAAAATAGGTCCAAATTGGAACCTTCCATTTCAGGCAGAGGGCTGCCACAAACTCTAAAAATCCCACTCCTACCACAAAAGAAAATTGAAGGAGGTCCAGCAGTAACATTTTTCACAGCTTCCCATTGTTTAAATGTTCCATTAGGTGGTTCTGGTTGTAGGGCCCCTCCTGCCTAAGCATGCCCATAACTGTGGCCTGGATTTTCCTCTTTTATGGGGCAACAAACACAGGCTACTTTTGAGATGTAGGCGATGGTCGACTCAAAGCAAGTTGTGGTGCAGTCACCATATGTTGTGGTGTCTCCTTCTGACTCTGAGTCTTCCTGTGTCATCGTGAGGTCGCTAAGGCGGGTGATTCTAGCAGCCTGCGGGGGACAGGGCTGATTTGCTTGAGGATGTCACCCTCTTCCTTCTCACCTTCCACAATGATTTGATCAGTTGTAGCTGACGTTTCCCGGTTCTTCTCATCTTCACCAACGCAACCACGTTGAGCCATTTTTTTAAGGTGCTCCTCTCACTGTGATGTTTTTTCATATCGGTCGTCTGGCCACCAGTGCCATAATGTGAACCTGGCTCACCTCGATGAACACTTGTGTGGCAAATAGAGCATATGGTAATGTTCTCCTCCTGTTTGCTAATTGTAAAAAAGTCCCAAACTGGGGAGGAGTACTTTCTTATTGGGCCAATGCCTGAAGAAGAACTGGATGTAGACTGTTGTGTTGACTGCCTCTCTGCAGTGCATACTTCTATGCTGGCAGTGCTGCCTGTGCCTCATCCTTCTGAGCAGTTTGGATAGTAATATCATACTCCTCTGTACAAGCTTCCATAATGACTGGCTCATCGTCATCATCTTTCTCATCATAATCCCCTTCCATGATTCTAAGGCTTTTTGGAACTTCTCTTTTCCCTTGCCTCTTCTGTCTTCTCCTGGACTCTGCCGGGGTTCACTCCATGTTTTCTTGCTGAGAGATCTCGGAGCCATTGATTCTAAAAGAACAGGTTCTTGCTCAGCAGGAAGCTCAACCTCCTGTTCTGCTCCAACTGTGGGAAGATCTAGCTACGGCTGCTGTTCACTTTGCTGTTTCCTGAAATGATTGGGTGCAAATTTGTGAAAGGGACAAATCTAATTCAACATCACTGCTCGTCTGCATCGCCATGATTACAGTGGCTGCCTCACTGTGAGACATGGTCCTGGGCGTGGGTTAGGGTGGTGCTGTTGATGAGGGAGTGCTCCCTGGAGCCCGGTGTGGCAAGCACACGTCTCCCAAAAAAGATTGCAGTTGGCATGCCACTTTTGGAAAGCTGCTTCTTCTCACAGGCCATTTTCTTGAAATCAACTTTCTTTGGGGCCATCTTAAGCTCTAGGTTGGCAGTGGCACTATGATGCACAAACGAAAAAATCTGGTGCCTGTGGACTGTAGTTACTATATAGCCTTCTCATTGCAGTACTGTGTGTGATGTGGGGGTCTCTTCTCTTGTGCCCCTAAAACAACCAAGCAAGAAAAACATGTAGTTAGTGAAACATGACATTAATGTGGGTTGTCATACTACAGAGACATGCAATCTTAGTGTGGCTGGTTACTTATGTAAAGACCTATTTAATCAAGCATTGTAAAGGCAAAACACACCACCACACTATAAAACAAAATACATTTCAAATCAAACAGCAAAACAGGCAGATCTAGCTCTTTGTTTTACCTCCATCTGTTGTAAAGGAGACACTTGGAGTAGTCGAAGAGAGGTGCATGGGTAAATGGAATAATCCTTTATATAACCTTTTGCGGCAAGGTGGCCCAAGGGAAATGGAATAATCATTACCAAAATGAATTGTGCTGTTAATTTGTCTGCTGTGCTCTGCAGAGAGGGTGTCCTGGAGGAAATGCAATTACACGTAAAGAAACTGCAAGCTGTAGTGCAGCTGTGCATCTTTGGTAGATGGATGGAAGGATGGATGGAAGGATGGAGGAATGGACTTAATGGATGTGGATAAATAGATCAGGGCAAAATGCAGAATTAAATACAAATTATATAAAAAATTTAAAAATGAAATACAAAAATTTAAATAAAAAGTAAATTAAAAAAAGAAAATTAAAAAGAAAATAAAAAAGTAAACAATAATACATTATTAAAAACTAACATACAAATTGAAATAAAAATGAAATACAATTAAAATGAAAAATACAAAATTATAAATTAAAATAGAAAAAAAAATAGAAACTTAAAAAACAAATGATCAATAATTAATGATGTTTGTATATAAACCTGTTTTAACAACACACAAAGGCTGCATGCACAAAATGGCTGCCAGCCAGCCACATGGTCAAACAACAACAACAATGAGCAAGGAGGCATGGCAAATAAGGAACAAATGCAAGCCTATGGCAAGGGACACTGGCTAGATGGACAAAATGGCTGCCAACCACATGGTTAAACAAGATCAACAAAGAGCTAGTAGGCAAGGCAAACAAAGAACACATGCAAGCCTATAGCAAAGGGACACTGGCTAGATGGACAAAATGGACACCAGTCACATGGCCAAACAACAACTGTGAACAAGGAGGCAGGGAATAAAGAACACATGAAAGTCTATAGCAAAGGAACCCTGACTGCATGCACAAAATGGCCACCAGCTACATGGTCAAATGATAACTGCAAACAAGGAGGCATGGCAAACAAAGAACACATGCAAGCCTAGAGACACTGGCTGCATGAACAAAATGAAAGCCTGCCACATGGTCAAACAACAACTACAAGGAGCAAGGAGAACAAAGAAGAACATATGCAAGCCTATGGCAAAGGAACACTGACTGCATGCACAAAATGGCTTCGAGCCACATGGTCAAACAACATCCACCTATGCCATCAATTATTGCCCCACAATATATATGCTTTTTGCAAAAAAAGTGAAATGCAAACAATAGCCAACATTTTAAATTCAATCCAATACCATCCCTGCCCTATATGAAGTTTTAAAAGCATATACCACTGAAACATTAATTTAATGCACGGATGACTACTAGTACTGGGTCTACTGGCTAACTGGCCCTTTGGAAAACTAGGTCACATACTAAAATAATATTGCAAATGTTACAAACATGTAGAAAAGGTACTGAGCTGTGCAACCATTTTTGTTTACAAATTGTGAAAATCAATAAAATGTGAAATCAAAAACTAGACCTACACTAAAACTACAGGCCACCCACCACTATAAAACATTAAAATCGAATTCAAGTACGTACAAAGACACACTGGTCCGTGCCCAAGGAAACAAACAACACCCTTATACAATAGTTTTTTTAACTTACTTGCGTGATTCATTAAAAACAATGTCCTTAAATCCAAAGGAATATCTTGGAGTCAAAGAGAGTTATCCTCCCACCTTGAATTCCACGTGAAAAGTGACCAGGAGATGGACAAATCACTGGGAAGAGCCTGCTGGGCAGGAACAGGAAGTAGGAGTCTCTGATGCACTTCCTTACTGTTTGAAAAACAAAATGACTGCTCAATCTGAAAAACAAATTGCAGGGTCCAATAGAGAAGAAAATCTAGTCAAAATCTATTTTTCACTAGATTTAGTGGCTCTGGAGTAGAAAATCTACTTCAGAAGTGAGTTCATGCTTGCAAGCATCCCTGTTTTGGCTGCCAGCGTGGCTGGAAGCAGTGCAAGTGAACACGAAGTGTTGTGCTCATTCGCTAGTGGTCCAGCAGTATCATCACGCTCACGAGACAGCACCAAAACTCAATCTCTGCCCCATGCTGGAGTGCTGAATTCAGGAACTCCATGCTACTTCACATAGTGTGAAGTGCCCAACTTTCACAAACTCCACCAGCAGAGGGGGCTCTAAACCCAGGCCTAGTTTAGATCCTTATTTATTTTTTCTCAATCTGTTTTTCTAATGTGAAAAGCAGGATTCTTCTGAGAGTTAATAAATTCTTGTTAGTGCAGAGAACAACAATCACTGTGGTACATTTCATTCCCTGACTTTGTTTACCCGCCCATTCATTCTTAACAGATAATGTTTAGAAGTATGGATGATATGTTATTCTTACAATTTATAATCCTCATTCTCTTCTGTAATATTGCCCATAAATTGTTTGCGCACTTTTATGATGTGTTGCGCCTCTGTGTGTGATGTAAAGTGCTCTGATCCTCTACACTGTGATGTGTAGCGCCATAGAAGAATTAAATAAAAAAAATAGTAAGTACTTTTTAAATAAATATTTGCAAAATCACTCATTCAGACTAGCAGCTCCTGCATTCTTACATTGCAAGCACATCTTTTATAGGGAGTTGAACAGGCTTAAAAACCTGCCTCCAATAGTTTCTCTTAAGCACTTGTGAAGTGGGACCATGTTGTGCATCTTT
Source organism: Pleurodeles waltl (assembly GCF_031143425.1). Classification (NCBI taxonomy): domain Eukaryota; kingdom Metazoa; phylum Chordata; class Amphibia; order Caudata; family Salamandridae; genus Pleurodeles; species Pleurodeles waltl. The sequence goes on from NC_090444.1 coordinate 670,347,155, forward strand.
GTTTCCTTTCATTTTAGTTTCATCTAGGTTTTAGGCTCCAGATGGCTCCGAGCAAGGATGATACATAAACAAAAGGAGGGCCGATGGCCCTTTAAGTCAGGCCTTTGTTTGGGGCCCAGTTGAAATCAGAAATCCCCCTCACCGCTTGACAATGGACAGGCACTGCTTAATGTGTCAAGGTGACAGACAAAATAACATCAGGATACATTTTACATGTTTCCCATTGCCGGCTAGATCCCAGATCCAGCCAAGAAAGAGCTGCAAGAACCTGGATCCTTCCTACTTTACACCACTGATAGAATAACATAACATCCCATTATTTGGTGATACCGGATCCATGTTGTGCAGTTCAGCTATAAGATGGGTATCTCTTTCCCTCGTCTATTTTATCTACCTACCAGGGTTCACTGAGAGGATTCTGGCATGTGGTCTTGCTATGCAGACAGTGAAAAGTGCGACGGGTGCAACTGCACCCGTCACACGGCCGCAACACCGCCGGCTCCATTTGGAGCCAGCTCCTATGTTGCGGCCGTGATCCCCGCTGGGCCGGCGGGCGCAAACCAGATTTCTGCCCGCCGGCCTGGTGGGGATCTCCAAATGGCCACGGCGGGGGTGCGGCCGCATTGGCGGCTGCATTGGCGGTCAGATCTTAGTGGGTGGCTGATGTCGCCCGCCAAGGTCGTAATGACCCCCATAGTCTTATATTATAGTATTTGCAAAGTGCTACATAACTGACATTAGGTCCCAAAGCACTTTCTAAGAAGTTGAATAACATAGTAATGTGTATAATTGGTGTTAGTTTATAGTGTAGCCTATGTGTAGTGTGTTTAGGATTGTGTATGAGATCTGAGGGTGTGTTCCAATCATGCTGCAGTTAGCTTTTAGTAGTGCTTATGCATGAAAGTGAATGTGAAATAGATATAGGATCTCAGTTTACATGTATGTCCCTTTAAATCTTATAACCTACAACTGACGGAGCACGTGTTGAGTGGCAGTCAGGTTTTATTGTGCTTGGGGTTCTAGTTGTTTGTTGATTACCAATAATATGATGGAGACTGGGTGGGATTGTCAGAAGTTCCAAAATAACACTTTCATCAGCACAGATCTGCTGATAAGTTTTCTGTATGTAGACACCACAACCATAAGTGGAGTTGGGTCCACAGCTGGACAAACTCAACAACTACCTGCAAGCAGCTTATTTGTTTCAGGAGAGTGTACCCAGGCTGCGATCTCTGGACACAGAAAGCTTCTGGCAATGTGGAATGTGCTGACTTTAGGGAAGTAATGTGGTAGAATCTTTCTTATAAAGTTTTTACACTGTTGGGCTCTAAAATATTTCACTGCTCAAGTGTAGAGACCACTAGAGGTGACATATCAGCTATGAATGAATTTAAAGTTGTTTGCCTTTTTTGGAAACTGAGATGGCAATGTGAATCAAAAGTTCTTATTTTAGCATTTGATAGCTGATGCGCTGCACTCATTTGCAAAGTGATTTGATGCATGTGTTTGGTGCACACAGCTTTGGCTCACAGAGAACATTTATTACCACACACGGAGGAACAAAATTATAGGGAACATTGGTGGTTGCACTTCAAGATGGTGATAGTATTCTGCCTCATTAAACTTGGGCTTTGAGGGCTGTGCAACTGTATATGGGGAGTGAACTATGGTAATCCTAATATCTTTCCACATTTAACACAAGAATCCAGTTTGAGGCACACACCTTACTCACACCAAACCCAAAGACAAAAGTCTGGTGGGACAAATGCAGGGCCCTCCACCAACAAGGAATTGCATACCCAAGAATTTTCTTGCTTCCCTGTTCTTTCCTTTTCATGTATGCTTCAAGTGTTACATGTGGTTCAACAGAGATATCAAACAGAATCTGACACTGTAATGTCATAAACAATGCCTACAGCCCCCACCCTGGATATTCTGCAAAGTTTAATAGAGTGATATCTGCCCATTCAGGTCAACCTATTGTTTTCTAATGGGAGGCATTATATATATTCTCCACCTATTAAAGGCTAAGCATGAGCTGAGAGCTGACAGACACTTGTGGTAATGAGCCTTCTGAGAATTCAAGCAGGTACAGGGTAATTTTCTAAAAGTTACATTTGCTTAATATTTAGTACAATTCTGACTTCACCATTGAATCACATTTTTAACAACTACTAAAAATAGTTGTTTAATTATTATACTAGCTGGTTCCATCTCTGAGATATAGTAGACATATTGGCCTTCTACAGTGAATGTAGCTTTTAGGGTCTTGTCACTCTAGTAGCATGATCATATAGTCTACCTGTCCTACATTTAGATCATAGGGTGCCTGGGGCGAGCTGGTCTCGTCCTCGCACACGGTTCCCGTGAGCCGAGGATGAGACCAGCTCATCCTGCACCCAGCCCATGGGGGAGCGCTAGCGCTCCCCCTGTGGGCCTCCCTCCCACATCAACCAGTCAGGGACGGAAGGGGAATCACTTCCCCTTCCACCGCGACCCCCAGATCCCCTGATCCCCCACAGTGATGTCTGATGAAGTCAGCACGCAATAGCGTGCTGACCTAATCAGAGGTCACCTCCCATCACGCTAGAAGCATGCTTCCAGCGCAATGCGGAAGAAAAATGCTCAGCATTTCTGTTCTGCTTGGGAGGAGGGGCACACACAGGCATGAAAGGAAAGGAAAGGCCTTTCCTTTCATGTCTCTGTAAGCTTTTCTGCTACTCGATCGCAATGCGATCTGGCAGCAGAAATGCCCACTAGACACCAGGGATTTTGTTTATTTTTATACTTATGTACAAGGGGAGCAGCCACTTGGGCAAGGGCCGCTCCCCAAGGGTGCAAAATATTTTTAGGCCTTTTCTGCCCCTCCTGGGGGCAGATTGGCCTATGATAATTAGGCTGATCTGCCCTCAGGGGAGGCAGAAACCCCTAGACACCAGGGATATTGTTTTTTTTTGGTTTACTTGATGTTTTTATGTATAGGGAGTGACCCCTTAGGCAACGGTCGCTCCCCTAGGGGAAATATTGTATTTAGGCCATTTCTGCCCCCCCCCCCCTTGGGCGCAAATCAGCCTATTTTTAGTAGGCAAATCTGCCATCAAGGGGGCAGAAACCACTAGACACCAGGGATTTGGTTATTTTTTACACTTACGCATAAGGGGAGCGGCACCTTGGGCAAGAGCCACTCCCCAGAGGGGTAAAATAGGTTTAGGCCTTTTCTGACCCCCCGACACCAGGGATATATATTTTTTTCTATTTACATTATGTTTTTATGTATAGGGAGCAACCCCTTAGGCAAGGGGTGCTCCCCTGGGTGGCAAATTGTATATTGACATAATTATAATAGGCCAAGGGGGGCAGAAACCACTAGACACCAAGGATTTTTATGTTTATTTTTATACTTACGCTTAAGGGGAGCGGCCCCTTGGGGAAGGGCTGCTCCCCAGGGTTGCAAAATATTTTTAGGCCTTTTCTGCCCCTCCGGGGGCAGATCAGCCTAATATAATTAAGCTGATCTGGGGATATATATATATTTTTTGTTTACTTTATGTTTTTATGTATGCCTTATGTATGGCTTGCCTAAGGGGTCGCTCCCCGGGGGGAGGCAAATTTATTTTAGGCCATTTCTGCTCCCCGGGGGGGGGGGGGGGGGGCAGAAGCCACTTAGACACGAGGGATTGGTGTGTGTGTATATGTGTGTTTTGTTTGGGGGGCAGCCCCTTGGCAAGGGTCTCTATCCAAGGGGGCACATTACTGTTGGCCATATCGGCCCCCCTAGGGGGCAGATTAGCCTATTTATGGAAGGCCCATCTGCCCCCATGAGGGTCAGAAAGCCCACCAGAGACCGGGGAAGATTTTCTTTAAAAGAAAAAGAGGGTCGGGCATGGCCATACCCCCACCCCAAATAAATTGGCCCAAATTTATTCTGCCCACCAGTGGGCAGATGGGGCAATTACCCCCGATCCACACCCCTGGGGGGGGCGAAAGTCTACTAGATGGCAGGGAATTAAAAAAATAAATAATGTGGTGGTGGCTACCAACTAGTATGGGCATGGTTATGCCCCCACCCCAACTGAAGGGGATAACAGTCTTTCAGCTCTCCCCCCACACACTAAAACATCTTATCCCATGGCAAGGAAGAGGACGTTTGATTATTTTGGGTTTTGATTTTACACTTGGCTTGGCTAACTTTCAAAATCGTCCCACTTCGAATGGGGAGGGTTGCACTTTTTGGACTTTGGGACGCTGCCATGTAGAAACATCCACAAGACCTAGACACATCTGAAAACTAAACATCTAGATCAGATCAGGATGGTGTGCTTCACATGCACCCCACACCATTTTCTTAACCACAATGCTTTGCAAACCTCCAACTTTGCTGGAAATCACACATTTTTCCCAGATTTTTCTCATGGAACCTTCCATAATCTATAGGAATCCACAAAATTCCTACCACCCAGCATTGTCTCATCTATACTGATACAAATTCTGCTGCACTTGTCAGCCTAAAAATATATTTTTTTTCAAACTGCCCTTTGTGACCCGCTTTGGTTCCTTCTCAATTTCGACATGTTTTTGTCTCTTTCCTGTCACAGGCACTTGGCCCACCTACACAAGTGAGGTATCATTTTTACCGGGAGACTGAGGGGAACGTTGGGTAGTAGGAAATTTGTCCCGGTGCGGTGATCCCACACAGAAATGTGAGATTTGTTTTATTTTCTAGCTAAATTTGAGTTTTGCTGAGGATTCTGGATAAGAAAACATTGGGGGATCACACCTCCCTGGATTCACTCGGGCGTCTAGTTTTCAGAAATGTTTTGTTTTGGTAGGTTTCCTTACATGACTGCTGAGCCCAGGACCAAAAACGCAGGTCCCCCCACCCCGCAAAAACTGGTAGTTTAGCATTTGATAATTTTGATGTGTCCACATAATGTTTTGAGGCATTTCCTTTCGCGGGCACTAGGCCTACCCACACAAGTGACATACCATTTTTGTCAGGAGACTGAGTGGGAAAAAATTTGTGGTTCTTCTCTGATTCCAGAACTTTCTGTCACCAAAATGTGAGGAAAAAGTGTGTTTTGGGCCAAAGTTTGAGGTTTGTAAAGGATTCTGTATAACAGAACCTGGTGAGAGCCCCACAAGTCACAAGATCTTGGATTCCCCTACGTGTCTAGTTTTAAAAAATGTGCAGGTTTGGCAGGTTTCCCTAGGTGCCGGCTTAGCTAGAGGCCAAAATCCACAGCTTGGCACTTTGCAAAAAAAGAGCTCTACTTTCTTTGGGAAAATGTGATGTGTCTACGTTGTGTTTTGGGGGCATTTCCTGTCATAGGCGCTAGGCCTACCCACACAAGTGAGGTACCATTTTTAGCGGGAGACTTGGGGGAATGCTGGGTTGAAGGAAATTTTGGGCTGGTAAAAGAACCTGATGAGAGCCGCACAAGTCACCCCATCTTGTATTCCCCTAGGTGTCTAGTTTTAAAAAATGGGCAGGTTTGGTAGGTTTCCCTAGGTGCCGGCTGAGCTGGAGGCCAAAATCCACAGCTAGGCTCTTTGCAAAAAACAGGGCTGTTTTCTTTGGGAAAATGTGATGTGTCCACGTTGTATTTTTGGGCATTTCATGTCATGGGCGCTAGGCCTACCCACACAAGTGAGGTACCATTTTTATTGGGAGACTTGTGGGAACACTGGGTGGAAGGACATTTGTGGCTCCTCTCAGATTCCAGAACTTTCTGTCCCCAAAATTTGAGGAAAAAGTGTTTTTTTAGAAACATTTTGAGGTTTGCAAAGGATTCTGGGTAACAGAACCTGGTGAGAGCTGCACCAGTCACCACATCCTGGATTCCCCTAGATGTCTAGTTTTCAAAAATACACAGGTTTGGTAGGTTTCCCTAGATGCCGGCTGAGCTAGAGCCCAAAATCTACAGCTGGGTACTTTGCAAAAAACACGTCAGATTTCCGTGTAAAAATGTGATGTGTCCATGTTGCGTTTCCTGTCGCGAGCATTAGGCCTACCCACACAAGTGAGGTACCATTTTTATCGGGAGACATGGGGGAACACAGAATAGCAAAACAAGTGTTATTGTCCCTTGTCTTTCTCTAAATTTTTTCCTTCCAAATGTAAGACATGGGCCCTCAATATGACGTAGGTGGTAAATCCCACTTACCGCCACGGTGACTGCCGCCAACATACCGCTGCCACAGCAGATATCCGTTCACCATATTATGACACGCACACACACACCAATCTGTCACTATTCATCCACACACACATTTCCGTCACACCAAAGGTCAGTGATAAACTGTCGGTATCAAAACCCACAGCGTTATGCCAACATAACTGCGCCCATCAAATTATGACCCACGAATCACCATGGCGGACATTCAATGGCGGAAAATCATTGGCCCTACATACCAGCAGGCTCAAAATACACATACTCAAACAAAACAGCACCACATTGGACAAGCCAAACAACACACACCTGACAACCATATACACACCACACCCACACCACTATAAAACACACACCCAGAGTACCCACAACCCTTTATGAATACAAACCATTGGCACGAGATAGACACCACGACCACAGACAAGTCCAGAGCCACACACTACCATCACCTACACACCACCCACACACCTTACATGACACACCCCAACACATCACCCTACACACGCTCACCCACATTACTCACACAACACCCATGACACCACAAAGACACCCCCGATTCTCAGAGGAGGAGCTAAGGGTCACGGTGGAGGAAATCATCCGGGTAGAGCCACAGCTATTTGGAGCACAGGTGCAGCAGATATCCAATGCTAGGATGATGGAGCTATGGCAGAGGATCGTGGACAGGGTCAACGCCGTGGGACAGCACCCCAGAACAAGGGACAACATTAGGAAGAGGTGGAACGACCTACCGGGGAAGGTAGGTTCCATTGCAGCAAGACACCAACTGGCTTTACAGAGGACTTCCGTTGGACCCCCACCTCCTCCCCAACAACTAATAACATGGGAGGAGCAAGTCTTGGCAATCATGCGTCCTGAGGGCATGGCAGAAGTAGCAGGAGGACTGGACTCTGGTAATTCTGCTCTGTACTATTCTCACCCCCTTACCTGCATTCCATCACATACCCCAACCCTCACTCCCATCACTCCACCACCTCCCACACTCCACACCATCACATATCACCCACCCCGATGCCAAGCCCTGAATGCACCACCAATGCATGGACGTCACTCACAGCCCTGCATGGACACCTATCACTAAAGCATGCACACTAGAGAGAATCAGCTAGCCCACCACATACCAACTCACACAAGTGAAAGCTGCCAGGGCAAATACAACCAAAGAGGGCAACCCACCGATGCACAATATATAACACACAGAAACAATAACACTGCAGTTACATCCCCACAGGTACCCAGCCAATGTCAGTGGTGAAGAGGTGCCTGCACTATCCAGTCCCCACACAGAAGAGGCCCACAGTGATGACGGCGGATCTGGTCGACTGGATCTGAATGACCAACCTGGCCCATCAGGGACCTCCAGTCGGTTACCCAGGCACAGCCACACACCACAACAGAGCATCCCCCCTCAGGAAACACCACCACAGCACCCACCCAGCGTACCCAGACCTCTGTCCGCAGGACACGTAAATCAGCAGTGTGTCCACCACTACAGGGCACACATAGCCCCCAAGACAATCAGGAGCCTGGGGTCAGTGGAAGTGGGCACACGGTTCAGGGGAGAGAGGCACAGGACAACAGGGGCACTGGGAGGACTGCTGTGCACCAGGGGGAGGACAGGTCCAGGGAACCGACTCTCCAGGAGGCACTCACCGAGATCCTGGGATCATACCAACATGCCCAGGATACACTGGGCCAGATCCTGGCCAACGTGCAGGAGAACAGGTGACTGCAGGATGGACAGTACCAGGGGATCAAGGAGGACTTGCAGGCCATTAACACCACCCTAGTCTCCATAGCAGGTGTGCTGACAGACATGGCCAGCATTATGAGGGAGGCAGTCTTACAACAGCCAGCCCCTGCCACTAGCCAGACATCTGAAATGCTTTCCACCTCAGGTGCCGCTAGTGGACAGGAGGCTCAGCCACAGGACCAACAGGCCACAAGCACCCCTCCCCCTGCAGAAGGATAACCACCCCGCAAACTTTCCCTGTGATCCAGGCAGAAGCCAGAGACTATTGCCAAGACCCCCGCCAGGAAATGAGTCTCTCCTGATTGTCACCCTTGTGTCCCACTCTGACACCCTGTCCACCTTGAACTGCCATTGCTCCCCTTCCAATGTCTCCATGGACAATGCACCTGTGCTACAAATAGACTGGAACTGTACCCTGGACTTTCCTCCATCAGCACCCCATCCCAAAGCACTTTCCCCACTCCTCCTTATCACTTCAATAAATACCCTTTGAACAAATACAACTGTGGAGTATGTCAAATGATTTAAGTATGTATTTGTTTAACCAGGTTCAAACATTGCAATTCAACTGCACAGTAATGTTCACATAGGATAGACCTGTAGTTGGCTGCAGTGATCACACCACGAGCGATAGTGGGGCACCAAAATCTGCAAAGAGAGTTTCCAAAGGGTACAGTGAGTGGGCACAGAAGTGTGAAATAACAGCCTGACAGTGACAAAGTGAAACAAAAAAATGTCAATGAAATGTGAAGTAACACTGTCTTACCTGTGTGTCATTGTAAGTATTGTCAAATCACTGCAGTTCTGTTATCCTCATCCTCATCCTCTGCCTCCTCATCCTCAATATCCACAGGGTCTACTGCTGCCACCCGGCCATCTCCAGCCTCCTCCTCCTGCAGAAAAGGCACATGGCGTCTCAAGGCAAGGTTGTGCAACATGCAGCATGCCACGATTATCTGGCAGATCTTGTTGGGTGAGTAGCACAGGGAACCACCTATTAGATGGCGGCACCAGACCCTGGCCTTCAGGAGGCCAAAGGTCCTTTCAATTATCCTTCTGATTTGCCAATGTGCCTCATTGCAATGCTCCTCTGCCCTTGTCCTGGAATTCCTCACAGTGGTCAGTAGCCATGATAGGTTGGGGTAACCAGAGTCACCTGCAAATATTGAGGGACAACATTTAGCCACACACTATTCCATATGGCAAACAACATACTCATACACCAACATCCACTGGGTGGGAACCAGGGCTCACCTATTAGCCACACCCATTGCCTCTGTAGTTGGTCCATCACATTCGGAATGCTGCTATTCTTAAGGATAAAGGCATCATTCACCGACCCAGGATACTTAGCATTGACATGGGAGATGTACTGGTCCGCCAGGCACACCATCTGGACATTCATGGAGTGAAAACTCTTTCGATTTCTGAACTCCTGTTCATTTTGCCGGGGGGGGGGGACAAAGGCAATATGTGCTCCATCAATTGCCCCAATGATGTTGGGGATATGTCCCATTGCATAAAAGTCAGCCTTCACAGTGGCCAAATTCTCCACCTGGGGGAAAACAATGTAGCTGCACATGTGTTTAATCAGGGCAGACAACACTCTGGTCAGCACTATTGAGAGCATTGGCTGTGACATTCCTGCTGCCAAGCCCACTGTCACTTGGAAAGAACCTGTTGCCAGGAAATGGAGCACTGATAGCACTTGCACAAGAGGGGGGATCCCAGTGGGGTGACGGATAGCAGATTTCAGGTCAGGCTCCAATTAGGCACACATCTGTGTGATTGTGGCCCTCTCAAGTCTATAGCTGAGGATGATGTGCCTGTCCTCCATTGTTGCCAAGTCCACCAGGGATCTGTAAACAGGGGTATGTCTCCATCTCCTATTCATCCACAGCGGTAGCAATCTATGGGGCAAAAGAGTGAGGAGATGGTCACAAACTGTACATTGTAGCCTCAACAGTACACTGCATGATGTCCATTTTTAATGTATATGTGGCATTTGTCCTGTATGTGCAATTGTGTACTGTGATGCAGTTATAATCCAGGGCCTGCCCCCCCCTGAAATGGCATCCACCTGTCCTGTGTGGAGGGACAGGTGGAAGTGAGGTAATTCCGCTGACATTGTGCGTAGTTGGGGGAGGCGGTCGGTAACTGCCGTGCAACTCCTCATTGGATAATATCGGACCCTATGGGGTAAAGTGGCCAATGGTGATGTACGCCGGCGGTGACAGTATGCACTGCCGCGGACGTGACTGCCATTTTCTATCTGATTACTCGCTTGCTGTCTGACCTTCAACAGGAGAGGACCTACACTGCATGTGCTGCTGTGACCTGTGTCTGGGACCTACCATGGCTCATGTGACTGGGGAAAGGGCCTCTGCCTTCACCTCAGTGAGTTGTAGCGACTGGTGGATGGGGTCCTACCCCAGTACTGACTGCTGGATGGGCCTCCAGAACAACAGGTGAGTACACTGTGAGCATGAAGCGTGGGGCATGAATGCATGGTGTGGTGTGTGTGAAGGCCTTGTGTAGTGGGGGTGGTGAATGGCCCATGGGCGGCAGAAAGGTTGTGTGCTGGTCCGTGTGTGTGCAAATGGTGCTGGGAAGGGGTATGGTGGGCCATGAGTGTAACAGACAGGATGGTCTGACTAATACCTTTCCCTGTGTGTATTTCTCTGCAGGTCAGCGCCCATCAAAAGAAGGGTATATGGTGTGCCATCGCTAAGGACGTGTGGACCCTAGGGGTCTATGGCAGGCAGAGCATCCACTGTCAGAAACAGTGGGAGGACCTGAGATGCTGGGCACAGAAGACGGCTGAGGCCCAGCTGGGGATGGCCTCCCAATGAGGAAGAGGTGCTCATCAAACCCTGACCCCCTTGATGGCCTGCATACTGGTGGTGGCCTATCTGCCTTGAGGGCATCACAGCAGCCAAATGGGGGTGAGTACAGTTCCCATCATTACAACCTACGCATGGTAGGGGGGTACCCTGATGGGGGATGTGTGTCAGTGGGTGCCCTTAGGCCAGGCCTGACATTGGAGAGTAGATCCCATGTTGGGCAGAGTTCAGAAGTGATAATCCTGCTACCTAGCCTGTAGGCATCTACTACTGGGCAGGGCTGTGTGGGTCCCAGGTGTGCTGCAGTTGGCGGTATGTGTCTATGCCCATGCCCTGGTGGCTAGCATTATTAATGGTAGTGCATTGCATAGTGTGTAGGCCTGTACCCTGTGTGTGAGTGCCAACGGTGGTGTTGGTGCAGCCATTGACCAAGTGTTTCCTTTGTCTACCCCCATTTTTGTTTTGTCAACCTGTCCTTATGTGCATTAGCATCATCTGGTGGAGGAGCAGAGGCACTGGCGACGAAGGGAGCTGCATCCCACAGGACCCAGGAGGCGGAGTCCACCGACGCTGAGGGCACCAGTGGGACAGAGGGTGAGGGCAGCACCACAGTGGATACTGAGGGGACAGTTCAGACACAGATACCTCCTCGGATGGGAGCTCCCTGGTGGTGGCAGACAGTTCTGTGACCACCCCAGCTACAGCTGCCACCCCGTACCAGCACCGTCCTCCCAGCAGCACGTCATCGAGTTGCCCGTGCCCGCTTACCCATGAGGGTGGGCATCTCCTTTGCCCCAGGCACCTCAGGCTCTGCCCCAGTGAGCCCTGCTGCCCTGAGTGAGGAGGCTATTGACCTCCTGCGATCCATCTCTGTAGGGCAGCCCAAATGCAACAGACAGTTGCATTTCTGGAGGGCATTCATACTAGCTTGGCAGTCCAACAGACATCAATCCAGGCTCTGGCCTACTCTCTGATGGCAGCCATTGTCCCTGTTTACACCCTCCAACTTACTCTTCACAGTCCCATTCTCCTCAACCCCAACCTATCCCAAGCACACAGGCAGACGAGCATGCACACAGGACAACACACAAGAGTGGCACAGGCAAACACAAGCACCGCACATCATCCCACAGGCACTCACACAAACACCATCCAGATGCAGACATACCAACATCCACTGCCTCCACTGTCTCCCCTCCTCCTCCTCCTCCACCTCTATCCCAGTTGCATCCACACTCACACCTCCATGCACTACATACTCATCCACTACCAGCAGCACCACCACACCTAGCAGAACACACACCTCACTGGCAGACACCTCTACAACAGCCATGCACAAGTACCCTGTGTCCTCTTTCACTGTTTCTGTCCCTCCCTCCCAAGGTACACAAACACAAGCACTCAGACACCCAACAGCCATCCACCTCACAACAGCATCCAGCCCATGCACCTGCACCCAAACACAGCACAGACACCACCTACAACCACTCCCTCTTCCTCCACTCCCGAACCTTCTCCCTCTTCCCGCCCCAATGTCCCTAAGAAGCTTTTCCTCTCCACCATTGACCTCTTCCCTACCCTTCCCCCCCATCCTTCATGTCTGGCGAGGGTGGCAATAACCCAGGCAAGCACTTCAGCCACCCAGTCCACGGACCCAGTAGTCTCCACACCCACTTGTGGGGGGAAAGGATCCAGGGCACCAGCCAGCCTCAAAGAAAGTGTGCCTGCCCCAGCTGCTGCCTGGAATGGTAAGGAGCCGGCCCCAAGTGCTGCCCGGAAGGGCGAGGAGCCTGCCCCAATTGCTGCCAGGAACGGCAATGAGCCTGCCCCAAGTGCTGCCAGGAAGGGCAAGTTGCCTGCCCCAAGTGCTGTCTGGAAAGGCAAGGAGCCTGCTCCAAGTGCTGCCAGGGAGGGCAAGGGGCCTGCATCAGCAGGCAGAAAGGACAAGAGGCCGGGTGCAGGGATCAGTCCGAGCCCACAATACCAACCATGGTTGTGCAGCTGTCGGAGGCTGCAGGGGGTGGGCTGGAGCCTCCCTCCACCAGCTGCTGCAGCATCAGCAGCACCACCACTGAGCAGCCGTCACCGCCGGCGGATGGTCTGTAGTCCTGCCTCCATGGGCTATTGTGCGCCCTGCCCCCTGTAAATCCTGTGGGAATTACACCCAGATAAGAGACTGTAACCTTGCACTCTCCAGGATTTAAACCACAGGGCATGATGCCCCCTCCAGAACCAGTGGTTATGGCACCCACTCACCCCATCTTCAACAGGATCTAAAGCACAGGGCACAATGCCCTCTCCAGAACCAGTGGGTATGGCACCCACTTGAGAGACTGTGGCCTTGCACTCCCCAGGACCAAGCACAGGGCATGTTGCTCCCTCCAGGACCAGTGGTGTTGTTCCATCTGCCGGCTGAGGTGCCCCGCCGTTCCCTGTCCCCCTGAGGTGCCTGCCTATTTTCCACTGATGCCCCTGCAGTGTTCTCTCGGTGTTGCTGCAGGAGACAAGAGAGACCTTGGACTTTGTCATATGGCCCTGTGGCCCACGCGCATTGTGGACTGGGCTGCGTCCCTTGACCTCTACATATGTATATACCATTAGATTGTATTTTCGTATTTCTACTATATTTATATTATTACACTAACTTTCATCTATTCCTGCAGTCCTTGCATTATTCCTGAGGGGTACAGGATAAATATGTTTTCTTACTGCATCTGATTGTGTGTATGGCGTTGGGGGTGTGTGTGTGTTGCGTGTGTGTGTCACTCTCTTTTTCCTCCCCGCTCCCCTGTGTGCTAGGCGGCTGTACTCACCGTGGTCGTCTTCGCCGTTGTTGGTGTTCGGATTGAGCAGGACGTAGAAGATAATTGGAAAGAGCTGCAGCTCGGGCTCCATGGCAGCGTGGTTGTTCCCTGTATCTCTAGAATCCCTAGGATGTTGGAAAAAAGGAAGCAAATTTGGCGTGGGTGGCTTATGTGGACAAAAAGTTATGAGGGCCCAAGCGCGAACTGCCCCAAATAGCCAAAAAAAAGGCCTGGCACCTGAGGGGGAAAAGGCCTGGCAGTGAAGGGGTTAAATACCACACACCCTACTTTGCTGGCTAGTAGGATTATATAGAGGTGATTTATTAATATTTAACAGGGAGGTTTTTTTTACCTTTCCAAAAGTGTTAATTTTGAAGGAATACAGTACATGTTTTTCACTTTTACAGTCAGGCTACAGTGCGAAGCCATGTTTGCACTGCTGCTATAGTTGATGGCATAGTAATAAATCCAAATTCAGTATTTGTAAAGTGCTGCAATTAAGCCATGAAGATCTAATGGCACTGTATTATGGGCACGTAGAGATTAAGTTGGTCATTATGACATTGGCAGTGACTGTTAAATTGGCGGTATACCACCAACAGGCTGGCGGTAATTACCACCAAATTATGACCATGGCAGTGACAACTCCTGTTAGAAATGGGGTCTTTGGTTGGCAGTCAGGTTACCCCCTGTCCAAGCAAGGACCCTCACTCTAGTCAGGGTAAGTCACACACAATCCAAATTATCCTGTGCCCACCCTCAGGTAGCTTGGCAATGGGCAGTCAGGCTTAACTTAGAAGGCAATGTGTAAAGTATTTGTGCAATAAATCATACAATAACACCATATAGCACCACAAAAATACACCACATAGTGTTTAGAAAAATATATAATATTTATCTGGATAAATGCAGGTCAAAAACAATTTCAGATGCAATAAGTAAATGTTGAGATATCACTTAAAAGTGATATGAAGGCCCTCATTATGACATTGGTGGTAAAATCCCACGTACTCCCATGCTGACTGCCGCCAACATAAAGCCGCCGCAGTGGATTACTGCCACCCATATTATGACCCACACATAGCAATCTGTCACTATACAGCCACAAACACAAGTCCGCCAGCCCAAATGTCAGTGATAAACTGGCAGTAGCAAAACCCACACCGTTATGCCAACAGAACTACGCCCACAGCATTATGACCCACGAATCACCCCAGTGGACTTTCAATGGCGCTAAATCATTGGCGGTGCATATCGCTGTGCTCAAAATACACACACACAAACAAAACAGCACCACATTGGACAATTCAACCTACACACACCTGACACCCATACACATACCACACCCACACACCACTATAAAACACCCACCCGTATTATCCACAACCCTTTACCATTACAAACAAGTGCCACAAGAGATAGCAATACCACAGACAAGACCACAGACACACACCACCATCACCTATGCACCATCCAAGCACCCTACATCACAAACCCAAACACAGCACCCCACACACCCTCACCACTGACAATACACCCATGGCAACGTAACGACACCCCAGGTTCTCTGAGGAGGAGCTAAGGGTCATGGTGGAGGAAATCATCAGGGTAGAGCCACAGCTACTCGGATCACAGGTGCAACTGATGGACATTGCTAGGAAGATGGAGCTATGGTAGAGAATCGCGGACAGGGTCAACGCCGTGGGACAGCACCCAAGAACAAGGGATGACATCAGGAAGAGGTGGAATGACCTACGGGGAAAGGTACGTTCCACAGCAGCAAGACACCAAATAGCTGTACAGAGGACTGGCAGTGGACCCCTAACCAATCCCCCAAACTAACAACATGTGAGGAGCAAGTCTTGGCAATCATGTATCCTGAGGGCCTGACAAGAGTAGGAGGAAAGGACTCTGGTAAGTCAAATCTCTATTACTATCACCCCCCCTACCTGCATGCCATCACAAACCTCCACCTTTACCCTCACTCCCATCACTTCACCACCTCCCACATATCCCACCATCACAACCCACTCATCCCAATACCAAGCCCTGCATGCAACACCAATGCATGGACACCCCTCACAGACCTGCATGGACACCCACCAGTAAAGCATGCACATTAGAGAGAATCACCTAGCTCACAAAATCACTACTCACACAAGGCAAAGCTGCCAGGGTAATATCAACCATACAGGGCAACACACCCATGCGCAAGATGACACACACAGAAACAATAACACTGCATATACATCTACACAGGTTCCCCACCCAACATCACCAGACAGGAGGTGCCAGAAACTTCCAGTCCACCCCCAGAAGAGGCCCACAGTGATGACAGCAGCTCTGGACACCCTGGATCTGGATGACCAACCTGGCCCACCAGGGATCTCCGGACAGTCGGTAACCCAGGCACAGTCCCATACCACCACTGCTCCTCCCCCCTCAGGAAACACCAGCACAGTACCCACCCAGCGGGCCCATACCTCTGCCCCCAGGACAAGTCAATCAGCAGTGTGTCCACCACTACAGGGACACCATGCCACCCCACAGACACAGGACGATCAGGGACCTGGGGTCAGTGGCAGTGGGCACACAGTTCAGGGGTCAGAGGCACAGGACAACAGGGAAGCTGGGAGGACTCCTGTCTGACGGGGGAGGACAGGCCCAGGGAACTGACTCTCCAGGAGGCACTCACCAACATCCTGGGAGCATACCACCATTCCCAGGAGACGGTCGGCCAGATACTGTACAAGTTGCAAGAGACCCAGCGGCTGCAAGAGGGACAGTACCTGGGGATCAGGGAGGACTTGAAGGACATTAACACCCCCCTGGTCACCATTGCAGGGGTGCTGGCAGACATGGCCAACACCATGAGGGAGGAAGGGGCACACCACCGGGCCCCTGACACTAGCCAAACCGATGAACATCCTTCCACCTCCGCTGCTGCTAGTAGACAGGAGGACCCGCCACAGGAACAACAGGCCACCAGCACCCCACCCCCTTCAGAAGGAGAACCACCCCGCAAATTGTCCCCGAGATCCAGGCAGAATCCAGAGAACATTGCCAAGCCCTCTGCCAGGAAACAATAATCTCCTGAATGTCACCCTTGTGTCCCACTCTATCACCCTGTCCACATTGAACTATCATTGCTCCCCTTCCAATGTCCCCTGGGACAATCCACCTGTGATACAAATAGACTGAACTCTATCCTGGACTTTCCTCCATCACACCAGCCCATTGCACATCCCCCTCTAATGATTAGCACATAAATAAACACCATTTGAATAAATACAAGTATGGAGTCTGTCAAATCATTTAACCATGTATTCGTTTAACACGCTTTAAACACTGCAGTATAACTGTACAGTAATGTATACATATGAATGACCTGTAGTTGGCTGCAGTCAACACACCAGGAGCTGTAGTGGGGCACAAATATCTGAAATAGAGATGCCAAAGGGTACAGTAAGCGGCCATAGAATTGGGAAAATCAGCCTGCCAGTGAAAATATCAAATACAAAACTGTCAATGTAAAGTGTAATTACAGTGTCTTACCTGTGTGTCATTGGAAGTACTGTTTTATTATATCACTTCTGCTGTCCTCATCCTCACCCTCTGCCTCCTCATCTTCACTGTCCAAAGGATCCACTGCTGCCACACACCCATCTACAGCCTCATTCTCCTGCACTATAGACACCTGGCGATGTAAGGCTAGGTTGTGCAACATACAGCATGCCACGATGATCTGGCATACCTTCTTGGGTGAGTAGTACAGGGATCCACCTGCTAGATGGAGGCAACAAAACCTGGCCTTCAGGAGGCTGAATGTCCTTTCTATTATTCTTCTTGTTCGCCCATGTGCCTCATTGTAACTTTCCTCTGCCCTTGTCCTGGTATTCCTCACAGGGGTCAGTTGCCAGGAGAGGTTGGGGTAACCAGAGTCACCTGCAAATATCGAGGGACAACTGTTAGACACACACTAACCCTCATGGCCCACACATACCCATTCACCAACAACCCCTTGGTAGAGACCAGGTCTCACCTATTAGCCATACCCGGTGCCTCTGGAGTTCAGCCATCACATATGGGATGCTGCTATTCCTCAGGATAAAGGCATCATGCATAGACCCAGGATACTTTGCATTGACATGGGAGATGTACTGGTCTGCCAGGCACAGTATCTGCACATTCATGGAGAGAAAGCTCTTTCAATTACTGAACACATGTTCATTTCTCCGTTGGGGGGACAAATGGAAAATGTGAACAATCAATAGCCCCAATAATGTTGGGGATATGTCCCATAGCATAGAAATCAGCTTTCACTGTGGCCAAATCCTTCACCTGGGGGAAAACGATGTAGCTGTGTATGTGTTTAATCAGGGCAGACAATACTCTGGTCAGCACTATTGAGAACATTGGCTGAGACATTCCTGCTGCCAAGCCCACTGTCACTTGGAAGGAGCCACTTGCCAAGAAATGAAGCACGGATAGGACTTGCACAAGAGGGGGGATCCAGGTGGGCTGACGGACAGCAGATATCAGGTCAGGTTCCAATTGGGCACACAGCTCTGTGATTGTGGCCTGGTCCAGTCTATAGGTGAGGATAATGTGCCTGTCCTCCATTGTTGCCAAGTACACCAGGGGCCTGTACACAGGGGGATGTCTCCATCTCCTTTTCATCCACAGCTGTTTGCAATCTAGGGGGAAAACGGTGAGAAGCTGGTCAGTATTCCATATTTCCAAAGACCACACTGCATTGCATGTTGTGACAGTAACACAATATTGTTGTATAGGCCCAAATTGTTCCTATGTGTACTGTGACGCAGTTAGGTGCCATGGCCTGCCACTTCCCTGAAATGACGTCTGCCTGTCCTGTATAAAGGGACATGTGGAAATGAGGTAATTCAGCTGACATTGTGCACCGTTGCGGGAGGTGGTCGAAACTCGCATTGCAAATCCTCATTCGATCCCAATGGGCCCTATGAGTTACAGTGGCCAATGGTGATGTACACCGGCAGTGACGGTATGCACCGCCGTGGACGTGACTGCCATTTTCTATCTGTTCACCCACTTGCTACCTGACCTTCAACAGGAGAGGACCTACACTGCAAGTGCTGCTGTGACCTGTGTCTGGAACCAACCATGGCTCGTGTCACTGGGGAAAGGGCCCCTACCTTCACTGCTGCGGAGTTGGAGAGACTGGTGGATGGGGTCCTACCCCAGCACCGAATGCTGTATGGGCCTCCAGACCAACAGGTGAGTACACTGTGAGCACGATGAATGGGGCATGAATGCATGGGTGCTGTGTGTGAGGGAAATGTGTGGGGGGGTTGGGGTAAAGGCCCTGGGCTGCATGCTGCATGTATGGTGGGCAATGTCTGTGCATAAGGGGATGTGAGGGCTATGGTGGGCCATGGGTGTAATAGGCAGATGGTTTCACTAATACCTTTTCCTATGTGTATTTCTCTGCAGGTCAGCGCCCATCAAAAAAAGGGTATATGGCATGCCATCGTCAAGGACGTGGGGACCCTGGGGGTATACGGCAGGCGGAGCACCCACTGTCACAAATAGTGGGAGGACCTGAGACACTGGGCACGGAAGACGGCGGAGGCCCAGCTTGGGATGGCTTCCCAATGAGGAAGGGGTGCCCTTCGAAGCCTGACCCCGCTGATGGCCCGCATTCTGGCAGTGGCCTATCCGGAGCAGGATGGGTGCTTGGAGGCATCACAGCAGCCACAAAGGGGTGAGTACAGTGCCTCAATATACTACTTGCACGTATTGGGGTGGCATCCGGGTGGGGGATGTGGGCTTGTGGGTGCCCCTAGGCCAGGGCAGCCAGTGCAGGGTAGGGCCCATGTTGGGCAGGGTCTGATGTCAACCTCCTCCAAACAAGCTAGTAGGCCTCCACTACTGGGCAGGGGTCTCTGGTTCTCAGGTATGCTGCAATTGGCATTAGGTATCCCTGTCCATGGGCTGGTGACTAACATTGTGACTGGAAGTGCATTGCCTAGTGGTTAGGGTTGTTCCATGAGTGTGAGTGTGTTGTGTACACCAACGGTGTTGTTGTTGCTGCCATTGACCAAGGGTATCCTTTGTCTCGTTCCCCCCTTTTTTTTTGTCACCATGTCCTTATATGTGTTAGCATCACCTGGCGGAGGACCAGAGGCGGTGACAGGGAGAGCTGCATCCCACAGGGCCCAGGAGGCCGAATCCACCGAGGTTGAGGGCACTAGTGGGACGGAGGGTGAGGGGAGCACCACAGCGGAGACTGGAGTGGACAGTTCTGACAGTGATATCTCCTCTGATGGAAGCTCCCTGGTGGTGGCAGACACCGCTGTGCCTTCCCCAACTACAGGTACAGCCTCCACCCCTGTACCAGCACCGCCCTCCCAGCAGCCCCTCAGCGTGTTTCCTGTGCCCGCTCACCCAGGAGGGTGGGCTTATCCTTCGCCCCGGCACCTCAGGCCCTGCCCCAGGTAGCCCTGCTGCCCTGAGTGAGGAGGCTATTGACCTCCTACGATCCATCTCTGTTGGGCAGTAAACCATTGTGAATGCCATCCAGCGGCTGGCAGACCATTTGCAACAAAAAAATGCACTCCTGGAGGGCATTCACTCTGGCATGGCGGCCCAACAGACATCAGTCCGGGCTCTGGCCTTCTCCCAGGTGGCAGCCACTGTCCCTGTTTCTAGCCTCCCCCTCCAACCTCCTCTGCCCAATCCCATTCCCCTCAACCACAGCCTATCCCAAGCACACAGGCAGACCAACATGCACCCAGGACAACACACAGAAGTGGTTCAGGAAACACAAGCACCACACATCATCACACAGGCACTCACACAAACACCATCCAGATGCAGACATACCAACATCCACTGCCTCCACTGGGTCTCCCTCCTCCTCCTCGTCCACCTCCCTCCCAGTAGCATCTACACTCACACCTGCATGCACTACATCCTTATCCACTACCACCATCACGCCTATCACTACACGCCCCTCACTGGCAGTCATCACCCCCACTTCCATGCACACGTCCCATGTGTCCTCTGCCACAGTGTATGTGCCCCCAACTCCCAAGGTACACAAACGCAAGCATTCAGACACCCAACAGCCATCCACCTCACAACAGCATCCAGCCCATGGACCTGCACCCAAACACAGCAGACAGACACCTCCTAAAACCACTTCCTCTTCCTCTTCCTCCACTCCCAAACCTTGACCCTCTTCCCACCCCAATATCCCAAAGAAGCTTTTTCTCTCCACCATTGTCCTCTTCCCTACCCCTCTTCCCCACCGTCCTTCACGTCAGACCAGGGTGAAGAAAACCCAGGCAAGCACCTCAGCCACCCAGTCCAGGGGCACAATAGTGTCAACAGTTACTGCAGGTGGGAGAGGATCCAGGGCACCAGGCAGCAACACTGACAGGGTGCCTGCACCAGATGCATCAAGGAACGGCAAGGAGGCACCACCAGCTATGACTAGGAAGGGCAAGGAGGCACCACCAGCTGCAGGTGTGAAGGGCAAGGAGGCACCACCAGCTTCAGATGTGAAGGGCCAGGGGCAATGCCTGGCTGCTGAAAGGAAGGGCAAAGGGCCTGCACCAGCAGACAGGAAGGACAGGAGGCCTGGTGCTGGGACTCATTCAGAGCCCCCACCAACAACCATGGTGGTTCAGCCGTCGGAGGCTGCAAGGGAAGGGCTGGAGCCTCCCCCACCACTGCCAGCACATCCACTAGCACTGCCACCAGCACCACTTCCAGCAGCAGCAGCCCCAGTGGGCAGCTGTCTGAGGCTGCAGGGGATGGGCTGGAGCCTCCCCCCACCACTGCCAGCACCGCCACCAGCACTGCCATCAGCACCACTACTAGCACCACTGCCAGCAGCCCCAGTGGGCAGCCATCCGAGGCTGCAGGGGATGGTTGGAGCCTCCCCCCACCACTGCCAGCACCGCCACCAGCACCACCACCAGCACCACTGCCAACAGCAGCAGCCCCAGTGGGCAGCCGTCCGAGGCTGCAGGGGATGGGCTGGAGGATCCCCCCACCACTGCCAGCACCGACACTAGCACCGCCACTGCCACCACTGAGTAGCCATCACCACATGCAGACCGTGTGTAGTCCTGGGTCCATGGGCTGTTGTTCATCCTGGTCCCTGCAAATCCAGGGGGTCTGACACCAAGGTGAGAGACTGTGACCTTGCACTCCCCAAAATCTGCATTGCAGGGCCAATGCCCATTCCAGAACCAGTGAAGAAACCATCCACTCACCCCATCCTTCCCAGGATGAAGCATACTGGGCACAAGGCCCCCTCCAGAACCAGTGGAGAAGC
Source organism: Pleurodeles waltl (assembly GCF_031143425.1). Taxonomy (NCBI): domain Eukaryota; kingdom Metazoa; phylum Chordata; class Amphibia; order Caudata; family Salamandridae; genus Pleurodeles; species Pleurodeles waltl. Next base: position 670,369,069 of record NC_090444.1, read on the forward strand.
CATCCACTCACCCCATCCTTCTCAGGAGGAAGCACACTGGACACAAGCCCCCTCCAGAACAAGTGGAATAAGCCATCCACTCACCCCATCCTTCCCGGGATGAAGCACACTGGGCACAAGGCCTCCTCCAGAACCAGTGGAGAAGCCATCCACTCACCCCATCCTTCCCAGGATGAAGCACACTGGGCACAAGGCCCCATCCAGAACCAGTGGAGAAGCCATCCACTCACCCCATCCTTCCCAGGATGAAGCACACTGGGCAGAAGGCCTCCTCCAGAACCAGTGGAGAAACCATCCACTCACCCCATCCTTCCCAGGAGGAAGCACACTGAGCACAAGGCCCTCTCCAGAACCAGTGGAGAAGCCATCCACTAGAGACACTGTGGCTTTGCATTCCCCAGGACCAAGCAGTGGGCAAACCACCCACTTGAGAGACTGTGGCCTTGCAATCCCCAGGACCAACCAGTGGGCAAACCACCCACTTGAGAGACTGTGGCCTTGCACTCACCAGGACCAAGCAGTGGGCAAACCACCTACTTGAGAGACTGTGGCCTTGCACTCCCCAGGACAGAACAGAGGGCATGTTGCCTCCTCCAGGACCAGTGGTGTTGTACCATCTTCCAGCTGAGGTGCCCCCCATTCTCCGTCCCCCTGAGGTACCTGTGTATTTTCGACCTGATGCCCCTGCAGTGTTCTCTCCATGTTGTTGCAGGAGTGAGTTGGGGCCTTGGCCTATGTGTTGTGGCCCTGTGGCCCACAGACATTGAGGATTGGGCAGTGTCCCTCCATTTGTAAATACGTATATACGTTTGTAATTTAATGCACTTATTCATGTTCTTTAATCGTATTACACTCACTTTCTTCCAATCATTTTGTCCTTGCATTATTCCTAAGGGGTACGGGGTGGATATGTAATGTTACTGCATCTGTTTCTGTGTATGTGTTGGGGGTGGGGGTGTTGTGTTTGTGTGTCACTCTTTCCCCCCCTCCCTTGTGTGCTAGGGGGCAGTAGTCACTGTGGTCATCTTCACCAGCGTTGGTGTTCGTTATGCAGGAAAAGGTAGACGAGCATGGGAAATATGTGCAACTCGGGCTCCATGGCGTCGTGGTTGTTCCCTGTGTCTCCAGAGGTGAGTCCTTTGACTTCTATGTTCTGTTTCAGCCGTACTTTTGATGTTGTTGGTACCGCCCCAGAAAAGGTGGCTGATAGGCCTGTTGTAATACTGTGAGCGGTACATTGACTTCCGCCTGGCTGTTGGTGGTTACCACCGTGGTGCTTGTTGCTACCGCTGTGACGGTCAATGTGTTAAAGTGGCTGTCTGTCTGTGCCGGTTTCCGCTGTGGTCATAATTCAATGTTTGTTACCACCGGCCTGTTGGTGGTATTACTGCCACTTTATCATTGACCACCAGGGATGTAATGAGGTCCAAAGTGTCTTAAGTCTTTTAAAAGCAAACACAGTCTCTTTCAAGCACAAAGTACCTGGTTCATGTGAGAAATCTCCACAAAGAGGAGGAGATGCATGGAAACAAAGGGGTGTGCGTCGATTTCTCGGGGCGCACACGGCAATGTGTTGTTTAGTTTTCACTCAGGGACGGTTGTGCGTCGATTTCCGGCGCTTGGTCGTGGTTCCTCTACGTGCTGCGGGGTTTTCAGATACCCTGGGGATGATGTGTGGATTTCCTGCGCTGGTAGGATGAAGTCACAGGAGCTGCGTCAATTAGGTGGGCGTTGCGTCAAGTTTTCTACTGCATGGCAGGCGCTGCATCGATTCCTCTCTGGAAGTCGGGCTGCATTGTTCTGGCTCAGCTGTGCATTGATCCAGTGGGCCGTGGGTCAAATTTCCAGTCACCACGCTGGTGCTGCGTCGATCTTCTGGTTGCGAAGTCAGGCTGTGTCGTTCCGGTTTGGTGTGCGGTGCAGGCTGTGCGTCTTTTCTGGCAGGCTGTGCATCTCATTTCACCACACAAGGAGTTCTTCTTGTATAGATGAAGTCTTTTTTGTCCTGAGACTTCAGGGAAAAGGAGGCGAGCTCTATCCAAGCCCTTGGAGAGCACTTGTTCACCACAGCCAGAGAGCAGCAAGGCAGCAGGGCAACAGCAAGGTAGCAGTCCTTCACAGAAAGCAGACAGGTGAGTCCTTTGGGCAGCAAGGCAGTTCTTCTTGGCACGGTGCAGGTTCTGGTTCCAGTTTCTCCAAGAAGTGTCTGAGTTGGTAGGGGCAGAGGCCCTTTTTAAATACCCAAATGTGCCTTGAAGTGGGGGAGACTTCAAAGAGTGGCTTAGAAGTGCACTAGGTCGCCTTTCAGTTCAATCCTGCCTGCCAGGGTCCCAGAAGGGGGTGTGGCAGTCCTTTGTGTGAGGGCAGGCTACTGTCCTTTGATATGCAAGGGCCAGGCCCTCCACCCTCCCAGCCCAGGAAGACCCATTCAAAATGCAGATGCATGTAAGTGAGGCTGAGTATCCTGTGTTTGGGGTGTGTCTGAGTGAATTCACAAGGAGCTGTCAACTAAACCCAGCCAGATGTGGAATTTAAGGCACAGAAAGATTTAAGTGCAGAGAAATGCTCACTTTCTAAAAGTGGCATTTTTAGAATAGTAATATTAAATCCGACTTCACCAGTCAGCAGGATTTTGTATTACCATTCTGGCCATACTAAATATGACCTTCCTGCTCCTTTCAGATCAGCAGCTGCCACTTCAACAATGTATGAGGGCAGCCCCAATGCTAGCCTATGAAGGGAGCAGGCCTCACAGCAGTGTAAAACAAATTTAGGAGTTTTACACTACCAGGACATATAAACTACACAGGTACATGTCCTGCCTTTTACCCACACAGCACCCTGCTCTAGGGGTTACCTAGGGCACACATTAGGGGTGACTTATATGTAGAAAAAGGGGAGTTTTAGGCTTGATAAGTACTTTTAAATGCCAAGTCGAATTGGCAGTGAAACATAGGCATTGGCATGCCTGAGACAAGGTTAAGGGGCTACTAAAGTGTGTGGCACAATCAGTGCTGCAGGCCCACTGGTAGCATTTAATCTACAGTCCCTGGGCATATATAGTGCACTCTACTAGGGACTTATAAGTAAATTAAATAGTCTAATTGGGTATGATCTAATGTTACCATATTTAAAGGGAGAGAGCATATGCACTTTAGCACTGGATAGTAGTGGTAAAGTGCGCAGAGTCTAAAAAACAGTATCTCAAAAGTGGAGGGAGGCAGGCAAAAAGTTAGGGGTGACCACCCTAAGGCTGTCTGGCCTAACATGTGTCCCCCCAGCTGAAATTGGGGAGAGCTACCCAACCTCCTGGGAGCTCTCATCGCTAAGGCGGAAGTATCTGGAGAGACCATCAGCGTTGACGTGGTCAATCCCCCGGTGATGCTCCACCGTAAAGTCTATCCCCTTTAGGGAAATGGACCACCTCAAGAGTTTAGGATTCTCACCCCTCATCTGCATGAGCCATCTGAGGGCCCGGAGGTCTGTCTGAATCCAGAAGTGAGTCCCAAATAGGTATGGTCTCAGCTTCTTCAGTGCCCAGACCACAGCAAATGCTACTCTCTCAATAGCACTCCACCTCTGTTCCCGTGGTAATAGTCTTCTACTAATAAAGACTACTGGTTGGTCTGAGCCCTCCTCATTTAGCTGTGCTAGAACAGCCCCTATGCCATCCTCTGAAGCATCTGTCTGCACAATACATTTCTGGGAGGAATCATGGGCCTTGAGCACAGGAGCCGTGCACATATCTTCCTTCAGGGAATCAAAGGCTTTCTGACAAGCCTCTGTCCAATTCACCAACCTAGGTTGCTTTTTGGAGGTAAGTTATGTCAAGGATGACACAACGGTACCATAGCCCTTGACAAACCTACGGTAGTATCCAGTGAGGCCTAAGAAGGCTCTCACTTCAGTCTGTGTTCTAGGTGGTTGCCAGGCCTTGATGGTTTCAATCTTGGCCTGGAGTTGCTGCACCTTGCCACCACCTACTAGGTGTCCCAAGTACATCACGGAACCCTGCCCAATCTGGCACTTACTAGTCTTGATAGTCAGGCCTGCCTGTTGCAGAGCCTGAAGCACCTCCTTGTGGTGGAGCTGGTGTTCCTCCCAGCTGGAACTGTAGACAGCTATGTCATCTAGGTAGGCTACGCAGTAGGCATCCCTGCCTGCTAGGACCTCGTTCACCAACAGTTGGAAGGTAGCGTGGGCATTTTTCAACCCAAACGACATCACCCAGAACTGGTAATGGCCATCAGGTGTGGAAAATGCAGATCTCTCTTTAGCTCCCTCATTCAAGGCGATCTGCCAGTACCCTGATGTGAGATCAAAAGTACTCAGGAACTGCTGGACTTCTCAATAACCCCTAGGGACAACATCTTGGAGAACCTGTAAATTCCGTTCTTTACAGGAGGACTGTCACCCGCGATGGAGAACCCTTAGGGGGTAAAGCAAAACACAAATGATGGACGGAATGCGGAACCAATCAAACATTCACCCCCAGTCACAGATCTGGGTTTAATCCATCGTTCTTTTGCTCACCATGCCACCCCAGTTTAGACCCAGCCATATGCAAATCAGTCTTGACCCTGTTCCTCATGGGGTTTTGAGGTCCACTAGGTAAGTGGCTTCCCCCTTACACTCCTTGATTTCACATGGGCCAGACCAGGGGTCCTGGAGAGCCCTAGGCACTACTGGCTCCATCACCCAAACCTTGTCTCCAGGTGAGAACTCGACCAAAGTGGCCTTCCGGTCATACCACTCCTTTATCACCTCTTGACTGGCCTGAAGGTTACTCTTGGCCTGCTTCCAAAAGCTTTGGGTTTGGTTGCGGAGGGCCAGCATGTAGCTGACATACATCCTGGGGAGGTGTCTTGGAAGCTTTCTCCCAGCCCTTCTTGACTATGCCTAGCGGTGCCCTGACTGGGTGACCATAGAGAAGCTCAAAGGGGCTGATCCCCACCTCTTTCTGGGACACCTCTCTATAAGCAAACAACAGGCATGGCAACAGGACGTCCCACTTACGCCTCATGGCCTCAGATAGGGCAGTGATCATGCCCTTAAGGGTCTTGTTAAATCTCTCAACACGCCCATTGGATTGAGGATGATAAAGGGTGGTAAACTGATAGGTCACCCCACACTCATCCCACATGGACTTCATGTATGCAGACATGAAGTTTGGGCCTCTGTTAGACACATCTTCCATAGGGAATCCCACATGGGTAAATATTCCCATCAGGACTTTGGTCACCACCGGTGCAGTCACTGTTCTCAGAGGGATTACCTCTGGATAGCGGGTGGCATGGTCCACCAAAACCAGGATAAACCTGTTGTCCAGGACAGTTTTGTGGTCCAAGGGACTAATGATGTTGATGCCCACCCTTTCAAAGGGGGTGCCAACGATGGGGAGTGGGATCATGAAGGCTTAAAGCCTTTCCCTGTCTTCCCACTAGCCTGGCAGGTGGGACAGGCCCTGCCGAGATTATCTGAGGCTACCCGAGTTCTAGGCCAGTGGAAGTGGGTAACAAGCCTGGCAAAGGTCTTGTCTTGGCCCAAATGTCCTGCCAGAGGAATGTCATGAGCCAGACCTAGTAGAAAGGCCTGGTAACACTGAGGGAGCACCAGCACACATGCTGTCCCAATGGCCAGAATCTTAGGCTCACTATAAAGGAGATCATTCTCCCAGTAGACATGGTGATCGTCAGAGGCTTCACCAGCTGCTTGGGCTGAGGCCTGTCACCTCAGACCCTCAAGGTTGGGGCATTCTTTCTGCGCCTTGCAGAATTGTACCCTGGTTAGCCCACCCTCTACTTGCCAGCCAGCAATTTCAGGCAGGTTGCCCAGGTCAGCTATGTCCTCTCCAGTTGGCGCAGGGGGCTCCTCCTCCTCAGGGGCCCCGTCCACACTGTGGGATCATCTGAGGCGGGTTTCCCGCACCTCTTGCCCTTCCTCTTTGCATCTGTCCGGGCCATTGTTCCAGGCTCCAGACACCCTTGACTCCCTTCCCGGGCAGCCATGGACCTTGTGGTCATGCAGACCCACTCAGGCAAACCTAACATCTCAAGGTAGGATCTGAGCTCTACCTCCTTCCAGGCAAAGTGTACCAGAGCCAGTGGTAGGTGACTCTCACTATTGTCTGTGACCATGACCTGGCGGAATGTATTAGGGACCATCTGCCCTGCTGACACCAGCTGACTCTTGACAGTAGTCATACTGGCTCCTGCATCACGCAGAGCCTCCACCCTTTGCCCATCAATGGTGACCCACTGCCTATACTTTGAAGTATTTGCAGGCATGTGGGCTTTAGGCACCATGTCTCTATATCCCAGGGATACTAGGGAAACCTCTGTCTGCCCCCCAAAGCTAACTGAGACTATCTCCCCCCGAGCGCTACACTAGCCAACCCATGTGTCTGTCCAGTGCTGGACTGTGCTCTCTTGGAACACTGGGAGTTGCCTTTAGAGTGTCCATGATGGTAGCACTCTAAGCATTTGGGGATGAACTTCCCTAACTTCTTATCAAAGAACACTGGTTTCTTCCCAAATCTGGAAAAGGAATGGTTACTACCACCCAGACCTGTTTTGCAGGCCTTTTAAGAGTTCCTTATCTTTAAGTTTATCTCCCCCCTCTTTCTTCTGTTGGGAACCCTAACCAACTTTGTGGGTGTCCCCCCAGATGCCTTCTTGGACACTCTGGTGCTAACCCTGATGTCCGCCTCCTCAGCAAGTTTCCTGGGATCAGTCAGCTTACTATCTACCAAGTGGTGTAAAACAAACACTGAGCACATGCTCTCTCAGAATCAAGTCATATAACCTTTTGTAATCATCTACTTTGCTGACCCGCACCCATCCACCCAGTGCCTTATTCGAGAAATCATAACAATCTACCTACGTTTGTGTGGAGAGTTTGGTGCTGTCCCTAAACCTCTGACAGTATTTCTCAGGGGTCAGCCCAAACTTGGCCAGTAAAGCGGCTTTCATGGGTGCACAGATTTTTAAATCAGGTGGACCTAGTGTAAGAAGTGTGTGGTACATAAAACCACAAGGACGACCCCCAGTGCTCCTCAGAGGTCCCATAGGCCCTTAGTGCAACTTCATAGGCAGCCAACCACTTGTCAATGTCACCTCCCACCACAAAACTTGGCACCACATTCTTGGGTATACAAACCTTTTTCTCCACAACAGGTCCTGCATGTATGCTGCCACCATCACTGCTGGACTCAGACTGTCTCGCATTGATCTCCAGCTCCTTGATACTCAGTTCATGAGCCTACAAAAGTGTCTTCTCAGCCAAGGCTCTCTCAGTTGCATCCTGAGTGGCTGCTCTCTCAGTTTCAGCGTTTTTGGCTTCTCTCTCTGCCCTTCTTTCCTCCTGTTGAGCCTCAATTTTCAACCTTGCCATTGGCAATTGAAACTCTCTCTCCTCTCTCCTTTCCTCTGTGGTCAGGCCTTGATCAGAGACACTGCTCCCTGGTTTGGCAGGGGGCACAATTGCAGTGGTAACTTCATCCACTGATGGCAAAAAATCCTCTGAGGGGTCATCCTCTGGACCCTCCTCCTCAACATTCTCATCAGAATGGACTTCTGCCCAGGCCCTCAGCGCCATTTGGAATTCTTCCTTTCTGGAGGCTTTCAGGGTAGGTACACCCATATCCCTGCAGAACCCCTTCAGCTGTTTAACAGTGTAGGTCTCCAGCATGGCCAGATCAAAATCTTCCTCTCATGCTTGAGATCCAGCCAGAGACATGTTGAATGAGGATTTTATTCAAACATTGTTAGGAAATACGAAATTGCAGAAAAATATAAAAATTGAGTTGACCTTCAACTGTGGGTAGGTAATGAAATACTTAGCTACTGTATGTCACTGCACAAATACTAGTCCTATCCTCACCGCTGATCACCAATGTCAGAAATTGGGTCTTTGGTTGGCAGTCAGGTTACCCCCTGTCTAAGAAAGGACCCTCACTCTAGTCATGGTAAGTCACACACAATCTAAATTATCTTGTGACCACCCTCTGGTAGCTTGGCACTGAGCAGTCAGGCTTAACTTAGAAGGCAATGTGTAAGGTATTTGTGCAATATATCATACAATAACACCATACAGCACCACAAAACTACACCACACTGTGTTTAGAAATATATATAATATTTATCTAGATAAATGCAGGTCAAAAACGATCAAAGATGCAATAAGTAAATGTTGAGATATCACTGAAAAGTGATATAAAGTGTATTAAGTCTTTTAAAAGCAAACAAAGTCTCTTTCAAGCACAAAGTACCTAGGTTCACGTGAAAAATCCCCACAAAGAACAGCAGAGGAGGAGACGCGTGGAAACAAAGGGGTGTGCGTCGGTTTCTCGTGCCACAAACGGCGATGCATTGTTTAGTTTTCACACAGGGAAGGCTGTGTCTCAATTTCAGGTTTCCTCTTCAGGTTGCGGGGTTTTCAGACGCCCCGGGAAGATGCGTGGATTTCCTGCGCTGGCAGGATGAAGTCACAGGAGCAGCGTCGATCCAGTGGGCGTTGCGTCAAATTTTCTACAGCATGGCAGGCGCTGCATCAATTCCTCTCGGGAAGTCGGGCTGAGTCCTTCCAGCTCAGCTGTTCGTCGATTTAGTGGGCTATGCATCATATTTCCGGTCGCAACGCTGGCGCTGCATCGATATTCTCATTGCGAAGTTCGGCTGCGTCGTTCTGGTTCGGCGTGCAGTGAAATGTTCACTGTGGTGCAGGCTGTGCATTGTTTCTGGCAGGCTGTGCGTCTCCTATAGACAGCCAATGTACCACACCAACCCCCATGGTGTTAACACCACTGACCATAGCGGCAGCCATCAACAGCTAGGCGGAAGCAAGGTACTGCCTACCATATTATGACATAGCAAACCACCACGACTTCTGGGGTAGTACCAACGCCATCAAAAGCCTGCTGGAAACAGTACAGAAAAAACAAAAGACTCACCAACAGGTACACAGAGGAGACCACCGTAGCCATGGAACCGGAACTACAAGTCTTTCCGATGCTCTTCTACACCATGCTCTACCTGGCACACCAACGCTGACGAAGACGACGACGGTAAGTACAGCCGCCTAGCACACAAAGGAGGAAAAGGAGAGTGACACACACACACACACAACACACACCATTCACATACACACAACCAGCTACAGAGGAAAACCAATGTCACAGGACCCATGTCATAATAATGCAAGGACTACATTTAGGTATAACTGATTAATAACTGATATTGTAATTTGATGCCAACAGCCACCATATCGTCTAGTTGAAAAAATAAAATTGGAGAAAATGTCCAGAAAGGGACAATGTCCAGTCCAAAGTACAAAAGGCCCACATGGCCAGAGGGCACAGTCCAAGCCCCAACTTCTTTCCTGACAAGATCAGCACTACACTGTCCAGGGGCATCATGTTGGAAAAGGGCAGGGAACCCAGGGGAATGGGGGTGGAGGGCACCTCAACTGAAGTGAGGAACTTGTCCACTGGTTCTGGAGGGGGCTCCATGCCCATATCTCTTTGCTGGTAAGTGGAAGGTCACAGTCTCTGAGGTGGGGAACTTGCCCACTGGTTCTCGACAGGGCTATGTGCCCCTTTTGTCTTTGCTGGGGAGTGCAAGGTCACAGTCTCTGAAATGGGGAATGTTCCCACTGGTTCTAGAGGGGGCCCCTTGTACAAAGGTCCCTGGAGGGTGGCCTACACGCCCTCTGCTGGAGGTGAGGGCTCCTTGCCCACTGCTGGTGGAGGTGTTACCCTGCCTGCCTCTGCTGGAGGGGAGGGCTCCTTGCCCACTGCTGGTGGAGGGGCCTCTTGACTCTCTTTGTTGGTTGAGTGGTAACCTTCCCTTTTTTTGGGTGGTGGAGTGGGATCCTTCCCTTCCTTGGGTGGTGGAGTGGGATCCTTCCCTTTTTTGGGTGGTGTGGAGTGGGAACCTTCCTTTTCATGCCTCCTCGACTAGGACGTGCCTACACTGTCTCTGTCTCATGTCCCTGGTGTTTCACCACCCTAGTCCTCCCTTTCTGAGGTGGAGATGTGCTCACTGTAGAAGTGGCAGCCGTCACACTCTGGGGCCCCTTCATGCCAGCAGCTCTTGACTTGATGGGAGCAGTGGCAGACTGTTTGGTTGAGGTGCTGGGCTGGGTCATGTAGAAACAGGGCCACTGGCTGCCATCAGAGAGGAGACCGGAGCCTGAAACGATCTCTGTAGGGCTGCCAACACACCATGGAGGCCCTCCAGGTATGCATTGCATTGCTGCATCTGAGATGCCAGCCCCTGGATGGCATTCACAATGGGTGACTGCTCTACAGAGATGGATCTCATGAGGTCAATAGCCTCCTCACTGAAGGTAGCAGGGCTGACTGCGGCAGGGCCTGAGGTGCCTGGGGCGAAGGAGATGCCCACCATTCTGGGTGAGCGGGCACAGGCAACTTGGTGGGGGGCTACTGGGAGGGCGGTGCTGGTACGGGGGTGGCAGCTGTACCTGTAGCTTTGGTGGTCCCAGAGGTGTCCGCCACCATCAGGGAGCTTCCTTTGGAGGAGGAATCAGTCAGTGTTGTCACCTCCTGCCTCTGCCGTGGAGCTCCCCTCGCCCTCTGTCTCACTGGTTCCCTCTGCATTGGTGGACTCTGCCTCCTGGGTCCTGTGGGATGCAGCTCCCTCTGTTGCTGGTGCCCCTGCTCATCCACCAGATGATGTTAATGCACACATGGACAGGGTGACAGGTGAAAAAAGGGGGAGAGAGAGAAAGGGAGCACTGGGTCAATTACAGCACCAACTCCAAAGTTGGCATACACATTACCAGCACACACAGGGATCAGGATTGTGCAGTATGCACCACACTGGCATTCAATTGGCTAGGTGCCACAGCAAGATGAGAGCCAACCACCGCCAACTGCACCCCTCCTGGGATCCACTAAGTCCTTTCTGACGTGGAATACAACCTAGCTAGGTTACCACATTTTGCAATACACCCATGTCCCTTGAGCTGGCCTTGCTGCGATGTCTAACCTGGCATTAAGGGGCACCCTCAACCCCAACTGAAAGCCACCACCAGGATGCCATGCCACCAACCAATATTTGTTGTTACGCTCACTCTACTCACCCACTTGTGGCTGCTGTGATGCCCTCAAGCGCCCCTCCAGCTCTGGGTAGGCCACCACCATCAGGGCAGTCAGGTTTTGATGGGCACCCCGCCCTCATTGGGAGGCCATCCCCAGCTGGTCCTCTGCAGTATTCCGGGCCCAGCACCTCATATCCTCCCACCTTTTCCTACAATGGGTGCTCCGACTGCTGTAGACCCCAGGGTCCGCACGTCCTTGGCAATGACATCCCACAATCCCTTCTTCTAATGGGCAATGACCTGTAGAGGTAATACAGACTGGACGACACCATTACACATACAATCCAGCCCGTCACACATATGGCCCACAAATCCCATTATCATCTCCATTGGCACTCACAACACCCGGCGCACACCATGTACATTACCACCAGACATACCCCCCCAAATGACACAATGCTTGCACATATATCTCCATGCAGCCTTGTCACATGCATTGTGCCCAAGGTGTACTCACCTGTTGGTCTGGAGGCCCATACAGCTGATCATACATGGGTAGAACCCCATCCACAAAGTGCTCCAACTCCTCCAAAGTGAAGACAGGGGCCCTTTCCTCGGTCACACGGGCCATGGCAGGATACAGACACAGGTCACAGCAGCACACACATTGTAGGTGTTGTCCCGTGAAAAGTCAGGAATCAAGTAAGGTTATGGACAGAAAATGGTGGTCACGTCTGCGGCGGTGTACACCGTCACCACCGCCGGTGATCTCCAATGGCAACTGTACTCCATAGAGCCCCATATTAGCCAATGAGGAATAGCACAGCGGTGCAAGACCTCCTTCCACCATGATGCCCTACGCCGGCAGAGTTGCTCCACTTCCACCCATCCCTACAAACAGGACAGGCAGAGGTCATTTTATGGTGGTGCACAACATTCATATAATCAAGAACTGCGTCATTGCTATAATTTGCAAATACATTGCCATTCCCATTGTCCCATCACATTAATGTTCTATGTACACTGAGGTGGTGGTTCCATTGTTCAAATTGTGACACCCTACTCACTCTTGTGTCCCTTAGATACCTCCACTGTTGATGAATCGGAGGAGGAGACAAGATCCTGTGTACAGACCTCTTGTGGACTTGGCTACACTGGAGGACAGGCACATCATACTCCCCTATAGACTAAACAGGGCTACCATCACAGAGCTGTGTAGTCAATTGGAGCCTGATCTGATATCAGCTATCCGTCATCCCACTGGGATCCCCTCTCTTGTGCAAGTTATATCAGTGCTCCATATCCTGGCAACTGGTTCTTTCCAAGTAAAAGTGGGCTTGGTAGCAGAAAGGTCACAGCCAATGATCTCAATAGTGCTGGCAAGGGTTTTGTCTGCCTTGGCCAAACAGATGTGCAGCTACATTGCTTTCCCCTAGGTGGAAGATTTGGCCACTGTGAAGGCAGGATTTTATGCAATGGAACATACACCCAACATTATTGGTGCGATTGACAGAATACATATTGCATTTGTTCCCCCCCGCCACAATGAACAGGTGTTTAGGAATTGGAAGAGTTCACTCACTCCATGTCCTAATGGTGTGCCTGGCTGACCAGTACATCTCCTACGTCACTGACAAATATCCTGGGTTGGTGCATGACACCTTCGTCCTGAGGAATAGCAGCATCCCAAATGTGATGGCACAACTACGGAGGCACAGGGTTTGGTTAATAGGTCAGCCTGAGTCCCCACACAATGTATGTCAGTGTATGCCTTCAGGAGTTATCCCCATACCATTGTGTCAGGCTAATGTTTGTCCCTCGACTCTGGCTACCGAAACCTATTGTGGCTCCTGACGCCTGTGAGGAATGCCATAAGAGGGGCTGAGAACCGGTATAATGATGCACATGTGCGAAACAGGCGTATCATTGAACGTACCTTTGGCCTCCTGAAGGCCAGGTTCAGATGCCTCCATCTGACAGATGGATCCCTGTGCTACTCACCCAAGAAGGTCTGCCAGATAGTAGTAGCATGCTGCATGTTGTACAACCTGGCTCTCAGACGACATGTACCTTATCTGCAGGAGGAGGAGATTGGAAATTACCCTGTGGCAGCAGTGGGCACTGAGGACAGTAAGGATGAGGAGGCAGAGGATGAAGATGTGGACAACAGAACATCAGTTATACGTCAAAACCTCCAATGACACACAGGTGAGACACTGGAACTGACCATTCCTCTCACTATTGGTGTTTTCAGTGTGGCTTTAGCAGGATGGCATTCACTTCCTTTGCATCTCAACTTACTGTCACTCATGCCTACTTTTGCAGATGTTGGTGTTATAACAACTGTGTACTGATGCGATGACTACAGACACCTACAGGTCAAGATGTGACTGTGTCCATTATTGCACATTTTCATCACGTAAAACACTATCTCTCAAGTTGTGTTCAAGGGTGTTTATTTTAGTGCAAATTACAGATGGAATAATGCAATGGAATGGGGTGATGGTAGAGGTAAGTCCAGGGTATTGGTCCAGTCTGTTTGTAGCACAGGTCCAGTGTCCAATGGGGTCATAGGAAGGGGAACAAAGTCAGTTCAGAGTGGACAAGGTGACAGGGTGGGACACAAGGGGGACATTCAGGAGGGTCTCATTTCCTGGTGGTGGTCTTGGTCTTGGCAAGTGTCTCTTGCTTCTGTCTGGGTTGCAGGGAATGCTTGCGAGCTGGTCCACCTTCTGCAGGGGGAGGGGTGCTGGTGGCCTTTGGGTCCTGTGGCAGCGCCTCCGGTCCACTAGCTACAGCAGATTTGGAGGTCTGGTCAGTAGACTGGCTAGTGGTAGGGGCCTGTTGTTGTACTGTCCATTCCCTCATGATGTTGGCTATATCAGCCCACACCCCTACTATGGAGACCATGGTGGTGTTGAGGGTGTGCAAATCTTCCTTGATCTCCTGATGGTGTACCTCCTGCAGCCGCTTGTTCTCCTGCATGTTGGTAAGGATCTGGCCCATCTTGTCCTGGGATTGTTTGTAGGCACACAGGACATTACTGAGTGCCTCCTGGAGAGTTGGTTCTTTGGACCTGTCCTTCCCCTGGCACACAGCTGACCTCTGAGTGTCCCTGTCCACCTGTCCCTGTGTCCCCTGAACGGTGTGCCCACTGTCAGTGATCCCAGGACCCAGATTGTCTTGGGTGTGAGGTGTGGACTGGGATCCCTGTACAGGTGGGAACACTGATGATTGACGTGTCATGGGGACAGAGGTGTGGGGACGTTTGGTGGGAGCTGTGGTGTTGGAAACTGAGGGGGAGGCTCTGTGGTGGACTGGGAGTGGGCTGGGGTTGCCAACTGACCAGTGGACTCTGATGGGCCAGGTAGTTCATCCAGATCCAGAAGTCCAGAGTTACTGTCATCACTGGGGGCATCTTCTGTTGGGGGACTGGATAGTTGTGGCACCTCCTCACCGCTGGTATTGGCTGGAGCACCTGTGGGGATGTGAGTGATGTATTATGCTTCATGTCTGTGACATATTGTACAACCCTAGCTTCCCCTCTATCATTGCTGTTGCCCTGCTTCCTTCGTTTGTTCATGGTGAAGAATTGTGTGATTGTTAGCACTCCATGCTGTGCATGCTTTGATGATGGGTGTAAATGCAGGGCTGGGAAGGCTGTTGATGCATTGGTATGGCAGGCAGGGCTTGGCTTTGGGGTTGGTCACATGTGTAGGTGCACTGTGTGGGATGGAGTGGAGTAATGGGAGTCAGGGTGGGGGGGTGAGATGGCATGCAGGCACGGGGTGATGAGTAGTAAGTGTTGACTCACTAGTGTCCAGTACTCCAGCTACTCCAGTGAGTCCCTCAGTATGCAGGATTACCAAGACTTGTTTCTCCCATTCTATGAGCTGTGGGGGAGGAGGTGGTGGTCCGCCGCCAGTCCTCTGGATGGCGAGCTGGTGCCTTGCTGCCACGGAACGTACCTTCTCCTGTAGCTTATTCCACCTCTTCCTCATGTCGTCCCTTGTTCTTGGATGCTGCCCCATGGCGTTCACTCTGTCCACGATCCTCCGTCATAGCTCCATCTTCCTGGCAATGGATATCTGCTGTACCTGTGCTCCAAAGAGCTGTGGATCTACCCTGACTATTTCCTCTTTCCTCCACCATGACCCAGAACTCCTCATCAGTGAAACGGGGTGCCTTAATGGGAACATGGGTGTTGGGGTTTGTGTGTGTTGTGCAGAGGGGGTTGAATTATGTGGTGGGGTGTGGGATGTGGGGTGTGTGATGGATGAATGGGTGTTTGTGGTGTGTGTGTGTAGTTGTCTCTGTGATATTTGTGTCTGCTTCATGGCAATTTTTGGTGTTCGTAAAGGGCTGTGGGTAATGTGGGTGTGTGTTTTATGGTGCTGTGGGTGGGTGGATGTTGTATGTGTATCAGTGTTAGGTGTATGTTTTTGGTATTGGCCAATGTTGTGTTGTTTTGTATTTGGGTGGCCATTGGAACCGCTCAGGTGTGTACCGCAAATGGTTTACCGCCGTTGAATGTCAGACGTAGTGATTCGCGGGTCAAAATGTGGTGGGCTTTGTTTTGTTGGCGTAACGGTGTAGGTGGTGGTAGTGACACTTTAATACTAACCTTTTGTCTGGCAGATATGTGTTTGTGGCAGTATTCTGTCGATTTGGTGTGTGTGTGTCATAATATGGCGAATGGATGTTCACCTCCGTGACGGTAAGTTGGCGGCCATCACCGCAGCAGTAAATGAGATATACCGCATTGTCATAATCAGGGCCTAAGTGATTTGCCCAGAATCACAGGATGTTGAGCTGCTGATGCCAAGACTCGAACCTCGCTCCCTTAGCAGCTCACACCGTCAGGCCACATCATCTCCCTAAATAGAGGCTCGAGTCCACTAATGGCATTTAACTTCTAAGTCCATGGGCACATTTTGTACTTTATACTAGGGATTTATGGGCAAGTTAAATATAACAATTAGGAGTATGCCAATTCAACCATGCTTAAAGGGGGGCACAATTGTATTTATTACTGGTTAGCTGGGATACAGTGCACAGAGTTCTAACACCAGCAAAAAATACAAGGCAAAAAAATCCAAGGTCATCTAGCTGAAAAAAACAGATTTCCTACAAGTAAATGTCAAATAAAAGACAGGTGAGGTCTGACTGGCTGCACACTAAAATGAGTTCAGTAAAGTTCCACTCCTTAAGAAACAAATACTCCATCACTGTGCTGACATCATTTCTGTATCCAGCTCTAAACAAAGAAAAATATCCAGAGCAGTGTAGCTCAATATCATGAAAAGGACAATGTCCCCAAAACAGAGCCAGAAAAGCAAATAAAGAGCTGCATGCTGTTCATTGCTTCAATGAACAGAGGTTCATGATGAGTCATGGTTGAAATACTAAGTATGTCAAGAGGAAGTGTGCATCCATCCTGGACTGAATTTGAATTTTTGTAACTCCCCCATAAGGTCAAAGAAGGTAAATACAAGAAAACTCACCTGCACTTTCTGGAACCAAGTTTTGAAACGGGGATTACAGTAGTCTTTATTTACTTGGCACTATAGAATGATAAAGCAATTGCAAGGCATTCATCTCTATGTGTATAAAAGGCTGAAGTAGTGTGAAGAAGACAAGAAGAGAAATAGGAGGATGAAACATTGCTTTCTAAAGTCCTGAAAGCACAGAAATAAGAGACTGATTTTAGGATGATTTTGTTTGCCGCCTATTGCAGTAAGTGCAAAAAGTAATATATGTGGGGAGAGAAAAACAATGTCTAATTTCTTTAGTTTTTAAGTACCTTGCAAAATATATTGTAAAAACCTGTTTGCTAGTTTTAAAGAGTCATTTTTTGTTACATAAAATGTTTAAATAGAGTTTCACGAAAATGTCCAAATCATCTGTCGAAAAACCTAATTCAAAAAGTGTGTAATAAAAAATAATAAAAATAAGAAAAGGTTCAGTCTTGGAGCCTAGAATAAGCATTAGATAAGTTCAGTTTAATAACCTAAAATCAATAAATAACTAAATAAGTAAACAGATGAAACCTCTCTGCACTGTGGGTTGGTCTGCAAGGCCATTCCCTGTGGCCAACCCCTTCACAGGTATGGTGCAGTCTTGTCTGGAGGTCAGGCCCTGTGGTTAAGGTTTGCTGCACATGGCCGTAGCCATGCACAGCGGGGGTTGGCTATGTTTGGCAGTCTGGATGCAGGGTCTGGATAGACAATTCATGAATTGAGGAGGGTTGGTTGTAAATTGAAGGATAGATAGAAGGAGCAATTGGATGTGGTATATTATCACAAAACTCCAGAAAGGAAATGGAAAAAATAAAGTTATAGAAAATATATGGCTAGAGTTACATATAGGAACGTGTCATATGTTCAAAAAATACTTTGAAATTACCTGAAAAAACTGAAAGTGAAGGTATTGTTACAAAGCAAAACTTAAAACCACTGAAAACGAACCATATGTCCTGCCCTGTCATGCACTGTCTATAACATCACATATGCTATCACTCAGACATGTTATGTGACATCATTGATGGCACCTCTGATATCTCTAATGACATTGTTGATTGCATTATGTTAGCTTCCATGATTCTGCTGTGGACATTAATTCTGATTTTTCTAATTGAGTGATTAATATTTATATTTGCTTTTTTAATTAATATGAGTATTTTTTGTAATGAGTTGCTTCTAATTTGTATGTAGTGTAGGTACCTGGTATGCTAATGCAGGACTTGCCTCCGTTCTACAAACATATTCTATTTTTTGCTGGGGATGTAAATTGTGCAAATAAGATAATTTACTTGTAATTTTTTGTGTAGATGTATTCTAACCCTAAGCATATTACTGTAAACTAAGTTGTAAATGAGTATTAGTTTTAAGGACACTCAGGTCAAAAAGTACCCCATTTTTTGCAAAGTGTAGAACTTTCTAAAGTGTAGAGCGTAGCACTAAATACTCCCAATAGTTAGGGAGCTGAGGAACACAGTCTTTTTTTAAAGCTTTCACAAAGGTTTTAACACATGAAAGATAAACATAGATCCCCAAATACCTTATTTTACAGGCACACTTCTTAATTCTTGAGTCACAATATCAGGATTTGCAGATTTCTATATCTTCCAATTCCACTTTGTCCAATAAAGGTGCTGAAATCCTAAAATAATTTCTGTAGAAATAAATGTAGAGTTTCTGGTAGAAAAAGATGTACCCATAGGATTTGAACAGCTAATCATAGCAAAGAAAATGAACGACCAAGAAGTAACGGTCTCTAAAATATAGTTTTCCAAATGATGGAAAAAGAACAAAAATGTTAAGATTAGTTCCCTAAGAGTAATCCTAAACTGGTGGAATTTCTGCTGGCAGAAAATATTTTAGTTTTGAGTTAAGCTTCCATGTTCAAAACATATCATTGATAATGCCACTACTTTCTATTTAAACTAGCGCCCAATAGATTTTCTCCAAATTACAAAGAAAAATGGTAGGCTTAAAATCCAGAACTGGAGCATACATTTTGATGTTGCTCTCTCGTTCATACTTCAATAAAAGAAGTGGATAGGAACTCATCTTCAACTAGCTGTGCTATGCAAAACACTGTGGGCCAGATTTACAAGGTGTAATTTGTTTTACACTAATGTGGCTCAATGAGGCATATTAACAAATTTGCGCAATGCATGCATTGTGCCACTTGGCGACACCTTGCGCTACATTATGCCTGCATCAGGAATAATGTATGCAAGGGGGCATTCCGGCATTAGGAGACCTGCAAAAATGGCACAGTGAAATCTTTAAGATTTCACTGTGCCATTTTTGGCATAATTTTTAACGCCTGCTCGATGCAGGCATTAAAGTGAAGCACCCATTGTAATCAATGGGCCTCCTTGCACTTTGCTGCACTAGCGTCAACATTTTTGACCCTAGTGCAGCAAAGCGCCACAGTAGTTCAAAAATGTTGACGCTATTGTCCTAACATGTGCTATATAATAAATATGGCGCAACCATGGTGTTGGTCACGGTAGGGGCACACAAGAAAAGTGGCACATATGGACCGATGAACCACTATCTTGTCATTCTGGCCCTGCATCTCTTGCAGAAACATCCTAGAGGAGAGATTACAAGAACATAGATAACTGCCCCTTTGGACACCAGAAGTATAATCCATATGGACCTTCCATACAACATTGACCTCTATCATTCAGCTCTCTCACAGTCTCTATGCTGGTTTTTGCTTATGGTGTCACCAGATGGATTAACTGCCACAGGTGAGTTTTTTCCTGGCAGAGAAGCCTATTGCATGTTTTTTTCCCAGCATAAAACTTGCTTTTGTGAACTTGGGAATTATTTTTGTAAATGTTTTATTCCAAATATGAAGCAATACAAGAGTTATATAATATAGTAATGTAAACCATTTACATATACATGATTTTGTGGATAGTACATAGCCTTGGTTGAGTGATGATGATTGCTAGGCAATCTGGAAGCTTCCACGTCTGGAATCTGCTTTGAAGATTCCTAGAAGCTGATCAAGTGGACAGTTTGCCAGGGAATCAGGAGCTGATCAGGGGCCACTGTATTTACCTCCAATTTTTTTTCTTATAAAGCAACACAGGGAACTGTGTTCTTAACATTGGCAATGAGGATGGGATAATTGTAAAGGACTCTGAAGAAGACTACTGGTACGACCCCTCACTCTGCTAAAAACTTCAGCTCAAAGTTTGTGGCTTAAACTGGTGATAGTCAAAAGTCGTAGGGTCAAAGATGCAACTTGTGTTAAGGTAAGTGACAATTTTAAATTTTAAGCTCTATCATATACAAGCGGCAGAAGATTTTGGCTAAGCTGGAGCGAGGAAAAAAGGTGTCTCGCATTGTGATACTCTTCAAATTGATTTAGTACTATGTGAGAAGCAAGCGTTGAGGGAGTGGGAACAAGGGAGCCTTGAGCAATGGCAGTGTTGTGAGCTAAGGATGGACTAACAAAAATTACATTGAAGCAGAACGTTCTCTGTTCTAGGTGGGGTAGAGAACGCATTTTTTAAATCAGCGTAAACTCGTTGGTATTGATCGAGTAGCATGCTCCCCGGCCTGAGGGTATAAAGATATTGGGGGGTCATTTTGACCCTGGCGGAAGGCGGAGAAGCGGCGGTAAGACCGCCAACAGGCTGGCGATCTTTTTTTTTTTATTATGACCATGGCGCTTACCGCCATGGTCATCCGCCGGTTCTCCGTTCCGCCCGCCGGGCTGGAGACCTGGGTCTCCAGCCCGGCGGTCGTCACTATACCGCCGGCGGTATTTGGACCCGGCTGACCGCCATGGATTTCATGCGGTTTGAAACCGCCATGAAATCCATGGCGGTAAGCACTATCCGTGCCAGGGAATTCCTTCCCTGGCACTGATAGGGGTCTCCCCCACCCCCGCCGACACCACACCATCAACAGAACACCGCCAGGCCGAATCACAGGATGTGATTCGGTGGGCGGTGTTCTGTTGGCGTGGCGGTGGAGGTGGAGCAACCTCCACTTCCCCGCCGCCCGCCAGTATGGCTGTTGGCGGCTCTCCGTCCGAAAAGGGACGGAGAGCTGCCAACGGTCATAATACGCCGAGCGGCAAACCGCCACCACTGGCGGTCTTCTGCACGCCGGTCCCTCGGCGGTCTTGGCAAAAGACCGCCGAGGTCAAAATGACCCCCATTGTGTCATTTGAATTTGATTGTCTCACCAGCATTCAGTGAAGGAGGCATGCTCTACTGTTTGATGAGGCAAAAGAATGCGTCTTAGAATTTAGTAGAGAAGGGATGTGTTGCCTAGAGGATACTGCAGTAGGGACAATGCCTGGAAGTTGATGACATACGTTGTGTGTGTCAGAGTGCATTAAGTATTTTGTGGAGACTGTAACCCTAACAAGCGCACGGAGAACAGGAAGTCAGAGCAGTAGATACCAGCAGTTAAAGTGTTTTGAACATTGGTGACAGGCACACCATCACCAGGCAATTAAACAGGTCTGCCAATTGATGATCGGTGACAGGCACACCAAAGTAGGAACACAGGTCATAGTAATTATTAATATTTTTTGCAGATACAAACACAATGTTATTGAGTAAGAAAATCTAATATTAAGTTCTAAAGTGCACAGTATCTAGATATTTTGCTAGTTCAATGTAAATATATAATGGTTAAATAGTGGGAGAAAACGTGTATAGAAGTTTTTCTGAGCACTAGTGTACAAGTACAAGGAATATTAACCACATCTATAAAATAAGGAGCAGATATGGCATCACAATTAATACAAGCGCCACAAACATTTTTACAAAATCCAGGTCAACCCAGTATGGTAAAGGGTAGATTGGAGAGAATCCTTTGAAACGTACGTAGAAGCCATTGGAGCTAGTGAGTATGAAGCTAATAGAGAATTATCAATTTTAAAGCATTGTTTGGGTGTAGAAAGGAGGAAAGTACTAAAAACCTTACCCATAAATAACCTTCAAAGAAGAATATTAGAGGCAGGGTCAGACAACAAAGAGGAAGATGAATATGAAGTAGCACTAAAATCGTTAAAAGAAAATTATGGGAAGAAGACTAGTATAGTAGTTGAAAGACACAACATTTTTTCAAGGGCCCAAGTGCAAGAGCAATCAATAGCACAATAAGTAACTAACTTAAGGAGATTAGCAGTGACATGCAAGTTTAAAGACATGAGGGATGGAATAGTAAGAGATCTGATAATTAATAGGATGCACAGTGTTAAGATTCAAGAAAAAATGTTAGGTCTGAAGAATTCCACCTTGGAGAAAATGATAGAGGTTGCTAACTGTATGGAAAACACCTCTCGGTACATAAAGGAATTGGGGGAGGATCATCTGAAAAAGACAGCCATGAAGAAGAGGTGAAGGAGGTTGACAGTGTGGGAAGAGGCTGTAAGAAAACTAAAAATGAAAAATCTACAAAGAAAAAATATCAATAAGGAGGGCTTGTTATAGATGCAGCAAAATTAGCCATGTCCTGCAGTCAATGGCAAATGTCACAAATGTGAAAATATTGGCCACAATGCTCAAAATGATCAATGTCCTGCAGGTCAATAGCAAGTGTTAGAAATGCAAAACAATTGGCCACTTTGCAAGAGTTTGTAAAATGAATGAACCTCCAAGATACAAGAAAACTGTGAACTTAGTTGACAAAAAAACAGGGAGTGGGTGAAGAAGAAATATCATGTAGTGATGATGAAGACATTGATGTGTTGGTAGTCTGTGGGATGGTAATAGATAAAAGAGAAAGGGACAAAGCTCCGAATGTTGACTATCCCACTCCCAAATGCACTACCCTGATACATGGAAAGCAAGTCAGGTATGGGCTGATTCTTGTTCCCAGTTCACACTTATAGACAAAAATACTTGAAAATATGTGTGCATGAATGAATTGTGTCCTTCTGAGGTGGAACCAGTAGGCTACTGTGGCGGAAAATTACCTATTATGGGTTATTTACTGTGAGTTTGAAATTTCAAACTGGAGGAAAATTATATGTAGTGCAGAAAGGGAGATTCTTGTTAGGATAGAAGTAACAGCATGCACTGAATGTTATTTTAAATCCCAATCATCTTGAAAAAGTTCTGTCTATGACATCTACTGATAAGACAGAACGGGTTGATAAATATTCTGCATTATTTATGAAGGGATTATGTAGTTTGAATGGATTTGAGTACCGCATTGTACTGAAGGAGGGAGCAGTGCCTAAAGTACACAAAGTGCATAATGTACCATGTGCGTTAAGAGGTTTGTTAAAAGAAGAGTTGCAGAGATTGTGCAGGGAAGGTATTATTGAACCCATAGAGGCCTTGGAATGGTTAAGTCCGATTGTAATTGCCAAGATGCCCAATGGAAAAATCAGAATGTGTGTAGACTTGAGAGATTTGAAGCAATAATATCTGGATTGACCGACATGTCCTGCCCCACATTAATGAGATGTTATCAACTGTAAAGAGAGGACATTTTTTTGCCACTCTAGATCTCTCAAGGGCATATCATCAGGTGCTGTTAGAAAAGAGATCCAGACATTTAACGTCATTAATCACACCAGAAAGAGCTTTTTCAATTCTTCAGCATGCATTTTGGGCTGGCTGCTGTGTCAGCTGTTTACCAGAGGGTCATGCAAAGGATATTGAAAAATATGTCAAATGTGCAAGTATTTCAAGATGATGTAATGGTATGCGGTGTTGACAAGAACCAACATGACAAAGTGTTGGGAGAATTCTTACAGGTAGTAGAGAGGGCGGGACTCACCATAAGCTTAGACAAGTGTACATTTAGCATTGATGAGGTTGAGTATTTAGGACACACGATTACTCAGGAATAAATGAAAACAAAACACAGTTTAATTGAGGCAATAGAATAAGCTCCTGCCCCACAAGATAAAGATCAGCTAAGATCATTTCTTGGTCTGACTGAATACTATGCGAAATTTATGTATCACAACATAGTAAAAGTGCAAGTCATGCGAGAGCTAATGAAAAAGGGAAGAACATTTGGGTGGAAAGAGAAATGCCAAAAAGCATTCGAGGTTGTAAAACAACCTACATCAATCTACATGAAGAGGAGTAACTTTAAAACCATTTGATCCCGATGATAGAATCATAACAATAACTGATGCGATCAATTATGGTCTTGGAGCTGTCCTAGTTCAAGAACATGAATACCCTGAAAGGTATGTAGCATTTGCATCTTGCATGCTAAAGGGAGCAGAAAAATCATATTCTACAATTGAAAAAAAGGCCTATTGGTGGGGAGTGCAACACTACCGAACATATGAGTGGGGTATACAATTTGAACTGAGAACAGACCACGAACCTTTGGTAGATCTTTTCACTACAACAGGATATGGGAATGCCACGCATAGAAAAATGGTTATATTGCCTCCAAGAATTCACTTTCAATATTAAATATGTTCCTGGCATAAAGAACATCAATGCCGGCTGTTCCACTAGGTTACCATTGGAAAATGTTAACGATGTGGAAGAGGATGAATGGATGGTAGCAGAAGTGGCAAATGTATGTGGTGCTATAAGTGAAGGTGGAAGGGATGGAAGTAGGCATATTCAGAGGACCAATTGTTAAGGAAAGTTTTAGAAATGTTGCCTAAAGTTATCAGTGGAAATTTAGATCAAGAGTCAGAGATCTTCAAGAATGTCTGGACAAAACTATTAGTGGAAGGAAGAATAGCATGGACTTCTGGTGGCCGGACAATGAAAGACAAATTGAATTTTTTTTTTTAGATTTCATATTATGTGCTTGTGGTGATAAGTCACATTTGGTCCAAGAAGAAACTATAAAACCAATGGAGTTTCCCAAGCGAGCATGAGAATGAATAGCAATGAAAGTATGTGGCCCATTTGATAGATTGACTGTGAGTGAAAAATATGCCATAGTCATGATGGATTACTATTCAAAGTGGCCTGAAGTAGCATTTGTGAAGGAGATTGAATCGAGTGGTGTAATTTCATTTTGTGAAGATGTATTCCATAGAGAGGGATGCCCAGTGGATGTATTAACTGACAATGGTCCCCATTTTGTGTCTGATGAGTTCAAAACATTCCTTAAAAAAGTGGGGAATCAAACATTGCAAAACCTCAGTATATCATCTAAGGGGGATGGTCCAATAGAGATAATTAACCAAGTGTTGAAGGAAAGCATTCAGTTAGCAACTGCAGGGAATATATGTTGGAAGAACAATGTAAAAGAATGATTACATTTGTGAATAAAATGGGTGAAGAGAAAATGGATATGTAATGCATTGTTAATATGGAGGAGGGATATGTTATGTTCAAAATGTGAAGCAATACAAGAGATATATAATATAGAAATGCAATCTATTTACATTTACATGATTTTGTGTATAGTACATACCCTTGGTTGATTGATGATGGTTGTTAGGCAATCTGGAAGCTTCCACTTCTGGAATCTGGATTGAGGATTCCTAGAAGCTGAGCAAATGGACAGTTGTGACTGAATCAGGAGCTGATCAGGGGTCGTTATATGTATCTCCTATAAATTATCTTATTGAGCAACACTGGCAACTGTGTCCTTAAAAGTGAACATTGCAAAATTCACCCAAAAACATAAAATCTTCAGCATGGGGCTAGCGGAAAACTCTTTAAAGGTATGTTATAAGAGAGAAGACACTGCAAAACATGCTTGTGTAAGAATTCTTCCGCAAAATAATATTTTGCAGAAACGTCCCATTTATGACGATTCCAGGCAGAACATTTTGTGCAAGGCACCCTCAAATAAAGTGGACAAGTTTAGCAACTTAATGAGGAAGACCAATTTTTAGTGTGTGATATTAAATAGGGTACATACGTGAGAGAATTAACAAATACCTTAAGTTTACTAGTCTCCTTAAAAGAAACACAAAACCAAGCAAACATTAACTGTCATATGTACAGCTATATGTATACTCATTTGGAGTTTGGCGGTCTATTGGCAAGACCGCCACGGATGCGGTCACCAAAAGCCTGCCAGTATTGGTGGTAGTCCGCCCACTGAATGAAGAGTGGACAATGGAGGCTGCCAAAATAGAGCCACAACTATGACACCGCCAGGACAACTGAGGGTGGGAAAGAGGCGGTCCCACCACCAGCACTGCCACGCTGACCACGTCCCACCTTCCATATTATGACCCACAAAACAGCACAGCAGTATTTGTACAGTGGTAAGCCAAATAGTGGTCCGAACCGCCACGTTCAAAAACCCACCTCAGCCAGAACACAATGACAGTATGAATACTCCACACCAGAGACACATACACACACCACACATACTTACTCACTGCACCACATAACACCCCCACACATACCCACAAACCTTTGCAACCAGAGAAACACACACTGACAGAGAGTAGCGCACAAACGGAATACACAGCACTTCAATACCATTTGCTCCATCACACTACAAACGCATCACACACCACACCACTTTACTAGCTACAGAAAGCACACATCGCCACTGCACAAAAACACCACATAATAACAGCGCATATAACCAAACACCTTCTACCCCCGGACCACCACACAATGCACCCTTGCACACAACAAACATCACCACCCACAACACAACCACCATGTCACATCAAAAGCACCTATACTTCACAGGCGATGAGCTGAGGGTCATGGTCGATGAAATCGTCGGGGTAGAGCCACAACTGTTCAGATCACTGGTACAGCAAACCTCAGTTGCCTGGAAAATTGAGTTATGGCAGAGAATTGTCGACAGGGTCAACTCAGTGGGCAACCATCCACGCATAAGAGAGGGCATCAGGAAGAGGTGGAATGATTAAGGGGAAGATGCATTCCTTGGCATCATGACAACACTTTGCTGTTCACAAAACTGGGGGTGGACCCCCACCTCCAACCCCAGAGTTTGCATCGTGGGAGGAGAAGGTCTTGACAATACTGCATCTTGAGGGCCTGACTGGAATACCCAGAGGACTGGAGGCTGGTAAGTCACTAACACTCCCCTGGCACCAACTACTCCTGTCCAGCACGCTTCCTCACCACCCTATCACTCTCCAAATCACTGTATCAACCACTCCACCTCAACCCAATCACCCAATTCCCCTCCCCTGCATGCAACAACACCACCCAGCCACAATGTCCACACAGTCCCTCCCAAATGCACAGATAGCAATGCCAATAACAAACACTACAACTCCCACAATGCTTCTGCACATCCACTGCAATGCCTGTTAACCAGACTGCACAATACAAAACCTGCATATACAACCCTTGCACCCTCTTACACCAACTGGATCCATAGAACCAGGAACACTCATGACAATGACAGCTATGCAATGCCCATGCCTCATTTCACAATGTAACGTGTTACCCCTTACAATCCGCTAACAATGACTACAGTGCTGAATCTGTCGTTGTCATAAGTAGGAATCAAGTGAAGCCACTGCATGCATCAGACAAACAGCCAACCAATCACACCTTAACCAAGTAACACTCTTCCACTTCTTTCACAGGCAACCCAGCCGCTGGCACCACGGAGACAATGCCAGAGACAGACAGCCCTCCCCAGGATTAAGGCCCCAGTGATGACTGCACCTCAGGATGCATGGACAGTGAAAACGTACCCGGCCTGTCGAGGACAACTGGTCAGTCTTCCACTCCCAGCCTCACCCTGCCCACAACCAACCCCCCACCTAGTGGCAACAACATCACAGCCAACCCCTCACCCCCAGACCTGTGTTACAAGGACAGGAATATCAATTGTGTGCCCTGCAGTACAGGGACCAGAGTCAAACCCTCAAACCCAAGACAACGAAAGTCCTAGTGACATTGTGAGTGGGCACACCATACACAGGCACGGGGTGGGTGTATGGGAGCGCACCTGTGGCCCAGAGGAGGAGGCAGCCAAGGGAGCCAACTGACCAGGAGTCACTTTCACAAGTCCTGGTTGCATACCAGCAATCCCAGGAAAAGATGGGCCAAATAATTGCCATCTTGGGGGAAATACTGCAGAGAGAATACCACCAGGGGGCCATGCAGAAGTGGCAGACTCGCAATGCCTCAATGGCCACCATTGTAGAGGTGCTCAGAGACCTCCCCAACATCTTGCATATTACACCTCCGCCCTTCCATTGGCAACCCAGCATCTGACCATCTACTACTGCGGCAGCCAGTGGACTGGAGGCCCTGCCGGGGACCCACAGGCCACTGATACCCCTCCCTAGGTAGCTGAGGAACCCCCCTGAAAATGTGGTTGTCCATCGAAGCATTCTGCTGGAGCAGATGCCAATACAAAAACCACTGCCAGGAAGTGAACCTCCACTGTACATTCTCCCTTGTGTGCCACTAACATACCCTGTTGACTGTTCAATGCCATAACTCATCTTTCCCGATGGCCCTTGGACACTGGACCTGTAGTACCTACAGCTTGGCCATCTATGAGGATTTCACCCAGCATGACCACACTCATCAACTGTTGAAACCAATATGCACAATAAACACTGTAGAGCACAGAAAATGCATGTCTTCATTGTATGATGTGTAAATGTTAAGAAACTTAAGTGACATGTTTGTCATGTATTACCCATCAACCCACATCCAGTACAAATCACAGTAGAGGTATGCATCCTCTGCAGGGTACTTAGGACACCACAGATGGCTTATTAGTGGTATCAAAGGACAGTCAGTAGTCCAGGCACACACCAGAGTAGACCCAATAGTCCAATCGGCAAAAACGACAACAAAGGGACACAAATCAGTATGTGAGTCAAGGTGGCACCCAATCTACATTTGCAGAAACTTGATGTGATGACCAATGGCATATGTCTAGGAAACAGGGCACATCGCATTGCACCTCTACATAAAAAAATACAATAATTTCATAACCAAAACATGTAGCTGACATCTGTAATAGGCTGTAAACAACACCTCCAACTGTATGCAACTTGCCATCAATGCCTCAACCAGCAGGTAGGATATGTAATGAAGCTCTTCATACAGTCCATAGCCTGCCTCACTTCTGGACAGGAGATGCCATGACATATTGAACATAACAGGATTGTTGGAAGTAGATGTGAACCTGCCAACCTACAGATGGTAAAAATGGCAGTATGTTGACCACTTACACTGCTCCAGACATACAATCAGTCATCCTTCATCAACCACATATGGGAAGGGTAAATGTGGCAACCCCACTGATGAACCTGGCTGGGATGAACATTTCATTGTATTCAAGTGCTAAGATGTAATTTGGAAAATCACACAGACAACATGCATGTAAGTCATTGGAAGTAATGATTTATCAACTCTGTCCTGGACTCAGCTGCACCAAGCTCATCTGCCTCCTCATCACTCTCCATGTGTCCATCACCACCCACAGGCCCAGCAGCCACCTCCTCATCTGCCAGTAATGGAATGTGATGTCTGAGGGCCAGATTGTGGAGCAGGCAACAATTATCTCACACAACGTTTGGGGACTGTAAAGGAGGGCACCTCTTGAGACATGGAGACACTTAAATCTTGCGTGGAGTGGGCCAAATGTCCTTTAAATCACACACCTAGTCCCACCATGGGTCTCATTGTAATGTGTCTCTGCATTAAAGGCAGGGTACTTCACTGGTGTCAACAGCCAGGGAAGGTTAGGAAATCCAGAATCCCCTGTATGAATAGAGGCATGACCTGTTAGAAACCAGATATAGACACATGGAAGATTGTATTGACAGGTGCAACAACAGAGACACACATCCACACAGATACCTACCAATTAGCCAAGCCCTCTCTTGTTGTAGACATGTCATCATGCTTGGGATATTGCTATTTCTCATTATGTAGGCTTCATGGACAAACCCCGGAAACTTGCCAGTCACCTGGGAGATATACTAGCTGGCCAAGCACACCACCTGCAGGTTTATAGCATGGACATTTTTCCAGTTCAGATAGACCTGTTTATTGACACTTGGAGGAACCAAAGCAATATGTGTGCCATCAATAGCCCCTGTTACCTGAGGGACGTGTTCCAGATCATAGAAGTCAGCCTTCACAGTGTCCAAATCCGCCGGATGGGGAAACCGGATGTAACTGTCCAGATGCTTCTGGAAAGCTGATAGTACATCACACAACACAATGCTGAACGTGGGCTGTAACATCCCTGCAACCAAGCCCACTGTAAACTGGAAGGACCCTGTGGCAAGGAAGTACAGCACCAACAACACTTGGACCATGGGAGGGATGTCATTGGGATTGCGGATGGCAGGCAGTAGATCAGCCTCTTACTGAGTACAGAGTTCCATGATGGTGACACAATTCAATCTGTAGGTCTGCACGATTTGTCTTTCCTCCAAGGTGGCGAAGTCGACTACTGGTCAATACACTGGTTCATTCCTCCTTCTTCCATTACATAGTATCTAGGGTGGATCGTGAAATATCGTTTCATGTGATGTGCAGGCCAAACTTGTTATCAGTCCAATATATCCTGATACACAGTAAACAATGCAAACATGACTGAACGGGTGACAGTAACTATATAGGGTATGTAGGAGTGTCATTAATGGCATACACGCTGGTAGTAACTGGCCCTGTACATAGTATGTGTCAGCCAATACATGTATGATGGTGCAGGTTGTGTGCACATATGTGTCCCGCATGGGACATGCATGTACATAAAACAGTCATATAGGTAGAAAAACAGTCAATGGGCCAGCATGTAGGGGCATAATCCTTCATGTTACATACCTGTTGGATCCCACATGCATGTGGCTGTGTATGACATACATACATGGCCTGTGCATTAATCAGGACATTTCAGTGTCATGACACATTTACATTTCTCAGATAAACCCATTAACTGTACATAAAATAGCAGCCGCCTGTCTAGCAGCACAGGACAGTTGGAAGTGATGCAATTCTGCTGGTGTATGCCGTGTAACTGCTGTGTAACTTTCCATTGGTTGCAATTGCTGCATATGGGGGACTGGTGCCAATGATGATCACCACCGGCGTGACGGTCCTGTACACAGCGTCCATGACCGCCATTTTCTGCCAACTACCTCACTTGACTCCTGACACTCCTGCAAGCAAGACCTCCACTTTGTGGGCTACTTTGTACTGTCTCTGGGAGCCATTATGCCACGTCCTGCAGGTGATAGGGACACAGCCTTTACACAGGAAGAACTAGAGAAACTGGTCGAATGGGTCCTACCCCTGTATAGACAGCTATATAGGGAACCAGAGGAACAGGTGAGCCCCATGTTATTGGCATGTGTGACAGGGGTGTGTCACTGTGAGTGGCGGTGCCATACAGGCTATGGTGTGCATGCATGCTGGGGACATGGACATATGGAGTGTGATCCGTTTGGGTAGATGTGAATGGCAATGTGTGTGTGTGGTGTATGTAGGCCACTGCTGTTTATGTAGTACCACTACTAATCACATTCTCCCCCTGTCTGTGTCACCCATCCAGGTCAGCACCCATCAGAAGAAGGGACTTTGGAGGACAATCGACAAGCAAGTGCAGACCCTGGGGGTTCCATTGCCAGCAGAGCACTCATTACAGAAAGAGTTGGAAGGACCTGAGACACTGGGCCTGAAAGATCATGGAGGCCCAGCTGGGGATGTCCTCCCAACAAGGGAGGGGTGCCCGTTAGACCCTGAACCCACTAATGGTCAGCATTTTGATGGTGACCTACCCTGAGACAGATGGGCACTTGAAGGCAGTACAGCAGCAACAAAGGGGTAAGTACTGACTGTAAACTGGCACCTGACAGACCTTGAATGGGATTGGGTGGCTGCATACTGGCATACCATGAATGTGTACCCTGTAAGGTGCACATCGACAATGTGTAACAGTGACCCTACCAGGGTAGCCAGGGAGTAATTGTGGCAAGGGAATGGTGCTAGTGAAGTGCACTTCCAAACTTGACATGGGTGGGCCTGTTTCGATACCCTATTGTAGTGTAGCCATTTTTAATGTGGCTTTCTGCGCATTTGCTTAATGTATTAGGCCTCTGTGCACTTTGCCCTAGATGCATTTTATTTAGCCTCGCACTGTTATTTTACAATAATCAGTTTCACGGTCTTGTTTTATTTCCGTCTATCACACTGTTTAGCTTACTTCAGCACTGTGTTCTCAAACAATACATTCTTGCTCGCTCTGTGCTTCAGTCAAGGATACAGTCTGGTACATTGCCGATAGACGTGGTAGAAGTTTAGTCTTTATGGTTCGTAGAAAGTACACATCCTTACGTAGTGACGTTTCTTAGAACACCGGCGTGTTAGTTATAAAAACACTCTCTAGTCCTGGTACACGTAAGAGGGAGATTCCGACCTGGAACCCACAACTAGATGCTGACTGCCCTGTTGCAGATGCTGATCCAGATCACAGGCCTTTGCTCAGGTATGAGGGTTGATGTCCTCCCGGGGGAACCAGAAAGGCAGGCTTAGAGCTTCACATGCTGTGCTCACAATATAACTTAGAGAGAACATAATTTAGTTACAATATGATTGCCTTATTCTTTTGTTTCACTCTCCTCGTTACTATTTTAATCCTACTGTGTTGTATGGTTCTGGTTATTGCGGCTCACGCCTTGTTATCTAAAATGCAGTTGTTTTATTAAACCAATCTTTAAAACTCAAACTGCCTTTGTCATTTATATATGAGACTGCACTTTGTACGAGAGAACTGGTTGTGACCTGAGCGACCACGATTTCCCTGGGAAGCACTAAGATGTCATGCGCTCGGCTGCCCAATTGTCTCTTCCCTTTGGGAGAGATGAGGCACTGCTAGTTAGCCGGAGTATAACCCGGATTTGGGGTGACAAGCGTCCTTCACCGTGGGTCACACTTAGTCCCCCACACTGCAAACGATCGTGCCGCCCAAAAATCCAGTAGTCTCATTAGGATAATGAGAGCCTACGTGACATGGCGCCGCCAACGTTTGGTCTGGCTCTAATTTTCGGGTCCACCAGTTTATCTCGGTCTCATATAATATAGTGATCCCTCAGTTCCTTTAGCGGAGACGTCCGTGGCACTGAGGATTTCCACCACCGCGGTATAGGTAATCCTATGGTTGTTCAAGCTTGAACCTTAAAAGGAAAGACCCCGTCTTGGTGTGCCTTCTCTGAACTCTCGCTGTTTTTCTAATGGCGAATCCCCAGGTAATACAAATAGCTCTTAACATGAGACAACCGCTGTTAGAAATGGGGTTTTTGGTTGGCAGTCAGGTTACCCTCTGTCCAAGCAAGAACCCTCACTCTAGTCAGGGTAAGTCACACACAATCAAAATTATCCTGTGCCCACCCTCTGGTAGCTTGGCACGAGCAGTCAGTCTTAACTTAGAAGGCAATGTGTAAAGCGTTTGTGCAATAAATCATACAATAACACAATATAGCACCACAAAAATACACCACACAGTGTTTAGAAAAATATATAATATTTATCTGGGTATTTGCAAGTCAAAACGATCAAAGATGCCATATGAATTTGTAAAGATATCACTGGGAAGTGATATAAAGTGTCTTAAGTCTTTAAAAAGTAAACAAAGGGGGTCATTCTAACCCTGGCGGTCGACGACCGCCAGGGCTAAAATGGCGGGAGCACCGCCAACAGGCTGGCGGTGCTCCCATGGGCATTCTGACCGCGGCGGTACAGCCGCGGTCAGAAACGGGAAACCGGCGGGACTGCCCTAGGGAATCCTCCACGGCGGTGCTGCAAGCAGCGCCGCCATGGGGATTCCGACCCCCTTACCGCCATCCTGTTCCTGGCGGTTTTCACCGCCAGGAACAGGATGGCGGTAACGGGTGTCGCGGGGCCCCCTAACAGGGTCCCACTAAGATTTTCAGTGTCTGCATAGCAGACACTGAAAATCGCGACAGGTGCAACTGCACCCGTCGCACCCTTCCCACTCCGCCGGCTCCATTCCGAGCCGGCATCCTCGTGGGAAGGGGTTTCCCGCTGGGCGGGCGGGCGGCCTTCTGGCGGTCGCCCGCCCGCCCAGCGGGAAACTCAGAATAACTGCGGCGGTCTTTTGACCGCGCAGCGGTATTCTGATGGTTTCCGCTTGGCGGGCGGCTCCCGCCGCCCGCCAAGCTCAGAATGACCCCCAAAGTCTCTTTCAAGCACAAAGTACCTGGTTTGGAGTGGAAAATCTCCGCAGAGGGCTGCAGAAGAGGAGATGCGTGGAAAAATGGTGTGTGCGTCGGTTACGCCCCTTCACACACGGACTTGCGTCGTTATTTTTTACACAGGGAGACGTGCGTCGTTCTACAGGAGGAAAAATGGTGTGTGCGTCGGTTTCGCCCCTTCACACACGGACTTGCGTCGTTATTTTTCACTCGGGGAAGAGGTGCCTCGTTTTTCGGCACGCGGGCCGTCTCCTTCTGTGGATCGCGGGATTACCAGATGTCCCAGTGTCTGTGCGTGGATTCCTCGGCTTGTTATCCGGCTGCGCGTCGTTCCGGGGGGCGTGCGTTGAATTTTCTTCCTCACGGCAGGCGTCACGTCGATTTCCTCTCTGGAAGGCCGGCGGCGTTGTCCATGCGAGGCCGTGCGTTGAAGTTCTGGTCACGAATTTTTCGGCGCACGAGGAGTCCAAATTAAAAAGTTAAGTCTTTTTGGTCCTGAGACTTCAGGGAACAGGAGGCAAGCTCTATCCAAGCCCTTGGAGAGCACTTTTGCAGCCAGACAAGAGTTCAGCAAGGCAGCAGGCCAACAGCAAGGCAGCAGTCCTTTGTAGAAAGCAGACAGGTGAGTCCTTTGAGCAGCCAGGCAGTTCTTCTTGGCAGGATGCAGGTTCTGGTTCAGGTTTCTTCTCCAGCAAGTGTCTGAGGTGGTAGGGCAGAGGCCCTGTTTTATACTAAATTGTGCCTTTGAAGTGGGGGTGACCTCAAAGAGTGTCTAAGAAATGCATCAGGTCCCCTTTCAGTTCAATACTGTCTGCCAGGGTCCCAGTAGGGGGTGTGGCAGTCCTTGGTGTGAGGAAAGGCCCTCCACCCTCCCAGCCCAGGAAGACCCATTCAAAATGCAGATGTATGCAAGTGAGGCTGAGTACCCTGTGTTTGGGGTGTGTCTGAGTGAATGCACAAGGAGCTGTCAACTAAACCTAGCCAGATGTGGATTGAAAGGCACAGAAAGATTTAAGTGCAAAGAAATGCTCACTTTCTAAAAGTGGCATTTCTAGAATAGTGATATTAAATCCAACTTCACCAGTCAGCAGGATTTTGTATTACCATTCTGGCCATACTAAATATGACCTTCCTGCTCCTTTCAGATCAGCAGCTGCCACTTCAACAATGTATGTGGGCAGCCCCAATGCTAGCCTATGAAGGGAGCAGGCCTCACAGTAGTGTAAAAACGAATTTAGGAGTTTTACACTACCAGGACATATAAACTACACCGGTACATGTCCTGCCTTTTACCCACAGAGCCCCCTGCTCTAGGGGTTACCTAGGGCACACATTAGGGGTGACTTATATGTAGAAAAAGGGGAGTTTTAGGCTTGACAAGTACTTTTAAATGCCAAGTCGAAGTGGCAGTGAAACTGCACACACAGGCCTTGCAATGGCAGGCCTGAGACAAGGTGAAGTGGCTACTTAAGTGGGTGACACAACCAGTGCTGAAGGCCCACTAGTAGCATTTAATCTACAGGCCCTAGGCACATATAGTGCAGTCTACTAGGGTCTTAAAAGTAAATCAAATAGCCAATCATGGATAAACCAATCAACGGTACAATTTACACAGAGAGCATATGCACTTTAGCACTGGTTATCAGTGGTAAAGTGACCCGAGTTCAATAGACAACAACAACAGGTCCGAAAAAATAGGAGGAAGGAGGCAAAAAGTTTGGGTATGACCCTGTCAAAAAGCCAGGTCCAACAACCGCTCACAGCACATTTGCTAGTAAATGGTCTTACGATCCAGGGTGGTCCAGTCACATTTGTGATGGCCGCCCACGCAGCCTATAGAACAGAACTTTTTTACTCTTGGGTCACCTTTTCAGCAGTTGATGGAAACACGAATACATTTCATACGTATACAGTTGTGAACGCGCCTGGGCAGTACAGGGCGTACGCATACTTAGAGATACCTCTAGCCTATCAAGAACATAATAATTGGCTTGATGGCACCCTACCCCATACAATCTTACCAGTAAGATTAGGTCCACTAAGTAATGATGGTCCTACCTGGCCTTTATTGGCCACATATACACCACATCCTGCGGTTGCAAATATGGCGGTGGCTGAAGTTCGACGTTTGTATACAGACTTAACGGCTACTTATAGACGCTTAGTACAATTTGTGATGCAGACACTAAATACAAACCCAGCGCGTGCTGCTCCAGCACAACCACATGCAGTAACACCAGGTATAAACCCGGTGACTGTACACTCTATTATGGCTAAAGTCCTAGCAAAATGGGAGGAGACTCCATTTTGGGTGGCACAGAAAATTAATACACTGGAGGCGGTATTTCCCCATACGGGACCTCAGGACAAACATAGAATACTAACTACGGGGGTCATTTTGACCCTGGCGGTACGGGACCGCCAGGGCTAAAATGGCGGAAGCACCGCCAACAGGCTGGCGGTGCTTCCAGGCGTATTATGACCGCGGCAGAAGCGCCGCGGTCGCACCGCCGGGGCCGGCGGTATTCTGCCACTTTTGCCCCGGCGGTGATAATCCGCCTGGGCAGCGCTGCTTGCAGCGCTGCCCAGGGGATTACGAGTCCCCGACCGCCAGCCTTTTTCTGGAGGTTTGCACCGCCAGGAAAAGGCTGGCAGAATGAGGAGTCGTGGGGCCCCTGGAGGCCCCTGCACTGCCCATGCCACTGGCATGGGCAGCGCAGGGGCCCCCTGACAGGGCCCCATGCAGCTTTTCACTGTCTGCTATGCAGACAGTGAAAAGCGCAACGGGTGCAACTGCACCCGTTGCACGGCCGCAACCCCGCCGGCTCCTATGTTGTGGCCATGATCCCCGCTGGGTCGGCGGGCGGAAACCAGGTTTCCGCCCGCCGGCCCTGCGGGGATCTCCAAATGGCTGCGGCGGGGGTGCGGCCGCATTGGCAGCCGCATGGCGGTCAGATCTCCCGCCAAGGTCGTAATGACCCCCTATGTGTTTACCCTTTGGGATGGTTCCCACAGTGGAACATTGTAATACATGGGGCACGGTGTTTTCTGCGCTCTATACAACGGCACACGGTACACCGACATTGGCCAACCTACCGGAAGTGCTTAAACAAATTCAGGATGAATACGGGGCAGCCC
Organism: Pleurodeles waltl; assembly: GCF_031143425.1. NCBI lineage: Eukaryota > Metazoa > Chordata > Amphibia > Caudata > Salamandridae > Pleurodeles > Pleurodeles waltl. The sequence continues at coordinate 670,405,885 of NC_090444.1, forward strand.
CGGCCTTAGATTTAGGTATGCAACTGATGGGCAACTTTGCCACGGTTTCTTCAATAATCCTAAGTAATCTTAAAGGGGAAGCAGTTGCACGTGCAGTGCGCATGCATCTTCGTGACGTCCCGCAACAAGATCAGGAGCGGGAACTGCCTAAAATAATAGTTGAAACATATTCCAGTATCGGTCGAGATAGCCTAGGACTAGACCACAAAAACCTCAATTTCTGGGAAAAATTAGTAAAAAAAAATGCTAAACAGCAACCTGAGGGTAGTAAGAAGCCCTGGGAGCAAAACAACAAACGCCTAAAAAAGAAAGGGGAGAATCTCCGCGAACGGAGACCCTGCAGAATAGGTATAATCTCAAAAATTTAGAAAATAAAAAAACGCCTGATAGATATCAATATACTGATACACGCCAATCTCATTCCTTTTAGGGCTCATCGGAAAAGAGAAATGAGAGAGGTCGGCGGTCAGAGCGGAGAACGGAGTACGTGAAACCGAGACAGGAATCACAAAGCTCTTTGGAGGTTTCTGTCAAGAAGGAAGAGAAACCGATACAACAAAAATAACAGTTTAAAAAGAAAAAGGTGGCAGCAGTCTCAGTTAGACATGCCACTCAGGAAGAGAGTTCTCTTGAAGAACAAGACATGGGCACTAGCACTGCTAGACAGCACGGCAGAGGTCACAATAGTTCATCGGAATCTTCTAGAGCATCTGGAGGTGAAAGCAACTGATGACTTCATACAAGTTGAAACAGCAGATATGCGTGTCTCCGAACCCGATAGGGTGTATACAGTGACTTTACAATTGGAAGGAGACATTGAGCGCAACTATACACGCAATCTTTTGGGATCGTGTAGTTAAGATATATGACATCTTGCTGGCTGAACAAGATTGGCCGCCTGATTTTGTCTGCACCTGCCCAGTTGGGGAGGAGGTTATTAAACCATCCTTCTCGCCCCTTGTTCCAGGGGAACTCGCAGAGTGCTATTGCATCAAATGGGCTCTAGCACAAGCACCTGCCTTATATAGAAATCATGTAGGGTGGGACATGGATTCCCCATATCATGTAATTCCCATTAAAGGTGAACCTCAGCCACAACCGCAGTATCCCATAAAACATGAAGCAAGGGCACCGGTGAGAGAAATACTTACACAATTAGAATACCAGGGAGTAATTGAACCCTGTGTCTCACTAATGAATAATCCCTTATTCCCTGTAGCTAAACCGGACCATTCATATAGAATAGTCTTAGACTACAGACATTTGAACGGACATACACGCACATATGCTATACAAAATTCACATATTGCTGTACTAATGAGCAACATTGTGCGGAAAAAATATAAAACGACTTTGGACATCTCGAATGGATTCTTCCGCCAGAATATAGCACCTGAAAGCAGAGATTTAACAAGCTTTACCGTGCTAGGCTCCCAGAAAAAAATCTGTTGTTTGCCTCAGAGGTATAAGAACAGCCCAGGACTGTTTGCGGCTCGTGTGACTGCTATTTTACACGAGTTAGACCCTGATGCGTTGTCATATGTGGATGGTATATATCTCAAGGATGATGAGTTACTACAATTTAAGACGGGTAGCCCGCATTCTTGTAGGGTTTGCCGAAGTCGGTTACAAATTTAACTTTAAAAAATCGAAAATTGCCTTCCTCAGCGTCATATTCCTGGGATATGAGCTGTCGAATGAAGGTAAGAGCCTAGCGCCACAACTCTTAGAAAAGTGTGCACAAATGCAACCACCAAATATGATTAAGAAACTCCAATCATTGTTGGGCTTTCTGAATTTTGGCAGAACATACATTCCTGATTATGCTACACGCATAAAACCTTTATATGAATTAATACGTCCTAATTTTTCTAGCAAATTCTAGACAGTTGAACAAACACATACTCTTCGGGAGTTACAAGCAGATATGCTAGCAGCCAAACATTTACTTACATGGGACAATAAGACGCATTTGGTCATCAGGGTCATAGCTGGGGCCATTGGGTTTACTTATGTCACATTTAATGAGGTTAAGACAGTCCCGATTGGATACAAGTCACACTTGTATTCTGCTGCTGAACAACGATTTGCACCCACAGAGAAAATTCTCACTGCTGTACAGATGGCTGTTATTAAAGAAAGACCTCTTGCCCAGGGAAAACGCATTATTGTTGTTTCTCCTATTCCGGCCCTAGAGGTTGTTACAAAAGCTAGTGTTCCGAATGCAAAAGCACTTCACCCGCGATGGATACAATGGGCTACGTCTTTAACAGCCACTGATGTAGACTACATTTTTGACCCAAAGTTACAAACTCAGGAATTTCTGCAATATGAATTTGAATATCCAGTTCCCGCTGACACGTTGCCTATTGATCAATATCGAGTAGTCATGTATACCGATGGCTCTGCGCAACCAGCGATTGGAACAAAGCACCAATATTCTGCTGCATGTGCGGTAGTGAGTGGCTGCATGGAGGGGGAGAAATTCTGCCCCCAACATACCTATACGCAGACCTTAGGGGATTGTACAGCACAATTGGCTGAGCTAAAAGCTCTACTAATGGCGCTAGAGCATACGGATCCAACGCAGTTCACACTGATTGTTTGTGATTCGTATTATTGCGTCCAGTCTTTTAATGAATATCTACATTACTGGCGCTTGAATGGGTTCAGCGATTCAAAAGGCAACACCATAAAACACAGACTACTGTGGGGGAAGGTAGCAGACTAGAAAGAGACGCAACACCAAAGTCCATGTTGTGCATACACTTGGACACCAGCGCGTTGGAATACACGTTGCTGGAAATACTTTGGCTGATGAAGCTGCAAAGTCGGCAGTGGCAGTGGCCACTGTAGCTGCAGTGACTCGTTCGAGTTCCAAACCAGACACAGAGATTATGGATGCCATAAAGGCTACGGTTGATGGCACGCCTTATCCTAAAGGATTTCCTAATAAATACCAATATTTCATGGGAAGTATGCTGAACGCTGAAGTTAAAATTCCTAGCATAGGCGTACGCGACATCCCCAATAAAGATGTAAGACCACAATTGATTAAAGCAGCGCATGAGGGAGTGGCATCTGCACATGCTGGCGTGGCCGCTACAATTTCGCTATTGCAGGCCCGTTACTGGTGGCCTGGTCTCTATAAAGAGACTAAGCAGTATGTCCTTTGTTGTGACATCTGTCAACAAATTAAAGTTTCAACAGCTAAGCACCCACCGCAGACACCCCTCTTAATATCCAACAGACCATTACAATGTGTGTACTTCGATCATTGCGGTCCACTAACACCAGGTAGTGCATACAATTATATACTAGTCGCTGTTGATTCTTGCTCCAGATTTGTGTGGGTGTGGCCACAGCGCTCGGCTGACGCTCGGACTGTTATTATAGATTTGCGAGTCTTTGTCGGTACATATGCAGTTGCGGCATTCCATTCGGACCAGGGCCCTACTATTGCCTCAAGGGCATTCAGGGACACCATGGCTTCGTTGGGGGTCCAACTCCAGTACTCGTCTCCATTTCATACCGAGGGAAATTGTGTCGTGGAACGATTAAACCACGATTTAAAGCAATCCTTAACAGCCAGAGTCTTAGATACGGGTCGTAGTTGGCTAACCCACCTGTATGGATTTCAGAGAGCACTAAATAACCTACCTAAAAGGTCCCTGGGGGGTCATACTTCATATGAGTGCCTGTTCGGAACACAAATGTTTGTTCCGGATCTTGATGGTCCTGGTGTGGAGGCGGCGGAAACGCCTTTTGACATAAATGATCGTGTCACTGTTTTGCAGGAATTACAGCAGTTCTGTGAACATAACTCTTCTAAAAGTGCTGCCTCCACAGGAATTAAGGATGTGCCTATAACACCTACCGGCTGGATTCCCAGAGTTGAGGATCTTGTGCATGAAAAGGTCGCAGTGAAAAGAGAATTTGGCCCTTCTTATCGAGCACCAGTCCCTGTGTTGGGGATACACGGAACGAGAACTGTTATTCTACCCCCGTTGCCAGGTGCCAAAGAAAATCGCTTTGTTTTCATTGACAATGTCAAGTTACAACATGTGGCCAATTCTGCACAGCAGACCAAGAGGAACGTCCAGTAGTTCCCGAATTCCTCTCACTACTGGGGAAGATGTTCCACTTCAAGTTATCTATACCAACACTGTTGCCTCTCCGAGCTTGGGGAGGGTGGATGATGATCTCGCATTAGTTCCACTGACAACAAATAACTTGGAAACATTTGATCAAGTCACCATGGCTACTGACGTGACGGATGGTGCTATCTACAGTGTACCACCGCAAGAAACACCAACTCCTCCATTGAATACGGCGACGCCTTTTGCATGAACTGCCTCTGGTTACTTTGCCAACAACAACGATGGTCTATCGGACTCGTTTGCCTCTTCGACTACTGACCTGTCAGGTCCACGTAAGCTGATGTGTTGGCTCAAAGACACGTATTTTGTTTTTCCATGGAACTATCTGTGGCTCTTATTGACTATGCTAGCATTGTTTCTTTGGATTGGGTTTGTGGTTACCTTTTTTCTGTTGATACATGGTCATTTTCTTCCTGAGAGATCAGCGGTTGAACAGGTGGAGGAGGTGTTGAAACCACATTTTTCATCACATAGGGTCCGAAGAGACTTGTCCTTTGTGAACATTTCTGCAGTACCAATTCCAGTTGGGATTGTGTGGGATAAAGTGATGTTTGATATTTACGGTCCTACTGAGATAATTCAAATAGCGTATGTCCTAAAGTTATCTATGAATGATGTAGTAATACCAGGCATTGTATCTGGGATGTGAAGACAGTGGATTCAATGATGACAGAATTGCAATATTATACTGTCTATGAAAATGAAGATGTTTACCAGTTTAAAGACAATTATGGTGACATGTTTTGCTATAATTATTATGGGCACCACTTCATACACAAAGCAAGTAGTCCCAAAAAAATATTTGACTATACGCAATGGGAACATTGCCCAACTCCCCTACAAGGAGTTCCAAAACTTACTTTGATATATTTACGTATTTTTCTGGGCATCATCAATTGAATGCTAAGTCATATTATTTTAGGTTAACTCCATCTAAAGATAAACAAATGTTGTTGACTAATACGAAATTCATATATTCAGATTCCTTTGTTTCCCGACTGTCAATTGAAGGTTATGAATATTGGTCAAAAAATATTGATTTGAAAAGTGTTTGGGGAACAAAACATTGGCAAACAAAGGGTAGAGAAACATTGTTTAGAGCATGTCTCATTCCCGTCCAAATTATTTTTTTTAATGAAACAGTACAACATACTAGCTGTTTAGGCTTAGCCACAATCAGAGAATTGAACATGCCTAGTATACCTGTCCCTGCAAAAATTAATAACTGGCAGAAATACATCAATGCCACTTTTAGTGAACTTACAGAATGGGTCCAGAATGGTACATTTAACACTTCATTGACACGTCCAGGCGGGTGGTTATTGTGGCCCATAGACACAAACGGGTGTCATCAACGTTTTGTCACCTCCTCAGGGGGTTTCCGGACGAGTAGGTCAGACCCTCGCTATATCACCAGAGCATGCTGAAATAATTACTACATATAGGGGGTCATTCCGACCCTGGCGGTCCATGACCGCCAGGGCCGGGGACCACGGAAGCACCGCCAACAGGCTGGCGGTGCTTCCAGGGCCATTCTGACCATGGCGGTAAAGCCGCGGTCAGAAAAGGGGAACCAGCGGTTTCCCGCCGGTTTTCACCTGGCCCAGGGAATCCTCCATGGCGGCGCTGCTTGCAGCGCCGCCATGGGGATTCCGACCCCCTTCCCGCCACCCTGTTTCTGGCGGTTTTCACCGCCAGAAACAGGATGGCGGGAACGGGTGTCGTGGGGCCCCTGCACTGGCATGGGCAGTGCAGGGGCCCCCTAACAGGGCCCCATAAAGATTTTCACTGTCTGCTTGGCAGACAGTGAAAATCGCGACAGGTGCCGTCGCACCCCTGCAACTCCGCCGGCTCCATTCGGAGCCGGCTTCCTTGTTGCAGGGTCTTTCCCGCTGGGCCAGCGGGCGCCCTTTTGGCGGTCTCCCGCCGGCCCAGCGGGAAAGTCAGAATGACCCTCGCGGTCTTCCGACGGGGTTACTTTGGCGGGCGGCCTCCGCCGCCCGCCAAAGTCGGAATGACCCCCATAGTGTGGGAAAATTGTGCCAGCAATGGTTAAAATCATCCTCGCTAGATGCAGTTAAGACACATCTCACTCTCCTGTCTAATAAAACTGACTTGCAAGATTTTTTGTCAGGCCCGAAGACACCACGCAGGAAGCGTTTCTTGTATGAGGTATACAATGAAATATGGAAACTTTCCCAGCAGGAAGCTGCAGCCCGGTTAAGGCACATAGATCAGGAAAATTTGAAAAAGGCATTGGCTGTTGTGGATAATGGAATTCACACCTTGTCCGACCGAATATATACGATTAACAACATTGTTTCTTCTGCTATAGACATTATACGATCTGATATGTCTTCTTTATATCAAGGACAGAGTCAGACCAGGTCCATTATGCAGTTGGGTTGGACACTTCAGACATTGAAGCCGGGTCGCGTTCCATGGCAGCACATCAGTGCCAGGGAAATATTTTTTTCCTTTAATTTAACGCGACAACAACATCTAATGGCTAAGAAGGAGGCGACTTATGTCATGCTCAACATTGAAAAGTTAGAAAGATTGCCTTTTACCGTGGCCGAGATTCCCTCTGCAGAGTGGTTGATACACGGGGTTATTAATCTGACTATTTCTACACAGTAGGCAGATATGAAAAGTTGGGAGATAGTTACATCCATGAGGTGTGGGAGCTTCCCTTCTTATACAAATGTATCAATGGTATGAAAGAAGTCTTTCTTAGCGGTAGTGAATGCGAGACTTCTGTCAGCCATTCGATGATTTGTAAGCAGCTGTCCTTGCATGGGGCGTGTAATGCCTCGGTGGCGAACTTGGCTTGCTATCTGAAGGGAGTTCCGGTCCCCTTGATTAAACGCACATTCCAGGTGCTTTCAAACAGCAGCTACGTCCTCCTTAATAGTGAAGACTGTTGTGGCATGTGGGCCGGAATAGTTTACGTTGTTTCGGTCACTAAGGTCGTTACTTGCTGCGGGAGTGTGTTGTTTCCCCCCCACTAAAATTAGGGAGGTAGTAGATATTTGGCCTCACATTGCTACTTCCAAGGTGAATTTGGACAAGTTAAATAGACTGAAGGCTTTATTGTTTCAGAAGCATGTGGCCCTTACATCTGCACGCGAGACCTACGCACTTCAGGTGGCAAGGTCATTAGCGGAAATACAGTCCCTGTTAAATACCAACTTTCCGAGCCACTTTGGTGAACTCGTGGGATGTATATTTAATGCGTCCAGCACGGCTGGATTAGCACATTTTTTCAAAGCCGTTGGTGTTAGTTTCGTTCACACCTTCTCTTCCATATTTGGCTTAATACCTTCGGCTATTCATTCAATTTTCGGAAGCATTTTTGGGGGATTTCCGATAAATTTGGCTTTATTGGCCGGCATTTTGCTGTTGCTGTTGTTTTTCCGCAATGGCTGTCCCACCGCAACAAGGACGAATGTGGGCGCTCCCATCAGCGCAGCTGTGTCGTGAACGCATGATGCAGCACTTTAGAGCAACACTCCTGGAACATTTGGGGTGTGACTGGTCTCTGTCATTCAGACCGGTTTTGGATTGTGTGCAGCCGTGTTTCGGTGCCATTGGTGCTCTTTTAAACATGCACTAGACGTCTGTCTCTCACAGCAGCGCCCCCCAGTGGTTGATGCTGATCTGTTAATGTTCCCGATGAGGGCTCATTACCAGACATGCGGGCTGCGGCTGTGTTTGCTTTGAGAGGCTGATTACGAGATACCCTTCCTGGAGGGAGTTGATATTAACTTGTTTACAGGCTCTGCACGGGATGCCGCCTTGGTTGACACTGGTGCTTCGGAACACACCTGCTCCCTAATAGTCTTTGGCGTGGATCTTCTGGTTTTGTCATCTGCCAAAGTGGAGAATCTCCTGCTTTCCATGAACACTGTTTGAATTGAATTTGTTCTAAATTGACATTGTCATATGAATTCGGCATTTTGCCACATGCGCATTTTTTAAATTGAGGATTGATATGCTTTGGTGTCCTCTTAACTTGTTGAAATTTGGTAGGGTTTTAATCATCTTTTAGCATAGGGCATTTTTAGCTTCGGCTTAAACCACTTTCTACCGACAAGGGGAGGGTGTAGTGTAGCCATTTTTAATGTAGCTTTCTGTGCGTTTGCTTAACGTATTAGGCCTCTGTGCACTTAGCCCTAAATGCATTTTATTTAACCTCGCACTGTTATTTTACAATAACCAGTTTCACGGTCTTGTTTTATTTCCTTCTATCACACTGTTTAGCTTACTTCAGCACTGTGTTCTCAAACAATACATTCTTGCTCGCTCTGTGCTTCAGTCAAGGATACAGTCTGGTACATTGCCGATAGACGTGGTAGAAGTTTAGTCTTTATGGTTCGTAGAAAGTACACATCCTTACGTAGGGACGTTTCTTAGAACACCGGCGTGTTAGTTATAAAAACATTTTCTAGTCCTGGTACACGTAAGAGGGAGATTCCGACCAGGCACCCACAACTAGATGCTGACTGCCCTGTTTTCAGATGCTGATCCAGATCACAGGCCTTTGCTCAGGTATGAGGGTTGATGTCCTCCCGGGGGAACCAGAAAGGCAGGCTTAGAGCTTCACATGCTGTGCTCACAATATAACTTAGAAAGAACATAATTTAGTTACAACATGATAGCCTTATTCTTATGTTTCACTCTCCTCGTTACTATTTCAGTCCTACTGTGTTGTATGGTTCTGGTTATTGCGGCTCACGCCTTGTTATCTAAAATGCAGTTGTTTTATTAAACCAATCTTTAAAACTCAAACTGCCTTTGTCATTTATATATGAGACTGCACTTTGTACGAGAGAACTGGTTGTTACCTGAGTGACCACGACTTCCCTGGGAAGCACTAAGATGTCATGCGCTCGGCTGCCCAATTGTCTCTTCCCTTTGGGAGAGATGAGGCACTGCTAGTTAGCCGGAGCATAACCCGGATTTGGGGTGGCAAGGGTCCTTCACCGTGGGTCAGACTTAGTCCCCCACACTGCGAACGATCTTGCCGCCCAAAAATCCAGTAGTCTCATTAGGATAATGAGAGCCTATGTGACACTCCCTGTCTGACCAGCTCCATACAAAACCATTTTTGTATCAGAGCTGTCAATGCTATTCCATCTATGTAAGTTCCCTACTGCAACTGTGTTTGCATTGGCATGGTACAGTAGCTGCCGTTGACTGTATGTGGGTCTGGCTTACCATGTCCTCCATGAGAAGGGCCTCAATGGGACTGGGGTATTGGACTGATAGCTGACTTTGCAATCATGCCTCACCTGCAAAGTTCAGGGATGTGTTGTAAAACATCAATGGGATACTGTTAATTACTCTAAGATGAGGGCTGATGGTACAGCAAGTGCTGCTCATTTACATGTCAATGT